>NW_026606067.1:7220000-8532500 GCF_029834395.1 Sorex fumeus | reverse complement strand
TACCACAATTATGGACATTTTCAAAGCAAAACTCCCGTTGCTTAGGATATAATCAAGAGAAGTTTCTTGCTACTAGCAATACGAACAACATTTGAGAATGTCCTTGGACATTTTTGAATCAACAAATATCCCCAAAGTGCAGAGCCTATCTTGCGGGAGGAGGGCCCACAGCAACTTTCATTCTTAGCAGAGCAGCAGGAAGTCAAAGAAATCGCCACCCAGGCAAGTAAGATGAGATTGATCAAGTTTGTAAAACCTGGGCTTGGCCTCCTGGGAGTTCAGATATGCCTGGGAGGCGCCACACAACAGGAACCGCCTTGCAATTTCCACTTTTTGCACAGAGAGCTCATTAGAGTGATTGACAACCTAGTAGGAGATTGGAAGAGACCTACTGTGAGGAAAGAGCTCTGACACCGCTTCAAAGCACTTTAAGCTCAGCAGTGAGTTGGAGCAACCAACTGTCTTCCCCTGAGAAGAGTGGGTAGGAGAGCTGTCTCCGATCAGAGAATATTGAAGGGTCCTGTTAACGTCTAGTATTAGATCATCATAGTCTGTTAAATTATATAATGTTGGGTTTATATACATAGATATACATAGATGTATATAGCAGAGATACACCGAAGAAGAGTTAGAAGTGACAATAAAGCAGTAGCTAACCTAAAATGCTGAGATTGAAAAATAGGTTATCAGCAAAGAAAAATATTTTTCCAGCTTTATCACTGAAGTTTACAGAATACAGGGAAGTCAGGACAATTGAAAGAAAAAAAACAATAAAAGTTATTTCCCACAAACACAATAGAAATAGGGGTGAAGTATATGTATTAAAGTATATGTATTAAAGTGTAAGATCTCAAAGCAATGGAAAATGGTCTATTACACATATCACTTGAGTATTATAGGGAAAGAAAATTTTAATCAAATAGAGTAAATCTTTTCAGTTACAACAGCCAAAATGAAAGCACAAATCTATAAATATAAATGGCTCATAAAACCAAAAGTTCCATAATTGTGAAATACACACATGTAACATAAATACTTCTTTTTTAATCTTTAAAGAAAAATATAGTCTCTGTGTCTTGGCCGCTGATGGGATTACATCTTATTATGACATCTTATTATGACATCTCATTCCTACTTTGGACAAACTGGCAGGCTACCGAATGTAGCGTACCCACACGGCAGAGTCTGGCAAACTCCCCGTGGCATACCCAATATGCCAAATACCAGTAACAATGATGGGTCTCATTTTCCTAAAGAGCCTTGAATATAATCTCAGGGCTAGGATGAAGGAGACGTTACTGGGGCCTGCTCGAGGCAATCGACAAATAACAGGATGATTTGTGATTTGTGATTGTGAAAGAAAAATATTACAAATTATCCAGGTTTTTTTAATGAATTTTGTACTTGAAAATAAGAAGATTGCTCTTATCAAAGCAGAAATTAGCAAGAAATAGAAAAAACATAAATAAAATAGTAAAAAAGAATAAAAACTATCATCAGAGTATCCTAACATCACAAAAATCTCTTTAAACATGGGATAAAAATGCTACATACAGATATTAATAGAATACTAGTGTACTCTAAAAAATTAACTACAGTTTTAATATAGTTAATAGCTATGCTACTACAAAATGTTACAAATGTAATTAAGACAAAAATACACACTTGCACTTTTCACACATGCGGAAAAAAAATCACATTATGTCTTCCAAATATCTTCAATTCATGTAATTAATTATTTGACAAAAAGTTGTTTGCCACTTGATATAAAAATAAATGACTGTGTGTTTAGTCTTGGCTTACTGTCATTCCCTAATTCTGTTTATTTAAATCTGAAAGCAGTAGAGCCTCATTAAAACATAAACGAATTTTATGACCAATCTTAGTTTTAAATTAATTTCAGGTTGACATTTTCCAGTAAAAAATATCAGAGATACTTGAAACATAGTAAATTTTAAGGATGCAACAGGGAAAATACAAATTGTTGGTAATAGAAGAATTTATTAAAAAAATGTGGATAGTTAGTCCCATAGTGATAGCATAATAGACGGATGCTTGCCTTGCTTGCAGCTAACCTAGATTCAACCCATGGCATTTCATATAAGAAAATATAATTTTCATTCATTGAGAATAAAGCAAAATTACTTTAAATAAAAGGAAATATGAGGAAAGTATGTAATAGTGATGATATATTTTATTTCAGCTAAAAATCTATGAATATTGTTTCAATGACTTGATTCAAAAGTTGTTTGAGGTTTTCCTAATAGACTTGTTTTTGTCCATGCCCAAAGGTTGACGTTCTTGTCTAGAACAAAATTGCAGTAGTAACCTCCTATAAACATCATTTGTAATATCACCCTGGTTCCATTTGTGGGGCTAGGGGAGTGGGGGGGGGGGTTTGGGGGCAGGTGTGAGTGTGAGGGTTAGGGTGTCCTCAGAGCAAGATCATGTGCAGTGCCATGGACTCGAGTAAGCTATGTAGCATTTTACAAGGCAATCAGCTTATACTATCTCTCCAGATCTTATTTTCTAAAAAATAGCTCCCTGGATGTTAAAGTACTGTCCTGCTGTAGCAACCGTGTAACTTTAAACTAGGGTTTGAAGGCAAGAAAGCTCCTCCTAGGATAATGTGTGGTCACGCTGAGCTGTGGTGCAGGCCCATAGCATCTACTAGCTTTCACTTTTTCAGTTTTTCTGTCACCCCCCCCCCCTCCCATCCCCACCCCAGCAGTGAATGGTTAAAGCTTACTCTGTCTCCGTTCAGGATCTCTTTTGCCATGGTACCCATCCAGGTCAGCAGCACGCAAAGCAAGCAACTTATTCGCTGTACTCCCTCCAGCCCCACACATCTTACTTTGCTTGTTTTTACTATTTTATCTCAGGAGAGTTTCCAAAAACTCATTTTAAATATGAGTGACTTAACATCTTCAATTCAGTTTACTTTGACAAGATTTATTCTGTGGGTGACCTAACATTATGACTCTAAAATTTTTTCTCTTTTTCACTGCAATGCTGATCAAAGACACTGTGATATTTCTATCCAAACCAAATCAACATTATCTTTGCAATTTCTTAGTGATTATTTTTTGTTGTTTTTGTTTGATTGTTTGTTTAAGACTCTCAAAAAGCAAAAGTGAGAAGTTGAAAAGGAACTTTAGGATAAAACACACTCCCAGATCCACCTTTTATAAGCTCCTGTTAGTTCTCTCCTGTGGATTTGGCTTCATGACCTCCCAAGCTTTATGCATCTTTACATACTGATGTCAAGTGTTTATCCTCTTTTATGTGATTTTGTAATTTTGTCTTCTATTATGCTGGTGTCAAGTATTTATCCTGCTATACATGAT
This sequence comes from Sorex fumeus, assembly GCF_029834395.1. Lineage (NCBI taxonomy): Eukaryota > Metazoa > Chordata > Mammalia > Eulipotyphla > Soricidae > Sorex > Sorex fumeus. The sequence goes on along the minus strand of NW_026606067.1, from coordinate 8,529,153 downwards.
ACTGTAATTGCTCTAATTGTGTCTTCTATTTATTTTATTATTACAAAGTTGTTTCCAATAATTTATTACATTTAATATTCAAACACCAATCCCACCACCATTGCACTTTCCTACCACAATATTTCAAATGTTTCTACTCCAAATCTCAAACGGTGCCCTCCAAAGCAGAATCAATTGAAACAATAAATTTTATATTGGGGCTGGAGTGATAGCACAGCGGGTAGGGCGTCTGCCTTGCATGCAGCCAACATGGCTGACCCGAGTTCGATTCCTCCGCCCCTCTTGGAGAGCCCGGCAAGCTACCGAGAGTATTCGATGCCAGACACAGTAACAACAAAGTCTCCAATGGAGACGTTACTGGGCCCGCTCGAGCAAATCGAGAAAATTTTATATTGCTTGTTATGAATAAATTGCTTAAAGTGGTCTAATAAAATTTCTTTAGAGAAAAGTGTGTGAAGATTGTTATATTTCATCCTGGAGCAATTAAGCTTTTTTGTAAGAGATTACTAACATGCTTGTTAAACCCCATCAAATGCTGTGCACTACTCTTGGTACATCAGTGGTGTAGAGTATGAGATGTCACGTGACCATGTACTCCAGGAATTCTAAAATGTAGAATACAGCAGATTGACTCACAGGTGAGGCCTATGTTGCTCTCTTCTGGAAGCTCTATTCCTTGTCTCTGGATCATGGCCATTGATGATATTATATGGCACCATGGGAAGTTTGTGGATGTGACTATTGGTAAACTTGAGAGATGGAAGTGTAGCCCAATCCTGCTCCAAGCAAGCTTGGAGATTTCAGTCACATGTCCTGCATACCTGAGCATTTCTGCAGATTCCCTCGTGGTCAGGGCTCATCGAGTCTATGGAGAGTGGCTATGAGCATGGTGGCAGTTGAGTACTGGAAGTTTTCAGCTTCTGGGTCTCTGTTGGGGTGAGTAGGGAAACCCACCAATCCCCCTCCATTTGTCTTCTTGAAGACAGCTTAATGCGGTATCTGGATGTTCTCCATCTTCTTTTTCTTGACATCTAAGCTAAGTTGAATACAAATTAAGAAATAATAATTGTCTAAAATAAAAAGAAGCAGCAGCAAAGAATATAAGACTGAGAGCACTTTCTTGGCCCATGATGATCCTATAATAATTATTAAGTTATTATAATCCCATTACTTAAATTATTATAACCTCAGCCTTCTTTCATGAGTTAAAGCCCTTCACATGTCTGCAATGTCTGTATTTTACGTCCTTATTCAGTTCTCCTTCTTATGTTTTCTGTGATATTCAGTCTTCGCCTGTGTTTGCTTATCGTCTAAAAATAGTTAAATAAAATGTGTACTTAAAGCACTTGGTAGAATTATCTAAAAATATATCAACTCCATTACTGTGGCAAGGCACCATAGCACCATAGTACCTACTATCCATGGCACAGAGATCTTTTTCCCCATAGAATATGCCATTTAATAACTAATCAGTGTTTGATGTCTAGTGGGGAGATGCTTTAATAATCCCTTTTTGTCTCTGTTAATGTATTAGGATGTGTGACTGCTGGTGTTATATTTATCTCAGTAGGGAAATAAACACAGCAGGAAACATATTTTGTGTAGCTAAATTTAAATGTTTTTGAGTTTCTGTTTTTGTCCAATGCCAAGGATCAGATAGAGTGTAAGAGAAACCAAATCCAGGACTTCATGTATGGCAAGCACATGGCCTACCACTGAGCTGTGTCCCCTCGTTGTATTTTTTTCTTGTTTGTTTGTTTTACTTTTGGACTGCATCCAATAGTGCTCAGCTCTTACCCTGACTCTTAGCTCAGGGATAACTGTTTAATGAGCTCTGGGGACCATACTTGGTGCTGGGGATGGAAAATAGGTTGACCACATGGAAGGAAAAGGCCGTGCCCATTGTATGATCCAATTGTTCTCTCCTTTCATTGTATTTTATATATGGAAATCATGCAAATCATGTGTAAATTTAATCATAGCTTTTCACATTTCCCTCATTTTATGCACTATAATCATTCAGTGTGTTAAGTTGAATTGCCATTTAAGATTTCAAATAGACTGAATTATTTAGGTAGGTGTGTGTACATATATGCACATATATTGTATATATATATGTAGTATATATATAAAGTCAGAAAAGTGGGAATGAAAAACATATTTTATATGCTTAAAACAAATTATAGAATTTTCTTATTTCGGTTGATAAGATGAAATGAAATCTGTTGATTTACTGGGGTCTCTTAGTTGAGGGGGACATTTAGAAAATAATTATTTTTCTTCCAACAATGATTTTGAATAAAAATCATTTTCTATAATAGTCCTTTCTTTCTAATTGGGAAACATAATTGTTTAATTGTTATTGCACACCATACACCTTTTTGTTCTTGTTTTTTGACCACACCCAGTGGAGCTCGGTGCTTACATATGGCTCTGTACTCAGGAATCATTCCTGGCTGGCTTTGAGGATCATATGTGGGGCTGGGAATGAAACCTGGGTTGTCCACAAGCAAGAAAAATCCCTACCCACTGTACTGTCCCTCTGGCCTTGAGAACATCAGAGTTGTGACAAAATTAGGCTCGGCCATGCTTTAACTTGATTTAAATATAAAACTTCCTGTGAGTGAGCAGGATGTGGTTTTAATTTTAGGCTTCTTCCTTCCATTAAGGAGATAATTGTAGACAATAGCAGTATCTTCAAGGCTTAGTGTGCTCATCTAAAATCAAGAGTTAGTTGACAACTAGCTTCACAATAAATTGTATTTGTTGCTCTTCTATATGATCAGAATATAGTACTTTTTAACATTATTTCTTCCAATAATTATAGTGTTTCCAGAAAAGTTTCTCCTAAATGATAAGTAATTGTAGCAATTAGAGAAAAATTTTCATAACGATGTAATATGGTACAGCAATTAACTTTAGGGAAAAAGGTATGTTCATTATAAAATTACATGATGCTTTTATGTTGGAAAGTATCAGAACTTTTGAACATTCAAAGAGCTATTTATTAACAATAGACCAAGCATGGCACCTTGTTATCTTTCCAGCATAAATTTGAGATAATATTTAATTAAATTTTCAACAAAATCTACTTTAATATTTTATCCATTTTATCCATTTTCCCATTACTTAAATTATTATAATTATACACAAGATAATTAATCTTTGGTCTGGCCTAAAATGTATATTTCTCTTATTATTAATCAGAATTTATTTATGACATGGAGTTAAGGACACATTGATTTTAAAGTGATATACATCGATAAATGGGACCCATGATGAAAGTAGCTTTTATACAAACTTAATACAGGTTATGTCAACCTATAGTAAGTAATTTGAAGATTTATTTTTCTAGAGAAGCTATATATCTTGCATACTATATAATTTTATTCCATTTTATATTAGTAAGATAGGCTTCCCACTCACACTCCCCCATTTTCATTTTTGTCTGACACATACTGTAAATTCAGAAGATCTAATTTGAATAATTAGTCCCTTGTCCAGACTAAGCTAAATCACTTCTTGATAAGGCAAGAACATAACTCCTTAATTGCTACTGCATACAATTGAACATGCCACAATGACTCTGAAATACCTGCTTATGTATCACTGCCATGATACAGTTGATTGAGATAAAATGTATGCTATTTTGAAAGTTTTTAAAATTATGTACTTGATACTAAACTTATTTCTTTAAAAAATAGTGTAGTGGGTTTAGTCTAATGATATGTACCTGCGGAATAGCAAATTGAATTCATTTATTGTTGCTATCAAGTGTTTGATTAATTTTTATAAAACATGTTTCTTAATAACTCCATTTTTATAGTCCCTATGATATTGTAAAACCTAATAACAAATGAATCACTAAATTAACATCCTAATTTGAAAAGATAAAATAACAAATATTAAAACCTATAAACAATACAAATTAACTGTACTAACTAAAAATAAACCTCAGATTAGGACCACAAATGGGTAATAATAATAATGGGCAATAAGTAAAATGCCTGTCTTTTCAAAATAAAACATTTCAAATGCAGAAGTGTTGTTTTTCTTTCTGTTGTTTCTCCTGATGCATCTTTGAGTATAAAGTCTGGATTTTCCTAACAGATCAGCTTCCAGTTAAACACTGGTAGAAACGGTCCATTTTCAAAAACTTCTCTTCATAATTTTCATTGTAAGTAATGGGGCTTACATTAAGTATTTACATAAATGAATATGTGTAAAAGGATGACACATTATGATCATATGTATAATTACTAATAAAATTTAAAATAAATGTTTAAACATTAGTTAAATACAAATCTCAATGAAATCATTAACATTATTCCTAACGATGTTAAATGTTATGAACTTTTAAGAGAAAAAAATCTTTCTAAAGGCATTTTTAATTTTTGTTTATCTTTTTGACTGGGACTTCCTGAGTGCTTGGTAATACTTGGCCGACAGTGCTGCAGAGTGCATATGATGACAGGGATGAGACTCAGAGCCTCCTGCATTTGCTCCTCCCTTTGAACTATCTTCTAGCCCTAGAGTATTTCCCTGATATATATCAGTATCAGACCCAGGAATAAAGCACTCAGCACAGTGCTTTATTACTGAACTACATCCTTAGCATCTAAGATATTTCAAATAATTATAAGCAAGTATGAGTGGAAATTCAATTGTTTATTCATCATTAATAAGAAAAAGCATTAAGTTCAGTTTAAAAGTATGTGATAATATACACTTGACTAAAATATCCTGGTGTTGTTTAGTTGAAATGAATAATGTAATGTTTAGTGCCTAAAGTTCTTTGTCTACATAGTAACTTGCTTGCTTACAAATTTGTTGTAATAATGATTTGACCATGCATTACCAGCTGAATAGTAGATAATAGAAAAATAACTCATTTTTATTTAATATTTTAAATTTTTTTTATGTAGGAGTACTGCTATTTGTTCAGCCACTGATGAGCTCATTGAATTCGGCATGAACTCCACCTTACTTATCTTTTTCAGTTTTTATAATTTTATTTATTGAATCACAGTGAGAGCAGTGACAAAGCTTTCAGGTTTAAGTCTCGGTCATACAATGAAACACCCGTACCTTCACCAGTGCTCATTCTCCACCACCAAAAAACCCAGTATACCCCCCCTCCCACAGCCTCCCTCTACCTTTGGGGCAGATGATTTTCACATTATTCACTCTCTACTTTGCATACATTCAATATTTTGATGGCAGGCAACCATTATTATTTGGGATTTTACCCCAACACTCAGATCTGCTGAAAAGGCAACAGTAGACAATTTGTTTTCTATTGCTGGTTAGGAGTAACATATGATGTTGCATGGCTGCGGTAGTAGCCGCGCTATTTTGAAATTCTGAAATTTTAACAATTAAATATGGATGGATTTCTGTCAAAAACTGCTGGGTTCCAAGATTCATTCCTTCGTCTTTGGGATCATGACAGCGAAGTAGCTTGATCAGGAGGCAGAAAGGCCTTTTGTGGGCAGTGACTCAGGGTCTCGTTGGGACAAGGAGGAAAGAGCCGGCTCCATTCCCATCCCTTGAGGCCCTGTGTGACTCATCACTGAGGGCCCAAACCAGACTGTTCAATGGCCTCTGGAGGATGGTGGCCACCGAGCCACCTAGGGGGAGCAGGCAGGGGGACAGACCCCTTTTCCCCTGGGGTGGTCTGGCGACAGTAACCTACTGTGGGTCCAGACACATTTCTGCCAAAAGCCACTGGGTTCTGAGATTTGTTTCTGAGTTTCTGGGATCATGGCTGTTAAGCAACTTGATCAGGAGTCAGACAGACTGTTCGTGGGTGGCGACTGGGGGTCTTGTTGGGGTAGGGAGGAAAGGGCCGGCTCCACCCCCATCCCATGAAGTCCCACATAACTCGTTACTGTGGACCCAAACCTGAGTGTCCAGTGGCTTCTGGAGGATCATGGCCACCATGCTGCCAGTGGGAACAGATCGAGGGAGGAAACTTATTCCCACCTAGGGTGGCCTGGCGCCGTTAACCTACTGCAGGAACTGGGCACATTTCTGGCAAAAGCCATTGGGTTTCGAGATTTGTTTCTGAGTCTCTGGGATCATGGCCGTTAAGCATTTTGATCAGGAACCAGAAAGGCCATGCCTCCAATTATTTAGCTTGAGCCAGAGGTGGTTTGTGGGTGTGCTCCCACATGCCTAACTTTTGGCTGTTTAATTTCTTGGTAAACTTTTCCCCAAGTTTTTGGGGTCTGGCCAAAGTCACAGCAGCAATTTTGGGGAATCTGGAAGCCTGAAGGCACCATCAGGCTGTTCATGCACTTCTTTCACAGGTACAGATTGACCTGCTGTTGGCACCATACCCCCTAACTCATTTTTATCATATTTGGTTTACCTCTCTTCATTTTCTCGATACGAAAATACCATTCCAAAGTAAGTTTGCCATTTATAACATAATGTATCCTGTACAATATTATATTTTTTAAATGTAAGATGTTATTTTTAGGTCACTTGTTTTTAAATTATGATTAAATTTTAATTGCTAAATATTTAAAATCACTGTCACTGTCCTTCCATTGTTCATTGATTTGCTTGAGTGGGCCCAGTAACATCTCCATCATGAGACTTTTTATTACTGTTCTTGGCATTTTGAATATGTCATGAGGAGCTTGCCATGCTTTGCCGTGTGGGCAAGATACTCTTGGTAGCTTGCCGGGCTCTCCAAGAGGGACAGAGGAATCAAACCTGGGTTGGCCAAGTGTTATACATACGCCCTACCTGCTGTGCTAATAAAATCCCAAATATAAATTTTGTGAATAAAATTACATCTTTAATAGTGTAATTTAATTATTACATTTTAAATTTTTAAATTTAAAATTAAATTTTCTCAAAAAAAATGCTATTGACCTATTGTTTGCAGTCATGGTGTTTGTGTGTGTGTGTGTGTGTGTGTGTGTTTGTATGGGTGTGTGAGATATGTGTATTTTGTTTGTCTTTTCTGGAATTATTCTACACATTTATAATGCAGTGATAGATATATAATATTAATAGCATAATACATTTTATTTTCTATTTTATCACTTAACAATATATACAGCAAGGTGATTATTTCTTACAATCCACAAAATGTTGATGAATATTTGAAAAAAATCTTCATAGAACTGTGATGTTCATCCATAATCTGAAGATTAGTAACAGAGCACCAGTTTAGAAAGGTTAAAATGTAACGAATGCTGCAGTGGTTAACAACTGTAAAGCCAGGAGCAAGATCTGGTTTTACATATAAAGAGATTAAAAATCACAGCTGTATCATGGTAAATGTCATCAATCCCTTTTAGAGTATTTTAGTTGGCTCTTCCTCTTCGTCCTCAATGCTCTGGGTCTTCTTCCCATCCCAGGTCAGTTAACCCACCAGCACTGAACCCAGGACTTGGCTTTCACTGTGCAAGCACCCCAGGAGACCTCTAGGACACTGGGACAAAAGCAACCCTAAGCCTCTGCCTCTTCCTCTTCATCCCAATCATCCTGCCAGTCTTCTTCCCATCCAAGGTCAGTTAACCCACCAGCATTCGAACTCAGGACTTGGCTTTTGCCATGCAAGAGCATCCCAGGTGTCTTCTAGGATGCTGGGACAAAAGCAGCCCTGAGCCTCTGCTTCTTCCTCTTCCTCCCAAACGTCCTGCAGTCTTCTTCCCTACCTGGTCTTTACCCCACACACACCAGGATCCCCGTGTGGGTGTGGTCTCCAGAAAAATGGGCAGGGCCTTAGTGCAAATAGGCGTGGTCTAATTTCAGGCCGGCCAACACTCAACCGAACCGCAGTTTGCTCAGACCAAGAAATTTAGCGGAACATCTTAGTTCCCATACCTACATACCAACATGAAGAAACAATGCAAATCCCCATCATGTGGGGAGAGAGATGAAGAGTCCAGAAGCCCCAGTAGGTGCTACTCACCTAAAAGACCTCTTTGAGATAGAATTCAGATATGAAGTCATGAAGATATTCAATGAACTCAATGAAACAGTAAGATAGATATCCAGTAACGTGACAGAAAAAAATCGACAAATTACGGGAAGAAATTAGAACAGAAATGCCATGAATAAAAGACTCTGTAGGTGAAATAAAAAACTCAGTTTGTACCCTTAACAGTAGAATGACCACAGCTGAGGACAGAATCAGTGAGCTGGACGATCAGCTGCACCAAGCCAACAGGCAACAACAAACAATGGCAAGAGACCTCAAAATAGCTCGAGAGCGAATCAGAGTCCTAGGAGATGATTCCAAGAGGAACAAAATTAGAATCATTGGACTAACAGAAGCTCAGGGAAACAATCCCGATGAAAATGCCATGGTTAAACAAATCATTGCTGAAAAATTCCCAGAGTTTGACAGTGCAGCCATTCAGATTCAAGGAGCCTGAAGAGTGCCTACTAAAAGAGACCCTAAAAAACACTCTAAGACATAGCATAGTTAGAATTATGGATGCCGCCGATAGAGACACAATTCTGCAAGCAGCAAGGTCAAAAAAGGAAATCACATACAAAAGAGCACCCCTTAGATTCACAGCAGACTTATCAGAGGAAATCTTCCAAGCCCGAAGGCAATGGTGGGATATAGTGAAAAAACTCACTGAAATGAATGCTTTACCAAGAATATTCTATCCGGCTAAACTCTCACTCAAACTTGAAGGAACGGTACACTATTTTGTAGATAAACAGCAGCTCAGGAACTATATAGACTCAAAATCAAACCTAAAAGAAAGGCTAAGGCGGCTACTATAAGACAAGACAATCCCTACAAACGCAACACACCCTTAGAGGAAGATGACACAAAACCCTGTAACAATAATATCTCTCACTGTCAATGGTCTAAATTCACCAATTAAGAGATACAGAGTGGTAAAATGGATTCAGAGACAGAACCCAACATTCTTCTGCCTTCAAGAAACTCAACTCAAAAGTGAGAGCAAACACAAACTCAAAGTTAAAGGATGGAAAACAATCCTGCAAGCAAACAGCTCCCTTAAAAAAGCTGTGGTGGCCATACTTATATCTGACAACATCAATTTCACGTTGAAAAGGATTAGAAGGGACAGCAAAGGCAATTTTCTATTCATCAAAGGATATGTACAACAGGAAGAAATCACACTATTTAATGTATATGCACCTAATGAAGGAAAAGCTAAATATTTAAAACAACTGCTACTGGATTTTAAAGAGGACATTGCTAGCAACACAATAGTAGCTGGAGGCTTCAACATCGCCACATCACCTCTGGATGGATCAACAGGAACAAAATTCAGCAAGAAAACATTGGCTTTGAAAGAGGAAATCGAAGAGAGAGGGCGGATAGACCAATATAGGGTGGTACGCACCAAAAAGCAAGAGTACACATTCTTCTCCAATGCACACGGAACATTTTCCAAAATAGACCATGTGCTAGGAAACAAAACATACCTCAATAGAATCAGGAATATAGAAATAGTATCAATAATTTTTTCAGACCCCAATGCACTGAAAATAGAATTGAATCACACACAGACAGAGAGAACCAAATCAAACACCTGGAAATTAAACAACTCAATGTTGAACAATGAGTGGGTTAGGAAGGAACTCGAGGATGAAATCAAAAGATACCTGGAAACAAATTAGAATGAAGACATGAGCTACCAGAACCTTTGGGATGCACCAAAAGCCGTGCTAAGTGGAAAATTTATAGCTCTGCAAGCATTTCTCAGGAAGGAAGAAAGGGCACACATAACCAACTTTACTTCACAGCTCAAGATCTTAGAAAACGATCAACAAAAGGAGCCCAAATCAGGCAGAAGGAAAGGGATGATAAAACTTAGAGCAGAAACCAAAAGAAACCAAAAGAAACCAAAAGAAATCAAAGAAACAATCTGAAAGATCAATGAAACCAAGAGCTGGTTCTTTGAGAAAATAAATAAGATAGATAAACCACTAGCAACACTCACAAAGAAAGAGAGAACCCTAATAAACTGAATCAGAAATAAGAAGGGGATATCACAAGAGAAACCAAAGAAATTGAGCTCCCATTTGATCCAGCAATGCCACTCCTGGGAATATATCCCAGAGAGGCAAAAAAGTATAGTCGAAGTGACATCTGCACTTGTTTGTTCATTTCAGCACTGTTTACATAGCTAGAATCTGGAAAAACCCTGAATGCCCAAGAACAGATGACTGATTAAAGAAACTTTGGTACATCTACATAATGGAGTACTATGTAGCTGTTAGAAAAGACGAAGTCATGAAATTTATATACATGTGGTAATACATGGAAAGTATCATGCCAAGCAAAAGGAGTCAGAAAGAGAGGGACAGACATAGAAAGATGGCATTCATCCGGGGAACAGAGTAACAAAATAGGAGACTAACACCCAAGAATAGCAGAGAACCAAGTTTTAAGTACCAGGAGGTTTAGTCCGTGGCTTGGAGGCCAGCCACACAAACTGGAGGAAAATGCAACTCAGATAGGGAATGGAGGACCAAATAAAGGGTGTTGGGAGGATCGTCCCAGGATAGGAGATGCGTGCTGAGAGTAGACTCTAGACCGAACATGATTGCCACTCAGTGACTCTTTTGCAAACCGCAGCACCCAAAAGGAGAGCGAGAACAAGGGGGAATGCCCTGCCACAGAGGTAGGGAGGGATGGAAGGGACAGGGGGTGGGAGGGATACTGGGATCAGTGGTGGTGGAGAATAGGCATTGGTGGAGGGATGAGTATTAGATCATTGTATAACTGAAACCCAAGCACAAAAATTTGTAAGTCTACAACTGTACCTCATGGTGTTTCACTAATAAAAAACTAAATTAAAAAAATTAAAAAAGTAAAGTATTTTAGTTGACTATCACATTTCATATATTAGTAATTCAAGATGTACATTTATTATTTAAATTGCATGACAGTACGGCCCTCCCATTGTTCATCGATTTGCTCAAGCATGCCCAGTAATGTCTCCAATGTGAGACTTGTTACTGTGTTTGGCATATCAAATACATCACGGGTAGCTTGCCAGGCTTTGCCGCCTGCAAGATACTCTCAGTAGCTTGCCAGGCACTCCAAGAGGGGCAGAGGAATCTGCCGGGTTGGCTGCATGGAAGGCAAACACCCTATCCACTATGCTATTGCTTCAGCCCCAATATATATATATATATATTAAACTTTATAATTATAGTTCCAAAATCGAGTAAGTATTTTTAATTTAAAATGTCTACTAAAGTTCCCTTCACTGATTCTACAACAATGCATACTATAAACAGCCTTATATGAGTTTTTCTAGTTTTGTATTTTGATTCTTGATGCCTGAAAATGAAATATAATAGTAGATTAAATTCATATATTTTTGTTCCAGCTGAGTAGACAATTGTTTTATTATTTAGACTTAATCATGTACATTATGTGCTTATACTTTTATATTGGTAAATGTATTTATATTACCTAATATATTTCACTTTCAACCCCAAAGCTTTAAAATGTGTGCTTCTCTAGCTCACTTCATACTCTCTAAGCTTCAATTAGTCCCTGAATAATATTTCCACTGTCAGTCATCAACAAAAACCTTATCAATTTTCTCAGTAATTTCAACATGCTTGGACTTCTCTGTTCCTTGACTGTCTTTGTTCAAAAACCACATCTTATAGCTTACTTCATTATCCTTCTCATTGCTATGAAACAGAGTGTCCATGCTTATTTTCATATAATGATCTCCTTAGCACTTATGCAATCGAATTGGAATCAAGTTGTCAGGACAATATAAAAATATCTGTTATGCATTTTTTGGAGAATGATTTTAACAGAACAGCTTTGATGTCATTGTATTTAGTAGAAGTAGTAAACAACAGTATCCTTGATCAATGTCACTTATTCAACCTTTACTGTGTTTGTGACTCAGAAAACGCACTAGATCCTATATATCTTAAGTAGATAGTTGCAGAAAAGAAAGTTGTTTAGCTTAGAGAAGAAGCTTTCTGAGTTCATGTAGATACTACTCATTTGAAGAAAGAGTAATGGCAAATATAAAAGCCAGGATGAAAGCTATATAAACAAGAGGGAAAGGGGCAGGTTATATATCTCTATTTAATTTCTACTGGGCTGTCATTTGATACTTTCATCAGTGCTTTATAGAAATTTACACAGCTTTTGAGCAATCTATAAATCAGTTAGTGTAGTCTGATTTTTATGTATACTATAGAGTTATTTAAAAGTACTTAGCAAATGGGGCTGGAGTGATAGTACAGCAGGCATGGCACATGTCCAACCCAGGCTCAATCCCCAACACCCCATCTGATTCCCCAAGCTTGCCAGGAGCAAGCCCTAAGTGCTGAGTCAGGAGGAAGCCCTGAATATTGCCAAGTGTGTCCCCAAAACAAGCAAACAAACAAATCCTTAGTAAGAAACTTTCAAATTATTTCCAAATTTGACTAGAATTATAAATATATCTAAATATAATTTCTCAATTTCAAAATAAAATGATTTTTTAAATGTTAAAATTTTATTTGAACGCCTTTAAATAATTATTTTATTTTATTAAAATTTTATAATTATATAATTTATAAAACAAAAAATATTTTATTTTATTAACATAAAATAAAAAATATTAGAAATTAACTGTACTTTTTGATTCCTAGTAAAACTTTTTTGTATAAATTTATATCACTTAATCACTTAATCACTTAACTTCCCGTTAGTCGTCGATTTGCTCGAGCGGGCGCCAGTAACGTCTCCATTTGTCCCTGTCGCGTGCTAGTGTAGCCCAATGGCATCTCTTCGCTCCGGGAACATGGAGGGCCTCAAACCGATCGTTCATGACCTTGACAAAGAAGTCTGACCATCTGGTAGGTGGGCGGCCACGCGGTCTCTTGACATCCCGTGGAATCCAATCAGTAACAGCTCTAGTCCAACGGTCGTCTTTAAATCTCATTACGTGACCAGCCCATCTGATTTTCGACACCTTGGCAAATGAGACAGCATCCCTGATCCTTGATCGTCGACGGATGTCAGAACTCCGGATTCGTTCTCTCATTTGAGTGAAACGTGATATTCCAAGCATAGCTCTTTCTATTCTTCTTTGGGAGACCTGAATGGCGTTCTCATCTTGTTTGCGTAGGGCCCAGGTCTCTGAGGCATATGTTAATGCAGGAAGAACAGTGGAATCAAAGAGATGTGCCCGGAGCCGGAGGTTCTTCGTCCTCTTAGCTATTTCTTCGACGTTCTTGAAGGCGTTCCAAGCCGCTCTCTTCCTCCTGCGCAGCTCGGGTGCCAGGTCATTTGTCATGTTGACCTCTCGACCTAGGTACACATAGCTGTTGCATTCGGAGATGGTCGTTCCATTGAGAGCGAATGGGGCGTCAGGAACAAGGCTGTTTCTCATAAACATTGTCTTCGTAAGATTCAGCTGTAGTCCTACCTTTCCACACTCACGGTCAAAGTCGGCCAGCATTTGTGCCGCTTGGCTGATGTTTGGTGTTATTAAAACAATGTCATCAGCAAAGCGGAGGTGGTGTAGTTGCCGACCATCTATCTTCACTCCCATTCCTTCCCATTCCAGTCGTCGCATGATGTTCTCGAGGGTGGCACTGAAGAGTTTTGGTGAAATGGTATCACCCTGCCTCACCCCTCTCTTGACATCAACGATCACTTCTTTGTAGAATGGTGAGATCCTGGTAGTGAATCCGCAATACAGCTCACGGAGGATCCTGATGTATTGGGCTTGAATGCCCTGATTGGCTAGGGCTTCAATGACCGCTTCCGTCTCAACAGAATCAAAGGCCTTCTTTAAATCAATGAACGTTAAGCAGAGCGGCATCTTGAACTCCCGAGAAACCTCAATGAGTTTGGTTATCGTGTGGATATGGTCGATGGTGCTGAATCCTTTGCGGAACCCTGCTTGCTCACATGGTTGTCCTTCATCTAGTGTTCTGCCAATCCTATTCAGGATGACTCGAGTGAACAACTTGTAGATGACAGACAATAGGCAGATCGGGCGATAGTTGCCAATGTCATGGATGTCTCCCTTCTTGAACAGTAGTACGGTCCTGCTGGTTTTCCATTGAGATGGAACCTTGCATTCAGACAGGTAGCGAGTGAAGAGCCGAGCCAGTGTATTGATGAGTACTGACGGCAGGTTCTTCAGGTGTTCAGGTCTGACCTTGTCTGGGCCGGGTGCTGTTTGCTTCTTTACTGACGAAATGGCGTGTCGGATTTCGGAAGGGAGAACGTTGGGAACGACATACCCATCCTGTGGAATTTGGTATGTCGGCAAGTGGACATGGCTATCGAAGAGATTTGAGTAGAAGTCATGGATAATCTTCTCCATTGCCGTTCTGGAGGATGTGATGGATCCATCAGGAAGTCGGAGGGCAGTCATCTTGGTCTTATAGTTGGCGAAGGACAGGCGGGCGTTACGAATACTTTTCCCGGCTTCTGCCGCATCTACCAGTACTTCTGCTCTTCTCTCTTTGAGGTCTTCCTTGATCGCATCTCTGCACTGCTTTGCAAGCTCGGACGTTAGCTTGCGGTTGCCTGAGGCATGCGCCAAACCACGCTGGCGAATTAGCTCAAGAGTTTTCGAAGATAGGCGACTTTTTGTGGCTATCTCTCTCTTGGCGTTCCTCGCACATTCATGGAGGTGCTGAACCAGTCGATCGTATTCCTCGTCAATGTTGTCAACAATGGCATCTTCCCATGTTGCCGCAATAGTACCAAAGAGTTCCCAGTTGGTGGTCGTTCTGGGAGTTCTCTTTTTGAACTTTGCAGCCCTTTCTCCCCGCACTGTGAAGTAGAATTTTGCACGAAGGAGACGGTGGTCCGATCCCGTTCGAAATTTTGGGACAACAGCGACATCAGTCAGGCAAAACCGTCGATTGAATATGATGTGGTCTATTTCGTTGTGGAATCGTCCACCGGGAGACTCCCATGTCCATCGTTTAGATTCTGCCTTCTGGAACTGTGAGTTACCATGAATGGTCTTGGTCGACATGATGAACTCAGACAGTCTCTCACCCTGTTCGTTCCATTCTAGGCCATGGGTTCCGATGTGAAGTTCTTCAGCTGATCTTCTCGGTCCTATCTTGGCATTAAAATCACCCACAATGATCTTGTAGAAGGTGTGGTCTTCTTTATAGAACTTCTCTAGCTCCATGTAGAACTTCTCGATTTCTCTTTCATCATAATGAGATGTTGGTGCGTAGACAACGAAGATAGAAACTGCAGGCAGTGAGCCACATCTATTCAAATGTAAACGTCCGATTCGGGTTGTTAGGCATTCGAATGAATCAATGCTCTTGGCCAAGTTTGTGTTGACAAGGACACCGACGCCTCCAACACCTCTTTTATCGCATGTTCCGAGGAACAATTCTTCTCCAGTGTCGAAAACGGCATGGTGTGATTCGTGTCTTCTTGTCTCGGTCAGACCAATGATGTCGTACTTGATCATTCGCGCTTGTACCATCAGGTCCTCGATGGATGTATCTGATGCTAGCGTACGTGCATTGAAAGTACAGACGATCATTTTTGTCTTCCTTCGTTGTGGCAGCCTAGGTCGGCCTTGAGATTTTGTCGGCCTCTCCTTTCTCATCCTTCTCAGTGCTGCCATGTCGGTGAAGCCTTCAGGGTCAGGTGAATGAGACCAGTTGTAGTTACTGGTTTTGGCATACCGAATACACAGCGGATAGCTTGCCAGGCTCTTCCGTGCGGGCGGAATACTCTCGGTAGCTTGCCAGTCTTTCCGAGAGGTATAGAGGCTTTTGGGGTGACCTCTAATCACCCTTGTAGGTGTTACCATATTTGAACCCTATCAAATATGGTACGACAATTCCAGAAGACAGGTATTTAGTGTCTTATGATGTGTCGCGCGGCCGCAAGCGGCCGCGCGGGTCCGGAAAGCGTCCTGGAGTGTAAATTTATATAAAAAAATCTATAAAATATTATCAAAAATGCATTTATTTCTGAATTTGTTTATTCTTAAATTTGGTATAAATATTTGCATATCAATCTCAGGTGCTTATAAAATTAAATTCTATAGTAGAGTTTAAATACATGAGTCTGGGTCCCTGCCCAATGTCCAGGTCTTTCCTTTACCAGTGTATGACATTTCTTGTCCTGTCTTTTGATGCTCAGCTCAGAATATAATGTCTTTATCCTCTTCTGGAAGCACTGATTTTCCATTTCCAGTAGACAATGGACTGGTCTTGTCCTTATATTATTCTCTGTCCAGTGCACATGTTTCTTATCTGACACCAGTGGCTAATTCCTGTTACCTATGTTCCCCTTGCTGGAACTTGCTGATCAATGTTACTGGACTTTCCTTGGTTTCCCCTTTCCTTGGTTTTCAGCCATGGCCATATGCATATAGGTGAGAATTTCTGTTGTCCTCTGCCCCTCTGGGCACAGATGAGAAGGCAAAGAGAGAACTTAACTGCCTGGGCCCTTCCTTTATATCTCCTACTGCCTCCCTGCTCCAACCATCCCACTGTCCATTTGGATTAGTACCTTGGTCAGTTCCATTGCCCCTTAAGCAGTTAATCTGTGGAGAGACATAATGACAAAGAAGGACAAGAAAGAGCCTTAATCAGTGGCAAGTTGACAAGTCAATTGACATTTGGTAAATGGTTGACTCATGTCCTCAAAGTAGCCATTTTGCCTGAATAAGCAAAGGAGCGATTTACAGGGGAAGAAGAGAAAATCTCTTTTAGGAAGACAGATTTTACACTAACAGGTATAACACCCCTTTTGAGAAAAGACCCTCTGAAGTTAATTCCTTTATATTTGCAAATCTAAAAAAAGATGTTTAATTAAGTACTCAGCCCACATCTTATTTTCTTAGTAATAGGTGTTTTTTTTTTTTTGCGGGGGGGAATAAGCAGGATGCAAAACAAAAAAAATATTCTTTCCATTTTTAGATGCCCATTCCGAAACCTAGAGATGAACTCAAAACTGCAAAGACTTTGAGAGTTTTCAGTTTCTATTCATCTCTAAATATCTTCAAATCTCACTTGTAAGTTAAATGTGAGATATAAAAACATATTTTATAATTAAACTTTAAAAACAATCATCATAAGTTCTAGTAAATGTTTCTTGATACCTCACAAAGAATATAAAGTTTAAACATAAATATTAATTACACATTATAGAAATTAAAAAGTATTAATTTAAGAAATATTTTGCTTGAAAAAATGTCTTCAAAGAATTATAACAAAAATATAATATATACATTGGGAAGAAGTATGTATAAAGCATGTCTGATGAAGACTTAAGAACTCTCAGAATTTTATGTATGAAGAACTCAGATTTTTATGATGAGATTACAATCTAATAAAAAGATAGAGAAATGATTTAAGCATAGTCCTTATCAAACAAAATTATTGTAAGGCAAAAAAAATGGAAAGATATCATATTACTAGATACCTGACATAAAAATCTTGATTTCAAAGTAGAAAAACAACCAGTAGATCACTAAAATTAAGAAATTCAACCTTAAATTTCTGGAATTTATTTTTCTATGACATGTCCATTAGAAAAATGGACATAAAGAGATAATTTTTTGAAAGTAATTTGAAAATACTTTTTGTTGTTGAGGAAAAAAAGAATTAAGTTTAATGTATAGATAGCTGGTAGATGAATTTATGTATCTTTGTAGAAAGACATTGATAGATTGCATAGATATACGCATTAAATATATATAAAATCTATGATTCTTGACAGAATTTTCATTCAATATGTGACCATATAAATAGCATATTAATAAGAGTATTTGCACCCTTAATTTCTTTATAATCAAATTAAAGATTTATAACATTAAAATATATCTTATAGTTCAAGAAAGGAGGGAATTTATATTTTTCCTAAACTTCAAAGTTGAAAAACCAATTTGATTCAGTAGTATGTTAGTTACCAGAATTGATTTAAAAAATAAGAAAGTAAGGAAAAAGTAACCTGCAATAAATATCAATCCAGGCTTTTACAAATGGACTCTAGTACCATGTCAGTTAAAGCAACTGTATGTTTAAATCATAGTTACAGTGCAGGGAATTTCATATCACATTCAGTCCAGTATTGCACATTTCATTTTTTGCCAAAGAAGCTTCCTTGTTAATGAAATGTGATTAAAAGTTTAAAATATCTTAAATAAAATCCATTTAATAATTTGATAAGAAAGATTGAAATATTATAATACAAGACATTTTTACAATATATTTAGGTTTAAAATGCTTTGTATTTTTAAGAAGATAAAAAAGCCAATAATGCTCCTTTTCTGTTTAGATGATGCATCAGAAATTCATTTATTATTGAGTTTCTGTCTCATGATCTTTAGGAATTAAACTTCAAGGATGCTGAGACCAATCGCTTCAGAGATTTGCAACATCTCTCAGTACACGAAAGCCTTGAGAATAACTCTGAGGGGGAGTTTACCTTCTCATTGTATACTGAAAAATCTTTTATGCTTCCTGGATTTAGTACTCACACAGACCCTACTAACAGAGCAACACAATTAACCTTTCCTATAAATTAAATGTGTAAATGTTCTGTGTAGTAATTGGGTAGAATAATTTTCCATCATTTACAGAACATGCTAGAAAAATAATTTCCTATCCCCAGGGAGCTTGAGGATTAATTACGGATTATTTTTTTAAACAAGTCTGTTTTCAAAGGCCAGATAGTATCATCGTGTGTTTATATTATGTATCCTTTATCATGCTCAGGCCCAAGGAACCATAATTGAAATGTATATTTATGTTTTAAATGTACATTTTAATTTAATTAAGTACAATAATGTTATTTTTCGAAGTAATTTGTCCTTACTAGTTCACCTCATATTTACTGAACACCTCCAGTTTTCTTATTGCAAGAAGAGAACACCAGGAGCTCTACCCTTTTAACACACATTTAATTGTATAATAAGGTATTAATAACAATCAGTACAATGTTGTGTTATAGAACAGATTCCCTAAATGTATTCATCTAGTGTTATTGAAAGTGCCTGCATCTTCATTTGCTACTTTCAACTGATGGAGAGTCAGGCAAGTGAAAGGACGTTTAATGAGTAAATTCTCCAGGGGATTGCCCCAGTTCCTATGGACCTGACCCAGTTAGAACTGCCAAGAATCAAAGCACTCTGGGATATCCACACAGATACCCTCCCAGGCATGGGGTGTTTCTTGTTTCCGGTCTTTTATCTTGAGGAAATGAGACAACCTAGTACCAGGACTTTCTTACAGAAAAGACTTTCTTACTTTCTTACCAGACTTTAATAAGCAGAGGGAAATTTATGGGAATGCCCAATATTGGGAACAAAGGAAAATTATCTGATCAAAAACCCATGTAAGTTGACTCATTGTGCAAGGCAGGTCCAGATTTCGGGGCAGTTTGTCCCCAACATCTTATTGTGAATCATATGACCACTTCTTTCTTTTCTTAAAGTTTGTCACTCACCTGCTGACTTCTGATTGATTTCTACTGATCACCTGATTGACTGCTTCTCTCGGAATAAATAACTCAGTCAGTTTTCTAGGTAACACAAGGAAAGAATAGAGTCCAGAAAAAATTCATATGTATTAGTGAAGTAACATATGCAAAGAATTGCCAACTAATCTCTGACAAGTGTGCGAAAGTATGCAGTAGGAACGGCATAAGTGTTTCAACAAGAGGTGTTGTATAACTGTATGTCAATGTGACATAGGAACAGAAGCGGATCTTGCATAATATACAAACTCAACAAAACACCTTAACACCACTCACTGGCGGTGGTAATTTCCTTGCTCTGCAATATAAATATATGGCTTGTACACAATAGTACAGCGGGTAGGGCGTTTGTCTTGCATGTGGCTGACACGGTCGACCTGAGTTCGGTTCCTCCACTCCTCTCGGAGAGCCCCGCAAGCTACCGAGAGTATCTCGCCCACATGGCAAAGCCTGGCAAGCTACCTGTGACGGATTATATATGCCAAAAACACTAACAAGTCTCACAATGTTACTGGGCCCGCTCGAGCAAATCAATGAACAACGGGAGGACAGTGACAGTGATGGTGACAGTCTATCAGAGTTATTCTAATTGTATAGGTTATATCATATAAAAAAACTATCCTATTTTTTTAGTAGATACAATTTTGCTACATGCATTTATGTATATATATTATCAAAAGAAATAGCACACAGATACTGAAGAAATATTAATTTTCAAGGTCTTTTCTTGATACTTTATAGTTCACCTTCAATAAAATGCAAAATGTGCCCCTCCCACCAATAAATGAGCTAATAATAAGGTCAAAGTAAGGTCACAAAAAAAGAGTATCCAAATGTGTTAGGAGAAACTGGTGTTTCTATTATTGGGAGGGTGCCAATCTCTCTCTATTCATCCAATTTGTATGGCTGAGGAGAAAAAATAAAAGAATAGATATTAACTTGAAAGCAAGACCATATTTAATACTGTGCACATACACGAGGAGAAGGTGTCATTATAAACATGGCACCTTCATCTGATCAGAGTAATCGAATGTGCTTAAAATATATTTTAGACAAATTCTTGACATTTGGGTCTGTACACTAATTTAATGGTAAGAACTGATCTCTGTGAACTTCCCAGAGATAAATGTCTCCTTCCCTCATGCTATAAGAATTTATATGTCACAGAGATTTGTTTTCTACTTTGCTGCGGTAGAAAAGGTCAGATAAATTCCTATTTGGCTTTTTCTCAAGCAACTTTAACTTTTTGAGAGGTTTAGTATTTTTTGTTGTTGTTGTGGTTTGGTTTGGACGGGTGTCACACCTCACTTCTCAGAGCTTACTCATAGGACTGTATGCAGGAATCACTTCTGGCAGGGCTAAGGGGACTGAACACAGGTCAGAGGCATGAAAGAGTTCTTTACCTGCTGTACTTTGTCTCAGGCCCTGTTTTTGTTTCTTTTAGGCAAGCTACTGAGAGTATCCCACCCGCATGGCAGAGCCAAGCCAGCTATCCATGGCGTATCCAATATTCTAAAAACAGTAACACAAGTCTCAAATGGAGACGTTACTGGTGCCCGCTCAAGCAAAGTGATGAACAATGGGAGGACAGTGCCACAGTGCTACAGTGCTACAGGCTATAGCTAGTGGTGATCAGAAGCTACTTACAGTTTAGAGCTTGGCTGTTGGCGGTTGTTCCTGCCTCTGCTCAAACGACATTGTGATCCAGGGAATAGAATAGGGGACTCCTGCGGGCTAAGATGTGCACTTGCCCTTCAAGTTATCTCCCCTCTCTGGCCCATAGGAAACTTTAGTTTAAAATATCAGAATGTAACTTTGAGCGGGGGCGCGCCTGGGTGTCCCTCGCCGGGACCCCTTGAAGGGGAGCGGGTTGAGCTTTCCTCCCGGCCCCGACCAGGGCTCCGGCAGCCGAAGACCTCCAGGACCAGCCACCACCTTGCTGAGACCACTCTCCGCACACATGAGGTACTGGCAGAGGGACAAAGCCACGCGGGTTCCGGGGCCGAGACCTCCAAGCCTACTCGGATTGGAGTCGAGCATCTTCCATCCAGATCCTCCAAATTCCAGCAGGCGGGGGTCACACCCACCACCTGGCCCCCTGGCGCAGTGTAATCCCATCAGCGGCCAAGACTCAGAGACTATAAAATCTAGATCCCGGAACCGCGCGGCCGCAAATGCGGCCGTGCGACATCTTATCAGAACTTTTTTTATTACATCTTATCTCATTCCTACTTTGGACAAACTTGCAGGCTATCGAATGTAGCCTGCCCACAGGGCAGAGTCTGACAAACTCCCCGTGGCATACCAAATATGCCAAATACCAGTAACAATGATGGGTCTCATTCTCCTAAAGAGCCGTGAATATAAGCTAGGATGAAAGAGACATTACTGGAGCCTGCTCGAGGCAATCGACGATTAACAAGATGATGAAATGAAAAAAAATGAAAAAAACGTTGAGCATTTGGCACTTCTGGCTCAGATTCCTGATAATGGCTCAGGGCAAGCTAAAGTAATGAAGTGAGAAAATATTTATAGTTAAGGGATGAAAAAGTACTATAGAACTGCTAATCACATTTTGTTTGCATAAATGCATTAAGAGTAATTAGAATAAATATCTTAAATATAAGATATAGAGATGATATTATTTAATTTCATTAAATATTTTTGTAACATAAAACCAAACAGCATTTTTATAGATTTCTGGACAAATGAACATACTGAACTTAGTTAACATTAATTCAGTAGAGCAAAACACATATCGTGTGAAGAAAGAAAAATATCGTAGATTATGTCAAAATAATAGCTTTTGTGTTAAAAGAGTAATCACAAATGGCAACTGTTTAAACACTTAAAAACTTGTGTAATTAGAATTTTCTTGAGACTGCAATTAGTAATAATAAATTTGATTTCTAGATAAGACTGCATAAATCATGATATTCAACATTAATAAATATTAATTGCATAAAGAAAAATCATTGTCACTGACAGTAAAGCCCTTTCAAGTTTTTCAGGACTGAATTTTGGTATATATTGCTGTGGAAATGCACATTGTGGAGTAAGCAATTATTAATATATACAGGAACTAACAAAGAAACATGTTAAAGTTGGGTAATTTTAGTTTCATATATGAAATTGAAATAATATGTTTAAATATGAATATAATATACTGACATTGTTAGGGAATTTGGAACCATTATGGCACTTGCCTTGCATGCAGCTAACCCGAGTTCAAACAATAGCACTATATATGGTTCCCTAAGCATCATTAGGAATGACCTCTCAGCACAGACAAATAACAGTAAGATCTGGGCACCACCAATGATGTCTCCCCTTAAAAAATAAATTTACGTGCCTGCTCAGTTTTGGACTGGGCCTCCTCCACCCAGATCCCCCCACCTTCCAGTAGCTAGAGAGTTACACCCATCAACTGCCATGTAACCCCATCAATGGCCAAAATCCCGAGACTATAAAACCAAGCTCCCAGAAGAGAACAAGGCAGAGTCTTCTGCCCCCGTGCCTGGCATTTACAGCTGTGTGCCCTCTTATTGTCTAATTCTTACTCTCAGAGAACCCACAGGCTACCAAGAGTCTCCTGCCCGCATATAGGCCTGACTGGGAACATCTGTAAAGGTGATTAGAGGCTGCCCCAAAAGCCTCCACTCTCTCGGAGAGCCTGGCATGCTACCAAGAGTATCTCGCCCACACAGCAGAGCCCACACAGCAAGATATCCGTGGCATACTCGATATGCCAAAAATAGTAACAATGATGGTCCTCATTCCTCTGACCCTGAAAGAGCCCCAAGTATGCCATCAGACTACACTAGCACATGACAGGGATGAATGGAGATGTTACCGGCGCCCACTCGAACAAATCGATGAACAACGGGGTGATAGTGATAGTGATAATGATTAATGTAGCATGAAAGATGACATGTCTTTTTAAATCAATATTCATTTCATACATGCTATTATAAATACATTTGTTCCATTCCATTTCGATTATTATTTTATCTGTTTTTTGCTTTCTGGGTCACACCCAGCGATGTACAAAGTTACTCCTGGCTCTGCACTCAGGAATTACTCCTGGTGGTGCTCAGGGGAACATATGGGATACTGAGAATCAACCCAGGTTGGCCGCATGCAAGGCATCTCCCTAACTGCTGTGCTTTTGCTCCTGTGTATTCACATCTAAAACAAGGAATTAATAACACTAAAAAATGTGCCCAACAATGATGGTTGTTTAAAATAACATATTATATACATAATAAGAGCAAGGCCCTTCATTCTAAAATAATTCATTTTCTATCTAGAGAGTTGGGATTTTCTAAATTAACTTTTGTTTCATTTAGTTTGGGGGCCACAGCTGGAGGTACTCAGGGTTTATTCCTGGCACTGGGCTCAGGGATCACTCCTGGTAAAGTCAGGGGACCATATGGGATACCAGAGATAGAAAAAGGTTTGGCCTTGTGCAAGGAAAATGTTCTATTCACTGCTATTATTGCTCTGGACCCATTACCTGAAGGTTTTGTAGAGAGAGGTCAGAGAGATAGAGGGAAAGTTGTGATCACCAGGGGAAAAGTAGATAATCAGAAACAGATATTTTTTTCTTTTTGGGTCACACCCGGTGATGCACAGGAGTTACTTCTGACTTTGCACTCAGGAATTACTCCTGGAATTGCTTGGGGGACCGTATGGGATGCTGGGAATCGAACCTGAATTGGCTGTGTGCAAGGCAAACACCCTACCAGTGGTACTATCACTCAAGCTCCTGAAACAGAAATATTGATTTATTTATACTGCACAATCTTTACACCTTTATAACTATAGACATGAAGTTGCCAAATTAAGCGAGTTGGATTTGCTTTGTTTTTTCCAACCCATCTCTCAATTCTACCTGCAGGCAGCTCTTTCCTACCTTAGGATTGACTTCAAAAAATTTCAAACTACACAGCTTTACCACTGGTTTCCAAGACCTTGTCTTAGTGGTTTATATCTATCCCCCTTTTTGTTCTTGCAAAATGGATTTTTCTAAATCAATAAGATTTCAAGTCCAGGTAATTGGTTTGAGTCATAATTTCTTGGTGGAAGTTAGTTGCTATCTAAATCGCATACATTTTATGCTAGAGAAAGCAGATATTTTAAGAAAAATAGACATATGTATTTTTTTAATTTCAAAAATTGTTAGTAGATGTTCTACTTTTAAAGCAATATGAGATCAGTGTCATTGAGACAAGAGATTTTAAGATTGAAAAAATCATAGACCTTATATGTTTACAAATGGCTTTAATCAAAGGTAAAGCAAACTTTCTAAGGAACCCAGTTGGTACTTGTAGCTAAACTGAAAAACAACGTCCCAATATTGGTCTGAAGCCAGACCAAAGAGTGTACACACGAAACCCTCATCAGCGGAGTACAACTCACAGTACTTTAATCAATGTTTTTAAGGAATTTAGAATTTAGGAGTTGAATCAGTAGTACAAACCAGAAAGCCTCTCTGGTAAGGATGGTTTCAAAATGTTGAAAAGGTCTCCTTACCTTTTATTAAAAATGAAAGGACAGAGTCCTTACCTTTTATTAAAAAATGAAAGGACAGAGACCTTTGCTTGTTTTTATGTTAGAAATGTGTCTTCAGAGAATCTCCTGATGCCCCTGAATCTATAACCCACTCTTTCTAAAATTGTGTTACCATAGGGCTGGAGCAATAGCACAGCGGGTAGAGTGCTTGCCTTTCATGGGGCTGACCCAGGTTCAATTCCCAGCATCCCATATGGTCCCCTGAGCACCGCCAGGAGTAATTCCTAGGTGCAGAGCAAGTAACCCCTGTCCATCGCTGGGTGTGACCCAAAAAGGAAAAAAAATGTGTTGCCTTCTCTTTTTCTACAGAGCAGATTCTTGTGGTAATACGCAAGACAGTTTCTTTAAGGAGATAAGTCGATCATCGTCCAGCCTGCTGACTTGATGCTATATAATGCTCACTCTCAAGCAGGCTCCTTGGATGGTGCTCAAGTAGCAGTGGAACTTTCACAGTTACATTTCTAGAGGAAGAGAATTTTCAGGATTGATTTTCTGAATTTGTTCCGGGGCATGTAAAAGTGGCTCTCTAATCTTATTTTATTTAAAGATGCCAATGATCCATTTCTAGTGGTGAAGACAGAGCAATAGCCCTGGGCCTGAATTGTTTGTAAAAACACAAAATACCTCTACTGAAAACTCCTGATTCACCTGTAAAAAGCACTTATGTGATTCTCTCTATAATGCAATCTGCACATTTTTGGAAAACTAAAGAATTTAATATTGTTGATTATTTGTTCCTAATGTGTTATAAGATACTTGATCTTAGTCAAAATCCCAACAGAGATTTGAATTTCCCACTGGAGTCACATACAAGTCCTAAGAACTTCTAGGTATGCCTTGAAATAGAACTTTGTTCAGGGGTATGTTGCCGCAAGCAGGTCAGTCTGTACCTATGAGGTGAATGCATCAGCAGCATCATTGCACCTTCAGACTTCCAGATACCCGAAAATTGCTGCTGTTCCTTTGGCCAGACCCCAAAAACTTGGGGCAAGCTTTACCAAGAAAGTAAACAGCCAAAAGGTAGGTATGTGGGAGACATACCCACAAACCACCTCTGGCTCAGCTATATAATTGGAGGGATGGCCTCTCTGGTTTCTGATTGATCTGCTTAATAGCCATGATCCCTGAGATTCAGAAACAAATCTTGAAACCCAGCGGGTTTTGGTAGAAATGCATGTGGACCACGCAGTAGGTTGCTATCACCAGGCCACCCTGGGAAGCAAAGGGTGCTGTCCCTCAGCCTGTTCCCCCTTGGTGGCTTGGTGGCTGCATCGGCCAGAGGCCATTGGACAGTCAGGTTTGGGTCTGCAGTAACGAGACAAACGGGGCCTCACAGGATGCAGGTGTAGCTGGCCCTTTCCTCCCCATCCCAATGAGACCCCAAATCACTGTCCACAAACAGCTTCTCTGGCTCCTGACCAATATACTTAATGGCTATGATCTCAGAGACTCATAAACAAATCTTAAAACCTAACGACTTTTGGCAGAAATGCATCCAGACTGCACAGTAGGTTGCTGGTGCTGGGCCACCCCAGGTGGAAATGGGTTTTGGCCCTGACCTGTTCCCCCGGTGGCCCGGTGGCCTCCATCCTACAGAGGCCACTGGACAGTCAGGTTTGGGCCCTCAGTGGCGAGACACACGGGGCCTCACTGGATGTTTTTGGAGCAGGCCCTTTCCTCCCCATCCCAATGAGACCCCGAGTCGCCACCCACAAACGGCCTATCTGACACCATATCAAGCTGCTTAACGTCCATGATCCCAGAGACTGAGAAACAAATCTCAAAACCCAGTGGCTTTTGGCAGAAATGCTTGTGGACCACAGTAGGTTGCTATCACCAGGTCACCCCGGGAGGCAAAGGGTGCTGTCTCTCCACCTGCTCCCCCTTGGTGGCTTAGTGGCCGCCATCCGCCAGAGGCCATTGGACAGTCAGGTTTGGGCCCTCAGTGACGAGACACGCAGGGTCTCATGGAAAGGGGGTGGATCCGGCCCTTTCCTTCCCATCCCATCATCGCGAGTCAACGCCCACAAACGGCCTCTCTGGCTCCTGATCAAGCTGCTTAAAGGCCATGATCCCAGAGACTCAGGAAGAAATCTCCGAACCTAGCAGGTTTTGGCAAGAATTCCCTCCAGATTTAATTGTTGAAATTTTGAAATTTCAAAATTGCACTGCCACTACGGCAGCCATGCAACATCATATGTTATTCATAACCAGTAATAGAAAACAAATTGTCTACTGTTGCCTTTTTGGC
The DNA here is from genome assembly GCF_029834395.1 of Sorex fumeus. NCBI lineage: Eukaryota > Metazoa > Chordata > Mammalia > Eulipotyphla > Soricidae > Sorex > Sorex fumeus. Next base: position 8,501,869 of record NW_026606067.1, on the reverse strand, counting down.
AGATCTGAGTTTTGGGGTAAAAATCCCAAATAATAATGGTGGGTGTGGTATCTAAATGTTGAGTGTAATCAAAGTATAGAGAGAGTAATTTGGAAATCATCTGCCCACTGGTAGGGTGGAGGGTGTGGGATGGAGATATACTGTGGATTTTGGTGGTGGATAGTGGGCACTGGTGAAGTTATCGGTGTTTCATTGTATGACTGAGACTTAAATCCAAAAGCTCTGTAACTGCTCTCATGGTAATTCAATAAATAAAATTATAAAAATTGGGGGAAAAAAGTAAGGTGGAGTTCATGCACAATTCAATCAGCCTAATCAGTAGCTGAATAAATAGCAGTACTCCTACATAAAAAATAAAAAGAAAAAAAGAAAAAAAAGAAATAGAGAGCTTTGTTTACTAGAGCCTTGGACTGAAAATTTGAATATCAAACTCAGAACCTTATTTTCAGTTGGCTAAATTATAATTCATTTAGAAGCTTCTGCCTCGCAAGTTATAAATTGTTGAAGTTGGGCTCTGATTGGGAAAGAATGAAATTCCATAAACTGAGATAGTTATAGGTGCATGCCAATGACCTTGATGAAACTGGGAATACTGAGCCCCTAAATTCTAACAGAATTTCATTGCCTCTCCTGGCCAATTAGAGTCATTGCTTTCCTGTAATAGCAGCTTCTCCAAAACACAGTTGTTTTTTCACCACTAGTAGTATTTAATCTTTCACCAGCATTGCCTGAAGAAATGGTAATGACTTTCCTGGAAGCAGTTTCTGTGACAGACAATTCTTTTTCTCTTCAGGGCTGCCCTTACTCTAACTCCTTTGCTTCTGGACCTATAGGTAGAAGCAAGACCTAACTGGCACCAAAGGATGAGGTAGAAAATGTGATTCGTGGAAAGTCTGTGTTACTCTAAAACAACTGCTTGAACTTTATAATTTACAAGGCTATAAATCTGCTGAAAATCTATGTAAATTGATCCTAAAATTATGGGAGTAGGGTAAAATAAATAGAAAATTGGATCAGGTTCAACTTTTGTAGATGCAGCCTCATGAGACAAAGATTTTATATTTAAGTTGCAGATCAATAGGTTAAAAACGGTTCCAACTAGTTGATAGGCTGACTGCCATGAGAATTTGAAAGATGTAGGGGTGGGGATTCTCACACTTTTGCATTCAAAACTCCTACTTACCTGCACAGAAGACAGATGGATCTAGGAGCGAGGTAGCGGCTTATAGTAACTAAACCAGGCATCACACCACTTGCAGCTGCTCTCCCAGATGCACAGATGCGGTTTCATTGCTTGAGCAAATTAACACATCCCTTGGTATGTCGTATGTTGCTATTGATCTACCAAATGTCTTTCTAGATACATTTGTAAGGTCCACAATAAGTGTTTAATTTTTATCTGAAAAGACAGAAATATTGTCATCTTTCTACCTCCAAAGTATATAAGTCCTCAAGATAACTATGCCATAATTTATTTCCCCAGGATAGCAATTGCTTTCCTTTTCTATATGGTAACATATTTGTGTTTCACAAAAATGAGATGATGAATGAGTCTAGTGAGTAAGTAAGTGGTGACTTTTCTAGATATATTGTGGAGTGTATTGGTGAGTAAAGGTGAAAATAAATCCAACTGAAAACCAGGAAGCTTCTGTCTCAGTGAAATTTCTATGAGTTAAGTAGTCTTACACATACACACACACACACACACACTCAGAGGGAGAGAAAGAGAGAGATATAGACACAGAGAGAGAGAGAGAGAGAGAGTATGGAGGCTAGTGAGTCTCTTGATTTGGAAGCAACAGATTCTTCATTTAGTTATGCTATTCTATTCCATTGGTTGGAGCAATAGCAAAGCGGGTAAGGCATTTGCCTTGTATGAGGCCGACCCAGGTTCAATTCCTCCTCCCTCTCTGAAAGCCTGGCAAGCTACCAAGAGTATCCTGCCCGCAAAGCAAAGCCTGGCAAGCTCCCAGTGATGTATTTGATATGCCAAAAACAGTAACAATTCTCACAATGGAGACGTTACTGATGCCTACTCGAACAGATCCATGAGCAATGGGAGGACAGTGCTACAGTGCTATTTTATTCCATTGACCTTATAGACTGCTGGCTTTGTGTGAGACCCAGAACACAAGGAGACTTTAGCTGTTCTGCTACCTGGGAAGAGTGGTGTTGGAAATAGCATTGGCAGAAAAGGATGTGGTGTGGTAGATGCTTATAGGTGAATCAGATGCAGGTCTCTGAAGCAATAGGATCTTTTATTACTGATAAAGATATTTACTGTGGATATGGATTTTCAATCCTTGATGTAGTGCTTCTGATAAAATCAACTTCTATATATTTACAGAATAACTTATTCGGGATCATGATTTTCTTTATCCATTCCAATCAAGGTGCATTTCAGATGCCCCCCATAACAACAGCAACAGTAATAATGGCAAGGATCCTTTGAATTTACTAGATCATTGCCTTTGCTGTTAAAGGGCCTTTAACAGGTAATTTTCTCATTCTCCAAAGGGAGAAAATGATCTTTCTCTTTTCCTCACCCCTTCCCTCCCTATTTCCATTTTTCTCCCTAATAACTTTGTTTCACCATCTTTCTAACTCTAAAAAAAATTATATCTTATGCACGTCCCTTATGGAGACTTGCTAATTGATAGATTGTCAGATTTATTGATGATTTAATAAATTCAATTATATAAATTAATTAAAATAAATTGTATTCTCAACAATATCTGTATATTTTGTATCACTCCTCCTGGTATTGGATTTTGGGCACCTGACAATACTCAAGATGCACTCTCAGTTAAAATCATATTCAAGTAGTTCTGATAGGAGTATATCAAACCCAGGCCAGCTTTATCAGGGTAATTACTCCCTGTACTATCTTTCTGGTTCTCAATCAAGAGTTTTCACTTTACAGTTAAAACTCCCAGATAAAACTAAAGTTTTATTTAACTTTTATTTGTTTATTAAGTATACCTAATCTTTAAAAAAATGTGCTAACTTTTCTGGGTCTTTGATTTCTTTTCCTTCACTGAATTAGCTTCAGAATGTATATCAATTTTTAACTTACCGTTCCTTATTCTTAACTTGCTCATACTTAACACATACCAGCTTATCAATTGAAAGTAATATGTATAAGTTTATTGTGTGCATAAAATTCTGTTGTTATTTATTCTCATACATGTATTTTTTCTTGATACCACTTTAATAATTCCTCTATGTGCTACTGTGGCAGTATACAGAGAAAATCAGAAATTGACTCAGGCCTTTAACAGATGAGATTACGTAGATAAATATTCATGATGTACATAAAATGTTTGTTGCATTAAATTGAATGTGCCATTCTAAAAAATATAATGAAATTCTAAGTTTCAGACAGAACAATATTATCAAATGCACTGTACTCTAACTCATAAGGTTTATTAAACAATTCCTTTTAAAACATGGGAGTTTTAATAGTTTGTTATCTTAAAATTTTATTTAACTTTATTCAAGGATCTGTAACATTTCACTAATAAAATAGTTTTTAAACTTTATAATTTTATTTAATGTTACTAAGGCACTAAGATTTATAGAGGTATTCATAGTTCTTTTTGTTTTAGAAAGGAGTATATCTTTAGGTTTTCAACAATTTTATTTGCCCATATAGATTGGTTTCTAATATACTGCTATTAAGGAATAAAGGGAAAATATTCTTTATGACTTCAAAGCTGCTCATTGAACTTTTATATTTTGTCTTTTTGCACCATACTCAGAGATCACTACTGGTGGGGCATGTTGGCTGCTTGCAAAGCAAATTCCTTACCTGCTATACTACTGCTCAGGCCTCATAAACCATTGATTTTGCAGAGTTAATTTAGTCAGAGCTTTCTGTGTTTGGGGCACGGTGGGTACTGAGCATACTTCTTAATCTAATGTTCCGTGATATCATGATGCAGTTAGGCAGTTATCTCCATGCTACTTCTGCAAGTAGATCTTAAATACAGCAGGATTGGGCTCCTAATGTGAACTTTGGAAGGTTTCCTGCTTATCATTCCTGCCTAACATTTCACAGATGAAATCAATTTAAAGAAATAGATTTATTAGCTTTCTTCTATATCTAGATGTTCAAAAACTGTCTCGAATAACTCCAATTTTATAGGACAATGGTTAATTTCTAGATAATTGAAATTAATCACCCGGATTTTTATGTTGAAGATAAACTTGGACTTTCTGAAGGCAGGTTTAAAATAAATAAATAAGTAAAAGCTTAAGTTTCCCTGATTTTTTGTTATTGTTTACAAAATACAGCATACATTAAAAAATAAATTAGCCAGTGCTCATGGTTTCATAATGCCTATTGAGTTTTTCACAAACAAAGCCATAGTGTTTCAGCATTCTCAAAATCTCAGGCATGAGTGAAGTCTGACAGCTTCTAACAGCAAAATGTAGACTTTTAAAAATATTTGAAATGGTTGAGTTCTATATTCAGTTTCCTAGTTCTTTAATTTTATTAGATTCTGCATGCTTTAGTAATTATTAACTGCAACTAGATTTTCACACAGCAAAACTTATGGATTAGTAAATGGTTATCTATTGTTACATCATTTTTTGTCGTCATTGCATAGATAGATGAGATTAGATATAATTTAGGGTTAATGTTGTTGCTCCAAACCCTTCTTTTTGCATTATAGAAAGAAAATTAACTGCAAAAGAAGTCACTATTAAAAATTGAATTATGATAATAATGCAAGCATCAGAAAATAATTACTTCACAATTACTTTAAATTTACATCTAAAAATAGTTATATTCAATTATCAAAACCTATTAACACATGCTTAATTCTATGCGAAGTAATTTACATGCATGGTTTATCATCAAAATATTTAAGAAATGGATGAACTAATTTCTTATATGTGAATTCAAAAATAATGGATGCATTATAAATTATATTTTTATTTTTCTTTCTTTAGCAAGTAATTTAAATCATCTGAATCTTACTTTCACTTGATCACTTGATCACTTGACATCCTGTTACTCATTGATTTGCTCAAGAGGGTAACATCTCCATTTGTCCCTGTTGCATGCTAGTGTAACCCAATGGCATCTGCTTGCTCCAGGAACAAGAGCCTCAAACCGATCTTTCAGAGTCTTGTCAAAGAAGTCTGAGCATCTCATAAGTGGGTGGCCATGCGATTTTTTTGCATCCCATGGAATCCAGTGGGTATTTTCTATGCCTTGGCAAACGAGACAGCATTTCTGATTCTCAATAGCCGACAGAGGTCAGAACTTCAGATTCTTTCTCTCACTTGAGTGAAGTGTGATAATCCAAGCATAGCTCTTTCAATTCCTCTTTGAGAGACACGAATAGCATAGACACAAATAGCACTCTCATCCTGCTTTCGTAGGCCTCAGGTATCTGAGGCATATGTTAATGCAGGAAGAATGGTGGAGTCAAAGAGTTGTGCCCAGAGCCAGAGGTTTTTTGTCCTCTTAGCTATTTCTTCAATGCTCTTGAAAGCTTTCCAAGCAGCTCTCTTCCTCCTGTGCAACTCAGGTGCCATCATTTGTCATGTTGAGTTCTCGACCTAGGTACACATAACTGTTGTATTCTGACATGTTCATTCCATTGAGAGTGAATGTAACATCAGGGATGAGTCTGTTTCTTATAAACATTGTCTTTGTGAGATTCAGCTATAGTCCGACCTTTCCACACTCATGGTCCAAGTAGGCCAGCATTTGTGGTGCTTGGCTAATGTTTGGTGTAATTAGAATGATGTGATCAATGAAGCAGAGGCGGTGTAGTTGCCAACCGTTTATATTCACTCCCATTCCAGTCATTGCATGACATTCTCGAGGGTGTCACTGAAGAGTTTCAGTGAAATGGTATCACCCTGCCTAACCCCTCTCTTGACATGAATGATCACTTCCTTGTAGAATGGCGAGATCCTGGTAGTGAATTCGTAGTACAGCTCATAGATGATCTTATGTATTGAGTTTGAATGCCCTGTATGGCTAGGACTTTGATGACCACTTCAGTTTCAACAGAATCAAAGGCCTTCTTTAAATTAATGAACATTAGACAGAGTGGCATCTTGAACTCCCGAGATAACTCAATGAGCTTGGTTACCATGTAGATAACATCGATCAAGCTGAATCCTTTTCAGAACCTGGCTTGTTCACATGGTTGTCTTTCATCTAGTGTGCTGCTAATCCTATTCAGGATGACTCGATTGAACAGCTTGTAGACAACAGACAACAGGCAGATCGGGCAAGAGTTGCCAATGTCATGGATGTCTCCCTTCTTGTATAGTAGAACAGTTTGCTGGTTTTCCATTTAGATGGAAACTTGCATTCAGACAAGTAGCATGCGAAGAGCCGAGCCAGTTTATTGATGAGTAATGAAGGCAATTCTTCAGGTGTTCGGGTCTGACCTTGTCTGGGTCGGGTCCTCTTCAATTCTTTACCAACAAAATATTGTGTTGGATTTAGGAAAGGAGAATGTTGGGAATGAGATATCTATCCTGAGAAATTTAGTATGTGGGTAGGTGGAAGTGGCTATTGAAGAGATCCGAGTAGAAGTCATGGATAATCTTCTCTACTGCCCTTCTGGAAGATGTGATAGATCCATCAGGACATCAGAGGGCAGTCATCTTGGACGTGTAGTTGGCAAAGGACAAGTGGCATTGTGAATACTTTTCCTGGCTTCTACCCCATCGCCCAGCACTGCTACTCTTCTCTCTTCGAGGTCTTCCTTTTACTCTTCTTTGCACTGCTATGTGAGCTCTGACGTTTGCTTGTGGTTGCCTGAGGCTCATGCCAAGCCACATTGCCGACTGAGCTGGAGAGTTTTCAAAAACAGGCATCTTTTCGTGGCTATCTCTCTCTCTCGGTTTTTCCTCGCACAATCTTATAGGTGCTGAACCAGTCGATCATATCATTCATCAATATTGTCAACAACGGCATCTTCCCATGTTGCCACAATAGTGCCAAAGAGCTCCCAGTTAGTGGTCGTTCTGGGAGTTCTCTTCTTAAATTTCACTGCCTTTCTCCCCATTCCATGAAGTAGAATTTTGCACGAAGGAAACAGTGTTATGATTCTGTTTGGAATTTTGGGATGACAGTGACAGCATTCAGCCAAAACTGTCAACTGAATATGTTGTCAATTTTGTTGTGGAACCGTCCACCAGGAGACTCCCATGTCAAACGTTTAGATTTGGCCTTCTGTAATTGTGAGTTACCATGGATGGTCTTGGTGGACGTGATGAACTCAGATAGTCTGTCACCCTGTTCATTCCATTCTAGGCCATGGGTCCTGATGTAGAGTTCTTCGGCTGATCTTCTCAGTCCTATCTTGACATTAAAATCACCCACAGTGATCTTGTAGAAGGTGTGGTCTTCTTTATAGAATTTCTCCAGCTCCATGTAGCACTGTAACACTGTCCTCCAATTGCTCATCGATTTGCTCGAGTGGCCCCAGTAACGTCTCCTTGTGAGACTTGTTTTTACTGTGTTTGGCATATCGAATACGTCATGGGTAGCTTTCCAGGCTTTGCTGTGTGGGCAAAATATTTTTGTAGCTTGCTGGACTCTCTGAGAGGGGTGGAAGAATTGAACCTGGCTCAAAAACAGGCATCTTTTCATTTTTTCTGGTCCAGCTGTGCACAAGTCAGAGGCCCTACCACCATGCTATCGCTGTAGCCCAGTTCCATGTAGAACTTCTCAATTTCTTCTTCATCATAACTGGATGTTGGTGTGTAGATAACGAAGATAGAAACTGCCAGCAGTGAGCTACATTCTATTCAAGTGTAATCATCCGATTCGGGTTGTTAGGAATTTAAATGAATCAATGCTCATGGCCAAGTTTGTGTTGAGGACATCAACACCACTGACGCCTCTTTTGTCACATGTTCCGAGGATCAATTCTTCTCCAGTGTCAAAAATGGCGTGACGTGGTTTATGCCTTCTTTTCTCAGTCAGACCAGTGATGTCGTACTTGATCTTTCGTGCTTGCACCATCAGGTCTGCATCTGATGGATGCATCTGATGCCAGCCTACGTGCATTTGAGAGTACAGTCAGGTGTTTTTTTGTTTGTTTGTTTTTGTAGCCTTAGATCAGCCTTGAGATTTCATATGCCTCTCCTTCCTCATCCTTAATGCTGCCATATGGGTGGCTCTTTCAGGGTCAGAGGAATGAGACCCATTGTATTTACTGTTTTTGGCATATCAAATATGCCATGGATATGCCAGGCTCTGCCATGCTTGCGGAATACTCTTGGTAGCTTGCCAGTCTCTCCGAGAGGGAGAGAGGCTTTTATGGTGGCCTCTAATCATTCTTACAGGTGCTCCCATGATTCAAACCATATTTGGACCCCATCAAATACGGTGGGTTAATCTAGGAAGATGGGTATTAAGTGTCGTAAGCCTGGAGCATGGTGGTGGCTGGGTAGTGGAGGTAGTGAAGGTAAATTTAACTTTACTCATTAAAAAAATAAGAATATTAGGGCTGGAGACATTATATACAGGTCAAGACACTTGCAATGCTTGTGGTCTACCCTGCTACACCATAGTTCAATCCTCTGTGCCCTGAATTCTATCAAAAGTAACCCCTGATCAAAATTGTCTGCCACAGAAGCAGGGGTAGGAGTGGGAAGTGGGGGTAATACTGGGAACATTGTTGTTGAATGGGAACTAAGGGATGGGCATTTGATCATAATATGCCTGAAACTCAAATATGAAAGCTTTGTAACTATATCTCAAGGTGATTCAATAAAAAAAGGGAAAAAAAGAGTAACTTCATCACAGAAACAGTGAGTTAATGATAACAAATAAACCTGTGCTCCACTGGTTGTGGCACAATAACCACTACCCAAATAATAATAATAAGTTAAAAATACTAATCTTGTAGAGAAATGGTAAGAATTAAACTAAATAAATTAACTTTCCTTGTTCTTGACTTATGAGTAAGGTTTAAAATCATTCTTTGGAGACAAAAGTTTTGAGATATTAAGAACCTATCTTAACAAATTTGTGTCGCCCCCAGAAAAAAATACAATTGAATACAATATCTTGGAAATCTATCAAAGGCATAAACCTATTGAAAAGCAATCTTTCATTCTGTATATGAAACATATGAGAATCATAGGAGTGTATGTTGATTTTTTGCCAGGAGCTAATCTCATTTCATATCCTCTAGGTCATTGATTTAGTTGTGCCAGGATGAAATAGGACTGAAAAATAGTAAAGTAAGTAAAGGCCCTCCCGTTGATCGTCGATTTGCTCGAGTGGGCCCAGTAACGTCTCCATTGGAGACTTTGTTGTTACTGTGTCTGGCATATCGAATACTCTCGGTAGCTTGCCGGGCTCTCCGAGAGGGGCGGAGGAATCGAACTCGGGTCGGCCATGTTGGCCGCTTGTAAGGCGAATGCCCTACCCGCTGAAAAATAAAAATTAAAAATTAACTTTAATGTTTTTAAAACGTATTTTAATCAAAATACTGGCACAATTTGACTCAAAAGGAGTGGTAAAACTTGAAATGATTCTAAAATTTCATTTCAGATTAATATCTCTCTGCCCCAGGATTATCATGCATTAAATGTTAATATATGCCCCAAATCAAGTAGAACATTTTACAAGCATAATTTTACTAAATCCCAATTTCAATTCTGTGAAATGGCTATTATTTTCATTTTAGATATGAGCACATGAAAAATACACTGCTTACAGATACATTTGCAATTGCTATTATATTTTAATATTCTCCATCAATATTGTTCAAATTTTAGTTTTTTAGATTATTCTTCATACATATAATTTTTTGTTTGATTGAGGGTGGAGTGGCACAACCCGTGGTGTTCAGGGGCTACTCCTGGCTCTGTTCCTGGGACATTCACAGTGACACTTCTGTGATCATACAGTGCCAAAAACTGAAGTTTGGCCTGTAGCTTTCAAAGCATGTCCTCATACCCTTTATCCAACTCCAAACAAAGTGCTCAGAGATTATACTTAGGAATTCCATAATTGAAAGAAGTAAATATTAAGTGAATGCATGGAAGAAGTTAATGATAACAAATAAACACAAGTACCTGTGAGAATTTGTTGCAACATGAAGGAAGTTTCTCTTCTGATATATCACTATGACTCTAATTTTTAATATTAAAAATTGCGTATGATATTTAAAAACATTTAAAATAAAAACAAATTATTTATTAAACTGAATAATAAATTGATCTATTCTGCAAAATAAATAATGTCATAACTTTTCAATAGGTTGGTAAAATCTCAATTCAAGATTTTTGAATATAAATAAAGATACATACTATATAAAGATAAAAGTTTCAGAAGTATGTGTAAATATGATCAAATGATCAAAACTGTGCTCAGTCTTTCAGCCTTTTTTAAACTGGTAAATATTTTAGGTTATTAATATCTATAATTTAATAAATATGAATTTTAAAAACCCAATATGTACACCAGCATATTAAAATATTTCTGCCAAGTGGTATGACAGACTTATTTGACTGTACACAGTTGTAGTAACTTATGCCTTTTGCATAAGCAAAGTAAATTTATAAAATACAAAATTTTTAGCAATTTGTATTGTTACATTGAACACTTATAGAATTAATATCTTGAACATTATATTGAGAGATGCCATCTTAAATGTTATTTGGGATAAATAATTTATTCAATTTAAAGAAACTTAAAAATCAGAGAAAAATGTTGTAAGTTTATGTAACTCACATGTGAAGATATTAGAAGTAAAATAAAAGTTTCCTTAAATTCAGTAATCTATAATACCCAAGAATAGCTGAGATCAGCACCAGGAGGAGTACTCCATAGCTTAGTGGCCAGTCGGGCATTCTAGAGGAAAGGGCAGCTCAGATAGAGAAGGGAAAACCAAATAAAGGGTGTTTGAAGGATCCTCCCAGGAGGGGAGATGCATGTCGAAAGTGGACTATGGACTGAACATGTTTGCCACTCAATGCCTCTTTTGCAGACCACAACACTCAAAAGGAGAGAGAGAACACAGGGGATTGCCCTGCCACAGAGGCAGGGGGGGATGGGGGGATGGGGGTGGGGGGGATATTATCCATGGTGGTGGAAAATGGGCACTGGTGGAGGGATGGGTATCTGATCATTGTATAATCAAACCCAAGCACAAAAAATTGTAAATCTACAACTGTACCTCATGGTGCTTCACTAATAAAAAAAATTTTTTAAAAATTCAGTAATCTATCAATATAATAAGGCTATATGCAATGCTACTGACCGGAAAGATATTTATTAGTAACTATATAAGCACAAATAAATGTATGTGCTTAATACTACAACAGGCAAATACACAAATCTATACAAAAGTTTGGATGGATAGAAGCTTTTTAAGATAGATTTGTGTATTTGTTTTCTATGCATTTGTAATGCTTTAGATTATTTTGCCAAGAGTGAGTGTAGAGAACAGATGCCTGGCAGGTTTCTTAATAAAAGGATGCTGAGGATAATGGCTTATGATTCTCATTGATCTGATTATTAAAGTCATATTTGAATCCTGAATATTGCTGAGCTAGAGATAGTACTGTAAGTGGAGTGCTTACTTTGTTTTGAGCTGACTCGAGTTCTATTCCAGTACCTCATATGGTCCCCTGAGCCCTAACAGAAGAGATGTTAAGCGCCATAGCACTGTAGCACTGTCCTCGCATTGTTCATCAATTTGCTTGAGTGGGCCCAGTAACGTCTCCATTGTGAGACTTGTTATTGTGTTTGGCATATCGAATACACCGCAGAGAGCTTGCCAGGCTTTGCCGTGTGGGTGAGATACTCTCAGTAGCTTGCCAGGCTCTCCCAGAGGGGCGGAGGAATTGAACCCCAGTTGGCATGGACTGCTATATGCAAGGCAAACGCCCTACACTGTGCTATCACTGCATAAAAAAAAATTTAATGTTACTGCTTCTGCTATACCTCCAAGAGGTATATATTTTTTATTGTCCTGAGAGAGATATCATTTTACAGGAAGTGAATGATTCTAAGTAGTTGAAATTAGATATATAGAGATTACAGGGGAAACAGGATATAAATATATTTGTTTCTTTTTTCCAGGCATTTTCTTATATAAGAGCACTTGACTGAGACTACAGTTGGTAAGTAGGAATCAACAATTAAAACTGAAAAGTACGTATTTGTAGTAGTTTTGAATAATAAATACAATGACTAGAGATAAGAAGCTTATGTGTTAAACAATAGGAAACAGTATGGCCTCTGATTGGCACTCAAAAAGTGAGAGTTTGTGAGATCAATGGGATTAACACTCTGTTCAGTCTTACAATATATTAAAGGGGCTAGCTTGAAATAATTTGTTGCAATTATTATATAAAAATACATTATTTTATATTTTTGGATATTTACATTTTAATTATGTCATTGTGGAAGAATTTGTTCAAATACTTTTTTTTTGAAATATCAAGAAGCAATGTGGAAATGAAATACTGGGTTACAGGAATAGAAAGAAGTTGTTTCATTGGGAACCTTTTGAATAATTCAGAGGACAGTTGATGATGATGTGAAATGAGGTAATAGAATATGGATCATAATGAGACATGAACTCATGAACCAAAGATTGAGAGGGTAAAGAGGGTTGAGAAAATGAATCAAACAAGCAACACCTTTGAAGTTTCTACTCTCAACTTTAGAGTCCAGAAAACATGTTCTTTAACTGAAGTTGACAATTCTAAAGAAAAATATCTTCTTTGAGCATTATTGCCAAGCTTATATAAACAGCCCACTGGACATGTTTAGTGGGTAACTAGACATACAAATTCAGGCATCAAATCAGGATTTAAGTCATACATTTTCACTAGTGGATATAAACATTTTGTTTATAATATCCGTAGAAAGAGAATAAGAGAAAATATTACACATTTTTCAAAAAAAAGGCCAGATATAAATATATATTGCATGTCAGACTCATCCAATCTTAACAAAGTTGCTAAAAAAAACAAGTCAAGAAGAGCATGAGTTTAAGAAAGAAGTATGAAACAGTGGCTGCAGAGGAATTGTAGAAACTCACAAAATTAAGAGCATTGAAAAGCTAAGCAGATTTTAAAATATAAATTATGTGGTTATTTTGCAAAAGTGTTAGGGTGAGATAAAATAATTCAACCATATTTATATGAGTTGATGGTGGAAATGTGGGTTTGTCAGGAAATTTATCTTATTCAAATTGATCAACATTTAAATTTTTCTGACCAAATCATTTAAAATAATGAAACAATATATTTAACAAGACCCATTGTAATTACTGGTTTTGGCAAATTGAATACGTGACAGATAGCTTGCCAGGCTCTGCCATGTGGGCAGGATACTCTCAGTAGCTTGCCATGATCTCCTGATGGATTTATCACATCTTCCAAAATGGGCAGTGAAGGAGATTATTTATGAATTCTACTCAGATCCCTTTGACAGCCACGTCCACCTGCCCACATACAAAATTCTGCAGGATGAATATGTTGTTCCCAACATTCTCAGTTCCAACACGCCATTTTGTCCATAAAGAAGTGAAGAGCACCAGTCCCAGACAAGGTCAGACCCGAACACTTGAAGAATCTGCTGTCAAGTACTCATCAATACACTGGCTCAAGTCTTCACACGCTACCTTTCTGAATGCATGATTCCATCCCAATGGAAAACCAGCAGGACTGTACTACTGTACAAGAAGGGAGACATCCATGACATTAGCAACTATCGCCCGATCTGCCTGTTATCTGTCATCTACAAGCTGTTCACTCAAATAATCCTGAATTGGATTGGCAGAACACGAGATGAAGGACAACCATGCGAGCAAGCTGTGTTCCACAAAGGATCCAGCATGATTGACAATATCCACATGATAACCAAGCTCACTGAGGTTTCTCGGGAATTCAAGATGCTACTCTGTCTAACATTCATTGATTTAAAGAAGGCCTTTGATTTTGTTGAGAAGGAAGCGGTCATTGAAGCCTTAGCCAAACAGGGCGTTCAAACTCAATAACTCAGGATCCCCAGTGAGCTGTATTACGGATTCACTACCAGGGTCTCACCATTCTAAAGGGAAGTGATCATTGACGTCAAGAAAGGTGGGTAGGGGTCGTCCAGCCGGGAGAAACTCCTGCCCCCCAGCTGCGCTGCAGATTCCTGCCTGAAGCCCTGTGGGGAGAGTGCCCGTTCAGCTCCGCAGGACCGCCCACGAGTCCATCGGCCCCTCCCCTCCAGTTGGGTAGGGGGCATCCAGCCGGGAACCACTCCTACCCAACTTCAGGCGGGAAGACCAGCGGGGAGACTGTCACCACCCTTCCTCCATTCCAGGATCCTGGGTGGGAGTCGCCTGGGATGGACTAGGGGCGTGGCCACCATTTAAGGGGCGTGGCCTCTTAAAAGTGGGCGTGGCTTTCTCTTTGGCAGGCGGCCCCTAATGCGGCTGCAGTTATATCACTCACATCGAGCACTCAGGACTCTCATCCCACAACTTGCCGCCTAATACCAACCAAAAATTTCCCACCTCTTCTACTACAATCCAACAACATCCCACTCACCTACTCAATTTCCAACAAAGACCTGTTTGAAAATAGCTGCATAAGCTCAGTACCAAATAGCACCTCCGCCAAAAGTTTCACTCAATGTCGGTTACAAAACAAATAATAACGCCTTATTGAGAAGAAGGTCAAACTCAGAAACGTAGAACGGTGCCTACCATCGACCAAAACTTATCCAAAATTCTTTCCCACTATAAGAGGGAACAGTATAATCTGCGCCGGACAAGAACTGAAGCCCATTTTTCGGCAACAAAACTGAATGGCTTCTGGCAGTCTCTCCTCATTCAACCAAGTACAGCCTGCCCCCATGGCGTGGGACTCCCCCAGGGCAAGCGCAGCTAGATCTATCCCCTAGCATATCCAGTTTTCTCCCTTGACCTGCGCGGGACGGGGACTGAGGCAACATCACATCCCGCAGCAACAAAGCTGAATGGATCCGGGAACTCTCTCCTCACTCAACCAGAATAGTAACAGTGAACGTGAAGGAATAAAGCACACTGGTCACAATGGTAAAGCAACACAAAAGGCCACCAAACTTTCTTATTGAAGAGGCTAGCCCAGAAGACACCAACAGTATTGTAGTGTTAGACAAACTCTCTGACAAGGAATTCAGAAGGGAGCTACTTAGGATGCTTAGGGAACTAAAAGAAACAATGGAAAGCAATGCCAATAAAAGACAAGAGGATTTGAAGGTAGAAATGAGAAAAATGCAATCGGAAATATCGGACCTGAAAAACCTGGTAGACAAACTGAAAATCTCAGTGGAAGGCCTCAGAAACAGAGTAACAGCTGCTGAGAACAGATTTAGTGAGCTCGAAGATGAAGTTCAGAGACTCTCCAGGAAAGAGCAGAAAATGGAAAAGAGACTCACAGTTCAGGAACAGATGGCAAGAGAAGATCGTGATGAAGCCAAGAGGGGTACCATAAGAATTATTGGAGTCCCAGAGGTACAGGAAGAAAACCCTGATGAAGAAGAAACTGTCAAAGACTTCATAGCGACATTTCCAGTGCTGAAGAAAATTTGTGACCACATTCAGGAGGCCTGAAGGGTACCATCTAGAAGAAATCCGAACAAAAATACCCCAAGACACATCCTGATCAAAATGACCAAAACTTTAGAAAGAGACAAAATTCTGAAAGCAGCAAGATTGAAGAAAGAATCCTCTTACAAAGGAGCATCCTAAAAATTCACAGCTGATTTTTCTGATGAAACCATCATGGCCCGAAAACAGTGGTGGGACATAGTGAAAAAACTCAATGAAATAAATGCCTCCCCAAAAATACTTTACCCAGCGAGACTCTCATTCATAATAGAAGGAACAACACACAGTTTCACAGACAAACAACATCTCGGGAACTTCATAGACTCAAATCCATGGTTAAAAAAACAACTAAATAGGCTACTTTAAGACAGGACAGGCCCCTCAAACACACCAAATTTCAACAGAACAATGGGACAAAATCCCATAACAATAATCTCTCTCAATGTCAATGGGCTAAACGCACCAATTAAAAGACATAGAGTGGCAGGATGGATTAGAAAATTGAACCCAACATTCTGCTGCCTGCAAGAAACACACCTCAATATTCGAAGCAAACACAGACTCAGAGTCAAAGGCTGGAAAACAATTCTACAGGCAAACAGATCCCATAAAAAAGCTTGGGTAGCCACCTTAATATCAGACCACTTCGATTTCAGAGTGAAGAAGGTCATAAGAGAGAGTGAAGGCCATTTCTTAGTGATCAAAGGATCTGTACAACAGAAAGAACTTACAATAATAAATGTATATGCACCTAATGAGAGACCAGCAAAGTACTTAAAACAACTACTCATAGATTTGGAAAAAGACATCAATAGTAACACAATACTAGTGGAAGACTTCAACACTGCTTTGTCACCTCTGGATAGATCAAACAGACTCAAGCTTAGCAAGGACATACTTCATCTGAGGGAAACAATGGAAGGGACTTAGTAGATATATACAGGAAACTTCATCCTCAAAAAGCTGAATACACATTCTTCTCAAGTGTACATGGAACATTCTCCAAGATAGACCACATGCTGAGTAACAAAACATGCCTCCATAAAATTAAGACGATAGAGATTGTATCAGCAATCTTCTCAGACCTCAATGCGCTTAAATTAGAAGTAAATCACACACAAAAACAGAAAACTAAATCAAACACCTGGAAAAGAAACAGTGCACAATTGAACAACGAATGGCTTAGAAAGGATATCAAAGAGAAAATCAAAAGATTCCTAGAAACGAATGAAAATGAGGACATGAGTTACCAAAACATATGGGACACAGCAAATCTTGTCTTAAGAGGAAAGTTTATAGCTCTACAAGCATTCCTCAGAAAGGAGGAGCGAGCACACATAAATAAACTAACCTCACAGCTTAAGAGCTTGGAGAAGGATCAACAAAAGGAGCACAACCGGAACAGGAGGAAGGAAATAATAATATTCAGAGCAGAGATTAACGAGATGGAAACCCAAAAAACAATTCGAAAGATCAATGAAACCAAGAGCTTGTTCTTCGAGAAAATTAACAAGATTATAAGCCTCTAGCAAAACTCACAAAGAAAGGGAGAGAGAAAACCCTAATAAACTGAATCAGATATGAAAGGGGGTCATAACAACAGAAATTACAGAAATTCAATGGATCCTCAGGGAGTACTTTGAGAAGCTTTATGCCACGGAACATCAAAACCTCGAGGAAATGGATAAATTCCTAGACTCCTACAGACTACCAAGGCTGAACCAAGAAGACCTGGAATACCTGAACAGACCTATCACCACCAAGGAAATTGAAATGGTAATAAAAAGTCTCCCCAAGCACAAAAGCCCTGGCCCGGATGGATTCACTAGTGAATTCTTCCAAATCTTTAAAGAAGACTTACTCCTAATCCTCTTTAAGCTTTTCCATGAAATTGAAATATCAAAAACACTTCAGAATAGTTTCTACGAAGCGAATATCACAATGATACCAAAAGCAGACAGAGATACCACAAAGAAAGAAAATTACAGGCCGATATCCCTGATGAACACAGATGCAAAGATCCTCAACAAACTACTAGCAGATAAAAACCAACTACTCATCAAAAAGATCATACACCATGACCAAGTAGGATTCATCCCAGGAATGCAAGGATGGTTTAACATTCGGAAATCAATCAACATAACACATCATATCAACAAAAGAAAAGATAAAAGGCATATGATCATATCAATAGATGCAGAGAAAGCATTTGATAAGATCCAGCACCCCTTTATGATGAAAACCCTAGCCAAAATGGGCATAGAGGGGACTTTCCTCAACATAGTTAAAGCCATCTACCACAAGCCTAGAGCAAGCATCATCCTCAATGGGGAAAAACTGAGAGCCTTCCCTCTAAGATCAGGGACGAGACAAGGATGCCCACTCTCTCCACTGCTGTTCAATATAGTAATGGAAGTACTTGCAATAGCGATGAGGCAAGAAAAATATATTAAGGGCATTCAGGTAGTTAAGGAAGAAATCAAGCTCTCACTATTCGCAGAGGATATGATACTATACTTGGAGAACCCAATGACCTCCACCAAAAAATTTCTAGAAACAATAGACTCATATAGTAAAGTTGCAGGCTATAAAATCAATACCCAAAATCCATGGCTTTCCTATACGCAAACAGTGAGAGAGAGGAAAGCTACATGAAAAAAACAAATCCGTTCACAATTGTGCCCCAGAAAATCAAGTACCTAGGAATCAGCTTAACTAAGGAAGTAAAGGACCTGTACAGAGAAAACTAAAAAACGCTACTTCAGGAAATAAAGAGGACATGAGGAAATGGAAAGATATCCTCTGCTCATGGGTCGGGAGACTTAACATTGTCAAAATGGCAATACTACTGAAAGCATTGCATAAATTCAATGCAATTCCTATAAGGATACCCATGACATTCTTCAAAGAAATGGAGCAAACTCACCTGAAATTTATATGGAACAATAAGCTCCTACGAATAGTTAAAGCAATTCTTGGGAAAAAGAAAATGGGAGGAATCAACCTCCCTAACTTCAAAATGTACTACAAAGTAGTAATAATTAAAACAGCATGGTACTGGAACAAAGGCAGAACTGCAGACCAATGGAACAGGGTTGAATACACTGACATCTACCCTCAATCATATGATCATCTAATCTTTGATAAAGGTGAAAGAAATGTGAAGTCTAGTAAGGAAAACCTCTTTAACAAATTGTGCTGGCATCACTGGACGGCTACATGCAAAAAAAAATGGGTTCAGAGCTCTGCCTAACACCATGTACAAAAGTAAGATCAAAATGGATTAAAGACCTCAACATCAGACCAGACAACATAAGGTACATTGAAGACAAAGTTGGCAAAATCCTCCAATGACATTGAGGCTAATGGTATTTTCAAAGATGCCATGCCACTGGCTGAGCAAGTGAAAACAGAGATAGATAAATGGGACTATCTTAAACTAAGAAGCTTCTGCACCGCCATAGAAACAGTGGCCAAAATACAAAGAGAGTCTACAGAATGGGAAAGGATATTCACCGAATACACATCTGACAAGGGGTTGATATCAAGGATATACAAAATACTGGTTGAACTCCACAAGAAGAAAACATCCAACCCCATCAAAAAATGGGGCAATGAAATGAACAGAAACTTTCTCAAAGAAGAAATCCGAGTGGCAAAAAAGCACATGAGAAAATGCTCTACATCATTAATCATCAGGGAGATGCAGATCAAAACCACAATGAGATACCATCTCACACCTCAGAGACTGGCCCACATTCAAAAGAACAAAAGCAACTAATGCTGGCGCGGATGTGGCGAGAAAGGGACACACCTTCACTGTTGGTGGGAATGCCGACTAGTTCAGCCCTTTTGGAAAACAGCATGGACGTTTCTCAAAAAATTAAAAATTGTGCTCCCATTTGACCCAGCGATACCTCTCCTGGGAATATATCCCAGAGAGGCAAAAATGTGTAGTCGAAGTCACATCTGCATTTTTTTGTTCATTGCAGCACTCTTTACAATAGCCAGAAACTGGAAGAAACCTGAGTGCCCAAGAACAGATAACTGGTTAAAGAAACTTTGGTACATCTACACAATGGAGTACTATGTAGCTCTTAGAAAAGATGAAGTCATGAAATTGACATACAAGTGATACAATATGGAAAGTATCATGCTAAGCGAAATGAGTCAGAAAGAGAGGGATAGACACAGAAAGATTGCATTCATCTGGGGGATATAAAGTAACAAAATATGAGATTAATACCCAAGAATAGCTGAGATCAACACCAGGAGGATTACTCCATAGCTTAGAGGCCAGCCGTGTATTCTAGGGGAAAGAGCAGTTCAGATAGATAAGGGAGCACCAAATAAAGGGTATTTGGAGGATCCTCCCAGGAGGGGAGATGCATGTTGAATGTAGACTATGGACTGAACATGTTAGCCACTCAATGCCTCTGTTGCTGACCACAACACACAAAAGGAGAGAGAGAACAAAAGGGAATGCCCTGCCACAGAGGCAGGGTGGGAGGGGGGTATGGGGGATATTATCCATGGTGGTGGAAAATGGGCACTGGTGGAGGGATTGGTATTTGATCATTGTATGACCGAAACCCAAGCACAAAGATTTGTAAATCTACAACTGTACCTCATGGTGCTTCACTAATAATAATAATAAAAAAAAGAAAGGGGTTTGGGAAGGCAACACCATTTCACCAAAATTCTTCAGTGCCACCCTTGAGAACGTCATGCAACCACTAGAATGGGAAAGAATGGGAGTGAAGATAGACGGTCGGCAACTACATCACCTCCACTTTGCTGATGACATCATTCTAATAACATCAAACATTAGCCAAGTAGCACAAGTGCTGGCCACTTTGACCGTGCGTTTGGAAATATTGGACTACAGCTGAATCTCACAAAGACAATGTTTATTTGAAACAGTTTTGTTTCTGACGTTCCATTCGCTCTCAACGGAATGAACATTTCCGAATGTAACAGTTATGTGTACCTAGGTCTAGAATCAACATGATGAATGACATGGCACCTGACTTGCGCAGGAGAAGAAAGAGGCTTGGAATGCCTCAAGAGCGTGGAAGAAATAGCTAAGAGGACGAAGAACCTCCGGCTCTGGACACATCTCTTCGATCCTACTGTTCTTCCTGCATTAACATATGCCTCAGAGACCTGGGCCCTATGAAAATAGGATGAGAACGCTATTCGGGTCTCCCAAAGAGGAATGGAAAGAGCTATGCTTGGAGTATCGTGCTTCACTCAAATGAGAAAAAGAATCCAGAATTCTGACCTCCGTCAACAATCAAGAATTTGCCAAGGCATGAAAAATCAGATAGGCTGGACATATAATGCTATTTGGAGATGACCACTGGACTAGAGGCATTACCGACTGGATTCCATGGGATGTCAAAAGATCACGTGGCCGCCCACCTATGATATGGTCAGACTTCTTTGTCAAGATACTGAATGATCGGTTTGAGGCTGTTCATGTTCTTAGAATGAGCAGACGCCATTGGGCTACACTAGCACGTGACAGGGACGAATGGAGACATTTTTGGTGCCCGCTCGAGCAAATCGATGAGTAACAGGATGTCAAGTGATTAAGTGATCAAGTGATATTTAATAATTCATTATTAGTGATTAGAATATTTTTATAAATAATGTTTAATGTATTTTCTAAGTAACAAAGTAATTGAATCTCAAAAAATTAAGCCATTTCAAATTTAAATCATTGTGTCCAAATATTTATGACCAGTTTTGAGAATCACTGTATCACTGCCATCCCATTGTTTATTGATTTACATGAGTGGGCACAAGTAATGTCTCCATTGGTCCCATCCCTGAGATTTTAGCAGCCTCTCCTTACTTGTCTTTCCTAATGCTGCCATATTGGAGAATCCTTCAAGGTCAGGGGAATGGGACCCGTAATTGTTACTGTTTTTGGAATATCTAATAAGACACTAGTAGCTTTCCAGGCTCTGCCATGCGGGTGGGATACTCTCGGTAGCTTGTCATGCTCTCTGAGAGGGATAGAGGAATCAAACCCGGGTTGGCTGTTTGCAAGGCAAATGCCTTGCCCGCTGTGCTGACTCCAGCTCATAGAACCTGATTAAATTGGGCATGAACTCCACCTTAATTTTTTTTCTTTTTTTATAATTTAATTTATTGAATCACTGTGAGAGCAATTACAAAGCTTTCAGGTTTAAGTCTCGGTCATACAATGAAACACCCGTCCCTTCACCAGTGTCCAACCGTCCCTTCACTATTTTCCACCACCAAAAACCCCAGGATACCACATGAAGTGATCAAGTGATATTTAATAATTAATTATTAGAGATTATAATACATATTTTAATTAGTGATTAGAATATATATCCTCATCCAATACCCTCCCCCTACCTGTGGGGCAGATGATTTCCACATTACTTTTTCTACTTTGATTACATTCAATATTTCAATACTAGACCCACCATTATTGTTTGGGATTTTACCTCAACACTAAGATCTGTCAAAAATGCAATCGTAGACAATTTGTTTTCTTTTGCTGATTATGAATAACAGATGATATCACGTGGCCCAGTGGTGGCAGTGTGATTTTGGAATTCTGAAATTTTAACAATTAAATCTGAAGGGATTTCTGCCCAAATCTGCTGGGTTCCGAAATTTGTTCCTGAGTCTCTGGGATCATGGCTGTTAAGCAGCTTGATGAGGAACCAGAGAGGTAGTTTGTGGGCAGCGACCCAGGGTCTCATTGGAGCTGGGAGGAAAGGGCTGGCTCTACCCCCAACCCGCAAGGCGTCATGTGTCTAATCACTGTGGGCCCAATTCTGACTGTTCAATGACCTCTGGAGGATGGCAGCCACTGAGCCGCCTAGGGGGATCGGGCAGAGGGAAAACACCCTTTCCCCCCTAGGGTGGCCCAGCGACAGTAACCTACTGCTCAGTCCACACACATTTCTACCAAAAGCCACTGGGTTTCAAAATTTGTTTCTGAGTCTCAGGGATCGCGGCTGTTAAGCAGATCAATTAGGAAACAGAGAGGCCTTGCCTCCAATTATATTGCTGAGCCAGAGGTGGTCTGTGAGTGTGTCTCCCACATACCTAACTTTTGGCCATTTACTTTCTTGGTAAACTTTGCCCCAAGTTTTTGGGGTCTGACCAAAGGCACAGTAGCAATTTTCAGGTATCTGGAAGTCTGAAGGCACCATCAGGCTGCTGATGCACTCGCCTCACAGGTACAGATTGACCTGCTGGCAACACAAACCCT
This sequence comes from Sorex fumeus, assembly GCF_029834395.1. NCBI lineage: Eukaryota > Metazoa > Chordata > Mammalia > Eulipotyphla > Soricidae > Sorex > Sorex fumeus. The sequence continues at coordinate 8,479,015 of NW_026606067.1, read as the reverse complement.
CGAGAAACTAATATTTTAAAAAATAAATGATTAATATTACAGCAATTTAAAGGTTTTCAGAAATTATTTATAGAGTCCAAAATATAGCCTTTTAGACTATTATTGAATAAGCTGAGAATAATTATAAATTTAAGTTGTTTCTGTATAAACCTAGAATATTTGTTTTCTATCATAATTAAGCAATAAAAAATGAACTGTAAGGTTCAAGTTCAAAGGTTGTGCTTTATATTGTAATTGAGTTATCAAGCTGAACCAAGTAGTCTTGGATCATGATTCAGAACACAAATTATAGCAATCAATGAGAGTTTATATGCTTGTATACAGGGTATTAATAGTTGCCATACATAATCAGAGTAACTTTTACTTAAAAATGTTTAGAGTTGAACTTTGATAAGAATATTGGAGATAATTGAAAGTTTAAATGTTGAAACCAAAGAGATAATGTAGTGGGAAAGGCGCTTTCCTTGCATGTGGCCAATCTGTGTTCTATCATTGGCACTGCACATGTGCCTCTGATCCCTGCCAGCTGTGATCTCTGAGTGCAGAGCCAGGAGTAAGCTTGAGCACTTTCAGGTGTGGCCCCCCAAACAAAACACGTTTGCCTACAGTAGAAAATGAAATTAATGACATATATAAATTAAGCAACTTTGCTTCTCTCTAAAATTGCTGTTCAATAGGAGTATACTGTATCAATACCTGTATTGATACAAAATTGTAGCGCAACACTCTGCAAAACATGATAATGCAATTGACTGAAAAAGAGTAAATTTGTGAAATGTTGTTGGAACAAATGGAAGGTAGCATGTATAGGAAACAGATCATGTCTTTTATGTTTTTTAAGATTAATATATATGCTTTTATATGCATGTATTTGTAAAAGGGAATTTCATAGTAGGAAATAGTGATATCAGGTGATTACAAAGCATGATTTGTTTGGCAATCAGGGATGCCTTTATAAAGTTAATGGATCCAATTTTTTTACACTTGAGAAGGAAATCAAGCAAGACTAATTGGTATTAAATGTTCTTGATAGTGAAAGATACCCATAAAAATAGGGTGATTTGGGTTTAGATTTGTGATTTGGGCGAGGTCACCAGGATCACTTCCATTTTGTGGATTAGAATACCCAAGTTAATTTTATCACCTGTGTTCTTGTTGAAGTTGGTATTGAGTAAAGAATCCTGTCCTATTTTGCCATGATTCAGCCTCACACACCATATTACTAAACTTGCAATGCCTATTATATGATAGGAGTCTGTCTCATACTAAAATCCATGAAATAAGCTCACTATTTGGTGAAATGTTTACCCGGAGTTTAAACAAGTGACAAATATTTCACTTATTTCAGAAGAAAATAGAGATAAAAATTATAGAGCTATCCTATGAGCTAATGTTTCTGAAGTTACCTGGGTACATTTTTTGATCCAATAGTTAGTTACTTGGGTTTTACTTAATCCACATAAGGACTGAGGAAAAAATTTGGGATTAAACCAGAATTGCAGGTAGAGTTAAAAATATCTTTGAAGATGAGAGAGAAATGAAAGTCTTAATCACAGCAGAAGGAATTAAGGAACTCATAGAAAAAAAGCGTATGACTGTGGAATGCAATCAGTAATAGTGAGAAAAAAAGTTAAATGGGGCAAAACTGTGGAACAAAAACAGAATGATTATGTCAGGTGCAGAAGAAAATTGCGCCAACTCTGTTGGTTCTTGTAATGGATGACCAAGCATGTTAACATTGTACAGATTAGTTGAAGAAAAGACTCAAGTAAATGTCATCCATGTGGATAATGTGCAGGGTTGCAGCATTTAAGGTAAGTGAAGCAGACCATGGAGCATAATTCCAACACTAAAGAAAAGGATTGTGACCAATCATATCAAGGAAATAGGAGGAGTCTCATATGGCAAGGCACTGATGACTTCACATGGAAATCCTTGAACCTAGATGTTGGCCCCACTCTGTGGAAGGCTGAACAGGACAGAAATGTTGAAGTTGTAGCACACACATACATCTTAACTTGTGTGACAATCTTGGTTCAATCTCAACACTATGTCCTCTATTAAGAATCACTGGGAATGACGTTTGAGCACAGAGCCACACATAGCCTGGTTTTCTGTGATAAAAAATATTTTCCAGAGAGATATTGGGTGGCCTTTATTTTTATGGGTGTGTTTAAGTGTATTGACATGAAACCCATGTCTTCACATATACCACATACTTGCTCTACTACAAAACTGAAATTTCATCTCTAGTCCTAATCTCTTTTACTTAAAAATAATGGTTTCTATGAAATCCCTACTATTTCATTGACCTGCTGGGAGGGTGGATACATGTGGTGCTGTATGGAACCCAAAAACTTTCATAGAACATACAAAAATAATTCTATGACTTGAGCTTTCCCAATCTTCTATTTGTTCTTAGGGCCTCATTAAAAATAGTTATATGATCTATTAAGATAATTATGTAATTAAAAAATGGTCATGGGAGAGATATCCTGTAACCTTTCTGTACAGCACAAACCAATCAAGAAAGGGCATCTTAGTACATTTAAAAGCAAGTAATCAATTCCACTATAATTTCATATTTATACAAGAAGTTAACTCGTGGGGTGTACTGAGAGTATCAAATTAAGATATGATTGAGAAGAAACCATTTTATAAACATTTCCTCTTTTCTGTAAGTACATCCAAACACAGAGGACAAAGAATATGGTGCCCTTTTCTTTTCAATATATCTCTACCTTTTATTTTTGTCTTTAAATTTATGATTGCACTTATTTTGTTATATTAAAACAATATAAATGATAATGCTAATAATAAATTTAATTTTTAAATGAATAGAAAGAAAATACAAAGTGGTAGAGTGTCTTTTAAATGTTTCTTATTAAAAAGCTCACCTCAGCATAAGCATTTGTATCGTCCAAGAATCTTGTTTCCAGGAATATACACACTACCAGTGATGTTTATAGAAAAACTTTCTAGCACTTGGATAAATATGTATCACAGATAATTTTAAATACTTTATAATAACAAAATCAAATAAATTATGGTAATAAAAGTAGTATACATAGAAAAATAATATAGCCACAGACAAAAGTTTGCAAAATATTTAATATATATTATTTAGCAACATCTTTAAAGTGATAAAATTATAGAGTAGAATGGTAGATAAAATATTCACCTTGTTTGCTATAAGTTTCTTTGCCATAATACTATATGACAAATATATTCAGTCAAAATAATATTCAGTGAATTAATTATTTTTTCCCAGAAAAGGAAATCACCTATGGGCTAAAATGTATTCTGATTTCCCGGTATTTTTCCACTATTAAATGGAGTTTATTCCTAAGTGAAAGTTTTCTTAAATAAATGTCCATATCGTATATAGTATGTGGTCACAAGTTTATTTATTCAATTATATAGTGGGTACATTTATCAAGTCAGTGTTTTTCAGCTGATTGATGAGTGTTTGCTACTTATGCTCTGAGGAAACATGATTTCATGGATCTTTAGCTTATTAACTATATACAATTTTTTTGAGCAGTATTGCTGGATTTGTGTGGGCACCGAGCAATTTTGTAGTCAATGTTTTGGACTACAGACTCTTGGTTACTCAAAGATTGTATTAAATATGAGAATGTCCTACAACACACTTTGACATATTTGCAATGTTAAAATCAGAAATATTAGCCTTACCATGCACCAAATATAAGCAGTATGCTCACAGTAGAATTGTAGCTTAATCCATGAAGTAATAAAAGTTAGGTAACCAATTGACATACAAATCTATGTTAAGACCATTGAGTTAAATCTTTTTCTTTTGACCACACATTGGAAACAAATTCCAGGAAGGGAAAATTGGGGAAAACACTACTATAAAAATCATGTTTATAAAGTTATATGGTGTAGTGGACATTTTTATATATTAGAGACTTGTATACATCAACCTGAGATCTCTCTCTCTCACTCTGTCATTTATCTAAGTAAACTTTGACATCACACATACACACACAAAGAACCCCAGAACTGCTGTCTATATATACAACTGTTGACAAATTATTTATAACACAAAAAATAAAATGAAGTAAATATGGAGTAGGTAGTCAAGTTGAATGAGGTTGATAGAAAAATACTGCACTCTTCCTTTCACTGTTACCTGGCTAAAATACTGGAAGCTGACAAATTTATAATAAGAAATGTTTTAAAATTTTTAACTCCACATCAATGATAAGCATCCTATCTTATTTTGAGCAGGATGTTCTGCCTGTTTATAGCTTTCCTCAAAAATCACATACATTGCAAATCTGCACATAGAAATTGGAAAAGGCATGCTACTCTATAGAGATCACAATGCCAGCTATTTCTGTTTGCAAGGGAGAACAGTCAGTGCAAGTTAAAATGTGTTCATTTATAGTTAAGAAATTGGGTAACAGATGCCAAGATAAATGTAATATAGCAATAGTATGTAAATTTTTGACATAGTAAATGCAGGGTTTAAAAATATGGCCTTGGGCAACTTTTTCTCTTAAGAAAATTTAATTTGCAGTTCTAAATATAGTCTATTTTAAAAGGATTCAAATGAACTTACCTTGGAGAGTAATGGAATGGGAAAGTTATCTGGGTAAACATAATAAATGTAGGAAACATATCCCTGGTACATAATAGAGATAATGATCAAAAATAAAACCACAAAAAAGAAAAAAAAGGGAAAAAATTAAACTGGAAAAACTACATCTACAAGGGGGTAAAAGAAAATTTAAATTATAGGTCTTTCCCACTACTGAGCCATCATTTTGTGTGCTGATGCCAAGGGAAGTCTGGCTTCCATCCCAGATGGCTATAAATGAAATTAGAAGAATTACAAGGCACAGGTTACTGCTCACCAATAGACTTACATTCAGCATCAATCACATAAAAATATATAATTGCTCCTACTGGCATGAAAAATTATTTCAACCAATATGTTTTTGCTCTCAGAGACATGAATTGTGAGGAAAATTTGAGTCAAGCTAGGTCTCTCAGGAAATAGAATGGTAGTTGCTTAGTTGAAGTTTGACACATATAACAGACAAAAAAAATCATCACAATTGAACTTATATTTGCAACATGGAATGAAAAAATTAAGTGCTGTCAATATATTTATGATTATCTGGTTTATTAGTCGAGAGAACCATATTATATTTACCCAATATTCTTAATTTAATCTGTTCCCTAGTTTCATGATCTAATATAATTTGAAACATTTACTCAGTTATCATAGGACATAATTTTGGAAACTTGTGAAACAAAATTTCAAGTCAGTACATTGCTGTGGATATTAAACATGACCTAGGGTGAGATAATTGTTTGAATTGAACTCTAAGATTTATTGAAACTCAATGGCACTGGAATATGAGTTAATGCAGAAAAATTGTAACATTATTGTATCCTCATTTTCTTTCAAATTTCATGCACAGAGCATCTCAATTAATTAGTACAAGTAAGTTTTAAAATAGTATAAAATTTTTTAAATAAAAATGAATATGATAATACAAAACAGTATGTATCAAAAAATAGAAATAATAGCCACAGATAAAGTTGCACAAGATATTTTAAACATATTGCTTAGGAACATATGTCAACATGATAAAGATATAGTCAACATGATAAAAATATAGTAGAATGACAGAAAAAATATTCACCTTTTTCGCTATAAATTTATTTGGCATAATTCCATATGCCAAAAATATTCAAAGTCAAAATAACATTCAGTAAATTAAGTTTTTTTTATTTTCCCAGAAAAGGAAGTTACTTAAAAATTGAAATGAATTCAGGGAATCTGATATTTTTCCATCAATTAAATGGAGGTTAGATCTAAGTTAAAGTTTTCTAGTGTCCTAAGATGGCCTGAGCCCCTTGAGAAGGTGACTGCAGGCTGAACTCAGGTCTGGGAATTGACTGTGGAAATGAGATCTTTGAGCACAAGGAACTGCCTTGTGCTGCTCAGAAATGGGAACAAACGCCTGCAGTCTTGCATTTGTAGACTGGCACTTTGATGCATTATGGTAGTTAACAAGTTAACTAGTAAGTGATTGTACATGATTGATGACAAAGGTGGAAAAGTGTTTTACTCTAATAGGATAATTGCCATTAGTAGTAGTAGGAAATTGTAATGTTTATTTTTGTTTATGTTTTTATTTTTGTGGAAAGTATATAACCACTGCTGATTTGGAATAAAGAAGCTGCATGCTGGACGTGTAGTCATCAGTCCCTTCCTGAGAGCACTGTGTCGTCTCAGGTCCCTGGCCCTCTTGAGACACAAGAATGTCTTGAATATATATCCAGCTGTGCTTAGAACTTACTCCTGGTGGTATGTTCAGGGATCTCTCCTGGCGATACAAGGAAGCCCATATACAGTGCCTGGAATTAAACCCAAGATTTCGGCATGCTAAGCCTTATCCTTCATGCGGTGTGTCTGGACCATGTAGTTAATCTGTTCCCTACGTTTTATGATCTAATATAAATTAAAACATTTACTCAGTTACCATAGGCTCTTGTGTTAATAAACACAAATTTAGATTTAATTACCAGTCTGTGGGCTGTGGCAAGGTCTTGGAATATGCCAGCAGCTGCCTATAATGAAAGACAAAGAATTGATGTTTCTTATTTTTTCTCCAATTTTGAGCTAAAAAATTATCTTAGTTTGAGCATAAAATAATTTTTAAAAATATTGAATGCATATATCAAATATTTAGTGGTATATTTCTGCATATTGTTGTATATATCTCTATACCTATCTATTTCTGTATGTCTAGTTGTATACTTCTCTCAAGAACTGTGTAGTTTAGTAAGTGAGTCAAGAAAATAGGTAATTTTAGTGAACCATAAAATCATGGTTAATTTGTTCACATGACACTCACACATACATAAAGCACAGCTGAATCAAGAGTTGGAATATAGAAAAAAAGTCTTATTCACAGAATCTAGTTAGGCATTTTGATTAATTAAATTATTTTGCAAAACATTGTTTTTATAAATTTATTTTTAAGTCTCTGTACAAATAATAAATACAATAAAAATAAATGATTTTAATCTAATAGACCACACTTTATTGAATTAATGCCAGTAAAAATACTTGAGCTACAGAAAAATTGTATCTAATCAATATATAGATTATGAAATCAGTTTACAAAACAATGATTATATTTACTTAATATTATCTTGCAAGTTTATTAAATATCACTTATACTGAATACATGTTCACACACAGTCAATGATGCTTTGCTTTCTTTTAAAAAAATCTTAGTTTTGAACATATTTAAAAAATTTTTTTTTCAATGGAGCAGTATGCACTAATCTAAGAAAAGAGAGCAATTTCTGGTTTAATATTCCTGAAAACTTTAAGTCTATCAATTCATTAATAACATTATTATTGATTCCAAGTATAGTTTTAAGAGATACCCTTAAAATGTATAATGGAAAATTATTGCATCAAACCTTAGAATTAATAAATTATTTTAATATAAAAATTTGAAAAATCTACAATATAGCAACTTTTGTCACCAGATTTCCCTAACAAGTCAAACGCATGCTATTTTCTTGGTAGAGTGTGAGGGCAAAATAGACCATGAGGTAGTTTTTTTCTTTTTAATTTTTTTGCTTTTTGGGTCACACCCGGCAATGTTCAGTGGTTACTCCTGGCTCATGCACTCAGGAATCACTCCTGGCAGTGCTCGAGGGACCATATGGGATGCTGGGACTCGAACCTGTGTCAGCCATGTTGGCTGCATGCAAGGAAAACGCCCTACCCCGTTGTGCTATCGCACCAAACCCCCATGAGTTAGTAATAATCATTTCTGGTTAACAGTTTTTTCGACACCAGATTGAGAGGAATAATATTGTTTTATGTTGTGTGTTACCAGTCACTTTTGTTGGCTACTTAACGATATAGAGTGTCATTAATATATGTATTTTAAAATGTAAACTATGATTATGTTATTTGAAACTGTTATTTCAAACAGTGAGTAGCAGCATCTATTATAGCTTGATTTCACTTGATCACTTGACTTCCTGTTAATCATCGATTTACTTGAGCGGGCGCCAGTAATGTCTCCATTTGTCCCTGTCACGTGCTAGTGTATCCCAATGGCGTCTGTTTGATCTAGGGACACGGGGAGCCTCAAACAAATCATTCATGATCTTGATGATGAAGTCTGACCATCTGGTAGGTAGGTGGCCACTCTGTCTTTTGACATCCCGTGGAATCCAGTTGATAACAGCTCTAGTCCAGCAGTCTCTAAATCTCATTATGTGACCAGCCCATCTGATTTTTGATGCCTTGGCAAACGAGATGGCAGCCCTGATTGTTGATTGTCGACAGAGGTCATAACTCTGAATTCTTTCTCTCATTTGAGTGAAACGTGATATTCCAAGCATAGCTCTTTCAATTCCTCTTTGGGAGACCCATAAAGCATTCTCATTCTGTTTGCATAAGGGCCCAGGTCTCTGAGGCATATGTTAATGCAGGAAGAACAGTGGAATCAAAGAGATGTGCCCGGAGCCGGAGGTTCTTCTTCCTCTTACCTATTTCTTTGATGCTCTTGAAGGCTTTCCAAGTCACTCTTTTCTTCCTGCGCAGCTCGGATGCCAGGTCATTTGCTTGTTGACTTCTCGACCTAGGTACACAGAACTGTTACATTTGGAGATGGTCGTTCAGTTGAGAGCGAATGGAGCATCAGGAACAAGGCTGTTTCTCATAAACATTGCCTTCGTGAGATTCAGCTGTAGTCCCGCCTTTCCATACTCACAGTCGAAGTGGGCCAGCATTTGTGCCGCTTGGCTAATGTTTGGTGTTATTAAAACAATGTCATCAGCAAAGCAGAAGTGCTGTAGTTGCCGACCATCTATCTTCACTCCCATTTCTTCCCATTTTAGTCATCGCATGATGTTCTCAAGGGTGGCACTGAAGAGTTTCGGTGAAATGGTATCACCCTGCCGAACCCCTCTCTTGACATCAATGATTACTTCTTTGTAGAATGGTGAGATCCTGGTAGTGAATCCACAATACAGCTCACGGAGGATCTTGATGTATTGGGCTTGAATGCCCTGATTGGCTAGGGCTTCAATGACCACTTCCGTCTCAACAGAATTAAAGGGCTTCTTTAAATCAATGAACGTTATACATAGCAGCATCTTGAACTCCTGAGAAACCTCAATGAGCTTGGTTATCATGTGGATATGGTCGATGGTGCTGAATCCTTTGCGGAACATGGTTTGCTCACATGGTTGTCCTTCATCTCATGTTCTGCCAATCCTATTCAGGATGACTCGAGTGAACAACTTGTAGATGACAGACAATAGGCAGATCGGGTGATAGTTGCCAATGTCATGGATGTCTCCCTTCTTGAACAGTAGTACGATCCTGCTGGTTTTCCAGTGGGACAGAACCTTGCATTCAGACAGGTAGCAAGTGAAGAGCCGAGCCAGTGTATTGATGAGTACTGACGGCAGGTTCTTCAGGTGTTCAGGTCTGACCTTGTCTGGGCTGGGTGCTGTTCGTTTCTTTACCGACGAAATGGCGTGTCGGATTTCGGAAGGGAGAAAGTTGGGAACGACATATCCATCCTGTGGAATTTGATATGTTGGCAGGTGGACATGGCTATTGAAGAGATTTGAGTAGAAGTCATGGATAATCTTCTCCATTGCCCTTCTGGAAGATGTGATAGATCCATTAGGACGTCGAACGGCAGTCATCTTGGTCTTGTAGTTGGTGAAGGACAGGCGGGTGTTACGAATACTTTTCCCAGCTTCTACCGCATCTACCAGCACTTCTGCTCTTCTCTCTTTGAGGTCTTCCTTGATCGCATCCCTGCACTGCTTTGCGAGCTCGGATGTTCACTTGTAGTTGCCTGAAACATGCGCCAAACCACGTTGGCAAATAAGCTCAAGAGTTTTCAAAGACAGGCATTTTTTTGCGTCTATCTCTCTTTTGGCATTCCTCACACAATCATGGAGGTGCTGAACCAGTCCATCATATTCCTCGTCAATGTTGTCAACAGTGGCATCTTCCCATGTTGCCACAATAGTGCCAAAGAGCTCCCAGTTGGTGTTCGTTCTGGGAGTTCTCTTCTTAAACTTTGCATCCCTTTCTTCCCGCTCTGTGAAGTAGAATTTTGCACGAAGGAGATGGTGGTCTGATCCCATTTGGTATTTTGGGACAACAGGGACATCAGTCAGGCAAAACCACTGATATAATATGATGTGGGATTAAAATCAGGAGCCCCACCCTACCCTGCCCGGTCTGCTTCCACCAACCACCAGAGCCCCAGGGATTGGATTGCGCACAGAAGACTCACCCTACCCCTACCTGTTCCAGATAAATACCTCAAAGGCAGACCTCCACTACCTCCACTACCTCTACTACCCAGCCACCACCACGCTCCAGGATGCTTTCCGGACGCTCCATCCGAGACTCACCAACAACTGAAGCTCCGCAGAACAAGATAAGTGGAACTCTGAGACCTTGGACTCCAGGCTCAACGGACCCAGGGACAGAGTTTCCCTGTTTGCTCCCACCAACCACAGGTGAAGATGGGATTAAAATCAGGAGTCCCACCCTACCCTGCCCTGTCTGCTTCCACTAAACATCAGAGCCCCAGGGATTGGATTGCACACAGAAGACCCAACATACCCCTACAAGTACCAGATAAATACCTCATAGGCAGACCTCCACTACTTCCACTACCCAGCTGCCACCATGCTCCAGGATGCTTTCCAGACCCGTGCGGCTGCTTCGCGGCTGCATGACACATTATAAGACACTAAATACCCATCTTCCAGAATTGCCGTACCATATTTGATAGAGTTCATATATGGTTTGAACCATGGTAACACCTACAAGGGTGATTAGAGGTCGCCCCAAAAACCTCTATCCCTCTCAGAGAGCCTCGCAAGCTACCACCGGCATGGCAGAGTCTCACAAGCTATCTGTTGTGTATTAGATATGCCAAAACCAGTAATTACAATGGGTCTCATTCCCCTGACACTGAAGGTGTCACCAATATGGCAGCATTGAGAAGGATGAGAAAGGAGAGGCCGATAAAATCTCAAGACTGAACTAGGCTGCCACAACGAAGGAAGACAAAAATGATTGTCTGTACTTTCAATGCATGTACGCTAGAATCAGATGCATCGATCAAGGACCTGATGGTACAAGCGCAAAAGATCAAGTACGACATCTTTGGTCTGACTGAGACAAGAAGGCACCAATCTCATCACGCCGTTTTTGACACTGGAGAAGTATTGTTCCTCAGAATATGTGATAAAAGAGGTGTCGGAGGCGTCGGTGTCCTTGTCAACACGAACTTGGCCATGAGCATTGTGTCCTTGTCAACACGAACTTGGCCATGAGCATTGATTCATTCGAATGCCTAACAAATGGAATCGGACGTTTACATTTGAATAGATGTGGCTCACTGCCGGCAGTTTCTATGTTCGTTGTCTAAACATCAACATCCAATTATGTGAAGGAGAAATTGAGAAGTTCTACATGGAGCTGGAGAAGTTCTATAAAGAAGACCACACCTTCTACAAGATCATTGTGGGTGATTTTAATGCCAAGATAGGACCAAGAAGTTCAGCCAAAGAACTCCACATCGGAACCCATGGCCTAGAATGGAACGGACAGGGTGAGAGACTGTCTGAATTCATCATGTTAGCCAAGACCATTCATGGTAACTCAAGATTCCAGAAGGCCGAATCTAAACGTTGGACATGGGAGTCTCCCGGTGGATGCTTCCACAATGAAATAGAGCACATTATAGCTTGATTTGAAATAAATAATACATTCAAAGTTCATTTTTGAGGGTATTACGAACAGATAAGAAAAATCATATGTAATATATGATGACAAATTTTATTTTTTTGTGGTGATATAATTGACATATAACATTTTATTAGCTTTACATATATAATTATTTGGTATTTGCATACATTGTGCAATAAGTCTAGTTAAAATCTAGAATTTATAATTAAATTCTTTTTAAGATATCATAGGAAGAATAAAGCATGTTATGGGGAGAAGAACTGAGAGTAAGTATTTTATTAGATAGACAGATGATAAAAATATGCATAGATGTGTGAAACCAATAAAAAAATAAAAACCGTGTGTGAAGGTGGGAAAACATTTAATAATTATATTTAAAATCTTGCTTTTCTATAAAATAAATTCTTCCTTAATAAATCTCTTTCAAATCTATGTTTGCTTCAACAATATTTGAATGCACCCTAATTTCTAACTTTATTAAACTTTAATCCTGATCCTTTGTGATTTCAAAATCTCTCTATCCACTCAATGTCTCTTTTGCAAACCTCAGCAACCAAAAGGAGAGAGAACAAAAGGGAATGCCCTGCCACAGGTGCAGGATAGGATGGGGGTTATGGGAGGGATGGGAGGGTTACTGGGATCATTGGTGGTGGAGAGTGGTCAGTGGTGGAGAGATGGGCACTCGATCATTGTATAACTGAAACCCATGTACAAAAACTTGTAAGATCAACAACTGTACCTCATGGAGTTTCATAAAAGAAAATAAAAAATCCCTCTATACATGATTTTTATAAAATTTCATTTTTTAACTTTGGTCTTAACCGATAGAGTTCACTCTGCTTAAACTACTTTATCCACCCGCCTTTCCTCTTTTATTTAAAGATTTCAAACTGGGATTTTCTTTCATTTCAGTCTGCTGCAGAATTTTATTAATTGGTAAGGCATTCTTAACCATGGCCTCCTTGATGTCTGTCTTCCTCTTTAGACATAATATCAATTTTCCATTTACCACAAAACTCCCCTCAGTCAACATGATTCTGATACATCTGTTATTAATAAAGTGATCTGCGTCTTACCTATCTAAGCATATTTTCCAGGCTATCTTGAAAGAATCCTTTATCTCTGTGAAGTCAGTGTGGAAAAAGCTCCAGATCCATGGTCAAGCAATCAAAATCCTTTGTTGATATATTTTTAAAACTGAAATAATAAATGAAGATAGTACAGAAGGATATCAATAGCAGAAAACAATACAAAGAACAACAAGGAAGGCAGAAAACATTTGAGCCCTGATAATATAATATCAAGTCCTGGATACACAGTTATACGCCCTATACACATTTAAGATGGATTGAAGAGGATTTTAAGTTAAATTTGAAATTAAACTCCTTTGCTAATATTGATCTATTTCTCCACAAACAACCTGCAAAGACTTTAAATAACTCTGATCACTTATCTATGTTTCAGGCTAGATTGTGGATTAGAGGAGGTAGATATACAGAACTAATGTCTGCTAGTATGCTGTAACACTCCCAAAGTTAAAAAAAATCTTCACATTGCATTATTTGTAAAGTATTTATACAAAAATTATGCTTTAAATTGAAATGACGTAAATTGTATTTTTCATATCACCAAATATTCAGACTTTGAAAATGACAGAAATGTGGGTCTCTAAGGTCTCTAAATTTTCTCTTCTTTTATATTTTTAAATGAAATTCAGTTTCTGTAATCACATATTAGAAAGGATGAAAGTTATCATCCCTTGCTGCAGGCAAGTCTTAATAATCAGTGAGAACTTCCAATATTTTGTTATGTATATGGCAAGAAAAATTTTCAGATTACTTTCAAAATTAAAATTTGTAGGGGGGTCAGATGATTGTGCAGTGTTTGGGTTAGTGGTACACAAGGCCCGCACGTAGCCTGCATTTTATACCCAGCACCTCATGACTTACTGAGAACTTCTGGATATACCCAGAAAAACCCCTTGGGGTGACCCTGGTGACCCCTGGAACAATAGAGATAGATCAGCACCATGTTCTTGGACCCAAACACTCAGTCACAGGAGTAAAACCTGGGATCCCTAAATACCAATTGGTAGGACTCCAAAATGAGTTACTTGGTCACTTGACATCCCATTACTCATTGATTTGCTTGAGCAGGCACAGGTAGCCTAAGCATTTGTCTCTATCTCATGCTAGTGTAGACCAATGGCATCTGCTCACTCCAGGAACACTAAGAGTCTCAAACTGATCGTTCAACGTCTTTACAAAGAAGTCTGACCATCTCGTAGATGGGTGACAATGCAATCTTTTGACATCCTATGGAATCCAGTCAGTAACGGTTCTAGTCCAGCAGTCATCTCCAAATAGCATTATGTGTCCAGCCCATCTGATTTTCGACACCTTGGCAAATGAGACAGCGTCCCTGATTCTGGATCATAGACAGAGTTTGAAACTCCTGATTCTTTCTCTCCTCTCTGGGTGACCTGAATAGTATTCTCATCTTGTTTTCATAGGGCCCAGGTCTCTGAGGCATATGTTAATGCAGAATAATAGTGGAATAGAAGAGTTGTGCCTGGAGCCAGAGGTTCTTCATCCTCTTAGCTATTTCTTCAGTGTTCTTAAAGGCATTCCAAGCTGCTCTTCCTCCTGCGCAACTCATGTGCCAGGTCATTCGTCATTGAGTTCTCGACCTAGATACACATAACTGTTGCATTCAGAGAAATTCAATCCATTGAGAGTGAATGGAACTTTAGGAATGAGTCCATTTCTCATATTGTCTTCATGAGATTCAGCTGCAGTCCGACCTTTCCACACTCACGGTCAAGGTCAGCCAGCATTTGTGCCACTTGGCTAATGTTTGGTGTTATTAGAATGATGTCATCAGCGAAACAGACATGGTGTAGTTGCCAACCGTCTATCTTCACTCCCATTCCTTTCCATTCTAGTCAGCACATTCTCAAGGGTGACGCTGAAGAGTTTCAGTGAAATGGTATCACATTGCCAAACCCCTCTCTTGATATAAATGATCACTTCCTTGTAGAATGCTGATATCCTGGTACTGAAGCTATAATACAGCTCACAGAAGATCCTGATGTATTGAATTTGAACACCCTGTTTGGCTAGGACTTCGATAACCACTTCAGTCTCAACAGAACCAAAGGCATTCTTTAAATTAATGAACATTAGACAGAGTGACATCTTGAACTCCCAAGATACCTAAATGAGCTTGATTACCATGTGGATATGGTTGATCGTACTGAATCCTTTTCGGAACCCAGCCTGCTCATATGGTTGTCCTTCGTCTAGTGTTCTGCCAAGCCAATTCTATTCAGGATGACTCGAGTGCACAGCGTGTAGACAACAGACAATAGGCAGATCAGGCGATTGTTGCCAATGTTGTAGATGTTTCCCTTCTTGTGCAGTAGAACAGTCCTGCTGGTTTTCCATTAGGACGGAATCTTTGCATTCAGACAAGTAGCATGTGAAGGGCCAAGCCAGTGCAATGATGAGTATTGATGGCAGAATCTTCAGGTGTTCAGGTCCACCCTTGTCTAGGCTGGCTGCTGTTCACTTTTTTACCAATGAATTGACGTGTAAGATTTTGGAAGGGAGAATCTTGCGAATGACATATCCATCCTGAGAATATGGTGTGTGGACAGGTGGATGTGGCTATTGAAGAGATCTGAGTAGAAGTCATGGATAATCTTCTCCATTGCCCTTCTGGAAGATGTGAGAGATCCATCATCCGAAGGCAGTCATCTTGATCTTGTAGATAGTGAAGGACAGGCAGGCGTTGCGAATTGCTTTTCCTGGCTTCTGCAGTATCGTCCAGCACAGCTGATCTTCTCTCTTTGAGGTATTCTTTTATCGCTTATCTGCACTGCCTTGTGAGCTCAGACATTTGCTTGTGGTTGCCTGATGCTCTTGCCAAGCCACTTTGGTGAATGAGGTCAAGAGTGTTTGAAGAAAGGCATCTTTTTTGTGCTTTCTCTCTCTCGGCCTTCCTCACAGAATCATGGAGGTCCTGAATCAGTCAATCATATTCTTCGTCAATGTTGTCAACGATGGCATCTTCCCATGTTGCCACAATAGTGCCAAAAGCTCCCAGTTGGTGGTCGTTCTAGGAGTTCTCTTCTTAAATTTTGCAGCCCTTTCTCCCCGCTCTGTGAAGTAGAATTTTGCCAAAGGAGATGGTGGTCTGATCTCGTTTGGAATTTTTGGACAACAGTGGCATCAGTCAGGCAAAATTGCCAATTGAATATGATGTGGTCAATTTCGTTGTGGAACTGACCACCAGTAGACTCCCATGTCCACTGTTTAGATTCAGGCTTTTGGAACTGTGAGTTACCATGGATGGTGATGAACTCAGATAGTCTTTCACCCTGTTAATTCCATTCTAGGTCATATGGAGTTTTTCAACTGATCTTCTTGGTCCTATCTTGGCATTAAAATCACGGACAATTATCTTGTAGAAGGTGTGATCTTCTTTATAGAACTTCTCCATCTCCATGTAGAACTTCTCAATTTCTTCTTCCTCATAATTGTATGTTGGTGCATAGACAACGAAGATAGAAACTGCTAGCAGTGAGCCACATCTAATCAAGTTTATTCATCCAAAATGAATAAAATAATGAAATATGTAAACTGGTGCGTTTCATTCATCTAGGACTTTATGTTTATTAGTACTAATTTTCTGTATTAAATACATTTTGAAGTATACAAAGGGAGCATTAATTTCTATATATAACAGTGAGTGAAAGGGAAGGGAGTTCAAAACCTTCAAAATTTGAACAATTAAATGTGGCAACTGAGAATTATTTATCTCTCTAAAAGTGTTTGGAAGGTTCTCAGTGGGAAATGTATAACATGGCAATAAATAAGCAGTAGAAATGTATTTTATGAATGGGAATGAAAATAATCCCTTGTATGATAGTGTGTGCTGAATCAGATGGACTATTAAGTAACATAAAAAACATATTGTATGAAAGAATTTGTTCCTACAAGTATTATTGTTCAATAGTTGTGCGTATCAATGTGGATGGAAGTAACTGAAAATAGGAAATTCTATTTTGTGACTTTAAATTCCCTGTAAGAAAGCTTCCATCCATGTTTACTTGATCATTATAATGGCAAAACCTGACCAATCATAAATTGTAAAGATAATGCTCTAATCATGTATTTTTCAGAATTACAAAGTAACCATAAATTTTCTTGCAAGAAACATAGAATATTGAAGTAAATTTCACAGTGAAAATTTAACTGAGTACATAAGCAATGCTTTTATTTATTTGAGAATTGACATTATCTGCTGGATATGTGAAGCAACAAGGCTCTGTAATCAATAGACAGGGCATGTGTTGTTATGTTTTTTTGGCGTGATTGATCCTGCCCCATAATGGTTGAAACCATGTTTGCATATTCTAAAAAATCTGAAAATCCCAACATATAAAATCAAAATCAACGAAATTATGTTTGAAGACCAGTGAAAGACAGACTAAATAGTGAAAGGAGAAAATTTAAAGACACGAACACCACCTGTTCTGGCATATAAAGATTCCCTCCATTCCACAACATATCATTTGGTATATACTGGAAATTATATTTCTTCATCCCGATAATACACCTAAGATGTATCAGTGCCCATTTACCCTGTAATTTCATTTTCGATTGTCATCAAACAATATATCTTAAACAAGGAAGGAAAACTAATTAGAACTCAGGGCTGGACTAGTGACTGATTTAACTGTAAATCTATATGTTGAGGAGAAAGTTTCAGTACATATCCATTTAAAAAAGAAGTAGGTTGTATTATATTGAGGATGTTGCCTTTATCTAAAAGGTAAACTGTAAACTCTTGGGTTGAACAATAATAAAATGGAATTTTGATAAGAAGAGATGATTCTTGAATCCTTATTTACTTGCCTTTTGGTTCTCTGGTGTAAGAACTAAGCATGTGCATTATATTTCTCTTTTCCATGGACTCCAGTCTTTCAGATGGGGTTTTAAGTTTCACCAACATGATAAACATGGACTATAGTAATATTCCTCTCGTAGTAGTGAGAGGAATCACTTTTTCTAAAAGTAGCAATAGTTATATACAAAAACTTAATCATTCCTCTATCATCCACTTAATGCTCTAAAAGAGAAATAATAATTGTAGATAGTGATTTTTTATTTTGTTTTGTTTTTCTTTGTTTTCAAAGCAGAAGGGAGAAAATCAACAACTTCTTGATCTACTGGACCAGTGCTCTAGAATAGAATATGAAAACCAACCAAAAAGTATGTCTCTTCATGACTTTTGCTTCTTTAGCCATAAAAACTTTTTGTGTTCAAATACCTATATTTTGATAGTAGTTTTTTATTTCTTTTTTTTAATTATTTTGAGTGAAACACCATGAGGTACAGTTATAGATTTACAATTTTATGTGCTTGGGTTTCTATTATACAATGATCAAATACCCATCCCTCCACCAGTGCCCATTTTCCACCACCATGGATAATATCCCTCCCACCCCCATCCCTCCCATCTCACCCTGCCTCCTTTGTGGCTGGGCAATCCCCTGTGTTCTCTCTCTCCTTTTGGGTGTTGTGGTCTGAGAAGAGGCTTTGAGTGGCAAACATGTTCAGTCCATAGTCTACTTTCAACATGCATCTCCCCTCCTGGGAGGATCCTCCAAACACCCTTTATTTGGTGCTCCCTTCTCTATCTCAGCTGCCCTTTCCCCTAGAATACCCAGCTGGCCTCTAAAATATGGAGTAATCCTCCTGGTGTTAATCTCACCTATTCTTGGGTATCAATATCATATTTTGTTTCTTTATATTCCCCAGATGAATGCGATATTTCTATGTCTATCCCTCTCTTTCTGACCCATTTCGCTTAGCATGATACTTTCCATGTTGTACCACTTGTATATAAATTTCCTGACTTCATCATTTCTAACAGCTACATAGTACTCCATTGTGTAGACGTACCAAGTTTCTTTAACCAGTCATCTGTTCTTGGGCATTCAGGTTTCTTCCAGTTTCTGGCTATTGTAAAGAGTGCTGCAATGAACAAACAAATGCAGATATCATTTTGACTATATATTTTTGCCTCTCTGGGATATATTCCTAGGAGTGGTATTGCTGGGTCAAGTGGGAGCTCAATATCTAATTTCTTGAAAATCGTCCATACTGTTTTCCAGAAAGGCTGAACCACTCAACATTCCCACCAACAGTAAAAGAGTGTCCGTTTCTCGCCACATCTGCACCAGCATTAGATGCGTATGATCTTTTGGATGTGGACCAGTCTCTGAGGTGTGAGATGGTATCTCATTGTGGTTTTGATCTGCATCTCCCTGATAATTAATGATGTAGAGCATTTTCTCATGTGCTTTTTTACCATTCAGATTTCTTCTTTGAGAAAGTTTCTATTCATTTCATTGCCCCATTTTTTGATGGGATTGGATGTTTTCTTCTTGTGGAGTTCAACCAGTATTTTGTATATCCTTGATATCAACCCCTTGTCAGATGTGTGTTCGGCGAATATCCTTTCCCATTCTGTAGACTGTCTTTGTATTTTGGTCACTGTTTCTCTTGAGGTGCAGAAGCTTCTTTGTTTAAGACAGTCCCATTTATCTATCTCTGTTTTCACTTGCTCGGCCAATGGCGTGGCATCTTTGAAGATACCATTAGCTTCAATGTCATGGAGGGTTTTGCCAACTTTGTCTTCAATGTACCTTATGGTTTCTGGTCTGATGTTGAGGTCTTTAATCCATTTTGATCTTACTTTTGTACATGGTGTTAGGCAGAGTTCTGAGACAACTTTTTTGCATGTAGCCATCCAGTGATGCCAGCACAATTTGTTAAAGAGACTTTCCTTACTCCACTTCACATTACTTGCACCTTTATCAAAGATTAGATGATCATATGATTGAGGGGAGATGTCAGTGTATGCAACGCTTTTCCATTGGTCTGCAGTTCTGCCTTTGTTCCAGTACCATGATGTTTTAATTATTTCTGCTTTGTAGTACAGTTCAAAGTTAGGGAGGTTGATTCCTCCCATTTTCTTTTTCCGAAGAATTGCTTTAGCTATTCGTGGGGGCTTATTGTTCCATACAAATCTCAGGAGTGTTTGCTCCATTTCTTTGAAGAATGTCATGGGTATCCTTATAGGGATTGCATTGAATTCAGACAATGCTTTTGGTAGTGTTGCCATTTTGACAATGTTAAGTCTCCCGACCCATAAGAAGGGGATATCTTTCCATTTCCTCATGTCTTCTTTTATTTCCTGAAGTAGGGTTTTGTAGTTTTCTTTGTAAAGGTCCTTTACTTCCTTAGTTAAGCTGATTCCTACGTACTTGATTTTCTGGGGCACAATTGTGAACGGGATTGTTTTTTTCATGTAGCTTTCCTCTCTCTCACTGTTTGCGTATAGGAAAGCCATGAACTTTTGGGTATTGATTTTATAGCCTGCAACTTTACTATACAAGTCTATTGTTTCTAGGAGTTTTTTGGTGAAGGTTATTGGGTTCCCTAAGTATAGTATCATATCATCTGCGAATAGTGAGAGCTTAATTTCTTCCTTTCCTACCTGAATGTCCTTAATATATTTTTCTTGCCTCATCGCTATTGCAAGTACTTCCAGTACTATATTGAACAGCAGTGGAGATAGTGGGCATCCTTGTCTCATTCCTGATCTTAGAGGGAAGGCTCTCAGTTTTTCCCCATTGAGGATGATGCTTGTTGTAGGCTTGTGGTAGATGGCTTTAACTATGTTGAGGAAAGTCCCCTCTATGCCCATTTTGGCTAGGGTTTTCATCATAAAGGGGTGCTGGATCTTGTCAAATGCTTTCTCTTCATCTATTGATATGATCATATGCCTTTTATCTTTTCTTTTGTTGATATGATGTGTTATGTTGATTGATTTCGAACGTTAAACCATCCTTGCATCCCTGGGATGAATCCTTCTTGGTCATGGTGTATGATCTTTTTGATGAGTAGTTGGATTCTATTTGCTAGTAGTTTGTTGAGGATCTTTACATCTGTGTTCATCAGAGATATCGGTCTGTAATTCTCTTTCTTTGTGGTATCTCTGTCTGCTATTGGTATCAGTGTGATATTTGCTTCGTAAAAACTGTTCGGAAGTGTTTTTGATATTTCAATTTTGTGGAAAAGTTTTAAAAGGATTTGGAGTAAGTCCTCTTTAAAGCTTTGGAAGAATTCACTAGTGAATTCATCCAGGCCAGGACTTTTGTCCTTATGGCAATTTTATATGCATTGTTTTAATTGATTCAACAGAGGATATTTTTAATGTTTCAATTACCCAATAATAGCTAATTCAATTTTTGGCTTATTATTCACTATAACAATTATTCCTCACTAATTTACTTCATATCTATTTTCTGTCTACCTTCATTGTTACATACACACAGACTCATACTTATTATTTTATTCTTATCATAATTTCATATTTCCTAACCGGAGACAGTTCCTGTTCAATAGTGAATACTATGTAATGTAATCTGAACTACCAACTTAATTTTGAGGAATGCAGAAAAACATCTAGGGTCCTCAATCCTTTTCTGTTAATGATGAGTCCTGGCTGTATCCTCTATTTCTTCAAAATGAAGCCTTTAGTTAAAATGTTCAAAATAAACAATATTTAGCAGAGTAATTATTATGAATGGCCTTTAAAAATTATTTTATTCACTGTACTTTATGACATTGGTAGTTACACAACTACCAATGTTTCAATTTTATGCAAGCATTAATCCAATACTACCCCTCAACATGTGTGTCTGTTTCCCTCCGCCATTGTCCCTGGATTATGCACTCAGTTATTTTCACCTCAATATTCCCATTCTACCCCTCACCCCAAATTTGTCTACCATGGTTAACTGTGTTCTAAAGCACAGTTCTTAGGTTATGTTACTTTTGGTCATTTGTTATTCTCTTACTATACTTTGTAATCTGACATGAGACAGATCATTCTGTGTCTGTTAGTCTTATTCTGAATAACTTAATTCAACATGAAACCCTCCAGTTCATCTTGATAGGAATAAGTTGCAAAATTTTGTCTTCTTATTGAGCGATAGCACAGCGGTAGGGTGTTCGCCTTACAAGCGGCCAACATGGCCGACCCGAGTTCGATTCCTCCGCCCCTCTCGGAGAGCCCGGCAAGCTACCGAGAGTATTCGATATGCCAAACACAGTAACAACAAAGTCTCCAATGGAGATGTTACTGTCTTCTTATAGCCAAATAATTTTGAATATATGTGACTACATGTACACATATATGTATAATCATTTTTTAAATCTACTCTTCTGTTCTTAGGCACTTGATTTGTTTCCAAATTTTGGCTAATCAGGAACATGGTGGGAATGTAGACTAGTTCAATATTTTGAAAACAATATGGACACTTCTTAAAAAACAAAGAATCAAAATTTCATTACATCCAACAAACCTTCTTCTGGATATCTATCCCAGGACCTCAAAAATATTCAGATTGGGCAGTGTTTTTCATTTATATTTAATCTATCCAAATTAATTATTTAATAATCCACCAAGTTTTTATAACAAAAGTTGAATCACCTACAGAAAAATGTTTAGAAGCTCATTATTTGCTTGTGAAAGAAAATATTAATCTACTTGACAAAGTAAATCAATATTAAAACTTGGTAAACACTCCATGATTGCAATCAATAAGACATTTACAAACACATTGTAATCATAAATTCACTCAATGTTCTCTAACATATATTGAGTGTATTCTTATTTTCTCAGTAAACAAGTAAAAGTTCATAATCAGATAGACACATCACAAATTTAATTTGTACTAATGAGTGAATCATTGGTGCGCCATAAACATAATTAAAAAATGTTCTGAACTTCTTGTTTGAGATATAAATTTTATGTGATTTGTAAAACAGTTCATTTCTTGAATGCACATAACTGTTTGTACTCTTTCAAAATTTTATATCATTGTCCTAAAACTACTCAGGCATACAGTTTTTCTCCATGCTTCTTAGTCAGAAACAAAATATTTTAAAAAATCAATTTTTTTGCTTACATGTGGGGTAGCAGACCTTCTATATTTCATTTATTCATCATGACACAATATCTTAAATGTTACTTGTTATTATATTTACATTTCCCATACAGTGCATATTATAGAATACACATTTTTTATTTATTAGATAACTTATTCTTAACAAAAAAGCATCTCAACATATTTTTCTTACATAATTATGAGTACTGGAAATTAATTTTATAACATATATATATATATTTTGCTTTGTGGGTAACACCCGGCATTGCACAGGGGTTACTCTTGGTTCATGCACCCAGGAATTACTCCTAGAGTTGCTCAGGGGACCATATTGGATGCTGGGGATCGCACCCAGTTCAGCTGTGTGCAAGACAAATGCCATATCCTCTGTGCTATCGCTCTAGACCCCCAGTTCCTGTATATTTTAATGGTTATTTCTAATTCCTGTACATGTTAGATATGTTTTCTATTGGTGTAAATAATTTAAAGCAATAATGACTAGAGAACGTATATAAAAGTCACTGTAATAAACATCAAACATAGGAAACAAAAGAGGTCAAATTGCAGAATTTGGGGGGAAATGGACTGAGAAATTGCTGGGTGTAGAAACCCTCAGATTCCCTCTAAAGAGACAGAAATATATATTTATCCAAGAATAAAAGTGCAATGTGAATCTCAGAGAAAATATATATGTATTTTTTTTACAAATTATAACATTTAATTTCATATATAAAGTGCCTCTAATTTTGTACTCAATCACTAATTCCTTTCTACTTTACTCAATATTTATTAATATTTAACTTGCATGGCTTCTGTTAAATTTTCATTGATAAGTTATAGCAAAGTCATTTGCAGTTTTCTTTGCAAGTATTTGGCCATGGGGGTCTGAATAACATATTTTCAAACAAGAAAAACTAAAATATAATTATTTTGACGTTTAAAAGTCATAAATAATTCAAGATTATAAATAGCAAATTCAAAATTATTCTCTCAATTATTGTCCAACCTACAATTTAATCTGAATGTGTAATGGATTCTATACTAACTGTTTTACAAGTTCCTAAATAGATGGTGACTGTGAGTTGTGCTCTGGGCAAATTATGTGGATGAATATTAAAAAGTGGTAGTTGAGCATGTTATATTTTAATGCTGCAACATTCTTTAGAGATGTTTTTTCCTTGTTCTGTCTTTGATTTAACTTAATTTTGCTAAAGCCATACTTTGAAAAAGTTAAAAGTCCTATCTCTGTTTCTGTAGATCTTTGTCATTGATGTTTTGAATCTAGTTTGGCAATTTTCGATTTTCTCTTCTCATTGAGGCATTGCCTGGCATTAGCTCTTGTTAATTTTAAAAAAAAAGCCTCAGTATATTTGCCCCTGCTGTGTTAAATGTTGCCTAATATTGTGATTCCCATATTCCTGAACTTTAAGTCTGATAGATGCATCCTCATGACTCTACTTCTGTTTTGGAAAATGATCCTGGTAGAATGACAAAGCTGCACTTGATCTATAGTTTTCTTTGGGCTTCACTAACTTCACTAAATAGTGTAATACAAATTGTAAAGTAATAAATATTAAATTTATAGACATTAAATATTTTTCTCTAAATCAGACATTAAACTACAAATATTTTTACAACTACAATTAAATTTACTTCTCAAATATTTAAGTAAATAGGTTTTTTAGTAATATTTCTCATAGCTTGGCACTTTTCAGTAATCTTCATTTACATGAGGTTCAATTTAGTGAATAAGGATTTAAAAAGTATTATATATGAATAAAATTAAAAGAATAATAAATGTTAACTTTTTAAAATCATTTATCACCGAAAATATGAATATGGGTGTGAGATATCATTTAAAGACCAACTAGAAATATAAAAGTTAAAATTCTTGATTCTTATATAGCACTGTGTAGTACTGTCCTACCGTTGTTCCTTGATTTGCTTGAGCGGGCACCACTAGCATCTCCATTGTGAGACTGGTTACTGTTTTTGGCATATCGAATATGTCACGGTAGGCTTGCCAGGCTTTGCCATGCGGACACGATACTCTTGGTAGCTTGGTATGCTCTCTGAGAGGAGCAGAGGAATAAAACTGGGGTAAGCCTGGGTTGGCTGCATCCAAGGCAAGCGCCCTACCTGCTGTGCTATTACTCCAGCCCTCTTGATTATTAAAGAAGTAATAAATGAAATAATCCTTTTTAAAAGCATAGGTTTTCTTCTGTTTATTATAATTAAAATAATCATTTAGCAAAAATCTTTATGTAAAACATACAACTTTTTATCTTGAAATTCATCTGACATTTACTGTCAACAGAAGAATTAGTATTTTAGAATTTGGTATTAAAATTAACATTTGGTTAATTAAATTTAGCATGAAAATTTAGTATTTTAGCATGTAGTGTTAAAATTAGCATTTAGCATTTATTTGGCAATCATAAATGGTATATACACTTGTTTTTATCTTTAATTTTCTTTTTGACTATCTTGGAGAGAAAGATTGCTAGAGACATTCAGTAAAACAGAACTTTGATATATCACTTTAGTGTATTGGAAAAGACATATTAGATTACAATATAGTTACTGAGTGAAAATACTTTACCTCAAACTGACTAGCTTTATAAATTCGAAGTAATTTGGAAAAAAGTTTTTAATAAAATAGGCCTTTAACTGCAATGGGCAAGCCAATTTTACCCTTCTACTGTTTTGTTAAATGCATTTTTATTGTAACACAACTTTGCACATCTGATTATGTTTTTGTTTGTTTGTATGCATATATTGTATAGACTGTTTGGTTCGTCAGTAAAGAAATAAACAGCACCCAGCCCAGACAAGGTAGGACCTGAACACTTGAAGAACCTGCCGTCAGTACTCATCAATATGCGGCCTCGGCTCTTCACACACTGCCTGTCTGATTGCAAGGTTATGTCCCAATGGAAAACCAGCAGAACTGTACTACCGTACAAGAAGAAAGACATCCACAACATTGGCAACTATCGCCCAATATTCCTATTGTCTGTCATCTACAAGTTGTTCACTCGAGTCATCCTGAATAGGATTAGCAGAACACTAGATGAAGGACAACCATGTGAGCAAATTGGGTTCTGCAAAGGATTCAGCACCATCGACCATATCCACACAATAACCAAGCTCATTGAGGTTTCTCGGGAGTTCAAGATGCCGCTCTGTCTAACATTCATTGATTTAAAGAAGACCTTTGATTCTGTTGAGATGGATGTGGTCATTGAAGCCCTAGCCAATCAGGGCATTCAAACTCAATACATCAGGATCCTCCGTGAGCTGTATTTCAGATTCACTACCAGGATCTCACCATTCTACAAAGAAGTAATTATTGATGTCAAGAGAGGGGTTCGGCAGGGTGATACCATTTCACCGAAACTCTTCAGTGCCACCCTCGAGAACATCATGCGATGACTAAAATGGGAAGGAATGGGAGTGAAGATAGATGGTCGGCAACTACACCACCTCCGCTTTGCTGATGACACTGTTTTAATAACACCAAATATCAGCCAAGCAGCACAGATGCTGGCCGACTTCAACCGTGAGTGTGAAAAGGCCAAACTACAGCTAAATCTTATGAAGACAATGTTTATGAGAAACAACCTCGTTCCTGATGCTCATTCGCTCTCAATGGAATGACATCTCCAAATGCAACAGTTATGTGTACCTAGGTCGAGAAGTCAACATGGCACATGACCTGGCACCCGAGCTGCTCAGGAGGAAGAGAGCGGCTTGGAACGCCTTCAGGAGCATTGAAGAAATACATAAGAGGATGAAGAACCTCCGGCTCCGGCTCCAGGCACTTCTCTTTGATTCAACTGTTCTTCCTGCATTAACATACGCCTCAGAGACTTGGGCCCTTACACAAACAGGATGAGAATGCTATTTGGGTCTCCCAAAGAGGAATTGAAAGAGCTATACTTGGAGTATCACGTTTCACTCAAATGAGAGAAAGAATCCGGAGTTCCCACCTCCATTGATAATCAAGAATCAGGGACGCTGTCTCGTTTGCCAAGGAGTCAAAAATCAGATGGGCTGGTCACGTAATGAGATTTAGAGATGACCGCTGAACTAGAGCTATTATCAACTGGATTCCAAGGGATGTCAAAAGACCACATGGCCGCCCACCTATCAGATGGTCAGACTTCTTCATCAAGATCATGAAAGATTGTTTTGAGGCTCTCCTTGTCCCTAGGACGAACAGACGCCATTGGGCTACACTAGCACGCGACAGGGACAAATGGAGACTTTACTGGCACCCGCTCAAGCAAATCAACAATTAACGGGAAGTCAAGTGATCAAGTGATCAAGTATAGACTGTGGATTCTTTTGTGGTACAAATACTGAATTTAGTGGCTTTAGCAAAACTATCATGGTCCATAAAAACAAAAACAACTTTATATTTTATTGGCCATGTCATATTGGTTTATTGATTCATTATCACTTTTCACTAGCAATATAGATTGAAACACTTACTAGAGATTAACTGCATTAGTGTTGAATGGTCTTCTTCCAGGCAAATAGTGAACATGTTAATTTACTAAACTTGAAGAAAAGTATTCAGAACCTATGAAAATGGCCATATATTAATATTTAGAATTTCAATGTTCATTGGAAAAACTTAATAAACAAATAAAGCATAAGACTAAATACATTTCACAAAATATACTGTGACATAACCAATGTATTATCCATTATCCACAATACTATATCCTGCAGATATTTAATAAATTGAATTGTTTCTTGCATTGAGAACTGTCAGATGAAGAAACAGTACCCCAATTTCACAATATCTTTATTTCTACATCCATGTGGATTCTTAGTTACACTTCAGTTCACAACTGTACAATATTATTATAAACCTGACATGTACACTCCATGCTATCATGGCCTGCATGAAAAATAACATCAACATAAAACATACATCTATGAATTTGGGGAACTATTGTTATATTGTGCTTTTGTACTTAGTACATGTCTCCTTTTATAATTAATAGGTAAATCATTTAATTTTGGATTTCTGACTTGGAAATCAAAATGTTAGGAAACCAAGCACATAAATTTATGGCAATTATTTAATGAAAGGATCAAAATAAACTTATGTTAGTTCTGGGAACATAAAAAGAAATCAATATCCAAGCAAACAGCGTTATACATCTGTTTATTGTATTTTATTATTATTATTATTATTATTTATTTCTTATCTTGAATTTCCTATATACTGGGAATTCATTAGTAAGGATAGTGAATTATTCATAGTTTGTTACAGACAAGTAAGTTTTCATGTAATCTAAACTAAGCAGACTTCAGTGCTAAACTATATTTTATAAAAATTAAAATAGAAACTTAATCCAATAGCTGTATTGAATATGGTATTATATATATTCAGTAGATATATATGTATACATATATATTACAAAACACAGTGCTATACAAACACATAATCCAAAACATCCAAATGAACATAGCAAAAATTTACCTGTGTAACTTTCATTTATATTATCTACAAAAGAAAACCCTGATTTTTACTGCTTTAGGAAGACTAGATGAGTTTTAGGAAAAATTCTAAAAAACTTTCTGAAGGAGTTCTCAGGAGAAAATATGCAAACGCCACCATATGTTCTACTGTTTTTACCTTTCATTATTTATGAGTCCTGAGAGAGCTGTTGCAGACATAAACTCCATATGAAACTAGACAAATTATTTACTCTTGGTGAGAAAAATGGTAATGACTTACGTTCAGTTTTTATGATTTTAAAGAAATGTTTTCTGAACTCTAATCTCACGAACACCTGCAATCACCTGCAATGTTATAAGGAAAATATTTTTAAAATACAACAGTAAATTCTCACAAATAGTTGATAATTATGAAAGCCACAGTCTAGGTAGGTATCATTTTAATATACACAAACAAATATTTCAAACAGATTTAAGTTACTTACATATTGCCATTCTACACCATTAACCAGACCTTAGTGCAACAAGAACTTTGTATAAATAGAAATTTTAATTTCTGTATTTGACTAACAACACAATTCAAGCTGTCCAGGGCAGCACAGCTCACTAGCATACATAAAAAAATCTGTTATGCCAAATTCATTAATTTTCTATGGAAACACTGCTAGAAAAAGAGGCAGAAATCATAAGCAGGTGGTATTCTTACTGTTTATTATATTTTTTCTGTTTTTTTCCCCTTTGGCTAACATACCTAACAGATGTGCTTTTCATCTTTCCTTTTAATTAAAAAAAAAGGAAAAACAGCCTTTAATGTGATTCATACTTTTAGTTAATTGCATAGCAAAAACTGCTCAAATAATACATATACACCATAATATACTGCAGCATAAATTAAAATTATAATTAATAAAATATTTGAAAATGACTTCAATAAATATTGTATGTGTCATTTATTTTTTAAAATCCCTCAGAACTACATGAATGCTTTGAAACCTCATGTTGGGAGCTGCAGTTATAGTACAGCAGATAGTGCACTTGGCATGTTTGTGGCCAGAGTGGATTTGACTCCCAACATTCCATATCGCCCCCCATTATGACCCACTCCCTCCAATAAATGAATGAAATCTCAGTATATTGAATATACATATATAGTTAGCATTTTAAAAATATTTCTAATTCTCAATAGTTATGTCACTCTAACAACTTTCTAATGGCGAATTAGAACATTTCCAACATTAAAGCATTTGTCAAATCAAATTATTATATACCTTTAAAATAAGGTTTAGAATTTTATATTTAGGGAACATGTCATGAACTTTAGAATAGTTACATTTTTATTATAAATTTGGAAAATCAAACAGAAACTATAGCCCATAGCAGTATTAATTTTAATTTAGAAATATATACACTTAATTATTATTTTATCTTAATTTTAAATTATATATTTTTAAAAATAGAGTACCAAATAGAAAAATGTGTTGCAAGTATAACGGAGGTCATCTGTGTTAGAGTCTGCAAATTTCCAGAAAACCCAACTATTCCTTGCCCACACAGAAAGAAAATTTCTTGTACAGAGAACATGGTGGGAACTGATAAGACCTGAGTAGAATGATGAAGTTCTACATGTTACTAAGATCAAAATTAATATGCCTAATTCCAGAGACGTAGCACTGTCCTTCTGTTGTTCATCAAGTTGCTCAAGCTGGCCCAGTAATGTTTCCATTTTGAGATTTGTTGTTACTGTGTTTGGCATATTGAATACATCATGGGTAGCTTGCCAGGCTTTGCCATGTGGGCGAGATACTCTCGGTAGCTTGTTGGGCTCTCAAAGAGGGGTGGAGGAATCACACCCGGCTCAGCCAGGCTGGCTGCACGGGGCAAACGCCCTACCACTGTGCATCTACAAATGAGACTAGTTTGCATCCTAAAACATAACCTGAATGAAAAGACAAAATATAGTAATACCCTCTTCTTCATTTACTAATAAAAACAAATGAGTGAGTGTACATAAGACTGTAGACTTTTTGTGGTTCATCCATGGGGAATAGAGAGACAAGAAAGAAGGACAGATGCTTTTATTTGCTGTGGAATAGTGCATTATGATAGCACAGCGGGTAGGGCGTTCGCCTTACAAGCGGCCAACATGGCCGACCCGAGTTCGATTCCTCCGCCCCTCTCGGAGAGCCCGGCAAGCTACCGAGTGTATTCGATATGCCAGACACAGTAACAACAAAGTCTCCAATGGAGACGTTACTGGGCCCGCTCGAGCAAATCGACGATCAACGGGAGGACCTTTACCTTACCTTTAAAATACCCCATGTTTTCCAAAGACATTCCAAAACAGTAAAAAGAACAGCTCTATTTGTATCAAAGATACTGTGAAGGTTTCCTTAAATGCCCAAGAACAAAAAATAAAGAAATGTGTACATCAATGCACAATACATTTTGCAGAATCTATAATTCTGTCTCCTTGCAGAGCTATGAGCTTCCCTCCATCTTCCCAGCAATTCTAGACTGGTTAGAGTTGTGCTGTCATCAAAAGATGTTCACTCTTAAAAAAAAAAAGTAAAAAAAAATGTTCACTCTTCAAAATTAACTGTATCACACACTTAATGTTTGTAAATAGTTCATTTTATTTTATATGAAGAACTTTAAAAACATACATTATCCCTTTAATTTTTTTCGCTTTCTATTTTTCTAGTCTGTGCTTATTTTCCTTCAATAAATCTATAAGTTCTAAAATGACTTCATAAAATTTTTAAAATTTAGATTGTCATTATTCAACTTCACTTCATTTTGCTTCACATTTAGTGCTCTTTTAGAATCATAGATTTAAGAGAGAGCGCCGAATCCTAACCACTAGACCACCAGGGAGCTTTCAAATCATAGATTTGAACAATTTGAACATGATGCTTCAAATCATAGATTTGAAGAAAATTTTTGTACATTTTATAACCACTTGAAATTCACTTTAAATGTTAATTTTATAAGAGATAAATTAAATTTGGCTAATAATTTCATCATTAATTTTGACACCTCATTTCTTATATTTTAAAATTTTTTATTGAGAAAATAAATTTTTAAAAGATGTTTTGTTTCTCATATCTTTTCTTAGCATTTTAAAGTTATGTATTTATATTGAAAAAGAACATTCTAGGGATATATTTAGTAGCATATTAAAATGTATTTTTCTTCCATTTATTGATATATGTATAAATAATAGCTTCAAGTTTTGAGGAATTTGAGGTCCTTCCAAATTGAATTAATGATTCATTGTTGTTACCAAGGAAGTTATGGACAAATTTCCTGTTCATGGAGATTTATCTAATATTTAACATATTTTTTTGTTTCCTTCATCTGTAATTCCCTAAATTTTGTCACAAAGAGCAATAAAAAACTTGGTATTATTATGCCATATTGCTTCAGTTGTTTGAGGGGAGTTTTCCATACCGCTTAAAACTAAGAAACAGGGTGAACTTCTCAATTATTAGAAAGAAATTCAGTGTTTCTTGAGAATACAGTAGGAATTGGGTGGTTTTGAAAAACAAAGAAAAGTGTTAGGCAACCAAAGACAGAGATAATCTCATGACATGCTGACATTAAGAACCACAGTTTCTTTAGTTCTTGAGAAACAGAAATTTATAAGAGGCCAGATCTCTTTTTCAAGAAGTTTTATTGGTAATAGGGGTGTCAGTTACTCTTGAATACAGAGGAGGGGATGTAAACAAAGAGTTGTGCCACAGTGACTTTCCAGAGGGAACAGAAACAGCTAATTGATGAGGAGTGTTGGGGGCAGCCTGTGATGCCTAAAGGAAAGCAAACACTTTAGGGACATTCCTGGCTCAGTTTTAGTGAACAAGGATGTACCTGTCACTGGACTTTGTGAAATACTTTCCCGTGGTGTGTTCCTCAGTTCCTATTATATCTCATCCTAATCTTTATGAACGTGAGGAGGCACTTAAAAGTGTTGTGTAGAATTATTTAGATTTGACACATTACTTTGAAAGATTTTTACAGTTTCTCTGTTGAGAACAAGTTCCACAATAATATTTTTCCTGTAATCTTGTATACTAATTTTATACTATAACATCACATCAGCCATTTTAAACTTTGCACACTCATTTCTTTAAAACACTATATACAACAGTCTTATACATTAACATCACTTCAGCTTCTTTTACATTATTTTAATTTATCTTTTATATTAGAGTATATACATAAGACATTTCCTTATCCACATTACCTCAAAGGAATTGCATGAATGTGACTCTCTTTGTCCTGTAAAGTCTCAAGGAGAGTTTCAAATGGCATGAAAAACTAATATTCTTAACAGATTCTTTTACATTTTTGCTGATATTAGTATTCATAGATAGTTATATTCAGCTATCTATGATCATAATTAATTTGCTTAATGCTAATTGCATATGATGTAGTCTAAATATCCTTCACTTAATCACTTAATCACTTAATCCCCGTTATTCATCGATTTACTCGAGCGGGTGCCAGTAACGTCTCCATTCATCCCGGTTGCGTGCTAGTGTAGCCCAATGGTATCTGTTCATTCTAGGAACATGCAGAGCCTCAAATCGATCATTCAGGGTCTTGACAAAGAAGTCTGACCATCTTGTAGGTGGGCGTCCACGTGATCTTTTGATGTCTCGTGGAATCCAATCATAATGGCTCTAGTTCAGTGGTTGTCTGTAAACCTCATTACGTTTCCAGCCCATCTGATTTTTGATATCCTGGCAAATGAGACAGCGTCCCTGATTCTTGAGCGTTGACGAAGATCAGAACTCCAGATTCTATCTCTCATTTGAGTGAATCATGATATTCCAAGCATAGCTCTTTCGATTCCTCTTTGAGAGACCCGAATAGCGTTCTCATCATGTTTGCGTAGGGCCCAGGTCTCTGAGGCATATGTTAATGCAGGAAGAACAGTGGAATCAAAGAGATGTGCTCATAGCTGGAGGTTCTTTGTCCTTTTAGTTATTTCTTCAACGCTCTTGAAGGCATTCCAAGCCGCTCTCTTCCTCCTGCGCAACTCAGGTGCCAGGTCATTCATCATGTTGATTTCTCGACCTAGGTATATATAACTGTTGCATTCGGAGATGGTGGTTCCATTGAGAGCGAATGGAGCGTCAGGAACAAGGCTGTTTCTCATAAACATTGTCTTAGTAAGATTCAGCTGTAGTCCGACCTTTCCACATTCACGGTCAAAGTCGTTCAGCATTTGTGCCGCTTGGCTAATGTTTGGTGTTATTAGAACGATGTCATCAGCAAAGCAGAGGTGGTGTAGTATCCTAATATCCTACAATTAATAAAAACAAGCAATAGCTTGGTGACATTTGTTTACAAGACTTAAAGAATATTTGAATTTATTATTGAGGTAGCCAATAAATATTTAAGCAAATGATACTTTTTTTACTTTAAGCATTACTTTAAGCATTGTAAATTATAAAATTTTTGTGTTGACAGTTAAGACCTATTCAAATTAAAGTAACCTTATGTTAAATTTTAACCTTTTTTTAGCATAGTGCTGTATCCCATAATTAAACTACCCCCCACAGATACATGTTGTTAAAGAGCATAATTCAATAACTAGAGCCTAGAGCATATAATATTTCTATGTGAATATTTCTATGTGTTATTTTGATAAGACATTTGTGTTTCAGGGAAGAAAATTTGCTTTATCAGTTGATAGCTTGTTTATTCACATATGTATTTTCCTTTATCTTTGACTTCAAGTTAATTATGCTGACTCTGCTGTTAATGTAGTTCTTTATTGCTTAAACAACACTTTATTTATTTATATGTTCAACTACCTTATGATCACAAACTGATTGTCAACCATAAATTCTCCCTAATAACAAAACTTTATTTTATTAAGCAAATTAGATGGAATAGCGATGTTAGTATTTTACCAGTTCATAATAATGTATATTATTTGGTTGATGACTTTTAGAAGTTTCTAAACTTGGGTCTGAAAAAGGAAATTATAGATTGTTTAGAAACGTCCCTATAAAGCAGTATTTTCAACTTGATACTATGTTCTCAATTTAAAGCTCAGTCAAAATATGACACATATCAGAATAGGCCAAGGTGGTCTATTGATTAAAAAAGGGATTAAAATGGCACTAAGTGATTATTTTTAAAATAATCATTTAGTGTCTTTTAACTCCAAATCTATATGTAATGAAAATATTTTTTTAAAAATTAGGAGAAAACCTAATTAGTATGACTAATCAGCAACAACAAAGGCAAAAAGTATTTACAAATGTAATGCAGGACTATGAATATGTTTTAATATAAAATCTGGTTTTGTAAATGGGAATCATTTTTCTCCTTAGATTTAATAATATGCAAATATATTAGCTTCTCACAAAAAAAATTGTCTTTTCTTTACCCCATTTCTTACTCATTTTCAGAGAACTAGAGTAGTTTGTATAATTCTTCAAGTGGATGAATATGTCAGCCAATAAAGCTGACATAGGTACTTGATTTCTCTATTTTTTTTTCTCTAGACCTCTATGGATAGAGCGATAGCACAGCGGGTAGGGAGTTTTCCTTGCACAAGGCTGACCTGGTTCAATTCCTTCGTCCCTCTCGGAGAGCCCAACAAGCTACCAAGAGTATCCCGCCCATACAGCAGAGCCTGGCAAGCTCTTTATGGCGTATTCAATATCCCAAAAACAGTAACAAGTCTCACAATGGAGACGTAACTGGTGCCTACTTGAGAAAATCATGAACAACTGGAGGACAATGCTATAGTGCAGTGCTACATTTTTAAAACTATTTGAACCATTAATTATATGTATTTACTTTAAGATTTACTTAAGTTTTTTTATAGTTATAACAAGTTTGCCATTTTGTTGTTATGTTTATATGAGATTATAACATTAAAATCAATTAAAGAAAAATTTGGGGGGGAATTAAGGATTAATTTTGCATTTAACATTACTAATTTTATTGGCACCTTAAATCACACATATTAACGAAAATCTAGTATATTTTATTCATTACCATAAATTAATTAAATACTTTCTAGGATGGGCTGGAGCGATAGCACAGTGGGGTAGGCTGTTTGCCTTGTGTGCGGCTGACCCGGGTTCAATTCCTCCACCCTTTTCAGAAAGCCCGGCAAGCTCCTGAGAGTATCCCATCTGCATGGCAAAGACTGGCAAGTTACCTGTGACATATTCATTATGCCAAACACAGTAGCAACAAGTCTCACAATGGAGATATTACTGGTGCCTGCTCTAGCAAATCGATGAACAACTGGAGGACAGTGCTTCAGAGCTACAGACCTTTGTGAGACCAGTGTTTTTAAAACATTTACATAATCTTTGCAGAGGCCACACCCTGCATGCTTGAAAGTAGGTCTTGGTGGGTGGTGAAGGGGAAAGAGATAGCTGGTCACTCCTCTCATTTTTCATCCTGTGGTCAGGTTTGAGAAGTTGGTTCTTGGGCAGTGTGGTGTATTGTGTTTCCTAATCTTTCCTAAATCTAAGTAGGCACAGGATTCAAAACATTTTAGTTTGTAATTTATTTGCTTCAGCTGTTATTCCTAGTCCAAAGAGGCTGGAGCTACTACATTTGTTTTTAATGGGTTCAATAAACATTGCAAAGAAGCCCTTTTTAGTCATGATTCCAAGATAAGAAAAAAAAGTAGCCTGAGTCCTTTAAAAACCACCCAATTAATTGCAATCCATCATATTTTGTAGGTGTGAGACTGAAGTTTGTATTTCTCTCTGGTACCAGCAACTACATTAAGAATGCCGATTATTGGCAAACTGTAAAGGAATTTATGCAGCTAAATTACAATGCCTCATCACTATCTCATATAAATTCATCCCTGTCTCCATTCATTGTTTCCCTGGCTGTAACATAGCTATTAAACTATGGATTCAAAAATAAGTCAGTCTGGGCTATTTTTGTTTATTTTCCCATTTCTGTCTTTAGTTGAGTGATAAATTTTTGCAGTTTCCTTTGTGTCATTACTGGTAAAATAACTGTTGTTACCTACTTTTATTAATCACTTTTGTCATTCTTATTGAATTCAATATTCACCCCTTTTCCGGATAGTTTAGGGTTGATATTTTCTTTATCTGTCAAAATGTGTTATTAAATAATAGCATTTTATCATCTCTCTTCAACTTGTAAAACATCCTTTTGCTTCCCAGTTATCTGCTGTACATTGTTGTCATATTTTTGAGTTCCTATGAAGAATAAAATCTGCACATGTGTATGTGTATTTCTTTGTGTTACATATAAAAGTACTCTTATTTATAAATATACCTAGGTA
Source organism: Sorex fumeus (assembly GCF_029834395.1). NCBI lineage: Eukaryota > Metazoa > Chordata > Mammalia > Eulipotyphla > Soricidae > Sorex > Sorex fumeus. The sequence goes on along the minus strand of NW_026606067.1, from coordinate 8,442,403 downwards.
TATTTGTATACAAGACAATATGTATGGAAAAACTATAGCACTGTAGCACTATCCTCCCATTGTTCATTGATTTGCCTGAGCAGGTACCAGAAACGTCTCCATTTTGAGACTTGTCCTTACTGTTTTGGCATATCAAATACGCCACAGGAAGCTTGCCATGCTCTGTCATGTGGGCGAGATACTCTTGGTAGCTTGCCGGGCTCTTCAAGAGGGATGGAGGAATCGAACCTAGTTCACCTGTGTGCAGGCCGCCCGGCTGTGCTATCACTCCAGCTCTATATAGAGCTTTAAATATAGTTAAATCCATGTTTATGAGACAAAATAATTAGTGAAGGAAAGTAATGAACACACCACTAGATCACACTAATTCTCAACCAATTGAAATAAGAGATATCAATAGGTTGAGTAATAAAATATTTTGTTTCTCTGTGGGCTGGAAAGATAGTACAGCGGTAGGGCATTTGCCTTGCGCACAGCCATCATGGCTGAGCCGGGTTCGATTCCTCCACCCCTCTCGGAGAGCCCAGCAAGGTACCAAGAGTATGTTGCCCACACGGCAAAGACTAGCAAGCTACCCATGACGTATTCAATATGCCAAACACAGTAATAACAAGTTTCAAAAATGGAGACATTTCTGGCTCTGCTCAAGCAAATTGATGAACAATGGGAAGACAGTGTTTGATTGTTTGACAGTATTTCTCTGTGTTAAATAAGAGTTAAAGTATATTTTTGTTTCAGAGTCCAAAATAATTGTTAAAAAACATTTAATGACTTATAAACAACCTCAAACAAGTAAACCCAAAGGAGATAAGAAATCTTGTTTCAAAAGTATTCTAATTATAATATTCAAAAAACAAAGCTTTTAACAAAAATTTTAAAAAATGCAAATAAATAAGATGGTATATCTATCTAACATATGTGGGAGAAAAAAATTAATTGTTCCCCAGTAGTACCAACTTTTGAACACTAAACTAAATATTTTAATCATGTTCAGCCAGCTACAAAAAATAGTTATCAAATAATATAAAAGTCATATAGTCATAAAAATTGATAAATTATAAAATAAATGTACTAGGCACATTGGGGATTTGAAGTATAAATAAAATATATATTCCTATAGAATATAAACTCTGTAATTGTGTAGGTAAAATATTGGTAAATTTGGTAAGAGGAAAATCTAAGTGATATCTGAAGTAGAGAAATATGGAAGAATAAAGAAAATAAACAGAGAAACAGATTTATTGTACAGCACCAATTATACAAGGATATGCATAAGGCAAGAATCAGAATAAAAAGAGATAGAACAAAAAGACAAAAAATAAAAGTTTCTTAAAAAGAACACAACTCTAAGTCAGTTATGCACAATTTACTTTAGATTCTAAGAAAATAACAATTGAAATTTGAGAGAATGAGAAAGATATTTCATGCAAATATAAAGAACTGAGGGACAATACTAATAATGAAAAATTATTTTAAGTAATAAACATAAATAGGCACAAGTAAGGACATTTTACAAAGACAAAATGATCAGTTTGCCAAGAAGAAAAGTATGCACACTTATCCACAGATAATGACAAAACCAAAATTATATAAAGCTAATGCCAAAGGTGGTATGGAAAAGCAGGGTCACATTATAGTTAAATATTTTAAAAATTATCATTAGTATAACTACAAAAATAGCTATTATTTTTGTAATAGCAATTATATTCCATGTAATATAATTATGGATAAATCATATAATTAGCATGATATATTATATTTCACATAATGAAATATAATATAAAATATTGTATTTAAATATAATCATGCTTGGGCAGCCAAAAGGTGCTGGGAGTTGAATCTGGGTCTCTAACATGCAAAATATCTGCTCAGCCTACTTGACATTAACCTGGTCACTCCATTGTTAAAATAGAAAATATATTTATTTAAAGTTATAGCAATTCTTAAATATTAAAATTATCACATTTTCCCAAAGGAAATTGTTAAGGCTATGTGCTTTCACCCAGCAAATCTGTATAGCATGAAAAGGGAGAGAGAGTGGAACATGGTAACAACCTAAAAAGAATTGAAAGTTGTTTAATGGGTAGAGTCATGAGATGCAGTTTGATACTTCAATCCTGTAGAATCAATCTGCATTAAAAATACATATATACATATTTATAGGAATTATATATGTACATATTTATAGGAATTATATATATATAAACACATGCCTGTATATATAGACTTAAAGGGTAAAGTATAAGAAATTAAAAAATATGGGCCAGAGAGAGAACAAAGGCTGGCGTGCATGCTTTGCTTGAAGGAGGTTTGGGTTTGGGTTTGATCCGGGCACCACAAACTACATTGAACAATATTGGGAGTGACCCCAGCAGCAAGCAGCAAGTTCCTGAGCAAGAAAGGGTGTGACCCCAAATAAAATGCATAAATTTTATAAAGGGTCATAAATGTGAAATCAATGTGTTCATTTTCTGTTAAAGAACCCTATATAATTTAAAATTTGGTAAATAGTTTACATCTTTAATACTCCTTTACAATTTAAAAGAGTAGACAAAATAAAATGTGAAATAAATAATGTATATTTCCTTAACACATATATTGGATAAGAAGATGTATTTATATTTTTCATTGCTACTAATATAGTAGATGGATTGAGATGGCTGGGGGAGAGAGAATTTAGAACCTATAAGTAAAACGAAATTGAGAGAAATCTATTTCTATCTAGATATTAGAATGAAAGCAGAGTTAAGATGAGGGTTGATGAAAAACTGTATTACTGTGATAAAAGTGGTCAAATATTTAACCAATGGGTCAATAGTCAATTCAAATATATAGTATAATATATATATACATATATATGTCAATATAGTTCAGTAGTCAATCAGTCAAATATATAGTCAATAGGGAAATAGGGAAAGCATTGTGGTTTAAGGAAAAAACATTAAATAAAGTAGATTTAATCTATATAAATTTTTGTATGTAGCAAATAAATCATGTGTAAAAAGCAAAATCAAATCTTTGGGTGACAAAGATGGGTCTATGAATTACTAGTGGAAATTTTATTAGACATGCTCTAGAGCTATTGACAACTGCCTCTTAAACTAAAGAGATACTATTAGCAAATTAAATGTAAATATTTCTAAATAACATTATATGACATATAATTGATTAGTAGTTTCTGAAATTTAATGAAGCATATAAAATATGAGTAGAGCTTATAAAAGTTGTGAAGAAAATTTTTTTGGTACAGATGCATATTTAGTCAAAGTAAAACAGGAATGAATTCAATTCTGCATTACTCACAATATAGTGAATGAATGTCATTTGTATACCAGCTTTCACACTATATTTAAAAGTTTATGCTTCGTGGTATTTATTTACTACCTGAGCTTAATGCTGTGCATTGTTACATTTATCACAATAAATGACTAATATTCAGTGTTAAGATTCCACATATATCGTAGATAAAACTTAGATATTTAATTAAACAGATATAATATACAATAGATATAGCTGAATGGATTCTGCAAAATAAACAGTTTTTGAAATTTTATACATAAATATAACTAGCAATAATATAATTTATATTTTACAAACATATGCATATAACCTTGGAATAAACTTTATTATGCTATGCGCAACTACAGTGAAATTCAAATAGAAAAATTGGAAAAATTCAATATAATTTATCAAAACCAAATAAGTTTGTAAAGTCTAAAAATTTATTCGAGTCCAAAAATATACATATAAAATAAACTGTATATTTTAATTTTATTATTTTTATGGGCTGGAGCGATAGCACAGTGGTAGGGCGTTCGCCTTACAAGCGGCCAACATGACCGACCTGAGTTCAATTCCTCCGCCCCTCTCGGAGAGCCCGGCAAGCTACCGAGAGTATTCGATATGCCAGACACAGTAACAACAAAGTCTCCAATGGAGACGTTACTGGGCCCGCTCGAGCAAATCGACGATCAACGGGAGGGCCTTTACCTTTACCTTTTATTATTTTTATGCCACAGTTCAAGATATTTTTGCAAATCTAGATTTTTAATGTAGAAATGGTCTTACTGCAGCCTTAAATGAAACTATATGCAAACAAGGGAAAAGTTCTCATCATCACACAAATATAAGATAAACTAAAAAGGATCATGTATTCAGGAGGGATAAATAAGCAGTGATACAGTTGATATTTGGAAATTGATAAGCTGTGCTCTAGACTTTTGCCTAAATGCTTTGTCAAAAGCTCAGGTATTAATCAAGCTAAGTATAAAAGGTATGTGGAGATCAGCCAGCTAATTTATTAGCTCTTCAATTGAGCCATCAGTCTGTTCAAAGGGTAATTAGACCAATTTGTGAATGTATCAATCCCATAATTACCTAGACTAATTATATTAATCATCTAAAATATGTTCATATGAAACTGCTCTTTTATAACCTTGTGGTTTCTCAATGACCTTAGATCATCCAGAAAATGGTATCCATGTATTATTTACTAACTGTGACTTATGATTAGTAGATAAATGAGAATTTTTAAAAAAATAGATTTGTAGAAAGGGAGATGTGAAATGAATGAGACAACAAATTTATAACCAAATTTCAGAGACTTGGTCAAGACAAAGAGTACTGGATAAAGCTTCAATTAGACTGAATAAATAGATTATTTCTAGATGATTTCTTAAGGGGTCTGCATGTGAGTCACTGTGCAAACATACATGGGTGCATTGGTTCACATAAATGTATGAATTATACACCTACATTAGTGCTAGAGGGTGTTAATGCATAAAACAGAACAATTGAAATAGGTAATGACATAATAAAATGAAGAAACACTTAAATATCTTCTTTTGACTCATGAACGTGTTAACATCTAAGGAGTATTAATCATCAGATTGGAGGATTTTGTTCACAAGCAGGCAGTCAGAAACGAAAAGCCAGAGCAGTGTGGAACCCCACTGGTACTAGTTGAATTTGTTTGCCGTTTAATCCACATGAGCCAGCAAATCTAATGGAAGTATCACTAGCAAAGAGACAGTATTTAGAGTTATTGGCAGGTTTTTCTGGATGGATCACATCTCAAATCCTTACCGTTTAGACATTAAGCCCAGATATCATATGTGGAGAACTAGGGTCCATTTGAGAAACAACTTTTGGTTTGCTACTGGTTTAAATGAAGACTAAGTGCTCAGTTATAGTCCACCAAGTTTATTTTTTTCCATCTTTCTTTCTCATTTTTATTTTTTTTTCAGTTTTTGGGCCACACCCAGGAGTGCTCAGGGACTATTCTTGGTTCTGTGCTCAGAATTACTTCAGACAGTGCTGTCGGACCTATTTGGGATGCCAGGGATCAAACCTGGGTGAGCTGCATGAAAGGTAAACACCCTGCCTATTATACCATCTCTCTGATCCTTAATAGGCCACCAAGTTACCAATCAGGAAAGAGAATGGTCTCCCTTACCAGAACATAGAATATCTGCCCTATCAGAACAGAGATTTGGGGATACACATCAGCAGCACTCAGTTATCAAACTAAGGTGCTATATATAGAATGATGATTAATACCTACTAAATTAAAGTAGTATGAGAAAATACCTCAAATGACCATGGATTCTAAGACGTTACACTACCTTTTAGAACTCAATATTGACATTACAATATGAAGTAACCACACAAGCTGACAGGTGCACCATTATGGTGACTTGTAGCAAAGGTGAGGTAGATGGAGCATTAGTTTTCCACAATGTCAGCAGTATCTTAATGAGTATTTATTCCTTCCTCCATGTATGATTATTTAAGTATATATGTATAGGCAGGCTGGAGCGATAGCACAGAGGGTAGGGTGTTTGCCTTGCACGTGGTCGACCCAGCCGACTGGAGTTCAATTCCTCTGCCCCTCTCGGAGAGCCCAGCAAACTACCGAGAGAATCTCTCCCACATGGCAAAGCCTGGCAAGCTCCCCATGACGTATTTGATATGCCAAACACAGTAATAATAAGTCTCACAATGGAGATGTTACAAGGCCTGCTGGAGCAAATCGATGAAAGAGGACAGTGCTACAGTGTTATATGTATAGGCACATATATATACGCATATATATATATATTCAGATAGTGATGTTATGACAGTACAGTGATCAAAATTTCTCATTTGTGTATATGTAAAAACTATATCTTACATGCTCACTGGGGGAGAGATGCCAAGATGATGATGTGTTGTTGGCGGGCTCTTGGTGCAGCTCTCTCTTGCTACCTGATTCGGTGCTCTCAGGCCGCTATGTATGGATCATACGGGGATGGCTCCTCCTTTGTGCTTTGCTTCTGTGTGTGCTGCTGTGCTCTCTTCTGTCTCTCTATTTCTGACTCTATCTCTGTAGTCTCTTCCAATCTCTCTCTCTCTGGAGCTCTTTTGCTTCTCTCTCTGGAGCCCTTAGCTCTGGATTCTGACTCTGCCCCTGGATTGTGACTCTGGCCCTGCATTTTTCCACCCTTACAGTCTTAGTTTATATAGCAATCACATAGGGTGGTGGCACAAAGGTGGGTTGAGCATTAACAAATCAACAGACCACTCCTCCAGGAAATTAATTCAAGGATAAAATCTGAAGAGATTACTCTGGATTACTTAAGGGTGGGATCCCATTCAGGGTGTGTCACTTTCTTCTTTACTCAGCTAGTAATCCACTTAAATAGTTGTAGTAAATCTACTTCTAATATTTCTGTCATTCTGTATAAACACAGTAAGAGATATATCAACTTAAAGTTTGGTTCTTCCTGAGGATGTCTTACCACAGTCCTCAGGCTAGTCTTCCTAACCACAGCAAGGTCATAGTCTCATTGTTACTTTTGGATCATGACAGCATTTATCTATGATCATGCTCTCAACTTATAGTTGAGTATTGTGCTGCTTTGGCCTGGCCCATTTTGATGCCAGGGTAGCTCACAGCTTGTCCTCGGTCCATTCAGTCCCTTGTTCAGACCCTGCTTTTGGGGTGCTAGGAAATAAGGGCAACTGAGTTGAGAAAGCAGATGCCCAGGAGTAAATGTTATTGGAGTCAATCAACTCCCAAGTTACAAAACATAATATTAACTGTCTTCCTGTGTCCATACAGAAAGGACATCGCTTTAAGGTAAACTAAGGTCCCTGCAGAAAGGCTGAAAGAACAAACTCATTGTTACCCTACATGTATATCCTAGTAACTTTGCGCATCAGAACATAAATATCAAACTAGCTCTAGCCATGTTACCCATTGTGCAAGAACTTCAGTCAAAAATCTTTATTTTTCCATGAAGGATATAGACTCAATAATCACATTTCTATCAATTCAGCAGATGTTGTTAGTGGAACTCGGCTCAATAGTCAGAAATTGGAAAGCAATTTGAAAACTTAGGAAAAAGAGTTTGGTGATGGCATATGAAGAGACTCCTTTTGGTATGAAATGTCAAATATTTTTGTGCCAAATTACTATCAAAAGTAAAATGTTAATTCAAGAAAAAGGGGAATTTCATTATGAAGTAACTGGCCAATTTTATGGATACCTTTTGCCTTCTTACCCAACTATTTCTGTCACTGTTCTGTGTTCCCTAAACAAAATGACAGTGGTGGTAACAAAGGGTAGCAGGATTCTCTGATTTTAACAACATTTACTTCCATTCTTACAGGCTAATCTGATAGTAACAACAGATGTTAACTGTGTAATATTTCAGAATAGAGACTGACACTGAATTCTTCTCTGACACTAATACTTGGACATCCTTCTTTTTGGTAGCATATTTACAATGTTACAACACTTTATACACAGAATAAGTAGACTTGTTTTTATAATACATATATTTATATCTCTCTATATATTTATAACAGTATATATATTTTGGGCTGGAGCAATAGCACAGCAGATAGGGCATTTGCCTTGCATATGGCCAACCCAACTTCGATTCCTCCATCACACTTGGAGAGCCTAACAAGCTACCGAGAGTATCCCTCCTGCATGGCAGAGCCTGGCAAGATCCCCATGGAGTATTTGATATGCCAAAAACAGTAACAACACGTATCACAATGGAGATGTTACTGGTGCCCGCTCCAGCAAATTCATAAACAAGGGGAGGACAGTGCTACAGTGCTACAGTGCATATAGATAGATAGATAGATATTTAGTTTTATATATACTATATATTATGTATATATATGGAATATGGGAAATATGAGCAGAAGCATGGGATTTATGATTACAGGAGAAAATTTTGCAAATTTATTTTATATAAGACAAAGATATATATATATTATATAATATATCATCAAACACTCTCTTTTTTCTCTCACAGTGCTTTGCTTACAGTTATATGATAGTCATGCCCACAATTATACTATTCCACATTGTTTTGTTTCTGATCAACAAATTTATTTCACAACAAATAAAGAACCCCACACCCTAGAATTTATCCAGCTTACTATAATTCCCATCATCAAGCACTTGGCTTGTTGGAATGGTGAAATGATCAATTAACCTCGTAGTTATAACATAATTAGGGGACAAACACATATCTTTGGCTGGTGCAATAACCTTCCTGTGTAGGAAATTAAAATTTTAAAGTGATCATCCATATCCGATGTTTTTTTTCTTTCACTGCTGTGATTCTGAAACCTGCTATCGTCCAGAAATCAAGGTTTAGAAAGAGCACCCATTTATTTAACCTCTTGCACCCACTTATTTAACAAGATGTATTATAAATGGTTACCTTTTTATTCAGTAGTTAAGTTACAGTACATCAAAGGGGAGAAATCCAGTGAGCATATTTTTATTAGGAAAATCTAAGTGGGTGTTTCAGATTTGACATAGTGTAGTTATGTCATAGTGCTGGAAATATGACTTGACCACTGTTATTTATTTGGGAATAAATAAAGTATGGTTTAAAGATATATGTATAGTTGGCAGATTAAAAATTTAGGAATATAATGGGTTTTTTATTAGGTAATTTATCTTAAATAATTATGTTCTCTATAATTTCCTTTTTAGTATCTTCGATTTTGGTTAGGGCACAAGAGTTACTGTTATTGTCACTGTCCTCCCATTGCTCATCGATTTGCTTGAGCGGGCCCAGTACCATCTCCATTGTGAGACTTGTTGTTACTGCGTTTGGCATATCGAATACATCACGAGTAGCTTGCCAGGCTTTGCCGTGCAGACGAGATACTCTCAGTAGCATGCCAGGCTCTCTGAGAGGGGCGGAGGAATTGAACCTGGGCCAACCGGGTCGGCCATGTGCAAGGCAAATGCTCTACCCGCTGTGCTATCACTCCAACCCATATGTAAATATACTTTATATAATATTTTTTTGGTAAAGAGCAATTATTTTATTTTTTATGTCTTTTTTCTTATTGCTTAGTCATTTTTCTTTTACCTAAGATATGGTATATTAAAAATGTTTTAAAACTTATCAGTGCTACCCTATTATTAAAATATACATTTAATTATATTTCTAGGAAACTGACACTATCAGCAGTTTTTTTCTAACAGTTAATGGAGATTGACAGAATGACTAATATTTTTTTAATTTATTAATTTATTGAATCACTGTGGGAAAAGTTACAAAGCTTTCAGGTTTAAATCTCGATCATGCAATCATCACACACATTTCCCTTCACCAGTAATTATTTTTCACCAAGAAGAACCCCAATATACCTCCCTCCCTCCCAACCCTCCCAATGCCTGTGAGGCAGATGAATTCTAGTTAACACTCTATCTACTTTGATTAGATTCATTGTTTCGACAAAAGATGCATTATTATTATATAGAGTTTAACCCCCAAATCAGACCTATTGAAAAGATATTCTGAAATAATTTGTTTCTATAGCTGGTTACAAGAATCAAATGATGACGCAATTTTACTTATTAAGCCTGAAGTATTTCTGCCGAGAGTCAGATAATTATGAGACTGATTTCTGTGGCTCTAGAGCCATGGCCATGCAAGAGAGCCGCTTGTGGGGGGCAACTCGTGACCTCGGTAGGGCGTGAAGGATGAGCCGGGAATGCCCCCCTTTCCATGAGGTTTCAGTCGCCCCATCATGACCGGCTCATACCTGGCTTTCCATAAAGCTCCAAGGCGGCTGCCATCTTGCTGTCCAGAGGGGAAAAAGCAGAAGGGAACAACATCCTTTTCCCTCCGGGCATGGTGGCGTGGATTAATGCATAGTCCATTCACTTTTCTGCTGCAAGCTGCCGGGCTCTGCATTAAGTCCTTGTGCTTCTGGAGCCATGGCCGTGCCGGAGAGCCGCTCATGGGGGGCAACTAATGACCTCTGTAGGGCATGAAGGACGAGTCCGGAACGCCCCCCTTCACATGAGGTTTCAGTCACCCCCGTCACAACCGGCTCATACCTGGCTTTCCTAAAAGCTCTGAGGTGGCTGCCATCTTGCTGTTCAGAGGGAAAAAGGCCATGACTAATATTTTTGATTTTGATCCAAAGTACAAATACAAAAACAATACAATACAAATTGTAACTTTAAGCTGTCAGTAATTAGCCATTATTAGTGAGAGTTCATTTATCTAAATTTTAATTTTTTCTTCCACAGAGATGTGATTATAATTACAACAAAGGGACAAAAGATTTAGCTCAAAAGACGGGAGTGCATGCTTTGCATGCAAGAAGCCACGATCTTTCTTCAACTCCATATAGTATTGCAAACACCCTCGGAAAATGTCTGGGTAATAAATTTCGAGTTTCCCCTAAACATTCTGGAGTATGACCCCACCCCACCCCAAACATGGCAAGAAATATATTGAGATTAATTTTTTAAGGAATATAAAAAAATTACAGCTCTTCCAACTAAGACTTTTTCCTCTACCACGTATCTGAGCTTACCTAGTGGCATGTTTTACTTAAAGGAAGAGTTTTCTATTATGTTCTTTGAGAGGGCGTGAAAGAGACTGAAAGTTTGTGCTAATCACCTACTTTTGAACCCCTGCTCATTCCCTTCCCCACTGGTATACAAAAAACATATAGAGCACATTTCTAGAGGATAGTACACATGACCCCTTCATTCTGGCCACCCACTCCTAGTAAGAACTGATAAAATAAGAAACAGATTGACTGACCAGTGAACATCTGCAGAATCACGATTGAGCCTAAAAGAAAATATCAGGTGGCCTTGCTCACACCAGTCTAAAATGTCATTCCCCAGAATTATGGTCTAAATAAGTATTGTTCTATTATGCCACTAAACTTTGAAATTATTTATTGACTACCTAAAGATTATGAACACAATAATTACATATCCTTCCTGAGTTTTTATCAGAGAAATTAACCTTCTCATTATGCTTGTGACAAAGTAAATAATGTCGACTATTTTTTCAATAGACAAAAGTGATAGATCAGTTGCCGTTCTGATCTAAGAATTAAAATTTCATCCTTTTGGGACTTTGGTATGTTGCTTGGCCTTCCTCTTCACTCTAAAGATTTGTGTACTCTCTTTGTATTGATACATAAACTGAGGTATCAAGAGCGATGTGTCTTATGAAAAGCTAGTCATAGCCAGTCCTCCTGCAATAGTTTTCTAACTATAAGCTAATAATTGTTTCACTTACACCCTCGGTGAAAAATAAATAAGAATCTTTAACTTTTTTGAGAAACAATTTGCACAAATACCATCTTTACAAGTTCTTGCTTGCTACAAAAATGTTCGTGCTGAAAAATGACACTGACACTGAGGGAAGCAGCATATTCCAAGTGCGAATACTGATTCCAACAATAAGGAATCAGTATTTTTGATATCAAGGAAATGCTTCCTGGGCATAACAAGGGAGGATTTGGCCTTGAACAACTAGAACAACTAGAATAGTAGAACAACTGGAATTGAAACTAGACACGTATGACTCATAATGAAGTGAAGGGAAGAATGGAAATGACCATACTGATATAATTAATGTAGAAAACTACATCATAAAAAAAATAAAACTACATCATAGAAAAATAGAGGCGGTGCCATCCTCCACTGCAGGTTTGTAGGGGAGCCTGGGAGCGTATCCCTATCCTGCACCCCAAGTATGTGCCCTTACCCCATGCCATGCACCCACCGGGTAGCCCAACGAGACTTTGGGGACCACCCGCCTGCCCAACTTATTGCATGCCGCCCTCCTCTGGAGGTACCTAGGTCAGCATATCCCTGAGACTGGCTAGGGGCGTGGCCTCCACAGTGGGGGGGTGTGGCCTCCTCAAAAGTGGGCATGGCCTTCTGTGTGGCCACAGTTATATTTCCCACTCCTGGCCACTTCAACCAAAATACAACAATAATGCACTGGCATACTCCCATTCCAACAAAAGACCAGTACACAAAGAAGCAGTACAAATCCAATGTAAAAGAGCACCTCCTCTAACGCTTCACTAGATGATTGGCATAAGCCACAGAATAAGGCCTGCGAGGAAGGACATATTCTAGAAAAGGAGAAGGGTGACCACCATTGACCGACCTTATCCAGAATACTTTCCCACAATAAGAGGGAACAGTGCTAGTGAATTCCAAGGTTTTACCTCCAGACAACCACAATAACATGGGAAACAGCACAAATCTCCACTACGAGGAGAAGACAAAGAAAAGAATACCAAATCCCCAACAGGGGCTACTCACAAATATGTTCTCTCTGATAAATAATTCTGAGATGAAATGCTGAGGATGTTCAAGGAACTACTTTTTTTTCATTGATTTTCAAACAAATCAATGGAGCAGATATCCAGAATATTAAAGGAAGAAATGAAAGAAACAGCGGAACAGATAGTTGAGAAAATATAGGGAGCAATGAGCAGAAATAAAAAAGCTACAAAAAGAAATGTCACAAATAAAGGATTCTGTAGATGAAATTAAAAGCTCAGTGGGTGCCCTCAGCAGTAGAATGACTACAGCCAAAGACAGGATCAGTGAGCTTGAAGATGAACAACAGAAATCATATAGGGAACAACAAACAATGGAAAAGACCTCAAAATAGCTCTAAGGCGAATCAGAGTCCTAGGGGATGACTCCAAGAGCAACAGCATTAGAATAATCTGAGTATAAGAAGGACAGGGAGGCAACTCCAATGAAAAAGTCACAGTTAAAGAAATCATTGCTGAAAAGTTCTCAGAATTGGACAATTCAGGCAATTCAGATACAAGGAGCCCAAAGGGTACCAGCTAAAAGAGACCCTAAAAAAACACTCCAAAGCATATCATAGTCAGAATGATAGATACCTTGTATAGAGACACAATAGTGCAAGCAGCAAGGTCAAGGAAGGAAATCACATACAAAGGAGCATGCCTTATATTTACAGCAGACCTATCAGAGGAAACCTTCCAAGCCCAAAGACAATGATGGGATATTGTAAAAAAAAAACTCAATGAAATGAACGCCTCACCAAGAATACTTTATCCAGCTAAACTATCACTCAAACTCGATGGAACAATACACCATTTTATAGATAAACAGCTCAGGAAACTCACAGACTCAAAACCAAACATAAAGAAGGATTAAAAAGGTTCCTGTAACATAAGAAGGAAAACACTTATAAGCACAACCAACACCTACAGAAAGATGGCACAAAACTCCATGACAAAAATCTCTCTCAATATCAATGGTCTAAATACACAAATGAAGAGACATAGAGTGACAAAATGAATCAAGAAACTGAAACCAACTTTCTGCTGTCTGCAAGAAACTCATCTGAACAGTCAGAACAAACATAGACTCAAAGTTAAAGGATGGAAAACAATCCTGCAAGCAAACAGCTCCCTCAAAAAAGCTGAGGTGGCCATACTCGTATCTGACAACATAGATATCATGTTGAAAAAGATTAGAAGAGACAGCGAAGGCTATTTTCTATTTATTAAGGGATACGTACAACAGGAAGACATCACTCTTTTAAATGTGTACACACCTAATGAGGTACTAGTAAAATACTTAAAACAACTGCTAACAATTTTAAGGAGGACATTGCTAGCAACACAGCAGTAGTTGGAGACTTCAACATTGCCTTTTTACTTCTGGACAGATCAAAAAGAACAAGATTCAGCAAAGAAACATTGTCTTTGAAGGAAGAAATAGGAGAGGGCTAATAGACCAAATAGACCCATACAGGGATTTACATTCCAGAAAGAAAGAATACATATTATTTTCCAGTACAAGTGGAATATTTTTCAAAATAAACCATGTCCTAGGCCACAAAACACATCAATAGAATCAGAAAGATAGAAGTAGCATCAACAATCTTTTCAGACCATGATGTGCTGAAGATAGAAGCAAATCACACACACACACAAACAAATCAAACACCTGGAAATTAAACAACTCAATGTTGAACAATCAGTGGGGCAGGAAGGAAGCCAAGGACAGAAGACCTGGAAACAAATTAGAATGAAGAAACAAGCTACCAGAACTCATGGGACACAACTAAAGCCATGTTAAGAGGAAAATGTATAGATTTAGAAGCATTCCTCAGGAAGGCAGAAAGGGCCCACATAAACAACTTGACTTCACAACTCAAGATCATAGAAAAAAAAACAAAAAAAGGAACCCAAACTCGCTCCCCCCCTCCCCAAAATTAAAGAACTAATAAAACTTAGAGCAGAAAGTAATTACATGGAAACCCAAAAAACAGTCCGAACGGTCAATGAAACCAAGAGCTGGTTCTTTGAGAAAATAAAAAAAGATTGATAAACCACTAGCAAGATTCACAAAGAAAGAGAGAGAGAGACCACTTATAAACTGAATCAGAAATGAAAAAGAGGACATCACAAGAGAAACCAATGAATTTCTAAAGAACATAAGAGACTACTTTGAGAGTCTGTATGCCATGAAACAAGAGAACCTAGAAGAAATGGATAAATTCCTGGATTCCTATAATCTCCCAAGATTGAACCAAGAAGACTTGGGATACCTGACTAGACCCATTCACATAAAGGGAATTGAAACTGTAATCAAAAGTCTTCCCAAAACCAAAAGACCAGGCCCAGATGGATTCACTAGTGAATTCTTCCAAACATTTAAACAAAACCTGTTGCCAGTTCTCCTCAGCTTTTCCAGGAAATTGAAAAAACAGAAACTCTCACAAACAGTTTCTATGAGGCACATATCTCCCTAATACCAAAAGCAAACAAAGACACCACCAACAAAGAAAACTATAGGCCAATATCGCTGATGAACATGGATTCGAAGATCCTCAACAAAATATTAGCAAATAGAATCCAACGACTCATCAAAAAGATCATACAGCACAACCAAGTGGGATTCATCCAGGGGATGCAAGGATGGTTTAACATTTGGAAATCAATCAACATAACCCATCATATCAACAAAAGTAAACTTAAAAGCCATATGAGCATATTAATAGATGCAGAGAAAGCTTTTGACAAGATACAGCACCCATTTATGATGAAAACTGTCACCAAAATGTGTTTTGAAGGAACTTTCCTCAAGATAGTCAAAAGCCATCTACAAAAAACCCATAGCAAGCATTATCCTCAATGCGGAAAAACTAAGGGCCTTCCCTCTAAGATCAGGGACAAAACAAGGATGCCCACTATCACCACTACTGTTCAATATAGTAATGGGAGTACTTGCAAAAGCAATTAGGCAAGAAAAAGACATTAAAGGCATCTAGATAGGAAAAGAAGAAATCAAGCTCTCACTATTCGCAGATGATATGATCTATATCTCAAAAATCCTAAATCCTCTACCAAGAACTTCCTGGAAACAATAGGCTTGTACAGTAAAGTCACTGTCTATGAAATTAATACCCAAAAATCCATGGCCTTCCCATACACAAATAATGAAACAAAATAAAGTGACATGAAAAAAAAATCCCATTCACAATTGTGCCCCAGAAAATCATATACTTCGGAATCAGCCTCACTAAAGAGGTAAGGGACCTCTACAATGAAAAGTACAAAACGCTACACCATGAAACAAAAGAGGACACAAGGAAATGGAAACATATTGCCTGCTCATGGATAGGAAGAATTAACATTATCAAAATGGCAATACTCCTCAAAGCACTATGCAGATTCAATGTGATCCCTATAAGGATACATACCCATGAAATTCTTGAAAGAAATGGATCAAGCACTCCTGAAATTCATATGGAAAAACAAACGCCCACGAATAGCTAAAGCAATTCTTGGGAAAAAGACTTGGAGAGGCATTATGCTCTTCAACCTCAAACTCAACTACAAAACTGTAATAATAAAAACAGCATGGTACTGAAAAAAAGGCAGGGCCACAGACCAATGGAAGAGGGTGGAATATCCGTACACACAGCCCCAAATGTATGAACATCTAATCTTTTATAAGGGAGCAAGATGTGAAGTAGAACAAGGAAAGCCTCTTCAACAAATAGTGCTGGTATAACTGGAATACCACATACAAGCACATGGGCTTAGACCTCGACCTAACACCATGCACAAAAGTCAGATAAAAATGGATTAAAGATCTCAACATTAGGCCAAAATCCATAAGGTACATTGACGACAAGATTGGCAAAACACTCCACGATATTGAGTCTAATGGTATCTTCCCAGATGACACTCCACTGACCAACTAAGTGGAAACAGAGATAAGCAAATGGGACTATCTTAAAGTAAGAAGCTTCTTAACCTCAAAAGATAGTGACCAGAGAAAAAAAACTACAGAATGGGAAAGGATATTCACCCAATATCCATCTGATAAGGGGTTGATATCAAGGATACACAAAGCACAGTTTTAATTTCACAAGAAAAAAAACATCCAACCCCATCAAAAATGGGGGTGATTAAATGAACAAACACTTACCCAAAGGAGAAATCTGAATGACTAAAAGGCACATGAGAAAATGCTCTACATCACTAATCATCAGGGAGATGCAGATCAAAACAACACTGAGATATCATCTCACACCACAGAGACTGGCCCACATCTAAAAGAACAAAAGCAATTGGTATTCTCACAGATATGGTGAGAAAGGCACTCTCCTTCACTGCTGGTGGGAATTCTGACTGGTTCAGCCCTTTTGGAAAACAGTATGGACAATTCTCAAAAAAATAGGAATTGAACTCCTATTTGAGCCAGCAATACCACTCCTGGGAATATATCCCAGAGAGACAAAAATGTGTAGTTGAAATGACATCTGCACTTCTATGCTCATTGCTGCACTGTTCATAATAACCAAAATCTGGAAAAAAATCCAAGTGCCCGAGAACAGTTGACTAGTTAAAGAAACTTTGGTACATCTACACAATGGAGTACTATGCCACTGTTAGAAAAGATGAAGTCATGAAATTTATATACAAGTGGTACTACGTGGAAAGTATCATGCTATGTGAAATGAGTCAGAAAGAGAGGGACAGACAAAGAAAGATTGCATTCATCTGTGGAATATAAAGTAACAAAATAGAGACTAACACCCAAGAATAGTCTAGATAAGTACCAGGAGGTTATTCCATGGCTTGGAGGCAAGCAGTACATGCTAGGGGAAAAGGCAGCTCAGAGAGAGAAGCAAGCACCAAGTAAAGGGTGTTTGGAGGATCCTACCAGGATGGGAGATCACGGTCACGGTCACGGTCCTCCCATTGTTCATCGATTTGCTCGAGCGGGCCCAGTAATGTCTCCATCGTGAGACTTGTTGTTGCTGTGTTTGGCATATTGAATATGTCACGAGTAGCTTGCTAGGCTCTGCCGTGCGGGCGAGATACTCTCGGAAGCTTGCCAGGTTCTCCAAGAGGGGCGAAGGAATCAAACTCGGGTCGGCCATGTTGGCCGCTTGTAAGGCAAACGCCCTACAGGATGGGAGATACATGGTAAAAATAGACTATAGACCAAACATGTTTGTCAATCATGTTTTGCAAACCACAGCACCCAAAAGGACAGAGAGAACAAAAGGGAATGCCCTGACACAGAGGTAGGATGGGATGTGGGAGATTGAGGGGTGAGAGTGATACTGGGATCATTGATTGTGGAGAATGGGCTCCAGTGGAGGGATAGGTACTCGATCATTGTATAATTGAAACCCAAGCACAAAAATTTGTAGGTCTACAACTGTACCTTATGGGGTTTAACTAATAAAATTTTTAAAAAATATAGATTATAACTTACTTTTAGAAATGAGTGTAGTTGATTACAAAATAATGAAGTTCAGGGAATCTATTAAAGAAGTGAAGATTGAAACTAAACTAACTATATGTAATGTGAGAATTGAAAGCATCAATTTCTGTGATGAATTATTTTTAAAATATAACACAAATATTGCATCATTACTAAACATAGACTTATAAAGAAATAAAATACATTATAAAGAAATATATTTAATTACATTAACCACTGGGCTGGAGCGATAGCACAGCAGTAGGGTATTTGCCTTGCAAGCGGCCAACATGGCCAACCCAAGTTCGATTTCTCCACCCCTCTCGGAGAGCCCGGCAAGCTACCGAGAGTATCTCGCCCACACGGCAGAGCCTGGCAAACTACCAGTGATGTATTTGATATGCCAAACACAGTAACAACAAGTCTCACAATGGAGACGTTACTGGGCCCGCTCGAGCAAATTGATGAACAATGGGAGGACCGTGACCGTGAGACTAACCACTAGTTTGTTGTACAAGCAGAATATATCTAGCTTAGAAACTCTTATTTTCTTGACCCATAAGATGATGCTGTGCTTCTCTTTCAAGTCTAGAAACAAATAACTTAATCAACTTTTCCATGTGTCAACCCCAATTTACTTATACTTGAATTTGAGGAATTCAGAATCCAATAACTTGAAATCAAATGCTATCTTTATCAAAATTCTGGGAACATTCTTCAAGAACATGGAACAAATGGTACAGAATTCTGTGTAAAATTGTAAAACTCCCCAAATAGTCAAGTCAATATTGAGGGGAAAAAATAGATAGGAAATAGTGTACTCTCTGATTTAAGCATGCTATAAATCTATGGTAATAAAAACTGTGGTATTGGAATAAAATCAACATTCAAAACAATGAACAGTATTAATAGTTTAGAGATAAATATCTGATATTGGAGTTTTACTCTATGAACAGGAGCTTTGTTCATGAAGTAGATCAAAGGAAACCTTTTCAGTAATTGGTGCTGAGCAAACTTTATAGTCACATGCAAACAAATGAAATTGGATTCCTATTTAGCACTATTCACAATACTGAATTCTAGATGGCTTACAGGACTTGAGGGTAGGCCAGAATCCACAAAACCCACTGAGGAAAGCCTTGGAAAAACTCTCGAGTAAATGCCCTTTAGAGAGTTCTTAGGGAGTTAACTATCTTAACAAAGAAAGCAAAATCAAAATGAACCAAATGGAATTTTGTCAAACTATAAATAAAAATTCTTTGTCACTCATATTTTTCATCACGAGGCAGCAATTTATAAATAAATATAATTTCAAATACTGATCAAAATTTAATTATTTTTTATTGTATTCCAAAATTACACTCAGGAAATTTAACGTATAAGATGGGTGCTCTACCAAATCACATTAATAATCAAATCTATGTTGATTTAAAACAACTGCATTACTTTTAGATTAAAATGCAAGTGATTTATGCAATAATTGGTAGCTCTGTAAAGAGGAGATATAGTAGCATTAATGCAAAAACTGCAAAAATGACTGTCATAAATAAATGTCAGTGATGCAGATATTTGATTATTATGTTTAGGCTTTTAGGGTCACACCCAGCAATGCTCAAGGCTTACTCCTGTCTCTGCACACAGAAATTACTCCTATCAGTGTATTTTTTTTAATTGAACACCAACAATGAAAAAAATGTTAAGCCTCCTCTAGAGAAACTAAAACTGAGGAATGAAATATTGTTGCTCACTTTTCCTGAATACTGGTATTAGATTCCAGAAGGCATATTCTATCTTCCTAGAAGTTAAATGATTTTTAAAAATAAAATTAACAGGTCATTCATTATTTCGAATGTTTTAATTTGTAAGTATTTATTTAAATGTACAGAATATATCTACAGTTTATCTCATGTTTATTATGATATTTTTCTCTGTTTGGGGGAGCCTCACGTATGAAGGAACCGGCAGAGGAACCCAGGTGTACGGGACCCGGAGTGTAGATCTCCAAGCCTGTTCGGATTGGGACTGGGCCTCCTCCACCCGTATCCCCCATCTTCCAGCATGTAGACGTTACACCCACCAACTGCCCCCGGCGCCTTGTAATCCCATCAATGGCCAAGACCCAGAGACTATAAAACCCAGCTCCCGGAAGAGAACAGCACAGAGTCTCCTGCCTCCACACCTGGCTGTCCTCACTGGGGCCCCTTGGAGGAAGATGGGTTGAGTTTCCCTCGCCATGCTGAGCAGAGCCCCATAAGCTGAAGACTTCTGGTTCCAGCCACAGTCATGCTTAAGACCACTTTCCACACATTTGGGCGAGCCTCACGCATGAAGGCACTGGCAGAGGAACCCAGGTGTGCGGGACCCAGGGCATAGATCTCCAAGCTTGCTTGAATTGGGACGGGGCCTGCTCCACCCAGATCCCCTATCTTCCAGTATGTACGCGTTACACCCACTAACTGCCCTGTGTGCTGTGTAATTCCATCAACGACCAAGACCCAGAGACTATAAAAACCAGCTCCTGGACATCTTGTTATCTAGTTCTTACTCTGGAGAACCTGGCAGGCTACCACAAAGGTATCCTGCCCACGTGGCAGAGTCTGGTTAACTCCTCATGGCGTATTCAAAAACCAATAACAATGATGGGTCTCATTCTCCTGACCCTGAAAGAACCTCGAATGTGGCACTTTCTAAAATCTCTAGGGCTAGGACAAAGGAGACATTGCTGGTGCCTGCTCGAGGAAATGATGATCAACAGGATGACAGTGATACAGTGAGAAGCCATATCCATTATTTTTCAGAACTTAATTCCTGGTTCTGTACTCAGGGGTAACTCCTGGTGGTGCTCAGTCGACAATATGCCATTCTGAGGATGGAATACAGTATGGACTTATGCAAAACAAGTACCTCATGCACTGTATTATCTTTATGGCCCCTCACTTTGTTTTATTAAGAAGAAAACTTTATTGAGTTTAAGAAAAATATTTCACTGTTACTGTCCTCCCATTGTTCATCAATTTGCTCGAGCAGGCCCAGTAAAGCCTTCATCATGAGAATTGTTGTTACTGTGTTTGGCATATTGAATACGTCATGGGTAGCTTGCCAGGACTTACCATGCGGGCATGATACTCTCAGTAGCTTGCCAGGCTCTCCAAGAGGGGCAGAAGAACCGAACCAGGTTTGGCCGGGCTGACTGCGTTCAAGGCAAACGCCCTACAACTGCACTATCGCTCCAGACCAAGAAAAATATTTATTTAGAAATATTATCTTTCCTTGTATTGAGTGACAAAAAAACCAAAACACTATCTAGCAATTCTTTGGAATTTAAAATTTTTTAGTGAGCAAAATCAAAGTACAATCCAAAGCAAAATCAAAATATAAATGAGACATGCAGAAAGGTAAGCTGTATATTCAATGTATCTGGTTTGCATTCAATTTTAAAATTATCCTTATATTATTGTACTCAAGTTTTTAAATAATTAATTTTATATATAATTTTTATATTGATTTTTGGCTTTTTGGGTCACACTTGGCAATGCTAACGGGTTATTCCCAGCCTTGCACTCAGGGATTACTCCTGTCAGTATTGAGCGATCAAATGGGATGTCAGGGATCAAACCTGTGTCAACCACATAAAAGGCAAGTACCCTCCCTGCTGTACTATCACTCTAGCCCCTATATAATTTAAACTAAAAACTATATACTTGTTTTATTGGGAAATAAAGATAAACTTTTGGGGTTTCTAATGAACTATGGTAATGTGGTTTTGATATTTTAGTGGTTTGTGCATTGGATAAAACATTTTGTTTGGTGTGAAACTGTACCCTTAAAAACGTAACATTATGTTTTATCCCCTGATCTGCACGGGACAGGAACTGAGCCCCACGTCTCGGCAACAAAGCTGAAGGGGACCCTCTCCTCATTTCAATCAGGTACAGCCCACCTCCAGGGTCTGGGACTCTCTCTGGGCATGCGCAGCTAGCTCGATCTCATAGCACAGCCGTTTTTTTCCCCTGATCTGCGCGGGACCAGCTCAGGGACACTTTCCGGAGCCGTGGCAGCATTAGCTAATATTAGAATATTATAAATATTCTCCCACTACATATGCCCTAGAAACCATAATCTAACTTCTTAGATGGAATCTTCTCTATTTTAGCTCAGCCACGAGAAACACAGTAGCCAATAACTCATAAGCCTATCTCAACTCACACTACATATCAAGCAGAATAGTAACAGTAAACATGAAGGACTAAACCATACTTGTCACAATGGTAAAGCAACGCAAAAGCCCACCAAACTTTCTTGTTGAAGAGGCTAGCCCAGAAGACATCGACAGTACTGTAGTGCTAGACAACCTCTCTGACAAGGAATTCAGAAGGGAGCTACTTAGGATGCTTAGGTAGCAAAAAGAAACAATGGAAAGCAATGCCAATAAAAGACAAGAGAAATTGAAAGCAGACATGAGGAAAAATGCAATCGGAAATGTCAGACCTAAAAAACCTGGTAGGCGAATTGAAAAACTCAATGGAAGGCCTCAGCAGCAGAGTAACAGCTGCTGAGAACAGAATCAGTGAGCTCGAAGATGAAGTTCAGAGACTCTCCAGAAAAGAACAGAAAATGGAAAAGAGACACAATTCGGAACAGATGGCAAGAGAAGATCACAACGAAGCCAAGAGGGGTAACATAAGAATTATTGGAGTCCCAGAGGGACAGGAAGAAAACCTTGATGAAGAAGAAACTGTCAAAGACATCATTGCTACAACGTTTCCAGATCTGAAGAAAACTTGTGACCACATTCAGGAGGGTTGAAGGGTAAATACCCCAAGACACATCCTGATCAAAATGACCAAAACCTTAGACAGAGACAAAATTCTGAAAGCAGCAAGATCGAAGAAAGAAATCTCTTACAAAAGAGCATCCTTAAAATTCACAGCTGATTTGTCTGATGAAACCCTCATGGCCCGAAAACAGTGGTGGGACATAGTGAAAAAACTCAGTGAAATAAATGCCTCTTCAAAAATACTTTACCCAGCAAGACTCTCATTCATAATAGAAGGAACAACACACAGTTTCACAGACAAACAACAGCTCACGAACTTCATAGACTCAAAACCAAGGTTACAAGAACAACTACATGGGCTACTTTAAGGCAAGACAGGCCCCTCAAATACACCAAATTTCAACAGAACAAAGGGACAAAATCCCATAACAATAATCTCTCTCAATGTCAATGGGCTAAACGCACCAATTAAAAGACATAGAGCGGCAGGATGGATTAGAAAATTAAACCCAACATTCTGCTGCCTGCAAGAGACACATCTTAATAGTCAAAGCAAACACAGACTCAGAGTAAAAGGCTGGAAAACAATCCTACAGGCAAACAGCTCCCATAAAACATCTGGGGTAGCCTTTCTAATATCAGACAACATCGATTTCAGAGTGAAAAGGTCACAAGAGACAGTGAAGGCCATTTCTTACTGATCTAAGGTACTGTACAACAGGAAGAACTTACAATACTAAATGTATATGCACCTAATGAGGGACAAGCAAAGTACTTAAAACAACTACTCATATATTTGGAAAAAGACATCAATAGCAACACAATACTAGTGGGAGACTTCCACACCGCTTTGTCACCTCTTGATAGATCAACCAGACTCAAGCTTAGCAAGGACATACTTCATCTGAGGGAAACAATGGAAGAAAGGGAATTAGTAGATATATACAGGACACTTCATCCTCAAAAAGCTGAAAACACATTCTTCTCAAGCATACATGGAACATTCTCCAAGACAGACCACATGCTGAGCCACAAAACATGCCTCCATAAAATTAAGAAGATAGAGATTGTATCAACAATCTTCTCAGACCATAATGCGCTGAAATTAGAAGTAAATCACACACAGAAACAGAAAACTAAATCAAACACCTGGAAATAAAACATTGCTCTATTGAAAAATGAATGGCTTAGAAAGGAAATCAAAGAGGAAATCAAAAGATTCCTAGAAACAAATGAAAATGAGAACACGAGTCACCACAATTTATGGGATACAGCAAAAGCTGTGTTAAGAGAAGAGTTTATAGCTCTACAAGCATTCCTCAGGAAAGAGGAGCAAGCACACATAAGTAACGTAACCTCACAGCTTAAGAGCTTGGAGAAGGACCAAAAAAAGGAGCACAACCTGAACAGGAGAAAGGAAATAATAAAACTCAGAGCAGAGATTAACGAGATGGAAACCCAAAAAACAATCCGAAAGATCAATGAAATCAAGAGCTGGTTCTTCGAGAAAATTAACAAGATTGATAAGACTCTAGCTAAACTCACAAAGAAAGGGAGAGAGAAAACCCTAATAAACCGAATCAGAAATGAAAAGGGGGCCATTACAACAGAAACTACAGAAATTCAAAGGATCTTCAGGGAGTACTTTGAGAAGCTTTATGCCACGGAACGTCAAAACCTTGAAGAAATGGATAAATTCCTAGACTCCTACAGTCTCCCAAGGCTGAACCAAGAAGACCTGCAATACCTGAACAGACCTATAACCATCAAGGAAATTGAAATGGTAATAAAAAGTCTCCCCAAGCACAAAAGTCCTGGCCCGGATCGATTCACTAGTGAATTCTTCCAAAGCTTTAAAGAGGACTTACTCCCAATCCTTTTAAAATTTTCCACGAAATTGAAATATCAAAAACACTTCCGAACAGTTTCTACGAAGCAAATATCACAATGATACCAAAAGGAGACAGAGATACCACAAAGAAAGAGAATTACAGACCAATATCCCTGATGAACACAGATGCAAAGATCCTCAACAATGTACTAGCAAATAGAATCCAACTACTCATCAAAAAGATTATTCACCATGACCAAGAATGATTCATTCCAGGGATGCAAGGATGGTTTAACATTCGGAAATCAATCAACATAATCGATCATATCAACAAAAGAAAAGATGAAAGGCATATGATCATATCACTAGATGCAGAGAAAGCATTTGACAAGATCCAGCACCCCTTTATGATGAAAACCCTAGTCAAAATGGGCATTGAAGGAACTTTCCTCAACATAGTTAAAGCCATCTACCACAAGCCTACAGCAAGCTTCATTCTCAATGGGAAAAAACTGAGAGCCTTCCCTCTAAGATCAGGGATGAGACAAGGATGCCCACTCTCTCCACTGCTGTTCAATAGAGTACTGGAAGTACTTGCAATAGCGATTAGGCAAGAAAAAGATATTAAGGACAGTCAGGTAGGAAAGGAAGAAATTAAGCTCTTACTATTCGCAGATGATATGATAATATACTTAGGGAACCCAATAACCTCCACCAAAAAACTCCTAGAAACAATAGACTTGTAGAGTAAAATTGCAGGCTATAAAATTAATACCCAAAAATACATGGCTTTCCTATACGCAAACAGTGAGAGAGAAGAAAGCTACATAAAAATAACAATCTCGTTCACAATTGTGCCCCAGAAAATCAAGTACCTAGGAATCAGCTTAAGTAAGGAAGTAAAGGACCTTTACAAAGAAAACTACAAAACGCTACTTCAGGAAATAAAAGAGGACATGAGGAAATGGAAAGATATCCCCTGCTCATGGGTCGGGAGACTAAACATTGTCAAAATGGCAATACTACCAAAAGCATTGTCTAAATTCAATGCAATCCCTATAACGATACCCATGACATTCTTCAAAGAAATGGAGCAAACACTCCTGAGATTTGTATGGAACAATAAGCCCCCACGAATACCTAAAGCAATTCTTGGGAAAAAGAATATGGGAAGAATCAACCTCCCTAACTTCAAAATGTACTACAAAGCAGTAATAATTAAATCAGCATGGTACTCGAACAAAGGCAGAACTGCAGACCAAAGGAACAGGGTTGAATACATTGACATCTCCCCTCATTCATATGATCATCTAATCTTTGATAAAGGTGAAGAAATGTGAAGTGGAGTAAGGAAAGTCTCTTTAACAAATTGTGCTGGCATCACTGGATGGCTACATGCAAAAAAGTTGTCTCAGAACTCTGCCTAACACCATGTACAAAAGTAAGATCAAAATGGATTAAAGACCTCAACATCAGACCAGAAACCATAAGGTACATTGAAGACAAAGTTGGCAAAACCCTCCTTGACATTGAAGCTAATGGTATCTTCAAAGATGCCACGTCATTGGCCGAGCAAGTGAAAACAGAGATAGATAAATGGGACTATCTTAAACAAAGAAGCTTCTGCACCTCAAAAGAAACAGTGACCAAAATACAAAGAGAATCTACAGAATGGGAAAGGATATTCACAAAATACACATCTGACAAGAGGTTGATATCAAGGATATACAAAATACTGATTGAACTCCACAAGAAGAAAACATCCAATCCCATTAAAAATGGGGCAATGATATGAATAGAAACTTTCCAAAGAAGAAATCCGAATGGCAAAAAAGCACATGAGAAAATGCTCTACATCATTAATTATCAGGGAGATGCAGATCAAAACCACAATTAGATACCATCTTACACATCAGAGACTGGCCCCCATCCAAAAGAACATAAGCAACCGATGCTGGCGCGGATGTGGCGAGAAAGGGACATTCTTTCACTGTTGGTGGGAATGTCGACTGGTTCAGCCTTTCTGGAAAACAGTATGGACAATTCTCAAAAAATTAGAAATTGAGCTCCCATTTGACCCAGCAATACCACTCCTGGGAATATATCCCAGAGAGGCAAAAATGTATAGTCAAAGTGACATCTGCACTTGTTTGTTCATTGCAGCACTCTTTACAATAGCCAGAAACTGGAAGAAACCTGAATGCCCAAGAAAAGATTACTGGTTAAAGAAACTTTGGTATATCTACACAATGGAGTACTATGTAGCTGTTAAAAAGATGAAGTCAGGAATTTTATAGACAAGTGGTACAACATGGAAAGTATCATGATAAGCGAAATGGGTCAGAAAGAAAGGGATAGACATAGAAAGATCGCATTCATCTGGGGAATATAAAGAAACAAATTATGAGATTAATACCCAAGAATACCTGAGATCAACACCAGGAGGATTACTCCATAGCTTAGAGGCCAGCCGGGTATTCTAGTGGAAAGGGCAGTTCAGATAGATAAGGGAGCACCAAATAAAGGGTGTTTGGTTGGTACACCTAGCAGGGGAGATGCATGTTGAAAGTAGACTATGGTTTGAACATGTTTGCCACTCAATGCAGACCACAACACCCAAAAGGAGAGAGAGAACACAGGGGATTGCCCTGCCACAGAGGCAGGGTGAGATGGGAGGGATGGTGGTGGGAGGGATATTTTCATGGTGGTGGAAAATTGGCACTGGTGGAGGGTTGGGTATTATGATCATTGTATAATCGAAACCCAAGCACAAAAAATTGTAATTCTACAACTGTACCTCATGGTGTTTCACTAAAAATAATAAAAAAAAACATAACATTACTCTGCAGAATAACATTACTCTCGAAAACATTTTAAGTGAAAAAGTTTAAAGTTCTATCTGATCCAAATAAATTCCACCACTGCCTCAGAAATTTGGTCTGAATAGTATATGTGTTTTCACACTATTTTTACCTGCCTGGTTTTGGTTGAATTTGAAACTGTCCACATAAATTTTAAACGTCATCAAGATGTATACACTATAATTATCACATCCCTTTTAAAATGTCAATACCATTTATTAGAGTTTTTGTTTTATAGAAAAACTTAAAACTGCATTAGCTTGAAGTTGGAAGTTCTGTTAATAAAAATGCGATGTGCAATGTCAAATGGGAAAGGATAATGAGGGTCTCTGTGCTGCCTAGATGAAGGAATCATAGGCTGTAAAAACTGAGAAAAAGGTACTAGAGTGAGAGTCCAGTGAGTAGGGATTTGGCTTTGCACGGTCTGACCCCAGTCAATTTCACGCATCCATTACTGTCCCAGAGCCTCACCAGGAGTGATCACTAAGTAAACAACCAGAGTTGTTGCTTGAACATCACCACATATGGCCCAAAATCAATCAAACAAAAAAGAACTGAGAAAATGTCCTGAGATAACCGCATGATTATTATCCGAGTAATATTAGGAACCTCATGAATATTGTGCCCCTTTTTCAAATATTACAGAGAATTATACATGATACATTGATTTGGAAACATTTGTATCATTGTGGTGGTACTGCATTATCATCTGTGTTACAGCCAATTTCACTTTTCTGTTATGCCAAAAGATGTTATGGATGCCATTTCTAAAAACAAGCAAAGGATTATCATATTTATTCTTTCCTCCCAATCCTATTTACTTCCATTTAATAAAATCATTGGTAATTTTTACAAGTAAAAATTCAATTGATCTAAGTGGATAATAATATAGGTATTCATTCAAAGAAATTTTGCAGTTTCTATTAAATGAATTCCCTATTTTCACAGTTTTCCTTTATTGAGTCTATATTATGAATCATGTTACAATAACTTTAAGTAAAAGAAGCTGGTATAAGGCAAAAAATGCTGAAGTGGATTCTAACTACCTCTGTCTATCCAGGTTCAAACAAGAAGGCAACAAGTTAAGCAATTATTCCTAGGAAGGCAATGATAAATTTGAAACACCCTTTCTCATTCTTCATGCTGTAGAACATTATCCAATACTGATTGAGTGTAAATATTATATTAGGGACATTTCATATCTAATAAGTTCTGAAACATAGAAACACAGTGAGAGTATAAGACCCTATATTATCACTGCGCATAAACACAATTATTCATGTCTTTAATAACATAATTCTCAAAAGTATGGAATTTATGTTTCTATAATGAATTATTCTATTTTTCTTTAATTCATAATACATTATATTGCTGTCTATAATAAATTATAAATACTTCCTTTCAATGTACAAGTTGTAGTCACACAAAGAAAAAGCTGTACCTTCATGAGTTCTTTGAAGATATAAAACCTTTGGAAATGAATAAATATCTCTAGAGAAATGTCCTGACAAAGCAATAATGTAAAGGTCATGCCATTTTTCATGCCATGTTTGTCTTGTTTAATAAGAGCTGTATACAAAATTAGCTTCAATTGGGGATAATTAGAAACATTATATTTTAACAGGAAATTAGAACTACTTTAATTCTAGATTAAGCATAGTGACGTAAATTTTTTAAAATCGAAATACGGCTGCTTTGATACTGGCACTCAGATTTCTTCTCAAAGCCTCTTAACTTTTCCTAAAGATCAAGGGCATAGAGTTTTGCAGCTTCTATTTTATTGTAACTTAAGGGCAGTTTTTATCTATTATTACCTTAAATATCATAGCTTATGTCTCCAGCCTGGAATACGAAGAGATCATAAGTAGACCAAAATGTCAAACTGAGTTGATATCTGGGGAATATAAGAAACACACAGCATGCCATTGAAATAGCACTTATTTGCTAAATACTTCAATAAATTTGTTTCATAAAAATAATTTTTTATCTTAATTGAATGAAGGACAAAAGTATAGAAGTCATCTTATACTTTTTCATTGAACCTCCTAGCAAGTAAGTACTAATTTAAACCATAGCATGCTGCTGAAAGACGATGAATATGTCAGTGATACTCTTATTCCTGCTGGTGACTCATTCAGTACACTATTCTAATCAATATAAAACATCTTAATTTTCAGTATTCTGAAACTAACATCAACAAGGTATCCCTTGATAGAAAAGTGATTCTACATCAAAAACAAATGGGAAAATAAAACTTAGCTTTGTTTATGGAGTGTAATAGAAATATAAAATAATTTCTATATAAACATGGATGAATGTCAAAGCATATATGGCAATAAAAAGAAATCAAGCAAAAGGTATATGCATGGTATGATTACTTAAAAACAAAAATGTAAAGGACTGAAATGTGACAACAAGCTGTTGCCTGATATTAGGTGGGTACTGTTAAAAAAAAAAAGATAATAGATTTCAAAAGGACCAAAAGAAAACCTTTCTTTGCTGGATTTATTTAGTGTTTGATGCACTGACAGTGTAATGGTTATGTAAGTACAGAAAATTTCAAATTGCAGTTTCTTTGTATACAATTTAATAAAACTGCTTTTAAATTGTTTGTACAGAAGTTTGCAAAAGCATGTAGATGGTTTTCATATCTCTTTAAACCTGCTTATATTCAGACATGAAAATACCACTCTAATATTCAAGTAAGTTTTTTTCAGAGCTTGAAAACATATTTTATGGAAATCTCTAAATATTATGTATACATAATATTATAGATACATACATAATATACATAGATAATACACATATGTAATATACATAATATACATTATGTTGCATATTATGTATGTATACATAATCACTTAATCACTTAATCACTTAATCCCCGTCATTCATCGATTTATTCGAGCGGGTGCCAGTAACGTCTTCATTCATCCCGGTTGCGTGCTAGCGTAGCCCAATGGTATCTGTTCGTTCTAGGAACATGCAGAGCCTCAAACCGATCATTTAGGGTCTTGACAAAGAAGTCTGACCATCTTATAGGTGGGCGTCCACGTGATCTTTTGATGTCCGGTGGAATCCAATCAGTAATGGCTCTAGTCCAGCGGTTGTCTATAAACCTCATTACGTGTCCAGCCCATCTGATTTTTGATGTCTTGGCAAATGAGACAGCGTCCCTGATTCTTGAGCGTTGACGAAGATCATAACTATGTCTACATAATATACATAGATAATATACATAACATACATAAAGCAAAGGGCAGAAAGGACTAGTTTATACTTTGTACACTATCAAAGATTAAGAGAAATACTGGATATACCTGTTATAAAAGATTCAGGTTTTGTAAACTCAGAGAACCTCTCTCATAATAGATCTGACAGGTGTTTTTATATATAAAAATCCTAACTATGGTAGTCTACTTGATCCGGGGAAATTATTAAATATCTCTACATTTATAGCTTCATAATATTATAAAGTCTGTCAAATTATTAAAGTTCTTTGATTTTTACCTGTTTCTAAAAGAAAAATATTTTTTATCGAAAATGAAAGCATTTATTACCTGGCCTAAGTAAAGAGAAAATAAAAATTATCAGCTTAGCTATTTGTCTCCCTAAGGAGAATTTCCAGAAAGCACATTATAAACTTAAGGAGGAGCCCACATCATATAGGCATCAATTCTAGATAAATATGATATAAAATTGATTTGTTGTAATTATGCTGTTTCAATTTTTTATGGAAACATTTTGTAAAAATTTCAGGCTGATAAAATTATATAAAACAAATACTTTGTTTAACTACAATGTAAATGTGTTCACTTAACAAACAAATGGCATAAACATGAACTGCCTGCCTTCCCAAGTCTCCTGCGACCTGGGATCACACTCAGAAGCCACCTCCTGCAGACTCCAGATAATCTCCTCATCAGACACCCTCCAGAACTCACGGCTGCTTCTCCTGGAAGGGAACATAAAATAAGGCCCCCATAAACATGCCACCGGACTCTGAACCAGGCTGTTTTCACTCGGGGCGCCCCAGAGGGGGTTGGGTGAGAGCCCTCCCCACCCCAAGGGACCTAGCCCCGGCAGACAACCTCCACAACCTAATCGCTGCCATGCTCCAGGCCACTTTCCACATGCTCGCACCAAGCCTCGCGCCTGAGTAAACATATTCCTGGAACACACCATAAGAGACTCCCTATCCATTTTCCATAATTACCAAACCGTGTATGATGGGGTTCAGAAGTATATTTCCTTCTATGATTTGTTGCCTACTGCCTGAACCCCATAAGATATGGTGTGGTAATATATGTGGTAATATATATGCCTCTCAGAGAGCCCCACAAGCTACAGAGAGTATCCCATGTGCATGGCAGTTCTTGACAAGCTAACCGTGGCGTATTCAATATGCCCAAAACAGTAACAATTAACAGATCTCATCCCCCTGACCCTGACAGAGCCTCCAATGTGGCAGCGTTATGAAAGACGAGCAAGGAGAGGCTGCTAAAATCTCAAGGTTGAGATGAATGGAGATGTTACTGGTGCCCGCTGGAGTAAAAGATGAACAATGGGATGACAGTGATACAGTGATACATGAAATATTAACAATAGTTAATAACAATAGTTAATAACCGTTGCAACTGGATTGTACATAGAGGGTAAATTCTGATTATTTATCCATATTTCTACAAATAAAAACGTTTTATTTCCTTGCATTACTAATCTTATGTATCCCATAAAATCATAGATTATCTGCTAGTTATATGTACCTAACTTGAGATTTTGTTTTGGTTTGGAATCCACCCATTCAATGCTCAGAGACTACACTTGTCCCTGAACTTGGAGAATGTCCCTGGAAGGTTTGCAAAACTGTTCAATGACAGGAATTGAACCTGGGACTCATGTGTGTCAAGCATGTGTTTTACTCACTGAGCTCTCTCTCTGGACATTTTTGAGATCTCCCCACCCGTTACACTCATC
Organism: Sorex fumeus; assembly: GCF_029834395.1. Taxonomy (NCBI): domain Eukaryota; kingdom Metazoa; phylum Chordata; class Mammalia; order Eulipotyphla; family Soricidae; genus Sorex; species Sorex fumeus. Next base: position 8,409,890 of record NW_026606067.1, on the reverse strand, counting down.
AGTTGCCTTTCAGCCATTTCATTGATCTTTAGGGCACAGGCACATTGTGTTTGATTAACTCTATCTTTGCCATTTTACGAGTATATTTGATTATTGATATATAAAATAAAAAATAAGCTTCCTAGTCATCTTTGAAATACAAAGTTTTTCAGTACATAATTTAACCTTGAAATGTGTTTATATTTTTCCTGCAAGCAAGTTGCCCACAATACTCAAATATTATGCAGTCTTATTCATTAATGTCAAAAACATTTCAGCCAAGGACATACTTCAAGAGAGGTACAATCTTTAAGTAATGTATAGCTCAGGTTATTAGTTCAATTGCATCATAAATATACTGTTACAATGAAAATCATGTATAAAAGCTGGTATTCCAGTGGCTATGCCACACATTTACAATGCATCAGATGTATGCTGAGTGAATTATTAAAATCAACTACTACTTCTTTATATTGAGAACACTTATCTCAAAAAGAGGAAAAGTGTCCTTGCCAGAGAATGCATTGAGAAAGTGTAAACTCAGTATTATTATGTATGTATCCCCAGAGATACTTCATGATCAGATTTAACCAAACACTCAGAAATGAAACCATGCTCTTAAAATAACCTATAAAATGATACAAACTTCTTTATAAATATGTTAAAGTATTTTTAATTTTAAATATTTATAAATAACTTTAAAACAATTCAATTTGTAAAATAATTAAATGGAAATATAATTTTATTGCAACTAAGGTACGTTTAGTTATTTTTCAAAATCTTTTGGGGACTCTTAAAGACAAATGTGTTTAAAAAAGTACTAGTAATATAAATTTATGATTGGTCACAGGCACAGGACATCACATATATATTTTGAGCATACGGTAAAGATTTGCCTAAATCTGTAGGGAAGAAATAGATTTTCTCAGATACAGTTTTATTTACTTAGTTATTTTTTGTTGTTGTTTTATTTTGTTTTGGGGTCATACTTTGAGGTGCTCAGAGATTAGTGCTGGCTTGATGCTCAGAGATTAGCCCTGGATTAGTGTTCAGAGATTACTCCTCACAGTGCTCAGATGTCCATGTGTGGTGCAAAGTATTGATCCATGGTCAGCGTCTTTCTTACAACGAAACTTCTTCACCGTTGTACAATTTCTCTACTCCTCACAATGATCCTCTAGAAACCTATTCAATGTTTGGTCTGTAGTCCTTGTAATTGTACTGCCTTCTCTTTTTGTTATTCATTTATCCCTGTTTCCTGTCTTTGACATCCTTATTAGGTAGTTGGTTTTATGAAATATTTTGTGGGCAATAAGCAAAGAATTTAATTACTCTACTAGCCATACTTCACAATTCTACCATAGTTTTTTTTACTTGCTTTTACAGTTATATCAGTAATAAAAAATGTATGAACAAAAGAAAATGTACCCCAAAAATACTTTCTCATTTTATTTATTTATTTATTTTGCTTTTTGGGTCACACCCGGCGATGCACAGGGGTTACTTCTGGCTCTGCTCTCATGAATTACCCTTGGTGGTGCTCAGGGGACCATATGGAATGCTGGGAATCAAACCCGTGTTGGCCGTAAGCAAGGCAAACGCCCTACCCGCTATGCTATTGCTCCAGCCCATCTCATTTTATTTTTAAAATTATATTCCTTATCTTGTTTCTCTGAAAAATTAATTCTGACCATGTGGATAGAATTCTTCCATATAATCATTTTCTCTGTCGTTTTAAACAAAGTTATTTATAACTTTAAACAAAACTCACATGAATCACTCATGTCTTTGTAAACTATTTCCCCTTCTACTGATTTGCTTATAACACTATTTAGATTAGGATAATATGCCTAAATAACTGCAGAAAGAAATTGTATTATATTTTACAAATATCAAATGTGTGCTATGTAATTGATGCTCAATTACTATATATTATGCAGTTCAGTTCAAACACATTACTCTAAGCACATCGATGCATATGAAGCATTCTTGGTAATATAAACTTTAATTTATGCTGATAGTTCTAAATGAGTCTATTTTGTATCCTATAGACAAAATGTTGTAGATGCCTTGAATGTCAGCTATAAAGGTTGAAAATGGTTTTATAAATATCTTAGTGTTTTGTTATTGTTCTTTTGTACTTCACAATTCTTCTGTGGATATTTTATTTATTATTTACAGATTATCTCTATAATATAAAATGTAAAAACAAAGCAAAATTTATCTCAAACACACTTTGTTGAAAAACAATTTTTCATGGAAAATAAAAATAGACATGCTGATTTTTTCACCCAGTGGTCATTTGGGATATATTGTCAGCATCACTTGTGGTGACAATATACAGGCATGAATGTTAATGGAATTTGATGTGCAGAGTTTTCTATATTAAAGTGACAGTGTTAATTTTTCATTTCAGAGACTAAGGAAGTATTATAAGAGACAGGCAGAGTTGTATAATATTAATATCATTACATAGCAATTAGAGGAAGAAACATCAGTAACATCATTTTTATATGTGAACACACAATATTGTAATTAAGTGCTTGCCCTTAATGTTTGGCTGAATACTTTGATCTTTTCTTATTGTGCTCTTTGCCAGATTTTCACTGAAATACTGATTTCCTCATAAAATTTTCTTCTGCAGTGCATTGCTAGTCTGTGCAAGCAAAATGGGTAGCATTGTACTATTAAAAAAAAATTAGCAGCGGTCATGTTGGAGACTCAAGCCGCATGAGAAGTTACGCTAAAGAGGCTTGCAGGCATCTAATTAAACTGTCTATTCAGAATTGATAGAGCTTTTTTAGAGGCACATACTTCTTTTAAAGGACTTTGGGGATTAGAACTTTTTCCCTCCATAACTTAGAGTAACATTAAATATTTTCCTTATCGTGTATAGTTTGTGAGAGTATATTGAAAAGTACATGTATGGAAATTTTAGTTAAAGCAAAATTTGCAGAAGTGTTGTGGCGTTTCTCCATTTTTCTCATTTTTTTTTTGCTCACTTTCATTATGCAGAGTCTTTTGTCCACTGCAACCATAATGAAATGAATGTTAATTGTATATGAAGTTGGCAAGGGCTGGGATTACAAATACTGGTTTTAACAATTAGATAATGATATCAGGGATTCAAAGTGATGTCTGAAAGAATAATAATAAATTCCAAGCATACAAAATCCCGTGGGCTGGAGCGATAGCACAGCGGTAGGGCATTTGCCTTGCACGCAGCCAACATGGCCGACCAGAGTTCAATTCCTCCACCCCTTACCAAGAGTATCTCACTCACACGGCAGAGCCTGGCAAGCTACCCGTGATGTATTCAATATGCCAAACACAGTAACAACAAAGTCTCCAATGGAGATGTTACTGGGCCCGCTCGAGCAAATCGATGACCAACGGGAGGACAGTGACAGTGACAGTGACAAAGTCCCGGATTTAGTTACGTAACTTTAATACTGCTTTCAAACTTTGCATATTTTGATAAAATATGTATATGATAAATGGTAGAAGTAATATATATCTTTAGTTTTTAATTCTGATTGGAAGAAAATCTAAAGAAAATGATAATCAAATTGAAATGTATTTGAAGAGCATTCTAAAATATGAAATATAAATTTAGGAAATGAATATGCAGATAATTTTTATGACATTAACTTAAGTTAGCTGTTAAAGCAGGCAAATCCTAAGGTCAGAGTTTAATTGGACTTTTCCATGTACATCCTGGAATAAGATATGTTTTTCCAGGAAAAGAGTGACACAACACCCATGGGCAATAGTCAATAGCCTGACATCATGAAAATATTCTCAACTGCATTATAGAGGTCATCCAATCTGCCAAGGACTAATTAAAACCAGATATGTGCAAGTTATTAAAGTTATGACCCACTGGTCTTTTTTCCACTAAGTAGCCTGCTGAATCCTTATTGCTCAGGGGGCCTTGACATCTGCATTACCATTTTCTTCTTCAATTACTACTTATGTAGCTTCAGTAGAGTGAGAATGAATGTCATTCTGCCTTTGACGCTTTGAAAGTTAATTTGTTTTTAAACCTCAGATTTAAACTCTATCAGCCAGAAGTGTCAAGAATAAACACAAATTTATGTATTCTTGTAAGATGATTCAGCTCATCAGTACTGTGCATAAACATGTACAATAAACTCTTCAAAAATGACTGACTTCTCAGTTTATTTCTACAGGAGCCAAACAAAATAAAAAGGAAAGAATTTAAAACTTAAATCATCTAGAAATTTTTGAAACTTTTTGGCTTTGATATTACAAATAAAATAATAGCTAAGTAAGAAATTCAGCATTCAAACATAGGACATTGAAAATAAAGGTACTAAATTATTTTAAATTTATTTTTATGTGTAGAATTCTGTACTTTATATTCAACTTTTTATGTGTTACCTTTTACAAAAGTGTATGATAGGAAATCTAATAGCATATGGTAAGTGTAAAGCATAATGATAAGGATTGGGCATCTTCCCATGGAAAGTGTATCATTTAATTATGTTGGCTTGGAGGCTACATCTGAAAGTCCTCAGAGCTTTTTCCTGGCTCTTTGCTCAGACTCTGCTGCATGCACAGAACCCTATTGGATTCTGACTCAGATAAGGATAAATTCACCTTAAATATCAGGAAACATTTTGAACTGCAGTCAACTCAAGTGGCAATCCCTGAAATCTAGCACTGAGGGACTAGACCAAGTGTACCAATCCTCAGCACGGTTGGTAACAGAATTTACCCTTTGACAAGATGATTAGGCAAGAGCTAAGAAAGGGTATCAGGGACATACTTTTCTGAGAGGGAAGTCATTGAGACACTCCAGAAGGTCCCTGCCCTGATAGTTTCTGAGCCTCTTTATTATCCTTCTGGAGAAAATATTAATTTAGGTGACCAGTAACTAAATGAGAGAGAGACTTTGTTTGGGGCACCTACAATCTCATGTCTAAAATTAATTCGGCACCTAATTGGGAGCTTCAGGGAGTATTCCTTGAAGGATTCGGATTTCAGACTTGGATTTCAGCACTGTAAGTTAACTGAAGGGGAACTTTTACAAGTTTCTATTTAATCCTCAGTAGGAGTTGTTAAACTGAAGGGGACAAAAGCTCTAACAGTTTTATCAGCTTTATCTTATTGTAAATTACAGGGGTTTTCACAAGGCCTGGGCCTGCCCATGTGTGCATATTAGAAATTTGACCATTTCAACAACTACTGAATTGAAACTTCCAATAAAATTTTGAAATTGTAGATTTTAGAAACCATTTTCTTTGTTAACTACCTGATCAAAACTAATAAGAACATTAAGAAATATCTGTTTTCTAATAAAATAAACTGATACCAAATCAGGTAAAAGTGAGCAGTCACGAATTTATAAACTGAAAAACAAAAGTTGTCCTACAGTGCTATAGGATGAATGTGTCTCCATCAAATAGTATTTGTTTTCCAGTCTTTTGCAATTTCTGATAAAACATGGTGAAGTTATCATAAAAAGGGAAATATATGCCAAGTTTACACTAAATATTTCATAAAATTGTTGCAACATTATTGTACTATTAAAAACTTAGTATTTAATGAATTGTATGGTATTGAGAATTTAAATATTATATAGACAGAATTTAAGTATTTGCATGCATAATTGTCATTCACATCCATAGAATTATATTATGTAACTGACTTAAAGACTGTTTCTTAGTATTATCTTTTAAAAATATCTCTTTATTTTCTAAATATATCTCGAATAACTATTGAATAGTAGGCACTGTTATAGCTTCAAAAGGTGAAGCAATTAAAACTTTGAATACTTAACCTAATGAGCTCCCTATCAAGGCAGCTTATAATATGTAGGTATGTTCCTGTCTTAGAAACAAAGTGGTAATTTAGATAAAATAAAGTCATATGGGTTGAGGCCCAGGTGATAGTAGAGGGGGTAAATCTTCTTGCATACGGCCACAACATCTGTTTGATCCCTAGCACATGTGCACACACATATTCAGACACACACACATACACACACAGATACACACAAAGAATACTTTACAGTATTGAGGTACTAAGATTAAGTCATTTGTCTAGGGCATGGTTAATGCTGATTTTATTTTCAGAGCTGTGTATGATCCCCAAAGCTCTTGCAAGAGTAATTTCTGACCATAGAGCCATGAGTTAGTACTAAACACAAAACCAAGTGTGGCACAAAACAAAATAAAAGAGAAACCATTATTTTGGTTGAGAAAAGAATAGTCTCATATAATATGACAAAAAACAGTCTTTGATTAGTAAACCAAATTCACAGTAATTTAAACAAACAAATTCAATTTTTTTTCAGATGAAGAAGTAACCATTCTCATTTCTGAATTCTATTTCCAATTTGGGATAGGGCATAGTTGTGTCTCATCGATTTACAGAGTTCATCCTGATATTATATTAATGGAATTTCCTAAGACATCTATATTCTGAGTATTGAGGTTATAGGCAATGTTGCTAGTTGCTTTACATTGCTTTTCCTGCATGTATAGTGATGATGCTGAAGTTAGATAACTTTGTTTGAAAAATAATTGACCAAGTAGTACAGCAGCATCAGGAAGATGATACAGCAAGTAGGAATCAAAAGTCATTTCCTTCAATATTCTTCATTAATAAAGCTTTAATAGAGACCTAGATAGAAAGGTACACACACACACACACACACACACACACACATATACACACACACGAAGGACCATGTTGCAGTTTTACAGATTAGACAATACATGATACATGATGTAGAGCTTAAATAAATAAATAATATTTAAATAATATTTGGCATATTTTGGGGAAAAAGTTACTGATAACAAAAAACCTGAAAGTTAAGGCAACAAAAATGACTTTTTGTTGAGTGGGCTAAAGGATTTAAAGTAAAACATTACAATCAATTACCAGAGCAGAAGCATGAACATACATGATCTTACATTCTAACTGAATTTAATAAAAAATGTAAAATTATTTTAAAGAGATAATATGGTATTATATATACATGTGTGTAAGGATAATTAAGTGATTTTTTGAATAAAAATGCTTTAGTGACCCACTAAAAATTATTAATTAATTTTCGGAACACGTTAATGTAGAAATGGTGAGCATTGATATATATTATATACACATCCCATATTTAAAGAGATACGATTGTTGTGTTTCATCAACCAAAATTCATGTCTAAGAAGGCTACAGTTTGGACTTCACAGTTAACTTTAAGAAGGGTTGTTATTCTAAGTTGGGAATAACCACAGAGGAACATGTTCTCAGTGAAAAGCAGGAGTATTTGTGAACATTTTATGTTTATAGTGTCTGCTTTTTAGACTGCATTGGAGACATAGCAAGAACTTTGAATATTTTTATCATGGAATTCACTGAAGAAAATAAACTAGAGGGAAATATTTGACATTCATAGTCATAGAATGATGAGTAATGTTATTCAAATAAATAATAATGTAGAGCAATATTTCTCCGGAGCGATAGCACAGCGGTAGGGCATTTGCCTTGCACGCAGCCAACATGGCCAACCCAAGTTCGATTCCTCCGCCCCTCTCGGAGAGCCCAGCAAGCTACTGAGAGTATCTCGCCTGCAGGGCAGAGCCTGGCAAGCTACCCGTGATGTATTCGATATACCAAACACAGTAACAACAATGTCTACATTGGAGACGTTACTGGGCCCGCTCGAGAAAATTGATGAGCAACAGGAGGACAGGATTTATTTCTGACTATAGTGACCTCTGATGAAACCAGTTTCCTTCTGGTTCCATTGATGTTTCCCTATGCCTGCATCATGGCCCATATTTACAGTATGTTCAACATGTATCAAAGGTGAAATTCACTTGGCCTCCGGTTGAGAAATGTTGATATAAAGATAATAATACTATAGAGGTCTCAGAACTGAATCCTAAATTTGTATAAGAAAAGAAGCAATAAAATTAATAAAAGTTATCATAAAAGAAGAAAATTATATCAGCTGTAATAGTTCTAATAAGCCCCACTATATATATATGTATATGTATATGTATATGTACTAATCATTGAGCTTCACAATATTGTGACTTGAGAAATTTTATAATTAGATTATTTTGGTGTCCTTAGGGGAGAAGTTTTAAGATAAAATATCCAGAGAAAGAATACAACCATTATAACAATTAGAAAAATATTAACTGTAATCAGAAAAAATAGCTGTGGACCCTGGGAGATAGAATACATCAGTAGAAAATGATTCATAGCAGAAATGGAGGAAAAAATAAACATAATTTAATCAATGTACTGGAGTTCCCAGTGTCTTAAGTAATTTCTGAAGTACTTTCATATTTAATTTGAGTATCACTTCTGTCAGGCAGTATCATTGTTCTCTGTTAGGAACAATGATACTGCCTGACAGAAGTGATACTCAAATTAAATATGAAAGTACAGTTGTGGCTAACAATCATATGACATATATAAATATGGACCTTTGAATATTAGAAGATATAATAATTTGATTAGAGTAGATAAAAACCTTTATAACAGTATGTTGAGAATTGAAAAATAAGAATTTGGGGCTGAAGCAATAGCATAGCAGGTAGGGCGTTTGCCTTGCACGCGGCCGACCCGGGTTCAATTCCCAGCATCCCATATGGTCCCCTGAGTAGCGTCAGGGGTAATTCCTGAGTGCAAAGCCAGGAGTAACCCCTGTGCATTGACGGGTGTGACCCAAAAGCAAAAAAATAAAAAAATTTAAAAAATAAGAATTAGAAGTTCATATACTTATAAACTAATCAAAATTATTTTTGAAAGCATTCAAGGTTGTAGGAAAAAATAAAACTTAAGAACAAGAATATAAAATGTTCCAACACTAAAATTGCTAATGCTCTTGCTTACATATGATTGTGAAAATCTAGAATGATATAATTAATGCCATGACGTCTATAATCACTGAATTCATTTTAATCATCAACAGATATAAGGAGTGGACATGACTACACAAACTTATTTAGGGAATAAACATGTAGACACAAATACCAAACAGTGGGGCCGGAGCGATAGCACAGCGGGTAGGGTGTTTGCCTTGCATGCAGCTGAGCTGGGTTTGATCCCTGGCATCCCATATGGTCCCCTGAGCACTGCCAGGAGTGATTCCTGAGTGCAGAGCCAGGAGTAACCCCTGAGCATTGCTGTGTGTGACCCAAAAAGGAAAAAAAAAACAAATACCCAACAGTTTATTATAAAGTTATTTGTTATTATTAGAGTCAATATTTTTATTTGTTCTAGTTTCTCAGGAAAATTAGATGAAAATTAAAGGTTTAGTATAATGCTAAATGAAGGCCAGAATAGAATTCTGTGAGAGAATATAAATGTAAACTATCCCTGAATTTTATAGCTGTTAAATTTCTTCCCTTACATTTTCAAACTTTTTACTGAAAAATTAAAACAAATATAAACACTAAATTTTAAACCCAAAACACAATTTTACCATCAACATGGAAACCTGAGAATAAAACAATATTATATAACATAAAAGTTAGCACAAATTGTTAGATATCTAAATTTAAAATGTAAATGCAAACTTTTATTCATTCATTCATTCATCATCCTGTTATTCATTGATTGCCTCGAGCAGGCCCCAGTAACATCTCTTTCATCTTAGCCCTGAGATTATATTCAAGGCCCTTTAGGAGAATGAGACCCATCATTGTTACTGGTATTTGGCATATTTGGTACACCACGGGGAGTTTGCCAGACTCTGCCCTGTGGGCAGGCTACATTCGATAGCCTGCAAGTTTGTCCAAAGTAGGAATGAGATAATAAGATGTCATAAAAAGATGTCCTGATAAGATGTCGCGCGGCCGCGCGGGAGCTGGATTTTATAGTCTCTGAGTCTTGGCCGTTGATGGGATTACATGGTGCCAGGGGGCCAGGTGGTGGGTGTGACCCCCGCCTACTGGAATTTGGAGGATCTGGGTGGAGGATGCTCGACTCCAATCCGAGTAGGCTTGGAGATCTCGGCCCCGGAACCCGCGTGGCTTTGTCCCTCTGCCAGTACCTTCAAGTGTGCGGAGAGTGGTCTCAGCATGGTGGTGGCTGGTCCTGGAGGTCTTTGGCTGCCGGAGCCCTGGTCGGGGTGGGGAGGAAAGCTCAACCCGCTCCCCTCCAAGGGACCCCGGTGAGGAACAGCCAGGCGCAGGGGCAGGAGACTGCACTGGTCTCATCCGTAAACTTTTATTATTGTAAATGTATGTATTTATTTTTAAATTATTGATTACAATAAATTTAATGGTAAATTCAAAAACCTCTTATTGTTGAGTCTTATGTTTTTTTTCTTCTAAGGAGATTGTTAGGTATGGAATGGAAATCATCTTGATGTTGTAATCCCATTTTTTGTTTTATTTTAAATTTGTTATTAAGACAATTTGATTTAGAGTATTCCTGCTTAATATGTACAGGTTTTGAAGCTTGATTATACTTCAGGTCTCATAATTACTGTGTCATTTTCCCTATGGTATCTATTTATTTTAAATATTTACGTATTAATATATACCTGTATCTATATACTTGTATGTATACCATACCTCTACCATACCAAATTGTGTCCCAGCTCCAGCCCCTGACCTTAAGCCCTACTGTTTTTCTCTTCTTTCCCATCAGTTTCTTTCCTTCCTTGTCCTCTTTTCCATATCAAATCTACTTTTATAACGTTCATGTAAATATATTTCCTTTTGCAGCATAATATAACCGTTAGTAGCCAAGCAATAGAAACCGATTATCCATGTAGTGGCATGATATCTTCTTTTACCTGAGAGAGAAAGAGATGATGTGGACCCAGAATCTGTAACTCCTCAAATAAAATCCTCTTTTTTAGTAATTCTCTCGCATAACACATTTTTTTTCTCTCTTACATTTTGTCTTCTATAATGTGTAATAACCTTGTTATATATTTCATTGAAAGCTGATTTGGGGAAAGAGTTAAACAAGTATTTAATACATCTTACAATGACAACATTTTTTATTATATTAATCCTCCAGCAACTTTGTCACCGAAGTATTTATTTTCTCCTTTTTAAGTATTAAATAATAGTGGAAATATATTTCCTGGTATTCAAGTTATTTGAATATCTTAATTTGAATGTATACATAATTTATAAGTAACAGATCTAGATTCACTCGAAATTCTACCCACTCAATATCTACTCTATTCACTTTACCAATGCACATACATTGGCCCAAATTAGTCATCTACTTTTACTTAAATTTCAGTTCACATATGAAAAATAAAATTGCATTATATGACATTTGTAGGAAACAATGGAATATTCTAGAAAAAATAAAAGAATATATTACGATGTTCAAATTTAGAAATATTAATGTGTGATATTTAAATCATGAACAGATGGCACATATGTTTTAAAAAGTTTTGAATTCTACATAGTGTTTTGAAGTTAGTGAAGATAATATGTCAAATTAATCTTTGATTTATAAATTGAGGAAGACATAGATCTTAAGAGGCAAATTAGTAAAAGATGAGCTGTTGAGAAATTGCTGTCTAAAGGATGTTTTTAAGAATATGTAAATTAGATAAATATGCAATTATATTTAAAGAGAAACAACTTCATTTTATAAAGAACATTAGAATATGATTCTTGAAAATATTAATGTAAATCTACATTTTGGAAGTAGTCTTCTATCTTAAATATATATAAAATTTAAATACATAAGTTTACAAACTAAATAAGTCAATATAAAAATATTCAAATTGGAAATAACTGCATACAGCAGAGCTACTCTTCTTATATCCAGCTTCTAAGAGGCCAAAGAGATAATATAAGGACTTAATTTTCCTGGAATGTGATTGAACCAGGTTAGATCCATGGCACCAATACAGGTGACCAAAGAAATAGCATAAGTGACTCCTAAGCACAAGGAATAATCCCTGGACTTTAGATGATAGCCCTCAAACAATAACAATAATATAATGTTTTAGTAAATGGTAAGAGAATTAGCAATTAGAAAGTGTTAGGTTGAGAAATCAAGGACAACAGTTTGATCATAAGATATATCACTAAATCCCATATCAATAACAAACCAATATCCAAATAATCACTTAATCCCCGTTATTCATTGATTTATTCGAGCGGGTGCCAGTAACATCTCCATTCATCCCAGTTGCGTGCTAGTGTAACCCAATGGTATCTGTTCGTTCTAGGAACATGCAGAGCCTCAAACCGATCATTTAGGGTCTTGACGAAGAAGTCTGACCATCTTATACGTGGGCATCCACGTGATCTTTTGATGTCCCATGGAATCCAATCAGTAATGGCTCTAGTCCAGCGGTTGTCTGTAAACCTCATTACGTGTCTAGCCCATCTGATTTTTGATGTCTTGGCAAATGAGACAGCGACCCTGATTCTTGAGCGTTGACGAAGATCAGAACTCCGGATTCTATCTCTCATTTGAGTGAATCGTGATATTCCAAGCATAGCTCTTTCGATTCCTCTTTGAGAGACCCGAATAGCGTTCTCATCCTGTTTTTGTAGGGTCCAGGTCTCTGAGGCATATGTTAATGCAGGAAGAATAGTGGAATCAAAGAGATGTGCTCGTAGCTGGAGGTTCTTTGTCCTTTTAGTTATTTCTTCAATGCTCTTGAAGGCATTCCAAGCCGCTCTCTTCCTCCTGCTCAACTCAGGTGCCAGATCATTCATCATGTTGATTTCTCGACCTAGGTATATATAACTGTTGCATTCAGAGATGGTGGTTCCGTTGAGAGCGAATGGAGCGTCAGGAACAAGGCTGTTTCTCATAAACATTGTCTTCGTAAGATTCAGCTGTAGTCCGACCTTTCCACATGCACGGTCGAAGTTGTTCAGCATTTGTGCCGCTTGGCTGATGTTTGGTTATTAGAACGATGTCATCAGCAAAGCGGAGGTGGTGTAGTTGCCGACCATCTATCTTCCCTCCCATGTTTTCCCATGCTAGTCGTCGCATGATATTCTCGAGGGTGGCACTGAAGAGTTTTGGTGAAATGGTATCACCCTGCCGAACCCCTCTCTTGATATGGATGATTACTTCTTTGTAGAATGGTGAGATTTTGGTAGTGAATCCACAATAGACCTCACGAATGATCTTGATGTATTGAGTTTGTATGCCCTGATTGGCTAGGGCTTCCATGACCGCTTCCGTCTCAACAGAATCAAAGGCCTTCTTTAAATCAATGAACGTTAGACAGAGCGGCATCTTGAACTCCCGAGATACCTCAGTGAGCTTGGTTATTGTGTGGATATGGTCGATGGTACTGAATACTTTTCGGAATCCAGCTTGTTCACAAGGTTGTCCTTCATCTAGTGTTCTGCTAATCCTATTCAGGATGACTCGAGTGAATAGTTTGTAGATGACAGACAATAGGCAGATTGGGCGATAGTTGCCAATGTCGTGGATGTCTCCTTTCCTGTATAGTAGTACAGTGCTGCTGGTTTTCCATTGGGATGAAACCTTGCATTCAGACAGGTAGCATGTGAAGAGTCGAGCCAATGTATTGATGAGTACTGATGGTAAGTTCTTCAGGTGTTCAGGTCTGATCTTGTCTGGGCCAGGTGCTCTTTGTTTCTTTACCGACGAGATGGCATGTTGGATTTCGGAAGGGAGAACATTGGGAACGATATATCCATCATATGGTATGTTGTATGTGGGCAAGTGGATGTGGCTATTATAGAGATCTGAGTAGAAGTCATGAATAACCTTCTCCATTGCCCTTCTGGAAGATGTGATAGATCCATCATGATGTCGGAGGGCAGTCATCTTGGTTTTGTAGTTGGTGAAGGACAGGCGGGCATTACGAATGTTTTTCCCAGATTCTGCTGCATCTACCAGTACTGCTGCTCTCCTGAGTTTGAGGTCATCCTTGATGGCTTCTCTGCACTGTTTTGCCAGTTCAGATGTTCGCTTGTGGTTGCCTGAGGCATGTGCCAAGCCACGTTGGCGAATAAGTTCAAGAGTGTTCGAAGAAAGACGGTTTTTTGTGGTTATCTCTCTGTTGGCATTCCTTACACAATCATGGAGGTGCTGAATCATTCGATCGTATTCCTCATCAATGTTGTCAATGAAGGCATCTTCCCATGTCGCCGCAATAGAGCCAAAGAGCTCCCAGTTGGTGGTTGTTCTGGGAGTCCTCTTTTTATACCTTGCATTCTTTTCTACTCGTTCTGTGAGGTAGAATTTTGCACGAAGAAGACGGTGGTCTGATCCCGTTTAGAATTTTGGGACAACAGCAACATCGGTTAGGCAAAACCGCCGATTGAATATGATGTGGTCTATTTCATTGTGGAACCGTCCATCGGGAGACTCCCATGTCCAACGTTTAGATTCAGGCTTTTGGAATTGTGAGTTACCATGGAAGGTTTTGGTTGACATGATGAACTCGGACAGTCTGTCACCCTGTTCATTCCATTCCAGGCCATGGGTTCCGATGTGGAGTTCATTGACTGATCTTCTTGGTCCTATTCAAATAATATCCAAATAAATTATATATATGCATATATATAATCATGTTAGCATGCACAAATGTAAAAAGAAAGATTTTGATAAAGTTCAGTATTTGTAATCTATTGATATGAAAAGTAAAGGTTTGCTATAAAACTTTGACTTCTTTTACAACCTGTCTTAGATTTAAAACAAAAAAAAAGTACCAAAGTTTCTTTAACCAATCATCTGTTCTTGGGCACTCCGGTTGTTTCGAGATTCTGGCTATTGTAAAGAGTGTTCAATTTCTAATTTTTTGAGAATCGTCCATACTGTTTTCCAAAAGGGCTTAACTAGTCGGCATTTCCACCAGCAGTGAAGGAGGGTACCATTCTCGCCACATCCGCACCAGCATCAGTTGCTTTTGTTCTTTTGGATGTGGGCCAGTCTTTAAGGTGTGACATGGTATCTCATTGTGGATTTGATCAGCATCTCCCTGATGATTAATGATGTAGAGCATTTTCTCATGTGCTTTTTTGCCATTCAGAGTTCTTCTTTGAGAAAGTTTCTGTTCATTTCATTGCCCCATGTGTTGATGGGGTTGGATGTTTTCTTCTTGTGGAGTTCAACCAGTACTTTGTATATCCTTGATATCAACCCCTTGTTAGATGTGTATTCGGTGAATAGCCTTTCCCATTCTGTAGACTGTCTTTGTATTTTGGTCACTGTTTCTTTTGAGGTGCAGAAGCTTCTTAGTTTAAGACAGTCCCATTGATCTATCTCTGTTTTCACATCCTTGGCCAGTGGAGTGACATGTTTGAAAATACCATTAGCTTCAATGTCATGGAGAGTTTTGCCAACTTTGTCTTTAATGTACCTTGTGGTTTCTGGTCTGATGTTGAGGTCTTTAATCCATTTTGATTTTACTTTTGTACATGGTGTTAGGCAGAGTTCTGAGCCCATTTTTTTGCATGTAGCCGTCCAGTGATGCCAGCACAATTTGTTAAAGAGGGTTTCCTTACTCCACTTCACATTTCTTCACCTTTATCAAAGATTAGATGATCATATGATTGAGGGGATATATCAGTGTATTCTACTCTGTTCCATTGGTCTGCAGCTCTGCCTTTGTTCCAGTACCATGCTGTTTTAATTATTACTGCTTTGTAGTAGAGTTTGAAGTTAGGGAGGTTGATTCCTCAATTTTCTTTTTCCCAAGAATTGTTATAGATATTCGTGGGAGTTTATTGTTCCATATGAATTTCAGGAGTGTTTGCTCCATTTCTTTGAAGAATGCCGTGGGGATCCTTAGAGGGATTGCATTGAACTTGTACAATGCTTTGGGAAGTATTTCCATTTTGACAATGTTAACTCTCCACACCGATGAGTAGGGGATATCTTTACATTTTCTCTTGTCCTCTTTTATTTCCTGAAGCAGCGTTTTGTAGTTTTATTTGTACAGGTCCTTTACTTCCTTAGTTAAGCGGATTCCTAGGTACTCGATTTTCTGGGGCCCAATTGTGAACGGGATTGTTTTTTTCATATCGCTTTTTCTCTCTAACTGTTTGCGAATAGAAAAGCTATGTACTTTTGGGTATTGATTTTATAGCCTGCAACTTTACTATACAAGTCTATTTTTTCTAGGAGTTTCTTGGTGAAGGTTATAGGGTTCTCTAAGTATAGTATCATATCATCTGCAAATAGTGAGAGCTTAATTTCTTCCTTTCCTACCTGACTGTCCTTAATATCTTTTTCTTGAAGTGTCCTGTATATATCTACTAATTCCCTTTCTTCCATTGTTTCCCTCCGATGAAGTATGTCCTTGCTAATCTTGAGTGTGGTTGATCTATAAAGTGGTGATAAAGCGGTGTGGAAGTCTCCCACTAGTATTGTGTTGCTATTGATATCTTTTTCCAAATATATGAGTAGTTGTTTTAAGTACTTTGCTTGTCCCTCATTAGGTGCATATACATTTAGTATTGTAAGTTCTTCCTGTTGTACAGATCCTTAGATCAGTAAGAAATGGCTTTCACTGTCTCTTGTGACCTTCTTCACTCTGAAATCGATGTTGTCTGATATTAGAAAGGCTACCCCAGATGTTTTATGGGAGCGGTTTGCCTTTTGGATTGTTTTCCAGCCTTTGACTCTGAGTCTGTGTTTGCTTTGACTATTGAGATGTGTTTCTTACAGGCAGCAGAATGTTGGGTTTAATTTTCTAATCCATCCTGCCACTCTATTTCTTTTAATTGGTGCGTTTAGCCCATTGACATTGAGAGAGATCATTGTTATGGGATTTTGTCCCATTGTTCTGTTGAAATTTGGTGTATTTGAGGGGCCTGTCTTGCCTTAAAGTAGCCCATTTAGTTGTTCTTGCAACCATGGTTTTGAGTCTATGAAGTTCGTGAGCTGTTGTTTGTCTGTGAAACTGTGTGTTGTTCCTTCTATTATGAATGAGAGTCTTGCTGGGTAAAGTATTTTTGGAGAGGCATTTATTTCACTGAGTTTTTTCACTATGTCCCACCACTGTTTTCGGGCCATGAGGGTTTCATCAGAAAAATCAGCTGTGAATTTTAAGGATGCTCCTTTGTAAGAGATTTCTTTCTTCGATCTTGCTGCTTTCAGAATTTTGTCTCTGTCTAAGGTTTTGGTCATTTTGATCAGGATGTGTCTTGGGGTATTTACCCTTCAGGCCTCCTGAATGTGGTCACAAGTTTTCTTCCGCTCTGGAAACGTTGTAGCAATGATGTCTTTGACTGTTTCTTCTTCATCAAGGTTTTCTTCCTGTCCCTCTGGGACTCCAAAAATTCTTATGTTACCCCTCTTGGCTTCATGAAGATCTTCTCTTGCCATCTGTTCCCCAAATTGTGAGTCTCTTTTCCATTTTCTGCTCTTTTCTGGAGAGTCTCTGAACTTCATCTTCGAGCTCACTGATTCTGTTCTCAGCAGCTGTTACTCTGCTGCTGAGGACTTCCACTGAGTTTTTCAATTCGCCTACCAGGTTTTTCAGGTCTGACGTTTCTGTTTGCATTTTCCTCATTTCTGTCTCCAAATCCTCTTGTCATTTATTGGCATTGCTTTCCATTGTTTCTTTCAGTTCCCTAAGCATCCTATGTAGCTTCCTTCTGAATTCCTTGTCAGAGAGGTTGTCTAACACTACAGTACTGTTGGTGTCATCTGGGCTAGACTCTTCAATAAGAAAGTTTGGTGGGCTTTTGCGTTGCTTTACCATTGCGACCAGTGTGGTTTAGACCTTCATGTTCATTGTTACTAATTTTGCTTTATATGCAGAATGAATTGAGATACGCTTAACGAGTTATTGGCTAATGTGTTTCTAGTGGTTGAGCTAACTTAGAAAATGTTCCATCTAAGAGGGTAACTCATGGTTCCTATGGGATCTGTAGTGGGAGAATAATTCGCTGCTGCGTTAACGGCCATGACTCTCGAAAGGGTCCCTGGTGCTGGGTGCCAGGCAGTACCTGTTTGAATGAGGAGAGAGTGCCTGGAGTCGTTCAGCTTTGTTTCTGTGAGATGTGCTTCAGTTCCCGTCCAGCACAGATCAAGGGGGAAAACCTGCTGTTCTAGGGGATCAAGCTAGCTGTGCATTCCCAGAGAGAGTCCCTAGCCCTGGGTGCTGGGCAGTACCTGTTTGAATGAGGAGAGTGTGCCTGGAGTCGTTCTGCTTTGTGTTTGCGAGATGTGCCTCAGTTCCAGTCTCGCGCAGATCAAGGGGGAAAACCGGCTTTTCTAGGATATCAAGCTAGCTGCACATGCCCAGAGAGAGTTCCTGGCCCTGGGTGCTGGGCAGTATCTGTTTCGCTTTCATGATTCTTACAAGCACATCTGCAACAATTCTCATAACTGTGCTCAGGTGTGCTTCTATGATTCACTAATAATATGCCTACTTTCTAAAATTAACAGGGACTCCTCTGTATTTTTGATTCAGGTAAGTATAATTAACACATTAGTTCATATGCAAATTACCATCTAAATGCTAATTTTTTTCTTCAACTCATGTCCTTATGATTTTTAAATCATAAAGGCATATGGCTCAAATGTATATAGTAAATGTCATAATATGAGAAACTCCATAAAATGAGAAGCATTGGAACTCATTCTAAGAACATTTTAACACTTTGAAAACATATACTTGTATGAAAAATACATTTTAACACTTTGAAAACATATACTTGTATGAAAAATTAAGACACCAATTTTAGTTTTGAGTCAATTTTAACTTTATTTAAACATCACTGTCACTGTCACTCTCCTCCTATTGTTCACCAATTTGCTCAAGCGGGCCTAGTAACATTGTGAGACTTGTTGTTACTGTGTTTGGCATATCGAATACATCACGGGTAGCTTGCCAGGCTTTGCTGCACAGGCGAGATACTCTTGGTAGTTTGCCGGACTCTCCAAGAAGGGCAGAGGAATCAAAGGTGGAGGAATTGAACTGACATCAGCCTGTTGCCTGCATGCAAGGCAAACACCCTTCCTGCTCTGGTATCGCTCAAGCCCATTTAAACATCAAAAGTGACTAATAAGTTGACTTCACTGTCACTGTCACTGTCCTCCCGTTGTTCATCGATTTGCTCAAGTGGGCCCAGAAAGGTCTCCATTGTGATAATTGTTATTGTGTTTGGCATATTGAATACACCACGGGTAGCTTGCCATGCTTTACTGTGCAGGCGAGACACTCTCGGTAGCTTGCCAGGCTCTCCGAGAGAGGGAGAGGAATTGAACCCAGGTCAGCTGGGTCAGCTGAATGCAAGGCAAACGCCCGACCCACTATGCTATCACTCCAGCCCACACTGTCTATTGGTACACGTCAGTATAAATACTGCTCTTCCATCCTAATCCCATCTTATCTATTGCAGGTGACCAATCCATAGCTTGTAAAATCAGTCTGTGCCAGTTTTACAGCCTCTCCTGAAAATTCCTGCCATTACATTAAGTTTGGGATATAGCTGGTCTTTACTGAACATCTGGATGTTCACCAGTATTTTTCTAACTTTGAAGATGTGGAGACAAATACTATTCATTATCTTTGTTAAACAATAGATTACTTTATTCTAAAAGAGAATTACCACATGTATTGTAAGGATTTGAATGACTGTTTCACCGAGACTGCTTGTAATGGAACAAGTTCATTTTACAATGGGAAAGCAAAAAAGAGAGAATGAAATTGTGAAACACCTAGAGCAGTTGATGTCTGTTTGCATAAAATTTAGTAAAAATAATTTATACAGTACCTTTGAAATAGGGTACATATGATGGTTGTGAACTGCAGCAATTTCAAAGTAAATTTGATATTTTAAAAGAATTTCTGATTTTAATTATAATATATATGTCATAAATCACGAATCATGAATCACGACCATCCTGTTATTCGTCGATTGCCTCGAGCAGGCCCCAGTAATGTCTCCTTCGTCCTAGCCCTGAGATTTTTTTTAAAAAGTGCTATATTCAAGGCTCTTTCAGAGTTAGGAAAATGAGACCCTTCATTGTTACTGGTATTTGGCATATTGGGTACACCACAGGGAGTTTGCCAGACTCTGCCGTGTGGGCAGTTTACATTCGGTAGCTTGCCAGTTTGTCCAAAGTAGGAATGAGATGATAAAATAACCCAGCGCTTCCGGGAGCTGGGTTTTATAGTCTCTGAGTCTTGGCCGTTGATGGGATTACACGGTGCCAGGGGGCCAGTTGGTGGGCGTAACCCCCGCCTACTGGAATTTGGAGGATCTGGGTGGAGGATCCCAGCCCCAATCAGAGTAGGCTTGGAGATCTCAGCCCTGGGACCTGCGTGCCTTTGTTCCCCTGCCAGTACCTTCATGTGTGCGGAGAGTGGTCTCAGCATGGTGGTGGCTAGTTCTGGAGGTCTTCAGCTGCCAGCGCCCTGGTCGGGCCGGGGAGGAAAACTCAACCCACTCCCCTCCAAGGTACCCCGCCTAGGACAGCCAGGCACGGGGCTGGAGACTCTGCGCTGTTCTCTTCCGGGAGCTGGGTTTTATAGTCTCTGAGTCTTGGCCGTTGATGGGATTACACGGTGCCAGGGGGCCAGTTGGTGGATGTGACCCCCGCCTACTGGAATTTGGAGGATCTAGGTGGAGGATGCCCAGCCCAGATCTGAGTAGGCTTGGAGATCTCAGCCCCGAGACCCATGTGCCTTCGTTCCCCTGCCGGTACCTTCATGTGTGCAGAGAGTGGTCTCAGCATGGTGGTGGCTGGTATGTGAGCAAAAACTCACATACAGGCAAATCGATGAACAATGGGAAGACAATGCTACAGGAGAGGAAATTAATTTGCTTAATTTCTGCCTTCTCTATTTATTGAATGATAATGTTCAATAAAAAGTTTTCACAGGCAGTAAGGTAGTATTTTATTATGCTTATTGGTACTATTTTTTTCATTCTTAGTGTTCTGAAATTTTTTAGAACTCTTCTTTAAAGAAAGTGTTAAACCATATGAGATAGCCATGCTTTGTTGCTTTGAACTGCAAGTTCAGCAGTTCTAAATAGTTCAACCCAATTAATTCTTTCAAGTTGGGAATACAAGAGATACTTTTTCTAAAACAAATTATTATTTAGTAAATTTCCATTAAAAAGTAGGGTTAAAGTATACAGATATTTATTGTTCAGATACATTTTGTTTTTAGAAAACTAGTTTTAAAATACCCTTTATCAATTATGATAGAAATTAATCAGAAATATATTACTTGAAAATTTATTTCTTTTTATGAGAAAATATTTCTGATTTTGTCCCCCTAGAGACTGGGTTTGCCAAATCTAAAATATTAAAAGGACTGATGATTCTGTTCAATTATTTTACTTTGTGGGTGGGGGGTTCCATCACAGTGCTTTAGAGGCACAGGGACCAATGATACTCATCCTGGTGATGTGGATTCACTGGTTTGGGCTTAGGCAGTGATGCAGTGTTCCATAATTTGGGGGTACCAGTGTCATCTAGGGCTACAAGCTCAGGTGAATCATTTCAGCAATGATTCAGACTCCAATTGAGGACTTTGTGGTTCATCCCTCTGAGCTCTCTCCTGGCTCTCCACATATTTCAAAGTAAAATGCTATGAATATATAGCAGTTAAGTAACTGCTAAGTCATTGCAATAGTTACATGATAATGCTAGATAAAGCCAAATGAGAAAAATTGCTTTCATTAATTTTCTACTTTATATTCTGAAGGCGATTTAATCATACTACTACTGGACTCATCTATGGCATTTTATTTTATGACAGCTTACAATGAAAACACTTAATCAAATTTCATTCCCAATTAAAAGTTTAAAAGTTTTTTTTGAGTTATAAAATAAATTACTATATTACATTTGTAAGATGTCTACTAGTACTTAGAGTACTAAATGTCTACTAGTACTTGAAACTAAACTTTTAATTTCCACAATAGTTCTTGATTCTGTATTCTCCAGCATTTTTTCTCGATCAAGTCCAAAAGTCCCAATTAACATGAAAGCATAATGAGTAATGATTTTTATTGGAATGATTTATGTCTCTCTTTTCAAGATTTTTCATTTCTAAGGTAAATGATTTCCAGAGTGATCAAATATTATATTTTTATTTTGCAGCCTCAATTTTTTCCAATGTAAAGAAAATGCATATTTATAAAAATTAAGAAAACTACTTAAAGAATAAGTATAATTGAGCATTAGCCCAAGCAGATAATGCCATAAAAATAAAAGTATATGCAAACTGGAGTCACATAATGCTACAGTGTAAAATAGGGCAAAATAAAAAACCTTCCAAAAATATTAAATTAAGAAAATTTAAGGAAAATATGCACATTTGTTGACATATTGAATGCAATTTTTATTAAATATATTTTAGTTCTGTTTTGCATTCAGACAGGTAGCGTGTGAAGAGCCAAGCCAATGTGTTGATGAGTACTGATGGTAAGTTTTTCAGGTGTTCAGGTCTGATCTTGTCTGGGCCAGGTGCTCTTTGTTTCTGTACAGACGAGATGGCATGATGGACTTCGGAAGGGAGAACATTGGGAACGACATATCCATCATGTGGTATGTGGTATGTGGGCAAGTGGACGTGGCTATTAAAGTGATCTGAGTAGAAGTCATGAATAATCTTCTCCATTGCCCTTCTGGAAGATGTGATAGATCCATCATGATGTCGGAGGGCAGTCATTTTGGTTTTGTAGTTGGTGAATGACAGGTGGGCATTACGAATGCTTTTCCCAGCTTCTGTCGCATCTACCAGTACTGCTGCTCTCATGTTTTTGAGGTCATCCTTGATGGCTTCTCTGCACTGTTTTGCCAGTTCGGATGTTCGCTTGTGGTTGCCTGAGGCATGTGCCAAGCCACGTTGGTGAATAAGTTCAAGAGTGTTCGAAGAAAGGCGTTTTTTTGTAGTTATCTCTCTCTTGGTATTCCTTGCACAATCATGGAGGTGCTGAATCATTCGATCGTATTCCTCATCAATGTTGTCAATGACGGCATCTTCCCATGTTGCCGCAACAGAGCCAAAGAGCTCCCAGTTGGTGGTCGTTCTGGGAGTCCTCTTCTTAAATCTTGCACTCTTTTCTCCTCATTCTGTGAGGTAGAATTTTGCACGAAGAAGACGGTGGTCTGATCCCATTTGGAATTTTGGGACAACAGCAACAAAAGTTAGGCAAGACCGCCGATTGAATATGATGTGGTCTATTTCATTGTGGAACCTTCCATCGGGAGACTCCCATGTCCAACGTTTAGATTCAGCCTTTTGAAACTGTGAGTTACCATGAAGGTTTTGGTTGACATGATGAACTCAGACAGTCTGTCACCCATTCTAGGCCATGGGTCCTGATGTGGAGTTCATCGACTGATCTTCTTGGTCCTATCTTGGCATGAAAATCACCGACAATGATCTTGTAGAAGGTGTGATCTTCTTTATAGAACTTCTCCAGCCCCATGTAGAACTTCTCAGTTTCTCTTTCACCATAACTGGATGTTGGTGCATAGACAACAAAGATAGAAACTGCCAGTAGTGAGCCACATCTATTCAAGTGTAATCGTCCGATTCGGGTTGTTAGGCATTCGAATGAATCAATGCTCGTGGCTAAGTTTGTGTTGACAAGGATACCGACACCACCGACGCCTCTTTTATCACATGTTCCAAGGAACAGTTCTTCTCCAGTGTCGAAAATGGCATGATGTGATTGATATCTTCTCCTTTCGGTCACACCAATGATGTCGTACTTGATCTTTCGCGCTTGTACCATAAGGTATTCAATGGATGCAGCAGATACCAGCGTACGAGCATTAAAAGTACAGACAATCATTTTTGTTTTTCTTCGTTTTGGCAGCCTATTTCTGCCTTGGTATTTTATCAGCCTTTCCTTCCATATCCTTCTCGACTCTGCCATATTCAGGGTTAGGGGAATGAGATCCATTTATTACTGGATTTAGCATATCAATTTGGTCTATTTGGCATAGACCACGGATAGCTTGCCAGGCTCTGCCATGCGGGTGGGATATTTAAAGGTACCCTGAAAACTTAGAGAAAAGTAAATAAATAGTTGCGCGGTCGCAAATGCGGCCGCACACTCCTGAAAGCTTGTTGTGATAATCTCTGGATCCTGGCCGTTGTTGGGGTTACATGGCAGTTGGAGGGCATAACTGTCTAGCTATTGACAGGTCTAGTCCCAAACCGTGCAGGCTTGGAGATCTCAGCCCAGGGTCCCACATACCTGGGTTCCTCTGCCAGTTCTTTTATGCCTGAGGCTTATCCAAGTGTGTGGAGAGTGGCCTCAGTATGGCCTTGGCTGGGGCCTGGAGGTCTTCAGCTGTTGGGCCCTGGCGAGGATAGTCAGGCACAGGGTAGGAGACTCTGCTTTGTGATCTCCCGGGAGAGATATCTGTCTGAATGCAAGGTTACACCTCAATGGAAAACCAGCAGTACTGTACTACTATACAAGAAGGGAGATATCCATGACCTTGGCAACTATCGCCCAATCTGCCTATTGTCTGTCGTCTACAAACTATTCGCTCGAGTCATCCTGAATAACACTAGCAGAACACTAGACGAAGGACAACCATGTGAACAAGCTGGATTCCAAAAAGGATTCAGTACCATCGACCATATCCACACGATTACTAAGCTCATTGAGGTTTCTCGGGAGTTCAAGATGCCGTTCTGTCTAAAGTTCATTGATTTAAAGAAGGCCTTTGATTTTGTTGAGACGGAAGCGCTCATGGAAGCCTTAGCCAATCAGGGCGTACAAACTCAATACATCAGAATCCTTCATGAGCTCTAATGTGGATTCACTACCAAGATCTCACCATTCTACAAAGAAGTAATCATCCATATCAAGAGAGGGCTTCAGCAGGGTGATATCATTTCACCAAAACTCTTCAGTTCCACCCTCGAGAACATCATGCGACGACTGTAATGGAAAAGCATGGGAGTGAAGATAGATGGTCGGCAACTACACCACCTCCGCTTTGCTGATGACATCGTTCTAATAACACCAAACATCAGCCAAGCTGCACAAATGCTGAACGACTTTGACCATGAATGTGGAAAGGTCGGACTACAGCTGAATCTTACGAAGACAATGTTTATGAGAAACAGCGTTGTTCCTGACGCTCCATTCGCTCTCAACAGAACCACCATCTCCGAATGCAACAGTTATATATACCTAGGTCGAGAAATCAACATGATGAATGACCTGGCACCTGAGTTGCGCAGGAGGAAGAGAGCGGCTTGGAATGCCTTCAAGAACGTTGAAGAAATTACTAAAAAGACAAAGAACCTCCAGCTATGAGCACATCTCTTTGATTCCACTGTTCTTCCTGCATTAACATATGCCTCAGAGACCTGGACCCTACGAAAACAGGATGAGAACGCTATTCGGGTCTCTCAAAGAGGAATCGAAAGAGCTATGCTTGGAATATCACGGTTCACTCAAATGAGAGATAGAATCCGGAGTTTTGATCTTCGTCAACGCTCAAGAATCAGGGACGCTTTCTCATTTGCCAAGACATCAAAAATCAGATGGGCTAGACACGTAATGAGGTTTAC
The DNA here is from genome assembly GCF_029834395.1 of Sorex fumeus. NCBI lineage: Eukaryota > Metazoa > Chordata > Mammalia > Eulipotyphla > Soricidae > Sorex > Sorex fumeus. Next base: position 8,384,437 of record NW_026606067.1, on the reverse strand, counting down.
AGACAACCGCTGGACTAGAGCCATTACTGATTGGATTCGACGGGACATCAAAAGATCACGTGGACGCCCACCTACAAGATAGTCAGACTTCTTCGTCAAGACCCTGAATGATCGGTTTGAGGCTCGGCATGTTCCTAGAATGAACAGATACCATTGGGCTACGCTAGCACGCAACCGAGATGAATGGAAACGTTACTGGCACCCGCTCGAGTAAATCGATTTATAACGGGGATTAAGTGATTAAGTGATTGATTAGTTCTGTTTTAGTTACTATCATAGATTGCAAAGCTATTTAGTAGTATAACTTTAAATTATTCATAACTTGGTGAACTCTTGTTTGTTAAGAACTATTAAAATTGCATTATGCATCTTGGCTTGTTCATAAAATTACCGTATTTTTCATATTAGAATTTGCTTATTCAGAGAATAATTACAAATCTACTAATCTTATTTTTTATTATAAACTTTCACAGCAGAGGAAATTAAATGTGTGTGATAGTAAGTAAGTTTGAATCATTTACCCTCTTTTTAGGGAAACGTGAGAATAGAGTACATGGTTTTTATGACCCTCTCTGCAAAAAAAAATCCAAAGCTTTAGATTTTCAAAACCAATGCCTTCCTTGCAATCAGGCAGCTAAAAAAAATTACCTCAGCTTATAAAATTTCTTTATTTTTTTAATCACATTTTTTTTTATTTTGTCACACTTACTTCTTTTTCTTAGGGTACCATATGTACTCACATGGATTGATTCAGAGTTGGCTGCATGGGCAAACACTTTACCCCAATACTAACTCCTGCGTCCAACAAATTACATCATTTTGTATATTTGTTTTATATGAAGTGAGTCTTATTAATAATATATTTTAGCTTTAACTATTGATTTTTTGTATTATCTTATTTTTATCTTACTTATCTTACTCATTGGGAAAGGCAAGTAAGGAGAGGCTGCTTAAATCTCAGAGCTGGGACAAAGGAAGAAATTAATGGTGCCCATTCAAATCGATGAACAATGGGAAGATAGTGATACAGCGATATTATTTTTGATTGCTTCTCTAATTATTAGATAATATAGGATATATTTCTTCTTTATTTAAATTCTTTCTAATAATATTCATAAGTTTCTTGTTAAGAATGCTGGAATTAAATATATTCATGTGTTTTTAACAAGGTTAATGAACATTTTCTTTTGTGTGTATATTTACCAATCATATGCTATGTAGTCCTTCAAGATCTTGAGGGAGTATATCAAAGCTCTTGTTTTTCCCGTTAGTCCTCATTTATTTCTGTATTTTGATGTTTAATTTGGCTGCATTTCTGAGTTTACTAGTTATAATTCCTGTCAGCAATCTTTAGAATCCATTGAATATAGAAGAGAATGTCATCTCTAATAAGATTTTTATTTCTTTTTTAATATAGAAAAATAAATTGTTTCTAAATAATAACAACTAACTCTTCAAAAGAGTCATTTAGAAAACAACCCCACTTATGATTGAAACAAAAAATTAGTGGGAGATAAATCTCTCAAAAAACATAAAAACTTTTACACTAAAAGCTGCAAATCACTCACTAAAAATATTAAGAACATGCAAATAAAAACTACCTTTTTTATAAATTAGAAGATAATATTGTTAAAATGTTCATGCAGCCCACAGTTGTTTGCTGAATCAGGACAGTTTCTACCACCATTGTGTAGCATTTTCTTTTTACTTTCTTCTTACATTTTTTTACAGAATGAATAAACTCTCCTAAAATTTATATGGCACCACCAAAGACAAAAAAAAAATAATCAGGGCAATCTAAAAAGAAAGATGAATGCTAAGGGAATCATATTTATTTATATAAAATTATGTAACAAAACAAGTCTTTAAAACAATAAAATTAATATGACTTAACAGTTATACTAAGAACACAAAAGTGAAAAAGGATTCACTGCAACAAATAATGTTAGAAAGAAATATTGACATGCAATGCATGCAATGCAATGATGTGAGATGAGTTTAAAGCAAAGAAGACATACTAGATGACTCGGCTCTTGGAATTTTGAACTAGCCCTGCTGTTGTTTGGGTACTAGCCCTGACTTTGTGCTTGAAAGTTACTCCAAGTGCATTTAGGGGGATAATATTGTGCCAGTGATTGTTCCAGGATCCTCTCTCGGCAAAATATGAAGCACTCAGGCCACTGAGCTTTCATTAATTATTTCCCTCTGTGTTTATGTTTTTGTTTTGTTTCGTTTTGTTTTAAGATCGTACCCAATACTAATCAGGGCTTACTTCTAACTGTGCCTGGGCAATTTGTGGTGCTGGGAATCAAGCCTTTGCATGCAAGGCAAGTGCCTTAACTGCTTTACTGTCTCTCTAGCCCTGAGTTGAACTATCTCTGTGGCCTATTCTAAATGAGAACTGAAAAAGGAACATTGGGAAGAAAATCCAAATGCACAGAAGAAAGAAAAAACACGTTGGAATCAATAAAGAGGAATCTGATGCCCAAACAAATGACGTAGCCATAAAAAAAAAGATATTATGGATAAAATTACCTTTACTTAGAACTGAATTAAATATAACAGATGGAATGAGAAGAATCGTTGAAATCATAAGGATTAAGAAGTCCAAGGGTAGTATGGATAGCCTTGCATGCTGCAGACCCTGTCTTGATCCCCAGCACCCCAAGCACCACCAGAAGTTATCTCTGAGCAAAGACAAAGGCGTGATGAGCCAGAGCTGTAATAAAGCAGATAGGGTGCTTGCTTTGCATGCTGCTGACTTGGGTTCCATCTCGGCATCCATAGTCGTCATAGTTCACTAAGACTGTTCCAGGTACCACCAAAGACAAATAAAAGATAATCAGGGTAATCTAAAGAAAAAAAGAAAAGAAAAAAAAAAGAAATGCTAAGGGAATCATATTTGCTTATATAAAATTATGTAACAAAACAAGTCTTTAAAACAATAGAATTAATATGATTCAACAGATTTAACAGTTATCCTAAGAACATGAAAGTGAAAAAGGATTCACTGCAACAAATGATATTAGAGTTGAGTGCAGAGCCATGAGTAATCCTCAGCACCACTGGGTGTGGCTCTAAAATTAGTTATAAGGGCTGGAGTGGTAGCACAATAGGTAGGGCATTAGCCGTGCACGTGGCCGACCTAGGTTCAATTCCCAGCATCCCATATGATCCCCTGAACAACACCAGTAGTAATTCCTGAGTGCAGAGCCAGGACTAACCCCTGTGCATCGCCAGGTGTGACCCCCCCACCAAAATTAAATAAATAAATAAAATAAAACAAATAAGAAAACAGAGAAAGGGGTAAGTCCTAAATACAGCTAAGTATGGCCAGCTTACCCCACTCCACAACAAAAAGTAATATCATGGAATGTTATTAGTGGCAATAGGAGAGGTGCTGAAATTAGCATTTTTATTCATTTTCTCCATGAAGATAGAAATATAGCAAATGATGGTAGTAAGCAAAATAAACTCTAATGAACTATTGTCAAGTTTAACCAAAGAGCAATAACATTGGTAGTCATGGGGTGGTTTGTAGGGGAAAGAATATACACTTCTATTTTCAGATAATAGTGTCAACAAATTTCATTTTGGGCATATGCCTATTTTCTCATACTTTTAGCTACCTGAAAAAATCTATCTTATCGACAATGATATCTATATATTTAATATTTGAGAATCTGCAATAATTTAATCTCAAATATGTAGTCATAAAATAAGTAATTTGATTTGCATATTTTCTACTTACTACTATAATTTAAAATGGACAACAATGTATTTTATAGAAAATATGTGAAAAATATATGTGTAATTGTGCTATTACCATTAATGCCATGTTAGGAAATAATACATTCAATTTTTGATTTTAGTTATTTAAAGTAACTATGGAACTATTGCTGGGTATTACTGTTCATTGTCCACTCTCCTCCTGTTGTTCATTGATTTGCTCGAGTGGGGCCAGTAACATCTCCATTTTGAGACTTGTTGTTACTGTGTTTAGCATATTGAATATATCACAGGTAGCTTGCTAGGCTTTGTCTTGCGGGAAAGCTACTCTTAGTAGCTTGCCGGGCTCTCCAAGAGGGGCAGAGAATTGAACCTGGCTTGGCCAGGCTGGCTGGGCAAAGGCAAACGCCGTACTGCTGTGCTATTGCTCCAGACCTAAAAATGTAGGTGGGTTAAAAATGAGAGATAGTCAAAATATTCATGTAAGTATTCATTAGTATTTGTCAGTGAATAAATATATATTAAATGCCACTTAAACAAACAAATTAGTAGTTAAAAGTATAATTTAAAATTTTGTTGTTAGTGTATACACTGAAAACATAGATTATGGCTTGTTGGAAGCATTATTTAAAAATAGACACTAGTTGATTCATTTCCATTGTGGTGAATAATACTGATTGCAAAAAAAAGGTTGAAAAATGGAATAAAAGTACAAACTTTTGTACTTATTTCTCCTTAAACATTGGTCCCAGTAAATTGAGCTTATAGTGCATCTAACCCAAGTATGTATTATGATTTAAAAAAAAACAAAAAAAGAAAATGGTAAAAAATTTAAATTTAAATGATGGTTTATTCTTTTAATAGCACTTTATTATGATAATTTTGGAGAATTAATTTTTCATAGTCTAATTTTAGATCATCTATGCTCATTTGCCATAACCAATTTGATTTTTTATATTATACCTCTGCTTAAACCATTTCCTCACCCTTATTTTTGCTTGGTAAACTGAGTAGTACAATGTTACAAGAACAGCTATGCCATAATAGATTCTTACCTCTATATCTATGTGAGAGTTTCTTAATTCTAGTTAAGCATATTACAGTTCCAAACTTTACATAAATGTGCAACATTATTATTTATAAGCAATAATTCTAAATATTTTGTGGGTATCTTTAAAACACAGATGATAAGTACTTAATGCACATAATTAAGTATGAATACAAGGACTACTAGTCATCTACTATATTATGCTTTTTAAAAAATCAAAAGCTACAACATATAAAGATCAAAAGAAGTCAAGTGCCCAGTTGATAGAGATTTAGATTAAAAAATAGGCAGTAGACATATCCAACGGAATGCTATTCAGCCAGAAGAGAAATGAAATCTTGATTATTTTCAGCAGTAAGAGGTCAAGTGAAATTAGTGAGAAAAAATAAAATATAAAATATCCTCACTCATTGTGGTCTACCTATATAGTAGAGAAGGTGTGTAATAGCCAAAATTAAATACAAATAAAGCCATTGATTTAGACTTCAAAGCTGAGGTGTCCAGAGGGAAAAGTTGGAGTGGGAGTAGAAGAATTAGAAGAAGATACAAGGAAATTGTTATTTTGGGGTAATGGGTGACTTTAACACATCTACAGCCTAATAAAGTACTAATATATTATTAAAGAAAATTAGAAAGCAAATTAAAAAGTTAACACAAAAGATTGTTTTCAGAAATAATTACATGACAATATCAGCACAGTAAAACAGAGAGCAAGTTTCTTTGCAGTCATAGACCAAGACCAAGTTCACGTCTTTATTTTAAATAACCATTCAGTTTCATCTCCTATCTAAATTCTATACTGATATACCAGTCTAAAGCAAACTCTCACCATAGTACTGTTCAAACTTGCAAAAGTATAATTTGTATGACTAATTTTGAAAAAAATAACTCATCTTGAAATTTATGTTAATACCATTTGCTATTTCATTTAAATTAGCTTACAATAATATAAAATATATTCCTTTGTTGTAAATTTCATAAATGTTTTGAAAAATACAAATGTCAACACAATGCTACTGTTACAGATATCTGGGTTCTTTGACTTTCAAGAAAAAGACATTTAGGAGCAAGCCAGAGTGCATTTTTCATCTATCTATGCATATATATGTATATCTAGATATTTATATCTATATATTTAGCTAGCTAGCTAGCTATAATTCAAAGTATCCCAAAAGTAGGAAGTTAGGTGGCAGCACTTTCTACCTATTCACTATTAAGAATTTATATAAATGGGGATGGAGTATATCTGGATAGTATATAGGGCATTTTACTTGCATGCAGCCTACATGTGTTCCATCCCCAGTACCACATATGATCCCCCAAGCCCATCAGGAGTGGTTCCTGAGAACAGAACCAGGAGTATGCCCTAATCACAGCTCTGAGTAGTTCTCAAGGCAAAACAGAACAAAAACAAAACAGCACTCATGTGGAATATTCTAACTCATGAAAATAGAGTGTCTAAGATCACTACGAGAAAGAAGAAACCAACAAACAAAACAAGTCATGGAAAAGAGGTCTCTTAATAATGCTGACTGCTATGAATCGGGTTCAATCTTAATTTGTTGTGTGACTTTGAAAAAGTTGTGTCCGTTTTATCCAAGGTATTGGCATTTGCTTAGTAGTTGTAATAACACTTAATTCAGAAGGATATGGAAAAGCAATGTGGGTTCCATAAAAGATGCTTCAAAAATTTGAATCCCCTCCTACCGGTTCTATACTGGCAGTGCAAGTCTTTATTCAATGACTCTCTGTTGCTCTCCTATTGAGAAAAATCTCTACTAGGAGTAGTTATTACTGTTCCCCTTTTGTACAAAGTTGATATTCTCTATGCACCTGAAAAACAGTTTGTTTTTCGGCAAACTGCAAATGAAACACCTGCTTGCAAAATACATGTGGGAAGTTTGCAACAGCTCATATGTTGGCAGGGCATTTGGCCTGGCAGTTTCTGTAGGTGTAATGAATTGGGAAAATGTGTCTTTTACAGAAACTTAATGGCTTTCCATTTCACATGTAGGTAGGAAAAATATGAGGAAACCGATAATTTTAGCACCTGTGTTTGTTTAATTCTCGCCAAAGCAACAACCTTATATGTGTTTGTGAGAAAAAGTGGAAACATTGGTTGAGAGAAAACTAAATGGAAATCTGCTTCATTTCAAATTCAAAAAAATAAGAGCTGACAATAAGCTTGTAAAATTTAAAAATATGACTCAAGTTGACTAAAGGAATTCTAGGTAATCACTATTACTTAAACATTTTCTCCTGAAGATATTTTTCTGAGAATTCTTAAACTTTCAACAGATGTGATTCTAGTCTCTGGTTCCTAAAGGGACATTGGATGTTTATGTGTCAAGCTTTAGAAATATAAATTAATGAAAAAACTATTGTAGAATAAGTAAATATTGAATATACCCATGATTTGATGGCATTACATTATCACTATTAAAATGTTTTGCTAAAATTGTTTATGGAATCATAGTATTTCCTATATCAAGTTTGTTACTTAGCATCAGATGTACCATCATGAGTATTTATTAGGTATTTACAACTGTCAATTTACTTATACATCCCACCTTCAACCCAATCTTTACCTTTCACATATTTATTGAGGCATAGTTGATATACAAGGAATTGTATATTTGTGAATAATCTGATCAGTTTGTATATAGTCACATTTTTCTTAAATTTTTATTTATTTATTTTTTTACAGTTGTAGATTTACAATTTTTTTTTGTGCTTGGGTTTCAATTATACAATGATCAGATACCCATCCCTCCACCAGTGCCCGTTTTTCACCACCATGGATAATATCCCTCCCACCCCCATCCCCCCATCCCCCCCTGCCTCTGTGGCAGGACAATCCCCTGTGTTCTCTCTCTCCGTTTGGGTGTTGTGGTCTGCAAAAGAGGCATTGAGTGGCAAACATGTTCAGTCCATAGTCTACTTTCGACATGCATCTCCCCTCCTGGGAGGATCCTCCAAACATCCTTTATTTGGTGCTCCCTTCTCTATCTGAACTGCCCTTTCCTCTAGGATACCCGGCTGGCCTCTAAGTTATGGAGTAATCCTCCTGGTGCTGATCTCAGCTATTCTTGGGTATTAATCTCATACTTTGTTACTTTATATCCCCCAGATGAATGCAATCTTTCTATGTCTATCCCTCTCTTTCTGACTCATTTCGCTTAGCAAGTCACATCTCTTGATTGTGACTAGAGCACCTATTGTTGCTTCATATTTGTGAGTGAGTAGATCATGCATAGAAAATCTAATTTAATTTAAATTGGTGTATCTCTTTGGACTCAAACTATCTCTTTAGACCTTCTCCTTTTAAAAAAAATTATTTATTGAATCACCATGAGAACAATCACAAAGCCTTTCAATTTAGGTCTTGGTCGATCACACAATGATCAAACACCCATTCCTTCACCAGTGCACATTTTTCACCACCATGAACCCCAGTATACCCCTTCCCAACCCTCCCCCTGCCGGTGTGACAGATTTTCACTTCACTCTCTCTCTCTACATTGATCATATTCAATATTACAACAAAAGACCCACCATTATTATTTGAAATTTTCCCCAACATTCAGACCTGGCAAAAAGACATCATTAGATAATTTGTTTTCTATTGCTGATTATGAAGAGTATATGATGTCACGCAGCTGCTATTGCGGCCACATGATTTTGGATTTCTGATATTTTAGTGATAAATCTTGAGGGATTACTGCCAAAAGTTGTTAGTTTCTGTTCTGAGATTGGTTTGTGTGCCTCTGGGATCATGGTCATTCAGAAGCCAGAGGAGGCATTCGTGGTTGGCAATGAGGGGCCTTGTCAGGGCAGCTAGCAGGGCCAGTTCCACGCCCCATCCCATGAGGCCCCATGTGTCTCAGCACTGCAGTTTTTTACCTGGCTTTCCATTAGGCTGTAAAAGATGGCTGCTATCATGCCACCGCCGCCAGGAGGGAAAGGCAGGGGGACAAAGACCCTTCCCCTCCTGGGGTGGCATAGCACTGTAGTTTAATGCACAGTCCAAATGCATTTCAGTTGGGCATTATATTTTGCTCAAATATCCCCACCCATTCAAGCCTGCCTTCCAAGGACAGATGCTAGATCATTTACTTTTGATTGCTCACTTTGCATATCAGGAATGCCGCTGCGAGGTTCAAAATAGTCCTGGTGCCCACATACCGGAGTCATGCTTGTAGAAGCTCATGGTCGCCGGGATTCCATCTGTAGAAGGCAGGGAAACTACACCTTACCCCCATCTGGGACCTCCAGGTGATATCAGCTTGGTATGGGGCCCAGAGAATTCTCCAGTTGTTGTGCTGCCCACCCGGCCAGGTTTCTTCACGGCTGTGTGCGGCAAGATGGACTTTTCCTTATTTTCCTTTTCCTTCCTTCCTTCCTTCCTTTCTTCCTTCCTTCCTTCCTTCCTTCCTTCCTTCCTTCCTTCCTTCCTTCCTTCTTTCCTTCTTTCTTTCTCTCTTTCTCTCGTTATTCACCCTTAAATCCTTAAATTAACCACATGATGTTAAGGATGCAATGATTGCCTGATTTGTATTTTTTTCATTATAGAAAGGACAAGAATCAGACTTATTAAGCAATAATATAGCAAAAACTGCAAGTAAATTATTGGGCTGATTCAAATAAAAATGCAAAAAGTGTGAACAACCAAATACTAGTAAACTCATTGTTGTCCAATATGGCCTACTTTCAGTAATACTCATGGCCTCGGTTGGGCGAGTTTAACCATTTCTAAAGTAACATATTGATAGATTATAAATATTTGAGTTTTACTGAAAGCAGGCCATATTGGACAACAATGAGTTTACTAGCCCATTTCCCCATACTTGAAAATGGCAAATGAATGGATAAAGAAGTTGTGTTACATATACTCAAGGGAATATGCATTCTATCACCTGGCTTTGTTCTATTTTCTTCTACTGTACTTCCCTAAATTACATATTGTGAGACAAAAATGGCATGTTTTGTTTGAATTTGGGTACAAGATTTAGTTTTAGTCATTTTGGGTTTTTCAGTCAGCATTAATAGTCTGAATAATGAGTTAAATTTTGAGAAGGAATTAAGAAAGAATCACAAGTGAACAGCAGTGGAGAGAGTGGACATCCTTGTCCCATCCCTGATGTTAGGGGGAAGGCTCTCAGTTTTTCCCCATACTTGTAATAGCGATTAGGCAAGAAAAAGATATTAAGAGCATCCAGGTAGGAAAGGAAGAAATCAAGCTCTCACTATTTGTATACGATATGATACTATACATAAAGAACCCTAAAAACTCTACCAAGGAACTCCTAGAAACAATAGACTTGTATAGTAAAGTTGCAGGCTATAAAATCAATACCCAAAAGTCCATGTCTTTCCTATATGCAAATAGTGAAAGAGAAGAAAGTGACGTGAGTAAAACAATCCCGTTCACAATTGTGCCCCAGAAAATCAAGTACCTAGGAATCAGCTTAACTAAGGAAGTAAAGAACCTGTACAAAGAAAACTACAAAACGCTACTTCAGGAAATAAAAGAGGACACGAGGAAATGGAAAAATATCCCCTGCTCATGGATGGGGAGAATTAACATTGTTAAAATGGCAATACTTCCAAAAGCACTGTACAAATTCAATGCGATCCCTATAAGAATACCCATGACATTCTTCAAAGAAATGGAGCAATCACTCCTGAAATTAATATGGAACAATAAGCCCTCACGAATAGCTAAAGCAATTCTTGGGAAAAAGAAAATGGGAGGAATCGACCTCCCTACCTTCAAGCTCTACTACAAAGCAGTAATAATTAAAACAGCATGGTACTGAAGCAAAGGCAGAGCCGTAGACCAATGGACAGGGTTGAATATACTGATATCTCCCCTCAAGCATATGATCATAGAATCTTCGACAAGGGGGCAAGAAAAGTGAAGTGGAGCAAGGAAAGCCTCTTTAACAAATTTTGCTAGCAAAACAGGACGGCTAAATGCAAAAAAGTGGGCTCAGATCTCTGCCTAACGCCATGTACAAAAGTAAGATTAAAATGGATTAAAGACCTCAACATGAGACCGGAATCCATAAGATACATTGAAGACAAAGTTGTCAATATCTTCAATGACAGTCAAGCTAATGGTATCTTCAGAGATGTCAGCCACTGATCAAGCAAGTGAAAACAGGGATAGACAAATGGGACTATCTTAAACTAAGAAGTTTCTGCACCTCCGAAGAAACAGTGACCAAAATACAAAGACAGTCTACAGAATGGGAAAGGCTATTCACCGAATACACATCTAACAAGGGGCTGATATCAAGGATATACAAAGTACTGGTTGAACTCCACAAGAAGAAAACATCCAACCCCATCAACAAATGGGGCAATGAAATGAACAGAAACTTTCTCAAAGAAGAAAACAGAATGACCAAAAGGCACATGAGAAAATGCTCCACATCATTAACCATCAGGAGGTGCAGATCAAAACCACAATGAGATATCATTTCACACCACAGAGACTGGCCCACATCCACAAGAATAAAAGCAACCGGTGTTGGCACGGATGTGGCGAGAAAGGGACCCTCCTTCACTGCTGGTGGGAATGCTGACTGGTTCAGCCCTTCTGGAAAACAGTATGGATAATTCTCAAAAAATTAGAAATTGAGCTCTCATTTGACCCAGCAATACCACTCCTGGGAATATATCCCAGAGAGGTAAAAAATATAGTCAAAGTGACCTCTGTACTTGTTTGTTCATTGCAGCACTCTTTACAATAGCCAGAATCTGGAAAAATAACCTGAGTGCCCGAGAAGAGATGACTAGTTAAAGAAATTTTGGTACATTTACACAATGGAGTACTATGGAGCAGTTATAAAAAATGAAGTCATAAAATTTACATATAAGCAGTACTACATGTAAAGTATCATGTTAAGCGAAATGAGTCAGAAAGAGAGGGATAGACATAGAAAGATTGCATTCATCCGGGGCACATAAAGTAACAAAATAGGAGACTAACTCCCAAGAATGGCCGAGATTAGTACCAGGAATTTTGCTCCATGGCTTGGAGGCCAGTCACATATGCTAGGGGAAAAGGCAGCTCAGATAGAGAAGGGAGCACCAAATAAAGGGTGTTGGGAGAATCATCCCAGGATGCAAGAAGCATGCTGAAAGTAGACTATAGACAAAACATGATTGCCATTCAATGCCTCTTTTGCAAACCACAACTCCCAAAAGGAGAGAGAGAACAGAAGATTTGCCCTGCCACCGAGGCAGGGTGGGTTGGAGGAATGGGGGGGGGGGGGAGGGATACTGGGATCCAGAGGGGTGGAAAATGGGCACTGATGGAGGGATGGTGATTTTATCATTGTATAATTGAACCCAAGCACAAAATATGTAAGTCTACAACTTTACCTCATGGTGTCTCACTAATAAAAATTTTAAAAAAAGAATGACAAGTAGATGAAATATATTTAATATTTTGGATGATTTTTTGCCTATTATATATTAAATATTAGTGCCTGTGCACTCCAAAGCACACTGAAGAATGATTTATTCTCCAGTTTGTGAAGAGGATTTAGGTTGAATTAAAAACTCTGCCCAAAATTGAATTGGAAGAGCTTTCAATGGCTTTCTATGACTTTTCCCTCAACTTTTACCTCTGACTTTTGAAGGAGATAATTTCCACTTTGATTTTAGGCACTACAGGTATCTGTCCCCAGGCCAGCAGGAAACCCTGAAGTCTTCCTTGCCTGGCTTATTCTTTTTTCCATCCTGTGGTTTTTCTAATAGATATTCAGGACATTTCTAATCCTGTGTCTATCCAAACTCCATTTTAAAGTTTAAGAATCTCTGGAGAAAGTATAAATTGAAGAAAGTATAAGTTGAAGGTGTTACTTAAAGACAACACTGAGTGAAAGTTATGTGTAAACTCTTACGGAATTAATGCTGTCAGGACAAAGAGATCAAATGTGTAGTCAAGGCTAGAACTGAACTTTCAGTGGCAAATTTAATGTACACAACATGCTAATTTCCATTGATGTAGTACATCAATGAAACTTTTATAATAATTTAATGTAACTCTAAAGTACATTTAATGTAATGTTGAAACAATGCAAAAAAAATATCTAAGTGCAATGTTGTTTTAATTAAAATATCAATTGGTATAAGAGTGATGAGGTAGAAATAATTTCTTAGTCATTGTCACCAGCATTTTATATTTTTGGATGCGCAGTAGTCATCTTTACGTGCCTTTATTTTCCCACTTATTTTCATTCCTTTACTGATCCATGTAGTGCCATGGTAAAAAATAAAAAATCATAACTACCCTGCCCATTTCTGCACCACTTGAATTTCAAATTTTATTGCTGCAATAAAATACCTTACTAGCTTTCTTAAAGAAAAGCCAATACACTTAATGTTTAACACTTGTTTAAAAATACCAAAAAAAGTTAATGACATTAGTTGTTGGTGAGAATGCAAAGTAATGATTCTCATTATGGATAACTGTGATACAGAATGGGCTGGAATGACACCACAGCTGGTAGGGTGTTTGCCCTATAGGGCTTTTGCCTTGCATGCAGCCAACTGGGTTCGATTCCTCTACCTCTCTTGGGGAGCCCAGCAAGTTACTGAGATATCTTGCCCGCAAGGCGAAGCCTGGCAAGCTCCCCGTGACATATTCAATATGCCAAAAACAATAACAACAAGTCTCACAAATTGTTGTGAGATGTTACTGGTGTCCGCTTGAGCAAATCGATGAACAACAGGATGGTGCTACAGTGCTACAGTGATGCAGAATAGTTGAGACCACATTAAAGATTTTGGCAGATTCTTAAAAATTAGCACAGCTTCATCACATGATCAATAAAGAAAGTGCCATAGAAAAAACTCTATATGCCCCCAAAATGATCACAAATATTTATGGCCTTTTGCAAAATTTCCCCAAACTAAAAGAAACAAGATATTACATGGAAATAAATGGATTCACTGATCATTGTAATAAAACCTTAACAGAGATTACTTTTTGACTCATGCAATCCATGAAAAGAGAATAAATAAATTTTATAGATATTCTTCAGTGAAAGAAGTCAGTCTAAATGTCTACATATTCTGTCATTTCAAACAAATTTGATCCTACAATTCCTGATTAAACTGTATCTTAAATACAGGAGTCATTTTCAAGGGATTGGTCTAGGAGAATGAATGAATTTGTGAATTATACATAAACATTTAAGGTCTTTAAATTATTTTAAAATGGATTATAAAGGAAAATTTATGATATGAATTCAGAAATATTCTTTGATTTTGAGCATTATCACTGAAACATAATGCTAACAAAATTTTAAAAATTTATTTTAGTATTGGGGTTTCACACAATAGAATGTGAAATATGTCAAAATGAACAACTCTATTAAATGGAGAAGAGAAAAAAAACATGATCACCTGTTTCAATCCTTGGCACCCCATATAGTCTCCAGATCCCTCTAAGAGTGATCCCTTCGTACAGAGCCCAGTGTAAACCCTGAGCAACACTGGGATTCTCCCCCAAACAGACATCACTGTCACTGTCATCCTGTTGTTCATCGATTGCCTTGAGCAGGCCCCAGTAACGTCTCCTTTGTCCTAGCCCTCAGGTTTTAAAAAGTGCCACATTTGAGGCTCCTTCAGGGTCAGAAGAATGACACCCATCAATGTTACTGGTTTCTGGCATTTTGAATTCACCACGGGGAGTTTGCCAGACTCTGCCATGTGGGCAGGATACTTTTGGTAGCCTGCTAGGTTCTCTAGAGTAAGAACTAGATAATAAGATGTTGTGGCCGTGCACTTCCAGGAGCAAAGTTTTATAGCCTCTGGGTCTTGGCTGTTGATGGGATTATATGGTTCCGGTAGCAGTTGGTGGGTGTAACGCCTACATGATGGAAGATGGGGGATCTTGGTGGAGGAGGCCCCAGTCCCAATCCAAGGAGGCTTAGAGATCTATGCCCAGGGTCCCACACACCTGGGTTCTTCTGCTGGTTCCTTCATGCGTGAGGCTCATCCGGACGTGTGGAGAGTAGTCTTAAGCATAGCTGTGGCTGGAACCTGAGGTCCTCAGCTGCCAGGGCTCTGCTCGGGCTAGGGAGGGAAACTTAACCCACCCTCCTCCAAGGGGCTCCGGTGAGAATAGCCAGGTGCGGAGGCAGGAGACTCTGCACTGTTCTTTTCCAAGAGCTGGGTTTTATAGCAGCTTAGGACCTCTGGTTCCAGCCACAGCCATGCTTAAGACTATTCTCCCCCAAACAAACAATACATAAACTTTAAAAGTAAAGACATTTACTTCAAACGTTTTACAAAGTTTATATTCACAGTACTGACAAAATTTTGCAATCTACTGCACATGATGTTACCTTAAATGCATATTTTTTTGGATGAACTTTCAAGGTGCACTCCAGCTGCACTCAGCTTAAACAGGGGACCTGGTGATTAGGCTCAGTCTAGCTGTGCAGTGCTGCTTAGATCCAATGATGTAAAGGGCCACCAGATCTACTGTCTGTGGTTCCTGCTTACACTGAGAATACCCAGCACTAGTCAGGATCTATTGTGGAGCTGTGGAACCAACAATGGCCTCACGTACTTCTACTATTTTTTTTAATTTTTAAAAAATTTTTAAAATGTTTTAATGAATCACCGTGAGATACAATTAAAGACTTACAAACTTTTGTGCTTACATTTCAGTCATACAATGATTGAGTACCCATTCCTCCACCAGTGCCCATTCTCTACCACCAATGTTCCCAGTATCCCTCCAACCACTGCCTCATCCCCTCCCACCTCTGTGACAGGAGGATTCCCTTTTCACTCTCTCTTTCTCCTTTAGGGTGTTGTGGTCTTCAACGCAGCTATTAGGTGACCATTATGTTCGATCTATAGTCTATTTTCAGTACACATCTCCCATCCCAAGTGGGTCCTCCAAGCATCCTTTACTTGGTGTTTGTTTCTTTATCTGAGGTGCCTTTTCCCCCAGCATGTTGAGGTCGGCTTGCAAGCCGTGGAGCAATCCTTCTGGTCCTTATCTCTACTATCTTGGGTGTTAGTCTCCCATTTTGTTATTTTATATTCCAAATATGATGCACTTCTACTCTTGAGCTATCTCCCCTAATTCTGTCCTTGATAAATTTTATTGTACCTGCAAGTAACATACATGCCACAGACATCAATCCAGCCCAATAACAAACTCAAAAGATTAGTTACCATTAAATAGTCAATGTACAGTTTGGGTAACTTTTCCAAAGGTTTTGATTTTACATTCAATTGCAAGGAAATGGTTTCCTTAGCAACACACATTTTCAGGTATTTCTTTAATATATTATTGCTGAAATAAAAAAAAAAGTATGACTTTTTATGGTGGTCAAATAAAGTGGTCAAAAATGGGAGATTTTTGCTACTGATTAAAGTTATTATCTATTATTTTAAAATATCACTGAGGCACTAATAACTTAAAACCTGTGGGCACTTAAACACAGTGTGATGTATGCTAAAGAAACAAATCACCTGAAATTGTCAACTTTAAGAAGAATGTAGAGAAATTGCTAAAATTATGAATGGAATTTGTCTTCATCTCAGATATTCACAGAAATTGCCATGTAAAGTAAATGAACCTGAAGCTAGAAGAGGCTTGAATTATGGTGATAATTCAAGAGTCTTTATAATAGATAAAAATTCTCAAGAATACAGCTAATCTATATGTTAAAATGCATATTTCCCCTGCAATTCCTCAATAGAATTTAATATATAAATTTTGCATATGAATAGATGAATATATGTCTAATAGCACTGTAGCACTGTCCTCCTGTTGTTCATCGATTTGCTCAAGCAGGCACCAATAATGTCTCCATTGTGAGACTTGTTGTTACTGTTTTTGGCATATCAAATATGCCACAGTAGCTTGCCAGGCTCTACTGTGTGGTCAGGATACTCTCGCTAGTTTGCTAGGCTCTCTGAGAGGGACGAAGAAATCAAACCTGGGACTGCCATGTGCAAGGCAAACGCCCTACCCGCTGTACTATCTCTCCGGCCCAAATATCACTGTCACTATCACTCTCCTCCCATTGTTCATCAATTTGCTCGAGCGGGCCCAGTAATGTCTCCATTTTGAGACTTGTTACTGTGTTTGGCATATTGAATACATCACGGATAGCTTGCCAGGCTTTGCTATCTGGGCGAGATACTCTCAGTAGCTTGCTGGGCTCTCCAAGAGGGGCAGAGAAATCGAACCCAGCTCTACCGAGCTGGCTGTGCGCATGGCAAATGCCCTACCACTGTGCTATTGCTCCAGCCCTGCCCAAATATATCTAATATCAATATAAAATATGAATATACTATATTTTTAAAAATTTTACTCTGCATATTCTTTGGGTAATATACTACTGTGTGTACTTAGTTCTATAAATTTTTTCAGTAGAAACTTCTCACATATTTCCTAACTTTTTTTATGACATATATATGTGAATTAAATATTACTTTGAATCTCTAAAGAATTATTTAAGAAACAGAAAATTCATTAATTCATTTTGAATGCCTAAGGAACCCAATACCCATCATCTACTTTAGGACCATTCAAAGTATCTTTATACTTTTCCTATGTTAACATATAAATATATATACAAATATATAAAAATATGCACATAATTAAAATAACTTCTTTTAAAAGGATTAAAATAGAAACCATTGTATCATAATAAAGCAATAGTAATGCTTACAAGTATTAACCCAAAGAATTACCTGACAGACTGAAAATATTGAAGCTGCTAATAAGAATATTTAACTATAAAATGAAGAAGGGAGCACATGAAGGTTAATGCAAATGATTGAGGTTGCTTAAGATTAGGACAAGTTAATTAGTGTCATTAATGCTTGATTTCATGGAAGAGAGTAAACATAACCAATGCTGTTCCTTTTGTGGAAGAAAACACTGTCCTTTATTTGTGTTCACTTATTTAACTATTCTTAACAGATAAGAATAAGATTTTTATTAGGGCATATGAAATTTTCATCATGTTCATGTTTTTAGAAAGTGATCAATAGAAGTTATCTGTAGTTACATTTGGCAACAGTATTAATCTGATTTAAAGCAAATTGAAAATTCCAGTAAGACTAATCAAAATATGTTAAACTTTCAAATCATGGAATTACATGTAATAAGATATTTTTTTTCTTTCTTGAAATCTAATTTATTGCTAGAGATAATGAGTTTTATGGCTTCCTCCATAGTTGGCAGTTGAAAGTTAATGTGTTTCTTGACTTCTTAAATGCTGCATTTTTCAATATAAAAGTTTAGTGGAAAATCTAACCATGTATCATATATGATAATATTTTTGTGTATTTGTTAGCCCCAACATTTAATGCTTTGCTTAATTAAATATTTATGTAAATTCTAGAGTAAAATTGATGGATACTTTTACAAGTTTAATTTATTTGGCTATGGATTTATATAATTGCACATATATGCACTGTAGAGATATTTTACTTGAAGATTCACATTTGTAAATACATGCAAACAAATTAGTCTTCTGCAGAGGATGTCTGGACCACACCTGCTGGTGTTTATGACATATTGTTTGCTCTGTGTGCAGGAATCACAACTGCCATTGCTCTTGGGATCATACTCTGTGTAGGGATTGAACAGGAGCCAGTAGCATGCAAGACAAGCAATTTAACCATAGTATTCTCTGTCTGACCCTAGTTGTGTTTTTGTACAATAAGAAATAGAGCATGGAGTGAAGAAGGAATGATGCAAAATGATCTCTCATTATGTGAGAATTAAAGAAACATAGGAGTAACAAAAGGACAAAGACAACCCAACTCCAGTTGGGATACAGAACTGAGTGAGGGAGGGAGTGAACAGGAAGGGAAGATACTCTGGTGGTGGGTGGTTGTTGGAACAATGTGTGCGTGAAGCTATGAATAGAAACACTGTAAATCACAATACCTCAATACAAATGAAATATAGCATATGCACCTATGCATGTACCACTGCACTTCATATATTTATGATAAAATTAATACATACATATATAATATTACAAAAATTCAGTTTCTGAAAAAATTGCAGTGAGGTTTCTGAGAGATGGAGAGAAAGAAGACAGAAGGAGGAGAGACAGAGAACAAAAGGGAATGCCCTGCCACAGAGGCAGGGTGGGAGGGGGGTTGGGGGGGTGGGAGGGTTCCTGGGATCATTGGTAGTGGAGAATGGACACTGGTGGATGGATGGGTACTCGATCAGTGTATAACTGAGACCCAAGCACAAAAATTTGTAACTCTAAAAATAAATAAATATACAAATAAATAAATAAAAAGAAAGAAAGAAAGAAGACAGAAGGAGAAAGAAAAGAATAACTAGATTAAGTGCTGGCAGCAACATCTGAATCATTCACAATACTGTACAATACCATTCAAGTGTTTAATAGTTCAGAGCTCAATTTAGGAGAACATGTTTGATGATTTAGTAATTATCCTACAAATAGAGTGAACATGAATTACTGGAAACCCTGCTAAAAATTGATGAGTTTTCTCCACAAAAAGAAAATATATTACTGAGGGCATCTTTTCTGACACATGAAATTATACATTTACAAATATGTCATGATATTTCTGGAACTAGTAATTCCATAATAAAGAATTCTTTCTTACTCTGATTTTAAATCTCATTAGGGCATGTTATAGTCAGTGAATATAAAGGGAATAAAGTGAATGATACCATAATACTTATAATTTCAAATCACTTATGCAAGGTTGAATACAAATTAAATCATTGCTTTTTACTACCTAGATGACTGACAGTTGAAACAGTGACAATTTTAATAATTCTTTTCATGATGTGTACAAAATTTAGATACAAAGTAATGAAGTAGTGTGGCCACCAGCTCACATACCTCCATATTTCATGACACTAATAGCCTAGCATTTAAACAGCATATGTGATGAAAAAGTTTCACAGAAGACCACCAAGCTCAACGATTGAAAACAACACAGAAGGTTTAACTAGTACCAACCAGCTCTCAAACTGTCATTACACAATGTGAAATGAAGCAATTATTATAAATTAACTTTTATCGGTCTATTTTTTATGATTGCATTTGCAATTTTGTTGTAACAAAAATATGAAGTGAAATTTTGATACAAAGTGAGCAAGCTTAGAGGGGTATAGAAAACTGGAGACATTGGTGGTGGGAAGATCACATTGGTGGTGGGATTGGTGCTGAACACTGAAGACCTGAAACAACTGAACTATGAACAACTTTGTAAATCACGGTGTTTAAAAAAATTAATAAATAAACGATAGCACAGAGAAAAGAAGTAATGATGTAAATTGAGGAGGGATGGCTTAAAATTGCAGCAATAAAATGTTTAGGGAGAAAATATATTATTCAAAATGTCTAGTGTATCTAGAAAACATGATATGACCCATTCCTGACTTCTTTTTTAAATTAAAAATTTTTTCAATAAGAGGCAATAAAGAGTGCAAACTACAAATTATTTTTATTTAAATTTTTGATTTTAAGACACCTCAACAGGGCTTGGGTGCTACTCCTGGCTGTGTGCTCAGCTGTCACTCTGAAAGTACTGAAGACACCATTGATACAGAGCTAGGAATCTAACTGGAGTCGCCTACATACAAGACAAGTACCTTAATTAGTCTCTGTACTTTATCTCAGGGCCCAAAACTTTGTTCAAAAGGATAGACCTTTCAAATGAAATATGATGTCTTGGAAACATACTATTTCACTAAAGAGATAATAATACCTTAATAGCATTATAATAAATGCAAATATCTAAGTAAAGAATTTATACAGTTTTTCTTATTTTGTTACATTGCATCAAGCCCAGCCAACTTGTTTAATTTATGTTAACTAAGCTACCCATAAAATTCAGCATATACTTTAGAGCCAGATATTAGTTTCCTTGTCTGTAAAATGGAGGGTTATTATTGACCATATAATTACTTGAAATGATTCATAACTAAGGAGAGACAATCAATAAAGACAAATTCAGAGACCCATGAGTGAATCCCAGAAGACAGCAGCTTGCCACAGATCTGTTCCTGCACCCCATGACGAGCTTATGTCACTGGGGTGCTTCAGATGGCATGGGCATTTTCTCTCTCTGCGTACTCCAAATGAATCCTGGTGGCCACAAACCTCCAGAAGAAAAACCTAGGTCCCCGGGACCAGTGACTGAAAACTCCATGCCACATGGAGGCAGGTATGGGCTGTCTCTTCCCATCTCCCCACCCATCTGATGCCCTGGCTGTCACACCCATGAACTACCTCCAGGCACCATTTAAGCTCTGTAACAGCCAGGATCCAGAGACTCACGAATGAATCTCTGAAGATTCCAGCTCACCACAGAGATGTCTCTGGACCCCAATTATTTAAATTTTTAGATATCCAGGAGATACCTAAATCCAGGATATCCTATACTATTCATACAAAGTCATACAAAATAAATTATTTAGCATCAGTCCGTGGGGCAGGCTTTAGTGGTGGTGAGAAAATTTGAAATAATGATGGAGGGAAGGGGTAATGGTGGTGGGATTGGTGTTGAAATACTGAATGTAATCAAATACTGGTAACAACTTTAGGAAAATAAAATTTAAAGCATTAAAAAATAAAGTGTGAATTACAAAAAAAGACAAATTCACCCGCAAAATAATATAATAAATATAATGAACATATCTCTTCTAAGTGTAAATTATAAAAACAATTCCATGGTATTTCTCAGTTTATTTTTTTTAGTAAGTCTAAGGTTTTTGTCTTTTGAACCAACATCTATAAGAGATTGTTTTCCACTCAAGCACATCTCAACAGTGCAGATCTCCTAAATCAGACTCTCTATATTATGGTGCCATATACCCCCTGAAGCATTCATGCATCTTAAAACTCGTTTACGGCAGTTGACATTACTTTGAGGACATGTTGGGCAGAGATAATTGGATTTGGGTTGGGAGAACATGAAAAGGTTTTCTGAGTAAATGCAGAATCCACTTAGAGGAATTCACAGATAATAGAGTGGAAAACAAGCTACTAAAATGTCAGCTGTAAAAAACAGAAAATGTTGTATAGATATATTCTTAGTGAATAACAATGTAGAAATTGGAGATGCACTGTAGCACCATAGCACTGTCCTCCAGTTGTTCATCAATTAGCTCGAGCGGGCCCAGTGACGTCTCCATTGTGAGACTTGTTACTGTTTTTGGCATATTGAATACGTCACGGGTAGCTTGCCAGGCTTTGCCATGCGGGTGAGATATTCTCAGTAGCTTGCCAGGCCTACCGAGAGGGGCAGAGGAATCGAATCCGGGTCAACCGGGTTGGACGCATGCAAGGCAAATGCCCTACCCGCTGTGTTATCACTCCAGCCAAATCCAAAAATTACATTTAAGAAAACGCAGGAATAACATTCTGTGATACTGGCTTCAGTGGTGCCTCCAATTATTAGGCTCCATTGGCAAAGGGAGGAAAAAGCTAAGTTACACAAATGGGATTACAGCAATGCAAAAAGCTTCTGCACTGCAAAAGAAACTATCACTTCCAAAAAAAATCACTAAAGCGAAAAAGACACCTTACCAAATGGCAAAAAATATTTGCAAATCTTACATATAAAAATTCAGTAATAAAAAAATCACCCCATCAAAATGTCTTCATCCAAAGAACATTTGTCTATATGTATGTAAACGTTTATCTATATGTATGTATATCTATACGTTTATCTATATGTATTTATGTATGTATCTATATATACATATATGTATTTATCTATATGTATATATATGTATATATGTGTGTATGTCTAAAAACTTAGGGAGAACATACCAGAGAGACAGCTCAATGTTTTGGAGTGCATGCCTCTGTGATCCCCAGCACCACACAGTAATACCCTGAGCACTGCTGATAGTGGAATAAAAACAAAAGGCTTAAAGAATAATAAAAACAAAAGGCTTAAAGAATAATACCACATGTACTTCAAGAAGAGAAAAATGTAGAATGGTTAAAAGTATGTCTTTTAGTTGGAGACAGGGAGTGAGCTACAAGAACTAAAACAAAACACTCGCTGAGAGATTCAGAGATGAAAAAGATTGTTTCATAGAACTAAGGGTCAAACATATTAAAATTGTCTTTAAATGTGTAATTTTAAAAAAATATAAAGAGATGAACAAATAATGAGATAATAATGTTTATGAGAAAATAATAATGTTTATGAGAAACAGCCTTGTTCCTGACGCCCCATTCGCTCTCAATGGAACGACCATCTCCGAATGCAACAGCTATGTGTACCTAGGTCGAGAGGTCAACATGACAAATGACCTGGCACCCGAGCTGCGCAGGAGGAAGAGAGCGGCTTGGAACGCCTTCAAGAACGTCGAAGAAATAGCTAAGAGGACGAAGAACCTCCGGCTCCGGGCACATCTCTTTGATTCCACTGTTCTTCCTGCATTAACATATGCCTCAGAGACCTGGGCCCTACGCAAACAAGATGAGAACGCCATTCATGTCTCCCAAAGAAGAATAGAAAGAGCTATGCTTGGAATATCACGTTTCACTCAAATGAGAGAACGAATCCGGAGTTCTGACATCTGTCGACGATCAAGGATCAGGGACGCTGTCTCATTTGCCAAGGTGTCGAAAATCAGATGGGCTGGTCAAGTAATGAGATTTAAAGACGACCGTTGGACTAGAGCTGTTACTGATTGGATTCCACGGGATGTCAAGAGACTGCGTGGCCGCCCACCTACCAGATGGTCAGACTTCTTTGTCAAGATCATGAACGATCGGTTTGAGGCCCTCCATGTTCCCGGAGCGAAGAGATGCCATTGGGCTACACTAGCACGCGACAGGGACAAATGGAGACGTTACTGGCGCCCGCTCGAGCAAATCGACGACTAACGGGAAGTTAAGTGATTAAGTGATTAAGTGAACAAATAAATTTCAGAAGAGAGCAACACACTGCAGAAATGTCTCCTCACCCCATGGCAGGCTGACTTTAGCTGGGTACCTCAGATTGGGGCAGGTGTGTCCCTCTGACTGACCCAAAAGAACCCTGGCAGCTGCAAACCTCCAATTGCCTCCATGTCCATGGAAGACCTTCACAGGCTCGCTCCAAGCCCCCCATGCATGAGAATGGACCCACGTATTTGGGACTTGTGACTAAAATCTCCAGGTCTCCCATCTGGGATGGGTCCCTTCTCCCAATTTCCATGGCTTCCGGGTCCCTGGCAGTCACTTCCATGAACCACCTCTGGTCTCCATATAAGAGTACTAATGGTCATGATCCAGAGACTCAAAAATGAATATGCACACAAAGCTCAACTGTAACATCATGTTAGTGATCTCTTATATAGGGGCTTAATGGCCCCAAGGTAAAATACAACAATTTCCACACACTTTCCTCTTGAATCATTTTTAGTTTATTATTCATAACAAGCAATACAAAATAAATGATTTAGCATCTGCTTTTGGGGGAAAGCTTGAGTGGTGGTGGGAAAATTTGAAATAATGGTTATGGGAAGGTGTAACAGTGGTTGGGATTAGTGTTGAGATATTGAATGTAATAAATTATTGTAGTACTGCCATCCCATTGTTCATTGATTTGCTCCAGCGGGCACCAATAATATCTCCATTGTGAGATTTGTTGTTACTGTTTTTGGCATATCAAATACGCCTCGGGGAGCTTGACAGGCATGATACTGCATGATATCGTGCAGGCATGATACTTTCAGTAGCTTACCAGGCTCTCCGAGAGGTATGGAGGAATCAAACCTGGGTCAGCCATGTGCAAGGCAAATGCCCTATCTACTGTGCTATCGCTCCAGCCCCCAATACATTATTACGGAAAATTTTATGAAAATAAAATGTAAAACAAAACAGAAAGAAAAAGATAATTCCTATCCTGAGGATCAGACATATTTGTGTGAAATGAATTTGATGATTGAAATAACAACATCATCAGACTGAAATAAGAACTAGCATCAGTTTTGTTGCAGAACTCACAGCAACCTTTTTTTATCAGGATGAGGAGTTTGCAATCAGTGTAGAAAATTGCAGGGCTAAAAGTTGCCAGGATAGAGGCAGAGAGATAGTTCAATGGACAGAGTACATGTTTTTCATATGGGAAACTTGAATTATACCTCCAGTATTTAATGATCCATGAACTCTGCCAGAAAATACTCCTAAGGACAGAGCCAGGTGTAACCACCAGATGTGGCTCAATTTTTCAAAAGGGTGTGGGGAGTATCTCTTGTTCCTTTGCTTTGCAAAGCATTTAATGATACTTTGAGCTCAAAAAGTTTGTGTTAATAAGGGAGCATTGTGAAATCATAAATTACATGGCTTTCTGAATTAATATCATATAAACTGGAATATACGTGTGGTTATAAGAAAATCAGTTAACAGAAAAATTTCCTGAAAATTACTGTATGTGTGCCACCACTACTTTTCCAATAGGCTCAGATATTAAAATATAATATTTTATTTATTTGTATGAATAGACTAATTTTTAGTGATCCTGTATGAGGAATATGTTAGTAATAATAGTACTATACATATCATTATGTTGAAACCTTAAAGATATTCTTAATTAAAATGTTAGCTATCACTGTATCATTGTATCACTGTCTTCTTGTTAGTCATCAATTGCCTTGAGTAGGCCCCAGTAACGTATCCTTCGTCCTAGCCCTCAGATTTTAAAAAGTGCCACACTCAAGGCTCTTTCAGAATCAGGAGAATGAGACCCATCATTGTTACTGGGTTTTGGCATATTGAATACACCAGGGGGAGTTTGTCAGACTCTGCCGTGGGGGGCAGGATACTTTTGGTAGCCTTCCAGGTTCTCTAGAATAATAACTAGATAATAAAATGTCATGGGGCCACAAATGCAGCTGCATGCTTCCAGGAGCAGGGTTTTATAGTTTCTGGGTCTTGGCTTTTGATGGGATTACACGGTGCCAGGGGCAGTTGGTGGGTGTAACACCTACATACTGGAAGTTTGGGGATTTGGGTGGAGGAGGCCCCAGTGCCAATCCGAGCAGACATGGAGATCTACACACCGGGTCCCACACACCTGGGTTCTTCTGCTGGTTTCTTCAAGCGTGAGGCTCGTCTGAACATGTGGAGAGTGATCTTAAGCATGGCTGTGGCTGGAACCTGAGGTCTTCCGCTGCCGGAGCGCTGCTCAGGCTGGGGAAGGAAAACTCAACCCACCCTCCTCCAAAGGGGCCCCGGTGAGGACAGCCAGGCGTGGAGGCAGGAGACTCTGCACTGTTCTCTTCTAGGTAAAATATAATAATTTAATTATCACTGTTATCACTGTCCTCCTGTTTATCAATTTGCTCAAGCAGGCCCAGTAACATCTCCATTGTGAGACTTATTACTGTTTTTGGCATATCGAATACGTCATGGGTAGCTTGCCAGGCTCTGCACTGCAGACGAGATACTCTCAGTAGCTTACCGGGCTCTCCAAGAGGGGCAGAGGAATCAAACTCGGGTTGGCCATGTTGGCTGCATGCAAGGCAAACGCCCTACCACTGCGGTATCGCTCCAGCCCCAAAAATTAATTATTATGGATTATATTTATATTTTATATTTATAGTTTATTGACCATTGGATCACTAGATACCCCGTTACTCATCGATTTACTCGAGCGGGTGCCAATAACGTCTCCATTCATCCCTGTTGCGTGCTAGTGTAGCCCAATGGCATCTGTTCATTCTAGGAATATGCAGAGCCTAAAACCAATCATTCATGGTCTTGACAAAGAAGTCTGACCATCTTGTAGGTGGGCGCCCACATGATCTTTTGACATCCCGTGGAATCCAGTCAGTAATGGCTCTAGTCCAGTGGTCATCTATAAACCTCATTACATGTCCAGCCCATCTGATTTTGGATGCCTTGGCAAATGAGACAGCATCCCTGATTCTTGATCGTCTACAGAGTTTGGAACTCCGGATTCTTCCTCTCATTTGAGTGAAGCAGGTTACTCCAAGCATAGCTCTTTCAATTCCTCTTTGGGAGACCTAAATAGCATTCTCATGCTGTTTTCATAGGGCTCAGGTCTCTGAGGCATACGTTAATGCACAAAGAACAGTGGAATCGAAGAGATGTGCCCAGAGCCATAGGTTCTTCGTCCTCTTAGTTATTTCTTCAATGCTCTTGACGGCGTTCCAAGTCGCTCTCTTCTTCCTGTGAAACTCAGGTGCCAGGTCATTTGTCATGTTGACTTCTCGACCTAAGTACACGTAACTGTTGAATTCAGACATGTTCGTTTCATTGAGAGTGAATGGAATGTAAGGAATGAGACCATTTCTGATGAACATTGTCTTCGTGAGATTCAGCTGTAGTCTGACCTTTCCACACTCAAGGCCAGCATTTGTGCTGCAGGGCTAAAGTTTGGTGTTATTAGAATGATGTCATCAGCGAAGCGGAGGTAGTGTAGTTGCCAACTGTCTATCTTCACTCCCATTCCTTCCCATTCCAGTCGTAACATGACGTTCTCGAGCGTGGCACTGCAGAGTTTCAGTGAAATGTTATCAACCTGCCAAACCCATCTCTTGACATGAATTATCACTTCCTTGTAGAATGGTAAGGTCCTGGTAGTGAATCCGTAATACAGCTCAGGGAGGATCCTGATGTATTGAGTTTGAATGTGCTATTTGGCTAGGGCTTCAATGACCGCTTCAGTTTCAACAGAATCAAAGGCCTTCTTTAAATCAATGAATGTTAGACAGAACGGCATCTTGAACTTCTGAGAAACTTCAATGAGCTTGCTTATCATGTGGGTATGGTGGATCGTGCTGAATCCTTTTTGGAAACCGGCTTGCTCACATGGTTGTCCTTCATCTAGTGTTCTGCCAATCCTATTTAGGATGACTCGAGTGAACAGCTTGTAGACAACAGACAACATGCAGATCGGGCGATAGTTGCCAAGGTTGTGGATGTCTCCCTCCTTGTACAGTATTTTACAGTAGAACAGTCCTGCTGGTTTTCATTTGGGACAGAACCTTGCATTCAGACAGCTAGCATGTGAAGAGTTGAGCCAATGTATTCATGAGTACTGATGGCAGGTTCTTCAGGTGTTCAGGTTTGACCTTGTCTGGGCAGGGTGCTGTTCACTTCTTTACCCTTGAAATGGCACATCGGATTTCAGAAGGGAGAATGTTGGGAATGACATATCCATCCTGCAGAATTTTATATGTGGGCAGGTAGAAGTGGCTATCAAGGACATCGAGTAGAAGTCATTGACAATCTTCTCCATTTCCCTTCTGGAAGATGTGATAGATCCATCAGGACATCGGAGGGAAGTCATCTTGGTCTTGTACTTGACAAAGTACAGGTGGGTGTTGTGAATGCATTTTCTGGCTTCCGCCGCATTGGCCAGCACTGTTTCTCTTCTTTCTTTGAGTTCTTTCTTGATTGCTTCTCTACACTGCTATGCAAGCTCGGACGTTCGCTTGTGTTTGCCTAAGGCTTGCACCAAGTCACGTTGGCAAATGAGCTCGAGTCATGAATGCAAGTTTTTGAAGACAGGTGTCTTTTTGTGGCTATCTCTTTCTCATTGTTCTTTGCACAATCATGGAGGTGCTGAACCAGTTGATCGTATTCCTTGTCAATGTTGGCAATGACAGCATCTTCCCATGTTGCCGCAACAGTGCCAAAGAGCTCCCAGTTGGTGGTCGTTCTGGGAGTTATCTTCTTAATCTTTGCTGCCCTGTCTCCCCACAAAAGAGACAATGGTCCCATTCCATTTGTAATTTTGGGACAAGAGTGACATCGGTCAGGTAAAACTGTCAATTGAATATGATGTAGTCAATTTTGTTGTGGAACCTCCATCAGGAGACACCCATGTCCAACATTTAGAGTTGGCCTTCTGCACTTTGAGTTACCATGGATGGTCTGGGTGAACATGATGAACTCAGACAGTCTCTCACCCTGTTTGTTCCATTCTAGGCCATGGGTCCTTATGTGGAGTTCTTTGGCTGATCTTCTTGGTCCTATCTTGGCATTAAAATCACTGACAATGATCTTGTAGAAGGTGTGATCTTCTTTACAGGACCTCTCCAGCTCATGTATAACTTCTCAATTTCTCCTTCATCATAATTGGATGTTGATGCCTAGGCAATGAAGTTAGAAACTGCGGGCAGTGAGCCACATCTATTCCAGTGTAATCATCCAATTCAGGTTGTTAGGCATTCGAATGAATCAGTGTTTATGGACAAGTTTGTGTTTACAAGGACACCACCAACACCTCTTTCGCTGCATGTTCTGAGAAAGAGTTCTTCCCCAGTGTCAAAAACGGTGTGATGTGGTTGAAGCCTTCTTGTCTCGGTCAGACCAATGATGTCATACTTGATCTTTCAAGCTTGCACCATCAGGTTCTCGATGGATACATCTGATGCCAGCATACGTGCATTGAAAGTATAGTCATTTTTGTCCTCCGTTTTGGCAGCCTAGTTCAGTCTTGAGAATTTATTGCCTTTCCGTCCTCATCCTTCTTAACACTGCCATATTGGTGGTTCTTTTAGGGTTAAGGGAATGATACCCGTTGTATATACTAGTTTTGGCATATCAAATACACCACAAAAAGCTTGCCAGGCTCTGCCGTGCTGGCAGGATATTCTCGATAGCTTGTCAGGCTTTCCTAGAGTTATAGAGGCTTTTAGGGCGGTATCTAATTGCCCTTGCAGGTGTTTTCATGGTTCAAATTGTATTTGACCCCTATCGCATATGGTGTGGTAATCTTGAAAGATGGGTATTAAGTTTCTTATGATGTGTCTTATGAAGCGGCCGCGTGGTCTAGAAAGAGACCTGGAGTTTGATGGTGGCTGGGTAGTGGAGGTAGTGGAGGTCTGCCGATGAGGTATTTTTCTGGTACTGGTACGTTGGGTCTTCTGTGTGTAATCCCTGGGTCATCAGAGATTGGTGCAAACAAACAGGGCAGGATAGGGTGGGGCTTCTAGTTTTAATCCCTTGGTCTCCAGAGGTTAGTGGGTGCAGGCAAAGGATCTCTGTTCCCGGGTCCCATTGAGCCTGGAGTCCAAGGTCACAGAGTTCCGCATACCTGGTTCTGTGGGGCTTCACTCATGTGTGAGTCTCAGCTCGAGCATCTGAAAATGTCCTGGAGCATGGCGGCAGCTGTGTAGTGGAGGTAGTGGAGGTCTTCAAAATATTACTAGAATGAAACAAATGTATTTACTTCCTTAGTATAAGATATTTTATATATATTATATGTAATAATACAATCTTAATGCATTTATTTATGAGTAGCTATTCCCTTAAGAGTTGCCATTCCCTATGTAATAACCTTACCCTTCCTACTCTAAGTATCCAAAATAGTTCAAAGGTTAATAATATTAAAGAAAATGTCAATAGTTATGTTTATGTTACTTAAAATGCAACCATAGTAGCTACCTTTTACAACTTTGATATTTAATAAAACTCTTAAGCAGCACTCTGGAATTTCCATTTCTGATTTGAGTATATATGTTCTTAAGTTCATTCTAAGTTATGTTCCTTCTATGTTCGGAGAGCTTTAGTTCTTACATGATAACCAAATTTCAATATTTGGTTGACCAAGGGGATTTATAATTATTCTTTAATGATAAATAATAACCATGTTAGAGTATATCAACATCTTCATTTTGCAAATAATCTTGGAGATAAAATAAAAAATCAGAGAGACGCTTTGCTCATTTTAAAAAACATTTTTGCTCTTTTTTATTTCATTAAGCTGAAAAAAAAAAAGAATCCTAACTTATACAGAAGTTAGAAACTATAGATCAGGGATAACAGAAAATAACTTAAGACACATGGTAGTTCATGAAAATGCGACAGATTAAAAATATCAGATTTCAAATTTACATATTGATATTTATGAAATGCTATCTACAGGGTATAAAAGGAGAAAATACAGATGCTGAGGAATAACTGTGAAATGTTGAGGCAGATAAAAATAAGGCAAAATTGAGAAGAGAACTTGAGTGACAAGATTTGGAGACTAGGTTGACTACATATCAGATATGTAAAATGCACAACAGAATAGATTATGAAGAGAAAAATGATCATGAGCAATAGATTCCCATACTATGATAATAGATATTGATTGTCTATAACATATAGTTTGTTTTTCAAAACAAATTGGGGAGGGGCACATCAGTAGTTCTCAGATCTTAATCCTAGCTCTGTGCTCAGGAATCAGCCAAGCAGTCAAAGGGGACCAAATGCGGCTCTAGAAATTGGAAACAAATTGACCACATACAGGCAAAAGCCCTACCCACTGTACTATCACTCTTGTCCCTGTGTCATAAATTTTAAATCACATTTTGTTTTTCTCAAATACGAAATAATTTCCATTCAATCCACATATTTAAATTAATATTTTTCTTATAGTATGATTAATGTAATATAAAAGTTGAAATTTTGGTGAGTTATATGGAGTTTTATACTTACATTTGTTTTATTGTCCTATTTTCTCTCCTGTTAATTTCCTGAGTGGTGTCAAGACCCTGGTTCTGTAGGGAGCTAAACAGACCTTGTTCTTAAATACACTTGTCTGTTTGATAGATCTAATGTCTCCCTGTTTGACTGTCACTTGTTTTTATCTCACCTAATTTAAACCTTTCTTGGGACAGAAAATGGCTACCCAAAGGTCATTCTTTAAAAATTGAAAAGCAACTGAAGAACTCACTGTTGAAGACAGCAAATGACTGTGATTTATGGGAAAAATGACTTTCTGAAGTCTGAAAGAAAATTCTGGAAAATAATTCTTTAAAGTATTATGGCACCAAACACCTCTTTTATTAATGAAGATGATGAAAGTTTATATATAAGCCCAGAGCAGGATGAATACTCGAAACAGAAAGAAGATAACCCTAAATCTTTACCTCAGACTGATCTTTAGGCAAGATACAGGATAGAGGACTAAAGCTGGCTTCAAAACCTCTATGGAGCATAAAGGTCATAGAGGGGTTAAGGCATTTGCCTTGAAAAAAACTTCAGTTCATCCCCACTACTGAATACATTCGTCCCAAACAACCCTGCTCCAGCAGGCTAGTACTGAAGCTTGAGCACAAAATCAGGAGTACTCCTAGAACACTGCTGAGTATTATCCTCCAAACAACAGAAACAAAGAGTGCAAATAAAATGTACAAAAAAATAACGTGTAAAGATTGGAGTAGTTTCTTGTTTTGTTTTGTTTATGTCTCCAAGAGCTCAAGAAAATTTGTCAAAAACATTAGCTAATGACACAGTAAAGGAGCAGGGTCAGAGGTGAAAGCACAGCAGGTCTGTGTGTGCCTTACATGCAGCTGATCCAGTTTTGATCCCTGGTACTCCACTTGGTCCCCTTTTCTTCTCCAGAAGTAAGCCCTGAGCACTGCTGGGTGTGCCCACCACCCAAAAAGAAAAAAAAAGAACAGACTCCAGAGACCACATATAATAATTAATAGATTTTAAAGCAGAGTTTAGAAAATTGGTTGTTTTTTATTGGTCAAAATTTTGCCACATGATGCAAAAGAATAGCACAGATTAAAATTATTTTGATCAAATTTTTTGCAGAGTAAAGTTTTATAGTAGAACTATAGTTTTAGATGCTGGTTCCTTCTGCAAAAAATGTAATAAAAAACTAAAAACAGCTCTCTCTATATATATATTTATACATATATATGGATAGTTTATTTTTTAGAGTATAGTTTATATAAGTACAAATCCAAACTACACTAACATTTTGTATTTAGCAAAAGAAGGAAATCTGAGATCGCTACATGTTGTAATTCTAAATATGTGACATTCTGGAAATGGCAAGACCATGATGCATGATGACAACAAAGAAAAAGATCGCTGGTCCCAGGGCAGGAGCAGGTAGATGAGAGGGCAATGGATGAGAAAAGTTCATGTTTACTTTTAAGTAAAAATGTTTTTTTAAATGCAGACTTAGAAATATGATGTGCCCTGCGCATGCACAGCTAGCTCCATGTCCTGGAAAGCCGGTTTTCTCCCCTGATCTGCGCGGGACGGGCACGGAGGCCCAGCTCTGGCAACCAAGCTGAACGACTCCTATTCCAACCAGGTACAGCCCACCCCAAGGGCCTGGGACCTGTCTGTGCATGCACAGCTAGCTCCATGTCCTGGAAAGCCGGTTTTCTCCCCTGATCTGCGCGGGACAGGCACGGGGGCCCAGCTCTGGGCAACCAACCTGAATGGCTCCTATTCCAACCGTAGACATTCCCAACTCCTCGCTCATTGCCAGGGTCTTTTTCCGGAGCCACTGCTGCTAATGCGGCCGCGAAATATTTTCGCACTACATAGGCCATAGGAACCATAAGCTACCTTCTTAGATAGAAACTTATCTAGTTTAGCTCAGTCACTAGAAACACAGTAGCCAATAACTCATAAGCCTATCTTAACTCACATTGCATATCAAGCAGAATAGTCACAGTGAACGTGAAGGACTAAACCACACTTCTCATAATGGTAAAGCAACGCAAAAGCCCACCAAACTTTCTTATTGAAGAGTCTACCCCAGATGACACCAACAGTACTGTAGTGTTAGACAACCTCTCTGACAAGGAATTCAGAAGGGAGCTACTTAGGATGCTTAGGGAACTAAAAGGAACAATGGAAAGCAATGCCAATAGAAGACAAGAGGATTTGAAGGCAGAAATGAGGAAAATGCAGTCGGAAATGTAAGACCTGAAAAATCTCGTAGGCGAATTGAAAAACTCAGTGGAAGGCCTCAGCAGCAGAGTAACAGCTGCTGAGAACAGAATCAGTGAGCTCGAAGATGAAGTTCAGAGACTCTCCAGAAAAGAGCAGAAAATGGAAAAGAGACTCACAATTCGGGAACAGATGGCAAGAGAAGATCGTGATGAAGCCAAGAGGGGTAACATGAGAATTATTGGAGTCCCAGAGGTACAGGAAGAAAACCTTGATGAAGAAGAAACTGTCAAAGACATCATTGCTACAACGTTTCCAGAGCTGAAGAAAACTTGTGACCATATTCAGGAGGCCTGAAGGGTACCAGCTAGAAGAAATCCGAATAAAAACACCCGAAGACACATCCTGATCAAAATCACCAAAACCTTAGACAGAGACAAAATTCTGAAAGCAGCAAGAATAAAGAAAGAAATCTCTTACAAAGGAGCATCCTTAAAATTCACAGCTGATTTTTCTGATGAAACCCTCAGGGCCCGAAAACAGTGGTGGGAAATAGTGAAAAAACTCAACGAAATAAATGCCTCCCCAAAAATACTTTACCCAGCGAGACTCTCATTCATAATAGAAGGGAATACACACAGTTTCACAGACAAACAACAGCTCAGGAACTTCATAGATTCAAAACCGTGGTTACAAGAACAACTAAATGGGCTAATTTAAGGCAAGACAGGCCCCTCAAATACACCAAATTTCAACAGAACAATGGGACAAAATCCCATAACAATAATCTCTCTCAATGTCAATGGGCTAAACACACCAATTAAAAGACATAGAGTGGCAGGATGGATTAGAAAATTGAACCCAACATTCTGCTGCCTGCAAGAAACACATCTCAATAGTCAAAGCAAACACAGACTCAGAGTCAAAGGCTGGAAAACAATCCTACAGGCAAACAGCTCCCATAAAACATCTGGGGTAGCCATCCTAATATGAGACCACATGGATTTCAGAGTGAGGAAGATCATAAGAGTCAGTGAAAGCCATTTCTTATTGATCAAAGGATCTGTACAAAAGGAACAACTTACAATAATAAATGTATATGCACCTAATGAGAGACCAGCAAAGTACTTAAAACAATTACTCATAGATTTGGAAAAAGACATCAATAGCAACACAATACAAGTGGGAGAATTCAACACCGCTTTGTAACCTCTTGATAGATCAACCAGACTCATGCTTAGCAAGGATATACTTCATCTGAGGGAAAAAATGGAAGAAAGGGACTTAGTAGATATATACAGGACACTTCATCCACAAAAAGCTGAATACACATTCTTCTCAAGCGTACATGGAATATTCTTCAAAATAGACCACATGCTGAGCCACAAAACATGCCTCCATAAAATTAAGAAGATACAGGTTGTATCAACAATCTTCTCAGACCATAATTCGCTGAAATTAGAAGTAAATCACACACAAAAACAGAAAACTAAATCAAACACCTGGAAATTAAACAGTGCGCTATTGAACAGCTAGTGGCTTTGAAAGGAAATCAAAAGTTTCCTAGAAACGAATGAAATTGAGGACACGAGTTACCAGAACTTATGGGACACAGCAAAAGCTGTGTTAAGAGAAGTTTATAGCTCTACAAGCATTCCTCAGGAAGGAGGAGCGAGCACACATAAGTAACCTGACCTGACAGATTAAGAGCTTGGAGAAGGACCAACAAAAGGAGCACAACCCAAACAGGAGAAAGGAAATAATAAAATTCAGAGCAGAGATTAACGAGATGGAAACCCAAAAAACAATCCGAAAGATCAATGAAACCAAGAGCTGTTTCTTTGAGAAAAGTAACAAGATTGATAAGCCTCTAGCAAAACTCACAAAGAATGGGAGAGAGAAAACACTAACAAACCTAATCAGAAATTAAAAGGGGGTCATTACAACAGGAACTACAGAAATTCAAAGGATCCTCAGGGAGTACTTTGAGAAACTTTATGCCACGGAACATCAAAACCTCGCGGAAATGGATAAAATCCTAGACTCCTACAGACTCCCAAGGTTGAACCAAGAAGACCTGGAATACCTGATCAGACCTATCACCATCAAGGAAATTGAAATGGTAATAAAAAGTCTCCCCAAGCACAAAAGTCCTGGCCCGGATGGATTCACTAGTGAATTCTTCCAAATCTTTAAAGAGGACTTACTCCCAATGCTCTTTAAGCTTTTCCACGAAATTGAAATATCAAAAACACTTCCGAACAGTTTCTACGAAGCAAATATCACACTGATACCAAAAGCAGACAGAGATACCACAAAGAAAGAGAATTACAGGACGATATCCCTGATGAACACAGATGCAAAGATCCTCAACAAACTACTAGCAAATAGAATCCAACTACTCATCAAAAAGATCATACACCATGACCAAGTAGGATTCATCCCAGGGATGCAAGATTGGTTCAACATTCAGAAATCAATCAACATAATCCATCATAGCAACAAAAGAAAAGATAAAAAGCATATAATTATATCAATAGATGCAGAGAAAGCATTTGACAAGATCCAGCACCCCTTTATGATGAAAACCCTAGCCAAAATGGGTATAGAGGGGACCTTCCTTAACATAATTAAAACCATCTACCACAAGCCTATAGCAAGCATCGTCCTCAATGGGGAAAAACTGAGAGCCTTCCCTCTAAGATCAGGGACGAGACAGGGATGCCCACTCTTTCCACTGCTGTTCAATATAGTACTGGAAGTACTTGCAATAGCGATGAGGCAAGAAAAAGATATTAAGGTCATTCAGGTAGGAAAGGAAGAAATCAAGCTCTCATTATTCGCAGATGATATGATACTATACTTAGAGAACCCAATAACCTCTACCAAAAAACTCCTAAAAACAATAGACTCATATAGTAAAGTTGCAGGCTATAAAATCAATACCCAAAAGTCCATGGTTTTCCTATATGCAAACAGTGAGAGAGAAGAAAGCAACATGAAAAAAACAATCCCGTTCACAATTGTGCCTCAGAAAATCAAGTACTTAGGAATCAGCTTAACTAAGGAAGTAGAGGACCTGTACAAAAAAACTACCAAACGCTACTTCAGGAAATAAAAGAGGACATGAGGAAATGGAAAGATATCCCCTGCTCATTGGTCGGGAGACTTAACATTGTCAAAATGGCAATACTACCAAAAGCAGTGTATAAATTCAATGCAATCCCTATAAGGATACCCATGACATTCTTCAAAGAAATGGAGCAAACACTCCTGAAATTTATATGGAACAATAAGCCCCCACGAATAGCTAAAGCAATTCTTGGGAAAAAGAAAATGGGAGGAATCAACCTCCCTAACTTCAAAATGTACTACAAAGCAGTAATAATTAAAACAGCATGGTACTGGAACAAAGGCAGAACTGCAGACCAATGGAACAGGGTTGAATATACTGACATCTCCCCTCAATCATATGATCATCTAATCTTTGATAAAGGTGCAAGTAATGTGAAATGGAGTAAGGAAAGACTCTTTAACAAATTGTGCTGGCATCACTGGATGGCTGCATGCAAAAAAATGGGCTCAGAACTCTGCCTAGCACCATGTACAAAAGTAAGATCAAAATGGATTAAAGACCTCAACCTCAAACCAGAAAACATAAGGTACATTGAAGTCAAAGTTGGCAAAACCCTCCATGACATTGAAGCTAATGGTATCTTCAAAGATGCCATGCCACTGACTGAGCAAGTGAAAACAGATATAGATAAATGGGACTATCTTAAACTAAGAAGCTTGTGCACCTCCAAAATGACAGTGACCAAAATACAAAGACAGTCTACAGAATGGGAAAGGATATTCGCCGAATACACATCTGACAAGGGGTTGATATCCAGGATATACAAAATACTGGTTAAAATCCACAAGAAGAAAACATCCAACCCCATCCAAAAATGGGGCAATGAAATGAACAGAAACTTTCTCAAAGAAGAAATCTGAATGGCAAAAAAGCACATGAGAAAATGCTCTACATCATTAATCATCAGGGAGATGCAGATCAAAACCACAATGAGATACCATCTCACACCTCAGAGACTGGCCCACATTCAAAAGAACAAAAGCAACCGATGCTGCTGTGGATGTGGCGAGAAAGGGACACTCCTTCACTGTTGGTGGGAATATCGACTGGTTCAGCCCTTCTGGAAAACAGTATGGACGATTCTCAAAAAATTAGAAATTGAGCTCCCATTTGACCCAGCAATACCACTCCTGGGAATATATCCCAGAGAGGCAAAAATGTATAGTCGAAGTGACATCTGCACTTGTTTGTTCATTGCAGCACTCTTTACAATAGCCAGAAACTGGAAGAAACCTGAATGCCCAAGAACAGATGACTGGTTAAAGAAACTTTGGTACATCTACACAATGGAGTACTATGTAGCTCTTAGAAAAGATGAAGTCATGAACTTTACATACAAGTGGTACAATATGGAAAGTATCATGCTAAGCGAAATGAGTCAGAAAGAGAGGGATAGACATAGAAAGATTGCACTCATCTGGGGGATATAAAGTAACAAAATATGAGATTAATACCCAAGAACAGCTGAGATCAGCACCAGGAGGATTACTCCATAGCTTAGTGGCCAGTCAGGCTTTCTAGAGGGAAAGGCAGCTCAGATAGAGAAGGGAACACCAAATAAAGGGTGTTTGGAGGATCCTCCCAGGAGGGGAGATGCATGTTGAAAGTAGACCATGGACTGAACATGATTGCCACTAAATGCCTCTTTTGCAGACCACAACACACAAAAGGAGAGAGAGAACATAGGGGATTGTCCTGACACAGAGGCGGGGGGATGGGGGGATGGGGTTGGGGGGGATATTATCCATGGTGGTGGAAAATGGGCAATGGTGGAGAGATGGGTATCTGATCATTGTATAATCAAACCCAAGCACAAAAAATTGTAAATCTATAACTGTACCTCATGGTGTTTCACTAATAAAAAAAGAAAAATAAAAAAAAAAAGAAATATGATGTGCCAATGTAAGTACATTATCTTTAAAAAAAACAAAATGCAAAACACATACTCATATAAGGAAGTCCCTAATATTCTGGAGAATGATGTTGATAATGAGACAGCTTTTTAAATGTATATGTGGGAAATAATAGTGAACTATTTCTCTTTCTTCCACTTTATTTATTCATAAATCTAGACTTAGAAATTATATGTATTATTCCAGTATAATTTAAAGTAAAATCAATCATCTTTCATATTTAAATCTAGATTTATTATAGTTGATTAGTTTACTTTAGCAATTACTTAAAAATGGCTATTGTTCAAATTGAATTATTACAGTAAATAAATGTGGTTTTAATTTCAATATAAGTGCATTTATTTGCAATTTAACCAACATATACGTGTAAACACACAAAAAACAATGGGCTAAGGGGACGGCAGCGGCCTATCTCTCCCGCCGCCCGCGTTTGGTAGTCTCAGGCCATTTCCCCACTCCACAGAGGTCGATGTCGATGGTCAGGTGAAGGAAGGAAAAGGGGGCCAAGCTGGTTGGTCTTAGCAGCAGTTTATTACATGGAAGAAGTGTATGTCATGGAGGCTTCAGGATCTCTCAAGAACATGTACCCTTGTTCTCTCAGCTTCTCTCCTCAGCCCCATCTTCCCAGGTTCTCTGATGAATGTGTCCCCCTAGAGAGCCCTGAAATCTCACTTATATAGATCATAGTACCTCTAAAGGGCACAATATAGTGATGTCATCAAAAGGAGTTACAGAAAGAACATTGAGGTGGCAAACCATACATTGTTTCTTTAAATCCACATTGTTTCTTTACATCACAGGTCAGTAATCCTGGCCTCACCTACAAACTACAAGCACTTGGATTAGCATATGAAAGACCAGTCTGCTTAGAGCTTTGAATCTATCTCCAAGATCAACCTGCCTGGAACCAGGCATCTACATCCATCCCAAAGATCAGGCCTGGATTAGCACCTGGGATCTTCATACCTAAAACCAGCTAGTTTCCTGTGAGATAAGGGAAACTGCCTCAATATACTGAAATCATTTACTGAAGTCAGTTTGAAGGGGAGAAAGGTTCAGTCTCATCCAAGCTAGTCAGGACACACAGGAAAGCAGTTTCTAGGGCAGATTCTCATTTCACAGATCAACTCACACTAGAACAGATTTCCCTGAATGTGTTTCTCCTCTCCTTGACCGACCAACATATAAGCATGCATAATATAAATCATTTTGTATGGACACAGTAAGAAATATTTTGAGCTTATAGAATTGCTCTCCTAAGGCCATCTCGATCTCAGACTGCAGTGCTCAAGTCAGATATCTTTCCTATTCCTAGCAGCAGGGTCCTAGTCTCATCATTACATTTGGATCATGACAGCATTTGCCTATGATCAAACTCTTAACCTATAGTTAAGAATCGTGGCACCTTGGCCTGACCCATCTCGATGCCAGGGTAGCACATAACTTACCGGCTTGCCCTGGTTCCATCCAGTCCCACGTCTAGACCCTGCTTTTGGGTTGATAGGAAGTGAGGGCAACTGAGGCTTAAGTTGAGAAAGCAGATGCCCGGGAGTGAATAATATTCAAAGACAATAAACTCCTCAGTTACAAAGCATAATATTAATTGTTTTCCTTATCTATACAAAAAGGACATTGCATTTAAAGTAAACTATTCAAAAGACATAAGGAGAGGAGAAAGGCAATATTAACTTACAGTACAAGTTCAGTGTCCTAGAAATATGAGACCTTACAAATTGGTTGGGGAAGTGAGCATAGAAGTGGTTACAGATAAATGTAGTAATGGTAATGACTCAGGAGCACTGTGATGGGTGCAACCTGATCAAAGTAAGCTCCTTGTACTCCAACAATGTACATATACATCTTTATTATAATTAATTTCTAATTAAAATGTCTTACAACAAATAATACTGGATACTGTGTTTTAGCAATAATTTAAGATTTTTGTGAATATAAAACTTTATGCTTACCAGTAAAAATGAATTGAAGTTACAGTTATTGGGAGTGTGTTTCAATGTTGAAATATTTTTCCTCAATAAATAATATTTGCATATATAAACATGAGCATATTCATTCATTTGTTATAAAATTCCATTTTATATAAAACTTGTCTAATGTTAAATAAAATTCTTATTGCATTGACTAAATTTTAAAAAATTATGTTCAAAGTAATAACACATTGATAAAATAACCCTGGGCAATTTTAATGTAAAAATGTTGAGAATTTATGTTAGTCAAGGTGAGTCATTACTTAAAATCAAAATTTTCTAAGTATCCTATAATCTATTCATTTATTTTCCTTTAATGGATTGCAAAATAATAATTATAAGTTGTCAATAATATAGAGTTGGGTACAGTTATTTAATGTTCAAGAGAAGAAAGATCTATGAACAATCTTTTAGATTCATGTGGTACATATATAAAATGTAAGCAGTTTAGGAATAAAATTGTACTTCCTAAAGTATTTTACTGTAATGTCCATGATTGTCGAGAGATTTGCATCAAAAGATCAAAATGATGAGGTGATTATGCACAGATTCAAAATTTCAATCATACCATCTGTAGGTGGTCTCAATAATGAGTCTTCATTACCAACAGGGAATGAAAAATCAGCAGAGTGGTTTCTTACAAGATATGCTGGAAATACTCCAGCAAGGATAGTTTCTCTGATCATGAAATTAACTTTTGTCATCATTTCTTTCCTGGCAAGCTACCCGTGATGTATTTGATATGCCAAACACAGTAACAACAAAGTCTCCAATGGAGACGTTACTGGGCCCGCTCGAACAAATCGATGAACAACAGCAGGACAGTAACAGTAACAGTGATCATTTCTTTCCAATAATTGCTTTTTAAACTAGAAAATAAATAGTTCATATATAAAACTAGAGTTATTTGCAGTGTCACCTGCTAAACATTACTTGATTAAATATACAAGTAATATACATGCATATAAAATTATGTACATAATTTACCATTTAAATTTAATATTGATTTTATAAACCTCATTAGTAGGCATGTGTAAAAATAGCTCTACAGGAAATGGCAGGCATATCGTCCATTCTCTTATAATTCCCTCTATTTTGTTTAGTCAGAGGAATGACGATGAGTGGCTGATTATTAGATTTTGCAGGATAAATAGATAATCACCAAGATGAAAGTATTTAGAAACATATTCTCTCATGTATTATGATTCATTATACCATAGTGACATCTAAGGATTTAGCTTATTGTTAACTAAGTCATCATGCTGATTTCTTAGGGTAATCATCATTAATTAATCCATTTAATAGTGAACTAGTATATTTATTCATTAGGAGAAATGTTGGGGGTGGTTGTTAATACAAATCACAGAAATAATTCACAGTCTATAATTTTAATAACATTAAGTTACTGTGACTTCAAATTTTTTTCATTATACATAGAACATTACAACATCACCCCTTTCACCAGTTTCTGCTTCCCTTCCCCACTATCACAGTGACCCACCCAGTCCAGCTCCCAACAGGGCCCTTGGTAATTCAGTTCTATAGAGCAGTTCTCAAATTCTGTTGCTTTTGGGCATTTGTTAATCCATTGCTGTTTTCATTTTTAGGGTCACACCCGAAGTTTTCAGGGCTTACTCCTGACTCTGAGCTCAGCAATCAGTTCTGACAGGGCTCAGGGGATCATATGTGGTGCTGAGAATTGAACTTGGATCAACTTCTTTTCAGGTCACTGCCCTATCAGCCAGACCATTACTCCTTTGCTTATGCCTTTTTTTTTATAACCCACAGATTAAATTTGTCTTTTGATTCTGTGTGTCTTCTTCTGACTCACTTCATTCACTAAATATCCTCGAGCTCCATCCATATAGCAACAAACTGCATGTTGTCATTTTTTCTTATAGTTGAATAGCATGCCATTGTGTGGTGTGTGTGTGCTTATGTGCGTGTGTTTATCTTTATACACAGTGTGTATACTTTAAACTCCTTATCCAATCATTTGTTGTTGGACATTTGGATTGTTTCTAGATCTTATCTATAGTAAATAGAGTTCCAATATACAGAGAAGCTCAAATGTTTTTTACAATAATGTTTTGAGGCAATTAGGGTGAATAAAATAATATTTGGCATATGCTGATAAAACCTCCAACCATGTATCAGAGTATTTTCAAGATGCACATTGTAAGAATATTACCCAAACTTGGATTTCACAGCAATTCAATTAAATATATTTTACCTAGTAGCAATGAACACAGCGGGTAGGGCATTTGCCTTACACGCAGCCAACATGGCCGACCCGAGTTCGATTCCTCCGCCCCTCTCGGAGAGCCCGGAAAGCTACCGAGAGTATTCGATATGCCAGACACAGTAACAACAAAGTCTCCAATGGAGATGTTACTGGGCCCGCTCGAGCAAATCGACGATCAACGGGAGGGCCTTTACCTTCACCTTACCTTTACCTAGTAGCATTGCATTCTAAAACAATGAAAGGCAACAACTACTGGTGATGGTACATGAAAAAAAAAATCTGTGACAAAAATGAGGAATAGGAGGGCAGTACTGGAAACACATTGTTGTAAGCTATTTACTTTATACATAAACTACCTAAAAGTTGAAAAGTAATTTGATAAATTCAAAAGCAACTGATAAATGGACCTAAAATGGAATTTTAAAAGATCATATGAAGAGAAAATGAAATAAAACTTTGTCATAAATTACAAATACAGTTTAATTAGTCCAACTGTTTAAATATGTATAGTCTAAAGACAAAGATTCTGGCTATAGGTAATGCTAACAAATATAAAATTTAGTAAGTAAAAAGATAATTAAGAAAACTTAAAGGGAAATATTTTTTGATGCAAAAACTTAAAGGGAAAAATAAGTATACAAAAGTTCAGTGTTTTATCATGAGAAAGAAAATATTTGTTTTATATTAGAAAATACTATATGAAATGCACTTAAGTAAATAAAAAAACTGCAATAGAAATCTCTATTGGTATAAAAACTGATGAGACATAGAACATTCAATATAAATACTATGTTGATTCATGTTGGAAATTAATAAAATCCTCTAGGAAACTGGGAGTAAATAGACCTTTCTAAATCTAGTAGAGGACCACCATAGCATCATGAGTCATGTGGTGTGAAGTCTATCCCTTCCTTTAAAGAAACACCTTTGATGCTTCTTGCAAAACTGGTTACAAGGCTATGAGTTCCCAAACTGTTGTCTATTGCTATAGGCAACAGCTCTATCTTCAAATTTGTTCCTTCAAATTTGAATTATAATCTGTTTTCTGTCATTTAATTTAGGGTTTCTTAGAAATATACACACCTGATTTTAATTCTAATTATTGTTAGAGTAAGAGTTGATGCTGATTTTTCAGGTTTACCTATTTTCGAATTCATCTACTTGGTAAAGTTAATTTGTAAAACCAAAATAGTACTTGAAAAACTTTCAGTTATTCAGGGATGCAGAGAGGGACAAAAAAAAAATGCGTCAGGGGCTTGAATAGGAGAATAGGACACTTGCATGCAGCCAACAGGCATTCTATCTCTGCTATTCCTTAGGGTTC
This sequence comes from Sorex fumeus, assembly GCF_029834395.1. NCBI lineage: Eukaryota > Metazoa > Chordata > Mammalia > Eulipotyphla > Soricidae > Sorex > Sorex fumeus. The sequence continues at coordinate 8,340,396 of NW_026606067.1, read as the reverse complement.
CCCAAGCTCTGCCAGTAATGCTCTCTGAGAACAGGACCAAGAGTAAGGCCTAAGCGCGGTCCAATGAGGCCCAAAACAATAGCAAAAAAAAAGTTTAGTCACTCTATGCATGCATTTAACAGAGGATACAGTCAATTTTCTGTATCAACTTGTAAACTCCAAATGTGATTTTAGGTTTTTTCCTGTTTGTTTTTTTTCTAGTGCCTTTTTGAATGAGTTTTACAGATGACCACTGGACTAGAGCCATTACTGACTGGATTCCACGGGATGTCAAAAGATCGCGTGGACACCCACCTACAAGATGGTCAGACTTCTTCGTTAAGATCCTGAATAATCGGTTTGAGGCTATGCATGTTCCTAGAATGAGCAGATGCCATTGGGCTACACTAGCACACAATGGGGATGAATGGAGACGTTACTGGCACCCGCTCGAGTAAATTGATGAATTACGGGGTATCAAGTGATCAAGTGAAGTGATCAAGTGTTTTTTTAATAAAAACATAGTTGTGCCTTTTGTGGTGATTTCACAGATTAAGTAGCCCAGGAAAAATACTATCTAGAGTTTGTAAGCATGGGGAAGCAATGAATTCATATTGATGAAATCCACTGATAAATGAATTGCATAAAGCTTAAATAACTTCCCCAGGTTACACAATTATTAACGAGTAAAATTTAGATTAAAATGATCTACACTTTTAGAGCCATTGTTGAATGGCTCTATGTACAGTATATTGAAAAACGTATAGTAAAATTCATTAGATGAGATACTGATTTGTCTGGTGATGAGTCCTTAATACATTTCTAAGTAAAATGAAATAAAGTATCAGGTTGTAGGGCCAGACCTATAGTTTAGTGAGTAAAGCACTTGCCTTGCACATGGCCAATCCAGGTTCAATTCTCTTGACCCTATTTGATCATTCAGTTCTCTCCAGAGATGTTCCTAAGCACAGAGCCAGAAGTAAGCCATGATCACTTCTGGGTGTGTCTTCCCCCAAAATACAGGGAGTTATCAGGTTGCCATTCAAAATGGCATGCCCCAATTTAACTTTGGGGGGAGTACATAACTTTTAGAAACTGTAGGATAACACTGTTTTGTCCGTCCTGCATAGCCTCAGGTAATTTAGGTTACTGGGTTGCTCCCATCACAGTGCTCCCATTCCTCTGTGTTTATTTGTAACTACTTTTTTCAGTGCTCTGTTGGTTTATAAATATTGTTTTTCTCTTCTCCCTAAGTCCTTTGCATAGTTTATTCAGAGCAATCTCCTTTTTGTATGGACACAAAGAAGACATACTTTTGTAATGTGACTCTCAGTGATATTTCCCCCCAGGCATCTGTTCTCTTACCTAAGCCTCAGCTGCCTTTACTTTCTAGCACTCCCCAAAGCAGGGTCCCAACGAGGGACTGGATGGAACCAGGGCAAGTGGTTAAGCTATGGCATCGAGATGGGCCTGGCCAAAGCGCCATAATGCTTAACTATAAGTTAAGAGGTTGGTAATGGACAAATGCTGTCATGATCCAAAAAGTAATAATTAGATTTGGACCCTGCTAGGGTTAGGAAAGATTAATCTGACCTGAGCTCTGTAGTCTGAGTCTGTGGCAAGATGTTCCCAGGAGAGCTGCCCTACAAGTCTCAGTGTTATCTCTTACTGTGTACAAAAATAGCCAGTATTGATATGTTGATAGTTATTGGACTGAGGAAAAGAGAAAAACACCTTAGGAAGTATTTTGCGTGGGGCAGTCAGGAAGGGCTTTAGAATACCTATTAGGTGGGTCCTCAGGAAGGGCTTTTTTATGTTGATTTTGCTACCTAACTGGGTGCAGTGTCAGCCAGACTGCAGGGGAGTTGGAGGCAAGAGAGTAGGAGAGAAGAGAGAGAGAGAGAGAAGGGCAGCAAGATGGACCGCAGAGAGACTAGCAAAGGGGAACATGTGCTTGAGAGAACCTGGGCCCTCCATAACATAAATTTCTTCTATGGGAGAAACTTCCTTGTAATAAACTACTACTAAGATCAACCAGCCTGGCCCTCATCTCTTCCTTCTTCTGCCCTTGGCCAACAGCTGTCCAGATCCAGGCCACACACAGAGGCTCAAGAGAACCGAACAGCAGGCAGTGAGACAGAGCCTTCCAGAGAGCCCGCTTCTGCGTGCATAGTTTTTTACAAGAAACAAAGTAAATTAAACATTTTTAAATTTTTAAAACTGTTTGAACCGTTAACTATATGTATTTAGTTTTAAATGGAATTTACTTAGATTTTGTACAGTTAAAACAAGATTGTCATTTTGTTTTGTTATGTTTACATGAAATTATAGTACCAAAATCAATTAAGGAAAAATTATTGAGGAAATTAAGGAATAATTTTATATTTAACTTTTCTAATTTCATTGGCACCTTAAATCACACATATTAATGAAAATCTAGTATATTTTATTCATTACTATACATTAATTAAATACTTTCTAGAATATGAAATGATTTTTTAACTTAATCTTAATATAATTTGAGGTCCTTACCTATATTCAGTCGGGATAAAAATCTTACTGACTCAAATAATTGATGTAATACTTTGCCAGCAGAGCACAACAGTTGTAAAATTACCTTGTTTATTTATATGATAACTTTGCTTTCTTGCATGAAAGTAATTTCGTGTATATATGACTATGAAATAATATATTATCTTCCTGTCCCAGTAGACTAGCAAAAAGGGAAGCAATATACGTTCAATCAGTTTTAGCTTTTAGCTGTGCACGAAAAAAAATCATTTTTCCTTCAATAAAATCATAACCTTTTACTTCCATTATTAACGAGTTATATTTTTAGGATGAGTTCATCTTTTTTTAAAGTACACATTGCATCTCAAACTTTCTTTCTTTCTTTCTTTCTTTCTTTCTTTCTTTCTTTCTTTCTTTGCTTTTTGGGTGACACCCGGCTATGCATAAGGGTTACTTACTCCTGCTCTGCACTCAGGAATTACTCCTGGCGGTGCTCAGGGGACCATATGGAATGCTAGGAATTGAACCCGGGTCAGCCACGAGCTAGGCAAATGTCCTACCGGCTGTGCTATAGCTCCAGCCCCGGCATCTCAAACATTTTAATCTATAGGTTAAGTAAGATATTAAGAGAATATGGAGTCAATTGCATTTTATGATCTTAATTTAATTCTACACATGCAAAATTACTGCAAGGATCTCTGGATCACAGACATGAATCTATAGTGTTATTAAAAATTCATTTCTGAACTCAGAATGATAGTGTGCCTTGCAGGTTTAGAGCTGGTCTAATGGCAGTATCAGCTGGCAGCATCTGACCTCCTGGGGAATCACTGACTGTGGGGAGCCTCAGAGTCTTGTTGGGATGACCCTGTTGGTTGCCAGTGTTATCAGTCCTGATCAGCACCTCCTCCTCAGGCTCAAACACTCATCAGCTGGTTCCAGAATTGGAGAATATCTGGAAGAGTCCTGTAAAAATCTCTAAAAACTTCTTGGGCGATGACCCCCTTCACCAGCCCCAACACACACAAAAATTTATTTTAAGTGAAATTGTAAATGTTTTCTGGTTTTTAGGGCAAACCTGCCATAACATTTAACTATCCATTACAAAAGTGAAGACAACATGCAGAAATGTTAATGTCTTATAAAGCAGTTATAGAAAATTTCACATCATCTAAATAAGTCTGATAATTAATCTGAATAACACTCATTAACCTTTACCACGCTACCACTCTCCAAAGCTGATTTCTGAGAACAAGAGAAAAGGCCATCTATTGACTGAGGGAATCAGAGCGACTCTATATATCTGGTCACAGGTTATGGCGTACGATTATGTTTGTGTGTGCATATATATGTGTATGTATGTTTTGTGTATATGTGTATGTGTGAAGGTGTGTTTGTGTGTGTTTGTGTGTGTATGTGTGTAGGGAGGAGTTCAGAGAAAGAGAGACAAGAGAATCTATATAGTTTTTAAAACAAAGTTTTCTTGGAGTCAACCTATAATTGCTTTTAACTGCCTAAAACTTTGAAAAACCCCAAATTTTGTGAATTGAACTCCTACAGAGAGAAAGATTGGATGTGAAAATCCTTAAACATATAGCCAGCTGGACACACAGTAACCACTGTTTATCTGGGGTGTCTAATATTATTCAGGAGCATATTTTTATTTTGGTTCCCTTTAATGGTGGAAACTTGATTTCACTTAAACATACTTGAACCTCTTACTGGAAATAAGGAAATCTAAATTTTCATTCTTTTCAAAACGCGTTTACTAATGGAAACAGCAATCTTAGAACAAAAGAAAGTGATAATCTTTCTGCAGTGCAATGAATTTCAACAAGAAAATGCTGCATTTTAGGGCGCCCGAAGAAATGTATACGAATATTATGCTGGAAGTCACTTAGATATTGTAGTCTAAGGTAGTCTAAGTATGCTAGGAAATTTACAGGATATGAAAAATGTCCCCACATCAAAGGTTTGTTTTAAGTCACATCTGATATTTAAATGCCTGCCAAGAATCCAAAACATCTGCCCAGACTTCATCTTATACGTAAATTCCTCCATCTTACACGTAAATTCAAGAAATTTGGGGACAATTTTTATGGACATTCAATTTTCCAGAGCTTCAATCCCCATGTCAATGAAGGGGTATTTTCTATTTGCTATTGAACTACACAAAAAAACTCATTAATTATTTTAGAAATTGAATGAGATTTGAGGAAAATAACACTTGGAGTACTGAAACTCCTGGCAATTAGTCAAATAACACAAACCAGTAAGAATGAAATATGTATATGTTCTTCTAACAATATGTAATATCTTATTAAGCTAATACATTTAATTGGTAAAGAATATTTTTTAACTTCTGATTCTTAGATATTATGATATATAAATGAGAATCCTTTTATGATAATAGCTATATTATATGCATCCTATATACACAGGTATGCTTATATCTGTTACTGTTATTTTTAAGAGTGAATCAGAGGGATAGATTAAAATTCTGATTTCTTAAACTAAATAAACAGTGGACCAAACTTATTAAACTGTGTGTCTACATTGTGAGATATATGTTTTATTTTTGTATTGTTTAGAACTTATAAAACTATTTGAAAACTAAAATGATGAAGGGAATGTGGATACCTAAAGCTGTGTCCAGAGATGCCTCCTGGCTCTGTGCTCAGGGATCATCCCTGATGATGCATGAGCAACCATATGTAGTGGCAGGGCTTGAACCACAATCAGCCACATCCAAGTTGGGTGCTTCTACCTCTATCCTATCTCTCCTATACTGAATGAAAGTCTCCATGATAGTACAGTCCTTAACTTATTCTTTAGTTTTGCATGAAGAAATGAGGAAGGAAGCTCTTACTCTGGCTAAACTGTTATAACTTAGACCACAGTTTTATATCTTGCAGTTTTGCAATTCCTAGGAATGGAATGAGTTTCTCTGATCTGGGCTATCTGTATTGAGATATACTCAAATGGTGGCTTTAGTATTAACATATAATTATATTTTTACCACTTTTACTAAATTGCATGTAGTTTCAGAATGGATGCTTCTAGTGAATTTTAAATTATGCATAAAATTACAGAAGTGATGATGCAATTTCATTGTAACTACAAATGTTCTTTTTCCTCATAATTTCAATTGAAGTAAAATGTGTGTTGTTTGTTCCAATATACCATGCTGATATGATATGATATGATATGATATGATAATTCAGCTTATTCATTAGAGAAGAACTTGGGAAGAGGGGGACAGGCACACGTGGCAGTACTCGGGGCTTACTTCTGGCTCTGTGCTTATGGATTATTCTGGGTGGAGTTCAGGGTACCAAAAGGGCCGGCTGCACGCCAGGTAAGTGTCCTACCCTCTATACTTCCTCTCTATTCCTTAGAAAAAAACTTGTTTTTCTTTTTGGGTCACACTCGGGAATGCACAGGGATTATTCCTGGCGGTGCTCAGGGGACCATATGGGATGCTGGGAATCGAACCCAGGTCCACCACGTGCAAAGCAAATGTCCTACCCACTGTGCTATCGTTTCAGCCCTGAAAGAAAAATTTTTAAAAGAACATATGAGAATAGAGAAATTGCTGCACCTATCAACCACCACGAGCTTCAAACAAAGGAGTATAAAAACATAACATCTCAGGGTTTTGAGGATGAGTGCGCTTGTTTGTATGAGCATGAATATGTGTTTGTATGTATCTGGGTGTTTTGTTCTCCTGCTCTGCCTGACTGAATGGGAAAAAAAAAAAGACAGTGAGATGGGCAGGGACAGATGATGCATAAGGAAAAAGGCAAATGGCTAGAAAATGTTCCCTATTGCCTAGTCTTCACTCTCTTGCCCCATCGTGGACCTGAAATACTACTCAGAAACTGTGTTTTGTGTCAGTTAAAATATGATCGATATTAGATAATTTTCTAAATAGTTATATATTTAGACAATTTTTTGAATTGTCTAAATATATAAATTACTTAAACAATTTTCTAAATAGTTATATAAGATTCCCTCCTCAAGTTAACAACCAAATTTTGAGATTATCAATCTGCTACATAGGGATGTCTCTTTGTTTGTGGTCATTAAATTATTTAGTAAGGTAAATTATTGTGCTTGGGAAATATGAGACAGGAACAAAAGTGTGAGAGGAAGCTGGGAAAAGAACAGAAGAAAAAGAGAGAAAGAGACAAAATCCCATAAGGTAAATAGGTAAAGACGAGAAATGAATAGCCTACTTGGGATGTTGTTAATTCTGTAATGGAGTTTTTTATTTAATTTTAGAAAAGTGGAGATTTTTATGTATTTTAGGGACACCACGTTGTTCTTTTTTTTAAGTTAAAAAGGAAAAAATTTGCAACTATCAAAAATAAACAGGGAATAAGTTTGAGCATTTTGAGCCTTCAGTCAAACATATATCTTAAGTAAAGCACTTGCTCAAGTGACATTTCATATTTATACCACAAGTAAATATGGTGGTTCTTTCTGTTTGCAAAATGGGTCCTACCAGAGCCAAGGAGGAGAATAGGCAGGAAATAGCAGTGGATCTGGTACATGGAAGCACCTTGAGGCCAGGGAGTGAGAACAGCTGGTGGAGGCTAGTGGAGTTCCAGCTGGAGGTCTGGATGCCTCCAGAGCAGACAACCCCAATACCCAGAATAACTGTACTTTCAATCTCTGCAAAAAGATGAGGTGCCCCTTTTCTAGCAGATAAGCAAAGGACAAAGAAGATTTAAATGTAAATGAAAGTACCAAGAAAGAGATTGTTTTACTTTGTCTTAGTGACTTTGGTTCATTTCTACAGACAAGTTGCAGTATGGTGTAATGGTGTCCATAATAATTACTATTTGGGAATCCTTACTAGGTAATTTTCACAGTGCGTTAGGTTCCCAATTATATTATTATTATTATTATTATTTTCTTCAGGGGGTCACACCATGCATTGCTCAGAGGTTAACTGTTGGCTTTGCATTCAGGAATTACCCCTGGTGGTGCTCAGAGGACCATATGGGATGCTGAGAATTGAACCTTGGTCTGCTGCGTGAAGCTAAACAATTTAAATTTGATCGAAGATTTTTTTCTCCTAATGTATGATAAAGATCAGAACAGATCTTGTAAAGCTCCACAGAAGACAATATAGAAAACAGTATCTATAGCTCTGATGCAGAAACCACTCCCTTTGAGTGCAGTAATCCCTCTGCACCACTAAGTGTGGTCCTAAACCAAAAGAGAACAAAACAGAAAAGCAAAAACAAAAAAGAAAGCAGTTCAGAAATTACTACTCACCTGGCGTAGTTTCAAAAGCAAACCAATTTCTATGTAATCTGGGATTAAAACATAGAATTCTAGATAGTTGAGTCAAACTTTTAGGCCTCTGCCCCATCCCTGTTTTTTTCTGAAATAGATGATAATTGCAATCATATTTAATGCCTTATGATTGGTAGAAGCAATAATTCAGGAGAAGAATATGGTTAAGATAAAAAAAGAATATTCCTCACGTCCTTTGGTATGAGATCTGTCTTTGAAATTACAAAAGGTGTTGTTAAACAAGATAAACAAGATACTCATTTCCTAAGTATATATATACAGTAAAATTTCATGGTATCAGCATGCGAAATATAACACCTGGCATCAAATTAATTGAGGCCACATTGTTAGTAACCATTCTTATCTGATATTTTATGGTTAATTACTTTATTAAAAACATTTAAAATTGTAATTGAATATGTACAGAACAAGAATTTTAAACATAGTCAATAAATATTATATTTGAAGACATTACATTTTTATTACAGCATAAAAATTTAGTTTCATCATGCCCAACATAAAAATTACATAGCAGCATACTTATCTAAAAATATATGGAAGAATTATGATCTATAGCATTAACATTCTAGTGGCATCCTATGATGCTTAAGTAAACATTAAATAAAATGACTTGCCAAGTATGTAGTGAAAATTAAAATGCCATGATCTATCCATTCGAATAATTCACAGAAGCAGGATCAATTAGGAATGATCTTGTCTTGAAGTTTCTATTCAATTATGAAGAAATGCACTTGACAAAAATAATTGCAATTAGCTATATAAGGGATATTATTAATTCAAATTTTCTATTAGAAGGCAGAGAAGAAATTATTCAAATAAGTATGGCTGTCTTAAATTTTAAGTTATTGGATCTCTCTTTAGAAGATAAAAGGAGACTGAACTACAGTTACTGAAAAAGAACTTCAAATGAACTCTCTGGGAAAGTATATTCTAGTACATTGAGATAGGCTGCTTGACCATATAACATAGTAGAAAGTAATGAGCAGGTGGTTGGGACTTATGTTGTGAGTATAGGACTAAAATTCAGACCTGACATTTCTCTTGGCTATCAGTGTCAGGTCCCATTACGTTTTGAAATGAAATGCACCTATCCACTGTACGGTCTTTGATTTAAAGTTTGCTGGCACTGATTTGAGTACTTGGTGTGTAGTTGGTCACGTTTGAAAAGATGGTAGTGTGATTATCTCTAGGGCAAGTTGTATTCTTGATAAAGTCTGTGATAAGAGTATGGAAAATCAACTAGTAAGGGATAAAAATATTTATAAACCATATACCCAAGAAATGTTCTCAAAATTAACATTAAAATTTAATAATAAATAAATTTGAAATGTGCAATGAGCCTCCAAACACGACCAGTTCAGGACAGATAGATTGAGCAGCTCTGTGTTGGCATGCTGGGACACTGAATTATCAGATCCACATAGGTTATCACTGGGAGTGGTCCCAGTTCCCAAAACTCTCTTTGGAAGTCCTGCTATCTCCAAAATATTAGAAAGAATGTAGGGACTGGAGAGTTTATAATGCTGTAGGCAAAGCGTTTGCCTTACATATGACTAACTCAGGTTGATCTCCAGCACCACATTTGGTTCCCCGAATATTTCCAGGAGAAATCGATAAAAACAGATCTATTAGTAAACTTTGATCACTTTCAGAATTGCCTAAAACCGAAACACACACACACACACACACACACACACACACAGTTAGGGCATTAGAAAAAGTCATATTGTGATAGACAAATACATCTTTCACTGAAGACTAGGCAAACATGCACATGGAATAATGTTCAACACTAAGAAAATGCTAATTAAAATCACAATCTAATACTACAGCACAGCTTACAGAGTGACTACAATAAAATCGCACCACCAAACGCTAGTAAAGATTGAGAACCTGGGTCATGTAAACATAGTGAAAGAACATAAAAGGGTATGAACATTTGGAAAATGATTAACCAATATCATAATTATCTAAACTAACAGTTACCCATATAGGCAGACACAGCACTGCACTGTAGCACTGTCCTCCCATTGTTCATCAATTTGCTCAAGCGGGCACCAGTACCGTCTCACAACAAATTTTGAGACTTGTTACTGTTTTTGGCATAATGAATATGTCAGGGGGATCTTGCCAGGCTTTCCTGTGGGGGTGAGACACTCTCAGAAGGTTGCCTGGCTCTTCCAAAGGGGCAGAGGAATCGAACCCGGCTTGACCGTGTGCAAGGCAAACACCCTACCCACTGTGCTATTGCTCCAACCCAAATACCTTTGAATAAAAGACCCCTGGGCTTATTTACCAAAGAAACTAGTTACACTCATAATCTGAAAAACTGGGAAATAATGAAGATATCTTTCAATGGGTAAATGTTTAAATTGTAGCACTTCCATACCATGGAATTTTGCCTAGAACTAAAAATAAACTATAATGTAGCAAATTAATCACTGCTAAATTTAAAAGATTAAATATGGTGCTTGAAAATAGCATATTTTCTATAATTGTATTTGTATAATTTAAGAGTGACCAAAGAATAGAAATTAAGTATAGTAGTTGCTGGGTTTAAGAGTTGAAACAGTGGAAAATGAATCCATTGAAGTGTAGTAAGAGATTTGGGCATGAATCAGTGTATATGTTTTTAATTAAGCAAACATCCTACTTTTTATACTATACTATAGTTTTGTGGATTGTTATCATTGGGGAAACTAGTTAATAATAGAATTTGAGAGGGGCAGAAGAGAAAGGAGAGTGTGTAGGGTGCTTGCTTAAGTGATTCCTAAACAATGACAGGAGTGATTCCTGATCCAGAGCCAGGAGTAAGCCCTAATACTGCTGGCATGTCCACAAGGAATACAAAAATGGAATCTTGGGTCAGAGAGTTTAGCTGGTGTGGCACTTGCCTTATTAGCTGGTGATCTGGATTCTATCCCAATCACCAAATATTGTCCCCTGAGGACAAAGCCAGGTGAAATTATTAAGCACCACAAACTATAGCCCCCAAACAAACAAACAAAAAATCTGTATTGTTTCCAATAAAAGAATATGAATCTATGTCTTTGAAAGTAGGTTTAATTAGAAATATGTATTATTTAAAATAATTTCAAAATAATATATATTTACAAATAATTTATTTTTATTGCTCTACTAATTGTGTTCTGGGTGAATATAGAATCTACCTTATTCTTTTTCTATGTTTTTTTTTTTGTTTGACTGAATGAAATTCCTGAGAGCCACAGTGGAGTTATGAACAGAGTTCCTATTTGTTTCCTCACTAATTTTATTAGTGGGGAGGGGGGAGTGAGAGGGCCACACCCATCAGGACCAGCTCCCCAGTGGTTCTTGGTGCACCAGCAGGTGCCACGTTTCTAATTTGGTTCTCCGATAATGGAAAGCATGCATTCCATGCCTTTAGTTTATTGTCTGTCCCTAATTTTGTTTATAAACAAGTTACATGTTCTTTAGAAAAGATGATGTTTTCTCATAAAGTCAAGAAATTCATTTACTAATGATACTCATTGAATGTTAGGGTTTTTAAATTTTAATACATTAAAGATTAAAAATTTTAATTTTAAGCTTGAGGATTCCAATTTTTGTTTGTGTGTGGTCACATTGGAAGTACTAAGGGTTTTCTCCTGACTCTGTGCTCAGAGGTCATCTCTGGCCAGAGATCAGGCCATATGTGGTGCCAGGAATCAAATCCGAATTGGCCACATGCAAGGCAAGGGTCTTATTCAATATACTATATACTAAGGCAAAACATTTCTAAATAGTTTTAGGGAACTTTCTGCACTCATTCTCAGCTGAGTTTGAAAATTGTAATTTATTTTGCTCCATATTTCTTTTATTTAAAAAAAACTATAAACATATCAATGTAAAGATGCTGCTACCAACACTGTATTTCGAAGGCAATGAAAAATTCGAATGAATCAATTCTAATGGCCATGTTTGTGTTGACAAGGACACCGATGCCTCTGACACCTCTTTTATCGCAAGTTCTTCACTCCAGTCATCCTGAATAGGATTGGCAGAAAACTAGATGAAGGAGAACCATGCGAGCAAGCCGGGTTCCGCAAAGGATTCAGCACCATTGACCATATCCACACAATAACCAAGCTCATTGAGGTTTCTCGGGAGTTCAAAATGCCAATCTGTCTAATGTTCATTGATTTAAAGAAGGCCTTTGATTCTGTTGAGACGAAAATGGTCATTGAAGCCCTAGCCAATCAGGGCATTCATCAGAATCCTCCTTGAGCTGTATCACGGATTCACTACCAGGATCTCACCATTTTACAAAAAAAAGTAATCATTGATGTCAAGAGAGGGGTTCGGCAGGTTGATAGCATTTCACCGAAACTCTTCAGTGCCACCCTTGAGAACATCATGCGATGACTGTAATGGGAAGGAATGGGAGTAAAGATAGATGGTCGGCAACTACACCACCTTCGCTTTGCTGATGACATTGTTTTAATAAAACCAAACATTAGCCAAGCGGCACAAATGCTGGCCAACTTCGACCATGAGTGTGGAAAGGTCGGACTACAGCTGAATCTTACGAGGACAATGTTTATGAAAAACAGCCTTGTTCCTGACTCTCCATTCACTCTCAACGAATGACCATCTTCGAATGCAACAGTTATGTGTACCTAGGTCGAGAAGTCAACATGACAAATGACCTGGCACCTGAGCTGCGCAGGAGGAAAATAGCAGCTTGGAACGCCTTTAAGAGTGTCAAAGAAATAGCTAAGAGGATGAAGAACCTCTGGCTCCGGACACATCTCTTACATTCCACTGTTCTTCCTGCATTAACATACGCCTCAGAGACCTGGGCCCTACACAAACATTATGAGAACTCTATTCAGGTCTCCCAAAGAGGAATTGAAAGAGCTATGCTTGGAATATCACATTTCATTCAAATAAGAGAAAGAATCCGAGTTCCGACCTCGTAAATGATCAAGAATCAGGGACACTGTCTCGTTTGCCAAGGCATCAACTATCAGATGGGCTGGTCATGTAATGAGATTTAGAGACGACTGCTGGACTAGAGCCGTTACCGACTGGATTCCATGGACGTCAAAAGACCGCACGGCCGCCCACCTACCAGATGGTCAGACCTCTCCATCGAGACCATGAAAGATTGGTTTGAGACTCTTCGTGTTCCTAGAACCAACAGCGCCATTGGGCTACACTAGCACGCGACAGGGATAAATGGAGACGTTACTGGTCCCCACTAGAGTAAATCGACGATTATCAGGAAGTCAAGTGATCAAGTGATCAAGGGACAGAGTACAAATGGGATAGATATTCATTGCCTCAAAAGCTTCTGCTGAGTACTGGAATATTTCCATTCTGGTACATATGTGACAGAACAATGGTATGCAAATCTACTTTAACTCTAGGGATCACAAAACTGCAGGACAAGATGTATACCTTCCTTACAGAAAGAGGTGAATAGAAGAAGGTCCCCAATGATAATGTTTATCTATTCCCTGCCCTGTCCACTACTTTATATATCTATTTTCTGTTAACATATCTACCCACTACTCAAGAGAATTATTTCTCTTTGCAATGATGGAAATAAAAACATTAAATATTCCAAGTATCAAGCATTTGATACAATTTTTAAACGTATCACGTTCCCAAGCAATATATCAGTAATCTTTATGAATGATTATAATAATGTGCACTAGTTTAGACATTGTGAAACAGTTATTACTCACATGTATTGAGTTTCTATTTAAGTTCATTCAACTGTCTGAGTAAAACTGAATACTTTCAGTTTGGTTTAAGAAGCCAATCATTCCTACTCACGCCTTTTGCATATAACCTGATTATTAACTTTTAAATCACAACTCCCTGACATACCAAAGTCTATTTAGTAAAAATTCATAAAATTTGCATACTTACAATTTTTATACTCAGTACTTAGGAATTGATTACAAAATTAAATAAAATGTCAGTACCAAAGATTGATAGAAACCAGAAAAAGCGTAATCATCACTTTTTAATAGGAAAATGCAAATCAGAACACAATGAGGAATAGCGTTTCACAAGTAAGAAAATGGCATGGTTTGGGGGGTGGGAGGGAAACTGGGGCATTGGTGCTGGGAAATTACACTGGTGGAGGGATGGGTGATGGAACATTATGTGACTGAAACCCAATCATAAACAGCTTTGTAGTACTCTATCTCACGGTGATTCAATAAAAATAAAAATTAATGTTAAAAAATAGTAAAGGACTATTTTGTAAAGTTGCAAATAAAATGGCATGTATTAAAAAACATTGGTAACAACCAGTATTGATGGGTGTGTGGTTAAAAAGAGGAAACGTCATTTATCATTGGTGGGTGTGTTTCTCTCAGTCTGTATGGAAAATAATATGACTATATTTCATCAAAATCAAGAATATCTAGGCTATTGAACTTTTATTTGATCTGGTGAGTGGTTATACTTCTCCCCATTCAGTTGTATGTCATTTACATTTAGACTTCTTTTTCCGTAAAGAAACTTTAATTTTATGTAATCCAATTTGTTTATTTTTGTTTGTGTCACCTTTGCCAGTGGAATCATATCATTGGAAGCGTATTAGAAACAAGTCTAGGAGTGTGCTGTGTATATTCTTCAATATAGTTTATAGATTCTTGTATGATCTCAAGGTCTTAAACTACTTTGAATTGACTTTTAAGCTGTAAGATATGGATTCAGTTTTTTTTTTCAGGACAGTGCTATTCAGTTTCTCCAACACTGTTTATTGAGACTACACTTAGTCCGCCTCATGAACACAATAATAAAAAAATGAAAGAAACTGAGGGGAAGAGTAAGTGGAGTGGATAGGAAATAGCAAGAGCAGAGCACAGGGTCCTTGGACACATCATTGGCATAGAGGTGAATTACAGTTGTATCTATCTGTACCACAGAGAAACAACACCAGAAGCATAAGACACAAACTTAATAACTTAATACCTTAACTTCCCGTTAATCGTTGAATTGCTCAAGCGGGCGCCAATAAAGTCTCCATTTGTCTCTGCTGCGTGCTAGTGGCCCAATGGCGTTGTTCGCTCTAGGAATACGAAGAGCCTCAAACCAATCGTTCATGATCTTCATGAAGAAGTCTGACCATCTGATAGGTGGGCGGCCACACGGTCTTTTGACATCCCCTGGAATCCAGTCGATAACAGCTCTAGTCCAGCGGTCATCTTTAAATCTCATTAGGTGACCAGCCCATCTGATTTTTGACACCTTGGAAAATAAGACAGTGTCTCTGACTCTTGATTGTTGACGGAGGTCGGAACTCCGGATTCTTTCTCTCATTTGAATGAAAAGTGATATTCCAAGCATAGCTCTTTCAATTCCTCTTTGGGAGGCCCAAATAGCGTTCTCATCCTGTTTGCGTAGGGCCCAGGTCTCTGAGGCATATGTTAATGCAGGAAGAACAGTGGAATCAAAGAGATGTGCCTGGATCCAGAGGTTTTTAATCCTCTTAGCCATTTCTTTGACACTCTTGAAGGCGTTCCAAGCTGCTCTCTTCCTCCTGCGCAGCTCGGGTGCCAGGTCATTTGTCATGTTGACTTATTGACCTAGGTACACATAGCTGTTGCATTCGGAGATGGTCGTTCCGTTGAGAGCAAATGGGGCATCAGGAACGAGGCTGTTTCTCATAAACATTGTCTTCCTAAGATTCAGCTGTAGTCCGACCTTTCCACGTTCACGGTCAAAGTCGGCCAGCATTTGTGCCACTTGGCTGATGTTTGGTGTTATTAAAACAATATCATCAGCAATGTGGAGGTGGTGTAGTTGTCGACTATCTATCTTTACTCCCATTCCTTCCCATTCCAGTCGTCGCATGATGTTCTCAAGTGTGGCACTGAAGTGTTTCGGTGAAATGGTATCACCCTGCCGAACCCCTCTCTTGACATCGATGATTACTTCTTTGTAGAATGGTGAGATCCTGGTAGTGAATCTGCAATACAGCTCAGGGAGAATCTTGATGTATTGAGCTTGAATGCCCTGATTGGCTATGGCTTCAATGACCGCTTCCGTCTCAACAGAATCAAAGGCCTTCTTTAAATCAATGAACATTAAACAGAGCGGCATCTTGAACTCCCGAGAAACCTCCATGAGCTTGGTTATTGTGTGGCTGTGGTCGATGGTGCTGAATCCTTTGCGGGACCCAGCTTGCCCGCATGGTTGTCCTTCATCTAGTGTTCTTCCAATCCTATTTAGGATGACTCGAGTGAACAATTTGCAGATGACAGACAATAGGCAGATCGGGTGATAGTTGCCAATTTCATGGATGTCTCCCTTCTTGAACAGTAGAACAGTCCTGCTGGTTTTCCACTGGGAGGGAACCTTGCTTTCAGACAGGTAGCGTGTGAAGAGCCGAGCCAGTTTATTGATGAGTACTGACGGCAGGTTCTTCAGGTATTCAGGTCTGAATCACTCCTGACAGTGCACAGGCGACCATATGGGATGCTGGCGATTGAACCTGGGTGGACCGTGTGCAAGGCAAATGCCCTACTCATTGGACTATCGCTCCAGTCCAGTGTGAAATTTTAATGAGAGAAATACTGGAAGTCGTTAGCAGAGTGTATGTATTGTCTGGGCCAGTGCTTTTCCTTTCTTTACTGACGAAATGGCGTGTCAGATTTCGGAAGGGAGAACATTGGGAATGACATATCCATCCTGTGGAATTTGGTATGTTGCAAGTGGACATGGCTCTCGAAGAGATTTGAGTAGAAGTCATGGATAATCTTCTCCATTGCCCTTCTGGAAGATGTGATAGATCCATCAGGATGTCGAACGGCTGTCATCTTGGTCTTGTAGTTGTTGAAGGACAGGCGGGTGTTACGAATACTTTTCCCGGCTTCTGCTGCATCTACCAGCACTTCTGCTCTTCTCTCTTTGAGGTCTTCTTTGATCCTATCTCTGCACTGCTTTGCGAGCTCGGACGTTAGCTTGCAGTTGCCTGAGGCATGCGCCAAGCCACGCTGGCGAATAAGCTCAAGAGTTTTCGAAGACAGGCTTTTTTTGTGGCTATCTCTCTCTTGGCCTTCCTCGCACAATCATGGAGGTGCTGAACCAGTCAATCGGATTCCTCGTCAATGTTGTCAACAATGGCATCTTCCCCTGTTGCTGCAATAGTGCCAAAGTGCTCCCAGTTGGTGGTCGTTCTGGGAGTTCTCTTTTTAAACTTTGCAGCCCTTTCTCCCCGTCCTGTGAAGTAGAATTTTGCATGAAGGAGATGGTGGTCCGATCCCGTTTGGAATTTTGGGACAACAGCGACATCGGTCAGGCAAAAGCATCGATTGAATATGATGTGGTCTATTTCGTTGTGGAATCATCCACTGGCTGACTCCCGTGTCCAACGTTTAGATTCAGCCTTCTGGATCTTTCAGTTACCATGGATGGTCTTGGTCGACATGATGAACTCAGACAGTCTCTCACCCTTTTCGTTCCATTCTAGGCCATGGGTCCCGATGTGAAGTTCTTCAGCTGATCTTCTAGGTCCTATCTTGACATTAAAATCACCCACAATGATCTTGTTGAAGCTGTGGTCTTCTTTATAGGACTTCTGCAGCTCCATGTAGATCTTCTCAATTTCTCTTTCATCATAATGTGATGTTGGTGCATAGACAATGAAGATAGAAACTGTCGGCAGTGAGCCACATCTATTCAAATGTAAACGTTCGATTCGGGTTGTTAGGCATATTCGAATCATCAATGCTCATGGCCAAGTTTGTGTTGACAAGGACACCGACGCTTCCGACACCTCTTTTATTGCTTGTTCTCAGGAAAAATTCTTCTACAGTGTCAAAAACGACATGGTGAGATTGATGCCTTCTTGTCTTGGTCAGACCAATGATGTCGTACTTGATCTTTCGCACTTGTACCATCAGTTCCTTGATGGATGCATCTGATGCTAGTGTACGTGCATTGAAAGTACAGACAAACATTTTTGTCTTCCTTCATTTTGGCAGCCTAGTTCGGCCTTGAGCTTTTATCAGCCTCTCCTTTCTCATCCTTCTCAGTGCTGCCATGTTGGTGAAGCCTTCAGGGTCAGGTGAATGAGACCCATTGTAATTACTGGTTTTGGCATATAGAATACACAACGGATAGCTTGCGAGGCTCTGCCATGCGGGCGGAATACTCTCGGGAGCTTGCCAGTCTTTCCAAGAGGGATAGAGGCTTTTGGGGTAACCTCTAATTGCCCTCGTAGGTGTTACCATATTTGAACCCTATCAAATATGGTACAGCAATTCCGTAAGATGGGGATTTACTGTCTTATGATTTGTCCGCGAAGCGGAAAGCATCCTGGAGTGTGGCGGCGGCTGGGTTGTGGAGGTAGTGTCGGTAGTGAAGGTCTGCCAGTGGGGTGTTTATCTGGTCCCGGTAGAAGTAGGATGGGTCTTCTGTGCGCAATCCGATCCCTGAGTCTCTGGTGGTTGGTGGAAGCAGACAGGGCAGGGTAGGGTGGGGCTCCTGATTAGAATCCCTTTGTCACCTGTGGTTGGTGGGAGCAAGCAGAGAATCTCTGTTCCTGGGTCCATTGAGCCTGGAGTCCAAGGTCTCAGAGAGTTTCGCTTATCTTGTTCTGTGGGTCTTCAGTTGTGCGTGAATCTCGGCCGGAGTTGCCATGCTGGTCAGGAAAGCGTCCTGGAGTGTACCGGCAGCTGGGTAGTGGAGGTAGGACACAAGGTAAGACACAAACGTCTCCATTGGAGACTTTGTTGTTACTGTGTCTGGCATATCGAATACGTCACGGGGAGCTTGCCAGGCTCTGCCGTGCGGGATATATATATTAAGGTTCCTTATTAAACCCCAGGGAGATTCCAGAGTTAAAACTCCACTAATTAGTAACTCTCCCTTCCCTGCCCCCTCCCTAGTAGAGCTTTAGAGTGAAACCATTCCTGTCCCTTCCTTATTGGGATGTAAACCTTTTTTTGACGCTTCCTTGCTGGGATGTAAATTTTGAAACCATTTGTTGACTCTTCCCTGTTGGGTTGTAAATTCGGAAACCATTTGTTTGCCCTTCCTTATCTGTTACCTCTGTTAGGAACTTTTCCCTTATCTGCTTCCACCAATCAAAGGGAGCCAAGTGATATCCAAATGTCTGAGTTACCAGATGCCCACTAGCCACAATGCCTATGTACATAAATGCTGATCTTTGAATCTATAGGCTAAGGAGTGATATACTTTTAAATGGATTGGTTAAGAAAGCATATGTTGTTACAAATCTATTGGCTATGAAATGTGCGGGCTTTGCTGTAAGGCCAGTGAAGGCCTATCTAAGATCCCCTTTGAAGAAGTTCGGGGTCTTGCCTGATGGCTTGACACCGGCTAGCCAGCTAATAAACTACCTGCATTCTAATTGCATTTCTGCGTGGTCCTTGCTTGTGGTCTGAGATCCAGAGTCGTGCCATAACAGTGTCATGGAGGCCTCAGGATCTCTCAAGCACATGCTCCTTTGTTCTCTCTACTTCTGTCCCCATTCTCTCAGACCTGTGTTCCCCTTGAGAGCCCTGAAATCTCCTTATATAGATCATGGTACCTCTAAAGGGTGCAATATGGTGATGTTATCAAAAGGAGTTTCAGAAAGAACATTGTGGTGGCAAAACACATATTGTTTCTTTACATCTGCAGGTTGGTAATCTTGGCCTCTGGAAAGAAGATACAAAACCAAGACTGAAACCTTTCACAAGCACTTTCACAAGCTACAAGCACTTGGATTTGCATCCCAAAGACCAGTCTGCTAGAGCTTGGAATCTACATCTCAAAGACCAGCCTGCCTAGAGCCAGGCATCTACATCCCAAAGATCAGGCCTGGCTAGCACCTGAGATCTGCATATCTAAGAGCAGCTAGGTTTCTGTGAGACTAGGGAAACTGCCTCTTACAATATACTGAAATTATTTACTGAAGACAATTTGAAAGGGGAAAATGTTCAGTCTCAACCAAGCTAGTCAGGACACATGGGAAAGCAGTTTCTAGGGCAGACTCTCACTTAGCAGATTCATTCACCCTAGAACAGAATTCCCTGGGTGTGTTTCTTCTCTCCTTGTCCGACCAACATATAAGCATACATAATATAAATCATTTTGTATGGACACAGTAAGAAATACTTTAAGCTTATAGAATTGCTCTCCTAGGGCCATCTCCATCTCAGACTGCAGTGCTCAGGCCAGATATCTTTCCTATTCTTAGCAGCAGGATCCTAATCTCGTCGTTGATTTTGGATCATGACAGCATTTGTCTATGATCAAACTCTTAATCTATAATTAAGAATTGTGGCACCTTGGCCTGGCCCATCCTGATGCCAGGGTAGCATATAACTTACCGGCTTGTCCTGGTTCCATCCAGACCCATGTCGGGACCCTGCCCCTTGGGGTGCTAGGAAGTGAGGAGAACTGAGGCTTAAGTTGAGAAAGCAGATTCCCGGGAGTGAATAATATTCAAAGCCAATCAACTCCTCAGTTACAAAGCATTTTATTAATTAATTGTCTTCCTGTATCTATACAAAAAAGACATTGCATTAAAGTAAACTATTCAAAAGACATAAAGAGAGGAGTAAGGCAATATTAACTTACAGTGCAAGTTCAGTGTCCTGAACCAACCTTACAAATTGGTTGGGGAAGAGAGCACAAAGAATTAGTTACAGACAAACTGATGTCGGTGGGCCCCACGGATGACTTATGTGAAGTGGGGAGGAGAAAGACAGCCACTTTCTCCCCACCCGCCTCTGCCACCTGGAACCCTGGGTAGGCTAGGACCGGTAAAGTCTCCAGTGAGCACCTGCTCGGCATGGGCCTAAGCCCCGCCAGCCCCACAAGGTGGCCGTCAAGCCACACCTGAAGTTCGCTTGATCTTCTCCGCACAGGAGTTAATCCCCGCCACCCGATTGCTCGGGGAGCCACGGACTCAAGTTGGGGCGAGAATTCGCTCTTTGCAGGAAAGGAGAGACCAGTCCCAAGCCTTACCCGAGGTTTCTGGGGTTCTTGTCTCGCTCGCAGAAAAGAATTTCAGGAGTAGAAGAGCAGTGAAGTAACAGGTTTTATTTGGAGGATTTTGGAGAAGGGAGAGAAAGGGATAAGCAGAGAGAGAGAGAGAGAGAGAGAGAGAGAGAGAGAGAGAGAAACACATCCAGAGGGAACGCGGGCTTCTCCGAGGGTGGAGAGAGCGCCAAGTGGGCTCTCGAGCTGGTTCTTATAGATCCTTCTGACTCGGAATGTTCTGGAATCTCCTTGGGGCTGTGTCGCTGGAGTCAACCGGATTGAAAGGGGGTTCGAGAATCATCTGACTTGGAATGTCCTGGAATCTCCTTGGGGCTGGGTCACTGGAGTCAACCGGATTGAAAGGGGGGTTCTCGGAAAGGAGGAATTTCATGTGGGGGAGGCCCATATCTTCAGGGTCTGGGGATGGTCTTATCAAGTCCTTATTCTCTGTCTCCACAGGGTGGGTTGGTCCTAGAATTCTTCTTCTATGAGACTTTGTTTCATTGCAAAGAGCCTTTCCCTATCTACCTGTCTACATCAAATCCCCCCTAGAGATTCCACCACCTTAAATCTTTAAGGGAGAATGGCAGAAGGTCCATCTTCTGGAGCTGCTTCATGCTGACAATGGGACGCTGGCCCTGCCTACACAAGGGGTGAAATCTCATACTACCTCAGCTTTTAGTGGCCCTCAGCACTGAATTGGTTGGGTTCCTGAAGTTATCTGAAAGAAAAAATCGGTTCGATTAGACTGAGGGATATCACTTTGAAATGGTTAGACCCTGTAGGAGTAGAAGGTCCTTTCTGACCCAGTAAGGACAATGTTGTTTGCTTTCTTAAAAAACAAGAGTTAAAACAACAGAAACCAAAGCGACATAATGCCATACCCATATCTATCACTAAAATAATGGAAATGAGTAACTCTACCCGCAGGTTTGGTTGAAAGAAAAATGACTTCCTGTGTCCAGATATTTCTACTGGACACAGAAACACCAAGCCATTCTCTGGCTTAGATAGGAAAAGCTTCTGCCCATACACTGAAGCTCTCAATGAGAACCAACAGGTATTTATACCTTGAACGTATGAGCATTTGATCATCTGCATAAGGTCAAGCTGCTGATCCTCCTCTATGTTCCTTGATGCTGAACAGGTGTTAGGAGAGGAGGCTCAGGATTTCCTCTAGGTTCATTTAATGGCACAGAAAGCACAGTTCTGAATTACTTCTACCTTACTTGCTGCTCAGTTCCTTCCCATGGAAGATGGTTCTCACTAGTGTTAAAACATAACCCTTTAATAATATTCCATTGCATTGGTCCAGGAGTTAGTAACTTTCCTTGTTGGGTAAATCCATCAACTTCCTTTTGGAAACCTCCAATGTCCATCGTTCCTCTTCTGCAGAGCATTCTGGCTTAGAGGAAATATTCTCTGATGTTAATCCCATGATGCAACAAAAATTAAGAACTGTTAATATACTTGTTCTCTTCAAATGACTGTTCACAGAAAATGAGAAGCAATACAGAAAGTATAGAAAGAAAATTCACAGTACTTTAGACTAGATATTAATCCATTCTAATTTAACCAGTTTAGATGCTCTTTCTTGACACTTTGGCCAATTCACATACTGGGGGAAAGCAATTAATTCTGTACTCTTGAGATGAGCCTCACCCTAGTAAAACTCTGGCTTCCAATGCTCTGATCAGACTAGTGACAGCATGTATAACATTGAGTTCCTTTATAGATTAGGCTGTTTTCCTACAGTCAGTAAACCAAATTTTATCTAAATTTCCCAAAAGAGGAAGTACCTTTTAGATCAAGATTAAATACATTTATTCAATCACCTCTGTAGAATTAGAATCTGGTTCTTACAAAAAACGAATTGCAGAATCATGGTTTTCTCTCCACTTTCATTTTAAAACTTTGCAAGATAGTTTAACAAACCTGGCTTGTTCTTTTGCATAAACACAGTAAGATTACAGAACTCTCCTTTTGGGATACCCCATTATTTACTGAGAAGTTTTGGGGATTGACTAAAGACAGGAGACAAACCAAAAGTGGCATTAATCTTATCTGGCACGTCAGGGTTACCCAGGCCTGGCCATAAGATGTCCCGCGACGAACTGGATGGCCTCGAGCCTTCGGGCCTCATTTTCCAGAGATGTCCTGGCAGAAAGGAATCCATCCCATCCCTTCTTCAGGGTTGGGAGAAATCCTGGTTTCCAGGTTTTTCCTTGACGCTGAGAGTAGGCCCAGACTGAGTTAGTCATTACAGAGTCCTGGATTCCTCATTCTCCATAGCAGTGATGGTTTCCACTCTTTCCTCGAGCCAGCCTGCCTCTAGGGTCGCCCTGAGGTTTGTAGGGTACTTGAAAACAGTACCTGTTAAATCCCTGCTCCTGTCATTTAGACAGATCCCCTGACTGTTCCCTGGAAGAGGGCTTTGGGGTCCCATAGTTGGTTTTTTCCTGTCTGCATGAGGGGTAGACCCTATTACAGAGAGGAAAGACTTATCTGGATTTATGCAAACCAACATAGTGCATGAAACATCAAAAAACATACTGAAGGTACAAAAGAAGAGAAAAGCAAGCATTTCATTTTACTCACAGAGATGTAATACACCTGTTTGCTGTGGGTCCTAGTCAGAGAAGCTAAAATCTGTAGAGATAAAGCATACCGTTTAACATGTTTTCAATACCACATGGAAAAACTTTAACTTCCCATTAATAAGAGCACTGTACCAGGAGTCCAGTGTACAGTTTAACATGTCTAATTTAATCCCATGTCAAAAACTCTTGATTTCCTGCAACTTTTGAAAAAGTCAATGATCCTAAGAGCACTGTAACAGGAGTCCAGATAATCCATCCATCATCTTTCTGACTTAAGACACACGTCTATTTTCCCAAGAGTCATCCCACAAGTTTAAACTTTTATTTTACTGAATTTAGCACAACATGATCTCCCAAGTTTGGACACTAGTTACCAATCATCTCATTTAACATGACAAAAATACTCTGCAGTACCTTTTCAAAAGCATTACATCAGTTCTATAGATATTTTAAAAGGCTTTAGAGATGCTCACAACTAAAGTTCTTACAACATATATTCATTGGGCAAAAGTTCACTTTACATTAGAAATTAACCAAGAGACATTCTAGAATTCTGATTTCTAGGAAAACACAAATGCAAAAAGATTAAACACTCAGATTACCATAGAACAGAAAGCATTTTACACTTGTGTACAAAGTTCTGTGAAGGTCAGGACTAGGTTGATACCTGGAGACAAAACTTGGCATGAAATAAAGTTATCATAATAATAGCATGCATTTTCACATACAGGACAGGCTGATTAATAATACAGTTATCTCATACTTTCACCAAGGTGCAATGCTATGGCTTCAGACTATCAAGATGACATCTGAGATCACTCATAATTCTTTGCTAGGTACCTTTAGAAATTTTAGTTACCAAAAGTCTCAGAGATCAAATAAAACCACTGGTAGGATAAGTTTTGCAAACAACTTTATAACTCTAGAAACTCATATTTTAAAGTAAACATGAACCTGTTTTATGTACCACATTATTTCAACTCACAAGATTTTCTAGGTCAAATATTCTAATCCAATGCAGATACAAATATGTACATTGATATAAAAGCATAAAACCCTTGAACCACCAATTAATATAAAACATGGTAAACCCTCTTTGGCTTAATTTCAATAGTTCTTGTCCCATAGTTATTTCAATCATAAGCTTTCTACACCAGATACTTTTACCAATTCCACAAGAATACAAACATGTTTTCAGACACAAAAAAAGCCCTTTAGTTTGTACCAAACTTTGATATTAGCATAGAAAAAGCACTTGGACTGTCAATGTTTATGGTAACATAAGAAAACTATTAATTAATATGAGGAAACTTTATTTTAGTGGCTTATGTACCTCTGTTGTTTGTAAAACAGCTAAATTCCTCATTACAATTGGCTGAGGCTTGTAAGATAAAACCTTGCATTCTCTGAAATTTATTTCACTTTAGTTTCAGACTCTAGTTCCACAGCTCTTCTAGATAGTACAGATTCTTAAGTTCAAAAGGATTTCAACTGTTACTAATCATTAATGTTCTTCTAATAAGAAATCTAGATTGAGAATTCTGCTTTCTCTGTAGGCTCAACCTTCTGATAAGAAATCTTCGTTTAAACCTTGTCTAGCAAGTTCCAAAAGCAACTGCATTCCTTCAATCACTGAGTTGCATATCACTGACTTCTCAAGAATTTCTACTTCTGATTTCAACCTGGTTCCAGCACTCGAGAGTTCCAGACAGACAGACAGACAGACAGACAGACAATGAACTGACTAAAGACCACCACACGTACATGTACACACATCCGCAGTTGATCAATCAATCTGACCCTTCAAAAATGGCAGGGAGAAAACTGATGGACTGAGAAAGGAAGGAGCAGTCCCCAGGGCCAAGAAGCCCTGTCGGCCCCCGTTTCCCAGCTTGACCAGTCAGTCTCCTGATTGTTAAACATATGGGTCAAGAAAGCACTTTTGTTGATATCAGCGGGCAAGATAAACTATGACAAAGCGGTTGAAACCTAAGGTTGTCAGATGTTACCATATTTTGATCAAGGCTAGTTCTGAGGCAGGGAGCAGGTATCTTCTTATCAGACATGGGGATAGGCTGCATTAGTGACATACTTCTTTGTTTCTGATATCAAACAATTAATCATATGATCTTGCATTTTCCTGCCTCCTCTGCTTTGATAATCCTATTTCTTTTGTTACCTGCAAAGATCTGACTGCAAAATGATCTGGTAATGAAAGCTGCCATTCACTGGCCATCTTTCCCCAAGTTCTAGCTTATACTCAGGCCACGTGGTGTTACAGAGGTCAACAAGACGTTTCTTATTTAAGCTATCTAGCTTCAGGCTCCTTCAGTGTTTTAACAAGCAACCCAAAGGAGAATGTTTAGGTACTGATGTAGAATTTCCCATATCTCCTAAGTGTGTCAGCAATAACCTATGAAAGGGAGGGAAAAGAAAAATCTAGGGTAGGATAATTCCTTAGCAAGCTCTCCTCCTAATAGTTTCTAGTGTTGTGGTTCTAGAGAATGCGCGGACATGACCACAACTGCATGCTGGCCCATCAGAGAAATCTCTCTTTAAAGGACATCTCCTTTAGAGATTTCTGAGTTACCCCAGGTGTCCCTTGGGGCCTGCCTCCCGAGCGTCCACACGACCATGGCTTACACGTGTGGAGCCATACCTAGAGTGCGATGGGTTTCCAAGAAGCCTATTAAGGGGAGAAGAGAAAAGTTCTGCCTTTCTTAGCTTGCCACATATTCCAATGCTCCCTGCTGACGCTTTCTTCCACAAACTTCTTGCCTGTCTTTTTATCTCTTTTTTCTGCTTCACTTTGCCTAGGGCTAAACCTGCTGACTACCTCCATTAGCATTTGAATTGACCTCTAGCTGATTCTGCTTGGGAAAAGGGATTTCTACCTAGAAATTGATCTGCCTTAGTTTTCCCAGGATCTTCTCACTAGTGGGCTTTCCTATCAGGGTGCTCATACACACACACACACTCACACAGAGGTTATCACATTCCTCCCCCTTCCCCCAAGAGATTTCCAAGGGAGCATACCTCCACAGCAGATTTTCCACAGATTACCTCCTTCCTCGTGGATTCCTTCACTGCTCTGTCCCTTCGTGGTCGCCATCTGATGTCGGTGGGCCCCACGGGTGACGTATGTGAAGTGGGGAGGAGAAAGACGGTCACTTTCTCCCCACCCGCCTCTGCCACCCAGGACCCTGAGTAGGCTAGGACTGGTAAAGTCTGCAGTGAGCACCTGCTCGCCATGGGCCTAAGCCCCGCCAGCCCCACAAGGTGGCCGTCAAGCCACACCTGAAGTCCGCTTGATCTTCTCGCACGGGAGTTAATCCCCGCCACCCGATTGCTCGGGGAGCCATGGACTCGAGTTGGGGCGAGAATTTGCTCTTTGCAGGAAAGGAGAGACCAGTCCCAAGCCTTACCCGAGGTTTCTGGGGTTCTTGTCTCGCTCGCAGAAAAGAATTTCAGGAGTAGACGAGCAGTGAAGTAACAGGTTTTATTTGGAGGCTTTTGGAAAGGGAGAGAAAGGGATAAGCAGATAAGCGGGGGAAAGAGAGAGAGAGAGTAATGCGTCCAGAGGGAACGCGGGCTTCTCCGAGGGTGGAGAGAGCGCCAAGTGGGCTCTCGAGCTGGTTCTTATAGATCCTTCTGACTCGGAATGTTCTGGAATCTCCTTGGGGCTGTGTCGCTGGAGTCAACCGGATTGAAAGGGGGTTCGAGAATCATCTGACTTGGAATGTCCTGGAATCTCCTTGGGGCTGGGTCGCTGGAGTCAACCGGATTGAAAGGGGGTTCTCGGAAAGGAAGAATTTCATGGGGAGGAGGCCCATATCTTCAGGGTCTGGGGATGGTCTTATCAAGTCCTTATTCTCTGTCTCCACAGGGTGGGTTGGTCCTAGAATTCTTCTTCTATGAGACTTTGTTTCATTGCAGAGAGCCTTTCCCTATCTACCTGCCTACATCAAAACAAAGTAATGGGAATTACTCGGGAACACTGTGATGGGTGCAACCTGATAAACCTAAGCTCCTTGTACTCCAACATATATGTATATATATGTGTGTGTGTGTATAGTTTGTGTATATATATATATATATATATGTGTGTGTGTGTGTGTGTATGTGTATATATATGTGTGTGATTATGTGTGTGTGTATCATGTGCTTCTCAGGGAGGCAGGATTTTGAGTGGAAGAGAACTTGGGACACTGATGATTCGTTCACACTGGTGATGAGATCCATGTGAAAATATGTATGCCTCAATCTCTATTATAAGCAACTTTTTAAAATAAGTTAAATTAAAATTATTTTTTAACATAAAAGATCTCTATTGAACACAGAAATGTAGAAGTAGAGCTTCAACATTATTCAGTAATTAGATTTCTCAAAAATCCAATCAATCCAAAAAACACACAAAACAATCAAAACACACATATCTGCACACCCATGTTCATGATATGTTTACTACAGTGCAGAGTACAATAGGTAGCATATAGGAACAGTCTAAGTGCTCGACAGCAGATGAGTGCATAGGGAAATAGTGATTATATATAGATATATAGGCATATATATCTCTATATATGGATATAGACATAGATATAAAGTAGACTACTATGCTGCCTCAAGAAAATTAAATTGTGATTTTTGCTGCAACAGCATCATATTAAAGTAAGACAAAGAGATGAGGACAAATACTAGATGATTTGACAAATTTGTGGTAGAGAAATAAGCCAAACATATTTAAGAAATTTAAAAATAGCAAACTCTGACTATGGATCTCAAAAACTGTGAATACCTAGTAAGGAATCCGGTCTAGCAAAGACTGTTTTAAAATACTAAAGAAGTAGATTTGCATGATCATCACACTGAATTTAACTCACTAGTTTCATTTGGATACCTATTTGTCTAAAGTGAAATCTTTTTTTTCAACATTATATGGTCTTGATTTCATATAGTGTCGTATTTTTATTCTATATTAAGACAATCGAAGAAGGACAGTTATATTAAGACAATCTAAGAAGGACAATCTAAGAAGGACTTTCCTCACATAATGAGTGTAGATAATTTAATCTTACAATCTTGCTTTTTCATGTATAACCAAAAAGTCTTATATTAGCTATGAAGTACACTAATTGATTTCAGCCACTAAATGGTTCTTATTGATTAAGTTTTCTATAGTCATTTTAATTATTTTAATGATTGGTACTAGCATTTACAGTACTTTGTTTTATTCATTAACAAATATAATTACTTGATCCATTATTTTCTTTCATCATTTAAGTGGTTGATATTATATTTGGCTTTGTGCATAAAATTTTAGCTAAGTATAAAAAGTTTCACAAAAACTAAAACGAGTCAGAATCCAAGTAAAATTAAAAAAAAAACTGTAGCAATATAACAGGGAGGGCTGATAATTATGGAAATTAAATATATACAACTTATTGGAAGAATGAAAGTGTACTCAAATTTCTGAGGATGATATTTTGAACTTATCAACCCCATATAGACCTCTGGGAATTTATGTGGGTGGCTTTTGTTTTGCTTTTGTTTCTAGCAACTGGTTGTGTAGGCCAAAGTAACAAAAATATATTTAAGCTTCTATAATAATAATCTATCACTGCAGAGTCTGGGAAACTCCCCGCGGCATATTCAATATGCCAAAAACCAGTAACGATGATGGGTCTCATTCTCCTGACCCTGAAAAAGCCTCGAATGTGGCACTTTTTAAAATCTCGAGGCTAGGACAATGGAGACGTTACTGGGGCCTGCTCGAGGCAATCAATGAACAACAGAATGACAGTGATACAGTGAATAGTAATCTATACAAATTTTCTATTTAGCATAAATGAAAGAATTCAATGTCTTCAAGTATTACTTTAAAACTCCATTGTTCTCTTTTATACCTGCAAAAGTGAATATAAATATCTTCTTAATATTACTAAATTTACAAAGATTGCTATCCTCACATAAAAAGTTGTAAGAGAATTATAACACATCTTGTATTCAGCATTTTAAAATATCTGTTAGAGCATTTCTGAAAATAGGCAATGACAGGGTCTACTCTCGCTCAATTACTTTCAGTAACCATAAATAATTCTGCAGAGTTATCACTGCTACTGTATTTGAAAAGTAAATTGCAGAAGTTGGACTGTTGCAATTTATTTATTTATTTTTATTTCTTCCTGAAGTTTTCCATTTCCTTTGTTAGCCCACATCCTCACAAAGTTAATCTGAAATAAGTTTATATTTAATACATATATTTATGTGTCTATGCTACTCTACTAGGAATTGCTTAGTGACAGTTTGGAGAAATAAGGCAATGAATATCTGTTCCCCAGGATGATTTCATTATAATTCTAAAGTGCTGCCAAGGTCTTCGAATTGCAATGCAGCCATGTGTGAATAAAACAGTGCAGCTAATTTATTGCATCTAGTAAAAAAATGTATAAAAACTAAATATGGAACTCTATGATATACTAGCATATATCCTACAGGCCAGGACTTAAAAGTGAATGATATCAACAAGCTATTATTAAATATAGATAGATGTAATTTAATACATGGATTGAAAACTTCCTATGTAATTCAGGTTTATTGCTCCAAACTGTCAAATCAAGAATATGGAAAATTAGCAATGTAGATTATTCATTGTATTTTGCATATGGTTTTTATTTATACTCATTTATGATTTGAAGAGAACCTTACAGTATTTGACACTTTTTTAATTAGCAAGTTTATAGTGGACCTGAGAGAGCCTGATTTTGCTAACAACAGAGCACACATATGACAAAGAATATTATTGTTTTTAATGTGGTTTGATCTATTTTAATGTTCTTACTGTTGTGAAATTTACTTTTTTTTTTATAGGAGTTGCACACCCATCTGTCTCAGGGATTTCTCCTGGTTCTGTGCTCAGGGATCAATCGGGTGGGCCCAAGTGGACCAAAAATAGGTGTTTGGAACCCATTCCATGTCAAACAATTAAACCAGGCTTGTCCATTTGCAAGGCAAGTTTATACCCATTGTACTATTGCCTGGCCTCAGTCTTGGTAAGTACTTCATAAATGTTGTTCTGTAGTTTACTTATGTATTCTCCATCATGACCCATCACTTGTTGCATTCTGTACTTCTGTGGCATAGAGTTCCACCTTTCTCTTCCTTTTATTGTATGCATTGTTTTTCTTTTTGAGATCACCAAAATTCGTGGATCTCCAAAAGACACAGGAAATTGTGACAGATACTATATTCCTATTATCTTGATGTATCACTGCACTGCACTGCACTGTCATCCTGTTGTTCATTGATTTGCTTGAGTGGGCACCGGTAATGTCTCCATTGTGAGACTTGTTGTTACTGGTTTTGGCATATCGAATACACCATGGGGAGATTGCCACACTCTACCACGCGGGCAGAATACTCTCAGTAGCTTGCAGGGCTCTCTGAGAGGGACAGAAGAATTGAACCCAGGCTGGTCACATGCAAGGCAAATGCCCTACTCACTGTGCTATCTAGATAGACACAAAAGATGCTCTAAGTGAATAACTATTAGACGAATAAGTGAATAACTATTAGATGAATAAGTGAATAACTATTAGACGAATAAGTGAATAACTATTAGACGAATAAGTGGTATACTATGATCTAACTGTTCTACAACTTTCTAGCTGTCACCAAATTGAAAAATACATTTCAAATTTAGCTTTTGAAATATTTTTATGTCTTGAAGTCATGACAGAATGATCCTCTACAAACTACATTGTTACAGAAAACTTTTTATGTGTTTGTAAGAAAGGTATCAAAAAGGATCATGAGGACTGCATCAGGTTATTCTTATTGGAACCATTCATTGCTTGGGTGTAACTGGCTTTAGCTACATGCTTTATCCCTATACTATCTCTCGTGTTGGGGGAAGTTTTTGAAGATATGCATTTTAATATTGTTTCAAAGTTCTCACATGATTTTCTCAACTTTATATGAGGGTAACTCTGAGAATTTGGAACAGACAATGACCATGCTTTATGAATTCCAATGTCACAATTATTTTTGCAGATAGTTGAAGGAAGGTATAAAAATTTTGGGAGAGTGGGACTATGTGAGAGGGTGTAATATGGAAAGAGAACAGCAGTCATATTAATAGATGATCACATTCCACAGACTTACAGGAGTCAATATGTGTTATAAGCATAAGGATATGCTGTGAAATGGTCACCAGCATCATTTAAAATTTCATTAGCTGCTTCCCTTAGACTGATCATAGGAATGGCAGCTATAGATTAAGGAATAGGAATAGAGTTTATTCACTTGAAAACCGTAGAGTTCTAATTTGTTCTCTTAACTGTCAGAGTCTGGTAGATTCGAAGATCTTAATAAGGAGCAGGGATCAGATTATCAAGAGCCCTTTCTAACCCACAAATAGTAATAGAGCTAATAACTCTAGATCACAGTGACTACAAGTGCAAATTTATAGGCATTTATACTATGCCTCACGGTTTATGCTACCAGAAAATAGGAAATAGAAGATGACTTTTGGCTGCAACTCCTTAAAACACTCCAGTTACCTGCCCAAATTCTATACCTGAAATTTTTGCAGACCCAGAAACCTTTTACAAGAATAGAGGCCAGTACCCTGGGAGAAATCACCATCCAAAGGGTCCTCCAATGCTCCTCCCAGAGATTCATGGCCATATGCTAGGATGATTCCACTATAGAAAGTCAAATACTCCAGCTTTGGAGGATGATTTTTCAGCATGGCTGAGCGATAATACCTATACAGTACCATGGATTCTGAAGCATCAGCATGTCCCCTGCTTGGCAACTTATGAACCCTTATTAACTTATGAACATAAGTTAATTCCTTGACATGCTTCAGCAAATAATGCATCTGGTGAATCCTGAAACCCATCTGAAGGCATTTTCAAAGTTCAGGACTGTGTACATGGAATTGACATAGGTGATCTTAGTGGAAATCCAATATTAAGTCTTTAGTCTATAGGCAAAACTATCAAAAAGAGTGATCCTAAACAATAAGACAGGAGAAGTATCAGTCACACCACAGAAAATATGAAAATATGGAAGGCACGGTTGTATTCTCTAGGAGCTAAGGGATAAAGGGGGATGGTAGCACTCAACAAATCTCTATTATATTCACCAACCATCCTCAATAGGAACTGGATTACTGAAGAATTGGTAACATAATTCCAGATTTGATCTAGGTGTCCTTTCAATTGGAGCTGCTGTGTCATATGTTGTATTTGTTCTGAGATTTGGGCAATTATTTCCCAACTTGATCATTAATGGTATCAGAATGAGCATTCAAATGAAATGAACAGCTCTGTAAAGATGTTATTTAAAAATTATGTTACTTCCAGAGCTATATCAATTCATAATCATACTATAGTTAGAGAGAGAGATCTGGATAATCCTCTTGAGATTCACTTAGATACAGTCAAGATTTCCATGTTAAGAAGAAAAGAAATAGAAAATGTAAACATTTGGGGATTTTCTTCTACTAAACACAGAATTACCTGGTTGTTATTTGGGATCGTGCCTTTCGGTGTGACCCCTTTAAGCTTTTTCCCTTCCCACCCCCAAGAAAACATCTTAAATAAAGGAATGAACTCTAGCTTCTTGGGATTAGTTCAGAGAGTTGGACAGCATGTACTACATGTTTTGCAACACCAGGAAGGCCAGAATAAACAAAATCTGTCAGAATTTCTCTCTAAGTACAATACCCTGGTGACTTCATGGAATATAGATTTTTCTTAGATATAACTTGAGACAAGAAAATTGAGGAGCTGGAGATATAATGCAGCCAGTAATGTGTTTGCTTTGCACTCAGAAAATTTACATTCAATCTCCACCACCCCTAGTCCCCCCAGAATGAATCACTGAGGGCAAGGCCGGGAGTAAACCTTGGGCACCACTGGATATGGGCAACCCACCACACACTCCCCCAAAAAAGGAGAGAAAACTGATCCATAAATTGTACTGACATTTCCCAGAGAAATATTATGACATTTTTTTCTGAGTCCTGATGGGACTGGCAAACTAGCACACTAGCTGAGAATATAGAGACATAGTCAACAAGAATGAAGAGAATTGAAGGAGTAGTTTTACTTTTGTAGTCAGACCCAGTGGTACTCAGGGCTTTCTTCTGCTAGGCAGAGATCCTGCCATCTATACTAATACTCTCGCACTTAAGAGAATTAGAAAGATTTGAGTAAAGCTATGGAAATGCGTAAGTCCCTTAAGGAATCCTAAAACTAAGAGACATTACTCAGTTTTCATAGGGGCAAGAAGTGGAGAATTGAGTTAGTAGAACTTAGATGGGTCTGGGACTGTGGAAGAAGTTTTATGAACAAAAAATGCTAAAACCCATGTTAGGCTCACTTAGAAGATGAGCTAAAAACACTTACATTTCTACATTTTCTATAGTAGCAATAGACAGAGTTGGGATTAAGTGTTCTCTTTCATTCCTGCCTATCTGCAGCTTACTGTATTTAGAGTCAGCAAGGAAACTTACCTGCTGATCTAATACTAGACAATATCTCTGTCAAAGGCCACTCAAAAGGAAACAATGCTTTCAGTAGTTATGGAAACAGACCAAATCAAGCATTTTACAAATAAAAAGAGTACACCCCTGAAAGTTCTCGGTCAGTTGAGTTTGTGGGGGATCATTTAGGAAAAACAACAGTGTGTCTGAATAAGGATGGTGAGTTCCATCTGCTAACACCTTTTTTTCTGTCCCCTTGTTTTTATCTTTGTGTTAGGGCTCTACCTAGCAGTGCTCAGGACTTACTCCTAGCTCTGTGCTAATGAATCTCTTCTTAAAGAACTTAGAGAACTATAGGAATGTCCAGGGATCAAACTTGGATCTGCTGCAGGCAAGACAAGTGCCCTACCCACTATGCTATTGCTGTGACACCAGTAATAGCTATTTTAGAGACAATGTAAGAAGAATTTTACATTCTTTATTTGATGCAACCTTCATTATAGAGTTACATAATATTAATTATTGCCATTTTATGTTGAATACTAAAACTAAAACAAGAAAATAAAAGAATAAATAGAATGTATTCAAATTTAACTGTAGACAGCAATGCCAGTACTATCAGATTACTCAATGCAATAGAAAGTTAAATATCTTATTCAGAAAAAAAGTAGTCATTTAAAAATAGCATGCAAAACTGTATGTAAATATTTTGCATAGAAATCCTGTGATAGGGGAAAATATTGATTATAATTGGAAGTAGTAATTGATAATACTTGGCTAGGAATAATTAATAAATTAATTTAGAGCACTGATATATTTATCTGAACTTCTAACAATCTTAGTTGTATAAAACTTCAGAAGCAGAATAAATAACTTTATCAATAAACTCTTTTAGACATCTTCTTTATAAACTAATGTCACTAATACAAATGTATCTTCATAATTCCATATTTTATTGTAATTGTATATCCTCCTTTTATCTCTAAAATTATTTATTGGTCTTTGATAAAAATAAAGCTATTTCCAGTGCTATGGCTCCAGCCCCTAGCATAGTGGTAGGGCGTTCGCCTTACAAGCGGCCAACATGGCCGACCGAGTTCGATTCCTCCGCCCCTCTCAGAGAGCCCGGCAAGCTACCGAGAGCATTCGATATGCCAACCACAGTAACAACAAAGTCTCCAGTGGAGACGTTACTGGGCCCACTCGAGCAAATCGACGATCAATGGGAGGGACTTTACCTTTACCTTTACCTATTTCCAGTAGCACTGCACTGTAGCACTGTACTCCCGTTGTTCATTGATTTGCTCAAGCGGGCCCAGTAATGTCTTCATCATGAGACTTGTTGTTACTGTGTTTGGCATATCAAATATCGAATACATCACAGGTAGCTTGCCAGGCTTTGCCATATAGGCGATATACTCTCAGTAGCTTGCCAGGCTCTCCAAGAGGGGTGGAGGAATTTAACCCGGAACCGTTGGGTCGACCATGTGCAAGGCAAACACCCTCCTGCTGTGCTATTGCTCCAGCCCATTTCCAGTAATATAAAATTAATATTTTTATAATTTTACATGAGGGCTGGAGTGATAGCACAACACGTAGGGCGTCTGCCTTGCATGCAGCCAACATAGCTGACCCTAGTTCAATTCCTCCGCCCCTCTTGGAGAGCCCGGCAAGATACCGAGAGTATTCAATATGCCAGACACAGTAACAACAAAGTCTCCAGTGGAGACATTACTGGGCCCGCTCGAGCAAATCGATGATCAACGGGAGGGCCTTTACTTTACTTTTTTTTTTAAATTTTACATGAAAGTGTGAATTCTATTCTTTCCAACATAAAAAACAACTGTGTACACATCTAACGTCTAATTTTGTGAAACCTGGTTAAATGTATCAAAATTGCAAGGAATGAATATGACCAAAATAATCAGAAAAATCTCCTGAGTAGTAGACTGCAATATTAATAAGATATAATGTGGAGTTTCGAAGAGTTAATGTAACAAAGGCATCTTATAATATAAGGTTGATTCTGATATTTTAGAAGTAAACATGTTTTCAAAGTTGAAATTACCTTCCTCTGCTTTTGTCTTTAAAACTATCTAACAGCTGATTTGTGAATTTATGTCACAGTTGGATGGTGTGCACCAATCTAAGAAATAACAAACACAGGCCTGCTTGGAACAGATGGAAGACACTCATGGATGGTTTCACCTACTTAGGGGATTGGTAAATTAACTGAGGAGTTTGAGTTCTGATATTGAAATACTTGCTTGGTAGCATATTTCACAGAGCTATCAATGACAGCTGCTATCTGTGAGTATTTCAGATACTTAGTGATGCTCAGTGCTCAAAACTCTTCATTTTACATTTGGAAAATAAGCCACAGATATACCATTGAGATTCCCTAGTATATTTTGCTTTTGTTTGTTTTAAATTTTTTTAAGAACTGTTTTAAAACTCAAGAGGAAAATTACTGGGGGTGTGAGGTAGTAGTGAAATTATATTAAAGATAGGAAACTAAAACACTACATAAGAGAAAACTCATTTGATTTTCTGCAGATGAAAAAAGTATCACTGTCACTGTCACTGTCCTCCTGTTGTTCATCGATTTGCTCCAGCAGGCTCAGTAACATCTCCATTGTGAGACTTGTTGTTACTGTGTTTGGCACAGTAATATGTCACAGGTAATATGTCACGGGTAATAAATAGCATTTCCTTTCATTGAAAATGAAAATATGTCAAAGATAAAAGTAGAAAAGAAGGGCCTGACCCAAATTTCTAATTATAAGATATCCAGCATAGCAGTTTGGTTTTTCGGTGTTCATATATTTTCTTGTCTTTTCTTTCACAGAATATCAACTATTTATTAGACCACATATTGGTTTCATTCATCCTTCTTTTTCTCCTAAACTTATGATGGCACTATGCATTTTCTTTTGGTTACTGTGGATTTTTTTTTGTTGCTGTTTGTTTCATTTTAGGTTGATTTCTCCCTCTAATTTAGAAAATGGATGCTCTAATGATTCCATATGTGATCTTAAATGCAGTATTTTTTTAACTTCTTGAATTTTTGCTTTTATGAATTACATATGCGTTATTATAATGCATTTCTTTCACATAAGATATGAAAATGATACTATATTTCAGTTCTCTACATATCTTTTGATTTGAGTTTTCAGTGAATTAAGATGCTGGCATGTTAAGATTTGTAACAGTTCTTCTACCACAGTTGCTGTCTTATTTACTGTTCTAATTAATATATGTAAGTAACATGATTTAAATTATAGGCAACACTAATTTAGGAATAATTGTTAATTGAAGAAAGATTAATGACACAAAAGTGTTAAATTGTGTAGATATGTGAGAAGTTTTTTAAAAAGCAAGTTTAAAAAAGATGTTCAGCAGTAGGACATGTGATTTCAAAAGTAAAAAAGTTCCTGAGCTTACCTGTCCATATTAAACATGTTTGTGCTTGTATGAATCCTGATTACAATCATAGAAAGTAATGAATAGGTAATTATTATTTACTAAAAGTTTTGGAAAATAGAATCTTTGGCTGTCAGAACACAAAAAGCTATACTGGATAGAACCATGCAGAGCAAATTACAGCTATCCTTCACTACACTGATTGCTTGCTATTATTTTTTATTGCATTTAACATATAATTTAGTATGAAGCATAACTCTATATTTAAGACAATGTGTATGATCTTTAAGACAAAATCTACAGCCTACTGCTTTTGAATACATACTAATAACATTCATTTTTACCTTAACTTTCTTATGAAATCTTATTTAATAGAAATAAAATAAAAATGTTAGGAGACCTTATTTTATTTGGTTAATATTTCTTACTCAAAAGCACCAATATATATCTAAATCAGCAACAATTTTATATGTTTCATGACTATCAAAATGAGTAATAACAGCATCACAGTAAAACACTGATATTCTAAGAAAATATGAGGTAATTAGCATGATCAGCATACGTTTAGCAAATACATGAAAACTGAGATCATTGAAAATCATTCTTAACTTAAATCTAATGAAATTAAGTTTATGCAATATAATAAAATATTGTGGAATATTAAAAAGTACACATGTAATTTTTAAAGCCAGTAAATTTGAACTCTGGATGTGTTAAATGTAGATTATTGTCATAGAATAATAAAACCTTTTTTCAATAAAAAAATCTTTGAGGCTTTGCATGAGATATTTATGGCATTTAAAATAACTGACTTATCATAGTTGATGTTTAGAGCCAAAGCAAGACTTAAGTATAATGATATTTATCTAATGTCACTGTTATTATAACTTATGGTTATTATACTGTATTTTTTTATTGTAATGATTTTTGAGTCACTAACTCAAGACCTTCTCTTAAACACATTGTAAGAGAGATCAAACTCTCAGCCTTGAAACAATCTACCATCTTCTCATCGACCTCTATACTTTAAAATAAATCCTGATTTAATAAATGAATACACATAGAAAGGCACTACTGTTTTAAATAATTACAACTGGTCTTTACAAATAACAAATATACTTAAGTAGCTGGGAATATAGCTCAAAAGGTAGAACATATGCCTAGCACATATGAGGACCAACGTTAGAACCTCAACACTGTACTTCTCCACAAGTACCACATCATACACATTAGGGAAAATATTGTTCCTTTAGGCCTCAACTGCCAGGCTAAGTATTACCAGGAAGAGCCCTGAGTGCCCTAAGAACTGTTGGGTATGACCTTATAAAATATTGACATACGTGTATTTATTTAAAATCCACATATATACCTATAAAATGTACAAGAAGTAGAGTATTAACAATAAAATAGTTTCTTATATTTCAGAATATAAAGAAACTATTCCAAATACAAACATTTGCTGTTTTTTTAGATGAACGAACCTCAATAAGTCAATCAAAAATAAATAAATCAAATCAAAATGAATTAATAGAATTATATGTCAAAAGATTGTAAATTAGAAAATACCTGTAGACAGAATGGATGATTTGTTCAGTGTAAACATTTTTATCCAAATAGATGTTTAGAACTATAATGAAAACAGCTCATAAAGATGCTTTATTAAAGTTGTGTTTATTTCAACAAGAAAAATAGTTAGCTTTTGATAGTAAGAAAGCAACTTTCTTATTCTGTAAGGATCTGAGGATTTTTTGTAGAATAGTAAATTTTTATAACCATATCAAACACACTACACAGAACTTTAGAGTTGTGAATTGCTTCAAAAACAATAATTTTGAAATGTGACCTGTGAAAGAATTTTGAGTTCAATTTTATTGTTTCTGACATTGCAGTACCAGTGATCAGACCTGGGCTAACCTTTATATAGCAAGTAAGCTAATGCTAAATGCATCTGTATCCAGAAACCGAATTCTTACACGGTGGTATTAACTTCAGAAAATCACTTGTGTTAGACCTGGAAAGTTTAACATATAACCTTAACCTGTGGTACCTCACTTAATACATTAATTCCAATTAATACAGAATACAACTACCTAAACTGAGACTTACAAAGAATTTCATGCTTTCATAAATTGTGGTAAGAGCTAAGTCTTAAAGGAAAACATGTTTGAAGCATATGTAAATCATTCCTCTTAGGCATTGCTTAAATTGACTTGTCACCTTCTTTTTTCTAGTATCATTCTTGAATTTACAAATGTATTCTGCTTATATTGTCTTGTTCTTATTTTGTATTGGCTTGTTTTGCTTTCATCATTCAGAATAGAATTTCTTGTACAAGTGCTTCATGTTATAATTCTTATGTTTCAAAACCTGATACTATAGGCCAAGGCTAAAAAATTACACTTGACTTATTTATTGCTTGCTTTCTTCACCTGCCACATGTTCAAGTATAGCTAAATCTACAACCATTGCTCATTATTAAGTCACTAAACCTGATTTAATAATGTTGAGTCTTTTCTTATTTATAACCAGGCAACTTCAAGCTTCTATTACTAAATTGCTCTAGCATGAACCTTGACATTTAATATAGGCATAGAATTTTGTAGGCATGAGTATGGAACAAATAAAGTGATATTTTATAAGATTAATGTTCCTAAAACAAGCAGAATGGATTGAATAATATGAAAAAAAAGAACAAAAGAGACTCTTACAATAGTTCAAAACTGATATGACTTTGACTTGAGCTAAAATAAATTGAATGACTCCACTAACATGGATATAATGTGAAGCACAGTAATTTAGAGAGAGAAATAAATAGAACCTGGTGATTAACAAAATGAAGAATTGCACCATTTTAAGACTCAAATTTTAAGAGACAGAATTGTAATAAAAATTAAAAAACCAAATAAAATTTTTTATTTACTAACTGGATTCCACGGGACATCAAAAAAGATCGCGTGGACGCCCACCTACAAGATGGTAAGACTTATTTGTCAAGAACCTGAATGATCGGTTTGAGGCTCTGCATGTTCCTAGAAGGAACAGATGCCATTGGGCTACGCTAGCACGCAACAGGGATGAATGGAGACGTAACTGGCACCCACTCGAGTAATTCGATGAATAATGGGGCATCAAATGATCAAGTGATCAAGTGATTTTTTTATTAGTGAAACACCAAGAGGTACAGTTATAGACTTACAAATTTTTGTGCTTAGGTTTCAGTTATACAATGATCAAGTACCCATCCCTCTACCAGCACCCATCCTCCCCAACCACAGGTCCCAGCATCCCTCCCACCCCCCATCCTCCCCATCCCACCTTGCCTCTGTGGCAGGGCATTCCCTTTTGTTCTCCCTCCCTCCTTTTGTGTTCTGTGGTTTGCAAGAGAGGCATTGAGTGGCAATCATGTTTGGTCTATAGTCTACTTTCAGCATGCTTCTCCCATCCTGGGAGGATCCTCCCAACAACCTTTATTTGGTGTTACCTTCTCTATCTGAGCTTCCTTTTCCTCTAGCACGTGTGTCTGGCCTCCAAGTCATGGAGCAAAATTCCTGGTATTAATCTCGGTCACTCTTGGGTGTTAGTCTCCCATTATTTACTTTATGTTCCCCAGATGAATGCAATCTTTCTGTGTCTATTCTGCTCTTTCTGACTCATTTCACTTAAAATGATACTTGCCATGTAGTACCACTTGTATGTAAATTTCGTGACTTCATCTTTTCTGACAGCTACATAGTACTCCAATGTGTAAATGTACCAAAGTTTCTTTAAACAGGCATCTCTTCTCGGGCACTCAGGTTTTTTCCAGATTCTGGCTATTGTAAAGAGTGCTGCAATGAACAAACAAGTGGAGATGTCACTTCGACTATACTTTTTTTTGCCTCTCTGGGATATATTCCCAGGAGTGGTATTGCTGGATCAAACGGGAGCTCAAATTCTAATTTTTTGAGAATCGTCCGTACTGTTTTCCAAAATGGTTGGACCAGTTGGCATTCTCACCAGCAGTGAAGGAGGGTCCCTTTCTCGCCACATCTGTGTCAGCACCAGTTGCTTTTGTTCTTGTGGATGTGGGCCAGTCTCTGTGGTGTAAAATGATATCTCATTGTTGTTTTGATCTGCATCTCCCTGATGATTAGTGATGTAGAGCATTTTCTCATGTGTCTTTTAGCCATTCAGATTTCTTCTTTGCGAAACTTTCTCTTCATTTCCTCAGGCCAATTTTTGATGGGGTTGGGTGTTTTCTTCTTGTGGAGTTCAACCAGTACCTTGTATATCCTTGATATCAACCCCTTGTTGGATGTGTATTTGGCAAATATCCTTTCCCATTCTGTAGACTCTCTTTGTATATTGGTCACTGTTTCTTTTGAGGGGCAGAAGCTTCTTAGTTTAAGAGTCCCATTTGTCTAACTCTGTTTTCACTTGCTTGGCCAGTGGTGTGACATCTTTGAAGTTACCATTAGCTTCAATACTATGGAGGGTTTTGCCAACTTTGTCTTCAATGAACTTTATGGATTCTGGTCTGATGTTGAAGTCATTAACCCAATTTGATCTTACTTTTGTACATGGCGTTAGGCAGAGATCTGAGCCCACTTTTTTGCATGTAGTCATCCAGTTTTGTGAGCACATTTTGTTAAAGAGGTTTTCCCTGCTCCACTTAACCTTTCTTGCCCTATTATCAAAGATTAAATGATCATATGGTTGGGGAGGAGATGTCAGTATATTCAACTCTGTTCCTTTGGTCTACAGCTCTGTCTTTGCTCCAGTACCATGCTGTTTTAATTATTACTGCTTTGTAGAAGACCTTGAAGTTAGGGAGGTTGATTCCTCCCATTTTCTTTTTCCCAAGAATTGCTTTAGTTATTTGTGGGGGCTTTTTGTTCCATATAAATTTCAGGAGTGTTTGCTCCATTTCTTTGAAAAATATCATGGATATCCTTATAGGGATCACATTGAATTTGTACAGTGCTTTGGGAAGCATTGCCATTTTTACAATATTAATTCTCCCCATCCATGAGCAGGGGATATTTTTCCATTTCCTCGTGTCCTCTTTTATTTCCTGAAGTAGTTTTCACTTGCTTGGCCAGTGGTGTGACATCTTTGAAGTTACCATTTTGTACTTTTCTTTGTACAGGTCCTTTACTTTCTTAGTTAAGCTGATTCCTAGGTACTTGATTTTCTGGGGCACAATTGTGGATGGGATTTTTTTCTTCATGTTACTTTCTTCTCTTTGACTATTTGCTTATAGGAAAGCCATGGATTTTTGGATATTGATTTTATAGCCTGCCACTTTACTATACAATTCTATTGTTTCTAGGAGTTTCTTGGTAGAGGTTTTAGAGTTCTCTAAGTATAGTATATCATCTGCGAATAGTGAGAGCTTGATTTCTTCCTTCCCTACCTGGATGCCCTTAATATCTTCTTCTTGCCTCATCGCTATTGCAAGTACTTCCGGTATTACATTGAACAGTAGTGGAGAAGAGTGGGCATCCTTGTCTTGTCCCTGATCTTAGGGGGACGGCTCTCAGATTTTCCCAATTGAGGATGTTTGTTGTAGGTTTGTGGTAGATGACTTTAACTATATTGAGGAAAGTCCCCTCCCCTCTATCCCCATTTTCGTGAGGGAAAAAAAACAAATAAGAATTTGATTG
This sequence comes from Sorex fumeus, assembly GCF_029834395.1. Taxonomy (NCBI): domain Eukaryota; kingdom Metazoa; phylum Chordata; class Mammalia; order Eulipotyphla; family Soricidae; genus Sorex; species Sorex fumeus. Next base: position 8,297,440 of record NW_026606067.1, on the reverse strand, counting down.
TGGTAAAATAAGAAATAGTTTTCATGCTTGGCTAATTTCATTCTACAACATCCAGGTGAAAACATAGTGCATGAAAATAAAACAAAAGTTAAACTTTTCATGATTTGGGATTTTGTAATATATTCAGGGGATTTACCTTCAACAGCAAGTGGAACAAAAGCAAAAATTAAAAAGTCAGGTAAAATCACACTAAAAATCTTCTCTTCAAAGAAAATATTACCAATAAAATGAAATTATTTGTTATAAATTGGGGAAAATAATATTTTCCCTCTGCCAAAAAGGCCAATATTCGAGATCTATCTAGAACTCATGAAAATTGACAACACAGAAACATACAATCCCCAGAAAAACGGGGACAGAAGTGGAAATATGGCACAGCAGGGAGAGTGCATGTCTTGCATATGGCAAACCTGAGTTATATACCCAGCATTCCATTTGATCCCTAGAGAACCCCCGGCAGTAGTTATTGAATGTATAGGTAGGAGTAACCCCTGGGCATTACTGGATAGGCTCCCCATAGACAAAATAAAAGAAAGGCCAGAGAGATAGTTGGCCCTGCATGTGGCCACCTCGGTTCATTTGCCAGAAATTACATATGGTTCTCTACACACCACTAGGACTAATTCTTAGTGCGATCCAAGAGTAACCTCTGATTATCACTGGGTGTTGCCCAAACCCCCAAAAAAGGGAAATTTAATCAATTTAAGAAAGAACACGTAGATGTGAAAGCAGCATAGTAAAAATTATGACTGCATTCATTACTAGGGAAAAGTAAATCAAGGCAAGGAGATATCATCTCACATTTGTGAGAATATTTAATTACAAAATATTCAGAAAGAACAAGTGTGGACAGGGATGTCAAGTAAAAGTAAAATTTCCTTACACTTGGGAAATTGTTTTAGCCCTTTGTTATAAGTGGTAAGTATATTTCTCAATATATGAGAAATAGATGTGGCGTCAGACCAATGCTGTCATACTTGATCTTTTGCGCTTGTACCATCAGGTCCTCAATGGATGCATCCAATGCCAACGTACATGCATTGAAAGTACAGATAATCATTTTTGTCTTCGTTTTGGCAGCCTAGTTTGGCCTTGAGATTTTATCAGCCTCTCCTTCCCATCCTTCTTAATGCAGCTGTATTGGTAGCTCTTTCAGGGTCAGGGGAATGGGACCCATTGTAATTACTGGTTTTGGCATATTGAATATGCCACGGATAGCTTGCCAGGCTCTGCTGTATGGGCAGGATACTCTAGGTAGCTTGCCGTGCTCTCCGAGAGGGATAGAGGCTTTTAGGGCATCTCCAATCACCCTTGTAGGTGTTCCCATGGTTCAAACCATATTTGAAAAACAAAGGCCGGGTTGTAGTTGCTGACCAACAAAGGTCTCTGTGGGCCTCAAACTGGCGCCAGCCTCATGCAAAGCAAACATCAGAACACCTGTCACTGTCTCTCCAGGTCCCATGGGCAAATGATTTTTGTTTTGGTACTCATATTCTTTTAATGCTAACTATTCTTTGTTTCTAAATATTATGGGGCTGGAGAGATAGCACAGTGGGTAGGGCGTTTGCCTTGCACGTGGCTGGCACGGCCAAACTGAGTTCGATTCCTCCACCCCTCTTGGAGAGCCGGCAAGCTACGGAGAGTATCTCGCCCACACAGCAAAGCCTGGCAAGATATGCCAAACACAGTAACAACAAGTCTCATAATGGAGGCGTTACTGGGCCCACTCGAGCAAATCGATGAAAAACAGGAAGACAATGCAGTGCAGTGCTAAATATTATGGCGCACTTGGAAACATGGAAGGCATGGAGCTTTAATCATAATTCAATAGCTAAATGAAAACTTATAACATTCTTTAAATATTCCTGCCATTAATGAATCTTCCTGCACAGCAGAGCCACACAGGATCCTGTGGTGTATTCGATATTCCAAAACCAGTAACAATGATGTGTCTCATTCCCTTGACCCTGAAAGACCATCCAATGTGGCACTCCAATGTGGGAAGGACGAATAAGGAGAGGCTGCTAAAATCTCAGGACTAGGATGAATGCAGACATTACTGGCGCCTGCTCAAGCAAATTGATGAATAATGGATGATAGTGATACAGTGATTAATGAATCTTATATATGTATTACCTCCTCCCTTGTGCTTCTCATATTTCCCCCCTCTTTTTTCCCCTGCCTTTAATTGCTATTGCTGCTGCAATTGTCTATTGGACTCTTGTCTTTGTATCTGGCATTATTCTTAGCCATGGTGTCAAGAAAATATTTGCAGTCCTTTTTCATTATCCTTTCTACATTTTGTTATTTTAGATTTACATATTATTTTGCATTCATAAATTTCAAATATATTATGTATAGTTTTGAAATATTCAGAATTCTGAATAACCTTCAATTTGTATTTGTTTACAAAAATACATTGTTTTTGGGATACAACTTAACTCTTAAATATGTATATTACCTGGAATATATCCCAGAGAGGCAAAAAAGTATAATCGAATAAGTGAAATGAGTCAGAAAGAGTGGGATAGACATAGAAAGATTACATTCATCTGGGGAACATAAAGTAACAAAATAGGAGACTAACACACAAGAATGGCCGAGATTAGTACCAGGAATTTTGCTCCATGGCTTGGAGGCCAGACACACATGCCAGGGGAAAAGCGATCTCAGATAGAGAAGGTAGCACCAAATAAAGGGTGTTGGGAGGATCCTCCCAGGATGGGAGAAGCATGTTGAAAGTAGACTATACACTAAACGTGATTGCCACTCAACGCCTCTCTTGCAAACTACAGAACCCAAAAGGAGAGAGAGAGAATAAAAGGGAATGCCCTGCCACAGAGGCAGGGTGGGATGGGAGGGATGGGGGGGTGGGAGGGATACTGGAATCCGTGGTGGTGGGAAATGGGCACTGGTGGAGGGACGGGTATTTGATCATTGTATAATTGAAATTGTAAATTTGTTTACTCCTTATTGATTTCATTTAAGAAGAAACCCTCCAGTTCCATTAATTGACCTATGTTGCTGCAAAAGGCAAGATTTAAGGTAAAGTAAGTAAAGGCCCTCCCATTGATCATCGATTTGCTCGAGCGGGCCCAGTAACGTCTCCATTGGAGACTTTGTTGTTACTGTGTCTGGCATATCGAATACTCTCGGTAGATTGCCGGGCTCTCCGAGAGGGGCGGAGGAATCGAACTCGGGTCGGCCATGTTGGCTGCGTGCAAGGCAAACGCCCTACCTGCTGTGCTATCGCTTAATCTCATATTTTTAATTTTCTTAGAAAGTAGGCACCGTGCTGTACAATACTAACAAAAAGAGAATTCTGCATATATATACAATGTTTCAATACCATATCTTCCTCAGAGTGGCCTCTTCTCAAAGAAACCCACCTGCCACCACCACGATACCAGTTACTTCTATATGTATAGTACTACTTCATTTATATTTTCCATAACTTCATCAAGTTACCTGTTTTTGGCAGTTCGATTGTTTCCAGGACTTGACCATTGTAATAACTAAACATTAGCCAAGCGGTACAAATGCTGGCCAACTTCAACCATGAATGTGGAAAGGTCGGACTGTACCTGAATCTCATGAAGACAATGTTTATGAGAAATGGACTCGTTCCTGATGTTCCATTCACTCTCAACGAAATGAACATCTCTGAATGTATCAGTTATGTATACCTAAGTCGAGAACTCAACATGACAAAGGACCTGGCACCTGAGATGCACAGGAGGAAGAGAGCGGCTTGGAATGCCTTCAAGAGCATTGAAGAAATAGCTAAGGGGACAAAGAACCTCCAGCCGTGGGCACATCTCGGAGGCAATCAAGGAGGACCTCAAAGAGAGTAGAGCATCAGTGCTGGCAGATGCGGCAGAAGCCAGGAAAAGCAACTCACAATGCCTGCCTGTCCTTTGCCAACTACAAGACCAAAATGACTGCCCTTTGACATCCTGATGGATCTATTACATCTTCCAGAAGGACAACAGAGAAGATTATTCATGACTTCTCTGGTCTCTTCAATAGCCATGTCCACCTACCCACATACCAAATTATGCAGGATGAATATGTCATTCTCAACATTCTCCCTTCTGAAATCTTACATGCCATTTTGTCGGTAAAGAAGCAAAAAGCACCAGGCCCAGACAAGGCCAGACCTGAACACCTGAAAAATTTGCCGTCGGTACTCATCGATACACTGGCTCAGCTCTTCACACGCTACCTGTTTGAATGCAACATTCCGTCCCAATGGAAAACCAGCAGGACTGTACTACTGTACAATGAGAGAGACATCCACAACATTGGCAACTACCACCAAATCTGACTATTGTCTGTCATCTACAAACTGTTTACTTGTGTCATCCTGAACAGGACTGGCAGAACACTAGATGAGGGACAACCATGCGAGCAAGCTGGGTTCTACAAAGGATTCAGCACGATGGACCATATCCATACTATAACCAAGCTCATTGAGGTTTCTTGGGAGTTCAAGATGCTGCCCTGTCTAACATTCATTGATTTAAAGAAGGCTTTTGATTCTGTTGAGACGGAAGCAGTCATAGAAGCCCTAGTCAAACAGGGCATTCAAACTCAATACATCAGGATCCTCCTTGAGCTGTATTAATGAATTTGCTACCAGGATCTCACCTTGGAACACCTTCAAGAGCGTTGAAGAAATAGCTAAGAGGACGAAGAACCTCCAGCTCCAGGCACATCTCTTCGATTCCACTGTTCTCCGTGCATTAACATATGCCTCAGAGACCTTGCCTCTACGAAACAGGATGAGAACGCTATTTGTGTCTCCTAAAGAGGAATCGAAAGAGCTATGCTTGGAGTAACCTGCTTCACTCAAATGAGAGAAAGAATCCGGAGTTCCGACCTCTGTCGACCATCAAGAATCAGGGATGCTGTCTCGTTTGCCAAGGCTTCGAAAATCAGATGGGCTGGACACGTATTGAGATTTACAGATGACTGCTGGACTAGAGTCGTTACTTACTGGATTCCATGGGATGTCAAAAGATTGCATGGCTGCCCAACTACGAGATAGTCAGACTTCTTTGTCAAGACCCTGAACAATCGGTTTGATACTCTTTGTTTTCCTAGAATGAGCAGATGCCATTGGGCTACACTAGTACGTGGCAGGGATGAATAGAGATATTACTTGTGCCCGCTCTAGCACATTGAAGAATAACAGGATGTCAAGTGATCAAGTGATAGACCAGTGAGTGCACCTGGGAGATACTCCCTGGCACAGTGTTGATAGTAGCCTCCAAGGACTACTGTGAGTGTTCCCCTCAGAAAAAAACAAAAATTTCAGTTAAAATCCTCATTATGAGATATGCAAAAATAATATTCTCAGTAGTTACATTAGTTGGTTGTTATCATGATACCTCGAGTTATGTTAATTTAAGAATTTCAATAAGGACCAAAAATTTATTCTGATTTATGTTACAGGTTTATGATAACGGCATGCTTTACTTTCAAATTTGTGCTTCGTTTATTTTTTAAAGGCAATTCCTAATAACAAGGTTTTCCCTTAGAAATTTTGCAATTAAATGTAGTAAATTAAAAATCTGAAGCAAGCACATTCAACTCTGCCAAGTATTAAATAACAAAGAAATTTTTTTCCTGGAATGTTGTTGAGCAGTTTGCTATTAATTTTGAAAATGAGTTTGAAATATTTTGAAAATGAGAAACCATTTGACCATTAGAGTTAATGTAATACAACCTATTTAGATGTTGATTTATAATAATGCATGACTAAAATTTAAATGTTATACCTCAACATTGCTTAAACAAAATAAGTAAATATTTTGGAATATAGAATAATTTAATTCGATATAAATTAATTTAAAATACTTTTATATCATAATCAAGTATGAGGCCCTGGGGCTGGAGCAATAACACAGTGGGTAGGGCATTTGCCTTGCATGAGACCGTCCCGGGTTCAATTCTTCTGTCTGTCTCGGAAAGCCTGGCAAGCTACTGAGAGCATCCTGCCTGTATGGTAAGCTCCCTGTTGTGTATTCAATATGCCAAAAACAGTAACAAATCTCACAATAGAGACTTACTAGTGCCCACTCAAGCAAATTGATAAACAACGGGAGGACAGTGCTTATGAGGTCCTGAGTTTGAGAAAATCTGTTTTGTATTTTGAAAGTCACTATCACTGTCACTGTCCTCCCATTGTTCAACTATTTTCTCGAGCGGCCCAGTAACATTTCCACTGTGACAGTTATTACTGTGTTTGGCATATCATTAGCAGCTTGCCAAGCTTTGCCATGCAGGTGATATACTCTTGGTACCTTGCTGGGCTCTCTGAGAGGGGCAGAGGAATTGAACTCGGGTTGGCCATGTTGGCCGCTTGCAAGGCAAACACCCTACCCACTGTGCTATCAATCCAGCCCATTTGAAAGTAACAAAGAATAAACAATTAGTTCTAGATTGGTCAACATAAGCAAGTAAGAATAAACATGGGTTTTTATGTTTTCTAGCATGGCATCTAACAAAGATATTATTTACCGCTAAAAATAATCCAACTGTTTGTCCAGAGAGCTTATACAGCAAGTAAAGTGCTTGCTTTGCACATACCGACTAGGTTCAGTCCCCAGCATTACATATGGTTGCCCCAACACCTCCAGGAGCTATTCCTGGGTACAGAGACAGAAATAATCTTTGAGCATGCAAACTGTAGGAAAAAATATATATACAAAATTCAATCTCTAAATCATTCACAAACTTTAATTCTTATGCACACACACAATACATGTGTATTTTTGAAAATCATATCATAATTTTTAAATTAGGTTGCCCTTTAAACATGAATATGTATTTCTGACAAGAAGAGCATTAAATTTCTGACAAGCCACAAATTCATTAATAATAAGAGCATTAGGGCATATAAGATACCGCACAGAGTCAGAGATAAAGTACATACAGGTGGTAAGGAACTTGCTTTGCATTAGGCCATTCCTATATGGTCTCCTGAGTGGTCTGAAGAAATTCCTGAAACAGAGCCTGAAATTAGCCTTGAGCACATCCAGATGAGGCCGCCAAATAAATATGAAAACACACACAAAAAAGAGTTAAACAATAGAAGATGTACACAAAATGGTAGAGACTGTATTTCTCCATTTAAATGGAATTCTAAAAAAACATAAAATCTACAGGTTTAATAAGTGTGATGATTATCGTCCAATAATGGTTTTGGGAAAGAGGGAAAGCCAGTACAGAGGTACCACCAGAGAAGATTTAACGAGTATGGACAAGTCCTACATCTTGATTTTGTTAATGACCAAGTAACAGTATACATTTGTCAGAACCGATTAATGTATTTTCCTTTAAAAAAAGAGTGAAGTTAAGGTATTGTAAAATACAGTTAAAAAGTTTTCAAATAAAAAATAAAGATTATATTCTATCTGAATATTTTAATTGTGGATAATTTATACCAGTGAATATCATTTTTAATGCTATACTCCTTGTTTTTGATGAAATTATAAAAAATGGAGAGATGAATATATACTATTTTACGTGTTGAAAATTGAATGATCTATTTAAGACTAAAATCCAGCAACATTTTATTATTGTTTTTCCTAGAGTCCAGTATTATGAAAGTAGCTAATCCTTAAATTATTGGAAACACATCCTAGCAATGGGCCATTTCCTAGGATAATACAAAAGTTCACACATAAAGCTGAACAAAGTCACAATATTTTGTATTACACCATGCTCTGAAATTTCATTAATTCAATGTTCTATAAGTCAGATTTGCCATTAATTTACTATCTTTTAAACATAAGTCTTTGGCATTGAGAATAGATTTACCATTTGTCTGTGGATTGTTACATGGTTAAACATCATTAATGCTATTATGATATCTTTATAAAGCAGAACAAGTCTGGGTTATTACCATCCCCATAATTATATCAAAGTCACTTCATTTAGTGGCTTTTCCACTCTGGAGTTTCTTTTATTATTGAGGCAGTGTGGGAAAGGTTCTCTCCTAATTTATTCCACATTTTATTTTCAACATGAAGTGCTAAACCTATTGAACCATAGACCTTTGGTGAATTGATCTCTTCACTTGCAGTATTTACCGCTCCGGTAAATTAGGTGTACATAATAACCAGCTGTCGACCTCCAGATGCAATATAGTCAAGCTGCATAAATCCCCGTACTTTCAAGCACACAAATTTGATGCCTTTATCTGGGAACTTAGTCTACTACTGCTATAAATAATTTCATACTGTGGAAACTAATTTCATGCCAACTTTGTTTTTATTTATTTAAAAATAAGGAATATTTGTGATAAAAGTTCAACCATGGTAGCAATTCCATCAGGTGTATCTTAAGAAATTTTTAAACATCAGAAATTCATGCTTGAAACTATTTCCACAAAAATGATGTATCTAATATGTTAGGGTTATCTTTTCTGTAAATAATGAATTATATCCAAGAGAGCACTGTCTATGAGTTATGACAGTGTTAGTAATAACTTGAGTATAACTTTATCAATTAAAAAGAAACTGGAAGATATTTTGCCCCTGGAAATCACAGCTTCCAAACTGTGGGAAAAGTGGGTAATATAAATGAATTTTGCAGATAAGAGTTCGGGAAATGAAAATTGTCTAAAATTAAACTTTACATCCTTCATTCCTAGAAGACAAAATGAAGCAACATTCACATATCAAATCGTTGTGCTGTCACTAAAGTGCAAGTGATAGGAGAGTACTAATGCAGTGAATTGCCAGGAGATTCGCATTGGAGAAAAGGACCATGATTTCAGCTCTTGCAGCTCAGCTGGGGGAGAATCAAACCTCTGCAAAATACTCATAACATGAAAGGCAAGAGTCAGCAGAAAGGCCTCAAGTAACTATTGAAAGATCTAAACTTTCCATTTACAACTGCATCTTAATTTGAAAAATTGATGATATTACAGTTATAAATAGATTCATCAACAAATAGAAAAGCTGACAGAGACAGAAAAAGGCCATGTGGTTTTTCAGTCAGGATGATAAATGGAGCACAGAGCTATTGACATTAGCTACAGGAGGTTTTACTATCGACCAAGAAGACATGATGTCAAACACATGATTATGGCAAATCCCTGATTATACCTAAAACAGTATTCAAGTATTACAATGTTCAGAGTTTGATCAAAATTAAATTATTATGACAGTGCTTAGCAGCCTTATTAAAACCAGGCATTCTAACAAAGCTGTTTTATAAGATCCCTCACATAAACTTGAATGTGGCAAAACAGAATTTCTTGAAAACAGAATGAAATACCGTTCACTATTTCAGCTTTCAAGTGGAAGGGCAGATACTGGCCACGGACCAACTGGTACTAACAGGCACAAATCACTTTTGTTTTATCACCAAAATGAGAGCATTGCCTCTTATGCTGTGCAGTAATTCTGCTTGTCCAGTAGTACACAGAGAAACTTGCCAATGGACTGTGATAACGAGATAGGGTGGAGTGGTTCTATCATCAAAAGAATTACAAAAAAGAAAGAAAAGAAAAAGTTCAATGGATAATCATTTTCTAAATGTTAAGAACTATTTTTCCTAATTAAAGCTGGGTTTTCTCCCGAAGGAACTGAAAACAGGAAAGTTATAATGAAAGACAAATATTGATTGTTTCAATGACAAGTTCCAATTAACCATGTAAATCCAATTGAGCTTGTATATGAATTAAACCAGAGAGAGGATAGTAGTCAGTGCTTAAAGTTTTATTAGTCAAAAAGGGGGTTGGCTTTCACAGAAACCCATGACAATGTTGTAAACAAAGTAATGTTGCAGGAATGTAACCACAAATGAAAGGCATGGAGGGAGAGGGAAGTAATTTAGCACATATCATTTACACTATAGCACCACCGGTAGGGCGTTTGCCTTGCATGCAGCCAACATAGCCGACCAGAGTTCGAGTCCTCCGCCCCTTCTGGAGAGCCCGGCAAGCTACAGAGAATATCTCGCCCGCATGGCAAAGCCTGGCAAGCTACCTGTGACATATTCGATAAACCAAACACAGTAACAAATCTCACAATGTTACTGGGCCCACTCGAGCAAATGAATAAACAATGGGAAGACAGTGACAGCGATCTTATTGCTTGTATGAGACATATCACTTGATCACTTGATCGAGTGCTAGTGTAGCCAATGGCATCTGCCCGCTCCAGAAACAGGAAGAGACTCAAACTGTTCATTCAGGGTCTTGACAAACAAGTCTAACTGTCTTGTAGATGGACGGCCACACCATCTTTCGACGTCCCATGGAATCCAATCAGTAATAGCTTTAGTCCAGCGGTCCTTTCTAAATCGCATTATGTGTCCATCCCATCTGGTTTTCAATGCATTGGCCAAAGAGACAGCATTCCTGATTTTCCATTGTTGATGGAGGTCGGAAATCCAGATTCCTTCTCTCACTTGAGTGAAGTGTGATACTCCAAGCATACCTCTTTAGATTCCTCTTTGGGAGACCTGAATAGAGTCCTCATCCTAACTTCGTAGGGCCCAGGTCTCTGAGGTATATGTTAAGGCAGGAAAAACAGTGGAATCGAAGAGTTGTGCCCAGAGCTGGAGGTTTTTCATCCTCTTAGCTATTACTTCAACACTCTTGAAAGTGTTCAATGCCACTCTCTTCCTCCTACGCAACTCAGGTACCAGGTCATTTATCATGTTGACTTCTCTACCTAGGCACACATAATTGCTGCACTCGGAAATGTTCATTGTTTTGAGAGCAAATGGAACATCAGGAACGGGTCCAATTCTCATGAACATTGTCTTCATGAGATTCAGCTGTAGTCTGACCTTTCCACACTCATGGTCAAAGTCGGCCAGCATTTGTGCCGCTTGGCTAATGTTTGGTGTTATTATAAATGTTACGATATCATCAGTGAAGTAGAGGTGGTGTAGTTGCCGACCATCTATCTTCACTCCCATTCCTTCCCATTCCAGTCGTCGCATGACGTTCTCCAGGGTGGTACTGAAGAGTTTCGGTGAAATGGTATCACCCTGCTGAAACCCCCTCTTGACATGAATGATCACTTCCTTGTAGAATGGTGAGATCCTGGTAGTGAATGTGTAATACAGCTCATGGAGGATCCTGATGTATTGAGTTTGAATGACCTGTTTGTCTAGGGCTTCGATGACCACTTCAATCTCAACAAAATCAAAGACCTTCTTTTAATCAATGAACATTAGACAGAGCGGCATTTTGAACTCCCAAGATACCTCAATGAACTTGGTTACCGTGTGGATATGGCCGATCATGCTGCATCCTTTTCGGAACCCGCCTTGCTCACATAGTTGTCCTTCATCTAGTGTTCTGCCAATCCTATTCGGTATGACTCCAGTGAACAGCTTGTAGACAGTGGATAACAGGCAGATGGGGAGATAGTTGCCAATGCCATGGGTATCTCACTACTTGTACAATAGAATGGTCCTGCTGATTTTCTACTGGGACAGAGCCTTGCTTTCAGACAGGTAGCGTGTGAAGAGCTGAGCCAGTGTGTTGATGAGTACTGTCGGCAGATTCTTCAGGTGTTCGGGCCTGACCTTGTCTGGGCCGGGTGCTGTTTGCTTCTTTACAGATAAAATGGCATGTCGAATTTTGGAAGGGAGAATGTTGGGAAAGACATATTCATCCTGAAAAATTTGGTATGTAGGCAGGTGGACGTGTCTATTAAGAAATCCGAGTAGAAGTCATGGATAATCTTCTCATTGAATGAAACATATAGACTTAAAAAATACATAAAACTGTACAGCCATTAGCTTTGTCTAAGCTCAGACTAATTAGCTGCTGCTGAAATCTTGATGAAATTACCTAAGGGAAAGAAATGTTTTCTCCCTAGCAGTGAATCTTCTCCCATTGTAAAACTCAATAAAGACATTACTTTTAAAAATCTTGAATTTTTGAAAATCATATCAGTCTATATCTTCTCTCAATTAATTATATGTGAACACATATGTATAAATCTGCTATTTTTTTTTAATTTCATCCGTACCTTTTTTGTGTGTCCTAATGTATAAGATAAGCATTGAAATATATATATTTTAGGAATATCTCAAATATTTCGCATCAGACAAATTGAGTTTTGGGATAAAAATCACAATTATATTAATCCTTTAATTATCATATGAATCTAACAATTAGAAGTCCTCACTTAAAAATCAACAAGACATTTTATTAAATATTATGCAAAATCATGGACTAAATGACATTTGATTCCAAAATACTAGTTCTTTCAAGAAATTATCAATCTAAATTTATATGCGTATATATAACATATAATATGTATGTGTAATGTGTATGTATATATATTATGTATATATAATATGCATATGTTATGTGTCATATTTATAAAGCTATACAATGATATTATAAATGAACCTCTGAATTTTATTAGAGAACTTTACATAATTCTTCCACTTATATTTTATTAATAAATGTTACTATGTGCCATATGCATTTAAATATAAATGAAACCAACTTCTTTTAATTTTTATATTGGTATTTTTTGTTTATGTGATTGAATTTCTTTTTCCTCAGAATATAACATAAAAATATTTTGAAAAATAGGAAATAAGGTAATAAATGGATATACCATGTATAGATATACAAAATTACTTATCAAATAACTGAATAGATTTTATAAACTTTGATGAAGTGCTTGAGAGTGGATATTACTGAGGCAGATTTTTTGTCTCCATCTTAGTATCATATTGTGGTAATTCAAAATAAAATAGTTGGATGAGTAATGGACTTGGGATCTAAGATAGACCAGACAGTTTTGCTCCAACTTTAAGTATTAAAACAAGAAGTTGCTTAAAATAATATATTGTCCAGGTTTTCACTTTGGAATCTCACCACAAGGGCGATATTGCTTTGTATTTTCTTTGCATAAATTTCAATGTGTGATGTGCACATAAAGCTAAGAATGTTATTCCTATTTTTCTTGTCATTTATTATCAGTTCTAAATATCTTTACAGTTTTAATTTTTCCACCCATTTGTTGACCAGATCCATAAATGGCGCTTATAGCGTCACATTTGGGCAGGAACCTAAAGAATTTGAAAAGGAGGGGAGTGAGGCAAAGGAGCTATTGAGAGAAACTTTTGCTAGAGCTAAGAGCATTCTTTTTTTTTAATGTAGGAGTACTGCTATTTATTCAGCCACTGGTTAGCTGATTGAATTGTGCGTGAATTCCACCTTACTTTTTTTTTCATTTTTTATACTTTTATTTATTGAATCACCGTGAGAGCAATTACAAAGCTTTTGGGTCTAAGTCTCGGTAATACAATGAAACACCAGTACCTTCACCAGTGCCCATTCTTCACCACGAAAAGCACCAGTATACCCCCATCCCACACCCTCCCCCTACCAGTGGGGCAGATGATTTCCACATTACTCTCTCTCTACTTTGATCACATTCAATATTTCGACACCAGACCCATCATTATTATTTGAGATTTTACCCCAAAACTCAGGTCTGCGGAAGAGGCAACAGTAGACAATTTGTGTTCTATTTCTGGTTATGAATAATATATGATGTCACGTGGCTGCAGTAGTGGTCATGCAAGTTTGAAATTCTGAAATTTTAACACTTAAATATGGAAGGATTTCTGCCAAAAGCCACTGGATTTTGAGATTGCTCCCGAGTCTCTGGGATCATGGCCATTGAGCAGCTTGATAAGGAGCCAGAGAGGCTCTGTTCGTGGGCGATGACTTGGGGTCTCGTTGGGGTGGGGAGGACAGGCCCGGCTCCACCCCCATCCCAACAAGTTTCATCACTGCGGGCCCAGACCTGACTGTCCGATGGCCTATGGAGGATGACGGCCACTTAGCCGCCAAGGGGGAGCAGGCAGAGAGACAACACCCTTTCCCCCCTGGGGTGGCCTGGCGACAGTAACCTACTGCAGGGTCCTGCCAAAAGCTGCTGGGTTTCAAGATTTGTTTCTGAGTCTCTGGGATCAAGGCCATTAAGCAGTTTGATCAGGAGTCAGAGAGGCCATTCGTGGGCGATGACTTGGGGTCTCATTGGGGTGGGGAGGATAGGCCCAGCTCCCCCCTCCCCCCCATCCCATGAGGCCCAACAAGTTTCGTCACTGCGGGCCCAAGCCTGAAGGTCCAACAGCCTCTGGAGGATGACTGACACCGAGCCGCCAAGGGGTAGCAGGCAGAGGGACAACACCCTTTCCCTCCTGGGGTGGCCCAGCAACAGTAACCTACTGTGGGGTTCGGACACATTTCTGCCAAGAGCCGCTGGGTTCTGAGATTTGTTTCTGAGTCTCTAGGATCATGGCCATTAAGCAGTTCAATCAGGAACCAGAGAGGCCATGCCTCCAATTATATAGCTGAGCCAGAGCTGGTTTGTGGATGTGTTTCCCACATACCTAACTTTTGGCCGTTTACTTTCTTGGTAAACTTTTCCCCAAGTTTTCAGGGCTGGAGCGATAGCACAGCGGGTAGGGTGTTTGCCTTACAAGCGGCCAACATGGCCGACCCGAGTTCGATTCCTCCGCCCCTCTCGGAGAGCCCGGCAAGCTACCGAGAGTATTCGATATGCCAGACACAGTAACAACAAAGTCTCCAATGGAGACGTTACTGGGCCCGCTCGAGCAAATCGACGATCAACGGGAGGGCCTTTACCTTTACCTTGGGGTCTGGCCAAAGGCACAGCAGCAATTTTGGGGTATTTGGAAGTCTGAAGGCACCATCAGGCTACTGATGCACTCGCCTCACAGGTACAGATTGACCTGCTGGCAGCACCATACCCCCACTAAGAGCATTCTTGATGTAGTTCAAAGAAACAAGAGTGTTGCTATTGCATAGTGAGCCCAAAAATGAGTTTGATTACATGTTGACCTTGCCATGCATTAAGTTGTAGACATTGAAATTGCATAGGCTTATACTTTTTGTTCCGTAAAACCAATTCAGGATTTGATCAAATGAATAATGGATCTGAAATATACTTAAAAAGATCACTGTTTGGATAAATATTTATAACGATGATCAGGAAACCAAGGATGGAGACAATATTTGAACCCTCCAGGTAATCAGGTATGGTCATAGGACAAGCATGCTGTTATGAGTTAGGTAAGCACTGGGCCTGCAGTCTGGGGGTATAATAAACATATACCAAATAATATATAGTTTAAACTTAAGCAGGGCATGAAGACAAAAATAATTCAAGAAACAGTATATTGTTATTAATATAAACAGTGAAAAATGAACTTACAAAATATGCAAGACTTCAGTGAAGTTAAGATTACAATTTGGACAGAGTTCATTTGTACAGTTTTGAGATGTTGTTCTGGGATCCATTAAATATCCAAGGAAAATGTTGAATATCCATTAGTATCCAAATATATAAACAAGATTTTAGAGTACTATCCTGGCTGTAGACATGTGTTTGGAAATTTTAAAATTAAAATTAAAAATTAAAAAAATATTTGAAGTCAATGAGCAGGATGCTAACTCAATTAGTGTAGCACATGTTGTATGTTCAAATTGTTGAATTTGACCCCAGTACAATGTGATCCCTGAGCACTGTTATGTGTCTTTGGGAGTGGATTTAGGTCTTGAGTTCTGCTGAGTACAACTTGTACAATATGTACAAATCATTCCACCTATTAAAGGGAGAAGATCTATGTGTGCGAATGACAATTAGACAGTTTAATGGACTTCTTACCCACATGAGTATGCAATATCTTAAGTTAAGTGATAAGAATGGATAGCAAAAGATGAGATAAATTTTGTTAAATGTGTTAATAAGTCTAGGAAGATGGCACTTTAAAATTTCATTGACATGAGTTGTTGGAGTACTGGGGTAGAAACTAATTAAAGCATGCCCAATGATAAATTAACAGATTAATTTTCTAGTGTGAATATAGGGGAGAATATTTGAAGATTTTTAAGAAAGATGAAAGAAGATAAACAAGGTGGACAATGAGATTGAGGAGGTTGTTTTTATACTTATTTGTTTACACTGACCATCATTGCTTGTAAAAATGCTGAGAATAGATTTATTGAATAAGTAAAAACTGATGATACAACAGAGAAAATACGCATTGATTATCCTTATTAGTAAAGTCAACTGAGTGGAAGCACACTGAAAATGTCTTAAAGGTTCCACTGGTAAATTTTTCAGAAATGGTATAATTATTAAGTTGCAGTAGAATAAAACAACTTTTATTCCAGAAATTTCTAGTGTGAATTTAGTCCTGAATATGGACCTAACCTAAATCATTCATTTGATCTATATCATTTAAATGTGAATGCACATATATGTAATATTATAGAATTCTACAGAGAAATATAGAATCCTAAAAAAGTTGTGTGTAGGGCCAGGTATAGTACAACGGGTAGGGTGCTTTCTTTACATGTAGGCAACCCAGGATTGATCCCTGCTACACTACAAGGCCCACTACCAGCTGTGGTCTTTAAGTCCAGAGTCAGGAGTAAACCCTGAGAAATATCCGAAATTCCCCAATATGGTAGTATTTTAGTTGAATCCTAGATATCCCATATGATCCCCTGTGTGTCGGCCCAGTAGTAAATCCTGAGCATTGCTGGGTGTGGCTCCCAAATCTAAATAAATTAATTAAATTAAAAAGTGGTCAGATCCTAACATAAACCTATATAATGCAGCTATAATTGTATTATATGATCATAGCAATACAGGTCTTCATACACAAATTTTTAAAATCACAAATAAAAAATCACAAGTTAACTTTATACATAAGGCAACTAGGAAAAAAGGGGAAAATAAAGGAAATCATTATAAAAAAACTAGAAAATAAAAATTGAAGGGAAAGTAAGAAGAGGCAGATGGAAGGTAACAGAACAGGTGCCAGGTACCTCAGGCACATTGGTAGCATTCAACTGTGATGCCCGGATATCCTTACCACAGAGTCAAGAACACTGTAAGCAGGACACCAGTGCTTCAACAGTTCATCTTAAAAACTTGCCTAACCAAGAGGCAGGCTGGGAGGAGGAATGGAGGAAATAGGGCTGGGGGTTAGGGTCTAACACGCTGGAGGAAAGATCATATTAGTGGTGAGATTAGTGTTGGGATTTGCCTGAAACTCTATTGTGAAAAACCCTGTAATCAGGATGCCTGAAATTTATGATTGCTTTGGTCTGTTTATTTTTGCACTACAACCAGTGATACTCAGGACTTTCTCCTGATTCTGGGATCACTCCTGATGGGCTGGGAACCACATGGGATAGTGGGGATGGAACGGGGGTCAGGTATATATGAGGCAAGAGTTTAACTGTTGAACTATTGCTCTGGTCCCGAACCCTGGAGCCTTAAATTTACAAGCCAAAAAAAGTAAGTAAGTACGTAAAATAAAAGTAAGGTACTAGAAATTACTGTATTAAAAAAGGAAATAATAAATAATTGGGTGGAAATAGACTGGAGACAAAACTTTATAAAAATATTAATGGAACTAGAATGTGTTTGTAAAAGATAAAATAAAATTGATATACCTTTGATGAGACTTATAAAAAAAGACAGAAAACTCCAGTAAAGTTGAATAGAAATAAAAGAAAATCAGTATCTCAGAAATAAAAGCATTATTAAAGGCACATATGAGTACCCACATCAAATTGATCTGGTGGCTTAGAAAACAACATGAGTGCATCTGTATACAACCTACTACAATTAAATACAGCCTCCTACAATTAAAACAAGATGAAATACAAAACTTGAGTCAACTGACCTCAAGCTTAGAAACTGAAATAATAGAAAAAATACTAAACCCAAATAAAGATCCTGGCCACACTCAATTAAATTGTATCAAACTTTTAATGCACTTCAGTCTATTCTCGGACTCTTCCAAAACTAGTCAATGAAAAAGGAATATTGTCAAACACATTTAATCAGGTAAAAAATTAAGTAAGTAAGTAAAGTAAAGGACCTCCCGTTGATCTTCGATTTTCTCGAGTGGGCCCAGTAACGTCTCCATTGGAGACTTTGTTGTTACTGTGTTTGACATATCGAATACGTCACAGGGAGCTTGCCAGGCTCTGCCGTGTGGACGAGATACTCTCGGGAGCTTGCCGGGCTCTCCGAAAGGGGCGGAGGAATCAAACTCCGGTAGGCCATGTTGGCTGCGTGCAAGGCAAACGCCCTACCGTTGTGCTATCACTCCAGCCCCAGGTAAAAAATTAACCTGATCAATTTCGTTCTCTGCGAAAACCCCACGACACAACATATGTTTATGAATCATTGCATATGAATAAACATTTGCATTAAAAATGATTAACCTGATCATAAAACTACAGACTAATATTTCTGCATAATGCAAAATTCTCCAAAATACTAGCTAGTCAAATTCAACAATGCATCTAGATAATCATATGACATCTCCAATAGTGTTTTATTTCAAGCATGCCAATATTAAAATATGCAAAGAAATATATGCAGTTAATTATATTAATAAAATTTATGTCATAATCATGATAGGTGTTGAGAAAATATTTAATAAGGTTTGTCATCCATTTATTATTAAAATCAAATAGGATGGGGGATTAAATTGTACATATTTCAGCTAATAAGCATCACATACTGTAAAATAACAGCAAATATGATAAAGCTGAAAAATTGGGATATTTTCTTTAAAATCAAAAGATTTCTACTATTATCACATCTGTTTAATTATTGGAATCCTTTGAGCAATTAGATAAAAACAAGTAATAATGGTAATATAGTTTAGCAAAGAAATGAAGCTATTATTATTTGTAGATGATAGATAATATGGGTAGAAAACCTTAAACACTTGATTAAAAAGCCATTAGAAATAATTAATGTGTACAGCAAAATTATCTGGTTACTAAACCAAACCACAAAGATCTATTGTAATTGTATATGTAAATAATAACTGAGAAAAATCAATTAAGGAAGCAATCTTATTCAAAAATGCACCCCCAAAAATTAACATTTCAGAATAAATAAAACACCGGAATTTAAATTCTTACATAATGAGAACTATAAGACATTGTTAAAAGGCATAATGGAAGACACTGAAAATGGAAAAACATTCATTAAACATGGATGAGAAAAAAATCAATATTCAAAATATTTCCTTCAAAAATGAATTCCGTGAAATTATAATAAAAATCCAACTATATTTATAAAGAAATAGAACACAAATGACTAAGGTTAATAAAGAATAATAGAAGCTTTCAAATAACTATAATAATATTGAGGAGAAAAAATGGAGGCAGAATGCTATCTGTCTTCAATTTATATACAAAATGACAGCTATTCAAATTACATGGAATAGGAATTAAAATAGTCCTGATATCAAGAAATAGAACTTTGATACCAGAATTAAACATATGCATGCTGATATTTGATTTATGACAAAGAATCTAAGAACATTAACAGAAAAAAAAAGTCTTTAAGAAATGGTGCTGGAATCAATGAGAGCCTCTGAATTGAATACTCTCTAGGCTTACATTAAAATGAATTCAAAGTGTATTGCAGATTTTGATCTAATACTCCGAACTATAAGATATATAAAAGATAATATATAAAAAGCTTCATGTGTAGCTTTGAGATATTTTGAGGGATTTGACCTCAAGATCAAAAATAACGAAAATAATAATAAACAGTAGGCACTTCATTAAATTAAAAGCTTCTTATGGTAGGTGAAATATTAACATAATAAAAAAAAACCTACTGAGTGAGAAGAGCTATTTGGACATCATATATCTGATAGTGGGTTAATGCCAGAGGTATATTAAAAAATAATAAACTCAGAAAACAACAACAAAAGGTTAACAACCACATTAAAAACGGAGCAGAATATTAGAATGAATCATCTTCAAACGAGACTACGGCTCTTAGGCCTATGAGAAAGTGCTCATCATCTCTGGCCATCAGATAATTAAAAATTAAGAACATGATGTTAGTATACCTCACACCTGTGATAACAATTTACACCAAAAGCTGCAATGGCAAGTGCTTAAAAAAATTAAGAGCTCCCGTGTCCTCTTGTGTGGATACAAATTGATAGAAACATTCTGAAAAATGCTACGGAACTTCCTTAAGAAGCTAAATGTGCAGCATCATATAATTTAGCAACCATACTTTAAAGTATGCATTGGAAAGGGAAAAAATCTTGACAGTTATTTAGCTGTCTCATCCCAATTAGAGCAAGAGTTACAATAGCTACTCTACTGAGGCAAGTAAAAGAGCCATCGATAGGTGACTGGATAAAGACATTTGATAGTAGAAAAAAGTACTGGCCCACATCCAAAAGAACAAAAGCAACTGGTGTTGGCATGGATGTGGAGAGAAAGGGACCCTCCTTCACTGCTGGTAGGAATGACAACTGGTTCAGCCCTTTTGGAAAACAGTATGGAAGATTCTCAAAAAATTAGAAATTGAGCTCCCATTTGACCCAGCAGTAACCCTACTGGGAATATTTCCCGGAGAGGCAAAAAAGTAAAGTTGAAATGACATCTGCACTTCTATGTTCATTGCTGCACTATTCACAATAGTCAAAATATGGAAAAAAACCCAAGTGCCCGAGAATAGATGACTGTTATAGAAACTTGGTACATCTACACAATGGAGTACTATGCAACTGTTAGAAAAGATGAAGTCATGAAATTTACATACAAGTAAAGTATGTAAATTTACATACATGGAAAGTATCATGCTAAGTGAAATGAGTCAGAAAGAGAGGGACAGACATAAAAAGATTGCATTCATCTGGGGAATATAAAGTAACAAAATAAAGAGTAACACCCAAGAATAGCCGAGATTAGTACCAGAAGGTCCACTCTATTGGTATGGAGGCCAGCCA
Organism: Sorex fumeus; assembly: GCF_029834395.1. NCBI lineage: Eukaryota > Metazoa > Chordata > Mammalia > Eulipotyphla > Soricidae > Sorex > Sorex fumeus. The sequence goes on along the minus strand of NW_026606067.1, from coordinate 8,276,614 downwards.
CACATGCTCAGATAGAGAAGGGAGCACCAAGTAAAGGGTGTTGGGAGGATCCTCCCAGAATAAGAGATGCATGCTGCAAGAAAACTATAGACTGAACATGATTGCCATTCAATGCCTCTTTTGCAAACCACAGCAACCAAAAAGAGAGAGAACAAAGTGAATGCCCTGCCACAGAGGCAGGGTGGGATTGAGGGGGATGGAGGAGAGGGAGGAATACTGGGATCAGTAGTGGTGTAGAATGGGCACTGGTGGAGGGATGGGTATTCGATCATTGTATAACTGAAAGCCAAGCACAAAAATTTGTAAGCCTACAACTGTACCTCATGGTCTTTCACTAATAAAAATTAAAAAATTAAAATAGGTTACTTTAGAAAAATAGGGAGTAAGAAAAGATGGTGGACATCAAAACATGTTTAACGTTACTTTTTTATTTTGTTATATTTAATTTTATTTTATTTATATTTTATTTATATACGAAATAGACCACATCATATTCAATCGACAGTTTTGCCTGACCGATGTCGCTGTTGTCCCAAAATTCCAAACGGGATTGGACCACCATCTCCTTTGTGCAAAATTCTACTTCACAGAGCGGGGAGAAAGAGCTGCAAAGTTCAAAAAGAAAACTCCCAGAACGACCACCAACTGGGAACTTTTTGGCACTATTCCGGCAACATGGGAAGATGTCATTGTTGACAACATTGACAAGGAATACTATTGACTGGTTCAGCACCTCCATGAATGTGCGAGGAATGCCAAGAGATAGATAGCCACAAAAAAAACACCTGTCTTTGAAAACTCTTGAGCTAATTCACCCGCGTGGTTTGGCATATGCCTCAGGCAAACGCAAGCTAAGGTCCGAGCTCGCAAAGCAGTGCAGAGATGCAATCAAGGAAGACCTCAAAGAGAGAAAAGCAGAAGTGCTGGTAGATGTGGCAGAAGCTGGGAAAAGTATTTGTAACGCCTGCCTGTCCTTCGCCAACTATAAGATCAAGATGACTGCCCTCCAACGTCCTGATGGATCCATCACATCCTCCAGAATGGTAATGGAGAAGATTATCCAAGACATCTACTCAAATCACTTTGATAGCCATGTCCACTTGCTGACATACCAAATTCCACAGGATGGATATGTCGTTCCCAACGTTTTCCCTTCCGAAATCTGACACGCCATTTCGTCAGTAGAGAAACAAACAGCACCCAGCCCAGACAAGGTCAAACCTGAACACCTGAAGAACCTGCCGTCAGTACTCATCAATACACTGGCTCGGCTCTTCACTCGCTACCCGTCTGAATGCAAGGTTCCATCCCAATGGAAAACCAGCAGGACCGTACTACTGTTCAAGAAGGGAGACATCCATGTCATAGGGAACTATCGCCCAATCTGCCTATTGTCTGTAATCTACAAGTTGTTCATTCGAGTCATCCTAAATAGGATTGGCAGAACACTAGATGAAGGACAACCATGCGAACAAGCCGGGTTCCGCAAAGGATTCAGCACCATCGGCCATATCACATGATAACCAAGCTCATTGAGGTTTCTCGGTAGTTCAAGATGCCACTCTGTTTAACGTTCATTGATTTAAAGAAGGCCTTTGATTCTGTTGAGATGGAAGCGGTCATTGAAGCCCTAGCCAATCAGAGCATTCAAGCCCAATACATCAGGAGCCTCCGTGAGCTGTATTGCGGATTCACTACCAGGATCTCACCATTCTACAAAGAAGTAATCGTTGATGTCAAGAGAGGGGTTCGGGAGGGTGATGCCATTTCACTGAAACTCTTCAGTGCCACCCTCGAGAACATCATGCGACGACTGGAATGGAAAGGAATGGGAGTGAAGATAGATGGTCGGCAACTACACCACCTCCGCTTTGCTGATGACATTGTTTTAATAACACCAAACCTCAGTCAAGCGGCACAAATGCTGCCCGACTTTGACCATGAGTGTGGAAAGGTAGGACTACAGCTGAATCTTACAAAGACAATGTTTATGAGAAACAGCCTCGTTCCTGATGTCCCATTCGCTCTCAACAGAACGACCATCTCCGAATGCAACAGCTATATGTACCTAGGTCGAGAAGTCAACATGACAAATGTTCTGGTACCCGAGCTGTGCAGGAGGAAGAGAGCAGCTTGGAACGCCTTCAAGAACATCAAAGAAATAGCTAAGAGGACGAAGAACCTCCGGTTCTGGGCACATCTCTTTGATTCCACTGTTTTTCCTGCATTAACATATGCCTCAGAGACCTGGGCCCTCCGCAAACAGGATGACAACGCTATTCAGGTCTCCCAAAGAAGAATAGAAAGAGCTATGCTTGGAATATCACGTTTTACTCAAATGAGAGAAAGAATCCAGAGTTCCGACATCTGTTGACGATCAAGAATCAGGGACGCTGTCTCATTTGCCAAGGTGTCAAAAATCAGATGGGCTGGTCACCTAATGAGATTTAAAGAGGACCGAAAGACGACCGCTGGACTAGAGCTGTTACCGACTGGATTCTATGGGATGTCAAAAGACCGCGTGGCCTCCCACCTACCAGATGGTCAGACTTCTTCATCAAGATCATGAATGATCGGTTTGAGGCTCTTCATATTCCCAGAGCGAACAGATGCCATTCGGCTACACTAGCACGCGACAGGGACAAATGGAGGCGTTACTGGCGCCCGCTCAAGCAAATCAACGACTAACGGGAAGTTAAGTGATTAAGTGATTTTATTTATATGTAGTTTTTCTTATAGGTATTTAGCTATTTTATTCATTCCTAGGGGTCTTTGGTAGGACCACATGGTACAAGGGATCAAACCCATGCCTCTGTCACCCAAAGCTTTCTTTTTTATTTTATTTTATTATTTTCTTTTGGCTTTTTTTGGGTGACACCTGGAGATGAAAAGTGGTTACTCCTGGCTCTGCACTCAGGAGTTACCCCTGGCGGTGCTCAGGGGACCATATGAGATGCTGGGAATCAAATCTGGGTCGGCCGCATACAAGGCAAACGCCCTACCCACTGTGCTATTGCTCCAGCCCCAAACTTTCTTTTTTAAAGAACCCCCAAAAGTGCTTCTTTTTTAAACCCATTGCAGAGTAAATACAATAGAACATGACAAAACGTTCTGTTCACAGTTGTTAAAGCCCTGAACACCTCTGGCTGTACACTATCCCTCCAAAACAAATTCATTAAAGGCCACGTTTTTAGTTTTCTGAAGTATGCAGTAATGCTTCTGACATTTTTGGTAGTTTTTGTGGGCCTCCCAAGCAATACTCAGCAGACTGGGAAATCTTCCCAGCAACTTTTGACCCATAGTTCCCAAAGGTATCAAACTGATTAGGACTTAGGTGATAGACTTGTTCAAGGATTGAACCAGGCTCAGGATCATCTAAGACAAGCACCTTAAACCCTGCAATGTTTTTTTCTGGGCCTGACTCTAAGTTTTATATAGTTATTATTATCATATCAAAATCGGCAAGCAGTTGCAAAGAAAAAATTTGATGATATGACAATTACCACAAAACTACCACAACACAAGTGTAATTGATGATAGTGTAGTTAAAAAAAAAAAACAGAAAGGAATAGGGCATTTGGTTTAAAAAAGAAAAGGAAACTATAAAATGTTTGAAAATAATTATAGAAAGCTAAAATGGTTAAAGGGAAATTAAAAAAATAAAAGCTGAAATTCAGATGTTTGGCTCAATTTGCCCAGAGAAATTTTACGTTACATAATGAGAATCAAATCTCCTATTCCCAATCCATTGTGGACAAAATAGAAGAAAGAGTAAAATTAGTAAAACCGAATTGAATATACAGGGAAACTGAGTCAAAGTAAAAGTCCAGCTAAAATTTGTAGCAGGGAATAAGAATGATATCTCAGGAAAAAATTGAATTTTGTTTATCATATACAGACAAATACACACAGATATTTACATTAAGAGACACTAAGAGTTAAGTTCAAAGCAACAAATTAGCAAAGTAAAATTGCTTCTTTCAAAATTATCATATATTTAGTCAAATAGGCTGAATCTAAATGTTGGACATGGGAGTCTCCCGATGGACTGTTCCACAATGAATTAGACCACATCATATTCAATCGGCGGTTTTGCCTAACCGATGTTGCTGTTGTCCCAAAATTCCAAACGGGATCAGACCACCGTCTTCTTCGTGCAAAATTCTACCTCACAGAACGAGGAGAAAAGAATGCAAGGTTTAAGAAGAGGACTCCCAGAACAACCACCAACTGAGAACTCTTTGGCTCTGTTGCGGCAACATGGGAAGATGCCGTCATTGACAACATTGATGAGGAATACGATCGAATGATTCAGCACCTCCATGATTGTGCAAGGAATGCCAAGAGAGAGATAACCACAAAAAACCGTCTTTCTTCGAACACTCTTGAACTTATTCGCCAACGTGGCTTGGCACGTGCCTCAGGCAACCACAAGCAAACATCTGAACTGGCAAAACAGTGCAGAGAAGCCATCAAGGATGACCTCAAAAACAGGAGAGCAGCAGTACTGGTAGATGCAGCAGAAGCTGGAAAAAACATTCGTAATGCCCGCCTGTCCTTCACCAACTACAAAACCAAGATGACTGCCCTCCGACATCATGATGGATCTATCACATCTTCCAGAAGGGCAATGGAGAAGATTATTCATGACTTCTACTCAGATCTCTTTAATAGCCACATCCACTTGCCCACATACCACATACCACATGATGGATATGTCGTTCCCAATGTTCTCCCTTCCGAAATCCAACATGCCATCTCGTCTGTAAAGAAACAAAGAGCACCTGGCCCAGACAAGATCAGACCTGAACACCTGAAGAACTTACCATCAGTACTCATCAATACATTGGCTCGACTCTTCACACGCTACCTGTCTGAATGCAAGGTTCCATCCCAATGGAAAACCAGCAAGACTGTACTACTATACAAGAAAGGAGACATCCACGACATTGGCAACTATCGCCCAATCTGCCTATTGTCTGTCATCTACAAACTATTCACTCGAGTCATCCTGAATAGGATTAGCAGAACACTAGATGAAGGACAACCATGTGAACAAGCCAGATTCCGAAAAGGATTCAGTACCATCGACCATATCCACACAGTAACCAAGCTCATTGAGGTATCTCGGGAGTTCAAGATGCCACTCTGTCTAACGTTCATTGATTTAAAGAAGGCCTTTGATTCTGTTGAGACAGAAGCGGTCATAGAAGCCCTAGCCAATCAGGGCGTACAAACTCAATACATCAGGATCCTTCGTGAGCTCTATTGCGGATTCACTACCAAGATCTCACCATTCTACAAAGAAGTAATCATCCATATCAAGAGAGGGGTTCGGCAGGGTGATACCATTTCACCAAAACTCTTCAGTGCCACCCTCGAGAACATCATGCGATGGCTGGAATGGGAAAACATGGGAGTGAAGATAGATGGTCGGCAACTACACCACCTCCGCTTTGCTGATGACATCGTTCTAATAACACCAAACATCAACCAAGCGGCACAAATGCTGAACGACTTTGACCGTGAATGTGGAAAGGTCGGACTACAGCTGAATCTTGCGAAGACAATGTTTATGAGAAACAGCCTTGTTCCTGACGCTCCATTCGCTCTCAACGGAACCACCATCTCCGAATGCAACAGTTATATATACCTAGGTCGAGAAATCAACATGATGAATGACCTGGCACCTGAGTTGCGCAGGAGGAAGAGAGCGGCTTGGAATGCCTTCAAGAGCATTGAAGAAATAACTAAAAGGACAAAGAACCTCCAGCTACGAGCACATCTCTTTGATTCCACTATTCTTCCTGCATTAACATATGCCTCAGAGACCTGGACCCTACGAAAACAGGATAAGAACAGTATTCGGGTCTCTCAAAGAGGAATCGAAAGAACTATGCTTGGAATATCACGATTCACTCAAATGAGAGATAGAATCCGGAGTTCTGATCTTCGTCAACGCTCAAGAATCAGGGACGCTGTCTCATTTGCCAAGACATCAAAAATCAGATGGGCTGGACACGTAATGAGGTTTACAGACAACCGCTGGACTAGAGCCATTACTGATTGGATTCCACGAGACATCAAAAGATCACGTGGACGCCCACCTATAAGATGGTCAGACTTCTTCGTCAAGACCCTAAATGATCGGTTTGAGGCTCTACATGTTCCTAAAACGAACAGATACCATTGGGCTACGCTAGCACGCAACCGGGATGAATGGAGACGTTACTGGCACCCGCTCGAATAAATCGATGAATAACGGGGATTAAGTGATTAAGTGATTAAGTGATTAGTCAAATAAATATTAGAAAAATTATGAGTAATGAAAAGGTAAAGGCCCTCCCGTTGATCGTCGATTTGCTCGAGCGGGCCCAGTAACGTCTCCATTGGAGACTTTGTTGTTACTGTGTCTGGCATATCAAATACTCTCGGTAGCTTGCCGGGCTCTCCGAGAGGGGCGGAGGAATCGAACTCGGGTCGGCCATGTTGGCCGCTTGTAAGGCGAACGCCCTACCCGCTGTGCTATCATGAGTAATGAAAAATTATCAATATAATCATGCTGCAAAAATGAAAATATACTGTCCCTATGAATATTGTTATCTTAAAAATATTTTAGATATTAGTTTACTGATTCCCAGTAATACCAAAAATAATATAAAATTATTTAAAATTATTTACAATGAAGATTTTATAATTTACTAGGCATATAATAATCACACATGAATGTGATTCTTTGACAAAAGTTTGAAGTTCCAGATTTAACAGAAATATCTATTAAAAGTAATTGTAACTTGCTAGTGATTTACTATTGTTTTATTGTTGGTATTTATCCTTAGGATTAAATAAATTAAATATAATATTAATACAATTAAAAATTAATTAACTTCATAATTATTTCTCTCTAAAAGAATATTTTACTTTCTTAATCTCCTCTTTTAAATTCTTCTTTGATGGGCAAATGCGTTTTAAGATGCTGGGTTAAATTTTCGTGACATAATATCATAGTGAAAATTTTAAATGTCCTTTTCTAACTTCTATGTTAAACTACAATATAGTATTTGACAACAGAGACATGACACACTTATTTTAGATTCAAAAAGCCACTAAATTCCTAAATAAGAACAAAAATATGACAGTAGTAATCGACTCAAAATAATAATGGATGAAATGAGCTTGATTTCAGTATGTTTAAATCATAGAAATAATGCTTTTATGTAATTTAAGTATTATTGAATATTATTAGAAAATAAAGCTCATTTTTAAAGGCAATCATTTGCAATAACATGGAAATAACATAATCACTGTAAAAATACATTGATGAGAAAAATTATAAAATGTGATTAAAAATCTTATACAGTATCAGATATTCAGAACTGATTTGATTATAATTGTTCTTAATTTGATTTTTTACAATAAATTGACACAGAAATATTTGTCTCTCTGGACTACAACATGTTCTGTATTCAAAATTAAATCTACAATTTTCTATGGAATTTTCTTTTACAATTTAACTATTGTATTGAACTTCCTCTATGATTAATAAAAAGAATGTGCATATCTAAGATTAAAAATACTTTTGGTCTTCTTTTAATAAATTCTTAATGAATGAAAGTTAATAGTGCATATGCATGTTTTCGATTTATTTTGTACATGAAAAGATGAAACTGACAGTTTAATTTTTACTTCAATTGTGTACAATTTTAGAAGTCCTTTATAAATATAATTCACCTAGATGTATAAGGATTCACTGGCTATTTATGTCACTAAAAATGAATTAGAATAATCCTTAATGTCAATATAAATTTTCAGAAGACTGGAAGGTAGACTCATCAACCTTCTATGATTTAGGAACTCCTGAGAGTGAGTTCTTGAAGAGTATAACTTTGAACAATAGAAAGAAATATTCCTTCTTTTGTAGAATTACAATAAGGAAAGAAAAATTACTGCCTACAGTGCTGATTTTCTCAAACTGACTCTGGAGTAAACAACTTCTGGAACAAGAAAATTGGATAGTACAGTTTAATAGATTCAATTCATCAATAAACACCTGACAAAAGAATAGTCAGAGATTTTTTTTCCAGCCACAGGCAGTGATTTACTTCTCTTCAGGAAACATGATATTCCAAAGAGAGTAGTATGTCTACTTTTAGAAAAGACTACGATAATTTATCTGAATTAAGTAAAGTAAGTAACGTAAAGGCCCTCCCGTTGATCATCAATTTGCTCGAGTGGGCCCAGTAACGTCTCCATTGGAGACTTTGTTGTTACTGTGTCTGGCATATCGAATACGTCACAGGGACAGACACAAATATTCTAAAAGAAGTATGTATTGCTAATACAGATACTCTTGTGGAGCTTTCTGGAAAAAAATGTTTATTGTAAATGACATGTAATATGCTAAACTATTTTACTTTTGTGAAATAGCTTATATTCATATTTTGTAAATATGTTCATGGTATAAATTAATGGCATTTCTATTAACTAATTGGATAGACTTTTAAATACTTACTTTTTCATTTCAATTTTTTTATTGTTGATCTTGACTTAATTACATAACAATCAAAGTGCTTGAAAATTTTAAGGTGACCAGTAAACCCACATTTTTCTCAATTTTAACCCAAGTAGCATAGTAATAATATTATACTCAGTGTGAATATAAATATCTTCATAAAGATTAATAATTGACAAGGTAATAATAGTATTATGTTTCCCCGGGAAGTTTTGTTGGTAAATTATATAGTCATCATAATTAATATGTATGTTACTACAAACAAAAGTTCTAAAAATTCATATTAATTTTTGCAAACACAAAAATCACAAAACTAAATTCAATACCTTGAAGGATTTGGGTTGCAATTTTGTATCTTCTATTCACCTAAGTAAAATAGGTTGATGCTGATATTAAGAAATTTTTATTTCTTAATACTTGTTATTACAAATATATCAATATTTTATCTTTTCAAAGGCTCCTTTATCCATTAAATGCATGTTAAACCGTTTCTAATGACCAGGTTTGATTTTATCAAGTTAATAATCAATCATGAGATAGCCAAGAATTTATCTAAAATTATCACCACTTTCTACCACCATATTAATATAAATTTTAATTTGTGGGGCTTGCTTCTCATCTGAAAACTAAGAATTTACTGGGCTCATTGTTCAGGGATGAGTCATGGAACTGCAATATCATATGTGTGCAGGGAACTGAATCCATGTTGGAAACGTGGAGTGCCACTGTTATCTCCCTGAACCTCATCATAATTTCATGGCACATTTATATATTTATTTAATTAGGAAATTTTGTGTTACATATGACAGTGCTGGGAGGACTACTTACAGCTCTGTGCTTAGGGGACCACATGGGGCCATAGTCTAACTGGGATCTGTTGAATGCAAAGCAAGTATCTTCCCCCTGAACTATCTCTCTGGTTCAATTTTCAGTTCATACAGTCTATGCTTTTATGACACCAAAATCTATTAAGCTCTTTTGACTTTATTTTATCATGTTTTATCTAAAACAAATTATATAAATAGATAAAATATAATGAAACATGATTATACTCCTGTTTTTCAAATTAACTATTATAAAATATTGTTTCCTGGGGGCTGGAGTGATAACACAGCAGGTAGGCCTTGCATGTGACCAACCCGGGTTCAATTTCCAGCATCCTATATGATCCCCTGAACTACCACCATGAGAAATTCCTAAGGGCAGAGCCAAGATTAACCCCTGTGCATCGCCAGGCACGACCCAAAAAATATATATATATAGTCTCCTTCAAATATATGTACAATCAGAAATATTAAAATAAGGATACATTTAAAGTTATCAGTGATTATTGTTTCTGATTATTTTCATCATCCACTCTAAATAATCTTTTATCTCAAAACAAATGATTCTTCCAATCACACTTGTTATATAGTGTGTGTATACATATAAATATATAAAATGCAGAATATATATAATCTTACTGAGAGTGATTTTGCTGTATGGACAGAAGATCTGGAGAATGTCATGATACGTTTACTCAGCAAAAAGGAAAAAAAAACATAGAGTAATTTATCCCCTACCTGGGCTATAACATAGCAGGTAGGGCATTTGCCTTGCACATGGCTGACTTGGGTTCGATTCTTCCACCCTTCTGAGTGAGCCCGGCAAGCTGCTGAGAGTATTCCGCCTGCAAGGCAAAAACCTGGCAAGCTACTGGTGACGTATTCAATATGCCCAAAACAGTAACAAGTCTCACACTGGAGACATTACTGGTGCCCGCTCAAGAAAATCAATGAGCAATGGGAGGACAGTGCTATAGTAAAGAAACATCTGATGCCCAAAGGACACAGAAATTGAGAACTGATCCTTACTAGGAGGTGTATTAATTCAGGAGTATTGAGATAAAAGAGATGAATGGGGAGGCACTACGACAATGGTGAAGGGAAGCTGACAGTCAGGTGGAGAGTGTGGTTTGGGACTTTTTTAAATGAAACTCTCCTATTTAGTATAAGTATTACAAATACTAGTGCCTAGGTAAATGTAAAAAGTTCATCAGCCAATAAGAATACCTCATTATTGTCCCGTGTCTTGGGCTCCAAAATTTCCAACAACATGCTTAATTTAGCATATTATTACTTAATATTCAGACAAATCATCACCCATTTACTTTTAGATACCACTTTTAGTCCAATTTTCACTTTATAAGTAAGTTATACATTTTATGAAATGTGATTATACTCCTGTTTTTTTAATAAACATAAGTTTTGTTAGTTCCCCAGTTATTAGAAATTCTTTCTAAAGATTCCCTTGTAAGGTATAATATCAATACTTTGAAAAGGTATGCAATTTTAGCCCTAAAACCTTTGCAACTGAGTAATATTTCTTAAAAAAAAAGAACATTCATTCCAAATCTCCTGTTTATAACAATCAAGTCATGAGAATAGAGACATAGTCTAAAATTACTATTTCCTTTTAAAAAGAAAATATTTAGTATCTATATTTCTATATTATTCACTTATAACTGATATTAATGCTATAAAACTAATTTCAGTTTTCTGTGCATGCACATACATGAATAAGTACTTTCATTGATTCATAATATAACTCATGTGAATCTTTCTTTAAATCAAAATTATGCCGGTATGTAAGCCAAGCAATTATATAAAATCTCTTCAATTTGCTTTTGAATGTGTAAAGATTAATAAGGATTATTGCTTACATGGTATATTAGTAGCAAGATAAAATTAATTCTGTGAGTATTTCACTTTAGAGGAAACAAGAATGATATTAAGAACTGGATAGTTGACAGTTGGCTAGTCCATTTTATGGATTATTGTGTAAGATAAAAAACCCAGCTCCCAGAAGAGAACAGCGCAGAGTCTCCTGCCCCCACACCTGGCTGTCCTCGCCGGGGCCCCTTGGAGGGGAGCAGGTTGAGTTTCCCTCCCCGCCCCGACCAGGGGTCCAGCAGCCGAAGACCTCCAGAACCAGCCACCACCATGCTGAGACCACTCTCCAAACACATGAAGGTACCGGAAGAGGAACAAAGGCATGCGGGTCCTGGGACTGAGATCTCCAAGCCTGCTCGAATTGGGGCTGAGCATCCTCCACCCAGATCCTCCATATTCCAGTAGGCAGAGGTCACACCCACCAATTGGCCCCCTGGCGTTGTGTAATCCGATCAATGGCCAAGACCCAGAGACTATAAAACCCACCTCCCGGAAGCTTGCGACCACATGATGAGTCTCGTTCTCCTAACCCTGAAAGAGTCTTGAATATGGCACTTTTTAAAAAATCTCAGGGCTAGGACGAAGGAGACGTTACTGGGGTCTGCTCGAGGCAATCGACAAATAACAGGATGGTCGTGATCGTGATCATGGTGTAAGATAAAACTCAGTTTTTTGCATTATAGAATATTATATTAGTAAATATCTTCATATATAAAAATGTGTTTTCAATGAAAAGGAAAATTTATAGAAATAACTGCTAATTCAACAGAAATTAAAGGTAGAAGAGTTAACTGACACATTTTTCTGAAGTCACATTACATTATAATCTTATATAAATAACTTTGTCTTGGACATCTTTGAAAACTCTGTATATATGCTAGTAAGTTCACTACTACTGAAAGCCCAATTTGTACTCACCACACATATATTCTCTTTCTTTTGATTAAATTAACCACTATCCTTCTCCCTTCCTTTCTGGTAACCACCAAATTTGTCATATAACCTAAAACAAGATTTTGCTTGAGCAGGCCCAGTAACGTCTCCATTGGAGACTTTGTTGTTACTGTGTCTAGCATACCGAATACGTCACGGGGAGCTTGCCAGGCTCTGCCGTGCAGGCGAGATACTCTCGGTAGCTTGCCGGGCTCTCCGAGAGGGGCGGAGGAATCGAACTCGGGTCGGCCATGTTGGCTGTGTGCAAGGCAAACGCCCTACCCGCTGTGCTATCGCTCCAGCTCAACCTAAAACAAGATGTTTTACTTAATTGATATATTGGTTTTTTTTCTCTCTATGTTACCTATGATCAAAATAGTTTCATTCAGTCTGTTGCAAATAAAAGTTTATCTGTTTTTAATAACTAAATTGTAATCCATTGTATGTATATACCTCATTTTCTTTATCATTTATGAATTATTGTTGCTATTACATAAATCATTTATATGAGCATGAAATGCATGTATATCCTAGAATTTTTATATTTTGGAGGTAACACCCAAAAGTAGAACAACTAGATTAGAGGATTTCAATTTTATTAATCAGGCACAGTAGTGCACCAATTTGCATTTTCAATTTATATTTCCACTAGCAGGTTATGAGGGTCCTCTCATGGACATGTGTGAGAGGAGATCCTATTACTCTTTATTATGCTGGTAATAAAGAATGCTGAAAAGCACTTCATGTTCTTATTGGTTATCTGTGTATCTTCTTAGGAAAATATCTACCCACATTTTAAATTGTTCTGATGTTTTAAAAATATATTGCAGATCAGAGAAATAATACAGGATTAAAGGTACACTTTTTGTGCAAGGCTGACCATGGTTTGATCCCCAACACTATGGTCCCATATGAGTACACCAGGTGTGATCCCTGTAACATTGATTAGTATGGCCTGAAGCTGGCCAATGTGGTCTCAAATCCCAAACAAACAAAATTGCTTAAATTAAAAATACCATTGTGATGATATTTAACATTATGCTTAAAAACATAACCATTAAAAACAGGTCATTATGTCAGCAAGAATGTTCTAAATAATCTTAAAAATATTATCAAGATTTTAAGACTTTCCACTCTGATATCAATAGTGTTGCTTCTCATCTTCAACTTGTATCTCCTGGTTATAAATCATTCCTTAAACTGGAGACCACTATAAGCATATCGCAGAAGTTTATAAATAGAAGCAGGAAAAGGAAAAATTTACTCATATAAAGTCTTTCTTTTGTGAGGCTGAAGGAAAGTATTCTCCAAAGAAATCAGAGGATGGAGAGATAGTACAGTAGGTAGTGCACTTGTTTTGCATGAGACCAACATGTGTCAAACCTCAGATCCCATATGGTCCTTGGAAACCACCAGGAGTTACCCTGAGTGTTGAGACAGGTATAAACCCTTAGCGCCCCTGAGTGTTGGCATTACCTCCCAACCAAAATCAAAACAAAACAAAACTCTGCTAAACAGACTAAAACCATCCATAGATATCTTAGGAAATATTTTCCTTGCAAAGTTTTTATGATTCCATATTAATATCAGTAATATTCTATTTCATTAAAAAATTCCATTGGAACCTGGGAACTGTTCTATGAAACATAACTGCTTTCTTAGGCATATAGCAGAATGGGATGGTCTGGGAACATTGGTTAAAGGAAATGGAGGGGGGTACGGTACCGCCAACAGGTCAATCTATACCTGTGAGGTGAATGCATCAGGAGCCTGATGGTGCCTTCAGACTTCCAGATACCCCAAAATTGCTGCTGTGCCTTTGGCCAGACCCCAAAACTTGGGACAAAGTTTTCCAAGAAAGTAAACTGCCAAAAGTTAGGTACGTGGGAGACACACCCACAAACCACCTCCGGCTCAGCAATATAATTGGAAGCATGGCCTCTCTGGTTCCTGATCAAACTGCTTAAAGGCCATGATCCCAGAGACTCAGAAACAAATCTTGAAACCCAAAGGCTTTTGGCAGAAATGCGTCCAGCCCCTGCAATAGGTTACAGGTGCTGGGCCACCCCTGGTGGGAATAGGTTTTGTACCTTGGCCTGTTCCCCCTGGTGGCCCTGTGGGATGGTGAGAATTCTCACCATCATCCAGAGACCACTGGACAGTCAGGTTTGGGCCCGCAGTGATGAGACATGCGGGGCCTCACAGGATAGGGGGTGGAGCCGGCCGTTTTCTCCCCATCCCAGCAAGACCCCAAGTCGTCGCCCACAAAGGGCTTGTCTGGCTCCTGATCAAGCTGCTTAACAGCTACGATCCCAGAGACTCAGAAACAAATCTTGAAATCCACTGGCTTTTGACAGAAATGCGTCTGGACCCTGCAATAGGTTACTGTCGCTGGGCCACCCCAGCGGGGAAAGGGTGCTGTCCCTCCACCTGCTCCACCTTGGCGGATCGGTGGCTGCCATCTGCCAGAGGCCGTTGGGCACTCAGGTTTGGGCCCGCAGTGACAAGACACGCGAGGCATCGTGGGATGGGGGTGGATCCGGCCCCTTCCTCCCCATCCCAACAAGACCCCCGGTCGCCACCCACGAATGGCCTCAGCTCCTGATCAAGCTGCTTAATGGCCGTGATCCCAGAGACTCAGAAACAAATCTTGAAACCAAGCGGCTTTTGGCAGAAATGCGTCCGGAACCTGCAGTAGGTTACTGTCGCCGGGCCATTCCAGGGGGGAAAGGGTTCTGTTCCTTCACCTGCTCCCTCTTGGTGGCTTGGTGGCTTCCATCCACCGGAGGCCATTGGACAGTCAGGTTTGGGCCTGCAGTGACAAGACACGTGGGGTCTCACAGGATGAGGGTAGAGCAGTCCCTTTCCTCCCCATCCGAACGAGACCATGAGTCGCTGTCCACTAATTGCTTCTCTGGCTCATGATCAAGTTGCTTAACAGCCATGATCCCAGAGACTCAGAAACAAATCTCGGAACCCAGTGGCTTTTGGCAGAGATGCGTCCGGACCCCACAGTAGGTTACTGTCGCTGGGCCATTCCAGGGGGGAAAGGGTGCTGTCCCTCCGACTGCTACCCCTAGTTGAATCAGTGGCCGTCATCCTCCAGAAGCCATTGGTCAATCAGTGATGAGACACATGGGGCCTCACGAGATTGTGGTGGAGCTGGCCCTTTCCTCATCATCCCAATGACACTCTGAGTCACCACCCACTAATGACCTTTCTGACTCCTGATCAAGCTGTTTAACGGTCATGATCCAGGAGACTCAGCAACAAATCTCGAAACTCAGCTGCTTTTGGCAGAAATCCCTCCAGATTTAATTATTAAAATTTCAGAATTTCAAAATCTCGCAGCCACTACTGCAGCCATGCAACATCTTATGTTATTCATAACCAGCAATAGAAAGCAAATTGTCTACTGTTGCCTTTTCAGCAGATCTGAGTGTTTGGGGTAAAACCCCAAATAATATGGTGGGTCTGGTGCCAAAATATTGAATGTAATCAAAGTAGAGAGGGACTAATGTGGAACTCATCTGCCCACAGGTAGGGGGAAGGTGTGGGAGAATGAGACCCATCATTGTTAGTGTTTTTTTGCATATCAAATACGCCACGAGGAGTTTGCTGGATTCTGCTGTGTGGGCAGGATACTTTTGGTAGCCTGCCAGGTTCTCCAGAGTAAGAACTAGATAATAAGATGTCATTATTGTGGCAGCACGTTCCTGGGAGCTGGGTTTTAAAGTCTCTGGGTCTTGGCTGTTGATGAGATTACACGGTGCCAGGGGCAGTTACTGGGTGTAACGCCTACATACTGGAAGATGGGGTATCTGGGTGGAGGAGGCCCAGTCCCAATCCGAGCAGGCTTGGAGATCTACAACCCAGGTCCCACACACCTGGGTTCCTCTGCCAGTTTCTTCATGTGTGAGACTCATCCGAACGTGTGGAGAGTGGTCTTAAGCATGACTGTGGCTGGAACCAGAGATCTTCAGCTGCCAGGGCTCTGCTCTGGGTGGGAAGGGAAACTCAATCCACCCTCCTCCAAGGGGCCCCTGTAAGGACAGCCAGGCGCAGAGGCAGGATACTCTGTGCTGTTCTCTTCCGGGAGCTGGATTTTATATCTTAACATCAATATAATGAAATATTCTACTTTTCTGTCTGGCATTAACCAAATAAATATTTTTCATTCAGTTATTGAACAAAGTGCGTTCCTCTTCAAAATTGTGTCTAGCTTCCAAAGTCAGTATAATGGTTCCCATCCTTGAGCCTTCAAACTCCTTCAAGGCATTTCTGACATTCTTCTTGGTGGAACAGTTATTTTTGTACTTATTCTTTTTCCTAAATGATATTCAGCTCTCACAATGAGTATACCAAGTAGTTTATTTATCTCCACATCTTATTGACTACTTCTAAAAGAGTTGTATAGAAAAATACATATTTAGCTATTTTACTTACTTCTTAATATACATTTTTCTAAATTATTTAGCCAAGAGTGAATTAAAATGTATTTATTGATATAAAATACAGCTAAAGTAAATATAATACATGTCCAATTAACTAGTTGATAATTTTTAGTATCACTTTGACAAATGTTTTCATTATAGATTTTTAGAAACATCAAGATAATTGACTGAAAATATGTATAAGTAGTAGTGTAATTAGCTCATATTCATTAGTTACAACCTGTAAAGTTAATATAACTTTAAAATACTTCTTCAAATTAATTTATCTCATGTTGATACATGCCAGTAATTTAAGTCAGTTGTTTGATTTTTTGCCTGCTTTCAATACAACTCTAGAGGTCACACGAATATAGATTGAGTGAATATAATTTTAAACTATTGTGTTCAGTCTTATTAAAAAGTAGGGAATAAAAGAAAATGTTAATAATTGCATTCCACTCATTACAAAATTTAAATTGATTTGACTTCAGGGTGAGGGCTAAAAGCCTATTCAGTGTATTAAAAAGCACAAATCTATATTCTATTGTTCAGCAGACTGTTATTACTACTATTATATCATTTTCCCTTCAGATTTACACTGTAAAATGTTTTAAGAAAATGTCTGTAATCAATCCTTTAATAACTAACATAGATTTTCTAAAATCTAATATCTATAACAGAGGCAAAGATAGTCATTCTTTGCCTCAGTTTCTTTATATAAAAATGATAAAAGTTTTAATTAGATCCTAGTTTGAAACTTTTGTCCTCAAGTTGTTCCCTAACCCTCACAACCAACAATTAGATACTAGCTAACAAGAAATAAAAAACAAAGGGAAATTATAATCTACCTTATTTTTCTAGCCAAGATGCTCTTGATTCTTTCATATCATTTTAAGTCTGGATAAAATTTATGAGGAAAGCCCACTTTTGCATCAACAAGTAGGAAGATAGGAAAAGGAAGAATAAAAAAGAGAGGGAAGAAAAAGAAGAAAATGAAGACAGAATTATGTCATCAAAATTAAATTGGGTCAGATTTAGTATGTTAATATTAGAACAGAGAGATAGCTCAAAGGACTGGGGGTAACCACATGGAGTACTGGGTGTTCAGAACTCAGTCTGTCACATGGGAAGTGTATTCTATCTACTAGTACAAGCACATACAACTAGTACTCAAGTCACTTATTCTAATATTTTTAAGGACACTTTGCTCCTCCCCCCAAATTGAACTTACTCAATTGTATTTCCTATAATCAAACATTTCTAAACATTTATTTTTAAAAAGCTGGAGCTAGAGCGATAGCACAGCGGATAGGGCATTGCCTTGCAGATGACCAACTCGGGTTCAATTCCCAGCATCCCTTATGGTCCCCAGAACACCACTAGGAGTAATTCCTGAGTGCAGAGCCTGAGCATCGCCAGGTGTATGTGACTCAAAAAGCAAAAAAAAAAAAAAAAAGGAATAAACAATATCAGTTTTCTTTTACAAATGCCTTTCATATATTGTCCTGCTACGTTAAATTCCAGAATCATTAGGATAATAAAATTAAATAACATTTTCCTTTAAAAATGTTGAAGCCATCAAATGTTCCCAATATTCTCTTTCTTTTGTTATTCAGGGGAGGCAGAGTGAGGGTCCAATACAATTTGTAAAATGGCTTCTATTACCCAATATTCAATCATGACTTTAAGTTTTAAAATATTAAGATAATGTTGGTTTACATCTGTATGGTTTAAGATGATTAAGCTTTTTATCTCTTCAAATGTAAATTAACCATACCAGGGCCATTACCAACTATCAATAGCTGTGCAACAAAATTCATGAAGCACTCTTCCTGTAATCTCAGTATTCTGGTCATAATTCAGAAGTTTGTTCTTGGCTTTGTTCTCTTGCTTTATTTCTTTTTATCTCACCTATGGCTGAAATTATTCGGCATTTATTGTTTTCCTTTGTTTTGACTTTGTTTAACATAAACCATGGTAATTTCATCAATATTGCTGAAAATGGCAAGATTTTATATATTCTTACAGCTGAGCAGAATCCATATATGGATATACAGCACGTTTCCTTATCCACTTATGGATTGTTAGCAATTGGGTTGTTTCCAAAGATTCATGATCACAAACACAATCACGATCATCCTGTTGTTCATCAATTTCCTCGAGCAGGCACCAGTAACATCTTCTTCTTCCTAGCCCCGAGATTTTAAAGAGCTATTTCAATGCTCTTTCGGGGTTAGGAAAATGAGACCCATCATTATTACTGGTATTTGACATATTGAGTACAACACGGGAAGTTTGCCAGACTCTGCCGTGTGGGCAGGATACTTTTGGTAGCCTGCCAGGTTCTCCAAAGGAAAAATGAGATACTAAGATGTCCCGTGGCCTTATTGCGGCCACGCGCTTCCGGGAGGTGGGTTTTATAGTCTCTGCGTCTTGGCCATTGATGGGATCAACCTGGCACTGGCAGCAGCTGGTGGGTGTGATGCCTACCTACTGGAAGATGGGAGTCTGAGTGGAAGAGTCCCAGTCCCAATCCAAGCAGGCTTGGAGATCTCAGCCCCGGGACCCGCATGCCTGGGTTCCTCTGCCAGTCCTTTCATGCATGAGGCTTGTCCGGATGTGTGGAGAGTGGTCCCAGCATGGCTGTGGCTGGCTCCAGAGGTCCTCAGCTGCTGGGGCTCTGCTCGGGGGAGGGGGATGGAAACTCAACCCTCCCCCCTCCAAGGGGCCCCGATGAGGACAACCAGGTGCAGGGGCAGGAGACTCTGTGCTGTTCTCTTCTGGAAGCTGGGTTTTATAGTCTCTGTGTCTTGGCTATTGATGGGACCAACCTGGAGCTGGCGGCAGTTGGTGGGTTTGACACCTACCTGCTGGAACATGGGGGTTTGGGTGGAGAAGGCCCAGTTCCAATCCGATGAGGCTTGGAGATCTCAGCCCTGGGACCCACGTGCCTGGGTTCCTCTTCCAGTTCTTTCATGCATGAGGCTTGTCTGGACATGTGGAGAGTGGTCCCAGCATGGCTGTGACTGGCTCCGGAGGTACTCAGCTGCTGGGGCTCTGTTCGGGGCGGGGGGGAGGGAAACTCAACCTGCCCCCCTCCAAGAGTGAGGACAGCCAGGCACGGGGGCAGGAGATCTTTCCCAAAGATTAGCTATTTTAAATAAAGTTTCAATAAACATAGTAGTACATAATATTATTTCAGATATATTATTATCAGGATTGCTGGTAAGTGGTATCTAGGGATAATAACTAGTGCTTTATTTTCCCACTTTAGTATTCTTAGATATAGTGGTAGTGCTAGATATTGATCACTTGATCACTTGATACTCATCGATTTATTATAGTGGGGGCCAGTAACATCTCCATTCATCCCTGTTGCCTGCTATTATAGCCCAATGGCATCTGTTCATTCTAGGAATATGCAGAGCCTCAAACCGATCATTCAGGGTTTTGACGAAGAAGTCTGACCATCTTGTAGGTGGGCATCCACGCAGTCTTTTGACATCCTGTGGAATCCAGTCAGTAATGGCTCTAGTCCAGCGGTCATCTCTAAACCTCATTACATGTCCAGCCCATCTAATTTTTGATGCCTTGGCAAATGAGACAGCGTCCCTGATTCTTGAGCTTGACGAAGATCGGAACTCCGAATTCTATCTCTCATTTGAGTGAAGCGTGATACTCCAAGCATAGCTCTTTCGATTCCTCTTTAAGACACCCAAACAGCGTTCTCATCCTGTTTTCGTAGGGCCCAGGTCTCTGAGGCATATGTTAATGCAGGAAGAACAGTGGAATCGAAGAGATGTGCTCGGAGCTGGAGGTTCTCTGTCCTCTTAGTTATTTCTTCAATGCTCTTGAAGAAATTATGAAAATATAGATAATTTTGAAATAATATTTATAAATGCAAAATACATATCAAACAATACTATTGACAATGATATGTAAAAGTTTTTAGTGAATAGTTTAGCCAATAGTTTAGCTAAAAGTTTTTGAGATTTTCCTGTAAAATTTTTTTAGCATTACATATTTTATTCTGAGTTTCTCACCATATCAAGTACATTTGATAGATAAAATGCACAGAATGACATCATTATAAAAATTAAGATGGAGTTTGCATTGCTCTAGTTTGAAGACGGGGCAAACATTCTGGCAAAACTGAAGATTATGTTGGTTAAAAAAATGAAACCAAAAACCCCTAAAATCCTAACTTCATGGAAAAAAAATGTACAAAGAAAGCATTTGTTATCTCAGGATTATAATGATTCTAAATACATAGTCATTCAAATTTGTCTTCAGGCTAAATCATCAAAAGTTTTCACCAATGCTTTAGGGAAACAATAAAGAATAATGAAAAAAAAGTAGGCAGCTAGAAACTGGATAAAACCTGAGTCTGAGCAACATTGTATGACTGTGTCATACCGAATCAGAGAAGAAAATTGATGTCATTATTTTTTTCATTTATCTCTGAAAATTTTAGATCTATTATAAATAGAAAATAGAATTGCAAAATTTTTAACTTAAATTGCTATTTAATTCCTTCCTAGAACCTCCTATTATTCCCCTCATCTTGAATTTTTTTCTTAATTTGCAGGCACATTTATTTGATTCATTATTCAGTTATAGAAACTCAAAATGTTGATTCTATATTTACTTTTTCTTTGTTGTTAATAAAATTTAATCTACAGATAAGTAATACAATTCCTTAAATACCTTCAAATATTTTATTTTCTAATATTCCATTTTATTTCTGAAATTTTCATTATCTCCCTGACATCTGTGGTGAAAAATATTTCATCACAACTTTTCCAAATTAAATATGAAAATGTATTTATGTATATTAAAAAGAAATGAGTTCGCCCTCTCCTCTCTGGAAAGAAAGATGATGGCCGCATGGGAGCCTTGTGGACAGCAGGTTTGAGCCGGGGATCGGGGGCGGCAGGGACCTCATGGGAAGGGGGGCGTTCCGGTCCGTCCTTCACGCCCTAGCGAGGTCACCAGTTGCCCCCCACGAGCGACTCTCCAGCACGGCCACAGCCCCAGAAGCACAAAGACTTAACGCAGAAAACCAGCAGCTTGGAGCAGAAAAGCGAATGGACTATGCGTTAAACCACGCCATCATGCCTGCCCGGAGGGGAAAGGGTGTTGCCCCATTCGCCCTCTCCTCTCTGGAAAGAAAGATAGCGGCTGCATAGGAGTCTTGTGGACAGCAGGTTTGAGCCGGGGGTCGGGGGTGGCAGGGACCTCATGGGAAGGGGGGCGTTCTGGTCCGTCCTTCACGCCCTACCGAGGTCACCAGTTGCCCCCCATGAGTGGCTCTCCAGCACGGCCAGGACTCCAGAGCACAGAAACCAATCTCTTAACTATCTAGCTTTTATTAGAAATACTTCCAGGGTTAATAAGTAAAATAGCAGAAATCCAAAACCGTGCAGCCGCGATAGCCATCGCGACATCATTTAATTCTCGATTCCAACTGTAGAAAGCAAATCATTTCACAATGCTTTTTCAGCATGTCTGATTTGGGGGGGGGGGGTTGTAAACTCTAAATAATAATGGTGCATCTTTTATCGAAACAATGAATCTAGTCAAAGTAGATAGAGTGTTAACTAGAACTCATCTGCCTCACAGTAATTGGGAGGGGTGGGAGGTGGGGTTCTATTGGGGTTCGCGGTAAAAAATAAGTATTGGTAAAGGGAAATGTGTTTGATATTTACATGACTGAGACCTAAACCTGAAAGCTCTGTAACTTTTCCCACAGTGATTCAATAAATAAATAAATTATAAAAAAATGAGTTTCTTTTATTAAATGTTTGTTTTATTAAATGTTTGTTTTATTAAATTAAAGGTAAAGGTAAAGGTAAAGGCCCTCCTGTTGTTCATCGATTTGCTCGAGCGGGCCCAGTAACGTCTCCATTGGAGATTTTGTTGTTACTGTGTTTGGCATATCGAATACATCACGGGTGGCTTGCCAGGATCTACCGTGTGGGCGAGATACTCTCAGTAGCTTGTCGGGCTCTCCGAGAGGGGCGGAGGAATCGAACTCGGTTCGGCCATGTTGGCTGCGTGCAAGGCAAACACCCTACCGCTGTGCTATCACTGCAAATTTTTATTAAAAATCACATTATAGTAAATATATTTAGGACCAAAGGAAAAAATATATGAGAAGGTGCATAATTTTTTTGCTTTCTTAATAGAAATTATGCATACAGTGATTGTTATAGATTTGCTGTTTTGTTTTACGGCCACACCTGGGAAACAGTAATCAGAGATTCTCCTGGATCTGTACTCAGCAATCACTCTTGGTGGTACTTAGGAGACAATATGTGAAACCACATATTGAACTGAGTTAGCTACTTGGAAGTCAAGTTCCTCACTCTACTGCTATACTATCTTCCTGATCCCAATATTTATTTGTTTTTACCATTGATACATGCTAACTTCCTGCAGTCTTGAAGGAAAAAGTGATGCCACACTAAATACCAATATCATTTCCTGTGTCACTATCATCCTGTTGTTCATCAATTTACTCGAGCGTGTGCCAGTAACCTCTCCATTCGTCCCAGCCCTGAAATTTTAGCAGTCTCTCCTTACTCATCTTTCCCAACACTGCTGGAGGCTCTTTCAAGGTCAGGGGAATGATATTCGTTATTGTTCTGTTTGGGGCATATTGAATACACTATGAGTAGCTTACCAGGCTCTGCAGTACCAATATATGTCACCAATATCGTATAGTGAAAAAACTCAGCTATCACCTTTAAGCTTCAAATATAGATAAACTCAGCATTCATCCAACATGTCCAAGTAGTTTGACAACTGTAAGACAAACCATAGTGTTGACTTCTCTGTTAGATTGTTATAGAGGTAATCATTAAGAATAGGATAAAAGTAGGAAGCTTAAGGTTAGGGGATTACAATGAGTGAACCTTGAAGATGGAATGTCACAAGGCCTGAACTGACAGTGCAGATGCTTCAGAAACAATTCTCTTCACATCTTTCCTGCATCTGTCTTAGTATCAAGGTCAAAGGAACTTTGATGATAGGAGAAAGGCCAAATCTAGACATAATATGACAATATGACACTTTTTTAAAAAGTGCTTGCTCATCAACTTTGTTAGAAAAGTATAAATAGAAAATATCAACCCACCCCACGTGTTTTCTCTTTTTGTGACCCCTCCATGCTGTGAGCATTGTCTTTTTTTTTCAGTTTTTCAAACAAATATGCTTGGCTTTTCTGGTCATTTTTCTGTTCATCTCTGCCTCCAATACTTTGCACTTAAAACAACAACCTGCCCTTTGCAAAGTACCAGTCAAGATATTAATTCTAGAAATGGAAGATTATCTCTGTTTTGTTTCAATAACAGTCTCTCCGAATTATATTTTTTAATAGAAAACTTTTTAAATAATTATTTTGAGCTTTTGACACTTCTGTTTGACTTGCCCACACAATGAAGACTGGGCAGTTGCTGTATCTTCAAAATTCATCGTTACCCTTTCATGCATTTTCAATAATGCTTCTTATATAATTACAATTAAATTTGGATTATCTTTTCTTAGAAGAAATCACTACCAGATTTTGTTCACTTTTGAGTCGCAGTTATCAAACTGACCTTTAACTCTTACAAATTAAAACACTGATCCTACTACTGTTGTCTAACAATAATATCTTGGTACATGTAACTGAAGCTGACTGAGAGCAACCAATAACATTAAACAGAGAACACAACTTCAGTATCTGCTTTTCTTTCTTCACTTTGTCTGATTATAATTTGTAGTTAATTTTATTTTTTTTAAAATTTCACTTCTCTGAGATTTAATTTCAATGGCCAAAGTTTCCCCTAGAGCCTTCAATGACATTAGGGGAAGCTATCTTTTGAAGCTGGAACATAGATACATGGCAGCTGCGGTGCTGAAAACAGTTGCAAATCTGGAAGAACATGCTTTAGTATACTTCAATGCTGGCCAATTCTTGACCTGAAAAAGAATTTCCAGTTAATTACTGGAAATCAGACATCCTTGAGCTTTCCTGTCCCCTCCCCTCCTCTGAAAGTGAGTACAGCCACAGTCTGAGTAAAAAATTCTGCTCTATGAATGCTATACATTCCACTATTATAAATTCTTTATTGAGCTAGACAAGGCTAAATTCTTCCATTCTGTTGTAATTCAGTCTTCAGTTCTGTGCAATTTTATTCTCCATGTACAAAAATTACTTATATTATGTCAAGAGAATAACAGTTAAGTGTAGACAAGGGTGTCTAATATGTGAAATTATGAGACCTCTTTGAATTAGCTGATTGGCATAAACCATGCTAAAATTCTTTATTGATGACTCATGGGAATAAAAATCTCTAAACTAAAACCCAAAAGGACAGTTAGACTTAAAGCATGACTCTGATGATCCTCTGGGACAATACTACTCTGGTTTTGTTGCTGAGGAGAAATTGCTGTAAACCACTTGAATATGTGATGAATGTTCTAATTTTCTTCATCAAATTTCCTAACACTTTCCAAAATAGTTTTTACTCTCCAAAATAGTTTTGCTCTTTTATTTGCTTTGGTTCCAACAACCCCAGTGTTCAAGGGTTACTATTGGCTCTGCAAAACTCCTGGAAATCTCAGGAGGACATTTGGATGCCAGAGATAAATCCGGGGTTCATCTTTGCAAGTGATCATACTACCCGTTGGACATGGCTTTGGCCCCATTAGCAATTTCTTTTGAGAGTTCCTTGTCGAGTCTTTGCTGAAGACAGGAGGTATCTGGGGGAATGAAAAACTTCAGAAAGGTTTTCAGACTCTATTATTTGCTAATACCCAGCACTATCTTTCCATGAACCTGGTACAACATCAAACACGCAATGTTCAAGAATACCTTTTAAGATAGGCATAGGACAGGAGCAAATGTACATGAGAAATTACAAGAAATGCATTTATTAAGAATAGGATGAAGTTTGATGTTTGGTTTCTTATAGTTCTGCTTCACACATTGCTAAAAAGAACTATTGATGATTTACTACAATGTAGTATAGGCCAATAGCTTTTATTTTGAAAAGTAGGATTCCACAGAGAAGAAAATACATTTAATTTTTTTATCTAGTTATAAATGTCACTTATATCTGTAAGTGTCATTTTTATTTTATATTAACTTATTTTTAATTTTTGTTTTATTTTAACTTATTTTATATTATTTTATATTCACTTATTATATAGTTTGGAAGGACAAGGAACAGTATATCAATATTATAATTATGTGTATATGCTTACTTTCAGTGGATGCACAGACAGGTCCAAAGTAATTATAAATAATGGAAGAGGGTAGCATATGGAATGTAGCTTACTAATGAATTACCTATCAATCATCTAAAAATATTTCCTATAATTCACTGAAATTAGAAGAGATTGTATTTAGATAACTAATGATTAAATTGGAACTATAGGTGCTATTACTTTAAGTACAAAAGTCCCATAGATATAAATGTCTATGTTCTTGTGCTCTCTAATTATAATTCACTTTACTTTATATTCAAAACTTCCCAAAGTTTTTTTACCTCATTCATTTCTGATGATTTTTAAAAACTCTTTTCAAATATAACCAACTTTTAATCAAAATACAAGGTTAGTCCCTACTTTATTGTTTTCTCATGAGTAAGCAAACTTCATAATTCAGTCTTTGATCAAACCATGAGATATGATGAGTAGTTGTGAGAATGAACAACGTTTAAACTGAGAGAGGATAATTAATATAAAAATAAGATTTCTGGAATATTATGCATGAAGTTGAAAATGCAGAAACAAACTAAGAAATATTATGGAATATGATTTGATTAAGTTTTGCAAATATTGAGTGAATTTATTACAAGCTTTTGAAAAGTATTTTTAAAATATGTTATTATTTACATATCATGAATACAAAATTACACATGAATTTTTGCAATTAATACAAATAAACAAGTTAAAATGCTTTAAATATACTAATAAGAAAATTAGTCTTCTTATTGAAGCAAAGATAATTAAATAGAAATGTTTATAAATCTTTAGTTTATTGGGGAAAGTATGTAAAACAAAGTAAAATTTTTACTAATAAAAACACTAGTATCTGAAGATGCAATGGTATTTTTCAAGAGATATTAAAGTTTCTGTTTAAATCTATTAAAAAGTAATTCACAATGGACCATAAAGTAGCTGAGATAAATTCTTCAATTATTTATGCATACAACCTATAATTTATATTCTTAGTTTCAGAAATAGATGTCTGTTTATAATTGACTATATTTAAAACATGTAAGGTAGTAAAGACTAGTTAGCCATGGAAAATTATTATGTAAATAAATACTTCTACAAGTGCTGTTCGAATAGATGGAGAGTGACATATAAAAAATGGAAAAAAGTATAAGAACTTAGCTTTCTGAGCTGCAAAACTGTCCTTTACTAGAGTAAACAATGCACTCCACTTTCTGATGTTGCTATTCTCTTTTCTTTAGGTAGTCTCTGGGAGTCTTGTTAAATTTCTGAGTAGTAACTCCATAGAAACTGTGTTCAATTAAGCAATACATCTACATGGCAAACGACTTGAATTTGGAGATATAAATCCACCCTGGCTTCCTTTTATTAATTTTTCTAGCATTTTTTTCTGTGAATTAACTCCTCTTTTAGCAAGAAGTAACCACAACTGTTTAATTTGTTTCTTAAGCCTTTGCATTGACTTCTCAAGGACTCTATGGCTATCTGGTGAATTTTTTTGATTTTCTCTTTATTGTGGTTACCTATTTATTTTTAGCTATTTTAAATTATTTTAAATTATTTTATGGGGTTTATTACTTACAAGCCCCCACTAGTTTGTTATTTTTCCTGTGCTAAATAGGTGTTAAATAATGTTTGTTAAATTTAGAGGACAATTTATCTCCATTTTATGTGTAATTATTTTTATCACAGTCCTCCCATTGTTCATCGATTCGCTCGAGTGGGCCCAGTAACGTCTCCTTCGTGAGACTTGTTGTTACTGTGTTTGCCATATTGAATATGTCATGGGTAGCTTGACAGGCTCTGCTGTCCAGGCGAGATACTCTCGGTAGCTTGTCGGGCTCTCCGAGAGGGGCGGAGGAATCGAACTCAGGTCAGCCAGGTTGACTGCATGCAAGGCAAACACCCTACCCACTGTGCTATCGCTCCAGCCCCTAATAATAATAGTCTCATAATTATTTTTATATTGAAATAAAAATAAATATTTGCCAATAAATAGTTCTTCTCTAGTTAATCCTAGAAGTCCAATATTCCTTTAAGGGTCTGACACACTATATCCACTAAAAATTAAGCAAATATGCTTTTTGGCTTCAGTTATACTTTATCTTATCTACCACTAAGAACCTTATCTAAAATGTCAACATGAACTTTAAAATATTTTATCCTGAGCCAGAAATGCAGTGTATTCTAAGAAAATGTCCTGATTTGAGTTGGTAGAGGTTTTTAAAAGACAGTCTAAGCTGGTGGTTGTCTCTCTCATGCTTTCATTGGAAAATTAGATAATATTGGCTATTCTAAGCAGTCTTTGATTGTCATTTGCCTGCTTAAAAATTAATATTCATGTTGACTTGATTTATAGGTCAAATGTTATCTTTTAAAGCATTTTTTGAATTAAATAGCTACCATTTTCCTTATGCTTTTTTCCCTTTTCTCATTTTCTAATCTATCTTTAAAATCAACCCTCCTAGCCAGTTTTCTCTCACTTCTAATGCCATCTCACTGATTGCCTTCACCTCAGGCCTAACTAAAAGTTAAATCCTTTATCTAGGAAGTCCATGAACAAAATTAAGAAGCAAGAAAGTTACTGGTATCTTCTTACCAGTCAGAAAAGTAAATGAGTGACATACTCAATAAAATTTTAATTCACTTGATGTACGCTTGCTTTTTAATGCAAATTGTACTGATAGCAATAGTAGCATCAACCTCATTACTCAGTTCTAATTCACTTGAACACTGAATAAAAACTTTCCTCCTGGCATTTTATCTAATAAATTCATTGCAGGCCTTATTATATAATTACCATTCATTTGATTTGATTTTCTAGCTAGTTTTATTACACATAAACTTTTCAAGATCCATACTATAATAACCTCAACCAATCATAAAAATAGGCAAATATTCTATATTTCTCAAAATATCTTAGGCATAAATTCTGTATTGGTCAAATTAAATAAAAATGTTTTATTCTATAACTATAAACCAGAAGCAATAAATTACTCTATGCTTTTTAGAATACATATATTTTTAATTGTAGGAACTGTGATGTATAACACTGGACATGACAGGATTACATGCATGCAGCATTTTAATATCATACCCTCCACTAGACCCTGACAGTCTTACTTCCAACCTATCTCCATTATTAACCCCTCCCTCCCATTCCCTGCTGTATTAAGCTCAGTTTTGTTGTCGTGGTTTAGAGGGTTATGATTATTGTGTACTGACCATACAGAAACAAACAAGCAAAAAATGGCAAGTGTCCTTTTGCTGTACTATCTTTGTCTGGAGTAAATTCAGTTCTGTAGACCAGTTCTTAGGCTCTATTGCCTTCGGCCATTTGTTATTTCCCTAATATTTTTTTTAATATCCCACATATGAGAGAGAATATTCTTTATCTTTCTCTCCTTCTGTCTTACTTCTAACAGCGCGATTCTCTTCAGATACATCCATGTAGCAAAAAAATTACATGATTTGGTATTTTCTTGTAGCTGAATAGAATTATGTAGCTATGTCACAGTTTCTCTAACCAGTTATCTGTTCTTGGACACAGCTGTTTCTAGATTTGGGCTATTATGAATAGTGCCGCAATGAATATAGGATCAAAAATATCATATATATAATATGTATAGTTTTTGATTGCTATGGCATGGATTCTTTTTTCCCCACATCCACACCAATAGTTTTGTTTTCTTTCCTTTTGATGTGTAATAGTATCATTGATGTGAGGCGAAAACTTACTGTGGTTCTGATTTTCATTTCTTTGGTGATCAAGGATACAGAGCATTTGTTCATATGTATTGGGAAATTTAAGGTACTGATACCATCTTTTGTTTTAACTCATGGATATATAAATTGATAAGGATTCAAATACATAAGATATAGATATAGGGTTAGATAAATCATTTTACTTTACATTTAAAATATGATACATAAAATAGTTTTATATTTTTATATGATTTTGAGGAAAAAATATACAATCTGGGGAAAGTCATTGGTGACAAAATGGAAAAATCTGGCCTTGCTGTGATATTTTGTTTTACATCGCTTTAGATTCAGGGGCTGGCAATAGAAAAAGACAACTATCTTTGGCCAAATCTCTCTGAATGAGCTATCAGGCAAAGTGTGAGACTGTCTCCCTTGTCCTAAAGGCAACAGGAATAGTAATTGAAGAAGCTCCAAGTAGAAGGAGATCAATTCAGGTATTGAAAGGTGAGAAGGTCAGTCTGTGACAAAAGCAAACAGGTAATTTTTCTTTGGCTTGAGAGATAGTAGCTGTGAAGTTCCCCTTTGGGCTGATTTGGTTCACTTTTCCGTGTTCTGAGCCTGAATTATGGTATAGGGTTCTGATAAATATAGTAAATCATAAACTATCTCACTCTAATAATTATATATATAATTCAAGGATTGGACTATCTATAAAGTTTACTCATAAATACTAAAATAAAGCTGAATCCTGAATAATAGATCGCATTTCTTCAGGCTTATGTATTGCAGAATGTACCAGTGCTAAAACAAATCACTGAAATTGCTTAATGTTCATGTTTTACGGTTAATTTTATGATTAAATATGGTTCAATAATGATAATCTTTTCAGTCAGTTTAGTGACATGGTCTTTGGATACACATTTTTGTCCACGTATCCTTTTCCTCTCCAAGTGATGGGTGAAATTATAAATCAGTGTCATTATGTTAGCCCAGATCCCTACAAAAATA
Source organism: Sorex fumeus (assembly GCF_029834395.1). NCBI lineage: Eukaryota > Metazoa > Chordata > Mammalia > Eulipotyphla > Soricidae > Sorex > Sorex fumeus. Next base: position 8,246,084 of record NW_026606067.1, on the reverse strand, counting down.
CTGTAAAAAAAAAAAGGTGAAAGTAATAAGAAAAACTTTTGTAGCTAAGTGCTAGAAAAAAACTTTTTTCCCTTGCATATAAACTAAAGTTTCTTACATCTGGATATATATTACTTGATTACATTTTGCTTTCTATCCTCAGAAAAAGACCAAGTCGTTTTTCCAATTTTAATTTGAAGTACTCCTTGCAAATGTTCTACTCGGGACCATTACTAGAGAATTAAAATGCACTATTAAGGATAAATTATGGAACTAATTTTATTTTGTAATTCTAAATAATAAAATGGAGGGGATTGGGCCATATTTAGAGGTTTTTGAGACTTACACTGTACTCAAGGATCATTCCTGTTGGTGGTACCACCGGGGAAACCCAGATCAGCTAAATGAAAGGCAGCACCTTAAAACTAGGTTATGTCCAATCCCAGCAGCTATTTTTAATTAAAGTCTTTTCTGAATCCAACTTAATAAATAATAAGCCATTGTGCCAAGACAGATGAACCCACTTAAAAACATTTTAGCACTCATAGCAGATTAGTAATTAGTGGTGACTTCCAGTTTCCAGGTAATGATAAGAAAGACCATTAAATAATTTTTCATTGTATATGTCCATCAAAGAATAATACTGCAATCATTTTTGGTAATTTAGATGCTGTCTGAAGATGGTTAATAATGACCATTAATGAGATTATCTTGTCATCAACTGAAGTTCTATAATTTCATTTTCTGAATAGACAATTATGGCTGTTATGACTAGTCCTACACTAAAATTGCAATTCTCTACATCTCTCTACTGAAAGAACCTCATGATTTCTGTGCTGTAATTTTTGCAGTTAGCAATATCTTTCCATATCCCATTTACAACTATAAATAGTCTTGTCCTCGAGACAGAGGTAGGAGGGATGCTGACACTGGTGGTATCATATAGAAACATCATATGTCTGAATGTTACTTTTACCATTATTGTAAATCAGTGCCTAAAATAAAGATGAAAAGAAAAGATCTTGCCACACAGTTCTGATGAAATGTTATAATTGTAAGTAGCAAGAGAAACTTTGAAGAAAATATCTTAAACAATATATTTTGTATAAACTCTTATTTTGGTCTCCTTTTTGTTTTTTGGGTCACACAGGCAGTGCTCAGGGCTCACTGTTCACTTGGGTATCACTCTTGTCAATGTGTGGGGTCCCTATGAGGAGCTGGGGATAAAACCCAGTTCTGCCATTTGCAATGTAAGAACCCTACCCACTCTACCATCACTCCTGGCCCTGCTTGGCACAGACTCTTGATGCTTTTGGTAGTCTTACCCTTTCCCCGGCAACACTAATAAAAAGAAAAAAAACTGGAGAAACTGAAGACATCTTGATACTGTAAGAATGAGGATTGTGTGTTAGAAATTTTTAGGGAAATGACCTTGTTATGAGCATTTCAGCACATCAGCATGTTTAACCTGCCTAAAATGAATTGCGTGATATATATATCACATATGTATACACACACAAATTAAACTAAATATTTGCTAAAACAATCACTTCAAGGGAATCTTGTGTCTTATGTCAAATAAGCTTTAGTTAATGTTTTAATTTGAGTGCTAAAATAAACTGCAGCTATGTCCATCTTTTGACAAAGAAAGACAAAGGCAAATCCACTTATTGTAATAATCTGAGTCTACATTTCTCTCAATAGTCTCTAGCGTACATTTACTTTGCCTTCAGCATCACCATAATCCCAATTTGGACACCATATATTGTTTTGTTTGTTTTGAAGTCACAACTGTTGGTGCTCTGGGCTTACTCAGGATCTAAAAGTAGGGATTAATCCTGGTTAGGTTCTGTGTATCATTTGCAGTGACAGGTTGGCTGTGCAAAGCAAGCATCCTATTTACCATACTCTTCTCCAACCCATAAACTGTATCTTTAGACTATGTGTTATGTTTAACAAACACTTGTACATATGATACACAAAGATATAGGGGTTAATAAGGTCATCATAATAAATATTTCTGCTTTAGCAAAGGCAATGCTCAAAAAAGTATCTTTATCAAGGTGCTGGTGAAAGTGGTGAAGAAAACTAGTGAACCTCTCAAAGTAAGAACCAAGGCTTAAGGCTTTGAAGGTTAGAAAGGCCATGCTGAAAAGACATCCACACACACACAGACAAGAACACACACATAATTGAAAATAAGGTTCTCAATATAGAAATTTTGTATATGGAACAATGTGATAAAAAATGTCGACTTTGAAGACTTACTCCCAATCCTCTTTAAGCTTTTCCACGAAATTGAAATATCAAATACACTTCCGAACAGTTTCTATGAAGCAAATATCACACTGATACCAAATGCAAACAAAGATAACACAAAGAAAGAGAACTACAGGCCGATATCCCTGACGAACACAGATGCAGAGATCTGCAACAAACTACTAGCAAATAGAATCCAACTATTCATCAAAAAGATCATACACCATGACCAAGTAGGATTCATCCCAGGGATGCAAGGATGGTTTAACATTCGTAAATCAATCAACATAATCCATCATATCAACAAAAGAAAAGATAAAAGGCATATGATCATATCAATACATGCAGAGAAAGCATTTGACAAGATCCAGCACCCCTTTATGATGAAAACCCTAGACAAAATGGGTATAGAGGGGACTTTCCTCAACATAGTTAAAGCCATCTACCACAAGCCTACAGCAAGCAACATCCTCAAAGGGGAAAAACTGAGAGCCTTCCCTCCAAGATCAGGGACAAGAAAAGGATGCCCACTCTCTCCACTGCTGTTCAATATAGTACTGGAAGTACTTGCAAAAGCAATTAGGCAAGAAAAAGATATTAAGTGCATTCAGATAGGAAAGGAAGAAATCAAGCTCTCACTATTCACAGATGATATGATACTAAGCGAACCCAATAACCTCCACCAAAAAAACTCCTAGAAACAATAGACTTGTATAGTAAAGTTGCAGGCTATAAAATCAATACCCAAAAATCCATGGCTTTCCTATACGCAAACAGTGAGAGAGAATAAAGCTACATGAAAAAATCAATCCCGTTCACGATTGTGCCCCAGAAAATCAAGTACCTAGGAATCAGCTTAACTAAGGAAGTAAAGGACCCATACAAAGAAAACTACAAAACGCTACTTCAGGAAATATAAGAGGACATGAAGAAATGGAAAGATATCCCCTGCTCATGGGTCGGGAGACTTAACATTATCAAAATGGCAATACTACCAAAAGCAGTGTATAAATTCAATGCAATCCCTATAAGGATACCTATGACATTCTTCAAAGAAATGGAGCAAACACTCCTGAAATTTATATGGAACATTAAGCCCCCCTGAATAGCTAAAGCAATTCTTGGGAAAAAGAAAATGGGAGGAATCAACCTCCCTAACTTCAATCTGTACTACAAAGCGGTAATAATCAAAACAGCATGGTACTGGAACAAAGACAGAAAAGCAGACCAATGGAACAGAGTTGAATACACGGACATATCCCCTCAATCATATGATCATCTAATCTTTGACAAAGCTGCAAGAAATGTGAAGTGGAGTAAGGAAAGCCTCTTTATCAAATTGTGCTGGCATCATTGGACGGCTACATGCAAAAAAATGGGCTCAGAACTCTGCCTAACACCATGTACAAAGGTAAGCTCAAAATGGATTAAAGACCTCAACATCAGACCAGAAACCATAAAGTACATTGAAGACAAAGTTGGCAAAACCCTCCATGACATTGAGGCTAATGGTATTTTCAAAAATGCCACGCCACTGGCCGAGCAAGTGAAAACAGAGATAGATAAATGGGACTATCTTAAATTAAGAAGATTCTGCACCTCCAAAGAAACAGTGACCAAAATACAAAGACAGTCTACAGAATGGGAAAGAATATTCACCGAATACACATCTGACAAGGGGTTGATATCAAGGATATACAAAATACTGATTGAGCTCCACAAGAAGAAAACATCCAACCCCATCTAAAAATGGGGCAAGGAAATACACAGAGACTTTCTCAAAGAAGAAATCCGAATGGCAAAAAAGCACATGAGAAAATGCTCTACATCATTAATCATCTGGGAGATGCAGATCAAAACCACAATGAGATACCATGTCACACCTCAGAGACTGGCCCACATTCAAAAGAACAAAAGCAACCGTTGCTGGCGCGGATGTGGCGAGAAAGGGACACTCCTTCACTGTTGGTGGGAATGCCGACTGGTTCAGCCCTTTGGAAAACAGTATGGATGTTCCTCAAAAAATTAGAAATTGAGCTCCCATTTGACCCAGCAATACCACTCCTGGGAATATATCCCAGAGAGGCAAAAATGTGTAGTCGAAGTCACATCTGCACTTGTTTGTTCGTTGCAGCACTCTTTACAGTAGCCAGAAACTGGAAGAAACCTGAGTCCCCAAGAACAGATGACTGGTTAAAGAAACTTTGGTACATCTACCCAATGGAGTACTATGTAGCTGTTAGAAAAGATGAAGTCATGAAATTTACATACAAGTGGTACAATATGGAAAGTATCATGCTAAGTGAAATGAGTCAGAAAGAGAGGGATAGACATAGAAAGATTGCATTCATCTGGGGGATATAAAATAACAAAATATGAGATTAATACCCAAGAATAGCTGAGATCAACACCAGGAGGATTACTCCATAGCTTAGAGGCCAGCCGGGTATTCTAGGGGAAAGGACAGTTCTGATAGAGAAGGGAGCACCAAATGGAGGGTGTTTGGAGGATCCTCCCAGGAGGGGAGATGCAGGTTGAAAGTAGACTGGACTGAACATGTTTGCCACTCAATGCCTCTTTTGCTGATCACAACACCCAAAAGAAGAGAGAAAACAAAAGGGAATACCCTGCCACAGTGGCAGAGGGGGATGGGGGGAATGGGGGGGAGGGATATTATCCTTGGTGGTGGAAAATGGGCACTGGTGGAGGGAAGGGTATTTGATCATGGTATGACCGAAATCCAAGCACAAAAATTTGTAAATCTACTACTGTACCTCATGGTGTTTCACTAATAAAAAATAAATTCAAAAAAAAATGTTGACTTTTATATGGCTGGATCTGGGGCTCAATTAATTACATTGAACTGTATTTTACTGTTTCATGTTTTTTACTGTTTATCTTTGTACTGCTTTTCTCCAATTACAAAGAAAAGATTTTGTTTATTATCATAGTATTCTCTTTATAGAACCACAAGCCAAAAGTAAAAGTCATCTTTCACATGATTGTGTACATCAGTTCTAAGGAAAAGTTGAATTATTTTTGTTATGCTTACTATTATAGAAAGTTTTGAGAGCAACATAAGTTTTGACCTGTCTAAGCTAGAGAAACCATTGCCCATATAAGATGTTTTAGAAAAAGACAGAAAATCCTCAAATTCCTGCTTTATTCATAAATATAAAATATTAAAATTTTGCTTAGTGGTTATTTTTAAAACATACATTGTGAAATGATACCCTCATGCAGCTAATTAAACTATTATTTCAGGTATCTATTCCTTTTTTTGTGAGCCTAAGTAAAAAAAATAATAATTAAATAAAAATAAGAAACAACAGGAAAACTCCCAAGGACTCCAGTAAACAAAACAGAGTTGAGGGAGTAATGCACGGACTGATAAAAAACATTAAAGATGCAAAGTTTTATCAGTACTTTTATCAAAGATTTTGCTATTGTTCACAAATAACAGTTCACTCAAGTCAGATTGCTGCTATCAGTTCTTTTTTGTAATTAATGATGATGATGATGATGATAATGATGTTGATGATGATGATGATGATGATGGACTGGAGCGATAGCACAGTGGGTAGGGCATTTGCCTTGCATGCAGCGGACCCAGGCGACCTAGGTTTGATTCCTCCTCCCCTCTCTGAAAGCTCGGCAAGCTACCTAAAATATCTCCCTTGCAAAGCCTGACAAGCTACACGTGATGTATTCAATATGCCAAACACAGTAACAACAAGTCTCACAATGGAGATGTTACTGGTGCCCGCTCGAGCAAATCAATGAACAATGGGAGGGCAGTGCTACAGTGTTGTTATTATTATTATTTTAAGTTTATTGAATCACTGTTGAGATCTTTAATAGAAAAAATTGAATATATCATTCCACAGTCTTCAGCATCTTCTCTTTCTCATTTGACATCAGCTGTAAACAGCAGCATTGTTCTCATTATTTGTGATGCTATTTTTTCTGTCATCTATGCTATTTTCTCCATTTTCAACTTTGATCAGTTTTATTATGTTGTGAGTATATGTATATGTGCATATTAATTTCTACTACAGCTGTAACTAATTCCACAAAAACTATTTGTTAAAACCAATAGAAGGTTTTTATCTACCAATTTTTGTGGTCATAAAGATGAAATGAGTGTTATGGAGCAGAAATCAGGAGTTGGTAGAAGTTTGTTCTTTTGCATATTCATTTTTTTAAAAATATAGGAGTACTACTTTTTGTTGAGCTGTTGATTAAGCTGATTGAATTGGGCATGAACTCTGCATTACTTTTTTATTTTATTGTACCACCGTGAAATAGTTACAAAGCTTTCATGTTAGAGATTCAACTGCACAATGATGGAACAGTCATCCCTCCACTAGTGCACACTCTTGACTACCCACCAGCAATGTCCCCAGTATCCCCCCCACACACCCCAGTCTTCACCTTGCCTCTATGGCAGACAGTCTTCCCAATAATCTGTCTCTAATTTGGAGAATTATGTTTTTTTTTAATGTAGGAGTACTGCTATTTATTCAGCCACCGATTAGCTGATTGAATTGTGCATGAACTCCACCTTACTTCTTTTTTATTATTTATAATTTTATTTATTGAATCACCGTGAGAGCAGTTACAAAGCTTTCGGGTCTAAGTCTCAGTCATACAATGAAACACCTGTACCTTCACCAGTGCCCATTTTCCACCACCAAAACCCCCAGTATAACCCCATCCCACACCCTCCCCCTACCTGTGGGGCAGGTGATTTCCACATTACTCTCTCTCTACTTTGATCACATTCAATATTTCAACACCAGACCCACCATTATTATTTGAGATTTTACCCCAACACTCAGATCTGCTGAAAAGGCAACAGTAGACAATTTGTGTTCTATTGCTGGTTATGAATAACATATGATTTCGTGTGGCTGCAGCTGGGCCATGTGATTTTGAAAGTCTGAAATTTTAACACTTAAATCTGGAGGGATTTCTTCCAAAAGCCACAGGGTTTCGAGATTTGCTCCTGAGTCTCTGGAATAATGGCCATTGAGCAGCTTGAACAGAGCCAGAGAGGCCATTCGTGGGTGATCACTTGGGGTCTCGTTGGGGTAGGGAAGACAGGCCCAGCTCCACCCCTATCCTGTGAGGTCCAACAAGTTTCATTACTGTGGACCCAGATCTGACTGTTCAATGGCCTCTGGAGGGTGACGGCCACTGAGCCGCCAGGGGGAAGCAGGCAGAGGGACAGCATCCTTTCCCCCCTGGGGTGGCCCGGCGACAGTAACGTACTGTGGAGTCCGGACACATTTCTGCCAAAAACCACTGGATTTCGAGATTTGTTTCTGAGTCTCTGGGATCACTGCCTTTAAGCAGCTTGATCCGGAGCCAGAGAGGCCGTTCGTGGGCGATGACTTGGGGTCCAGTTGGGGTAGGGAGGAAAGGCCCAACTCCCCCACATCCCGCGAAGCCCAACAAGTTTCGTCACTGTGGGCCCAAGCCTGACTCTCCAGTGGCCTCTGGAGGATGACTGCCACCGAGCCGCCAAGAGGGAGCAGGAGGAGTGACAACACCCTTTCTTCCCTGGGGTGGCCTGGCGACAGTAATGTACTGAGGGGCCCTGATGCAATTCTGCCAAAAGCCACTTGGTTTCGAGGTTTGTTTCTGAGTCTCTGGGATCATGGCCGTTAAGCAGCTTGATTAGGAGCCAGAGAGGCTGTTCGTGGGCGATGACTTGGGGTCTCGTTGGGTTGGGGAGGACAGGACTGGTTCCTCCCCCCATCCCGTGAGACCCTGCATGTCTCGTCACTGGGGGCCCAAACCTGACTGTCCGATGGCCTCTGAAGGATGGTGGCCACTGGGCCTCCAGGGGGAACAGGCCAAGGCACAAAACCTATTCCCACCTGGAGTGGCCCAGCACTGTTAACCTACTGCAGGGACCAGACCCATTTCTGCCAAAAGCCGCTGGGTTTCCAGATTTGTTTCTGAGTCTCTGGGATCATGGCTATTAAGCAGTTCAATCAGGAACCAGAGAGGCCATGCCTCCAATTATATAGCTGAGCCAGAGGTGGTTTGTGGGTGTGTTTCCTACATACCTAACTTTTGGCCGTTTACTTTCCTGGTAAACTTTTCCCCAAGTTTTTGGGGTCTGACCAAAGGCACAGCAGCAATTTTGGGGTTTTTGAAAGTCTGAAGATGCCATCAGGCTGCTGATGCACTCGCCTCACAGGTACAGATTGACCTGCTGGGGGCACCATACCCACCTGGGGCATTATGTTTTGCTTGAATTTTCCCACCACCATTCAAGCCTAACTGCCAGGGGCAGATGCTAGATAATTTATTTCCCATTGCTCATTTTGAATATCATGAGAACTCGTGTGGCCATGATTATAAATGTAAATTTCTAGAGTACAAATGATTGGGTTCCAGAGACATCTCTGTATGCCATTAATTCATTTTGGGATTCAAATGGGAGTCTCTGGTCCAGGGCTGCTGGTATACTAAAATGGCACAAGGAGGCAAATTGTGGGCATGACAGCCAGTCTTCTGGGCGGGCAGGGATCAGGGAGGGACAGCCCAGGTCTTCTGCCACCATGTCGCCTGGAGATTTAGTCCTGAACCTGGGCCTTTCTTGTGGAAGCTCTTGGTCACGAGATTCCATCTGGAATAGGCAAGTAGACTGCACCTGCTCCATCTGGGGTGCCCCAATGATATTGGCTCTGTATGTGGCCCAGAGAGATCTCCCACAGTGAGGTATCTTCTGGGACTCACTGCTGTGTTTCTGGGCCAGGGCTGTTGGTGTGCTAAGATGGCACTTGGAAACAAAATGTGGGTGTGACAGCCAGTTGTCTGGGTGGATGGGGAACCAGGGAGGGACAGCCCATGTTCTCTGCAACCATGAAGCCTGGGGATTCAGTCCTGGTACCCAAATACCTGGGCCTTGCCTGTGGAAGCCCTTGGTCACCGGGATCCATCTGGAGTAGGCGGAGAGGACTGCACCTGCTATATCTGGGGTGCCCAGGTGATATTGGCTCAGTATGGGACCTAGAGAGATCTACGGCACTGTGGTGTCTTCCGAACTCACCTCTGTTTTCTGAGTCAGGGCTGTTGATGAGTTAAGATCCACTTTACAAAATTTTCAGCAGATTATATCTTGGTAAGGTTCATCCTAGACCGTGGAGTCAGGCTGGGGGTGTGGCAGCGATTTTGTATTATGGAAGCAAGTTGCTGCTGGGGACTCTGCTTGAACCGGCACAGGCCAACACACCAGCTCCAATTTACTTCGGTCTGTTCAGCCATGCATGGGTTCAAGCTTAACTGTGGTTTTGATCTCTTTCAAGATTTATTTAGGTATATATGAAGCAAGGCCTGTAGTAGAGCTTACAGGGTGGCGCTAGAGTTGGTTCATAGGGGTGACTGCCAGTGATTCCATGTGTATTGGGAAGTGGGGAAGGTAGGCCATTCCAAATCTGAGAAAGCCATGAGCTTCTATAGCTGAGCTGGAGCTGGTTTGTGGGTCTGGCTCCCACATACCTAACTTTTGCTCAGTTAGTTTCTTGATAAACTTGGTCCCAAGTTGTTGGGGTCTGGCAAACACAGCGGCAATTTTGGGGTATCAAGAAGCCTGAAATCACTGTAATTACACTGCTGATACACTCGCCCTGTAGGTACAGGTTGACCGGCTGGCAGCACCATACCCCCCTTTTGCATATTCTGGGGAGCACTATTTTCTTGTTCTCTAATGTAATTTATCAGAATCCTTTGTCTTAAAAATCTTCTACCTCCACCTTAAAAGTGAATAATTCCAGCTTTGCTTCAAGTGTCACACTTCTTTTTTCTTATTTTCTCCCCTTCTTATGAAAATCACTGTAATTACATTGAGAGTTTCAGGATAATTCATGATAATACCTAATCTTGACATTCTTAATTTAGAAGCCAGAGAAATAACACTAGTCAGGGTACTTGCATAGCATGGGGCCGAACTGGAAGTTGTCCCCAGCATCCAAGCCCTGAGCACCACTTGAGATGTTCCTAAGATAAACAAAAAATTCTTAATTTAAACAAATGTTAAAAGGCCCCCTTCCCATATAAAACAATATGGTAATAAATTTTGGTGATTTAGACAAAATATCCTTAGTTGGTATGAATCAATTTACCAGATTATATTAGTTAGTCTGATTTAACTTCACTTTTACTGTCTTGACTTTCATGAATCTTCAGTTACTATTTGAAACAATTTCTAAATATTAATAATATTTTAGTATTTCCAATATTAAAATATCTAAATATTTGAAACTTTCTAAATGTTATAGTTTAAGCATTATTTATATTCTTTTTATACTGATTTTCCTTTTGAAGTTTTTATTTTTATTATTTTACATCTATTATTATTTTATATTATTATTTCATGTCTATTATTATGATTGTTGTTGTTGTTGTTTTACTTTTATTATTTCACATCTACTTATTCAAAAATTTGCACATGACTTTTTAAATAGCTTCTGATTGTTTTGTTCATATTTTTTTTGTCTCAATAGCAAAATAATGTATTTTCCTTCTTTGAAAACATTTAAAATAATTAAAAGATGTTTCTGTGTTATAGAATTTTCCCTGGCAACTTCGAGTCTGCTCACTAATTTTCTAGGGTATGTAATTATTGTTTCTATACACGTCTGCTATTTATTTTTTTGGAAAAATGGACATTGTTAAATTAGGATGATTTTTAAATTTTTTCTGATGTCATTAATATTATTTCAATGGACAATTAATTATTGTCTTTACCACAGTGAACATTCATTGGGATGTCTTCTACTTAGTTTTTCCTTAACTCTCATATCTTTTAAAATAGCTTAGCAATTTCCTAAAATTCATGAGGGAGTTATTTTTTTTTTAAATTTATTTATTGAATCACTGTGGGAAAGGTTACAAAGCTTTCAGGTTTAGGTCTCAGTCATGCAAACATCAAACACATTTCCCTTTACCAATACTCATTTTTTACCATGAAGAACCCCAATAAAACCCCACCCCCACCCCTCCCAGTCCCTGTGAGGCAGATGAATTCCAGTTAACACTCTATCTGCTTTGATTTTTACCATGAAGAACCCCAATAAAACCCCACCCCCCACCCCTCCCAGTCCCTGTGAGGCAGATGAATTCTAGTTAACACTCTATCTGCTTTGATTAGATTCATTGTTTCAATAAAAGATTCGCCACTATTATTTAGAGTTTACCCCCCCCAAATCAGACATGCTGAAAAAGCATTTTGAAGTGATTTGCTTTCTACAGCTGGGTTGAAGAATTAAATGTTGGTTTTGGATTTCTGCTATTTTACCTATTGACCTGGAAGTATTTCTACTGAAAGTCAGATAGTTAAGAAATTGGTTTCTGTGTTCTGGAGTCGTGGCCGTGCTGGAGAGCCGCTCATGGGGGGCAACTGGTGGCCTCGGTAGGACGTGAAGGGCGGACCGAAACGCCCCCCTTCCCATGAGGTTTTAGTCGCCCCCACACCCCCGGCTCATACCTGCTGTCCACAAGGTTCCAATGCGGCCGCCATCTTTCTTTCCAGGGAGGAAAGGGCGAATGGGGCAACACCCTTTCCCCTCTGGACAGACATGCTGGCTTGATTAACGCATAGTCCTTTCACTTTTCTGCTCCAAGCTGCTGGGTTCTGCATTAAGTCCTTGTGCTTCTGGGGCTGTGGCCGTGCTGGAGAGCCGCTCGTGGGGGGCAACTGGTGACCTCGGTAGGGCATGAAGGACGGACCAGAACGCCCCCCTTCCCATGAGGTTTTAGTCGCACCCACACCCCCGGCTCATACCTGCTGTCCAGAAGGCTCCCATGCGGCCGCCATCCTTCTTTCCAGAGAAGAGAGGGCAAATGGGGCAACACCCTTTCCCCTCCGGCAGACTTGATGGCCTGCATTAATGCATAGTCTGTTCACTTTTCTGCTCCAAGCTGCTGGGTTCTGCATTAAGTCCGTGTGTTTCTGGGGCTGTGGCCGTGCTCCAAACTTAACTCTGATTTTCAGGGAGAAAGGTTGGGTGGTTTACTTCCCATTGATCACTTTGTATATAGAGAGATGTCGCGCGGTAGGCGGCCGCGCGGTTTTGAGAAAAAAATCCTAGTTCCCGCATACTCGACCTGTGCTTGTAGAGGCTTCTGGTCACCAGGGTTCCATCTAGGGGAGACGGGATGCGGTACCTATCCCATCTGGGACTTGCCGGTGATCTCGGCTCTTTTTGGAACCTGTTTTTTTTTTCTCCGGTATCTGTGGTTCCCGCCCTCCATGTGGTCCTTCTCTTAGGCTGTATGTTGTAATGATGGCGCTGGGGGGCGGGCTGTGGGCGTGACTTCCGGAATCTGAGGTTACCTGGGAGCTGTAGTCCCGGCAGATTTGAGAAAAAGTCCTTGTTCCCGCATACTCGAGCTGTGCTTGTGGAGGCTTCTGGTCACCAGTGTTCCATCTGGGGGAGGCGGGATGCGGTACCTACCCCATCTGGGACTTGCCAGTGATCTCGGCTCTTTTTGGAACCTTTTTTTTTTCTCCGGGATCTGTGGTTCACGCCCTCCATGTGGTCCTTCTCTTAGGCTGTATGAGGGAGTTATTTACAGACACATTCAGCCTTAAAATATTTTTCTACTCAGCTTCTATGATGCTTGAAAATGCATTAAATGTGCAAATCTTCATTTTCTCAGATGACCTCTGGCTCCTATTCCAGGATGTTGTCATTAAGTAATGTGAGAAGAGTTATTATTTCTGTTGAGTGTGTTCCTGTCTTTAATTTTAGATTTTCCAGAAATCCACTCATCATTATAGGAACTTTAGATTTTGTTGCTAAAAAGTCTTATCTGTAAGAGTTAAGTTTTTCTTCCTTTTCTTATAACTGAATTTGATTTCAGGAACCACTTCCACAGTCCTCCCGTTGTTCATCGATTTGCTCAAGCAGGCCCAGTAACATTGTGAGACTTGTTGTTACTGTGTTTGGCATATCGAATATGTCACGGGTAGCTTGCCAGGCTTTGCAGTGTGGGTGAGATACTCAAGATACTCCTAGTAGCTTCCCCAGCTCTCCGAGAGGGGCAGAGGAATCAAACTGGGGTCAGCTTGTTCAAACGTTAGTTGCATACATTAATGTATTGCTCGAGCGGGCCCAGTAACATCTCCATTGGAGATTTTGTTGTTACTGTGTCTGGCATATCGAATACATCACGGGGAGCTTGCCAGGCTCTGCCGTGCGGGCGAGATACTCTCGGTAGCTTGCCAGGCTCTCCGAGAGGGGCGGAGGAATCGAACTCGGGTCGGCCATGTTGGCTGCGTGTAAGGCAAACGCCCTACCGCTGTGCTATTGCTCCAGGCCCCAAATTATTGGAATAAAACTAAAAGTTCAATAGATTTTCATTTGTTTAAAGCAGTACTATTAGGATAAATGAAAAATAAAACCAAGCAATTGAACAGAAAATATGAAATACAGATATCGTAGCTCATATAAAATTGAAACTTTTTATTTATTTATTTTGGGGCCACGAATAGTAGTGCTCAGGACTTACTCAAGAACACTGTTAGTGGGTCTCAAGGAACCATACGGGATGCTGGGGGTCAAACCTGAGTGTACTGCGTGCAAGGCCTTCTCACAATACTATTACTCTTGCCCCACAAAATTGTACTTTTGAATAATACTTAGATAAATAATTATCCTATCAACCAAGAAACTAAGATTATGAATTCTAGCCATGTTATCAAATGCATTAAAGCAACTAAGGGCTGGAGCGATAGCACAGCGGTAGGCCGTTTGCCTTGCATGCAGCCAACATGGCGGACCCGAGTTTGATTCCTCTGCCCCTCTCGGAGAGCCCGGCAAGCTACCAAGAGTATCTTGCCCGCATGGCAGAGCCTGGCAAGCTCCCCGTGACGTATTTGATATGCCAAACACAGTAACAACAAAGTCTCCAATGGAGACGTTACTGGGCCTGCTCGAGCAAATCGACAAACAACGGGAGGGCCTCGAGCAAGTTATAGTTATAAAGACCTTTTATCTGCATAATTTTTCATGGCATAAAAATAAAAAATAACTTTAAGTGGTTATATATATATAATATATATAATTTATATTTATAGTTATATATATATAAGACCTCCAAAACCAGCCACAACCATGCTGAGACCACTCTCCACACTCATGAAGGTACCAGCAGAGGAACAAAGCCATGCGGGTCCCGGGGCTGAGATCTCCAAACCTGCTCGATTTGGGGCTGAGCATCCTACCTACACCCAGATCCTCCATATTCCAGTAGGCAGGGGTCACACCCACCAACTGACCCCCTGTTGCTGTGTAATCCCATCAACGGCCAAGACCCAGAGACTATAAATCCCAGCTCCTGGAAGAGAACAGCGCAGAGTCTCCTGCCCCCGCATCTGGCTGTCCTTGCCGGGGCCCCTTGGAGGGGAGCGGGTTGAGTTTCCCTCCCCGCCCTAACCAGGGCTCCAGCAGCCAAAGACCTCCAGAACCAGCCACAACCATGCTGAGACCACTCTCCACACGCATGAAGGTACCAGCAGCGGAACAAAGGCATGCGGGTCCTGGGGCTGAGATCTCCAAGTCTGCTCGGATCAAGGATGAGCATCCTCCACCCAGATACTCCATATTCCAGTAGGCAGGATCACACCCCCCAACTGGCCCCCTGGTGCCGTGTAATCCCATCAACGGCCAAAACCCAGAGACTATAAAACCTAGCTCCTGAAAGCGTGCGGCCACATTCGCGGCCACACAACATCTTATTATCTCATCCCTACTTTGGACAAACTGTCAGGCTACCGAATGTAACCTGCCCACATGGCCGAGTCTGGCAAACTCCCCGTGGAGTACCCAATATGCCAAATACCAGTAACAATGATGGGTCTCCTTCTCCTAACCCTGAAAGAGCCTTGAATATGGCACTTTTTAAAAAATCTCAGGGCTAGGATGAAGGAGATGTTACTCGGGCCTGCTCGAGGCAATCAACGAACAACAGGATGATCATGATATAGTTATAAAATTATAACTATAATATAAAATTATAATATAAAATTATAACTCCTAATATATAGTTATCGGGAAGGATCATAATTTTTGCTTAGTTTAGGTTTCTTTGGACACAAATGTCTGTTCTCAAGGCTGTGCAAGCACCTTACTCACTGTAGTATCTGCTCTGCCCCAAACAGGACTATAGTTTTAAGATAAAAAAAAAGGACTGGAAAAATTAGAACTGGAAAATGTTCTAAGTAGACTGTTCCCAGCAACACAATCTGGGACTCTCTTGGAATGGGAGTAGGGATATTTCTTTTTCTGCCTGAAGGCACAGAAGCCCACATCTCCAGCCTTCACCCTCTGACATAGATTTGGCCTGGCTCCACAACTGAACCTCATCAAATTGCCTAGTCATCATATTGTTCCAGCTCTACAGATTCTGGGCACCTCAAAATTTTGTAGTATTGTTAGTACTGTAGGATCATGGCAAATTTTATAAGAAAATTGCATATGAGACAACCAAGCTCAATGGGTCTAATAGCAATACTTAACTGGCACTAACCAGCACAGAAAATTCTTAGATAATTGCTTTGTAACAATTTTACAATTATCACATATTGACTCTTATTGATATGTTTTGATAATTCCATTTGACTTTGTGCTGTAACAAACAATATAAAGTAAATTTGTTTGTTACTGCAAGGAGGTACCCTGGGGTGGTGGTTACGAAGCTGGGAACATGGGAGGAGAGAAGGATATACTGGTGATGAGTTTGGTGTTAGAACATTTAGTACCTAAATCAACTGGAAGTGAACAACTTGGCAAATAATGGTGTTATAATAATTTTTTAAAGAAAGAAATGAGAAAACAAGTTTCTGTACTGTGGGTATAGTCTTCAAATCTCTAGGCTGAGTACCTCAGAAACATAGGCTCTCCAATCTCCACTGGACATGACTGTAAAAAAATAAAGTAAAGGTGACCCTTGGAAAAAATCACCAAACATAAATTGATTAATGATCCATTCTTTTCATCTTAGTTTTCCTAAATAGAAAAGAAATAAAATATCCATATAAGAAAAGTGCATATTTGTATATTGTGCTTCCTTAATAAAAATAATATTTAAAAATTAGTTTAAAACTGAAATGGAATAAAATGCTTGGTGTTCCTGAAAATAACTGGGAGATAACTATATTAGGTCATATTATCTATTCATAATTATTTATTCCACTTATTTGTTGTCATTTCTGTGTAGGAATAATATGTGCATTTGACATGATATCACTAATGAGGTATGAAAAGATATATTATCTTCTACATCTGAGTAAAAGCCCTCAATGTACTTTGAGAGTTTTTGTTGATTTATATATATATATATATATATATATAACAAATACATAAAGTTTCCCAGATAGTCACCACTTCTAATTGAGCTCCAGAATCAGAAGTTATATATCGTAATTCAGCTAAGGTAATATGGAACCAAGAAATTTAGTAATCCCATGTTTTTTTTGTCATATAAGCAAAGAAAGAAGTTGCATTTTAAGTCATTAAACTATTTATTTGTAATCACAACTATCATAAAAATTATTAAAATAGCAATCTCATATATTTCACTGACTATTCATAATATATAAAATGTATATACATCTTTTCTTAAATAATAAGTGAAAATTTGAAAATATGTCATATTTCAGTGCACATAAATTATTAAAATTAAGGTAATTTATTGAAGATGTATGTCTTTATACTGACTTACACTCCTCTAGCATAATTTTAAGAAAATTACTATATTACTATCTACATATATTCTTCCTTTTTGTTGCTACTAATAGTTAGAATACTTATTTGACTCACTGGATGTTTCCATATCAAATCTAATGAATAAATGTTAATTTTAACTCCCCTATTACCAATAAGCACTAGTTTGTATTCAGGTAGAATATAAAATGTAATAAATAAAAAATGAGTTGTAGGAATCAGGAAAATGGGGCTTACCCAAAGGTAAAAGCTTTTTAGTAAAAAAAAATACAGGAGTGTTTACTCAGCTTTTATTTTTGTACTTCATTCTATTCTAAATGGAAAGAAATGCTACAATACACACATAAGTCATTAGTTAAGGGCATAGAAAAATCTGCACACTATAAATGAAGATATCCTCCAGAAAAAATACTCATTTAGTTTCTCACTATGGCACAATCACAAGTCCATCTCTCTGTTTGTGAAGAGGTTTATTTTTCCTGAATATATTATCCAACTGACACACTGCCTACTGCGCTAAGGAGGAGTGATAGCACAGTGGGAGGGCATTTGCCTTGTGCACAGCCGGCCTGCCAGAGCCGGGATCTATTCCTCCACCCCTCTTGGAGAGCCTGGCAAGCTACCGAGTGTATCTCGCCCTCACGACAAAGCCTAGCAAGCTACCTGTGATGTATTTGATATGCCAAAAGCAGTAACAAGTCTCACAATGGAGACATTACTGGGCCTGCTCGAGCAAATCAATGAACAATGGGAGGACAGTGCACAGACAATACAGTGCTATATCTTCCAAAAAATTAGAATTAATAGATCACTTAATCACTTAACTTCCCGTTAGTCGTCGATTTGCTCGAGCGGGCGCCAGTAACGTCTCCATTTGTCCCTGTCGCGTGCTAGTGTAGCCCAATGGCATCTGTTCGCTCCGGGAACATGGAGGGCCTCGAACCGATCGTTCATGACCTTGACAAAGAAGTCTGACCATCTGGTAGGTGGGCGGCCACACGGTCTCTTGACATCCTGTGGAATCCAATCAGTAACAGCTCTAGTCCAACGGTCGTCTTTAAATCTCATTACGTGACCAGCCCATCTGATTTTCGACACCTTGGCAAATGAGACAGCGTCCCTGATCCTTGATTGTCGACGGATGTCAGAACTCCGGATTCGTTCTCTCATTTGAGTGAAACGTGATATTCCAAGCATAGCTCTTTCTATTCTTCTTTGGGAGACCTGAATGGCGTTCTCATCTTGTTTGCGTAGGGCCCAGGTCTCTGAGGCATATGTTAATGCAGGAAGAACAGTGGAATCAAAGAGATGTGCCCGGAGCCGGAGGTTCTTCGTCCTCTTAGCTATTTCTTCGACGTTCTTGAAGGCATTCCAAGCTGCTCTCTTCCTCCTGCGCAGCTCGGGTGCCAGGTCATTTGTCATGTTGACCTCTCGACCTAGGTACACATAGCTGTTGCATTCGGAGATGGTCGTTCCATTGAGAGCGAATGGGGCGTCAGGAACAAGGCTGTTTCTCATAAACATTGTCTTCATAAGATTCAGCTGTAGTCCTACCTTTCCACACTCACGGTCAAAGTCGGCCAGCATTTGTGCCGCTTGGCTGATGTTTGGTGTTATTAAAACAATGTCATCAGCAAAGCGGAGGTGGTGTAGTTGCCGACCATCTATCTTCACTCCCATTCCTTCCCATTCCAGTCGTCGCATGATGTTCTCGAGGGTGGCACTGAAGAGTTTCGGTGAAATGGTATCACCCTGCCGCACCCCTCTCTTGACATCAACGATCACTTCTTTGTAGAATGGTGAGATCCTGGTAGTGAATCCGCAATACAGCTCACGGAGGATCCTGATGTATTGGGCTTGAATGCCCTGATTGGCTAGGGCTTCAATGACCGCTTCCGTCTCAACAGAATCAAAGGCCTTCTTTAAATCAATGAACGTTAAGCAGAGCGGCATCTTGAACTCCCGAGAAACCTCAATGAGTTTGGTTATCGTGTGGATATGGTCGATGGTGCTGAATCCTTTGCGGAACCCTGCTTGCTCACATGGTTGTCCTTCATCTAGTGTTCTGCCAATCCTATTCAGGATGACTCGAGTGAACAACTTGTAGATGACAGACAATAGGCAGATCGGGCGATAGTTGCCAATGTCATGGATGTCTCCCTTCTTGAACAGTAGTACGGTCTTGCTGGTTTTCCATTGTGATGGAACCTTGCATTCAGACAGGTAGCGAGTGAAGAGCCGAGCCAGTGTATTGATGAGTACTGACGGCAGGTTCTTCAGGTGTTCAGGTCTGACCTTGTCTGGGCCGGGTGCTGTTTGCTTCTTTACTGACGAAATGGCGTGTCGGATTTCGGAAGGGAGAACGTTGGGAACGACATACCCATCCTGTGGAATTTGGTATGTCGGCAAGTGGACATGGCTATCGAAGAGATTTGAGTAGAAGTCATGGATAATCTTCTCCATTGCTGTTCTGGAGGATGTGATGGATCCATCAGGACGTCGGAGGGCAGTCATCTTGGTCTTATAGTTGGCGAAGGACAGGCGGGCGTTACGAATACTTTTCCCAGCTGATGACCTGATGGTACAAGCGCAAATGATCAAGTACGACATCATTGGTCTGACCGAGACAAGAAGACACGAATCTCACCATGCCGTTTTCGACACTGGAGAAGAATTGTTCCTCGGAACATGCGATAAAAGAGGTGTTGGAGGCGTCGGTGTCCTTGTCAACACAAACTTGGCCAAGAGCATTGATTCATTTGAATGCCTAACAACCCGAATCGGACGTTTACATTTGAATAGATGTGGCTCACTGCCTGCAGTTTCTATCTTCGTTGTCTACGCACCAACATCTCATTATGATGAAAGAGAAATCGAGAAGTTCTACATGGAGCTAGAGAAGTTCTATAAAGAAGACCACACCTTTTACAAGATCATTGTGGGTGATTTTAATGCCAAGATAGGACCGAGAAGATCAGCTGAAGAACTTCACATCGGAACCCATGGCCTAGAATGGAATGAACAGGGTGAGAGACTGTCTGAGTTCATCATGTCGACCAAGACCATTCATGGTAACTCACAGTTCCAGAAGGCAGAATCTAAACGATGGTCATGGGAGTCTCCCGGTGGACGATTCCACAACGAAATAGACCACATCATATTCAATCGACGGTTTTGCCTGACTGATGTCGCTGTTGTCCCAAAATTTCGAACGGGATCGGACCACCGTCTCCTTCGTGCAAAATTCTACTTCACAGAGCGGGGAGAAAGGGCTGCAAAGTTCAAAAAGAGAACTCCCAGAACAACCACCAACTGGGAACTCTTTGGTACTATTGCGGCAACATGGGAAGATGCCATTGTTGACAACATTGACGAAGAATACGATCGACTGGTTCAGCACCTCCATGAATGTGCGAGGAACGCCAAGAGAGAGATAGCCACAAAAAGTCGCCTATCTTCGAAAACTCTTGAGCTAATTCGCCAGCGTGGTTTGGCGCATGCCTCAGGCAACCGCAAGCTAACGTCTGAGCTTGCAAAGCAGTGCAGAGATGCGATCAAGGAAGACCTCAAAGAGAGAAGAATTAATAGATAGAAAAACATAAATAACCAAAAGCAAAGACATGTGTGTTGTCCAAGTTAATTCAACAATTACAAATTACACATTAATAGCTTATACAATTTAAATACAAAACAATATACAGACTTCTCAAAAATTTAGTTTCAAATGACCTAACAATTCCATTTCTTTTCATCTACCCCAAGGGCCCCAGAAAAGTGTTTCCAAAGGCATTTGTACTCCTGTGCTTATTGCAACACTATTCACACTAGCTAAGATAAGAAAACAAACCAAGTGCACAAGAATGTTTTAATGGAGAACGAAATTGTGGTATATATAAACAATAAAATACTGCTTAGTTTCAAGGAAAGATAAAAATCATCTAATTTGATTTTACAGCATTCAGCCAAAGAGAAGGACAACATGGAGGGCGGGATCCACAGATCCCGAAGGAAAAAAATAAATAAATAAAAAACAGGTTCCAAAAAGAGCCGAGACCATCGGGAAGCCCCAGATGGGGTAGGTACTGCATCCCGCCTCCCCCAGATGGAACCCCGGTGACCAGAAGCCTCTACAAGCACAGCTCGAGTATGCGGGAACTTGGCCTTTTCCTCAAATCTGCGGGGACTACAACACCCAGGTAACCTCAGATTCCGGAAGTCACGCCCACAGCCCGCCCCCCAGCGCCATATTTACAGCATTCAGCCAAAGAGAAGGACAACATGGAGGGCGGGATCCACAGATCCCGAAGGAAAAAATAAATAAATAAAAAACAGGTTCCAAAAAGAGCCGAGACCATCGGGAAGCCCCAGATGGGGTAGGTACCGCATCCCGCCTCCCCCAGATGGAACCCCGGTGACCAGAAGCCTCTACAACCACAGCTCGAGTATGCGGGAACTTGGACTTTTCCTCAAAACCGCGCGGCCGCTCACGCGGCCGCGCAACATCTCTCTATATACAAACTGATCCATGGGAAGTAAACCACCCAACCTTTCTCCCTGAAAATCAGAGTTAAACTTGGAGCACGGCCACAGCCCCAGAAACACAAGGACTTAATGCATAACCCAGCAGCTTGGAGCAGAAAAGTGAACGGGCTATGCGTTAATCCAGGCCATCATGACTGTCCGGAGGGGAAAGGGTGTTGCCCCATTCGCCCTCTCCTCTCTGGAAAGAAAGATGGCGGCCACATGGGAGCCTTGTGGACAGCAGGTATGAGCCGGGGGTGGGGGGCGACTAAAACCTCATGGGAAAGGGGGCGTTCCGGTCCGTCCTTCACGCCGTAACGAGGTCACCAGTTGCCCCCCGCAAGCGGCTCTCCAGCACGGCCACGGCCCCGGAAGCACAAGGACTTAATGCAGAACCCAGCAGCTTGGAGCAGAAAAGTGAACAGACTATGCATTAATGCAGGCCATCAAGTCTGCCGGAGGGGAAAGGGTGTTGCCCCATTTGCCCTCTCTTCTCTGGAAAGAAGGATGGCGGCCGCATGGGAGCCTTCTGGACAGCAGGTATGAGCCGGGGGTGTGGGTGCGACTAAAACCTCATGGGAAGGGGGGCGTTCTGGTCCGTCCTTCACGCCCTACCGAGGTCACCAGTTGCCCCCCACGAGCGGCTCTCCAGCACGGCCACAGCCCCAGAAGCACAAGGACTTAATGCAGAACCCGACAGCTTGGAGCAGAAAGGTGAATGGGCTATGCGTTAATCCAGGCCATCAGGTTTGTCCGGAGGGGAAAGGGTGTTGCCCCAGTCGCCTTCTCCTCTCTGGAAAGAAAGATGGCGGCCACATGGGAGCCTTGTGGACAGCAGGTATGAGCCGGGGGTGTGGGGGCGACTAAAACCTCATGGGAAGGGGGGCGTTCCGGTCCGTCCTTCACGCCCTACCGAGGTCACCAGTTGCCCCCCAAGAGCGGCTCTCCAGCACGGCCACGGCCCCAGAAGCACAAGGACTTAATGCAGAACCTGGCAGCTTGGAGCAGAAAAGTGAACGGACTATGCGTTAATCCAGGCCTTCAGGTCTGTCCGGAGGGGAAAGGGTGTTGCCCCAGTCGCCTTCTCCTCTCTGGAAAGAAAGATGGCGGCCGCATGGGAGCCTTGTGGACAGCAGGTATGAGCCGGGGGACTGGGGGCGACTAAAACCTCATGGGAAGGGGGGCGTTTCGGTCCGCCCTTCACGCCCTACCGAGGCCACCAGTTGCCCCCCACTAGCGGCTCTCCAGCACGGCCACGACTCCAGAGCACAGAAACCAATTTCTTAACTATCTGACTTTCAGTAGAAATACTTCCAGGGTCAATAAGTAAAATAGCAGAAATCCAAAACCAACATAATTCTTGAACCCAGCTGTAGACAGCAAATCACTTCACAATGCTTTGTCAGCATGTCTGACTTGGGGGGGTTGGTAAACTCTAAATAATAGTGGTGAATCTTTTATTGAAACAATGAATCTAATCAAAGCAGATAGAGTGTTAACTAGAATTCATCTGCCCCACAGGGACTGGGAGGGGTGGGGGGTGGGGTTTTATTGGGGTTCTTCATGGTAAAAAATAAGTTTTGGTAAAGGGAAATGTGCTTGATATTTGCATGACTGAGACCTAAACCTGAAAGCTTTGTAACCTTTCCCATGGTGATTCAATAAATAAATAAAAAAAAATCATCTAATTTACCACGATGTGGATGGAACTAGAGGGTACTATGCTTAATAAAGTTTGAAGACAAAAGTGGGGAACAGGAGGAACTCAACATGGGGGACATAAAGAAACAGAGTAATAGAATAACCTGTGTCCAAAATGAGCAGACCCTGAGTTGGTCTAACAAACTATGTTCTCAAGAGGGAGAAGGGATGAATTCTGTACAGTGGGACATTGAGGCATTTGTGAAGGGAGGCTGACCCTCAGGTGGTGGTTGTGGTATTGGAATATTGCATGCACAAAACTTTATTATTCATTGCATCTTAAATCACAGTGCCAATGCAAAATTTGAAAAAAATTAAATCAAAATGAAATTGGCAACACAATTTTAAGACCAAGAAAAGTGCTGAAAGTATTTTACATAAAATATAAAGAGACATTTGCATCACAAAGTGAGGACTCTCTTTGGTTCTCTACAGACATTTTCTGTAACAAGAGAGGAAATAAATGTTGTGATCTATTTGTATGCAGTTCCACCAAATATTTAATGTCAGGTTCTTTAATAGTAATGACTCAGGGCCTTTTGGAGGGTTTATTCCTTGATGGTCTGTATCTGAAATCATTTTATTCCCACTGTATTATCTCGAGAAATAGAGTAGCAACAAGTATTGCACTTCCCTCTGTGGGATGGCAAACACAATAGCAAGAAAATAAACTGTCTTCATTGTGCTATCCTTTCATGTACTGCTGGACAGTAGGCGACTGCCCTGTTCACTGGTTGACTGCCATTAGGAAGAGTTCATGGCACTTCAGAAGGGGGACTCCGAGGAAGTTTATAATTGGAACAGACTAGAAGGACTATACTGTGTGATACCCGGGGAAAAAGCAGAGAGAACTATAATATCAGAAGCAATATATTACAGGCACAACATCCCAGGTCTAGAAAACAATCCCAAGTGATCATTTCCTTATATATTCTCCTTTCTCCTTTTAGGTATACTGAATTTAAGAAAGTTTAACTAACTGTTTTTAGTAGTCAGGCTTTTATGATCTTTTAAAAGTAAATTATAAATGATTGTATAAGGTTTTTATTATACGTGGAAATCTGTGAATAAATACTCTTATAGTTTCTGCATAGCCATCAGGAGCTACTAATGAATAAAATATTCTTTCATCTATTTTGCTACAGATTCTTGTTGCCTCCTAATATTTAACCAATCCATTCCTTCACAAATTTGTGAAGATTTATCAGACAATAATTAATTGTGGTGAGAAAGTCCTAATTATTAAAAAAAAGCAAAAAAAATCATTGAGACTATTCAATCAATTCTGTGAAGTCAAATGTATAAATTTAACGTACAGAAATTATCTATGTTTTTATTTACTAACAATAGAATACATTCAATAACTGTGTTGGGGAGACTAGGTGACCAAATGTTTAAAAGAAAAAGAATAAAGTGGGGGGCCCAGAGTCATAGTACAGTTACTGGTTTGGGTTTGATCCCCAACATTCCACATGGTCCCTTGAGCACTGCCAGGAGTGGAGTGATTCCTGAGGGCAGATGCAGGAATAAATCATAAGCATTGCCTGCTGTAACCCAAAATAAAATCCCCCTCCAAAGAAAAAGAATAAAGTTGAACTCCTGTATTATACCACTCACAAAAATTATTTGAAGATAATTAAAGACAAAAATAAGACATGGTATTTTAATTCTTCTTGAATAAATCATAATGGGAAAGGATCAGAGATACAGTGTAGAGGGGGGAGTTCTTACCTTAATAAGTGGCCAACCTGGGTTTGATCCCCTCTACCTCCATATGGCCCCCTGAGCCCACCAGGAGTGATCCCTGACCACAGAACTAGGAGTAAGCACTGAACATTCTGCGTGTGACCCAAACTCAAAAGCAAATAATGAGAAAGAAAATGGTGAGTGTGTCTTTATTATGTTAATGAGGGCATCTTTGGAAAGAATCTGAGAGATCCATCTTCTTGCTATTGAGAATTATCAGTGCATAAGGACTCACACACACCACCAACTCATCAGCCATACACATGCTGAGGAATTGGGTTCAGATAAGTGTATATCTGAAACTGTTGGTTTATATTCTATATTCTGTTGATTCAGCCATAAAACAAAAATTTTGTCTTTTGCAATAATACACTTGAATGTTGAAGGTGTTTTGCTTCTTGGGATAAAATACACAGAAAAAATAAAGTGCTCCTGATATCACCAATAGGTATCTAAAAGAAATAAAAGTGAACTCATTAAAAAGAATATTATGGTGGTTACCAGGGACCTGGATATAGATAGTTTGTGAAAATACAGTTAAAAGATAGAAACCTGCAAGTAGGAAATAAATGAGTTCTGGAAACCTAATATACAGACTCATGATTCTAGTCAGCGAAACTACTATATAATATAAAATTATAATAAGCCAAATATTACATAGACTTACAAAAATAAATGATAATTATGCAAAGTGTTCTTTGTGTTCCTGGAGCTAGCAGATACCACTGAGCCACACTAGAGCACAATAGGGACGAATGGAGACATTACTGGCGCCTGCCCTAGTAAATCGATGAGCAATGGGATGACAAGCGATACAAATAATGCAAAATGATGAATATTTTAGTTGTTGCTATAGGAGTCATATATAATGATTACATCAAATTATAATGTGAACTTAAATCTTGAATGATGTTATATGTAAACTATTTCTCCACTAAATAAAACTGTAACCCCAAACTCAAAAGAATTTTTCAGAGGATTTGAAATGAAAAAGGCCTGGGTGTTATTTGATAACCAGTTCTATTACCTGCAGAGTATATTAATACAGAAACTTTTCCTCATTGCTTTGTTTTGGGACATATTGATGGTGCTTAGGGCTTACTCCTTATTCATCTATCATTCTATCATGATTCAGAGTATTATCCATGATAGGATTTTTCTTTTAGCAAGTATTGGACATTCTTGGTAAAGATGCAAACCAAGCAACATACAAAAAGCATTTTAAATTAGGTGTATTCCTGACAAAGTCAGAATTTATGAGGTATAGGGATTGGATAATTATAAGCAATGCCTTATCTATGGGCTAGAGTGATAGCACAGTGGGTAGGGTGTTTGCCTTGCACACTGCCGACCTGGGTTCAATTCCCCCATCCCTCTCGGAGAGCTCGGCAAGCTACTGAGAATATCTGCCCACACAGCAAAGCCTGGCAAGCTACCCATGATGTATTTGATGTACCAACAACAGTAACAAGTCTCACAATGGAGACATTACTGGTGCCCGCTCTAGCAAATCAATGAACAACGGGGAGGACAGTACTATAGTGCTACAGTGCCTTTTCTATATGGAATTTAGATACACATTTCCCCTGGGGACTTGAATATCAGTTCAAAATCAACAATTATCCACAATTATTTTAATCCTGTTTTGCCCCTAAAGCTTCCAATATAACTCCAGGTTCTGTTATCAAACTCATGTACTACATACCAAATGAAACCAGTTTTTTAGGGTTTTAATTAATAGAACACTGCAGGACGTGATCCAACTAGAATGAATATCCATAGACAAGAGAAAAACGTATGGGTGTTAGTAATATTATGCATCTTTCTTCAGCCTATTCTTTTTCTGTGGTCACCATGGAAACCATACTGGGGAAGATATTTTAAGTTTCACAAAAAAATATGTAAAGTTTGTCTCTCAGAGGCTAATTTGTACTGGGCCATGCTTGATATCTATGTTTTAAAACTGGCATGCAGGCCATAATATATCCTGACATTATTTGAGCTAAATCACATCTTTCTACTCTAAACTATGATGGGACTTTTATTTGTGAAAAATAAATGGCAAGATCAAGGCTACTTCTGACTACAACTGTGTTTGAGGAATCCGAAGAACTTCTCTACTAATGTCTAGAAAACAAAATTTATTTTATGTAGCAGTATTAAAGCTTATGATTTTGTCTTCATTTTGGCAGTACAAAACTATTTTTAAAACATAAACATATGAGTTTTTAATGCAAAGATTGAAATAAGAGAAAAACAATATTGTGTACTGTAGGAATGAACAAGTGGGGAGTGAGAAAGAACCTCTCTGGTGATTAAATTTTCACCAGCCCAAACCGGAACTTCTGGAGTTTCCAGCAAAGAGACATACATTACTGTTTCAAGTTTCTGGTATTTGACCTTTTAGTTTTTTAACTTACCATCAAATCTACCTCAGAGCAAGTATTATAAATGACTATATTCTAGTAAACAATGATTCACTCTAGTGATTTTCTCCGAGGGGTCAGAGAGGGAAATACAGCAGGGAGGGAGCTTGAGTTGTATACCACCAATGGGTTCAATCCTTGGTCCCCTGTAGCCCTGAGTCCAACTAGGAGTAATCCCTGAGCTCAGGACCAGGAATAAGCATGAGTAAATCCTGAGCACCACTGACTGGCTCCTTTGCTCCCCACAAATCAACCAAAACCAAATCAAAACAAAGAACAAGAGCTACCAAGAATGCTCCCCGTTCCGAAGAATGCTGAGATTACCGGGAAGTCCCAGATGGGGTAGGTGCTGCATCCCGCCTCCTCCAGAGGGAACCCTGGTGACCCTGAGCCTCTACAAGCATAGCTCGCTTATGCAGGAACCAGGACTCTCACTGCAAACCGCGTGGCCGCTTATGTGGCTGTGCAACATCTTCTTATATATAAAGTGGTCAATGGAAAGTAAATTCTCCAACATTTCCCCCTGAAAATCAGGCTTAACTCTTTTACAAACCACAACACCGAATAGGAAAGAGAGAACAAAAGGGAATGCCCTGCCACAGAGGCAGGGTGGAATGGGTATGGAATGGGGGGTGGGAGGGTTGCTGGGATTCGTGGTGGTGGGAAATGGTTACTGGTGGAGGGATGGGTGTTCAAAATGAATAAATAAATTTAATAAAAAATAAATAAAAACATTCAAACATTAAAGATGTATCAGAAGCAGAGTTTTTCTGTTTTAATATTTATTTCTCTGGATTCCCTGTTGATGTACCTTAATGACTTTGACAGATGATAAAAAGTGTATCAGTCTGCCACGTAAGGGTAAGTTTTTATTGTTTCTTTCCAAAGTGTTTAACAGAGCCAAACATACTAAACATGGCGCTTAGCTCAATTTTGAAGAGTGATCTCACTCTGTACTTGTGCTAAGCCCAAGGACAGATTTCAGCATCAAGCAACAACTAATAAAGATAATTACTTCACTTTACAGAAAAAAAAACAACAAAAAAAAGTGAAGTCACCAAGATAGACACACTGTTTCATATTCATTTTACATTTAGACAAAGAGCGACCTGTCCAAGATTCCTCCAAAGAAGTAAAGACATGATCTTGGTGGACAATGGGGAAGGGATTTATTCCCTGTCACCTATGTACCCTTTGTAGAATTCTCATCCAAATTCCACTCAATAACCTCTAGACAACTCGTCACTTTTGTAATCATGTCAATGAAAATATCATTCTATCCATTTGGACATGCAAGTCTTTGGTGTAGTTTTGCTGAGTAGACATTATCTAGCCTTCTGATCTCATTTAACAAGGATTACAAATATCAGTTTAGGTCAACCATGACCTGTGAGTTGAAACTAGTGACTGTAAGGGGAACTTTCCATGGGGAAGTGAGGAGTAGGATTTAAAAGTGGCCAAACATTATATGTAGATAGTTATATGTGTTCCATGGAGGTGGGGTGAAAAAGAAAAGAAGAGATATTTGGGGAAAATTAGAGAGGTACATGAGAGAAAAATCTACAAAATAACGCAGAGATCAATAACACCTGGGCTCTCAAACTAATAGACCTTGAAATAGTCAGAGGAGAGAGAACCATCCAGGAGGGGATCATTGCAAAGATAAATAGAAATATCGCTGAGACTATGAAACTGGTACCATCAGCACTTTAGAATTGAGAAGACAGAAAAAGCTACAGTTCCCAATTTCCTCAGAACACCCATTCCTATTTATTTGTCATCTTACTATGCTGCACAGTCATAGTGTGCTGAATCTTGCACTCTCTGCCCCCCCCCCCACATTTTTTTATAGGGCACATCTGGCAGTGCTCATGGCTAGTCCTGGCTCTATGCTCGGGAATCATTCCAGGTGGTGCTTGAGGACTATAAGTTTGTATGGGCATCAAACAGGGTAACCATGTGCAAGGCCAGTTCCTTCACCTCTGTGCTATTTCTCCAGTCCCACCATCTCTGCTTTCTATTGCTGAATTTATCTTTGAATTATTTCCTTTAGGAAGGTGAAGAACCGAGGTTCAAGAGTTCTTTAGCCCCGAACCCCCTTCTCCCTTCACACAAATTATTCTGCTTCAGGACAGATGGTTAATTTGTTCTTCAATGAAATTTGTTTTCCTTAGTTTTCTTGGCAACTGAGTGTAATCATATGACAAAGTTAAGGATAGATGTAGGTAAGTAGAACATACACAGCACCTGAAAAGTGTTCTTAAAAGAAAAGGAAACATTTTTTTTCTTTTTTTCTCTGCTGTTCCTGCTTTCTTTTGTCTTCCTCATACTTAAATTTTTCGGGTTCATAAAAAGTATGAGAATAGTCACTTTAATTGCATTTTTATGGGGGAAAGGTATGAAATACTTGATTCTTCACTGTCCTTGTATAATTGTCATAAACAATCACAGAAAAGCAATATATGGAGATGAGACAATTTAATAAGTTTCAAAGTTTATTTTCTGCAGTTTCCAGCCAAATTGTTCACAAATAAGAGTGAACAGTATTCCTGTTGATTTCTCATTATTCAGAAAGGCACTGCAGAAACTCTTTTAGAAGTATCAGCAGGAGACAGCAAATTAAACAATTTTGTATCAGTCCATTTTTGTGAACTTCACTTACCATTTGCTTAGAACGTTTATTCAGGATATATAAATGAAGTGTGACAGAAACCCTGTGATGATATTGACAGTTTGGAAAAGTCTGCATTTTCACTATATTATGCTAACCCACCAAAAATCAGTGATTTCTCCTAAGTTGTTATGTACAAAATTAAAGAGTAGTATTGTACTTGAGGAAATGCGTGTGTTCATAATTTTCTCATTTAGCAAAATGACTGTTGTACTGATTCCTCATTTAAAAAGCACTCAGAATAAAAAGGTAAAGGTAAAGGCCCTCCCGTTGATCGTCGATTTGCTCGAGCGGGCCCAGTAACGTCTCCATTGGAGACTTTGTTGTTACTGTGTTTGGCATATCGAATACTCTCGGTAGCTTGCCGGCTCTCCAAGAGGGGCGGAGGAATCGAACTCGGGTCGGCCATGTTGGCCGCTTGTAAGGCGAACGCCCTACCCGCTGTGCTATCGCTCCAGCCCATATAGCTAAACCAAGTATTTTCATTCAAATATTGAATTTTGTTCAATGGATATATATTGTTCACTGTCCTCCCATTCTTCATCGATTTGCTCAAGCGGGCCCAGTAACATCTCCATTTTGAGACTTGTTGTTACTGTTTTTGGCAGTGCAGGCGAGATACTCTTGGTAGTTTACCAGGCTCCAAAGCACTGGAGCAATAGCACTGCGGGTAGGGCGTTTGCCTTGTGCGCAGCCAACCCGGGTTCGATTCCTCCACCCCTGTTGGAGAGCCCGGGGAGCTACTGTGAGTGTCTCGCCCACATGCCAAAGCCTGGCAAGCTCCCCCACGAGTATTCAATATGCCAAAAACAGTAACAACAAGTCTCACAATTTGTTGTGAGATGTAACTGGTGCCCGCTCAAGCAAGTTGATAAACAACAGGAGGACAGTGAGAGTGATGGATAAATAGTTAAGCAGCCTAGAAGTTACATTTATTCCCTCTTGATTGTTGCTAGACACTGTCACATTTCTTTTTCTACCTAATTTTAATTTTTTATTCATCTTAAACCAGATTTTTAGTTTAGTGTCTTACTAAAGTTTTTTTGGGTGTTAAAGAGTCTACTGCTCCTTTTATAGTTCAAAATATAACAGTGGCTACATTAAAAATAATTCAGTACAATGTAAAATTTTACTAAAGACAGGAAGTACTTTACAACCTTTGATTTACATAGCTGAACTTCAAATAAGATAAGGTAAAGCAATTTAATAAGCAAACTTTGGAGGAAATATATTCTAAGGTTTGTACAGTTGGTTTAAAAAATTTGATAGTTCCTAAATAAAATTATTTTCAGAGGTTCAAATAAATATTTTCACAACCCTGAGACATTGAAATCATGATTAATGGCATAGAATATGTCAAGAAAAATTTTGGAATATATGGTATTTTCTTATTTAACTTATATCTGAAAATGTGGATTGATTACGTACACCAATTTTATATTACTTGAAAACTTTGTTGCTTGGGATGTTTTTGGTAGACCAATGAATATAAATGTGAATTTTTGCTATTTTTCTTTTATGTAGCTTATAGAAATAATGGTTTTGAAATATGGAACTATTTATGCAATCATACATTTAAATACATAATGATAAAATTATAACATTAATAATGTAAAATAAAACTTTACCCCCTTTCTTGAGAAAGTGGTAATTCAACAAAAATTATTTTATAAATATAAGGGAAAAAGTTGAAGGATCACTCACATAGATTTATTTGTATA
Organism: Sorex fumeus; assembly: GCF_029834395.1. Classification (NCBI taxonomy): domain Eukaryota; kingdom Metazoa; phylum Chordata; class Mammalia; order Eulipotyphla; family Soricidae; genus Sorex; species Sorex fumeus. The sequence goes on along the minus strand of NW_026606067.1, from coordinate 8,214,316 downwards.
TGAATATTAGCCAAGAGAAATTGAAAAAATTTTCCTATTGGATTCACTATACTTACTATGCAATCTCATCAAAAATATATAGTAATATTTCTTGATAATTCAGTAATAAATCAGTTAGTCCTCAATAATTAGGTTAAGATTAAATTCTTAAAAATCTGAATTAAAAAATGTTTATTATGTGAAACTTATTCTTAGGATTTTGAAATTACATACATATCTTGAGGATATTTGTATGTATTCATTGTCTTTCATAAGAAAATTTATATTAAATTGCTCATGAGCTTTGCAATTTAAATATCAGCTCATTAACTTTTGTACCTTATAATAATTCAATTAATAATCTATTGCTCACATTACATTGATATTAAGGGAAATGCCTACTGCTTTGATTTCTAGGTTCTTAAAAGGATGCCTTTGAAAAGAACATATTGTTAAAGTAATGAAAAATTAGATGATTTAAAATGTTTTAAATACTTGGTATCCATATACCTTAACACAGGAACTAAAAATTCCTCTTTTTTATGTGGTATTTGAATTGAATTTTAAGGTGAAATTTCCATAAAGGCTAGCCATTGTGCCCTTTGTCAAGCTCCCTAGCCAAAAGGTTGTCTGTCTCATTTCCATTAATAAATGTATACGTGCCTTTAACACTTAACTAGATTATCTTAAGGACACAAACTGAATTGAACTGTCATTTTTCATCTAGGCATATTTCTCACTCAGAATGATTATCTGTACACCAAAAGCACTTTTATCAAATATCTTTTTCTAAAAAATTTTATTTTATTATTGAAATTAAAAATGCATAATAGTTTTGAAATGAGTTAAGCAAAATGATACAAAAGTAATCACTGTCACTGTCCTCTCGTTGTTCATCAATTTGCTCAAGCGGGCCCAGTAACGTCTCCATTGTGACACTTGTTACTGTGTTTGGCATATCAAATATGTCACGACTGGCTTGCCAAGCTTTGCCAGGGGGGCGAGATACACTGGGTAGCTTGCCGGGCCCTCCAAGAGGGGCAGAGGAATCGAACCTGGGTTGGCTGGGTTGGACATGTGTACTCACTACCCGTTGTAGTGAGTGGTCGCAAGGTCAACCTAAAGTCAACTTGCAGCAAACAAAAAAGTAATCAACACAAATAAATGTACAGAATGCTTAGCTTGCATATAATAAACATACAAATACTTTTACCAGAAGAAATGACTATAATAGCAAAATACAATTTAAAGGAAACTTAAAAAATATTTTTAATTCCTAAGTTTAGTTTTTCCATATAATAGCTGTATAAAATGTAAGTTAGCCTTTTCCTCATTGCAGATATTTTTTATTGCACATCTATATATAATTTTTAAATAAATTGTGTGCTTGTGTGAGTTTATATATCATTATCATCGCGATTTGGATCTTCTGATAATGTGATGAGCACTTTTTCTTTTTTTTTTTTTAATAAATGTATTGTCTAAACCTCTGTTTTGATCAGGAAATATTTGTTTCCTCTCCCTACTTTTGATTAGATTTTTGTTATTGTTGATCTTCCTTATTTCTTTGTTTACTTCAGATATTAATCTTTTATCTGATGCATTGAGTGTGAATATTTTCTCCCATGCAGTTGGGTGTCTTTGAGTTTTAGTCCACGTTTCTTCTGCCAGGCAGAAATGTTATTTTCCCATTCTCCTGGGTGTTGAAGGTTAAATAACACCTGCTTCATTCTCCAAAGTATTTTTTGTATTCAAGCCAACTAAGAACAGCTTAAATGTACATTGTTAGATAAATGAGTTTAAAAATGTGATAGAAGCATCAGCCTAAAAATAGAAAAAAATAGAAAACTATCAGACTGAAGGAAAATCTTGTCCTTTGCAACAACATGAATGTAACTTAGAACATTATGCTAAGTGAGATAAACATAAAAAAGATAAATATTGTATGATCTTACTTATATGTGGAATGTCAAATTGTCTTTAAACATATTCTTCTACACTTACTACTTTTTCTTATTTTAGTAAACCCTCTCCTATATATTTTGTAACATATAATTTTGCCGAAGGCAGTAAACTGGACCAACGGAGAGCACTGGTACTTGATTTGCCTTTTCTGTGGGATAAATTTCCTGTACTGACTTCTAGAATTTGAAGCTGTATATCAGACAGTTTATTAGCTTTCTTTTCAAAGATGAAGGGTAAGTCCAAACCTTGTCAGATAGTTGCAGTAGCACCAATCTGCAAATGCAAAATGTTTCCCTTTCCCTCTGCTTATTGAGATAATATCACAAAGTTTGAAACTGGCTAAAAAGAATTAAATGCAGACAATAGACCTCTAAAGTTAAAAAAAAACTTCCATGTATTTTCAAATCAACATGATTACATTTTCTTAGCCTGAGTTTATGGAAGGAATGGAAATATATACTTTCCTAGTGGAATACATATATATACAGAATACTTCACATTAATAAAACCCAAAAGTTCTCTTTTGCATAAAAAGTAGAAATCATATAGGGGGAGCTAAATAAAACTTGTAGAACTATAAATGTATGTGACATTGACTTTTTCTCCTAGCAAGTTAAAGTTATGTATAAATATGAAAATCTATTTTATCTATTTATATACTGATTTATTTTAAGATCAACATTGAGTGAGGCCTAACATCAAAATATTCTACTCTTTAAATTTAATAGTCATAATATATATATAAATCTATAATATTTTAAGAGATATTGTTAATTTAGAAACTATTACAAACTCATTTATTGGGCTATTTCTCTTTTTATTGAAAATGGGGAAAAGATAACTATTTAATTAATTTCATTAAAACATAAAAGTGATAATATTAAAAACAAACCTGTATTTCTGTTTCCTAATTTTATAAGAAACAAATATCTTTAAATGTTGAAATGATTATCTCACTGATAAAATGATTTTACAAATGACAGTTTGTAAAGATATTTCCTATTTTTATCTCACTTCAAAAATAAAATGGTATATAAAAGAAATTATCAATGCAGACAGAATAGAACAGTTCTCAGAAAGAGATATTTTTATAAGTATTAACCATTTATGAGAAAAAATTTTTTATTTGTTTGAATTTTCTAAATCATAACTTCATGATGAACATTGGTGGAGTGTTTTAACACATTGTGGGGGTAAAGTACGGTAACTGTATATGTCAAAAGTTATTAACACGATTGTAAAAATGTCACCTGAGCTATAATTATTTTTTGAAAAAGAAAGACAAAAAGAGATATTAAGGAAAAAACATATATATGTATATATGTGTGTGTATATATATATATACATATATATACATATATATATATATATAAAAGTAGATAGTACCTCAAAGGTCCAGTGGTATCAAACATTGACCTCATTATCTAGGAAATAGGGTGTATCTCACATATAACTCATTAGATATTCAGAAGGAAAAACAGTCAAATGCAAAAGATGTTTGAAATAGCAATTCCTATAAATATAAATTTAGGTTATAAAATTCTACTTTATAAACCAGCATATCTACAAATTTCTGCTTCTTGAATGCATATACTGATGCATTTTAATGAGAATATGTGTCAGTTTTTGTACTTAACGATGGTAATACGTATTGTCTTAAAACTATGTACTTCCTTATCACCTTATTACACAATTTTTTTCTCCTATTTTAGAATTTTGTGTTAGTTTTGGAAATGCCTAATTTTTAACACAGTGTTCTAGAGTACATTCATATTCAAGGTCAGTGATGGCAGTAAATAGGCCCAGTTATTTTTCTTCAATTTTCATCATAATATACTGCTATCCTAAATATAATTCTTCCTTCCTCAGGTTAATAATACTGATGGTTTCATCAAATAATTTCACTTTTAAGACTGGATCAATGATGAACTGAAATTTGAAGTTGAAGTATACAGCCAAAATGTGCTGGAGATTTATGTTCTTAAGTGAAACAGTGAATGTTGTAACCCTCACTACCAGGAACTGATGCAAAACTCTATCCTGCTGTGCACAGTCCTGCAATGCTTCTTTCTTCCCCTAAATAATGTCTAATCATTTAAACACAAGACTGAAGTATATTTGTTTCCATCGCTATTGTAATTTATTTGTTTTGTTTTCTTTTGCTTATTCTCTTGGTTGTATTGCTCAGTTTTGAAAGAATTAAGCAGAGTGCCAAAAACTGGCTGCCATATAAACAGCAAATATTTAATCCTCACAGTTCTGAAATTGGGACTCTCAGGTCAAGATTTCAACAAGAGTCTGTCAGGAGTGTCTCTGTACTAGCTGTAGACTATGAACTGAGACATATTCCTCTGTCCACATCTAGTGAAAAGCTGCTTAGTGTTTGCTGGGATATTTTGGACAGGAACACTGACTCATTTCTGAGGATCCCACCCTTGTGACCAATGATACACCAAAGAACCTCATGCCATCATGTTGAGGGGATATGGGCATTCAGACAATTGCAATAGATTTTTTATGAGATCAAGGAGATAAACATTTCCTACAAGTTTAGTAAACCTATCTCAACTCTCATGTTTTCTGCTGATATATGGGGGCCAAAACTCCCCAGGCTTTGTTTATGAAGTCCTTGGTTACTCCCCATGATACAATTCAAGCTGAATAGCTCACTGCTCTGGGACTTCTATATAGTGTCTATTTTTAATATGCAGAGCTATGCTTCAGTTGATGCTGAGGGCAAGGGATTGATAAGGAAGATGTGTGGTGCTGGGATTTGAACATGGGCCCTGAGCACTGAACATGGGCACTGAGCTATATGTCTGGCCCTTCTACTGGTACTTGGGGAAGGGGATGAGTGGAACACACTTGTCAGGTAGGTGTCAAGGCTTACTCCTGACTCAGCAATGTTCAGTAATCACTCACTCCTGGTGATGCCCAGGGACCGTGTATTGGGGATTAAACTAGGGTCAGCAGTGTGCAAATCAAGGTCCAATCCTTGTTTCATGTCTCGGGTGTCTCTGTTGATAATTTTAACTGTGTTGCAACAGCCATTCTAATATGCGTCTGAGTCATTCTAATATGCATCTGAGTCAAGAAGATAATGATGGAGTTATTATTGATTTTAATAACGCTAAAGTGAAATCGCCTTTATAATGTCAATAAAATAGATAACAGGAAGGTTGCCACTGAAATAGAACTTCTTTCATTCAAGTTTTAGTTCTGTTGTTTGATTAATTTGATTCTTATTGAACAAGATTATTCTGCCACTCAGTTTTCTTTGTTCAATGACCTTGGAATTCTTATTGTGGTTGGTTAAGAAAGACTAATGAGTCAGAGATTGTACTATGGTTATAAAAATACTTTGACTATGGTTAGTTTGGAAAATTATTTATCATCTTAATTTTTGTGTAGAAAAGTCATATCAGCTTTCATAAATGGGTGGTATTTTAGTAAATTTTTAATTTCTTAGAATGGCAAAGCAAAAGAAAAATCACTTCAGATGTTAATGACATGATCGGGTTCATAACAGAAATTGAATTGTATGCTTAAACACTTTAGAATGGCACAATGACGGTGCAATTTTAATTTAAACACTAAGTAATTCTTTCATTCATTTAACATTTTTTCTATAGAATCATTGTGTCTGAAACAGTGCTTAAGCACTTCTTCATTTTCTAAGTAAACAGTCCACAAGTTTTTTACATATTTAAAATGCTATATACAAGATTATGCTCTGTAGACAGCTTTATTTACTACAAAAATTAGGCCCTCCCGTTGATCGTCGATTTGCTCGAGCGGGCCCAGTAACGTCTCCATTGGAGACTTTGTTGTTACTGTGTCTGGCATATCCAATACTCTCGGTAGCTTGCCCGGCTCTCCGAGAGGGGAGGAGGAATCTGACTCGGGTCGGCCATGTTGGCTGCGTGCAAGGCAGATGCCCTACCTGCTGTGCTATCGCTCCAGCTAAAATTATAATATTTAATTATTATTTTAGGAAGTTTAGTTGTCTGTTCTACAAATGATTGCACAATGGAGAAACATCATGATACATTCCTACCGGACATTTTTTTCACCTTACAAAATATATAAGATACTGTTAAAAGTATCTTAAATTATTTTTAACAAAAGAATATTGGACTTGGTTTTTGCCCTGCAAGGGCCCAGGCGTCCTCTCAGACCCTGGAACAAAAATGGACCTGAGCCCCTTCCTGCCGCCCACCCCCAATGCGGGCTCCGCCAGTCTCCTCCCCATCCGGGTCAGTCTGCCCACCAGCATTCGAATCCAGGACTTGGCTTTCGCCCTGCAAGGGCCCAAGCGTCCTCTCAGACCCTGGAACAGAAGCGGACCTGAGCCCCTTCCTGCTGCCCGACCCCAACGCTGCTCCGCTGGTCTCCTTCCCATCCAGGTCAGTGAGCCTGCCAGCATTAGAATCCTGGACTTGGTTTTCACTCTGCAAGGGCCCAGGCATCCTCTCGGACCCTGGAACAAAAGTGGACCTGAGCCCCTTCCTGCCGCCCACCCTCAATGAGGCTCCGCCAGTCTCCTCCCCATCCAGGTCAGTCCGGCCGCCAGCATTCGAATCCGGGACTTGGCTTTCACCCTGCAAGGGCCCAGGCGTCCTCTCAGACCCTGGAACAAAAGCGGACCTGAGCCCCTTCCTGCTCGCCTGCCCCGAACGCTGCTCCACTGGTCTCCTCCCCAATCCAACCTTCATCCTTCACACACACACCTGGTTCCCTTGGGGCGTGACCTCTTCAGAAGGGGCGTGGCTTCTGCAGAAGTGGGCATGACTTAATTTTAGGCTGGCCAACGTTCATGTGGTCACAGGTAGTTTACTCATACCAAGAAATCTACTCCCCACACCTACACACCAACATGAAGAAACAATGCAAATCCCAACCACATAGAGAGGACAATGTAAAGAGTCAAGAAGCCTCAGTAGGTGCCTTTCACCTAAGGGACCTCTCTGACAAAGAATTCAGATATGAACTCATGAGGATGTTCAATGAACTCAATGAAACAGTCAGACAGATACCAAGTAAATTGAAAGAGGACATGAAAGAAACAATGGATCGCACAATAGAGAAAATACAGGAAGAAATGAGAGCAGAAATTGGAAAGCTATGCACAGAAATGTCATGAATCATAGATTCCAAAAATGAAATAAAAAAATCAGTCTGTTCCCGAAAAAGTAGAATGAACACAGCTGAAGAAAGAATCAGTGAGCTGGAAGACCAGCTGCATCAAGCCAACAGGCAACAACAGACAATGGTAAGGGGACCTCAAAATAGCTCATGACCAAATCAGAGTCCTAGGAGATGATTCCAAGAGGAACAACATTAGAATCATAGGAGTCCCAAAAGATCAGGGAAACAATGCCAATGAAAAAGCCATGGTCAAACAAATCATTGCTGAAAAATTCCCAGAATTCAACAATGCAGCTATTCAGATTCAAGGACCCTGAAGGGTGCCAGCTAAAAGAGACTCTAACAGAAACACTCCAGGACATATCATAGTTAGAATGATGGATAGAGACACAATACTGCAAGCAACAAGTTCAAGAAGGAAGTCATATACAAAGAAGCACCCCTTACATTCACAGCAGACCTATCAGAGGAAACCATCTAAGCCCGAAGGCAACGGTGGAATATAGTGAAAAAACTAACTGAAATGAATGCTTCACCAAGAATACTCTATCCGGCTATACTCTCACTCAAATTTGAAGGAACGGTACACTATTTTCTAGATAAATAGCAGCTCAGGAACTTCATAGACTCAAAACCAAACCTAAAACAAGGGCTAAAGGGGCTACTATAAGATAAGACAAACCCTATAAGCACAACAGATGCTTACAGAACAATGACACAAAAACCCATAACAATAATATCTCTCAATGTCAATGGTCTAAATTCACCAATTAAGAGACACAGAGTAGCAAAATGGATTCAAAAACAGAAACCAACATTTTGCTGCCTACAAGAAACTCATCTCAACAGTCAGAGCAAACACAGACTCAAAGTCAAAGGATGGAAAACAAATCCTGCAAGAAAACAGCTCCCTCAAAAAAGCTGGGGTGGCCATACTAGTATCAGACAACATCAGTTTCAGGTTGAAAAAGATTAGAAGGGACAATGGAGGCCATTTTCTCTTCATCAAGAGATACGTACAACAGAAAGAAATCGTACTCTTAAATGTATATGCACCTAATGAAGGAACAGCTAAATATTTAAAACAATTGCTAACAAATTTTAAGGAGTACATTGCTAACAAACAATAGTAGCTGGAGACTTCAACATCGTCTTATCACCTCTGGATAGATCAAAAAGAACGAAACTCAACAAGGAAACATTGATTTTGAAAGAAGAAACAGAAGAGAAAGGGCTTATAGACCTATACAGAGCTTTACACCCCCAAATTAAAGAATACACATTCTTGTCCAGTGCGCATGGAACATTTTCCAAAACAGACCATGTCCTAGGCCACAAAACATACATCAATAGAATCAGGAAGATAGAAATAGCATCAACCATCTTTTCAGACCACAATGCACTGAGGATAGAAGTGAATCATACACAGACACAAAGAACCAAATCAAACATCTGGAAATTAAACAACTCAATGCTGAACAACGAGTGGGTCAGGAAAGAAGTCAACAAATGATGAAATCAAAAGATACCTGGAAAACAAACGAGCTACCATAACCTATGGGATGCAGCAAAAGCCATATTAAGGGGAAAATTTAGAGCTCTACAAGAATTTGTCAGGATGGAAGAAAGAATGTACTTAAAAAACTTGACTTCACAGCTCAAGACCTTAGAAAAGGATCAACAGAAGGAGCCCAAATAAGGCAGAAGGAAAGAGATCATAAAATTTAGAGCAGAAATCAATGACATGGAAACCAAAGAAACTATCTGAAAGATCAGTGAAACCTAGAGCTGGTTCTTCGAGAAAATAAACAAGATAGATAAACCACTAGCAAAACTCACAAAGAAAGAGAGAGAGAGAGAGAGAGAGAGAGAGAGAGAGAGAGAGAGAGAGAGAGAGAGAGAACCCTAATAAACCAAATCAGAAATGAGAAGTGGGATATCACAACAGAAAAAAAAGAAATTTAAAAGATCATCAGAGACTACTTTGAAAGTCTGTATGCCACAAAACAAGAGAACCTAGAAGAAATGGATAAATTCCTGAATTCCTATCATCTCCCAAAGTTGAATAAAGAAGATCTAGAGTACCTGAATAAGCCTACTAACATCAAGGAAATTGAAACTGTAATCAAAAGTCTTCCCAAAAACAAAAGCCAAGGTCCAGATGGATTCACTAGCAATTTCTCCCAAACATTTAAAGAGGACCTACTGCCAGTCCATCTCAAGCTTTTCCAGGAAATTGAAAAAAAAAACAGAAACTCTCCCAAACACTTTTTATGAAGCCCATATCTCTCAAATACCAAAAGGAAATAAAGAAACCACAAGAAAAGGAAACTACAAGCCGATACCCCTGATAAATATGGATGCAAAGATTCTCAACAAAATACTAGCAAATAGAATTCAAAAACTCATCAAAAAGATCATACACCATGACCAAGTGGTATTCATCCCGGGGATGCAAGGATGGTTAACATTCGGAAAGCAATCAACATAATCCATCATATCAACTAAAGAAAAGATAAAAAACATATTGTCATATCAATAGATGCAGAGAAAGAATTTGACAAACATCCAGCACCCGATTATTATGAAAATCCTCTCCAAAATGGGGATAGAGGGAACTTTCCTCAATATAGTTAAAGCCATTTACCACAAGCCTACCGCAAGCATCATCCTCAATGGGGAAAAACTGAGATCCTTCCCTCTAAGATCTGTGATGAGACAAGGATGTCCACTCTCTCCACTGCTATTCAATATAGTACTGGAAGTACTTGCAGTAGCGAGTAGGCAAGAAAAAGATATTAAGGGCATCCAGATAGGAAAGGAAGAAATCAAGCTCTCACTATTCGCAGATGATATGATACTATACTTAGAGAACTCTAAAACCTCTACGAAGAAACTCCTAGAAACAATAGACTTGTATAGTAAAATGACAGGCTATAAAATCAATACCCAAAAGTCCATGGCTTTCCTATATGCAAATAGTGAAAGAAAAGAAAATGACATGAGTAAAACAATCCCTTTCACAATTGTGCCCCAGAAAATCAAGTACCTAGGAATCAACTTAACTAAGGAAGTCAAGGATCTGTACAAAGAAAACTACAAAACGCTACTTCAGGAAATAAAAGAGGACACCAGGAAATGGAAAAATATCCCCTGTTCATGGATCGGGAGAATTAACATTGTCAAAAGGCAATACATCCCAAAGCACTGTAGAACGTCAATGCCATCCCTATTATGATACCCATGACATTCTTCAAAGAAATGGAGCAAACACTCCTGAAATTTATTTGGAACAATAAGCCACCACGAATAGCTAAAGCAATTCATGGGAAAAAGAAAACGAGGGTAATCAACCTCCCTAACTTCAAGCTCTACTACCAAGCAGTAATAATTAAAACAGCATGATACTGGAACAAAGGCAGAGCTGCAGACCAATGGAACAGGGTCTAATATACTGACATCTCCCCTCAAGCATATGATCATCTAATCTTCGATAAGGGGGGAAGAAAAGTGAAGTGGAACAAGGAAAGCCTCTTTAACAAATTGTGCTGGCAAAACTGGACGGCTACATGCAAAAATGTGGGCTCAGATCTCTGTCTAACGCCATGTACAAAAGTAAGATCAAAATGGATTAAAGACCTTAACATCAGACCAGAATCCATAAGGTATATTGAAGACAAAGTTGGCAAAACCCTCCATGACATTGAAGCTAAGGGTATCTTCAAAGATGTCACGCTACTGGCCAAGCAAGTGAAAACAGAGATAGACAAATGGGACTATCTTAAACTAAGAAGCTTCTGCACTTCTAAAGAAACAGTGACCAAAATACAAGGACAATCTACAGAATGAGAAAGGATATTCTCTGAACACACATCTGACAAGGGGTTGATATCAAGGATATAAAAATACTGGCTGAACTCCACAAGAAGAAAACAACTGACCCCATCAAAAAATGGGGCGGCCAAATGAACAGAAACTTTCTCAAAGAAGGAATCTTAATGGCAAAAAGGCACATGAGAAAATGCTCTACATCACTACATCACTAATCATCAGAGAGATTCAGATCAAAACAACAATGAAATATCATTTCACACCAAAGAGACTGGCCCACATCCAAAAGACCAAAAGCAACTGGTGTTGACACTGATGTGGCAAGAAAGAGACTCTCCTTCACTCCCACTCATTCGGTGGGAATGCCGACTGGTTCAGACCTGTTGGAAAACAGTATGGTCGATCCTCAGAAAACTAGAAATTGAGCTCCCATCTGACCCAGCAATACCACTCCTGGGAGTATAATATATCCCAGAGAGGCCAAAAAGTATAGTCGAAGTGACATCTGCACTTTTTTGTTCATTGCAGCACTCTTTACAATAGCCAGAATCTGGAAAAAACCTGAATGCACAAGAACAGATGACTGGTTAAAGAAACTTTGGCACATCTACGCAATGGAGTACTGTGCAGCTGTTAGAAAAGATGATGTCATGAAATTCATATACAAGTGGTACTACATGGAAAGTATCATGCTGAGCGAAATGAGTCAGAAAGAGCGGGACAGGCATAGAAAGATTGCATTCATCTGGGGAACATAAAGTAACAAATTAGGAGACTAACACCCTAGAATAGCCGAGATAAGTACCAGGAAGATTACTCCATGGCTTTGAGGACAGCCACACATGCTAGGGGAAAAGGCAGCTCAGACAGAGAAGGAAGCACCAAATAAAGGGTGTTGGGAAGTTCCTCTCAGGATGGGAAATGCGTGATGAGAGTAGACTATAGACCGAACAAGATTGCCACTCAATGTCTCTATTGCAAACTACAGCACTCAAAATTAGCAAGGTAACAAAAGGGAATGCCCTGCCACAGAGTTAATGTGGGATGGGGGAATAGGGGGAGGGAGGGATACTGGGACTGGTAGTGGTGGAGAATGGGCACTGGTGGAGGGATGGGTATTCGATCATTGTATAACTGAAACCCAACCACAAAAATTTGTAAGTCTACAACTGTACCTCATGGTGTTTCACTAGTAAAAATTTGAGAAGGGAAAACAACCAGAAACAATCACAGAACTCTCATTATCCTTTGATTAATATGATCCTGAAATTTAAAAATTTTAAACCTCAGAAAGATATAAAAATAATAGAATGGCTCTTTAGAATTGTTATAATATTCCTCAAGTAATCTCATTGTACTGATTTTGAAACAATCAGAACAGACTACACAGCTGCTATATAAGTCCATGCCTGTGTCCCCAGAACAAGCTCTCAACCAACCTTGGTATGGTTTCAGGATTGGTGGTGAAAAATCAAGTCTTTGGGAGCCAGAACTTTGGGCATCCAGTTAGTACACCTGGAGAAAGGATAAGACAATAATTAAAGTCTTTCGGATATGTTTGCTGTTAATTTGGGCTCCAACAATTCTAGTAAAGATAAAACTATTGTGCCTTATTTTCTAAGTAATTTTGATATCATTAGATGTGTGTCACAACAGACTGGTGAAAAGTAAATCATGCAAACATTTTCTGTAACAACATCTCAGCTTATTTAAAAAATAAAACAAAAGTAAAACTGTATATTGTTTAAGTAAATTACATTTAAAATGGAATATATTGATTAAAAATGGTGAGGTAGTTCATATTATTAAAGTTGGGGCCAGAAAGATAGTATAGCAGGTATGGCATTTTCTTTGCATGCTGATGACTCTGGTTCGATTTGTGGCATCCCTTATGGTTCCCCAAGCATCACCAGGAGTAATTTCTGAGTGCAGATCCAGGAGTAACAGAATATTAGATCATCTTTCACATAGAATATTAGATCATCTTTGAGTATTGCTGGTTGTAGCTCAAAAACAAAGTTGCATCTGTCTGAAGGGGAACTTTGTTATAAATGTCAGAAAATTATTTTGTACATGACTAGGATATTTAAGTATACTACTAAAAGGAAACTCGAAAGAAAAAAATAAATATGTTTTTAAATATTTACATTTATTTTATAGAATATTGCATTTAAAGTTAAAATCAGAATACAATATTCTCATTGGTGAATGGTGCATGTTAATTTTTACAAGAAAATTTCATTATTTTTCTTGTTTAATAATATATCATGCAATAATATTATACAAAAAACTAGTTAATAAAAATCGTGTACATATCCATACTAAAAACATCTTTTAATTGTTTAAATTTACCTAATAATGAAATCATTCAGTTTTATAGAGATATAGAGTACAATGTCAGATATTAATAACTTCCTTTAATTGAAAAACGCTTGAAATTTTCTTCTCAGAATTCATGGAAATACTTTCCAAAAATCTATTTTCAATCCACGTGATAAAAATAAATATTTGTTATTTGGTTACCACTTACTTACTTGAAATAAATGTTCCCAAAAAATCAGTATAAATACAATATAAAAATGATGTAAATTGTTACAAAATATCAAGTCAAGGTTTGGGCCAAAACTAACAAGGCTCAAAACAGAATGATTATGGAAGATGCAAAGACTATTTCTATTTAAGTATAAATATTTCACTGATATGCAGTTATGAACAGATGGTAACTAACAAAAAGCTATTTGTCATCTAATTGCAAGAGTATTATTTTGCTAAATTGTTTCCAAGAATTTGTTTATTCTGTATCTGATCTGACAAATTATTTTGGATAACTACTATTATTTTATTAGAAAAATAATACTATGCCACTGCTACTTGTACATGGTAAACACATATGTGGACACAGTGTAACAATGCACTTTAATCTGTAAGCTCTTTATATTTGAAATTTAATAGGTAGAATTAAAATATACAAATAAATATATATAGGTAAGATTTCAAGCATCATATAAAAATACAAGAAGCTAGTGAGCATCAGAAGAGAGAGTTATTATTAATATCAGTTAGATCACTTTTTATATGTGACTATTTTAATTCTACTAAAAAAATAAAGGTTCAGTGTTTTATGCAGCATGTGGGTAATGCTTATAATAAGTGAAATAACAAGAAATGCAAAGATGATCTAATATTCTATATGAAAGATACTCCATAATATTCATGTAAAGCATAGCAGAAAAAAGATTAATTTGGTGTACCACATGGAAAGGATGAATATTGTAAAACTTACATATTCCCAGGAACTCATTCTTAGTAAAATGACAGTGTGCAATTTAGGGAAATGTTAGGTAAGTAGAACAGGTCAGATGACTCAAAGAATAACACTACTTGCCTGGTCCTCAAAAATTGTAACTTAAGCAAATTGTTAACTGATCACTTGATCACTTGACATCCCGTTACTCATTGATTTGCAGAGCTCTTTCGATTCCTCTTTGGGAGACCTGAATAGCGTTCTCATCCTGTTTTCATAGGGCCCAGGTCTCTGAGTCATATGTTAAAGCAGGAAAAACAGTGGAATCAAAGAGATGTGCTCGAAGCGGGAGGTTCTTCATCCTCTTAGCTATTTCCTCGGGACTCTTGAACGCATTCCAAGCCTCTTTCTTCCTCCTACACAACTCAGATGCCAGGTCATTCATCAAGTTGACTTCTCTACCTAGGTACACATAACTGTTGCACTCAGATGTTCGTTCCGTTGAGAGTGAATGAAACGTCAGGAAAGAGACGGTTTCTCATAAACATTGTCTTTGTGAGATTCAGCTGTAGTCCAACCTTTCCACACTTATAGTCGAAGTAGGTCAGCATTTGTGCCGCTTGGCTGATATTTGGTGTTATTAGAATGATGCAAAGCGGAGGTGGTGTAGTTGCCGACCATCTGTCTTCACTCCCATTCCTTCCAATTCCAGTCATCCCATCACGTTCTCGAGGGTGGCACTGAAGAGTTTTGGTGAAATGGTATCACCCTTCTAAACCCCTCTCTTGACATTGATGATCACTTCTTTGTAGAATGGTGAGATCCTGGTAGTGAATCCGTAATACAGCTCACAGAGGATCCTAATGTATTGAGTTAACCGAGGTTCATAATAAACCATCATCTGATACTACACATATTGTTTTAAATAAGATTGACTAATTATTAAACTTCTTAATTTAACACCATTTAATGCTAGAAATGTAAAACATTGACATGACTCTATTTACATATCAAATGTGCATTGCCAAAATTTATCGAGTGTGACCTTCAGGATATATTTCTTTTATATTCCTCCTATATAAGAACCTCCGGAGCCAGCCACAGCCATGCTGGGACCACTCTCCACAGGTCCAGACAGGCCTCATGCATGAAAGAACTGGCAGAGGAACCCAGGCATGTGGGTCCTGGGGCTGAGGTCTCCAAACCTACTCAGATTGGGACTGGGCCTTCTCCATCCAGACCCCCAACTTCCAGTAGGTAGGCATCACACTTACAAGCTGCTGCCAGCGCCAGGTTGGTCCCATCAACGGCCAAGATGCAGAGACTATAAAACCCAGTTCCCAGACATCTTATTATCTTATTTTTCCTTTGGAGAACCTGGCAGGCTACCCAAAGTATTCTGCCAGCACGGGAGAGTCTGGCAAACTTCCCGTGTCATACTCAATATGCCAAATACCAGTAACATTGATGGGTCTCATTCTCCTAATCCTGAAAGACCATTGAAATGGCTCTTTTAAAATCTCAGGGATAGGAAGAAGGAGACATTACTGGTGCCTGCTCGAGGAAATCGATGAACAACAGGATGATCGTGATCGTGATTCCTCCTATAAAATGCCTGAAAAAGAGTAGACTACACACTGGACAATTTTAAAATACTGTCTTTTGTCATGGGCTGCAGTGATAGCACAAAGGTAGGGAATTTGCCTTGCATGCAGCTAACATGGTCGACCCGAGTTCAATTCCTCCACCCCTCTCAGAGAGCCCGGCAAGCTACCAAGAGTATCTTGCCCGCACGGCAAAGCCTGGCAAGCTACCCATGACACATTCAATATGCCAAAACACAGTAACAACAAACTCTCACAATGGATACATTACTGGGCCTGCTCGAGCAAATCGATGAGCAATGGGAGGACAGTGACAGTGACAGTCTTTTGTCATATTCAGTGTTGTACTTGCCATGACAATCTGTAAGTTCCCAATTTCTTGAATATATTTATTCAATTACTTAAACTCTTTGAACCATCATGTCAGCATATATGAAAGAAAACATTTAAATTATGCACTCGGTGCTTTATTAGCCATATTTCTTTCACTCTAGCACAACTGCATTCAATTAGTAGTCTGTGAAAAAGGAATTGACTAAAATTCCCTGTGATTACAAGACTTCAAAAAACTTTATTAGCAATATCACCATATTCTTCTAGCTAAACTTTTGATGAAATTTACTACTTTATTAAATCCAGGTCAACATGTGGTACTTGACCTTTTTCACTTGGAATATTTAGAGCTATTTATATAGTAGTTAAAATTTAAAAGGACAATGCACCTTACTTGTAAAATGACAGTAATCCAATTGCTCATCGTTTGGTATTTAAATATCCCTAACTTTTGACAGAAATGATTTCCAGTACTAGTTACCAGAATGTATTTATAGGATTAAAGACTTTATCTTGCATGTGACTAACCCAGCATCAACTGCCATCATGACATATGATACCCCTTTTCTTGCCAGGAATGATCCTTGAGCATTAACTTGATAGTAATCTCTGAGTAACCACATTTTTTGTCTCCTCAAACAACCCCCTAGATACCCCCCAATAAAACAAAAAGTATACAAATATACATATGCTTGGATATTTTTAAGCATAGCAATTTTTCATCAACATAAGCAAAAATACCTTTTGGCTTTTATAACAATCACTGTCACTGTCTTCCCGTTGTTCATCAATTTGCTTGAGCGGACCCAGTAACATCTCCATTGTGAGACTTGTTACTGTATTTGGCATATTGAATACGTCACGGGTAGCTTGCCAGGCTTTGCCTTGCGGGCAAGATACTCCCAGTAGCTTGCTGGGCTCTTCGAGAGGGCGGAGGAATCGAACTTGGGTAGGGCATGTCGGCTGCGTGCAAGGCAAAAGCCCTACCCACTGTGCTATCACTCCAGCCCTTTATAACAATATATGTTTGAAATTTTTCATTCATATTATTAAATAATTTAAAATTGAGAGTCATATGAAGAAAGTTATGTGCCTGTCAACTTTTTTCCTTTTACTCTTTATCTTGCAGCTTCTCTATTTATGGTCAATCCATTAAATGATACTGAATTTTAAGTTGTACCATTTTTCATTTTATGAACAAAGAGAAATAGAAAGACTATAGAGTTTTTAGTCATTTTACAAGCATTTGAATATTATGTGGAGATGTGGTGATGTTCGAACACATGTTTGTACACACAAAGCATTTATAGTTCAGTTGTATGTGCACTAATACAAAGAACTTCTTAAAGCCAAAGAAGTTACTCTGGAGTAAAAAATTAGTGGGTCGGATAATATTTACAATAAAATGTAATTTTATTTCTAATCAAATAGAAAAATTTATAAATACTCAACACTCCCAGCAATGCTCTGACCCTGCAGTGCAAGCCAGAAATCCAGTTTCCAGACACTTGCCAAGATGTTTAAATGTCCTACAACCAGACCTATGTCCTTAGATCCTGGTATTTTAATTTTATTTTACAAACTTTAACCAAACGACATGAAATATTTTTAAACTATTGCAGTTTAAGCACAATCTCAAGGCTTTCACTTATTTTGACCTCAAGTCACAAAAAAATTATGTTATTTTCTATTCATTTGATTTCACTGAAATAATTGACTACTTATAAACTATTCCCAGAAACAAACTAACCTTCCCTTATTCAGTTAAGTGTTCATTTCAAAATCAGTAATTTTTTAGTGGAAAAATGAGATTCTAAGAGTAGTGAGTTCAGTTTGTGTAAGTGCAATATTGTCTATAAAAGAGTCTCCAAAGTACTCTGCAATCCCTGCCCTTTTTCTCTCCAGACTTCTTCCGCAAAGGAAAACATTAATAGAACCAAGGCAATTTATGAGTTGGAGAGAGGGAGACAGGCTTAGAAAGTGAAGGTTAAGCCTTTTGAGAAGAAAGAGTGCAAAGAGATTCAGTATCCTGGCGACTTAGCTTCCATGCAGTGACCTGGAAAGAATCCTGGCTCCTTTCTTTGGCTGTTTAGCAATGCTGAATCTCCTTAGAGTGAGATTTGCAAGAGCAACACTGGAAATTGTGGAAACCTTAATGACTGCCCTTTTTGCTGATACTCTGGTTTCTTGTTTAAAGTGAGCTAAGAACTGTGTGAGGGGTCAAATCCCACTTCAGAGCAAGGTCATGTATTGTATTGCACGCTTACCAATCAGAAAAATATTTATGCAAAATGATCTTAAAATGCACACTAGATCTGGAAAACTAAATTCCTCTGCATTTTTCTTTTTTAAAAAACCGTTATTTTGGGGGGGATTAATTGTGCTGTCATAGGTATTACACTTAGCACATTTATTTGTACTAAACACATTCAATAAGATAAGAGCCTAATTCTCCCGGATTGTTAGGGAAAATACAAGTGGTTTCTAAGGTTTACTTTGATTTAACAATTTTTGTTTTATTATTGTTTTGACTGTTGTTTTAAATTTGCAGTGAAATGTAATTCTGGGTTTGATTCTAGCATAGTCTATGGGTCTATGAACACCACCAAAATTTACCCACTAGCACTGAGTCAGGAATAAGCCCTGAGCACAGTCATGTGTGGCCTTTAAAGATTTAAATATAAGAATTGGAATCTGGGGGCTGGAGTGATAACAGAGCAGGTATGGCATTTGCCTTGCACGTGGCTGACCTGGGTTCACCCACCATCCCATATGGTCCCCCAAGCACTGCCAGAAGTAACCTCTGTGAATCACTGGGTGTGACCCAAAAAGCAAAACAAAACAAAACAAAAAAAGAATTGGAATCATAACATGCATGGCAGAAAACAAGGTGATACATTTTTGACATCAATGTATTGTTTTCTTTTTGTGATAATCTTGCTTGTTTGAGAATAAGTAATGTTTGTGTCATAGGATGTATTTAAAACTTTTCCTCCTTTCCAATTTTACACAAGAGATTAGGTAAGATAGACATCAATTCCTATAAAACTGGTTAAAATTCACTGTACTTTTCATTTTTTTACAATAGCTCTATTCAGTTTTTCCACTGAAACCATAATAAGTCTCTTGGAATGTTGTATATATCTGAGAATTTTTTCATGAGTTATTTGGTGTCCAGGGCTGGAGCGATAGCACAGCGTGTAGGGCATGCACCTTACAAGCGGCCAACATGGCCGGACCGGAGTTCGATTCCTCTGCCCCTCTCGGAGAGCCCGCAAGCTACCGAGAGCATTCGATATGCCAGACACAGTAGCAACAAAATCTCCAGTGGAGACGTTACTGGGCCCGCTGGAGCAAAT
Source organism: Sorex fumeus (assembly GCF_029834395.1). Classification (NCBI taxonomy): domain Eukaryota; kingdom Metazoa; phylum Chordata; class Mammalia; order Eulipotyphla; family Soricidae; genus Sorex; species Sorex fumeus. The sequence goes on along the minus strand of NW_026606067.1, from coordinate 8,194,853 downwards.
CGACGATCAACGGGAGGGCCTTTACCTTTACCTTTTACCTTATTTGGTGTCTAATCTATTGCTATATAAATTGTGTTAATAGTACTATCTTATGATCTTTTGTATTTCTGTTATATCAGTTGTAACTTATCTTTCATTTTTGCTTTTATTTCTGTTTGATTTCTTTTTTGTGAGTCTGGTCAAAAGTGTCTTCTAAAAACAGGTCTAGGTCTTTATATAATGCTTCTTGATATGATTATAAGTGGAATTTTCCCCTATATTTGTCTTTCTGAAAACTTGCTATTTTCTATAAAAAAGAAAAATATTTTTGATGTTAGTTTTTGTTGTCTGATCTGATAATGAACTCATTAGTCTATTAAATAAATTATAAATGTAATGTTATTAATCTAAATTATAGTTTTACTGCTTTCTTTCATGGGGTTCTTTTTATAGCTGAAAATTTTAATTTAATTGCTATTTCCCTGAATTCCAACATTATATAGGTAGAATAGTTTAGAATAAACATTTGTCTTGTCCTGGTCTTTTAGGAACAATTTCAATTTTTTACCATTAAATTAGTTGTTGGTTGTGAATTTGTCACATATGGCTTTTATCATGTTGAAGTATGTATTCAATTTTAGAGTCTTATATTTTTATCTAAAAATGGTAGCTGCTTTTTAAAATACTCTTTCTGCCTCTGTTGGGGATATTTATATGATTTTTATACATTTCTCTTTGTTGATGTGGCGTATTATATTTATTGATTTCCTTAAATATTAATTACATGCTGAAAAAAATGTCACTTGATTTAATATTTGATTCTACTTAGGTATTATTTTTCTAGAAGGGTTTTTTTGGGAGTGAGTCACAATGAGAGGTATACAAGGCAAAGCTGGTTTTGTGTTAGTAGTGTTTAGAGAAACTATATATGATACCTGAGATTAAACTGAGCTTGTCATATGCTAGGCAAATGCCTTAACTTCTGTACTATACTTCTCTTACCCCAGCTTCATTCTTAAAACTGAAAGAACTAGAAAGAACTGGATTTCACTGGAATTTATAGTAATAATGAGCAACATGGTTGAAGAACTGAAATAAAAAAAGCAATCTCTAAATCATGTTTTGTGGTTATAAAACCTATTGATGAGTTTTCATAGTTTTCATACCTAATCTTTTGGGCTGAGCATACTTATACCGGAAATAATGTCTATTAATAGCATTTTCTAGTGATCTCAGACCCCATCTTTTGGTAAGCATAGGAATTGTAATAATAGAAGTTGGAGCAACAGTTTGAGTGTGACTTATCAATAAAAATAAAGCAACACTTTATATTTTATATTCATAAAAATTCACTTTAAATAATCGTAAAAGGGGCAAGTACAGGGGTTAAACCACTTGCCTTTCATGCCGTGGATCCAGGTTCTATCCCTGGCACCTTGCCTCACAGCCATCTCCCCAGCATAAGGACTAAATGACTCCAGAGCACAGAGCCAGGAGTAAGACCTGAGCAGGTGTCCCCTCATAGCAAAATAAAACAAAATAAAATCCCCCAATGAATCTAAATTCTTAAAAAGTAATTTTGTAATATTGCTCTAGCACGGAAGTCCTTGGGAAGGGAGAGCATTTCTTAATGTGGGTTTGTCACATGGCAGTACAGATCATCCGAAAGAGAGGGTTTCTGCACACCAAATTTAGTTATCCTTTTAAAAATGTGTGCCTTACAAGTAGTTTAAGTGGATACATGGGATTTCTTGAACAATTATGAATATTCTGGAGCCTCATTAAGCTTTCAAGGAGCTGTTAAAGTGCTGCAATAGAACCAGAGGACTGTGGTGACTTGTTTTATTTAAAGTGTTTGTTGTAAAAAGGGACCACTCTGATTGCCAGTGAAGTGAAACAAAAATGTGCAGAGAAAACAATCTGATTATTATGCTCTGAAAATGGGAAACTATCTCATCCAAAGGAGAAGCAACTCTTTTAATTCTATTTGATAGAAACCACACTGTTACACGTGATCACTAGAGCAAGTTTGCTAGAATAAGTCCTTGGAACACAGTCCTAGTGTTAAATTGGCCTATGAAGGAAATGTGTCAGATTATGTCTTCTTTAATGACATTAATTGGATAAAAGAATTAAAACAGTCCAAGGCATAGTACAGTTGATAAGATGTTTGCCTTGCTTGCAACCAAACCAGGTTTAATCCAATGCACCACATGTGGTGTCCTTAGGACCCAGTAGGATTGATCCCTGAGTCAAAAGCCGGGTTAAGCCCTGAGGACTACGCAATCTAGCCCCCACAAAACAAAGAGCAATTTAAGAAGAGACAGTAAAAATCAGTACTTTAAACTAACTTAGGTTTAGAATATATATTGACATAACATTTTAATATAAAGTTTTAGAAAATAATTTCTCGTGACTAAAAGATGAAAAGCTTTACTCACATTATTTTAGAAATATTTGTTCCTTGAAACTGGACAATACATTTCCATAAAAAATTAAAGACTTTGTTTGCAAAACAAGTATAATTTTATTCATCATGCCTGCCGTTGAGAATTTAAACATACTTTTGTAATGGTGTGTACATTTAGGGAAATAGTTAAAGTGCTTCACAGTGCTTCACAGGTTTCTTCCTAGTGCTTCACAGGTTTCTTCTAAATAATTTACATACTTGCCAGCTGCTTTATTTTCTCACATTTGTCTCTGTATTTTAAAATACAGAAACTTTAAAGAAAAAAGGTTAGTTTTAGCTGGTATCATCAATTGTATGACTGCATGGTTGATACAAAAACTGTGCAGCTATACTTTATTCATGTGGGGATGACCTCTGTGGTTTTCAAATCCCTGCCTTTAGCATTAATAAAGAAAACAGTAACCACATTTAATGAATAGAACAATAAAATAAGTAGTCTCAAGAAGTCCATGAATAGTAATGTGTATATCAAACTATCTTTTATACAAGGAAGAATTTTTATACTGTAAATTTCTCCTTTGTTGATTGTCACAGGTGAACTGTTCTAATTATGAAAAAGACAGAATGCATTTGTGTGAAACATAATAACAGCTTATATCTCAGAGCAGAAATAATTATGGGTCCAGACGTCCAGTGCAGCTGGTCTAAATTGCTACCTCAAAAGCTATCATTATTAAGTGATTATCGAATGGCTCACAGTTTGACTAACACCAACAATCAAGAGACACTGTTCAAGGAACATTCCCTTAGACAAAAATGTAAAAGCAATATTTTAAAAGTAAACCACAACAATTTCATTACCAGATAGAGGAACACATACGGTATTATTTTTGTTCTTGCAATTATTATCAAGTTCACAAATATGAACTAATAGAATAATATTCAGAATCAACATGAACGATAGTTAACAAATCTATTCACATATATGTAGCATGCACATAGACACACACAAACAAGAGAGAAATTAATGTTAAAACACCAGTTTGCTGGGAATTTTATCTTGAATTTATTCTTTTCTTAAATAATCCAAAGTTCAAAAAGAAAATGTATCACTCGAATTGATAACTACATTTTACACTGGCAAATTAAGAACTTGCAAATATTCATTATCTAAAATAAAAAGATCAATTTAATAAATCATTACAATATGCAAGTTGCCTCCAATTAGTTGCATTCAGTAGTAGATAATGTTGCATACAATAGGTACCAGTACCTGAACCTTTCTGGATGAAATTCTTTTTCAAAGTGACTTTTAAGGCTTGCCATTATTCAAACCCACTTTTCACCTTAAACATATATCCCTTTATGTCTCTTTGCTTTCTGGTTGACTGGCTTGCTCTTCAAGCCCCTGTTCTCACTTGAACACATATCTTGCTCACTTCTTTCTATGTCTCTTTGTTTGCTTTATTTTGCACTCTGGAGAAATCTGTATTTTTCTCTTCAACTTGCTTGCCCTCTTTTTCTCTCCCCTTACATCTTTTTTTAGAAAGTTTCATTCAATAAAATCTGCTTCACAACAAACAAACAAAAACCAAATTGTTAAACCAGGGATGTATTTCAATGGTAAAGAATTTTCCCTGTGAGTGTTAGACAGTATCTTCAATCTAAGAGCTGCATGTAACAATGGTGATAGTAAATATTATTATTTTCTATTGGGAATGACAAATAGAAGCTGAACCTCTCCCCTTTCTGGAGTTGCCTACATCCCAGGTTACAGTTACATATTTTCTCTTCCTTTACTTTACGGAATGTTCTCTCATATTCCTAACTCATATTTACCTAACTCATGTGTGAATGGATTTGTTAACCATCGTTCATGTTGATTCTGAATATTATTCTATTTACATATTTTCTCTTCATTTACTTACGGAATGTTCTCTCATTTCCTAAAATCAAAGCGTTATGAATTATTGATATTTAGTGGCAAGAAGACACAGCTACTAAACTGTAACACTATAAAGCACAACAAGCATAAAACTATAAAACAAAACAAATAGAAAACAGTACAAAAATAATAGATCTGCATTACTTAGCCTTGACCTGCTAAAAGATATACCATTGTTTTTTAAAAGGTATTAAAATTGAAAGAATTCAAATTATTCAAACTGTGATCTCTGAGTGGATAGAATGGGGGAGGAAAAATCATTAAATAGGACAGAAAATAAACATAAAGTACTTATAATAATCTGCTACACAGTAATCTATTGATCAAAGTTTGTTTTTCCTTCAAGAAGCTACTTTAAAATACACACAAAACAGACATAAAATAATATAAATAATTTCAGAATCAGTTAAAGTGAGAATTCAAAACTAAAACAGAAAATCCATGAAGCCCCAAATTACTGCTTAGCCAAAAAGTAATTAACAAAATTGATTCTGTCATAGTTTGGCCAAGTAATAAAAGAATGCACAAATTACCTCCAGCAGGAATGAAAGAGGAGTTATTACTACAAAGGCCATGACTATTAAAACAATAATGAGGGAATGCTACAAAAACTCTATTGACAATGTATGACAAGTCAGAAAAAAACAAAAGAATCAATTTCTTGAAAAGTACAAACTACTGAAACAATCCGAGTTGAAAGGTAATCTTGAGTAGAGGTAAACGCATAGTTTATATCTTTCTGAAAAGAAAATGTCAGATTTATGCAGTTTCATTAGTGAATTAAATCATGTAAAAATATAAAATTACTAATTTTATAAATGTCTTACAGAAAAAATTTAATATTAAATTCAAAAATTTGTTTTTTCAGAAATGTTACAAAGCATGCAATGCTTCTCACATCACTTTATGAAGTTAGTATACTGTAACACACCAGACATAAATTTTAAAAAGCCAATATTATTTATAAAAATCATCTAAAATTCTCATGACAATACAAGAACATTATTAAGAGAGTTCCTGTGTTTGGAGTGAAATGCTAGTTCACTGTTTAAAACTAAACTTAACTCATATTAATAGAGTCACGGTCATGGTCACGGTGCTCCTGTTGTTCATCAAATTGCTCAAGAGGGCCCAGTAATGTCTCCATTGTGAGACTTGTTGTTACTGTCTTTGGCATATTGAATATATCACAGGTAACTTGCCAGGCTTTGCTGTGCGGGCTACATACTCTTGGTAGCTTGCTGGGCTCTCCGAGTGGAGCGAAGGAATCAAACTCAGGTCAGCCATTTTGGCCACTTGCAAGGCAAATTCCCTACTGCTGTGCTATCGCTCCAGGCCATTAATAGAGTAAACAAACAAACAAACAAACAAAACACATGGTCAAAGCAATAAAGGGGGAAACTGGATCATAAGTAATAGGTAAAGGAAAACAAAAAAACATCTATTCAAGACTAAAGAAAATTTTATGTCATGTTTTCAACAAAAAGAAACTTTCTCACAAATACTATAAATACTATTAAAATACTTAAAGCTAATATCATAATCAATTAAAAGAATGTATTTTTCTTACAGTCCAGATCCAGACTGGGAAATACTCTTTAACTTAAAGTTATTAAGACGATATTTAAATTCTTATAACTAATTTTTTTTAGTATTAACTCTTAGATAAATGTCAGAAATGATCACTTGATCCACTTATGATCTCAGTTATGTATCTATTTCACTACAGGCAATGAAATGTGCAGGGGGCCCCCCGCTAAACCACTCTCTGGCCCGCGGAGGTGGCCCTAGGATCCATAGGTGCAAGGAGGGACCAACCAAATGAACACAAGCCAAGAGACATAACAGGACAGAGCATACAGGACAGCAGACAGGATAGGACAGGACAGAACAGGACTTCATTCAGGACAGCAGGAGCTTAAATACCTATCAGCACAGGAAAAGCACAATGCAGTTACACAAAAAGGGTCATGTCCATATATGGTTAGGACTATATGTTTGACATACCATGCATTACAAAGTTTATACCAAGTAATTCATTGTCAGTTACAACCATGACAGATGTTTTTTCAGGATAACCATACATCAGGATAACCATACATCAAGATAACCATACATAGCACAGACTGTGCCTGCCGCGGGATCATGTAGGTCCAGATGACCATACATAGCACAGGCACGTAGGCCCTTGGTCAGTTAAAGGGCCAGCTTCCCACAAGAATGCAACTTGTTTCCCGTCTCATAATTATAATGAGGGGTTCAAGTTAACGTGTCTATGCTCTAACAATCAAATGAAGGTCTGATTATGGTGTTACTCGGCTTACTTCTGGCTATGCACTTACGGACTACTCTAGCATTGCTCCCAGGATTATATGTTGTGCTGGGTATTGAATCCAGGGGGACTGCACACTATCCACAACCCTAAACCTCTGTACTATAGATACAGTCTCCAAAAACTCAATTTTAACTTACCCAGTGAAAATTAATTTGTAGGTTCTTCCTGACCTGAGAATCTTGATGAAAAGCATTTGTTTAATGGAGCTGGTGACTTTACAGGAACCCGGAAATCTATAGATGGATTTCCAGGGTTTTGTAGCAGATAGCAAACTATGGAAACTTCAGGGACAATGGTTTCCTTTGAGGAACTATTTCACAGTTTTGTTATTGCTGCTATTCTTGGTCTTTGTTCCGAAATGAAATGCATGGTTTCTCTGTTCTCAGTCCTACTAATTCTTTTAGTGACACCCGCAATCCTTTTAATAATCGTCTATTCAAATCTAGAAGTGATGATATCATCCCTTTCTTTTCAGTAGACTCCTGAACATTTACAAAAGCATTCAAAAATTGTTAAAGGTAGTCATTACACAAAATAAATGCTTCTGTCATTCATAGGCCAAATTTAAAATGTGCTTCCCAATCTTATCTTTTCTATCTTCATCTCATGCTCTGCATCTGTGAGGAGAGACTAATTAGTTCAAAGAATTGTTGAGAGAATGGTGTAGCAATAATGTGCTGCAAGAAAGAAAACTGAGAATCTTTTAAAGCAAAATTATATTATAAGTCTCTTAAACAGAATACAAAAATAATTGATTTGTTCCCTGGATAAAGCCATAGTGGAAAATTAATGTTTTTTCTCTGCAAATATTGATTATTCTGACTCCACTGTCAATTAAAATGAAAGGGAGCTAAATTTTTCATGGTGGTAGAGTAGAAGGTCTTTCAATTAAAAGGCAAAAATCTACATTATATTTTATAGCTAATTACTGATGAAAATTATCTTGTTGCATGCAATATATATAGATTATCTAAAACACCCATAAGCTATAAGAAGTAAATCTGGAAAAATAAAAATCAGTGAATTTGTGCTTCTGAGATGGAAGTTTTATTTGATTTTTCTTAAAACTTAGGCAAATAAATCCATGATCTGGAAACAAATAATCAGTTATTAATGTTTTAAGCATGACAGAAATAATTTTATCTAATTCTCCTTATTGCTGGGAGTTTGCTATTGGAAAATAATATTCTATAACTTCATTAAAATATTAAGTACTACAATTGCAGTATGATTTAATGTAAATTAATTAAAATCTGAGGAGAATATTGATTTAAAAATATTACATCATTTGTCATTTTCGCATAGACATATCAGCAATAAAATGTGTCAGAATTATAATTTTATAGACTACATTTGCTACTACATTAAATCAGATGCAACAAATAAAATCTACCTAGCATTGATGTACAGTAACTATATTTTCAACACAGAAGCCCCTAAAAGTGTCAAAAGTACTTACTTTAGATAACATAAAATATGACAACATTTAGATGTGTGTCATTAAACTGAGCAACATATATATAACAGAATGAATATATGACTATATATAATTGGTGTGTATGATATGCAAACGCTAATAATTTTAAACTACAAATTATGATGTTATTTATAGTTTAAAATATTAAATATCAGTGATAACTCAAGTTTTAAAACTTTATAATTAAATAAGTCATTTTTAATTTGATAACTCTCTTTAATGCTTATCAATTCAAATAAAACTTTTAGTCATCTGTAGAGAATTTATAAACTATCGACAAACTGAAAATAATCAAAGTTTTCTACTAAAGCTTTATTTTTTATTCAGGAGAATCAAAAATAAAATTTAATCAGAAATATCATTTGCTTTTATTATATTTTGGGGCACGTGTCAAGTAGGAACACATATTTATAAATTAATTATAAGTGGTATATGGTAATCATTATAAATTACAGTGCCGATTTTTTTCATTTAAAAAAGCAGAATGCATATAATTATAGAAGAACCATCCCAAATTCAGATTTAATAAAGAAAATTCCAAAGATTTGCTTAAAAATCACAGTTTAAAAAGCAGTAAGGTGTATGAACTTGAGACTATTTTATTTCCTTGTGACAACATGAGGTATTACAGACATAATTTGCACATCCTCTCTTGGGAGAATGCTAGAAGGAAGTAGCTCAAAACTCTCATTAATTTTAAGAGGTGAAAATTGTGATACTCTGCATAAATAAATAGTGTTAATTGCATTTTTAGGCATTATATCCTACATTTTACAACAAGAGAAAAAAATGAGTTGAATTTTCAAAAGACTTAGAAGTTTAAAATTATTTCTCAAGTTTAATACTTACCCAGTCTGGTGGCTCGGAAATAGAACAATAATTAAAGCACTTGCCTCACACACAAATGAGCTGTTTGAATCCCAAGTACTGAATATGATACCAAAATACCAGCCAGAGTGACTCTACTCTACAGAGCTAAGAGTAAACTCTGAGCATCTCTAGGTGTGGTCCAAACTCTATCAGAATTATTATAGTTTTATTACAAATGATTTCTCAACTAAAGAGTGGATCACTGACTACAAGAATAGGGGAAAATCAACTAACGGGAAATATTAGAATGATAAATATAATAGGCATAATCTATTCACTTGCTAAAAACTGAAATAAAACCTTCCCCTCACACTTATGGGGTATTTTTCTGTAGAAAAAAAGAGCCAAACACCATTATCAATGTTTTCAATGTTATCTGCATTCTCTCTTACCCTGAGAATTATATATTTTTATGACCGGAGGGGTGAGTCAGAATTCAGAAATCTTGGAAAAGCATTCTTCACTAGAATTGGAGGCATAAAATGAACCAACCCTTAGCATTTTGTTTTAATTCCTCCGCCATAAAGAATTGCAGAGTCAAAGAGGAGATAAACCTTATGTGTGTGTGTGTGTGTGTGTGTGTGTTGTGTGTGTGTACATATATATAGGCTTGAGCGATAGCACAGCGGGTAGGGTATTTGCTTTGCATGTAGCTGACCCAGATTCGATTCCTCTGTCCCTCTCAGAGAGCCCAGAAACTACCGAGATTATCCCACTCTCACAGCAGAGCCTGGCAAGCTCCCTGTGGTGAATTCGATATGCCAAAAACAGTAACAAGTCTCACAATGGAGACGTTACTCGTGTCTACTCAAGCAAATCGATGAACAACCAGACGACAGTGCTACAGTGTGTAGATAGATAGATAGATAGATAGATAGATAGATAGATAGATAGTGCTATATATATATGTATAATTACTTATGAATTGAGTGTCGATTCAAGAACGTTTCCAAAACATAAGACAAGCATAAGAATTAACAATCATCAATAAATTATTTGTATGAGGTGACTAAATTTTAGAAATTTATTTTTAATATTTTTCTTCTGGAAGGAAATTCTAAACAAGTCAAATGACGGTTTTTAACGTATATTAAATTTAAAAATGTGAGTAATAATGAAATAATTATCCAAGGTGAATTGTCATTGGTTTCCTAATGTAAGTGAAGTAATGTTTCATAATTGGCAGCATTCTAGAGTTAATAAAATGCCATGTAATCTATCCACATGCATTGTTGATTACCTTTGCTACATGATGATAGTCACTAGTTGGTGAATATTAGTTCTTCCAGAAAGATTTATATGAATATATCACTTTCTAACACAGATATATCATGATTTTTTAACAATAAACATTTTAGGTACCTGTGTAATTTTTCTGTCTCAATCAATTTGCTTACATTTTTAGACTCAGTATATGGGACAGCTTAAATCATTTAGGTTTAGCGTTTTCAACTGACTAGACTTGAATTCAAAGTACAGTTATATATGGGGTTTAAGGTGCCATAACATATGTATCAAAACCACCTTAAAAATTAATGTGATGGCTTAACATGAACACTACTTTAAACTTTAAAATGTGAATAACGCATTCTTCCTCTTCGTCTCCCAAGCTGTGCTGATCTTCTCCACCACCCAGGTCAGTTTATCTACCAGTACTCGAACCTGGGACTTGGATTTCTCCCTGCAAGCCCCCCAGGCGTCCTCTCCGACTATGGGAGAAAAGCAGCCCTGAGCCTCTGCCTCCTCCTCTTCATCTCCCAAGCCATGCTGATCTTCTCCACCACCCAGTCTTTAGCCCACCCCACACACCAGGTTTCTGTGGGGGAGTGGCCTCTTCAGAAGTGGATGTGACTTCGTGGAAGTGGGCATGGCCTAATTTTCAGCAGGCCAATGCTCACACCGCCGCAGGTAATTTACCCATACCAAGAAACGTAGTCTCCATACCTACACACCAACATGAAGAAACAACGCAAATCCCCACCACATGGGGAAGAAAACGAAAAGAATCCAGAAGCCTCTGTAGACACTGCTCAACTAAGGGACTTCTCTGTTGAAGAATTCAGATATGAAGTCATGAAGATGTTCAATCAACTCAATGAAAAAGACAGATATCCAGTAATATGACAGAAAAAATTGACAAATAATGGGAAAATAAATGAGAGCAGAGTTGTCATGAATAAAAGATTCCATAGATGAAATAAAATACTCAGTCTCTGCCCTCAACAGTAGAATGACCGTAGCTGAAGAGAGAATCAGTGAGCTGGAAGATCAGCTACACCAAGCCAACAGGCAACAACAAACAGTGGCAAAGGACATCAAAATAGCACAATGATAATAAGAGTCCTAGGAGATGATTCCAAGAAGAACAACATTAGGATCATTGGACTACCAGAAGCTCAGGGAAATAATCCCAATGAAAAAAATCACGGTTAAACAAATCATTGCTGAAAAATTCCCAGAACTCGACAATACAGCCATTCAGGATCAAGGAGCCCAAAGGGTGCCAGATAAAAGAGATCCTAACAAAAACACTCCAAGACATATCATAGTTAGAATGATTAATGCTGCTGATAGAGATACAATACTGTAAGCAGCAAGGTCAAAGAAGGAAATCATATACAAAGGAGCACCCCTTAGATTCACAGCAGACCTATCAGAGGAAACCCTCCAAGTCCAAAGGCAATGGTGGGATATAGTGAAAAAAACTCACTGAAATGAATTCTTCACCAAGAATACTCTATCCAGCTAAACTCTCACTCAAAATCTAAGGAACGGTACACTATTTTCTAGATAAACAGCAGCTCATGGACTTCGTAGACTCAAAACCAAACCTAAAACAAGGGCTACGGGGGCAATTATAAGACAAGACAAACCCTAGAAGCACAACAGACCCTTACAGAAATATGACACAAAACCCTGTTACAATAATCTCTCTCTCAACGGCAACAGTCTAAATTCACCGATTAAGAGACTCAGAGTGGCAAAATGGATTCAGAGACAGAACCCAACATTCTGCTGCCTACAAGAATCTCATCTCAACAGTCAGAGCAAACACAGACTCAAAGTTAAAGGATAGAAAAGAATCCTGCAAGCAAACAGCTCCCTCAAAAAGGATGGGGTGGCCATACTAGTAACCGACAACATTAATTTTATGTTGAAAAAGATTAGAAGGGACTGGGAAGGCTATTTTCTCTTCATCAAGGGATACGTGCAACAGGAAGAAATCACACTCTTAAATGTATATGCACCTAATGAGGGAACAGCTAAATACTTAAAACAACTACTAACAAATTTTAAGGAGGACATTGCTAGCAACACAATAGTAGCTGCAGATTTCAACATCGCCTTATCAACTCTGGATAGATCAAGAAGAATGAAACTCAACAAGGAAACATTGGCTTTGAAAGAAGAAATAGAAGAGAAAGGGTTTATAGACCTATACAGAGCTTTACACCCCAAAAAGAAAGAATAGACGTTCTTTTCCAGTGTGCATGGAACATTTTCCAAAATAGACCATGTGCTAGGTCACAAAATATACCTCAATATAATCAGGAAGATAGAAATAGTATCAACAATCTTTTCAGACCATGATGCCTTGAGAATAGAAGTGAATCACACACAGACACGAGAACCAAATCAAATACCTGGAAATTAAACAACTCAATGCTGAACAATGAGTGGGTCAGGAACGAAGTCAAGTACAAAATCAAAAGGTACCTGGAAACAAATGAGTATGAAGACACAAGCTACCAGAACTTATGGGATGCAGCTAAAGCTGTAGTAAGGGGAAAATGTATAGCTCTGCAAGCATATCTCAGGACAGAAAAAAAAAAGGATGCACATAAACAACTTGACTTCACAGCACAAGATCTTAGAAATGGATCAACAGAAGGAGCACAAATTGGGCAGAAGAAAAGAGATCATAAAACTCAGAGCAGAAATCAATGACATGTAAACCAAAGAAACAATACGAAAGATCAATGAAAGCAAGAACGGGTTCTCCAAGAAAATAAATAAGATAGATAAACCACTAGCAACACTCACAAAGAAAGAGAGAGAGAGAAACCTAAGAAATTGAATCAGAAATAAGAATGGAGATATCACAATAAAAACCAAAGAAATTCAAAGGATCATCAGAGACTACTTTGATAGTCTGTATGTCACGAAAAAAGAGAACCTAGAAGAAACGAATAAATTCCTGAATTCCTATAATCTTCCAAAGCTAAATGAAAAAGACATACATAGAGTACCTGTATATACCTATTAACATTAAGGAAATTGAAACTATGATCAAAAGTCTTCCAAAAACAAAACCCAGGTCAAGATGGATTCACTAGCAAATTTTTCCAAACATTTAAAGATGACCAATTGCCAGTACTTCTCAAGCTTTTCCAAGAAATTGAAAAAACAGAAACTCTACCAAACAGTTTCTATGAAGCCCATATCTCTCTAATACCAAAAAGAAACAAAGACACCACAAGAAAAGAAAACTACAGGCCGATATCCCTGATGAACATGGATGCGAAGATTCTCAACAAAATACTAGCAAATAGAATTCAAAAACTCATCAAAAAGATTATACACTATGACCAAGGGGGATTTATCCTGGGGATGCAAGGATGGTTTAACACTCGGAAATCAATCAACATAACCTATCATATCAACAAAAGAAAAGATAAAAATCATATGATCATATCGATAGATGCAGAGAAAGCATTTTACAAGAACCAGCATGCGTTTATGATGAAAACCCTTGCCAAAATGGGGATAGAGGGGAATTTCCTCAATATAGTTAAAGCCATTTACCACAAGCCTACAGCAAGCATCATCCTCAAAGGGGAAAAACTGAGATCCTTCCCCCTAAGATCAGGGACAAGACAAGGATGCCCACTCTCTCCACAACTGTTCAATATAGTACTGGAAGTACTTGCAATAGCGATTTGGCAAGAAAAAATATTAAGGGCATCAAATCAGGAAAGGAAAAAATGAAACTCACTATTCACAAATGATATGATACAATAATTAGAGAACCCTAAAACCTCTACCAAGAAACTCCTAGAAACAATAGACTTGTATAGCAAAGTTGCAGGCTATAAAATCAATACACAAAAGCCCATGGCTTTCCTATACGAAAATAGTGAAGGAGAAGAAAGTGATATGAAGAAAACAATCCCATTCACAATTGTGCCCTAAAAATTCAAGTACATAGAAATCAACTTAACTAAGGAAGAAAAGGACCTGTACAAAGAAAACTATAAAATGCTACTTCAGGAAATAAAAGAGGACACGAGGAAAATGAAAAATATGCCCTGTTCATGGATCGGGAGAATTAACATTGTCAAAAGGCAATGCATCCCAAAGCACTGTAGAAAGTCAATGCCATCCCTATTATGATACCCATGACATTCTTGAAAGAAATGGAGCTAAAACAATCTTTGGGAAAAAGAAAATGGGAGGAATCAACCTCCCTAACTTCAAACTCTACTACAAAGGAGTAATAATTAAAACAGCATAGTAATGAAACAAAGGCAGAGTTGTAGTCCAATGGAACAGAGTTGAATATACTGACATCTCCCCTCAAGCATATGATCATCTAATCTTCAATAAGGGATCAAGAAAAGTGAAGTGGAGCAAGGAAAGCCTCTAACAAATTGTGCTGGCAAAACTGGATGGCTACATGCAAAAATGTGGTTTCAGATCTCTGCCTAACGCCATGTACAAAAGTAAGATCAAAATGGATTAAAGACCTCAACATCAGACCGGAGTCCATAAGGTACATTTAGACAAAGTTGGCAAAACCTTTCATGATATTGAAGCTAATGGTATCCTCAAAGATGTCACGCTACTGGCCAAGCAAGTGAAAACAGAGATAGATAAACGGGACTATCTTAAACTAAGAAGCTTCTGCACCTCCATAGAAACAGTGGCCAAAATACAAAGAGAGTCTACAGAATGGGAAAGGATATTCACCGAATACACATCTGACAAGGGGTTGATATCAAGGATATACAAAATACTGGTTGAACTCCACAAGAAGAAAACATCCAACCCCATCAAAAAATGGGGCAATGAAATGAACAGAAACTTTCTCAAAGAAGAAATCCGAGTGGCAAAAAATCACATGAGAAAATGCTCTACATCGTTAATCATCAGGGAGATGCAGATAAAAACAACAATGAGATATCATTTCACACCACAGAGACTGTCCCACATCCAAAAGACCAAAAGCAACTGGTGTTGGCGCTGATGTGGCGAGAAAGGGACTCTCCTTCACTGCTGATGAGAATGCCGACTGGTTCAGCCATGTTGGAAAACAGTATGGTCGATCTTCAAACATTAGAAATTGACCTCTCATTTGACCCAGCAATACCACTCCTGGGAATATATCCCAGAGAGGCAAAAAAGTATAGGCGAACTGACATCTGCACTTGTTTGTTCATTGCAGCACTCTTTACAATAGCCAGAATCTGGAAAAAACCTGAGGGCCCAAGAACAGATGACTGAGTAAAGAAACTTTGATACATCTACACAATGGAGTAGCTATGTAGCTGTTAGAAAAGAGGAAGTCATGAAATTTACATACAAGTGGTACTACATGGAAATTATCATGTTAAGCAAAATGAGTCAGAAAGAGAGGGATAGACATAGAAATACTGCATTCATCTGGGGAACATAAAGTAACAAAATAGGAGACTAACACCCAAGAGTGGCTGAGATTAGTTACAAGAGTTTTGCTCCAGGGCTTGGAGGCCAGCCACACATTCTAGGGAAAAAGGGATAGAGATAAGAAGCACCAAATAAAGGGTGTTGGGAGGAACCTCTCAGGATGGAAGAAGTGTGCTGAAAGTAGACTATAGACCAAACATGATTGCCACTCAATGCCTCTTTTACAAACCACAACACCCAAAAGGAGAGAGAGAGAACAAAAGGTTATACCCTGCCACAAAGTCAGTGTGGGATGGGCTGTTGGGGGGTTGGGAGGTATACTGGGACACGTTTTGGTGGAAAATGGGCACTTGTGGAGGGAGGGTGTTTGATCATTGTACAATTGAAACCCAAGCACAAAAATTTGTAACACTACAACTGTATCTCATGGTGTTTCACTAACAAAAATTTAAAAAAAAATGTAAATGATGGAGAATAGGCACAGGTGGAGGGATGGGTACTGGATCTTTGTATAACTGACACCCAAGCACAAAAATCTGTAAGTCTACTACTGTACCTCATGGTGTTTCACTAATAAAATTTAAAAAATAAATAAATAAATAAAATTTTTAAAAAGTGAATGTTGCAAATGCCATGATTGAATATTTAAACCATATTCCATATTAATAAGACCATGGAATTTGTGTTATGAATTATGCCTCATAAAGATAATAATCTAAAATTATTAATGGAAGTACCAAATGAAAGAAATGATGAATAATATCACTTCACAATATTTACACGAAATTACTTTAAATTTATAAAAACATACGAAATGTATTAATATATATAAATTTATGTGACTACTATAAATGTTATTTATATTGCTAATATTGCTAATCACTTAATCACTTAAACACTTAACTTCCCGTTAGTCATCAATATGCTCGAGCAGGCGCCAGGAACGTCTCCATTTGTCCCTGTCGCGTGCTAGTGTAGCCCAATGGCATCTGTTCGCTCTGGAATCATGAAGAGCCTCAAAACGATCGTCCATGATCTTCACGAAGAAGTCTGACCGTCAGATAGGTGGGCGGCCACGCAGTCTTTTGACATCCCGTGGAATCCAATCAGTAACAGCTCTAGCCCAACGGTCGTCTTTAAATCTCATTACGTGACCAGCCCATCTGATTTTCGACACCTTGGCAAATGAGACAGTGTCCCTGATCCTTGATTGTCAACAGATGTCAGAACTCCGGATTCCTTCTCTCATTTGAGTGAAACGTGATATTCCAAGCATAGCTCTTTCTATTCTTCTTTGGGAGACCTGAATGGCGTTCTCATCTTGTTTGCGTAGGGCCCAGGTCTCTGAGGCATATGTTAATGCAGGAAGAACAGTGGAATCAAAGAGATGTGCCCAGAGCCGGAGGTTCTTCATCCTCTTAGCTATTTCTTTGACGTTCTTGAAGGCGTTCCAAGCTGCTCTCTTCCTCCTGCGTAGCTCGGGTGCCAGGTCATTTGTCATATTGACTTCTTGATCTATTTACACATAGCTGTTGCATTCGGAGATGGTCGTTCCATTGAGAGCGAATGGGGCATCAGGAATGAGGCTGTTTCTCATGAACATTGTCTTCGTAAGATTCAGCTGTAGTCCTACCTTTCCACAGTCACAGTAAAAGTCGGCCAGCATTTGTACTGCTTGGCTGATGTTTGGTGTTATTAAAACAATGTCATCAGCAAAGCGGAGGTGTTGTAATTGCCGACCATCTATCTTCACTCCCATTCCTTCCCATTCCAGTCATCACATGATGTTCTCGAGGGTGGCACTGAAGAGTTTCGGTGAAATGGTATCGCCTTGCCACACCCCTCTCTTGACATCAACGATCACTTCTTTGTAGAATGGTGAGATCCTGGTAGTGAATCCGCAATAGAGCTCACAGAGGATCCTGATGTATTGGGCATGAATGCCCTGATTGGCTAGGGCTTCAATGACTGCTTCCATCTGAACAGAATCAAAGGCGTTCTTTAAATCAATGAAAGTTAAACAGAGCGACATCTTGAACTCCCGAGAAACCTCAATGAGCTTGGTTATCGTGTGGATATGGTCGATGGTGCTGAATCCTTTGCGGAACCCTGCTTGCTCGCATGGTTGTCCTTCATCTAGTGTTCTGCCAATCCTATTTAGGATGACTCGAGTGAACAACTTATAGATGACAGACAATAGGCAGAGCGGGCAATAGTTGCCAATGTCATGGATGTCTCCCTTCTTGAACAGTAGTACGGTCCTGCTGGTTTTCCATTGGGACGGAACCTTGCATTCAGACAGATAGCGAGTGAAGAGCCGAGCCAGTGTATTGATGAGTACTGACAGCAGGTTCTTCAGGTGTTCAGGTTTGACCTTGTCTGGGCCGGGTGCTGTTTGTTTCTTTACTGACGAAATGGCGTGTCGGATTTCGGAAGGGAGAACATTGGGAACGACATATCCATCCTGTGGAATTTGGTATGTCAGCAAGTGGACATGGCTATCGAAGAGATTTGAGTAGAAGTCATGGATAATCTTCTCCATTGCCGTTCTGGAGGATGTGATGGATCCATCAGGACGTGGAGGGCAGTCATCTTGGTCTTGTAGTTGGCGAAGGACAGGCGGGCATTATGAATACTTTTCCTGGCTTCTGCCGCATCTACCAGTACTTCTGCTCTTCTCTCTTTGAGGTCTTCCTTGATCGCATCTCTGAACTGCTTTGCAAGCTCGGACATTAGCTTGCGGTTGCCTGAGGCATGCGCCAAACCACGCTGGTGAATTAGCTCAAGAGTTTTTGAAGATAGGCGATTTTTTGTGGCTATCTTTCTCTTGGCGTCCTCGCACATTCATGTAGGTGCTGAACCAGTCCATCGTATTCCTCGTCAATGTTGTCAACAATGGCATCTTCCCATGTTGCCGCAATAGTGCCAAAGAGTTTCCAGTTGGTGGTCATTCTGGGAGTTCTCTTTTCGAACTTTGCAGCCCTTTCTCCCCGCTCTGTGAAGTAGAATTTTGCACGAAGGAGACGGTGGTCCGATCCTGTTCGAAATTTTGGGAGAACAGCGACTTCGGTCAGGCAAAACCGTCGATTGAATATGATGTGGTCTATTTCGTTGTGGAATCGTCCACTGGGAGACTCCCATGTCCATCGTTTAGATTCTGCCTTCTGGAACTGTGAGTTACCATGGATGGTCTTAATCGACATGATGAACTCAGACCGTCTCTCACCCTGTTTGTTCCATTCTAGGCCATGGGTCCGATGTGAAGTTCTTCAGCTGATCTTCTCGGTCCTATCTTGGTATTAAAATCACCCACAATGATCTTGTAGAAGGTGTGGTCTTCTTTATAGAACTTCTCCAGCTCCATGTAGAACTTCTCAATTTCTCCTTCATCATAATTGGATGTTGGTGCGTAGACAACAAAGATAGAAATTGCAGGCAGTGAGCCACATCTATTCAAATGTAAACGTCTGATTCCGGTTGTTAGGCATTCGAATGAATCAATGCTCTTGGCCAAGTTTGTGTTGACAAGGATACTGAAGCCTCCAACACCTCTTTTATCGCATGTTCCGTAGAAAAATTCTTCTCCAGTGTCGAAAACGGCATGGTGAGATTCACGCCTTCTTGTCTCGGTCAGACCAATGATGCCATACTTGATCATTCGCGCTTGTACCATCAGGTCCTCGATGGATGCATCTGATGCTAGCGTACGTGCATTGAAAGTACAGATGATCCTTTTTGCCTTCCTTCGTTGTGGCAGCCTAGGTCGGCCTTGAGATTTTGTCGGCCTCTCCTTTCTCATCCTTCTCAGTGCTGCCATCTTGGTGAAGCCTTCAGGGTCAGGTGAATGAGACCAGTTGTAGTTACTGGTTTTGGCATATCGAATACACAACGGATAGCTTGCCAGGCTCTTCCGTGCGGGCGGAATATTCTCGGTAGCTTACCAGTCTTTCCTAGAGGGATAGAGGCTTTTGGGGCGACCTCTAATCACCCATGTAGGTGTTACCATATTTGAACCCTATCAAATATGGTGAGACAATTCCGGAAGAATGGTATTTAGTATCTTATGATGTGTCGCGTGGCCGCAAAGCGGCCGTGCGGGTCCAGAGAGCGTCCTGGAGTGTGGCCACTTCTGGGTAGTGGAGGGAGTGTTGATAGTGGAAGTTTGCCAGTGGGGTATTTATCTGGGTAAGGTGGGTCTTCTGTGCGCAATTCGATCCCTGGGTGGTTGATGGAAGCAGACAGGGCAGGGTAGGGTGGGGCTCCTGATTAGAATCTCTTTGTCACCTGTGGTTGGTGGGAGCAAGCAGAGAATCTCTGTTCCTGCATCCATTGAGCCTGGAGTCAAGGTCTCAGAGAGTTCCGCTTATCTTGTTCTGTGGGTCTTCAGTCGTGCGTGAGTCTCGGTCGGAGCTGCCACGCGGGTCCAGAAAGCGTCCTGGACACTCCCAATATTGCTAAAAAACTTAAAATAGAACTAACATAGTATCCACCAATCATACTTCTATTTACCCAAATAAAATAGAAATACGAATTCAAAAAAGTTTTTGTCTCCAATTTTCTATACTCTTTTTTACAATACCCAAAATATCTAAAAGTGTTTTTAATATATCATGCAAAGTTAAATAGGTCAGAGAAACTTGACAAAATTAAAAATAAAATAAAATTTAAAGATACAGAGAAATGATTAGTCATTGTCAGGAACAAGATGTAGCAGAAATATGCAAAATTTTCAAAGGCTACAAACTTTCAAACACCTAAGTTATTATGAGATCTTTACTTAACAGAATTGTGATTAGTACTTATATTGTACCACCTCTTTAAAATTTGCAAAGAGATTATATCTTGAAAGTTATCACAAAGAAAAAAGATTGTAATTCTTCATGGTATAAGTGCTAGTTGTACTTACTGGGGTGATCATTTTACAACGTATACAAATAAAAATTATTGTACTGTGCTCTTTAACACAGTTTTGTATTTCAATTTTACTTACCATCAAAAATAAAAGATAAAAGCATCTCAATTTAATAATTTCCTAATGACATCATTAGAAATAAGTTATTGATGTATCTGGAGAGAATCATGCTGGGAGGAGGTTGTCAGAATAAGAAAGATACAGAATGATCCCTCTCAAATGTATGTAAATAGTCTACAGAACTAAGCATACTGTGGTAGAGTATTGAGGTGGAATCTCGCATTGAAAAGGGGAACTCTGGGGAAGAATATGTTAGACCTTTCTATGCATCATTACAGTAAGACAAGGTGCCGAAAAATATTAAAAAATTAAGAAAAGAAGTGTGACAGTTTGGTAATATATAAAAATGGCAGGCTACCGAATGTAACCTGCCCACACGGCAGAGTCTGGCAAACTCCCCGTGGTGTACCCAATATGTCCAATACCAGTAACAACAATGGGTCTCATTCTCCTAATCCTGAAAGAGCCTTTAATATGGCACTTTTTAAAAAAAATCTCAGGGCTAGGACGAAGGAGACGTTACTGGGGCCTGCTCGAGGCAATCGATGAACAAAAGGATGGTCGTGATGGTGATATAAAAATCAGGCAATAAAAATTGTCTTCATGCAACTTGTGTTGACATGCTGGCAAATCAATAAGTCTTAAACTAAAATTTTTTATATAAAAATACACATGAAAAGCATTAGAGCATCTTAAAAATATTCATCCTCAAACCAAATGGTTGTTATTTATTTTAGCATGAGTATTCAAGTTATTGCTGGAGCGATTGCACAGCAGCAGGTATGGTGTTTGCCTTGCATGCGGCCAAATCAAACCCAGAGAGTCCGGCAAGCTACTGAGAGTACCCTGCCCACACAGCAGAACTTGGCAAGCTCCCTGTGGCATATTTGATATGTCAAAAACAGTAACAACAAGTCTCACAATGGATACATTACTGGTGCCCACTTGAGCAAATCTATGAGCAATAGGAGGACAGTGCTACAGAGCTACTCAAGTTAGCATCTTTACCAATCATTTTAGACAATTCTCTCTGGTGTCTAGTGGGCTAGAATGGAGAACTGTACCCTTTTCACAGTAACATTATGAAGCATACAATAGGAAATGGAAATAAAGCATATTCTTCTCCAAAGTAAACCAAACTTTTGCCTTAATCTCAAAGCAAACTATGACACAATAAAATTATCTGTTATCACCCACTGAAAAATGGTCTTTGATGTGACTACCTGTTTGCTGAGGTCCAGAAACTCAATAAGATCCTTGTCTTGTTAACTTTCCATTTATTGCTCAACTAAGGAAATAAGTAGAAGGAATTTTGAACCAGAGAGTACAGCAGGGAGGCCTCTGTCAGAATGTGGCCAACTCAGTTCAATTCTGCTATCCGGTATAGTCCCCCAGCACCACCAGGAGTGATCCCTAAGAATAGAGTAAGGAGTAAGCCCTGAAAATTAAATAAAAGAAACCAAAAAATATCTGGAAGGAATTAGAACCTTGAAGCTTATAAAGAAATATAGAAAGTAAATTCTATGGTAAACATTCTCTGGGCACTTATTTAAACACCGTGACCATCACACTGTAAATATGTACTTGAAAAAACTCTCTCTTTCTACTGTAGTTTCTATTATGCAGGAGAGAACATCTTTGGCAGGATAATCACATTTACATGAACATTTACATAAATACTGTAGGTCAGAACAATGTCAGCACAAGATATTGAAATGTATTTTGTATGCGCCCCTCAGGCACTCAGCATCTATAGTGATCTCTTCACTCCAGAGTTTCTCTACATATTTATTTGTGAAATGTTGCCAAAAAATGTACCAATTTAATTTCATTGTCCTTGTGAATATTCCAGCTTAATCCCTAATAAAACTTTTAAATAACTTTCTCAACAATACTAAAATAAAAGTCCTCATAAGATTTATCATAAAATAATTTATTGAAATGTTTTAGTGAAAACAAGAAAGCATGCAAAAATTACTTACTCAGTGTTAACAGCTTTTGTGATTTTGTATTTGTAATGTATAAATATTTCAATGATGAGAAGTTCTCAAAGGAGAAAAATATGCAATCAAGATACTTTGTTTCATTCACCACATGTTTGAAGTACCTACTAAGTCAATCATAGGTTCTAAATTAACATACATGGCTTTAACTATAAGGATTTGCCATTGAGAAGGTAGCTCAGTGGCAGATGTTAAAATTATAAATTAAAATTTCATGATGTATATTAAGTAATGGTTGTTAAATTGAATTAAAATTTATACTTAGAGAAATTTGACATAAAGAGGTTAATTAGAAGTTAGTCTAAAATATAGGGAAGGAAATAGGGAAATTTTAGGAAAGGAACTTTTCTCGTTTAAAACCACTGAGTCAAAAGAAAATAAGATATATGCACATAAAATATGTTTGGTAAAATGTCATATTTAATTAAAGTATTGCACTGTCCTCCCATTGTTTATTGATTTGCTTGAGTGGGCACCAGTAACGTCTCCATTGTGAGACTTGGTGTTTGTTACTGTTTTTGGCATATCAAATATGTCACAGGTGGCTTGCCCGGCTTTGCCATGCGGGTGGAATACTCTAGGTAGCTTGCTGTACTCTCAGAGAGGGGCGGAGGAATCGAACTTGGGTTGGCCCCATGCAAGGCAAACACCCTACCCGCTATGCTATGGCTCTGGCCCGATTAAAGTATAATATACTTAAAGACAATAGGCAGAAGGTCACCTACAGGCCTATTCAAACTTATTGCCTGCTATCCTAATAATAGTAGTTTCTACACAAATACATTTTGGAAAACCTCTCTGTGATTAATATTTCTTTGAAAATATGTGCACTAGGGTTTGGCATGATTAAAAATTACATAATATAAATAATAATTTATCTAAATTTAAAATCATATCAAGCTCTTCAAAGGACAATTTCATATGCAGAAATTTACTTTGATCTTTACAAAACATGATCTTTTTTAACTCACAAAGATTTTGTACAAGCAAAATAATTCATTAGGAGCATTTTATTAAGTAAATGTCTTCCATGCCAACAGGTATGGTTCTCAGCCCCAGTATAATGTTCACTGTTATCTAATTTAATATCATACACCTAGTTTCCATATTTGTAATATATTATAAAAACTAAATTATAGAATTATTGTAAAAATGATTGATAAAATATATGTGTGTATATATGTTTATCATATCCCTCAAATTCAAATACACTCACACATATGCATTCATACACAGACTAACATCATTTTAATGAACACATTTTGGAGATTGTAAATCACAAAGTTATTGGAAACATGCCTAAGAGAAAATCATTGATTCAAAATATACTTCCTCAAACTGGATTCAGTGGTTTGCTAATTTATTGATACAAATATAAGGTAATGAAAATGCCATTTTAAGACTTCTAGATTCTAGATAGAGACAGTGGTCGTCTTTTCCAAAATTTTTAACTATGTCATGATATTTATTGTCAATTAACAGTATAGTTCGAGCCATTCTAATTACTTAAATTCTAGGCTTCACATTTTCACTTTTTTTTTTTGGTCCAACCCAGCAATGCACAGGGGTTATTCCTGGCTCATACACTGAGGAATTACTCCTTCTGGTGCTCAGGGGACTATATGGGATGCTGGGAATTGAACCCAGTTCAGCCACGTGCAAGGCAAATGCCCTACCCATTGTGCTATCACTCCAGCCCCAATGCATTTTCATTTTTGAAGCTAGTAACCCTCTATTGTTACTGCAGGTTCATTTCCATTCTGGTAGTGACCATCTATTCTCTGATTCATCCTCCAAACAGAGCTATAGAAGCATTTAGTTCAATTGACTTCCATGTGCTGTAGGGGTCATTTTCAGCTACCACTGTGCATTGCCTACTGATTATGAGAAATGCCTAATAAGTGCTTGATTCTCTCATAGGCTATAATTTGTGCCATATATATATATATATATATATATATATATATATATATATATGCTACCAAAGAACACAAAGTGCAATGATATGTTAAACAAAGATCTGCTATGATTGAAATGGGATTAGCATTTCCAAGAAACAGAAGCAGAAACTAAAGACAACTTTTCAAGCTTTGAAGTCATCTAACCCACTGGTTATTTATCACAGAGAGGGACTGCTGCACCAGAGTCTGATTGTCATGAAATATGAAACATTTGTAAATCCATCCCCTTTACAAGACTATTCAGGACATTGAATTCATATTAATGAAAGCACATTCAATTCACAGCTCAGTTGCTCCTAAAATAACTGAAAATACTTGCATTACAAAGGGCTACTTCTGGAACTGGAGCAATAGCACAGCGGGAAGAGCATTTGCCTTGCACGCGGCCAACCCGGGTTTGATCTCCGGCATCCCATATGTCCCCTGAGCACAGCCAGGGGGTAATTCCTGAGTGCAGAGCCAGGAGTAAACCCTGAGCATAGCTAGGTTTGACCCAAAAAGCAAAAAAAAAAGTTACTTCTTTGTATTAGAATTATGTTGTTGTGAACACCATTAGAAACTAAGAAAAAATATCTATAATTATTTCATGCATTTTTATTTTCTAGAGAAGTATGTGAAGTATGTACTACCTTGGTACTATGAAGTGACTTATGATGCTGAAGTTTTCTATTCCTTCAGTTTAATACATTTCATTCTGTGCATTCTTGTTCAATCTCTGTGAAAGGAGATAGCACATTTAGCCTGCATCCACTTCCCAGATTTCAGCAACAACTATCCTTCAGTTAGACCCATTATTTGGAGATACAGGCTAAATACTGAGTATGGAATGAAGAAATAAGTCATATTATCTTCATCATGGGGAAAAGATGATAAACAAAAAATGATTCAAATTAAAACCTATCATCTGCCGCTCCCTTAAATAACCCCTCATATCTCCTCGGTTGACCTAGTTAAGAGAATGAACATATAAAGATATTGCTCAAATGGGTGGAGAACAAAAATTGTATATACAAGATACAAATCCATCCCATGCACTTCATAACACCCATAATTACCACCAGGGACAGCCAGGTGAGGTGTGACCTTGGTGTCCCTGGTATTTCTGGACAAAGCACTGAATCTGTTTGATTCCAGGAGCTGGTCTATGTATCCCTGGCGATGGTCTCTGCCCAAGGTGGATGTGAGCATTACCAGGAGTTGTCCATTTTCTTTTGAAAAATAATGCTACAATACTGGGTATGCAGACATTTACCCAAACATTATTCTGATGTTTCTGGATGATATAAAACTTGAATGATGAAATTGAGTAAAGCAGGTTGCCTTTCATTAGGTGGGTGCTCCTTATCCTATAACTGGAAAAAAAATGTTTTTCCATTACGCATGGTAGTGCTCAGAGATTGCCCCTGGCTCTGGAGATTGAACCTTGGTGGGCCTTGTACAAGGCAAGTATCTTATCTTCTGTAGTACCTCTCTTGCCCCAGGAAACCTAAAGAGAGCCGTCAGAGTTAAATGTGGAGGAAATTCTTCTTGGCTTATTGAACTGGATTATTGATCTTTTTCCTGTTTATAGTATAGTCACGTTGAGATGCTATTCCTCCTGAGTTTTAAGCCTGCTTATCTCTAAATAGAATCTACATGGTTGACTCTCCAAGCTCTCATACCTGCCTGGGGAAGAGCTGCCTCTAGCTGGTCATCTGGGAATGCCCACATCCCCTCTGGCCTCGGGACAGCCACTGGGGGAAAGTGCCCTCCTCCATCAGGCCTGGAGCAGCCACCGTGATCCAAATGTGGGGGCTCTGAACTAAGGGAGCAGGATGGGGGGCAAGCAGGGGTAATGACCGTGCCCTGCTCATTCTCGGGACCCAGAACTTGCCGTGCAGTGCATGTTCCCATGCACTGGGTATGATCAGGGAACTTTGGCCTAAAGCAAATCCCGGGTTAGGTACCGTCGCTTAGGAGCTCCAAGGGCTACAGTGTATCCTCTGCCCGGAAAGCAGTATGCAGGTCCTGCGCTTGCGCTTCCGCTCCTGCTCCCGTCCCAGACAGTCCATGGAAACCATCCGGCTCTGGGCTGGCCACAGGACCTCTGATCTGACACGCATCAGGTTTATCGGCCTCAGTCCCGGCAAGTCTCGCACCATGACCTTTGTCAGGCCCAGCGGCACCTATGGACAGCTGCATGGGCCTCGGGCTGCGTGCTCTGTCACATGACCCGTGGCCCTAGTGACATGATAAGAGATGCCCACACCCCCCACAGGTGGGACTCTTTTATTTAGTTCAGTAGAAGCTTTTTCAGATCTGTTCGCTTCTGATGTAAAATTCAGCAAATTATGCCTAAGCCTAAATCTAAATTGATTTTAGATTTAGAAGTGCAGGGACAGGAAGGCAGAGAACGGCTTTGGTGAGTGAGTACCTCAGGCGTGGCACCTGGACAGATGTGTGAGCGTGAGGAGAGGTGGCGAGACCAGGGTGCTCAGTGGGCGTGAGCCCACCTTGGCCCCCTTCCAGGAGCAGAACTTTCTCGCCTCACCCCTGCCCTCGGCTCCACCCTGTTCTGGAGCGGCCTCATGCAGTGGCTTCAGCAGCGCAAAAAGCCTGGCCAACCCTGGCAGGCGGGCACTGCCGACCTCCTGACCTTCATAACCACGCACTGGGAACGTCTTGGAATAGCCTGCTTATGCTTCAGGATCAAAAGAAGACCATCTGCTTTCTCTTAGGTAAGGTTTAGGGGCTTGAATGATAGCACAGCGGGTAAGGCATTTGCTACCAGGGTTCAATTCCTTCACCCCTCTCAGAGAGCCTAGGGAGCTACAGAGAGTATCTGGTCAGCAGGCAAAGCCCAGCAAGCTCCCTGTAACTCTTCCTTTCCTGCCCCCTTCCTAATAGAGCCTTAGCTGTGAAACCATTTGTTGACTCTTCCTAATTGGGATATAAATTCTGTCTCCATTTGTTGACCCTTCCTTATTGGGATGTAAATTCTGTCTCCATTTGTTGACCCTTCCTTATCTGTACCTCTGTTAGTGACTTTTCCCTTATCCACCTCCACCTGAATGCAGGTACCATGAGCTGTAAATTAAAGGGAGCCAGGTAAACATAGAAGATAACCAAATGCCTGAGTTACAAGATACCCGCTAACTGCCCATGAAATGCGCAGGCTCTTCTGTAACGGCCAGTGAAGGCCTATATAAGATCCCCTTTGAAGAAATTTGGGGTCTTGTCTGAAGGCTTGACCCTGGCTAGCCAGATCAATAAACTACCTGCTTGCTGATTGCATTCCTGTGTGATCATTGCTTGTGGTCGAAGATTCAGAGTCGTGCCCTAATGCCTGTGACGTATTCAATATGCCAAAAATAGTGAGAAAAAGTCTCACAATTTGTTGTGGGATGTTACTGGTGCCCACGAGCAAATTGATTAACAATGGGAGGACAGTGCAGTGCTTCTATAGTCACATTGTGATGTGATTCCTTCTGAATCTTAAGCCTGCTAATTTCTAAACAGAATCTACATAGTTGACTCTCCAGGCTCTCATACCTCCAAACACATAACGATGGACATTGTGTCCTATTTTCTACACGGAAAACAAAAAAGACTTCACTGAAAAACTGTGCCCATATGGGAAATAATAACATAATAATGGCCATGAGAGAAATATGAATAAAACCTCGATCACGATCATGATCATCCTATTGTTCATAGATTGCCTGGAGCAGGCCCCAGTAACGTCTCCTTTGTCCTAGTCCTGAGATTTTAAAAAGTGCCATATTCAAGGCTCTTTCAGGGTTTGGAGAATAAGACCCATCATTGTTACTGGCATTTGGCATATTGGGTTCGCCATAGGGAGTTTGTCAGACTCTGCCGTGTGGGCAGGTTACATTCGATTGCCTGCCAGGTTGTCCAAAGTAAGAATGAGATAATGAGATGGAAGCCCCGCTTCTGGGAGCTGGGTTTTATAGTCTCTGGGTCTTGGCCATTGATGGGATTACACCGCGCCAGGAGGTCAGGTGGTGGGTGTGACCCCTGACTACTGGAAGATGGAAGATCTGGGTGGAGGATGCTCAGCCCCAATCCGAGCAGGCTTGGAGATCTCTGCCCCGGGACCCGCATGCCTTTGTTCCTCTGCTGGTACCTTCATGCGTGTGGAGAGTGGTCTCAGCATGGTTGTGGCTGGTTCTGGAGGTCTTTGGCTGACAGAGCTCTGCTCGGGACAGGGAAGGAAACTCAGCCTGGCCCCCTGCAAGGGCCCCGGTGAGGACAGCCAGGCGTGGGGGCAGGAGACTCTGCTCTGTTCTCTTCCAGGAACTAGGTTTTATAGTCAAAATCTTATTAACAAATGAAAGAAACTCTGAAGAATGAAATATGAGCTGGAGAGATAGTTGAACCGCCTGAGTTTATTTTTTCTTGTGGGATGCCTGGGTTTGACCCTGACCTTTCACATAATGGTTCCATCAAACTCTGCCTAGAGCAATTCCTGAGTACTTAGCAAGTATTAGACGTGAATAATTACCCTTACATGGCCCTAAACCAAGAGTCACCACACTTGGTACAGGTTAAGTAGCGGTTGTCTTCATACGGAGTCAAGGGAGACAGAACCACCAGAAAAAGCCTGTGTTTTTCCAACTTGAACTTTCGGTGTTGCCTTAGAACCACCTGTGTGCCATGATAAAAACCATGGTTCTGACACAGACCACTTATGTGTATTCATTCACAGACCCCCATTAATGACAGTGCTTTCATGGTGCCAATACTAATTTATTGATTTTTGTTTCGATGCCTCAAACACAGTTGAGGAATCATGGGGCCACTCCCAGTGGTACTTGAACAACCTTAGCAACTCCTCAGCCGCAGAGCAACTCCCAGCCATACTCAACAGGTCTCCAGCTGTACCCAGATGTGCAGAGGTTGGGGCATTTGATCAGCCCCTGCTGTATATATACATACATACATATATATGTGGGCTGGAGCGATAGCACAGTGGGTAAGGCATTTGCCTTGCACGTGGCTGACACAGGTTTGATTCCTCCATGCCCTCTCGGAGAGTCCGGCAAGCTACCAAGAGTATCTTGTGCACACAGCAAAGCCTGGCAAGTTCCCCGTGACATATTCAATATGCCAAAAACAGTAACAACAGGTCTCACAATTTGTTGTGAGATATTACTGGTGCCCACTCGAACAGGGCTGGCTCTGTTGTGGTAGAGAGGAGTCTCACCTGCCCACCTACAGTTTGCCCTGGGTGAAATAGCCTGGCGCAGGTTCTGGCAGCATGGCTATGGCAAGTCGTTTTATGCTCTCTTCTGAGATATATAATCTGTACATTTCAAATCATCTCATTATTGTTATGTTTTTGAGAGACATTTTATAATTATTTTTATGGAACTTTTTTCAAAGAAAACACTTAGCTTTTCAGTGGAATTTCAAAAAAATAAATTACAATAGAAAGTAAAACTCAAATTTTCTGTTAATAGTATAATAGGCATTAATTTCATTTCTCTAATGAAAAACTATTATTATGCTTTCTATAGTTCAGCTAACTCTTAATATTGGAAACGTTTTTCATTTTTTGAAAATAAACTTTCATATTCAACTCTCAATTTTATCAAAATAAGATTTTTTGGAATATTATAGACAAAAAATTTTCTTGTTAGTCTTAGTTGAATAGAGCATATTATAATTAAGGTTATTTACCTACTGAAGAATTTTCAACCTGTTAAAAATAGGTTTGAAACGTTGGTTTTAAAAGCATTATACAGGAACCACTAAGATAACTAGAGGTCTTAGGTATATGTTTTACTTACAGAAGAATTGTTTTGATCCAGAATAATTTATGGTTTCCTAAGCAATGACTGAATGACCCCTTCTTAGAATTAATCCCTGAGCACTACCCAGGTGTGGTGTAAAGTTTAAAAAATAAAAATATTAAACACATATACAATTTAAATTAATTTTATTGTTTTTTTACATGCTGTGTACATATGTATGACGACTTGGTACTTTATTCTTCTATAATAGTTGTTTTACTTTTATTGGAAAGTGCTCAGAGCATGTTGACCATGAAAGAAAGAAGCTAAAAAATATGATGAAAAGATTATTTGAATTTTACAGTGTCGGTGATGCTGGAAAAATACTATGTTAAAATGTGTTTGTGCAATAATCAAAATATCTGCAATGTACAACAAAGATTCCAAATAAGATATTTAAGCAAGTGAAATAAATATAATAGAAAAAAGTAGAAAACTTTTGTTAAGAATTTGAGATCTTCAGGATGTCTGTTCCAAGGCTTGGAAACTGGCCTCACATGCTGGGGGAAAAGGCAGCTGAGATAGAAAAGGAAACACAGGAAAAGGATATTGAGAGGACCCATTGTGTTGAAAGATGCATGCTGAAAGTAGACTATAGACCAAAACAATAGCCACTTAATAACTCTATTGTGAACTACAACACCCAAAAGGAGAGGGAGACTAAAAGGGAATGCCCTGCCACACAGGCAGGGCAGGGTGGAGAGAATGTGGTAGGGGTGGTGGGAGGGATGCTGGGAAAATAAATATAATAGTAATAAATTAAAAAACCACTGGAATTTTGATAGGGTATTAATAAATCTATAGATTATTTTGAATATTAGAAAAAATTTAAATATTTAAATTTTAAATTATAAATGTGGATATTGTTGTGTATTTTGTCAGCCATCCTGGCTGACCCAAGTTTGATTGCTGTACCTTCAATTCCTCCACTCCTCTCAGAGAGCCCGGCAAGCTACTACTGAGAGTAGCTCCACTGCACGGCAAAGCCTGGCAAGCTACCCGTGATGTTTTCGATATGCCAAACCCAGTAACAACAAGTCTCACAATGTTACTGGGCCCACTTGAGCAAATTGATGAACAATCGGTGACAGTGACAGTGACAATACCTTCTTCAATTTATTCAAGTAATTAATCAATATTTTTAAAAAAGAATTTGTGGTCTTACAAAGAGTATAATGAAATGTTGCATGGTGGAAACAAGAATGATGACAAGGTATGCATATATTTCTATGTAGTGTTGTATTCTTTGTAAAATTTAGGTATCCTTTGTTTACAGACTCTAGATGCATTAGGGGTTTAATTTCACACATCTTCAAAATGTATGTCACCATACAAAATGTATGTCACTCATTAACAAAATACAAGATTCCTCCAACATCCCATAGTGGACCTCTGACCTATTCCAACACCCCTCTCAACCCTACCTCTGGTACCTTATTTCTTAGACTTAAATTAAGTTAACCTTTAACCTTTTAAGTTAACCATTAACCCTTACAGTCTAAGAATTAGTTTTGCTTTGTTTTTGTTTTATAACTTGACTTTATTACCTCCTTTGTTTACTTATGTAGCACATGTGAACAAGATCATATAATAATTGTCTTTATTCTCATTTATTACACTTAGAATGATTAAGTTCATTCTAACTGCATTGCATTAAGAAGTCAGATATTATCTTTTCTCAAGGTTGAGCAGGATTCCATGTGTATGCAGACCCAGGTTTCTTTACCAGATCACCTTAATTGGGCACTCAAATTGTTTATAGATCTTGGCCATACTACATACTGCTGTAATGAACATAAATGTGACTATCTCTCAGTGGATTCAAACTGATGTGTTTTTTAAATATATACCTTGGAGTAGAGTTGCTAGATCCTATGGCAGTTCTAATTTTAGTTTTTTGACAAATCTCTATAATGCTTTTCAAAGAAGATAGACATTTGCTTTGCACTTTGGTGTGACACAATGGTAAATGTATCATTTGTATCCATACACCCTGTTTCACTTGTTTCTGGCCTTTTGTACACAGGGTCATTCTCACAGCTGCGAGCGGGTATTTATCATTTTCATGTGCATTTCACTAATTACTAATGATAATAGGCATTTTAATGGGTATTTGCAGTTGTTTATCTTCTTTACAAAAGTATCTCTTCAGCTCTTCTTCATTTTTTATTTTTGAAGGTTATAAAACAATCATTTAGACTTGCCAAACGCACTATTTAAGATTTAAGTTCCTGTATTTAGTGTGTACTAGATGGGCCAATTTTAGAGATATACTAAACACCAGACTACATTTAAATTCATTCACATGATCAGTGTATTGAAAAGGAAAAACTAAAATAATTTTATGAGTTGTGTGTTAACAATACTGCTACTGTTCTCTTATAATATAATGCATTTTTAAATTTAGTTTTGTGAGTTTCTTATGTATCTTGATTTTTAGTCTTCACAGCTGAGATGTCTTAAATAATATCTAGTCATAAAAGAATAATTTAAAAGGTTGATTCTAATAAGGAGAAATCCCCACATTTATTTTAACAAAGAAGAACCAAATAATGACAAATGTTGAACTTGGTTTGTATCTTCAATGCAATTTTGTTACCATTAATATGTAAAACATTTTGAAAATCTGTATCATGTAAATTTGTATCTATCATTATCAACATAAAAAGTTTAAGTCATATTTATTAACTTTTAATTTTGGGAATGACACTGAGCTGTATTTAGGACTCATTCCTGAGTCTACTCAGGTATCACCCCTGGCAGATCTTAGGGGACCATGAGATGCTGGGGACAAGAACCAGTGTTGGCTAATGCAAGCAATGCAAGCACCTTGCCCCCTGTACCATACCTTCAGCCCTAGTTTTAATCATTATAATGAAATATAAATTATCGTTAAATACTAAGACTTTGAACCGGGGCCATGCAAGTAAACCTCCTATATAAACTATGCTTTTTATATACTATTTTATCAGATTACAATGGTATATAACTAGTAGCTAGCATTTTGCAGCACTGAAGGAAGATTCATGTGTAATTATTTATAGTTATTATGAAGAAGATTGTATGCACGCATTACTTATATTGTTTTTTATTTGTTTATTTTCTTTTTAAGGTGTGGGAGTATATATATATATATATATATATATATATATATATATGTAAAACACAGAACCATTTAGACTTGCCAAACATGCTATTGAATGTACTTATATTTAGTGTGCACTAGATAGGCCATTTTTACAGATACAGTAATACAAGACTACATTTAAATTCATTCACATGATGAGTGTATTGAAAAGGAAAATCCAGTCCATATGAGTTTATGTTAACAATGAGTGATAGCACAGTAGGTAGGGCATTTGCCTTGCACGTGGCCGATCCAGGTTCGTTTCCTCTGTCCCTCTCTGAGAGTCTGGCAAGCTACCAAGAGTATTCCGCCCGCACGGCAAAGCCTGACAAGCTACCCATGGCGTATTCAATATGACAAACACAGTTACAACAAGTCTCACAATGGAGACATTACTGTTGCCCACTTGAGCAAATGATAAACAACTGGAGGACAGTGCTACAGTGCTGTGTTAACAATACTTTGTATAGATATTAAGGCAATTGGTGTGTGTTTTTAAAGTGATCTAACAAAGGAAAATAGCACTTCCAGTGTCTATCTTTTAGATAATCAGGACCATTACAATTTTTTTCCCCATTCATTATAACTTTTCACTGATTTTCAACTGTGGTTGTCTCCATCAGTTACAACATCAAGTGGTTAATATGGAAGTTGCTACACATTTCTATCTTTCTTGTTTTATGAAGCTAAAGTTCTGAATGAAAAGAATAAGAGTTCTAATGGAATTCTCCCCTGGGGCACATCAAGTTATTTCGTACAATGAAACACTAAGAAAGACAATTTATGGTGTGTGACTGCCTCTAATGAGACTTTTTCATCATTCATTTGTTTTCCATTAGTTCAGAAAAAAAGACATATGAACTACATAAAATCTTTTGATTGTACTCCACAGGGGACTTGTGATACATTAGAATTCTGGTGGACCACAATATTTTATAAATCTTATTGAAAAGAGAGCATTTAAAAATATTTTACATCTCCAATTTTCTATAAAGAATTTCTAAAACATTTTAAATGGTATTTAAATGTAAATCTAAATGGTGTCTCACAATATGCATTTTTTAAACCTAACTCCAGCTTCACCCTTAATGAGTACTTAAAACAATTTACAATTCTTATAATTCAGGTTTCCAAAAACATTGTTATTCATATGCAAATTATAAAACAGTGCTGAGGATTCTTATTGTAATTTGAGTCAGTAAGGTCCTGTTGCTTGCCACATGTTCTCTGATCTCAGTCATATTCATTGGTTGAGTTTCTAGAAAATTATAAATGAAAAACTTACCCACAGAGAACCAGAGAGATAGCATAGGTATTAGGTCTTGTGTCAGATCCTTCTTTTAGTACCTCAGAATTGTATGGTCCTCTGACCATGGCCAAGGTCTAGCTCAGTGAAGTTCTCAACTACCACCAAGTATAGCCCTAGGGGCCTTGGAACCAGAAGAAAGCATCACCTCATACTAAGAGCCTTGCATTAAGTTGTTCCCCTGGGGCACAGCATCAGGAACTTTATCACCAGAACCCCCTGAATATTGTTTCATAAATCCCCAAAAGGAACCATATAAACATGATTAGAGCCCGGCAAGCTACCGAGAGTATTCGATATGCCAAACACAGTAACAACAAAGTCTCCAATGGAGACGTTACTGGGCCCGCTCGAGCAAATCGACGATCAACGGGAGGGCCTTTACCTTTACCTTTACCTATGAATAAAATATTATTTATCTTCTTATATGATATAATATAGACCATATAATTCACATTTTTTCTTTTGGGGTCACACCCACTGATGCACAGGGATTACTCCTGGCTCTGCACTCAGGAATTACTCTTAGCAGTGCTCAGGGGACCATAAGGCATGCAGGGAATTGAACCCGAGTTGGCCTTGTGCAAGGCAAACGCCCTACCCACTGTATTATCACTCCAGCCCCATAATTCACAATTTTACTCCTCAAAAATCAAGATCACAATCATCCTGTTGTTTGTTGATTGCCTCAAGCAGGCACCAGTAATTTCTCCTTTGTCCTAGTCGTGAGATTCTAATAAGTGCCACATTCAAGGCTCTTTCAGGGTTAGGAGAATGAGACCCATCATTGTTACTGGTATTTGGCATATTGGGTACGCCACAGGGAGTTTGCCAGACTCTGCCGTGTGCGCAAACCCATTCAGTAGCCTGCCTGGTTGGCACCGTGTAATCCCATCAACGGCCAAGACCCAAAGGCTATAAATCCTTAAAAATGTGCATCATTATTATCTCTTCCACTTCCTAGCTTCATACCAGTTCATAGATTCTTTTTCATTAGATTTACTAATAGCTCCACAAATTTTCTCACCTTTTCTTGCCCTTCATGTATTCTTTTCATGTATTCATGTATTCCAATCAATACTTTTTGATTATTGAGATAAACTATGAATCTCAATTCATTTATTAGTTATTCTGGCTCTTTCATTTTCTCAGGAATCAACCTACTCATCATACAGGTTGACAGAAAATACTATAATGAAAGAGTGGGTGGATGCAATAAAATACAAAGAAAAAAATACTGATGACAATGGAGTTGATAGTATACCTGGTATTAAAAGTCATAAAATAGTGGGAAAACAATGTAAGAAAAATCTTGCACGTATTAAGATATTGTAAATTCTTCCTTAGGTCGGAAATGGTAAAAAATTTTATATATACTTTACAACTTAATTATGCATGCTATAATCTCTAGTATAACTATTAAAAGATGTTATAATAAATGAAGTGGAAAGGAGGAAATGACCTTGAAATTGTTTAATCTATCCTAAAGAAGGCAGAAAATGTAGCACAAAGAAAAAAATGAGAGGAGTAGCAAAAATCTTCTTCTACTAAAATATTCAAATATGTTGAGCCTCTAAGGGGGCTATATAGTTTACTTAAATAAGAATTATTAAATCAGGCATTAAAATAACAAAAAGTAGAAAATACAGAGACATCAATAAAGTATAAGCACTGTATAAATAAAAGGTAGTAAATCTCTGATATCCCTTACCTTTAGCCTGAATTTAAAGAAACTGCATCTGGGATTATATTATATCTGCCACCCAAATATTGCTCTAATACATATTTTTATCTAACCAGGATCAAACCAGACCTTCAAACGAAAATAATATTTTCTTTTTAAAAAGTTTTAATTGAAGGCTAGAGAGTTAATACAGTGTGTAAGGAGTTAGCCTTCCACATGCCCCACCTGAGTTCCATCCCTGGTACCCCATATGCATGCCTGATCCCTTGGGAAGTGATTCCTGAGTGCAGAGCCAGGAAAAAGCCCTGAGAACAGCTGTGTGTGGACTCAGATGAAAACACACACACACACACAATAAGGTAATGGAAAAATTTTTATCTTTAATCATTTATATTTCAAGTTTGCATTTGAGCACATTATAGATACAAAAGAAGTTACTAGAAATAAAAGAGGGAGCTTATATATAGTGATGAAATCCATACATGCATATACATATACACACATGTATATATACATATGTAATTATTTTTTCCAGCAAAAGTGAGTAGAGTTCCAACCATGAATTTACTTGGATGAAGACAAGGTGTATTTTTATCAGAGTAAATCTCTCTCCTATTCTCCGTTTTATAGCCATATCAATTTATCAACTTTTCCTATTTCTACAATTTCATTATTTGAACAAAAATGGAACCACTGAAATAAGCTCCCCCTAGAAAATTCATTTGTATCTATAATGTGGTCAAATATAAAGTTGAAATATAAAATGATTAAAGATAAGAATTTAATAATTACCTGATTTTATGTCCCTGTGTGAGTGTGTTTGTGTGTGTGTGTTGTGTGTGTGTGTGTTTATTTGGGGACACCCATGGCTGGTCTGGCCAATTCTCTGTAGATCAGCTAAGATGCCATGTGTCTCAGTGGTTCATTTTGGTTTTTTGATGTGTTGTATCTTACAGTACGGATATACCACAACAGTAAAAAAAAAAATGGTTGTTTTATCAGTTACTTCTTAAATGACCCTTTTTTTCCTACTACTAAGATATTACTACATAAAGCATTGCAATCAGTCACATAAAAGGTTTGAAATAGAAGTGAATAACTTTTGATTTATTTGTGATAAACGCTTAGTAGTGAATTGCTGGTTTATATGGTAAATTATTATTATTATTGATCACTTGATCACTTTACATCTCGTTACTCATCGATTATTATTATTGATCACTTGATCACTTTACATCTCGTTACTCATCGATCTGTTTGAGTGGGCACCAGTAACGTCTCTATTTGTCCCTGTTGTGTGCTAGTATAACGCAATAGTGTCTGCTCACTCCAGGAACACGAAGAGCCTCAAACTGATAGTTCAGGGTGTTGACAAAGAAGTCTGACCATCTCGTAGGTGGGCAGCCATGCGATCAATTCACTTCTCGTGGAATCCAGTCGGTAAAGGCTCTAGTCCAGCAGTCATCTCCAAATCGCACTATGTGTCCAGCCCATCTGATTTTCAACAGCTGGGCAAATGAGACAGTGCCCCTGATCCTCGATTGTTGACAGAAGTCAGAACTCCGGATTCCTTCTCTCACTTGAGTGAAGCATGATATTCCAAGCATAGCTCTTTAGATTCCTCTCTGGGAGACCCAAATAGAATTCCATTCTCATCCTGTTTTCATAGGGCCCAGGTCTCTGAGGCGTTAGTGAGGGAAGAACAGTGGAGTCAAAGAGATGTGCCTGGATCCAGAGGTTCTTTGTCCTCTTAGCTCTTTCTTCGACACTCTTGAAGTCGTTCCAAGCCTCTCTTCCGCCTGCACAACTCAGGTGCCAGGTCATTTGTCATGTTGACTTCTCAACCTGGGTACACATAACTGTTGCATTTGGAGATGTTTGTTCCACTGAGAGCGAATGGGACATCAGGAATGAGTTAGTTTCTCATAAACATTGTCTTCGTGAGGTTCTGCTGCAGTCCGACCTTTCCACACTCACAGTCGAAGTTGGCTAGCATTTGGACCGCTTAGCTAAAGTTTAGTGTTATTAGAATGATGTCATCAGCAAAGTGGAGATGGTGTACTTGCCAACCATCTATATTCTCTCCTATTCCTTCCAATTCAAGCTGTTTCATGACATTCTCGAGGGTGTCACTCCAGATATGTCATTCCCAATGTTCTCCCTTCCAAAATCCAACATCCATTTTGTCAGTAAAGAAGCAAACAGCACCTGGCCCAGACAAGGTCAGACCCAACAGCTGAAGAACTTGCCGTCAATACTCATCAATACACTGGCTCAGCTCTTCACACACTACCTGTCTGAATGCAAAGTTCCATTCCAATGGAAAACCAGCAGGACCTTTCTACTGTACAAAAATGGAGACATCCACGACATTGGCAAATATCACCAGATCTGCTTGTCTGTCGTGTCCATGCTGTTCACTCGAGTCATCCTGAATAGGATTGGCAGAACACTAGATGAACACTAGATTGGCAGAACACTAGATTGGCAGAACCATGCAAACAACCAGGTTCTGAAAGTATTCAGCACAGTCGACCATATCCACATGGTAACCAAGCTCATTGAGGTTTCTCAGGAGTTCAAGATGCTGCTCTGTGTAACATTCATTGATTTAAAGAAGGCATTTGACTCTTTTGAGACTGAAGTGGTCATCGAAGCCCTAGCCAAATAGGGTGGTAAAACTCAATACATCAATATCCTCCATGAGCTGTATTACAGATTCACTACCAGGATCTCACCATTCTACAAGGAAGTGATCATCGATGTCAAGAGAGGGGTTCATCAGGGTGATACAATTTCACTGAAACTCTTCAGTGCCACCCTAGAGAATATCATTATTATTATTATCATTATTTATTTATTAATTCATTTATTTTGCTCTTTGGGTCACACCTGACATTGCACAGGGGTTATTTCTTATTCATGCACTCAGGAATTACTCCTGATGGTGCTTGGGGGACTATATGGTATGCTGGGAATCGAAGTTGGGTCAGCTGCATGCAAGGCAAATGCCCTACCCACTTTGCTATCACTCCAGCCCCTATTATTATTATTATTATTATTATTATTTTTAACAAAATGTACATTTAATCATGCTACCAGATTGCACACCAGGCTGTTCCTACTTGGGGTGCCCTTGAGTAGGGCGGATGAGAGCCCTCCTCACCCCAAATGACACAGCCCCAGCAGTTGACCTCCACTACTCAACCACCACCACACTCCAGGCCATTTTCAGTAATAGTCACACCATATTTGATGGGGTTTGACAATAGGCAACAAATCATAGAGAGAAATATATATATATATATATATATATATATATATATATTAAGGCTTGGAATTCCTTCAAGAGCGTTGAAGAAATAACTAAGAGGACAAAGAACCTCCAGCACTGAGCACATCTCTTCAATTCCACGGTTCTTCCTGCATTAACATATGCCTCAGAGACCTGGGCCCTGCGAAAACAGGATGAAACGCTATTCGGGTCTCTCAAAGAGGAATCGAAAGAGCTAAGCTTGGAATATCATGATTCACTCAAATGAGAGATAGAATCTGGAGTTCTGATCTCCGTCAAAGCTCAAGAATCAAGGACTCTGTCTCATTTGCCAAGGCATCAAAAATCAGATGGGCTGGACACGTAATGAGGTTTACAGACAACCGCTGGACTAGAGCCATTACTGACTGGATTCCACAGGACATCAAAAGATCGCGTGGATGCCCACCTACAAGATGGTCAGACTTCTTCGTCAAGACCCTGAATGATCACTTTGAGGCTCTGCATGTTCCTAGAATGAACAGATGCCATTGGGCTACGCTAGCACGCAACAGGATTGAATGGAGACGTTACTGACACCCGCTCGAGTAAATCGATGAATAACGGGGGATCAAGTGAGATATATATATATATATATATATACATATATATATATATATATATATATATATATATATATATATCGGAGAGCCCGGCAAACTACCAAGTGTATCCTACCCGCACAGGCAGAGCCTGGAAGCTCCCTGTGGCATATTCAATATGTCAAAACCAGTAACTATAACAGGCCTCATTCCCCTGACCCTGAAAGATCCTCCAATCATTGGGAAAGACGAGTAAGGAGAGGCTGCTAAAATGTCAGGGCTGGGAGGAATAGTTACATTACTAGCACTCACACGAGTAAATCAACAAACAATACGGTGACAGTGATGCAGTGATACAGTATATTTTTTAAAAATGCCAGGGTCCAAAATATAGTACATTTTGTAGGACACGTGCCACAATCTCAGCCAACAAGAATTCAAAACTTGGTGTCAGATATGATCTCCAAACACCACTGGAAATTATTCTATTCTCAAGTACAGCGCTGTAGCACTGTCCTCCTATTGTTCATCAATTTGCTCAAGTGGGCCCAGTAACATCTCCATTGTA
This sequence comes from Sorex fumeus, assembly GCF_029834395.1. Lineage (NCBI taxonomy): Eukaryota > Metazoa > Chordata > Mammalia > Eulipotyphla > Soricidae > Sorex > Sorex fumeus. Next base: position 8,153,900 of record NW_026606067.1, on the reverse strand, counting down.
AGGCTTGTTGTTACTGTGTTTGGCATATCAAGTACGTCACAAGGAGCTTGCCAGGCTTTGCCACGTGGGTGAGATACTCTCTGTAGCTTGCCCAGCTCTCCGAGAGGGGCAGGGGAATAGAACTTGGGTCAGCTGGGTCATCCGCGTGAAAGGGAAATGCCCTACCACTGTGCTATCCTCAAGTGCAGATCTAGGAGTAATTTTGCATACAGCCAGGTTTTGCTCAAAAGCCTAACTAAATAAAAAAATTTAATTTAATTTAAATGAATTAAAAATTGATTCCAGCCATGATATATGAATGATGCAGTTCTTTTTGTATTCTAACATTTGGCATTGTGATTATTTTAGTAAGATAAGTACCATGATATCCCCCTTATATACTGGTTTTATTTTTATTTTTGATTTTTTGGCTGCATCCAGCAACCTCTTCAGATGATGGTTTAATTGAAGGATATCTGGGCTTTGAAAATGGACAACTGGGCTGGAGCAGGTAGGGCATTTGCCTTGCATGCTTCTGATCCGTGTTCAATCTGGCACCACATATGGTGCTCTGAGCCCTCCGGTAGTGATCCCTGAGGGTAGATAGAGACAGTATTATGCCCTGTAATGGCCCCAAAGAAAAGGAAAAAGAATGGGGCTAAAACCTGTTTTCTTCCCAAATCCCGGAGCTTTTGACCAGGCATGAGTTCCTGACCAGAAGAGATTCCTAAGATCCAAAAAAAGAGAAACAGTTACTGAGTGAAACTTTCGGGATAGACAAAAAGTCAACCAGTGAATCCTCTATGAAACAAAAAACACTACCACTAACAAAACTGAACAGAATTGCAATAACAAAACAAAACAAAACAAAACTTCACTTGAAGTATTACTTTCTCCTCAGAAAACTCTATAGAAACATGTATTCCGGATCATCAGTATTAAAAAGGGGGTTTTAATCTTGGTATTCCTTTCCCCAGCAATCCTGCTTCCCCAGAAAATGGTATAGAAATTCTTTAAGATCAGCAGAAAACACCATGGAAATGAAAAACTCTATTATCTGGCTGGAGGTGGCTGACTATATTTGGAGAACAGTGTGGAAAATATAATATCTAGCTTTTTAAAGTTTTGCCTAGAAACACACAGTGAATGAATCAGTCAGATCATTTAAAACCTCTGAGAATCCTGACCTCAGGGGACCATATGTGGTGTCAGGGATCAAAGTGGGGTCGGCCTCAAGTATGGCAAGAACTTTATCTGCCTACTCTCAGTCCATAAATTGCATTTTTAGACCTTTATATTTGTTTCTATAGCCTGAATTAGCCTGGAATGATTTCATTTCTGTAATTTTGGTGCGTGTTTAAAAGCAGTTTTATTCAGAATCATATTTCAAAAACCCCATACTGAAAAGATCTATTAAAGAAATCTCTTAAACATTTTCTACTAATACTTGATTTTCTTGTCATTAATTTTCATTTCCTTGTCCTAATTTATTTCGTTTCAAAGAACCATCAGCACCCTGGGACTGGAGCAATAGTACAACAGGTAGGGTGTTTACCTTGCTTGCAGCAGACCTGAGTTTGATTCCCAGCAACCCATATGGTCCCCTGAGCACTGAACACTGCCAGGAGTAATTCCTGAGTGCAGAGCCAGGAGTAAACCCTGTGCATCACCAGGTTTGACCCAAAAAGCAAAACAGAACAAAACAAAACAAAACAAAGACCCATTACCATCCTCATCTCATTCTCATTTTCACCAAGGCTGTATTGCTCTCTCTCTCTCTCTCTCTCTCTCTCTCTCTCTCTATATATATATATATATATATATAAAACAAATCTGTTTAACCTTTGTAACCATTTCTAAACTCCCATGTCTTCTTCCTTTTTCTTCTCTCCAGTTATCACCTTTCTCAAGCCATTCAATATTGTCATTATTCAATGTGCTGCTTTTACTCTCAGTTCCAGTCTCTCTTATCAATATACATTTTTTAATTTTCAGAAATAATTTTCAATGTGCAAACTCGACTATCGTGTTCTTTCAGTCATTCTTATATTATGCAATAGTCGATGTACCAGAACTTAACTCTTTGTTAAACTGGCCTTCTTTTTCTACAGTCCTATGGAAGCTAATTTTTTTTTTGGGGGGGGTCATACTTGGCGATACACAGGAGTTACTCCTGGCGGTGCTCAGGGGACCATATGGGATGCTGGGAATAAAAGTCGGGTCAGCCGCGTGCAAGGCAAATTCCCTACCCACTGTACTATTACTCCAGTCCCTATGGAAGCTAATTTTATTTTTCAAAAATAATATAACAATGATGGCATTCAAATTTATGCTCTTCAGTTTCAAATTTGTTTTCTCTCTTTCTTTGAAACACCCGCACAGCAAAGCCTGGTGAGCTACCCGTGACATATTCGATATGCCAAAAACAGTAACAACAAGTCTCACAATTTGTTGTGAGACGTTACTGGTGCTCACTCAAGCAAAGCGATGAACAATGGGAGGACAGTGCTACAGTGCTACAGTGCTTTGAAACATTCTAATATATCCATGATAGACCTGGGGACCTCACTGCTGGTGAAGAGTCTGACTTGGATGTGTGTGGCCATGATTGGAATCTCAGTACTGTCTGATCTCTGAAGCCAGTGTTGCCTCCAGCATACCACAGCCAGCATGTGCCAGCACACTACAAAATGTTTGTGAACACCATATCCATGACTTACACACATGGCAACAAGGGAATTGAAGGGGAAAATACCTTGGTCACTTTCTTCTTAGGTTTCCATGGTATCTCAGTAAAATCCATTGGTAATGATTCACTCTGACCCTAATCACACTACTCTTTCTCTCATTTCACTCACAATTCTGCCATCTCCCATTTGCAGACACAAACACACCATTTGTTCTGAATTGCTTATTTAAATAAAATATGAATCAAAGACAATGGCACTAAAACATGAGAGTCTAGAAATTTGTAAAGGACACCTTACACACTATCTGGAAAGGAGAAGATGGCAAATAGATTCTGGGTAGAAGAAAGATAAGAATTGAGATTTGTGCTTCAATTTATTTATTTTCTTTTTAGCAAAGTTATGAAACAACATAATTCTCCAGACTGAGGGAAGAAATATTTCTCAAAATCAAAGAGTCTGCACTTTATAAAAATTTAATAATAAATGCAGACTTTAAGTTACATTTTATTTATTAATGATGTGTTCTTTTATGTGTGTTCTATAAAATAAAATGAATACTACACTAATCAGATTAAGAAATGTGACCCAGTGTGATTATCCCATTAATTTTGTCAATTACACCGTGGTTGTTGGTTAACAGAGAGTATAATCAATATATCAAAATGAAAACGTGAATATGTCAGCCAATGTTTTAATTAAAAGCTTTGAGAAACACAAACAGAAGTGTTTAAGTGAGCTTTCAAGTTAAAAGTAATTTCAACATAAAGACACAGTTTACAAATAAAATTAATAGGGTGAAGGATCAACAAGGAGAAAATTAGAATTTCTTTTATAGTATAAGAGCACAGGGCACACTCAGTTGTATAAATTATGCAAACTGAAAGAAGAATTTTGTTTATTCTTACAAAATATATGGAAATATATGAGAACGGTAGCATTGTCCTCCCATTGTTCATCGATTTTGCTCGAGCAGGCACCAGTAATGTCTCCATTGTGAGATTTGTTGTTACTATTTTTGACACATTGAATTCCTCATAGGGAGCTCTCCAGGCTTTGCCGTGTGCGCGGAGCTCGCCAGGCTTTGCCGTGTGCGCGAGATACTCTGGGTAGCTTGCTGAACTCTTCGAGAGGGGCAGGGGAATCAAACCCAGATTGGCCGCATGCAAGTCATTAGAACAGTATATAATAAAAACCCTGAATTAGTGCTTCCAGAAAAAACAAATTACAAGTAATGTCTTTTGTCCCATTTGAGTTACTCCAGGTTTAAAATCATTAGTATTATTTAAATGAAAAAAATGATATTATAAACAAATTTAAATGAGGCAAATAAATTCTATTTGAGAATTTTAGGTAAATATAATTTTTAAGATACAACTCAAAATACTATTTTAACACTTTGTAAAACTGGTTACAATACTTTGAAAAACTGATTACATTATTTTGCAAAACTTTCTCCGTAGTACCTTATAAAATCAGATATAGGCAAAGGACATTTTTTAGAATGACAGAGATTTGGGGGGTTCATTAGGCACAACTAAGTGTTGGAGGTGTATGAAAAATTTTAATAATACAATGAAAATTACTATATTGTTGGAAAGAATATTTTGTAACACAAACTGAATTTTCATAAGGTCACCTAAAATACAGAGAGACCTTTTGTTGTCAGGGATATTATGCTACTGGTATTTGTAATAAGATTAATGAAGATATCTTATGCATGCAATGAAAATATAATTTATTTTAATTTGAGAACACATGGGAGCAACTCAATAGTCTGTACATTCATTTCTCTAAGTTCTTGAGTTCAAATGTTGTTTTTCTCATTAAATGTGACAGATTGACTTAATTCCATTTTTACACTGAATATATTAATGCAGCAAACAGCACTACAATTTTTAATTAGATAGAACAATGGTTTGCTAGTTTAACTATCATGAATACTCAGCATACAATATTTCGAAAGAAGTACAGTGTGCACACAACTGAACCGGGTTCGATTCCTCCACCCCTCTCAGAGAGCCCAGCAAGCTACAGAGAGTATCCTGCCTGAACGGCTAAAGCCTGGCAAGCTACCAGTGATATATTCTATATGCCAAAAATAGTAGCAAGTCTCACCAAGGATACATTACTGGTGCCCGCTAGAGAAAATCCATGAACGGGAGGACAGTGCTCTAGTGCAGTGCTCCAGTGTACAAATAATGATTTGTTTTCTCTTTACATTTTCTCCAGCTTTTATTGCAGTTCTGTGATCTGCAATATTACTGAGCATTCCTTGCATACTTCATTCCAACAATATACCTGTCATCAGTGACTGCTTCCTTCCACCGGTGTCCCAGGGGTCTCTCCCGTCCACTCTCACCCTATGCAGGTAAGCTCAGTTCTATAGACCAGTTCTGGGATTTTGTTTTAGGCTAATTGTATTGCCTTTCTCTGTTTCTTAATCATCCACACAGAGAGATCACTCTGTATCTGTCCCTCTCCTCTGACTTTACTCAGCATGAGAGATTCACATTCTGTCCATGTAGCAGCAAATTACATGATTTTATCTTTTCTTAATCTTCATTTTAATAAATTCTCTATAAACTGGTCACAACATACCTTAGCATCAGTTTTGACCAAAATATATTTATATTCATAGTAACATTCTGAAAAATTGTTCTGGAAACCTATCTATAATGAGAAAATAGAATTTCCACATATATAAACCAGTAGTGAAAAAAGATAAAGATGCTAATGTTGCCTTATATGTAGATATGATATATGCTGACCAATATGTAAAGACATTGAATTTGAAAATCAAATTTTCTGACAATATATATTTAAGATTAACTCATGAAATCATAAATTAAGAAAGGTTATATGATGGCATAATAGTGGCACTGGAAGAAATGATGAAAATCACCAAGGTTGTTTACAAAGTTTGCAAAAGAAATAATGCATGTATTTCAAATATATCATTATGATGATGTGTAATAGCAAGTTAATAATTGGTATCACTGTATCACTGTCACCCCATTGTTCATCAATTTACTTAAGTAGGCACCAGTAATATCTTCATTCATCCCAGTCCTGAGATTTCAGCAGCCTCTCCTTACTTGTCTTTCCCAATGCTGCCATATTGGAGACTCTTTCAGGTTCAGGGCTGTAGGATAACACTGTTTTGTCCTCCCTGCATAGTCTCAGGTAGTTTAGGTTTATTGGGTTGCTTCCATCACAGTGCTCCCATTCCTCTGTATTTATTTGTGACTTCTTTCTTTGTGCTCTGTTGACTTGTAAATATTGTTTTCTCTTCTTCCAAAGTCCTTTGCATAGTTTATTCAGAGCAATGTTCTTTTTATATGGACACAAGAAGACATACTTTTGTAAAGTGACTCCCACTAATATTTCCTTCCCTGGGCATCTGTTCTCTCACCTAAGCCTCAGCTGCCTTTACTTCCTAGCATCGCCAAAAGCAGGGTCCCGAGGAGGGACTGGATGGAACCAGGGCAAGCAGTACACTATCTGCTACCCTGGCTTAGAGATGGGCCTGGCCAAAGCGCCATAATGCCTAACTATAAGTTAAGAGCTTGGTCATGGACAAATTCTGTCATGATCCAAAAAGTAATAATTAGATTTGGACCCTGCTAGGGTTAGGAATGATTAATCTGGCCTGAGCTCTGTAGTCTGAGTCTGTGGCAAGATGTTCCCAGGAGAGCTGCCCTACAAGTCTCAATGTTATCTCTTACTGTGTCTATACAAAATTAGCTAGTATTGATATGTTTACAGTTATTGGACTGAGGAAAAGAGAAAAAACACTTTAGGAGGTATTTTTCCCTTGGGCAGTCAGGAAGGGCTTTGGAATACCTTTTAGGTTGTGTTCCCTTTGAATTAGGTGGGCCCTCAGGAAAAGCTTTCTTATGTTGATCTTGCTACCTGACTGTGTGCAGTGTCAATCCAGACTGCAGGGGAATAGGAGGCAAGAGATTTGGAGAGAGAGGCAGAGGGGAGACAAGAGTGAAGGAAGAGTGGATTGGAATAAACTGCAACTAAGACCAACCAGCCTGGCTCTCATTTCTTCCTTCATCTACCCTTGGCCAACAGCCTTCCCGATCCAGGCCACACACAATGGCTCTAGGGCACCGAACGCGGGTGGTGAGATAGAGCCATCCAGAGATCTCGTGAACACACAACCTTTGGTGTCTTTAGTTTTTTACACAGGGCAATGAGACCCGTTATTGTTACTGTTTTGGGCATATTGAGTACGCCATGGGAGATTGCCCGATTCTGCCACGCACTGGGCATTTGCTTTGTATGTGGCTGACCTGGGTTCAATCTCCAGCATCCCATATGGTCCCCTGAGCACTGCCAGGAGTAATTTCTGAGTGCAGAGCCAGGAGTAACCCTTGTGCATCGCCCGGTGTGACCCAAAAAGCCAAAAATTTGCTTTCTTGGCATTGTCATTATTTTTCCGCCGTTACTGGGCCCGCTCGAGGGCCTGTCCATGAGATTTATCATGAGATTTCCGGCCTTTTTTACCCCTAGCTGTGCCTTACCAGCCTAGCTGTACAGCCTCCAATGTTGGGATGCCCTTTCCAGGACAGCAGGATATTCCTCTACCCTCTCTTTTCTGACTCTCTTTGCCCTTGGATCAGTACAGTTGTTTTTAAATATAGTAAAAAAATGATTTTTGTTTGGTTTTAAGCCCAGTGATATTTATAACTGGAATATCATTTTAAATTGTTTTTGTATGGTAGGGTTGTATTATAATTATTATAAGACACTAGAATACCCACAGACAGTGAAAGAGAAATATTTTCCTATATTAAGCAAATTTTGTTTTAAAATTTACTTTAATTTAATTTAATTAATTTAATCAATATACATGCTTAATGGGCTAGAGTGATAGCACAGTGGGTAAGGCGTTTGCCTTGCAAGCGGCCAATATGGCCGACCTGAGTTGGATTCCTCTGTCCCTCTCGGAGAGCCTGGCAAGCTCCCCATGATGTACTCGATATGCCAAACACAATAACAACAAGTCTCACAATGGAGATGTTACTGAGCCCACTCAAGCAAATCTATGAATAATGGGAGGACCATGACATGCTTAATTGACCAGAATGATAGCATAGTGGGTAGGGCATTTGCCTTGTACGCGGCTGACCTGGGTTTGATTCCTCTGTCCCTCTCGGAGAGTCCAGCAAGCTACTGAGAGTATTTTGCCTTCACGGCAAAGCCTGGCAAGCTACTCGTGAAGTATTCAATATGCCAAAAACAATAACAAAAAGTCTCACAATGAAAACGTTATTGGTGCCCTCTCGAGCAAATCGATGAACAATGGGAAGACAGTGCTGCAGTGCTACATGCTTAAAATAGTGATCACATCATTTAGAATCTCTGTGTATAATAGCACTTGAATGAACTTTCTCCAGTAACTGAGTAGTATGAAACCAAGGAAGAAGAGTTATTTGTAACATGCAAGAATTTTATAGAGAATATAGGTCAGAAAAAATATGCCATCCAGGTAAAAACCATGTCCCCATCTGCCACTGTAAAAATGTTTTACCAGCACAATCATTCTCATTCATTTACCTGTTTTCTATGGCTCCTTATAGGCTAGTTGTGCAGTTGAATAGTTTTGACAAAGCCGATGGTGAAGACAAAGCTTGAAATATTTTTTCCATGATGCATTCCACAAACAATTTTCCAATACTTGGAATGAAATAGAAAGTTTCCAGCAGGCCAAAGTTGTGAGTTCCTTAATAACAACCCCAAGAATGTTCATTTTAATCATTAAATAGGAAAATCACAGAAACTTTGGTTGGCATAGATTTCTTATGGGTTCTCTAACACATTACCTCAGACTTGGCAGAATAAGGATCTTAGCTGATATTTTCATAGTTCTAGTGTCCGTAGGTCCAAAATCAGTTTAACTGGGATTCAAAATCAAGGTTTTATTCCTTCCACTTGTTCTATAGAAGAGTCCTTAATTTTTCAATCTCAGGGTGGTTGCTATCATATCTTAGTCTAGACCACACTGAATTAGTCTTTAAAACCAAAATCCTCAGCTACTTTAGTCTAATAGTTTAGTCTATAGTTTAGTCTAATATGTTCACTCACTATCATGTGTTTGTGTGGCATGGTGTGTGTGTGTGTTTGTGTGTGTGTGCTTCCCCCCATCCCCCTTTCTTTTCTTTCACACTTGGGCAACACCCCGTGATGCTCAAGTCTTATTCCTGGCTCACACTCAGGAATTAGTCCTTGAAGGCTCAGGTGACCTTATGGGGTGCTGGGTATTGAACCCAGTTCAGAATTACTCAAGGCAAGTGCCCTACCTGCTGTACTATTGCTCCAACCCCTGTTTCCTTCTTTATTTTGGAAACAATATTGTTTTGATTCAACAAAACTTGATTTAAAGGATGTGAGAAGAGATAAAGAGAAGAATTAGGTGTTCAAGAGAGAATACAAGCTTCTCCAGAGTAGATAAAACAAACAGAAAAATGACTGGGACCAGCCACAGGGGAACAGTGTTGAAGCAGGCACTGCAAGGATTAAGGAAAGAGATAGAAATAAGAGGGAAAAATCATGGGGTTAGGGTTCACAGGGTCTCGTAGATAAGAGATCCAACTGTCCTCCACTTACCTTGTTTATTGTTTAGCAACAGTCATAATTGACAGGGGAAGATGAATATTCTTTCGTAAGGTGCTTAACTATCTTGTTCCACCTGGGTTAGACTTATACATTTTTGTGGTCAATAGTTTACCAGGATGAATATGAATGGAAAAGTCTTTCTTGAGAGGAAATCGGGAAGGAGCCATATAGAACAGTTAGAGGAGCTCCATCAGAGCTCTGGAACATTCCAGGGCAGTGGTCCAAATACAGACTGCAGATTTGGGGACTCTGGTTTCCATCAAAAAAATATTCATAGGGGCCAGAGTGGTAGCACAGAGAGAAGGGCATTTGCTTTGCATGTGGCAGACCCAGGTTTGATCTCCAGCATCCCATATGGTCCCCTGAGCACTGCCAGGAGTAATTCCTGAGTGCAGAGCCAGGAGCAACCACTGAGCATCGCCAGGTGTGACCCAAAAAGCAATGTGTACACACACACACACACACAAACACACACGCCCATGCGCGCACACACACACACTCACAAAAACGAGCAAGTGAGAGATAGTATCCAAAGAAGAGCACGGGCATGAAGAGCAAACTGGATAAGAGTCTCAACCTAACTAAACTGGCAATACTTGCCAAATTCTGTAACAGTCACTGGTTCTAGAGGATTGGGGCATGAATTTGTCTTTTTTGTCGTTGGGAGGAAGATTTTTCAAAATTGAAAACTGTGAGAAAATTCCAGAACCTAATGTTTGAATCTAGTGCTCAAGAACAGCATTGATTACAATGAAGTGATGCTGGGAAAAACATAAGAGTTGGGAAAACCATAAAAAAAGTAAATGACGACATTGTATATAAGGTCTGAAACATACTTTAAAATGTGATTATAAATCACACATTTGGGGCTAAGAATTAATTTTAAGAGTATAGTATGTTTATATTCTATTATCTTTGTATTTATAATTATCACTCAGTTGATTTAGCTAATTCAAGGATTCTCAGACCTATCCAGACCTATCCTAGCTTTTGCCTTTCTAACTTTGACTAGTTACTACATGAGTTTAAAAAAATCCACTTGAATTAGAAATGTAATTGTGAATGAATTGTATGGGTGAATATTATAAGACAGGAAAATAGAAAAATATTTGAGATCCTTTTTTATTTTATCATCACTTTAATGGAATGATACAGATGGAATTACAGAAGAAGAATCTATGGCTTATAGACTTTCAATAATAGCCAGTTCTAAAATCCTGACATATTTTCTATTCCAGAAACAAAAAATAGTTATGGTATCTTAAAGCAAGATTCCTGTGATATTCCTTTTCCATCTATTGTTATGCTCTTATATAGATTATTTCTGGAAGAAGATATATAATAACTTTATTTACATGAATTATACCATACTTGTGATATGCTTCTATAATCTCAAAAGGGAATGAGGGAAACACAGTATACCCTAATGTAGAAATAGCTATAAGAGAATATAAGTATAAATAGAAAGGGCAAAGAATTAATGTAGATTGATATATTTTAAATAAATAAATAACTACCCAAATACATGTGTATATACACTTGCATGATGATGAGAAAATAAAGTTCAAAGGATAACAAGTAGTGTCACCAATATATTTCTCTCTCTACATAAGTGGAAACATCGAGAAACTTTTATTTATTTATTTATTTTAAGAAATAACATAGTAACATACCCTTGAGACCCTCTAGGGTACAGAGGTGAAGTGTCCCTTGTAAGGTCCCTTGGAACCCTGAGGGAGATTCCAGAGTTAAAACTCCACTAATTAGTAACTCTCCCTTTCCTGCCTCCTCCCTAGTAGAGCTTTAGAGTGAAACCATTTGCTGACTCTTCCCTGTTGGAATGTAAATTCGGAAACCATTTGTTGGGCCTTCCTTATCTATTACCTTATCCCCTTATCTGCCTCCACCAGAATGCAGGAGCCCTGAGCTGAGAATCAAAGGGAGGCGGGTGATAACCAAATGTCTGAGTTACCAGATACCCACTAGCCACAATGCCTATGTACGTAAATGTTGATCTTTGAATCTATAGGCTAAGGAGTGATGTACTTTTAAATGGATTGGTTAAGAAAGTATATGTTGTTACAAATCTATTAGCTATGAAATATGCGGGCCTTGCTGTAAAGGTCAGTGAAGGCCTATATAAGATCCCCTTTGAAGACGTTTGGGGTCTTGCCTCACCTATCTGACCTGCGTGTCTGTGCAGGCGGCTCGACCCTGGCTAGCCTGTCTTACAATAAAACTTGCTTGCTGTTTGCAGTCTCTAGAGTCTCTTTGTCATTAAAGGGAGATCACGATCCGCGTCCTAACATCCATAAATATCTAAACCACTAAATCCAACAATACCATAAGCATGAAACCCAAAATACAACAATTAAATTTAAAATAACAGTAGAGTCAGGTTGGAAAAAGGGCGAAATCAGGAGTAAAGACTGAGATAAGGATACCTGATGTAGAAGGGTAAGAAGTAGAAACGCTGTATGACTGCGAGTACATTGTAAACAGCTATTTAAATCATCTCTACCAAATAAAATTTTTAAATATATTTTTAATTGCTTGTGAATTTTGTAGCATGATCGCAATCTGTTAACACATATGTAAACATTAAACTAAAATTTAGGGTTTAAAAATAGTACATAAAATATAAATAAATGTTCTAGTTCTAAGTAAGCAAGAGGTTTCATATTAAAAATAAAATATGTCTTCATATTTTAATAATCTAGTATATTTTATATATTCATTAAAAATATTTGTCTATGTCATAGATATTGAAGATATAACCCATTAAGAACAATTTTCCATATGAAAATTTAATTTTTTAAATTAGTATGATTTTTCATTTAAGAAAAGAATATCTATTTTGATTATTTATTAATGAAAGAAGTCTTTGTTCCTAATTAAACTTTTAGAATTTATGTGTTATTATAAGATAATGCTTTAGGTGAAAAAAAAGTATCAAAAAAGATCTAAAAAGAGAAGTACAAAGTGGAAATGGGAATTTATTCAGTAAGTGTGGTTGCCAGCCTAGATCATTTAATGATATTACAGTTTATTATACTGTGCAGGAATGTTAATTAATTTGAACATTTTCTGTTAGCCATTTAAACTGAACATTTAAAAAAAATACTAGTTACTTAATTCACAATATGCCACTGTACAGTTTAGCTTTCTATTTTGGTTTAGAGCAGAAAAATAAACTAAAATATTTCAAAAATTCATTCCATACATTTGTTTCCTAGAAACCAAGTAGTGAAATGAAGAATAAAGATGATCCAGGTAATTATTATTAAAAGAAATTCAAAAGTATGCCTCTTTTTTTTTTTATTAGTGAAACACCACGAGGTACAGTTGTAGATTTAAAATTTTTTGTGCTTGGGTTTCGATTATACAATGATCAGATACCCATCCCTCCACCAGTGCCCATTTTCCACCACCATGGATAATATCCCCCCCCCATCCCCATCCCCCCATTCCCCATGCCTCTGTGGCAGGGCAATCTCCTGTGTTCTCTCTCTCCTTTTGGGTGTTGTGGTCTGCTAAAGAGGCATTGAGTGGCAAACATGTTCAGTCCATAGTTTACTTTCGACATGCATCTCCCCTCCTGGGAGGATCCTCCAAAAACCCTTCATTTGGTGCTCCCTTCTCTATCTGAGCTGCCCTTTCCTCTAGAATGCCCGGCTGGCCACTAAACTATGGAGTAATCCTCCTGGTGCTGATCTCAGCTATTCTTGGGTATTAATCTCATATTTTGTTACTTTATATCCCCCAGATGAATGCAATAAAAGTATGCCTCTTGAAGCACATCTTTAGGATTTTATTTTTGTTTGTTTGCAACACTATTACATAACTGAAATTATTATGTAGGGAACTTCGAAGAATACCAAAAGCTAGCATCCAAAACTGTGCTGAAGTGCTTTCATTACAACAACTGAATATAACTGCTATACGGTGAAAGATAAATTTAATCCTAACATTTCACCAATGAAGTTGAAAGAAAAGATAAAAGGTGAATAGTATGTATAGCTTAACAAGAAAAACATGACTATAGAATTAATATATCAGGCCATTAAATGATGACATAAAAAGGAAGATTTCATAGACAAGTATGTGTTCAATGACTAATTTTTCTCCTCCTCCTCATTGTTATTATATTACTATTATTGACCTCACATTCATTGCTTTTTCCTTTCTTACTGCCATTGCTAATCCCTCCAATCATATGTACTCTAAACTACAAAGGGGAAAGTGAGTTCATAATATAGTTATTCAACTGGCCTTTTTAAAAAAAAAAATGTAGTTCCAAAAAGCTAATTGAATGTGTCACCCCTTTTCTGCTTGGAAGAAACTGTCTGCTGTCAGCATGGTTTCACTCATATAAAATTGTCATTGCGGTTATCTGCCTGCCCCTTTCAGGAAAGGTGTTCTGCCTTAAAGGAAGCTAAGCCAGAAATCCATTTTGATAATACAATCAAAGATTGATGGCCTCTTTGAATCTGCGAGTCCTGGCATAATTGTATTAAACTGCAGCTCCTTCACAAAGATGACAGACATAAATACTCTAACTTGGGAGTTCATAGTATACTATGTGCATCTTACATACAGTAGCCCCATCGTACTGGACATGCATTTCACAACCCAGAGGTTCCAGTGTCTGTGTCTCCAGGGAGCTTGTTAGAGATATAAATTATTGCGTACCACTCCAGTAAACTGAGTCAGAACTTCAGGCAATAGAGACTCAGCAATTTGTATTCGAAATTCTTTTCAGGAGATTCTAACTCAAGTTGGTTGCAGTTTTGAGAAATAAGTTGAAAAGAAATAGCCAGGGTTAGAGGGAATTACCTGAGACCTGGAATAGAAAAATTCTAAATATGAAAATTGTCTCTCTCCTCTAGGAAGCAGCTTAGGGTTATTTTTTACTATCTTGTCCCTTGTGTAGATATCAACTGTGTTGAAATTGTTTCTCAACCAATTATCAACTATTGGTGCTCAAAAAATATGCTTAATATGTGCTTTATAATTTTTCATCACATGTGATTAGCACATAAGTGGTAGACTTTATTGATTATCTATTAAGAAATTAATATAGTCTTGTTATTCTTGTATTTGATTTTTCATAATTAATTTTTGTATGTTTTCTTAGGAAAAATTTTTAATTCTGGGGGCTGGAGCAATAGTACAGTGTGTAGGTCATTTGCCTTGTACGTGGCCAACCTGGATTCAATTCCCAGTATCCCCTATGATCCCCCTGAGCACTGCCAGGAGTGATTCCTGAGTGAAAAGCCAGGAGTAACCCCTGTGCATAGCCAGGTGTGATCCAAAAAGAAAAAAATTAATTCTGTATATTGTATAGAAATGGTGTTACATACTAAAAACTAAAGAAATGGAAAAGAAAACAACATATATCAAATTTGAAGTTGCATATTATAGTATGTAAGACTGTGACCCAAGATATAACACATGTCGGATTGCCTTTCTATTTGTTTAAATATTTGCTATTAGCTTCCTTTCGACATTTGAATACTTTCACATTAACCATCAATTTCAGAACTTCATTCACTTTACCTACATAAAGCCAGTTTCCATTTGACACTGACAACTTCACTTGGCTGTTTTCTCAGACCCTTGAAATTAATACACCCCAAACTGAACTCTGATTCACTTTTGTTTTCTTCTCTACCAGCCAAATGGCTCCTTATCCAAACTACTGTAGCTCACAAAATGAATACTATTTTCATTAGTATTGTTATACCAGAACTTATTCTTAATTCTTCTCTTGCTTTCATTTTGCATTTCATACGTGATCTTTTAAGTCTTTTTTTCTTTCCCTCTCCTCTAACCTCTAGCTTCAAATGTAGATACTCATGGGACTGAAGTAATAGTGCACGTAGGTCACGTTCCTTACACGTTGCCAATGCTAGTTCAATCTTCTGCATCCCATATGGTCCTATGAGCACAGGCAGGAATGATTCCTTAGTGCAGAGCCAGGAATAGCCCCTGAACACACTGGGTGTGCCCCCAAACCAGTTTTTTTTACATTTAAAAATAGGTGCTCAGAAGTTGACTATCTAACTGGCACCCTCTTGACTGAAATCACAATCCCTCCTCATGTGCTTGAACAGTAACTACTAACTCCTGTCCCTGTTTAGGGTCCTGTTCTGCCTTAATCTTTTCGCTACACAGTAGCCAAACTGGTGTGCTGACAAGTAATTTAAACTTGGCATCTCCTTCAAAAACAAAAACAAAAACAAACAAAAAAAAACAAACAAAAAAACCCGTATTTCTCTTTTATTCAGACAAAACATCTGTCTCCCACCTTAGCATTTTGCACACACTGTGGGGCCAATGCTTGTTCCTTTGACCTTAAGTTTTCAGGAACCAATAGTATGTAAAAACATTACTGAACATGTTGAATAAAGAATACATACCAAACTCAAACAATGGTCTCACTATTTGAATATAATGGTACTGTCAGATAGCTCTCAGTGTTTAAACACAATCTCAATTTCTATTTTTCTCTTTATCCTAGTTTATAGCTCCGTCTTTGAACAGGCAGAATGACACACTTCCATTTAATCAAAAGAAAGATATTATCACTCTTACTTTTCATCTTCATTCTTTTGTAATATAACTCACAAGTTACCAAATAAGACATGAGCAACATCATACAGGATGTGTTCAATCAGGTATCATGTTAACGTGGTTACCTTTTCCTGAACAGCCACTTAAAATTCTGAATTTTCAAACCAGCTGTAGTCAGCTGTCAACATCTATGTATAATTAGAGTCTCATCTTTGGACTTGGAGAGTTAACAGCTCCCCTTCCCCAGTACTAAATTGTAATGCTTCTATCTAAACATCTGACTATACATGGAGCTCTATAACCAAAATTATTTGTAACAGCCTACTAACCTGCGTGTTTGCCGGCCCCTTCTCAGAAATTCCCAGTTTATTACTAAAATTCACTCCAGGTCCATAATCTCCTTATGAATTTCCCAATTAATGTGGATTACCTCCCAATAAAATCAAAAGCCCATTACAAGTCAGGAAGCCTGGCTGTGGCCATAAGCTAACTGGTTCTGGGCTGTCACAAGCCAATTAAATCTTTTCTGCTTACAGCTCAGACCGATGTTTTGGTATTTCTATTGGCAACCATAAAAAGACAAGAACCCTTAGGTCTTAGGCTGGTCGTACTATCCAAAACACTCTGAATGGATGTGGGATAACATTGATTTGTCCTTCCTGCATAGCCTCAGATAGTTTTGGTTTTGGTTTATTGGGTTGCTCCCATGACAGTGCTTCCATTCCTCTGTGTTTATTTGTAACTTCTTTCTTTGTGCTCTGTTGACTTGTAAATATTGTTTTTCTCTTCTCCTTAAGTACTTTGCATAATTTATTCAGAGCAGTGTCCTTTTTGTATGGACACAAGAAGACAGTATATACTTGGCTTTTGTAATGTGACTCACTGATATTTTCCTCCTGGGCATCTGTTCTCTCACCTAAGCCTCAGCTGCCTTTACTTCCTAGCATCACCAAAAGCAGGGTCCCGATGAGAGATTGGATGGAACCAGGGCAAGCAGTAAACTATCTGCTACCCTGGTATCGAAATGGGCCTGGCCAAAGTGCCATAATGCATAACTATAAGTTAAGAGCTAGGTCATGGACAAATTCTGTCATAATCCAAAAAGTAATAACTAGATTCGGACCCTGCTAGGGTTAGGAAAGATTAATCTGGCCTGAGCTCTGTAGTCTGAGTCTGTGGCAAGATGTTCCCAGGAGAGCTACCCTACAAGCCTCAATGTACCTCTTACTATCTCCATACAAAAATAACTAGTATTAAGATGTTGATTGAGTTATTGGACTAAGGAAAAGAGAAAAACACCTTAAGAGGTATTTTGCCCAAGCAGTCAGGAAGAACTTTGGAATAGCTCCTAGGTGGTGTTTCCTTTTGAACCTGGTGGGCCCTCAGGAAGGGCTTTCTTATGTTGATTTTGTTACCACTGGGTGCAGTGTCAGCCCAGGAAGACAAGGGAGTTGGAGAGATAAGAGAGCTGGAGAGATGAGAGAAACAGCAGGGCAGCAAGATGGAGTGTGGAGAGACTAGCAAGGGGGACAGAGGGAGAAGGATGTAGAACAAGAATACAGGAGCAGGTATGAGAGAGAGCCAGGCTGCGAGATGAAGAGCAGAGAGATGGCCAGGAGATACAGGAGGAGACAGGAATGAGGAGCAAAGTGTGACTAGAATGGGAGGCTCAGAGAGACTGGGGCAGGCACGTGGGGAGAACGGAATAAATGGCATCTGATCAATCAACCGGCTTGGCCCTAATTTCGACCTCTGTCTGCCGCACGGTCCGGGCCGCCCCTGGCTGGCGGAATGGCTCAGACCCACTCCGGAAGCAGGCGGTGGTGGGGAGAGCCATTGTTGCGCCTCTCTCTGGCCACCCTCGAAGATTTGGCCCTGTCTCCTATAATTCTCTCCACATCAATCTGCTTACCGTGCTGCTTGAAACTCCTCCAGAAAGCTGGGTGCTCTGAGTTTTGATGATGTCATTGCAAAAAAATTTTATAGACTGATTCTCACCTGCAGTTTTAAAATGGCAATTTCTCAGGGCTGGAGCAATAGCACAGCAGGTAGGACGTTTGTTTTGCACATTGAACACACCATGGGGAGCTTGCCAGATTCTGCCATGAACTGGGCATTTGCCTTGCATGTGGCCTACTCGGGTTCAATCCCCAGCATCCCGTATGGTCCCCTGAGCACCACTAGGAGTAATTCCTGAGTTCAGAGCCAGGAGTAACCCCTGTGCATTGCCAGGTGTTACTCAAAACGCAAGAAAAAGAAAAAAAATGCAATTTCTCATTGAAGTATTTTTCCTGACTGCTTAACCAAAGTTCCACCACCTCACATGTACGTTTCCTTGTTTTCATTTCCTCTTTTTCCATTTAGCTCGAGCAGGCCCAGTAACGTCTCCATTGGAGACTTTGTTGTTACTGTGTTTGGCATATTGAATATGTCACGGGGAGCTTGCCAGGATCTGCCGTGCAGGCGAGATACTCTCGGTAGCTTGCTGGGCTCTCCGAGAGGGGCAGAGGAATCGAACTCGGGTCGGCCATTTAGCATTATTACTATTTCTAGTTTTATCTAGTTATATTCATCATTGTCTGTTTGATCCACAAGAATTCAAGTTCCACATGGTTAAGGATTTTTGCTATGCCTAGAGTGAGTAGGATAGTGTCTACTAAATAAAAAGTTTCTAATAAATGTTTATTCCATGAGTGAGTAAATGAATGTATGAATAAGTGAATATTCTGCAGAACAAAATGTAAATGATTTTTTAAAATCAATAAATTTATTAAAGTTATTATGGGAGCCATCAGTAGAAAATACATCTTAAGGTAATTTACAAATAAAGAGAATTAATATGGCCCACCTCCTGATAATCTTATATAATTTCCTAAACTGCCAAAGGATTCACTGCTTCTAAATGACTTGCCTCAATATACATGACATCACTCGATACTTCAAATATAATCAAACACCTTCAGGAAAAGGTCACTTAAACTAGTTTTCAAAGAAGATGGACTTTCAAGGTTTCGGTAAAGTTAACTGTCACTCTAATTCTGTTAGTCCACAAGTTAAATTCTTTTAATGGTTCATTAGGAAATCACAATAGTCTTCAACCATGGGTTTTCTATTCCAGTATTTTCCAGGAGGAAAAATGAACTTACAAGCAACCAAACAAATAAAATTCTTAAGTCAGCATATAATATAGTCGTGAACATCTACTCGGTTTAGAAATTTTTGAAAATGGTATATTACAGAGATTTTTCAAAATGTGTCTTTCTTAGTTAACTTAATTTTTATGAATCTCAAAACATACGTTGTTCATATACAAATAAATTAAAAGTTGAACATTTTGCAATTATAATGATGTCTACATGTAAATATTGCTGAGAGGATCATTAAGCCCAATTTAATCATTTTAAAAAGAAAAGAATATAATTTCAGGAAAAAAATATGGATACAGAAAAGACTGTTAAGAAACAAAAAAGAGGGGATGGAGCAATAGCACAGTGGGTAGGGTGTTTGCCAATCCGGGTTTGATTCCCAGCATCCCATATGGTCCCCTGAGCACCGCCAGGACTAATTCCTGAGTGCAGAGCCAGGAGTAACCCCTGTGCATCTCCGGGTGTGACTCAAAAAGCAAAAAAAAAAAAAAAAGAAAAAAAAAGACTGTTAGGAAATAGATTGGAAATAGATTTCTCTACACTCGATGCTATTTTATATACTTTCTACAAATATATATATTTTTACATTATTTTTGTGAATATTTTATAAAATATATAAAAATTATCAAATAATTCATGAGATAAGAAAAGTAAAATTCAAATTAAAAGTTATTTAGCAATGCATCAGTAAAATAGATTGCATAGTTTAAATATATGATTTTATTTAAAATGATAAACATGAACGGGGAGAGAGCTCAAGAGAGCAAGTTCATTACATACTCTGCATATTCATCTCTGATACCACTTGATTCCATGAGCATTTCAGGAGTGATTTCCAAGCACTGAGCCAGGAGTAGCCCTTTAGCATTTCTGAGTATGATTGCACAAACCAAAAGTAAACTAATAAAAAAACATATATATTGCTGACTATTTGTCACTGAATTAAAGTATTTAAATATGAATCTAGAGGTCTGACATTTTTCATCCACAATCAATTTTCATTTTTTTCTACTTATTTTCAGATAAAAACTTTTAAAGTCTTGCGGAGCATTATTATATATAGTTAGTTATATAGAATAAACTAATATATAAAATTAAAGTAGTTATATAGAACTGCTTACACTATCATACATAGAAAATAATAGTTTATAATATTCTTATATTTTTTCATGTTCCAGTAAATATTCTTGAAAAATTATTTATCCTTTAAGTTTGCATCTGAATTGTTTTTATAAAATTGTATCTAAAACAATAAACTAAAAATAATACAAATAACTTGAAAACAAATCTAAATAATGACTATATCTGTAATATAGGGGCAAATGTGTCATAATATTTGGGATCGACCTGTTGGCCCTGGATAAAAAGGATCAATAAGTACCAAAGGTGTGTTTTACTAAGGAAATGAATACGTTGTTTAATTATAGTGTTATTAAAAGGATGTTTAGTGTAGGATGACATTGCTTTGTCCTTTCTCCACAAGTAGGTTAGGTTTATCTGGTTACACCCATCACAGTGCTCCTGAGGCATTTCCATTCCATTGTATTTATCTATAAATTCTTCCCTATGCTCTCCTCCCCAACCAGTTAATCAGTTTTCCCCCTAATCAGACTCTGTTAACTTGTAAGGTTAGATTCCTCAGAAATCTATGATTTTATATGTATGAGTGAAATATTGCCTTTCTCCTCTCCTTATGCCTTATGAACAGTTTACTTTAAAGCAATGCCTTTTTTGTATGGATACAGGAAGACCGTTAACATTATGCTTTGTAACTTAGGATTTAATTGACTTTGAATATTATTCACTCACGGGCATCTTCTTTCTTGTCTTAAGCCTCAGTTGCCCTTAGTTTCTAACACCCTAAAAGCAGGTCCTGACGAGGAACTGAATGGACCCAGGGCAAGCGTTGTGCTACCCTGGCATTGAAATGGGCCAGGCCAAAGTGCCATGATTCTTAACTATAAGTTAAGAGTTTGATCATAGACAAATGCTGTCATGATCCAAAAGTAACAACGAGACCAGGATTCTGCTAGGGGTGGGAAAGACTATCTGGCCTGAGCACTGTAGTCTGAGATCAAGATGGTCCTAGGAGGGCAATTCTATAATTTTAAGATATTTCTTACTGTATCCATACAAAATGATTTATATTATATATGCTTATATTCTTGTCGGACAAGGAGAGGAGAAACACACCAATGTGATTCTGCTCTAGGGTGGGTCGTCCTGCTGAAAGAGAATCTGTCCTAGGAGCGGCTTTCCCTTAGGGAAAGAATTCTAACCCCATTGATTGTGACTGCACCTATGTGTAATTGTTACCCCAATCCCTCATCCGGAGAGATTTAATGAGACTGTAGAATGGTCAAGGGGAGGCAGAGGCAGAGAAGAGAGACTGGTGTGGAGGGAGAGAAGATTGGAATAAACTGAGACTAAGACCAACCAGCCTGGCCCTCATTTCCTTCCTTCGCATTCCCATTGCCATTGACCTCCCTGGGGTGGGGGAAGAAGGGTGAGACTACCTAACGCTGGCGGTGGGAGAGATAGAACCACCGTCGCAGCTGTGCCCCTTTCTTGAGTTTACATAGTTTAGCAAGACTCTTCTTTTTTTTTTCTCTCTTTTTGGGTCACACCAGACGATGAACAGCGGTCATTCCTGGTTCATGCACTCAGGGACCATATGGGATGCTGGCCTGGGTCATCCTCATGCAAAGCAAATGCCCTATCCACTGTGCTATCACTCCAGCCCCGAGCAAAGACTCTTCTATAGTATTGATTAGTATTACTATAATTTGTGTGTTACTAATATGGGTGTTCTTGTCTCAGTTACTGAAGATTAACATTAGTTAAGCGGAAATCATATAAACAAATCTATTCACAGCATGCATTAATTCACTCTGTCAGGGTCAGAAGCAGAACAGACATCACTGTAGTGATGAAAAGAAAGACTGAGCTTCTGAATGTTAATGTATACAAGCACGTCCTAGGCAAACAGAAAAAAGAAATGAAATGTATGTGTTATTTTATTTATTTATTTATTTATTTATTTATTTTATGTGGGAGTACTGCTATGCATTCAGCCACTGATTAGCTGATTGAATTGGGCATGAACTCCACTTTACTTTTTTTTTTATAATTTTATTTATTTTTTTTCTTATATTTATTTATTGAATCACTGTGGGAAAAGTTACAGAGCTTTCAGTTTTAAATCTTGGTCATAAAATGATCAAATACCTTTTCCTTCACCAGTACTCATTTTTCACCACCCAGAACCCCAATATACCCCCCTCCCACCCTTCCCAATGCCTATGATGCAGATGATTTCCACTTAACTATTCTCTACATTGATTACATTCATTATTTCGACAAAATATGCACAATTATTGTTTAGAATTCCCCCCCCAACAATGAGAATTGCTGAAAAGACATTGTGAAATTGTGAAACTTTGTTTTCTATAGCTGATTATGAGAATCATATAATGTTGAGACTACAGTTTCCCCATCACCACTGGCTCATACCTGGCTTTCCTATTAGCTCTGAGGTGTCGTCCACTTGGCTGCCGGGGCGGGGCGGGGGGGGAGGTTGAAGGCAGCAACACCCGTTCCCTCCCGGGGAGGCATGGTGCCATAGTTTAATGCATGGTCCATTCGCTTTTCTTCTGCAAGCTGCTGGGCTCTGCATTAAGTCCTTTTGCCTCTGGAGCCATGGCCGTGCCAGAGAGCCATTTTTGGGGTTCAACTCATGACCTCAGTAGGGCATGAAGGACAAGCCAGTACCGCCCTCCTTCCCATGAGACTGCAGTTTCCCCATCACCGCCGGCTCATACCTGGCTTTCCAATAAGCTCTGAGGTGGTGGCCACCTTGCTGCTGGGGGGCGGGGGGGAGGCAGAAGGGAGTAACACCCTTTCTCTCCCAGGGAGGCACGGCACTGTAGTTTAACGCATGGTCCATTCGCTTTTCTGCCGCAAGCCGTTTGTGGGGGGCAACTCATGACCTTGGTAAGGCGTGAAGGATGAGCCGGTACTGCCCCCTTCCTATGAGACTGCAGTTGTCCCTTAACTGCTAGCTCATACTTGGCTTTCCAATAAGCTCTGAGGCAGCGGCCACCTTGTATGCAGTCCAGATGCATTTCTGCCAAAAGCGCTGGGTTTCAAGATTTGTTTCTGAGTCTCAGGGATCATGACCGTTAATCAGCTTGATCAGCAGCCAAAGGCCGTCTGTAGGCGGAGACTCAGGGGTCTCATTGGGATGGGGAGGAATGGGCCGGTTCAACCCCCATCTGGTGAGGCCTCATGTGTCTCGCACTGTAGGCCCAAACCTGACTGTCCAGTGGCCTCTGGAGGATGGCAGTCACCAGGCCTCCAGGGGGAACAGACCAAGGCATGGAACCTATTCCCACCTGGAGTGGCCCAGCACCAGTAACCTACTGCAGGAACAGGATACATTTCTGCCAAAAGTCTTCGGGTTCCGAGATTCGTTTCTGAGTCTCTGGGATCATGGCCCTTAAGCAGTTTGATCAGGAACCAGAGAGGCCACGCCTTCAATTATATAGCTGAGCTGGAGGTTATTTGTGGGTGTGTCTCCCACATACCTAACTTTTGACCATTTACTTTCTTGGTAAACTTTGCCCCAAGTTTTTGGGGTCTGGCCAAAGGCACAGCAGCAATTTTGGGGTATCTGAAAGTCTGACAGTGCCAACAGGCTGCTGATGCACTCGCCTCACAGGTACATATTGATTTGCTGGCGGCACCATATCTCCATTTGTTTGTTTTTTTGCTTGCATGGTAGACACTAAAGAACACTGGAGAAATTGCTGCAAATGATCAGAAGGAAGAAGGGAGATGATCGCCACATTTACTCCTTGAATGGTTCTTAAAATTCATTTAGTTCTATGCATATAGATATATATGTCCATATGTAACAATATATAAGAAATATGATGACATTTTAAGTAGGTAGCATTATTTTATATTTTATGTTACTTTAAATTAATATATATATATATATATATTTTGCTTTTTGGGTCACACCCAGTGATGCACAGGGATTAATCCTGGCTCGTGCACTCAGGAATTACTCCTGGCAGTGCTTGGGGGACCATATGGGATGCTGGGAATCAAACCCAGGTCGGTCGCATGCAAAGCAAATGCCCTACCCGCTGTGCTATTGCTCCAGCCCCTAAATGAATATTTTTGACCTAAATAATTTTGCTTTTAAGTATTTATTTTTGTAAAATGGTGCTGGATATTACTTTACCAAGTTAACGGAATTTCTACTTTTAATTTTAATTCTAGTAAGAGTTTTACTTAAAAACTCATGATTATTTTGACATTGTTTTTATTTTTTCACTTGTATTCAGTAAACCTTAATTTCTGGAAAGATTTATGGAGTGTATTCATTATGAATGACAAAACCGATAGTACCATAATGACTACCTTTTTCTAGGAAAATAAAGACATTATTAGTGATTAAAACATGAACTCATCTTGAAAAAATATCCATTTCTGAGGTAGTGTAAAAGTATAGACTATTACTTTAATAGTTAATGATAAATTTTCTTATGAAAACTGAGGAAAATAGACCAGTGTGGAGATTTCTAACTAAACCCTGTGATAAATGGGTAAAAATATAGCTTCTACAAATAGAATTGCTTCTAGAAAAAAATTAATATAAGATTCATTATCATTTTTATCTTAAACATTATTATCATTCTTAAAATAGTGTTTTACTCCTTTTGCAAAACTTATTTCCAATAATTAAATGTTAATAGAAAAAACATATCCATTTGGGAGCTCTCATTTTGCATTCCAGAAGCACTCTACCCAGAGCTGAAGAACAAAATCACAAGTTTTTCTAAATGACACATTCTCTTCAGAAATGAACCAAAATTATTTTCTGAGAACAAAATGATTCTGTTTCTATAAGCACTGGTACTGCCAAGAATATTAAAATAATCCATGAGCAGTGTGTTGCTGATTTTCCATTTTGTCAAGTCTTCTGAATAGAATAATGTTAATTCTGTGTTCTTTCATGATAATCTACTTTTTATGCCTCTTTGATTTTTCTAACTGAAAGTTGAAAAGCTTCACCAAGGATCTTGGAAAATGTGGAGAGAATAGTTACACTAAGTAAAAAACTATATTTCTAAAAATGGGTACAGTATCATAAGTTCTATATAATAATTTTTGAATAACAGATGAACTAGAGTTAACAAAAACTAGTGATTTTATAAAACTCATTCAAAATACATAAAAAAGAAAAGTTACTTTAGATCATAATTTAGGAGAATATTAAGTATGAAATTACCACCATTGAAAACCTAATTTAAAAGATTATTACCAAAAATCAATATCTTTGAAAATGTTCTAAATATATCTAGGATAAGTTTTATTAGAAAGTAATTCTCAGTTTATCTGTCCAATATTTTTTCACCATTTTAAAAAGTTTTAAGTTATCTTTATTAAATGATATCTTAGAAAGTTTGTGTTATTATTATGAAGCTGGACCAAAGAAATTAAGAATTTAATTAATAATTCTAGAACAAGAAATTTTCAGGAATATTTGAAAATATTGACAGTGTCTTCTCTTGCCTTGGCCTAATAGATGAGTATAGAAAAGTTTACCATATATCTCTTTGAGCAAGAGAGATAGTACCAGGTTCAAGATAGTTGCTTTGGGTTGACCCCCAAGTTGGATCCCAGGCACCTTCAGGAATAAGAGTCAGGATTAAGCCCTGAGTAACATGGTTGTGGCTAAAAAGAACAAACAAAAAGAAAAGGAGAAGGAAGGAGTTGGAAGAGGAGGTAATTCATTTGTATGCAGATTGGAGTTATTTCTCAGGAGATCAACCCCTAAAGGGATTTTTTTTTAACATCCATCAGTCTGCAACTCAAACTTCATCTATTCTGTAGAATTCTAGTAACCTTGGAGGGGAGCAGGTTGAGTTTTCCTCCCCACCCCGACCAGGGCTCCAGCAGCTGAAGACCTCCAGAACCAGCCACCACCATGCTGAGACCACTCTCTGCACATATGAAGGTACCGGCAGGGGAACAAAGGCAAGCGGATCCTGAGGCTGAGATCTCCAAGCCTACTCGGATTGGAGCTGAGCATCCTCCTCCCAGATCCTCCGAATTCCAGTAGGCGGGGATCACACCCACCAACTGGCCCCCTGGCGCCGTGTAATCCCATCAACGGCCAAGACTCAGAGACTATAAAACCCAGCTCCCGGACATCTTATTATGACATCTTATTATCTCATTCCTACTTTGGACAAACTGGCAGGCTACTGAATGTAACCTGCCCACATGACAGAGTCTGGCAAACTCCCCGTGGCGTACCCAATATGCCAAATACCAGTAACAATGATGGGTCTCATTCTCCTAAAGAGCCTTAAATATAGCACTTTCTTAAAAATCTCAGGGCTACGATGAAAGAGACATTACTGGGGCCTGCTTGAGGCAATCGACGAATAACAGGATGGTCGTGATTCGTGATTCTAGTAACCAAGTGGGCACAGTAGTTTTGGTAGTCATGAAGTTCTCCATCTCAAGTGAGGTGTGTTTGAACAATACAGTTTTTAATCACAGCAACACTTTTTAAAAATTATTATTTATTCATTTATTTTGGAGGTGAATGTGGGCACACTGGCTGTGTTTCAGACCTACTCCTGGCTCTGCATTGAGTGGACCCATAACAACAACTCTTATCTCTTGAATATTGGTTTTCAGGCAGCAAGTTCCAGAGATGAAGTTTCATCACATTAACTGAGGACCATAAATTGGGTATTTAATCATCAGATATACTTTTCTAACAGTTTGTAAATTGTGAATTCTGAGATTACGGTGTCACCATGAGTGGATTCTGGTTCATAAATAACAAATGATCTTTCCTGCCTTGACCTTATTTGATTGAGAACAGAGTGCATCATTCCAACTTTAGTCTTCCATGCTTCTGAGGTAATCTAACTTTAACAGTCATTTAGGATTTTATCCAATGTCCTTTGAGAAACTACTACATCCAGTCCCATCCCTGGAACTTTCATTATTTTGAGTTCTGGTCTTTGAGAGCTAATGAAAGTGGACTAAAGTGAAAGCATTGAGAATATATATATATATATATATATATATATACATATATATATCACAGTATCATTGCATCACTGTCATCCCATTATTCATCAATTTACTTGAGTAGGCACCAGTAACGTCTCCATTTGTCACAGCCCTTAGATTTTAGCAGCCACTCCTTACTTATCTTTCCCAACCCTGCCATATTGGAGACTCTTTCACGGTCAGGGGAATGAGACCCGTTATTGTTACTGTTTTTGGCATATTGATATGCCACGGGTAGCTTGCCAGGCTCTGCTGTGTGGGTGGAATATTCTCAGTAGCTTCTTGGGCTCTCCAAGAGGCATGGTCATGGTCACGGTCCTCCCGTTGTTCATCGATTTGCTCGAGCAGACCCAGTAATGTCTGCATTGTGACACTTGTTACTGTGTTTAGCATGTTGAATACATCACAGGGAGCTTGCCAGGCTTTGCCATGGGGGCTATATACACTCGGTAGCTTGCCGGGCTCTCTGAGAGGGGTGGAGGAATCAAATTCAGGTCAGCGATATTGGCTGCGTGCAAGGCAAACGCCCTGCCGCTGTGTTATCGCTGTAGCCCACCAAGAGCCATATATATATATATATATATATATATATATATATATATATTTCCTTCTATGATTTGTTGCCAAATTTCTTCAGTGCCACCCTTGAGAACATCATGCGATGACTAGAATGGGAAGAAATGGGAGTGAAGATAGATGGTCGGCAACTACAGCACCTCCGCTTTGCTGATGACATCGTTCTAATAACACCAAACATCAGCCAAGCGGCACAAATGCTGACCGACTTCGACTGTGAGTGTGGAAAGGTCAGACTACAGCTGAATCTTACAAAGACAAAATGTTTATGAGAAACAGCCTCGTTCCTCGCTCCATTCGCTTTCAATGAAACCACCATCTCCGATTGCAACATTTATATATACCTAGGTTGAGAAATCAACATGATGAATGACCTGGCACCTGAGTTACACGGGAGGAAGAGAGCAGCTTGGAATGCCTTCAAGAGCACTGAAGAAATAACTAAGAGGACAAAGAACCTCCAGCTCCGAGCACAACTTTTCGATTCCACTGTTCTTCCTGCATTAACATATGCCTCAGAGACCTGGGCCCTACGAAAACAAGATGAGAACGCTATTTGGGTCTCTCAAAGAGGAATCAAAAGAGCTATGCTTGGAATATCACGCTTCACTCAAATGAGAGATAGAATCCGGAGTTCTGATCTCCGTCAACACTCAAGAATCAGGAACACTGTCTCATTTTCCAAGGCATCAAAAATCAGAAGGGCTGGACACGTAATGAGGTTTACAGACAATCGCTGGTCTAGAGCCATTACTGACTGGATTCCACGGGACATCAAAAGATCGTGTGGACGCCCACCTACAAGATGGTCAGACTTCTTCGTCAAGACCCTGAATGATCGCTTTGAGGCTCTGCATATTCCTAGAACGAACAGATGCCATTGGGCTACGCTAGCACGCAACAGGGATGAATGGAGACATTACTGGCACCCACTTGAGTAAGTTGATGAATAACGGAGGATCAAGTGATCAAGTGATGATTTGTTGCCTACAGTCTGAACCCCATCAGATATGTGTGGTAATTATGGAAAATGGGTAGGGAGTATCTTATGATGAGTTGTGTGGCCACGAAATGGGTGCACAGTCATGGGATATGTTCACTCATATGTGAAGCTCAGACTGAGCATGTGGAAAGAGGCCACTACGTCAACATATCAATTTTTTTCTATAGCTATCTCAAGTTTATATTCAAAATTCACCGCATTTTCCTTTGACAATTAGGTCTCAGTATAAGTAGCATGTGTAAAGCGACATACATTTATTGTAAAATTCTTTTTCCTTTATATTCAACGATGTGTACTTAATATTTTTATATTGTGTAGTTTAATATTTTTAGATTATAATATATTTAAAAATCAAAATCACAAACATATACAGGAATTATAAGGAATGATGGTGATGGAGTAAGCACTTTCTATGCAAGTTAAGATTTAACCAAGCCTAGAGAGATATGAATGTCTCCCTAGTTAAATTCTAACATTGATGTTTTCTCTCCTTTTTTAATTATCCCACATCAGGCAAAAAAGTAAAGAGAAAATAGCTAAATCTTGTAATTGCCAATGACATATTCAAAATGTTAGAGATCTGTGTAACGAATAATAATTTTGTGGAGGAATTTTGGTAATACCAACGCTCTTTTTTTGCAATACATTTCTTGTTAATTTAAAAAAAGATGATTTCATTTCCAACAATAAATGGGACTAAAATTAGAAGAGAGTGGGCTACTTAATCAAGCAAAAACATCACAGTGAATGTGTCTCAATTAGACTATCTTTACCAAGTGTCCAAAGCCAGATCTCGTCTAAGTATTGGGCATTTTCAAACAAACAAAAGAGATTAAATGTAATTATGAGAAGTTCAGAAAACATTGGTCATATAAATGTTAAAGAAAGCTTCAGATAAATTTATATTTTGAAATGTTTACCTAGAGTTTTAGCTTTTTGTTTAATATAGTGCTCAACTATACATTAGGAACCATCACCAACATATTGCTGAAGGTGAATATATTTTTACTTATACAACAATCCTATGATAAATTAGGTAATTATTTTTTTCTTAACAATTAGACTAATGTGTAGTTGTTAAGAAAAAACTTGCATAGTATAAAGAGAAAAATCAATCATATTAGTTCATTTCATTTATGAGCCCATTCTCCTAGTTACTATTTACTTTTCAGTTGTAACTTAAGAAAAGAATAATGTATATATGGACTTTTAGTTATTGTGCCTGGTTTTTCCAGTTTATCTGCTATTCAGGAGGGTTATCATATTTTTGGAAATTGATTCTATGTCCATTATTATAATTTTACTTTTCTGGAAACTTCTAGGTCATCACATGACCAAACTGAATAAAGAAGTAATTTCCTTAATTTTTTTCAGTTGTTTGCTTTAATTAAATGTTTGTCAGAGTGTGAATACTCATTTCCCTATCATCTTGCAAAGCTACTGCTCCGTCTCTGATATGAAAGATAAGCAAAACATCTCTACCACCAACTTGATATATTAGGCTGGGGTGAAGGGATATTTTTATGAAATGATCCTGCCACTAAGTATCTTTGAGGTCTGTCCAAGAGTAATGAGGATCACTAAGTCACTGCATGTGTTCAGAAACAAAGGAGTTTAACAAAATTTATAATGTAAAGAGCTGGGATACTTGTGATGACTTAGGAAACACACAAGTAACTTTCCACCATTTGTTAAGAAAATCTCACTACTGACCACTTTGTTGTCAGAAAACAGTGATTACAAAGAATAAGTCATGATGACATTGTGAAGCAAAAAAACGTAGTTTTCCTTTCTCCACCTTCCAAGTATTATATGAGTTATTCTTATTGGCAAATTCTAACCTTGAACCATAGATTAACGGAAGGTCTGGAATATGTAGTTTCTGAGCACTTTTCTCAATGCTATGCAATGCAATTGCAAAGAAAACCAAAATAAGTGATTGACATGCAAAGGTATGTAAGTGTACTTGAATATAACTGTAAATATTTGTAGGCAATTTTTAAAGGTATATTTGGGCTGAAGTGATAGCACAGCAGGTAGGGGGTTTGCCTTGCACTTGGCAGACCCAGGTTCGATTCCTCCATCCCTCTCAGAGAGCCTGGCAAGTTACCAAGAATATCACATCCACCCACCAGAGCCTGGCAAGCTCCCCTTGGTGTATTCGATATGCCCAAAAGAGCAACAACTCTCACAATGGAGACATTACTGGTGCCCACTCGAGCAAATCGATGAAGAATGGGAGGACAGTGCCTAAGTGCTACAGAGTAATATTTCTCTCGAAAATTGTATTCTTCAGAAAATATTAGTATAATTGTTACAGAAATGACAAAATTTATTAGAGTGTATGGATGTAAAGCAGGAATAAAGAATAAAAAAATATACAAATATATTTTAACAGCAATTGTATTTGACAAGATACTTGTATTTGTTTTATAGTAACCTTAAAAATTTAACTATATAACATAATATATTTGCAGCAAAAAATATGAAGGACTTTCTTTACGTGAAATGTTTATTGAAGGTTGGTATGAAAGTTTTTATGGGAAATAATAAAATGCATTCTGAGATTTTTTTTTAATTGTCTGAAAGTTTAGCAAAGCTGCAATAGTTGCTGCTTCTTGCTTAGTTTTTAGTGCCACCCAGATACTACTTTAAGAAAGTAGTCAGAAATTGGATTTAGAAAGACAAAGACCCCATGAACAAACCCAAGTAAAGGCCACTACATAGTTTGCAAAGTTTGTGTCAAATTTAATAAGCTCATATTTTTTGATGAAGGTAAGTATGACAAAGTCTGAAGATAATTCGAAGTTACAATATTATAAACGTATTAGTGTCTCAAAATCTGAAGATTCCTGATGCTTCTCTGGTCCTTCTAGAGAGAGCTCCTTAATTAAAAGATTAAACTGATTTCCAAATACTGAGCTCAAGCAATTAATACCAGAAGTACCAAGAATGGAGAAATTCATCTACTGTTGCCAGTGGGATTTTGTAGAGAGGTCTACCAACTGTATATGTTAAAAATAAGATGGATCAATCCAAGGAATTAAAGTATTTGTTGAATATTTAATTGAACACATGTATTATAAAAGTCCTAGATTATTATAAAATATTTATTGATTATTTTAGAAAATCTTGAGGTACCTTTAAGGTCATGATAAAGATTCAAGTACTTTAGAATAGAACATTTGCTTAAGGAAAAGTGGGAATCACTTGATACCTCCTTGAAAAGCATTTATTTTTTTTAGTGAAATAACAGATAATCTTATAAAAACACCACTATGGAAGATAAAAGCATATCAGTTGAATTGTATTATTTATTATAATATTGATACTTTTGTGGATCCAATTTATGACAGAAAAAGTGCTCTCTCTTTTTTATATCACTTGATAGTAAAGTTTAACATATGCATATCCAGTTCTTAGCACTTACACCAAATTTTATCAACCCAAATATTTAAATAAGCTATAGTTACTGTATCTTTTCTTTAATAGAGTGTTATTGATTCTTTCTATGATTTTATCTAGAAAAATTGTGAGGAATGCAAATTCTGCAATTTTAAAATTATCTTATGGGAAATCATCATCCATGTTACAAGAAACGAATCATAATTCAACTTCTAGGAACGCCTTGGAATTATAAATTTAGATTGTGTATATATTGAATTTTATGTGTAACTTTGATTCAATGTCATTAATCTGTGTTTATTAAGATATTTTTAAAAATAGATTCAAATATAAGTGTCAAAGCAGAAAAGTTTTAAGATTGCCCTCCAGTCAAGGTCAATTTTTTAAAGCGTTTAAATTATTTTAGCAGATATAAGCTATTACATACAATTTGTTGTATAATAACCCTGTCTCATTACTATATAGCAATTATACAACTTTGCATGCAAATTAAGTTATAATCATATATATATACATATACATATATATGTTTTATCTGCATTTTAGTCTATGGCTTAGAAAGGTAATTTCATTTAAATTGCTGTTGAACTGATAATGCACAGGTTCAGGCCCTAATCTTGATTATAAGAATAACTATAATTTTCTGAATTACAGCTCACATTAGAATCAGACCTGAATAATGCATTTACCTATTAAAAACAGTATATTGCATTTTATGCTCTAGGAATAATGCATATTGAGTTTCATTTATTTTAAATCTATGCAAGGAATTAGACTTAACACATGTGCCTTTAGTAAGAGTATATGAGACACAGTTGGAAAGAAGAGATGGAATGGTCTATTTAAATCACAGTGCAGTTGTTTAATGTAAAGGAAGCTGACTTCAGCTGCATTAAGCAGAGTTGCTGACACAGAGACGGATTACGCTGTAATATAGAACAGAGTGATTAAATGGACAGCCTTCCTATCAGAGTAGCATGCAGGATACTGGAACATATGGTTCTGGACTTTTTTTCCCCTCAATAACTACAAATTTTGGCCAGAGATTTTTGTTGATTTGCACAAAATCTCTTGATTAGAATCCTCAGCCATCTGCTGTAGATGGTGATGTATGAAAATGTCAGCAGAAAGAGCAGAGCTTAAAACTTATTTGTGGACAGGATTTTTGATTGGCATAACCATGAAAAAGATAAGTTGATCTGCCTCCATATAGAAAGGAGCTAACTTCTATGAAAGCAAAACAGGACTGAAAAATTGCAGAAGTTCTTAAAAGGCAAGATAAACTCACAAACCTATGTGTACTCTGTTAATTATAGCTCATACAGATATGATTTTCCCCTCACTCATGAAAACTAAAATGCTTCAGTACAGAACATGAAGGTCAGGGGTTGCATCTTCTGTGCCCCATAAGGTCCCCTGAACAGCACCATGAGTGATCCCTAAGCACAGAGATAGGAGTAAGCCCCGAGCACCTCTGAGTGTGGTTTCCAAACCAAAATAAATAAAAATAAAATAAATAAGTGTAAAAGTTCAAGTAACTAAGTACAGACTAACATGAAAAAAAGGAAAAATGAAATTAGTTGTGCATTATAAAGGGAATTATATAGGGTGATAAATATATACACTTTTTAAGATCTGTTCACACCTAATTTGTGTGTATACAGGACAGTAAGAAATTCAGTACCAGTAGTTCATCATTGAGAAGAAAAAAAAAATAGATGTCTATGTTGTGATTACATTTTCACATTGACATTTACCTTACATTTCAATACCTATCAAAAACAGATGAAAATTACTAAAAATTACACATCTCTTAAAGAATGTAAGAGAAGATAGAATAATTTATTATATGCGAAGAATAAAATCGTTTAAAAATAAATATTGTTAAAGACAACAAGAATGCTTCAAGCAAAGGTTACTAATTGTTTTTTAATAGCTTGCTCTTATGTTAAATAGTTTTATTATTTTGTCTTCATAATTTCTTACTTAAGATTGCATGCTAAAAATATGACAATTTTATAAAATGTATTTTCCAGGGCCAGAGAGATAGTAAAGTGGGTATGTGCTGGTCTTGCCATGGCCAACCCAGGTTTAAATACCATTATTATATATGATTCTCTAAGACCATTGTGGTGATACCTGAGCATAGAGCCAGGAGTAATCCTGAGAATTGCCAGGTGTGGCCCCAAAACAAAACATTTTCATTTAATTATGAGTAAGTTTGTTTACTTTAAATTGTATGATTATAAGCTTTAAGAATGATTTTTTGTAAAATTTGTTTAACCAATTTAATTTCTTTATTAGACTTTTAATATATCTCTTCATTTCATTCTTAAAATATCAGTCATAATTAAGTTAATCTGAACATAGTTGTCCACTTATTTTTATTTCTTGTGACACTGTATTTACTTACTTGGCTTTTCTAACGCACTTTATAATTATCTTATCAATTGCAGCTTTTATGGATGTATTTTTGTTTTACATAAGATATTTGTTCTTAAGTTGGAATAGTTAAAATTTTTAGAAGATTAATATTGAAATTGTTAAGAAATGCTCCATTTCATGTGGTCTTTCATCAAGTCATGTGATTTTGCAAAATATAAGATAAACATCAATGTGAAAATATAATCACAACATAGACGTATATATATATTTTTTTCTTCTCAATGATGAACTACTGGTACTGGATTTCTTACTGTCCTGTACCAACAAAAAAACCAAATAATATTCATGAATCCATGAATCACATGTGTCTAGGTATTGACAACAGACCACATAGCACTACAATCCCTGTGCAAGAAGTAAAAAACAAAGAGTGAGCTAAAATGTCATTCTCAATGTCCTCTGGGAAGAAATTTCAAACAACTGTGCAAGGAACTAGAAGACAAAACCAACGCTGTAGCATCATCACCAGGTTAAGGAAGTAGATCTTGACTAGTTAATTGCTGGAGAAACAAGAACAGAAGAAACAAGAACAGTACCTAAATAAAAGATTAAATTAAAAAAATGTTCAATAAGAATGCATTATTTTCCCTTCTGCATATGGTAAGAATTCAACTGCATAAATGTATCGGGGCACTATAGGCTCTAGCATAAAGTGGTTAAGATACTATATGGATTAGAGCACAAAATAATATTAACAGAGGTTGTATCTTGTATATGTATATAAAAAATGAACATAGTTGTGTCATCAATCTCTTAAATATTAAAGGTGTTTACTTGAAGAACAAAAAAACAAAAAAAAAGAATTTATTTCCTGGTTCCAAATATGTAGGTGATATTTTAGCTCAAAAATAGACGACTGCATACCCCAAGACACATTCTGATCAAAATGACCAAAACCTTAGACAGAGACAAAATTCTGAAAGCAGCAAGATCGAAGAAAGAAATCTCTTACAAAGGAGCATCCTTAAAATTCACAGCTGATTTTTCTGATGAAACCCTCATGGCCCGAAAACAGTGGTGGGACATAGTAAAAAAACTCAATGAAATAAATGCCTCCCCCAAAATACTTTTCCCAGCAAGACTCTCATTCATAATAGAAGGAACAACACACAGTTTCACAGACAAACAACAGCTCAGGAACTTCATAGACTCAAAACCATGGTTAAAAGAACAACTAAATGGGCTACTTTAAGGCAAGAAAGGCCCCTCAAATACACCCAATTTTAACATAACAATGGGACAAAATCCCATAACAATAATCTCTCTCAATGTCAATGGGCTAAACTCACCAATTAAAAGACATAGAGTGGCAGGATGGATTAGAAAATTGAACCCAACATTCTGCTGCCTGCAAGAAACGCATCTCAATAGTCAAAGCAAACACAGACTCAGAGTCAAAGGCTGGAAAACAATCCTACAGGCAAACAGCTCCCATAAAAAAGCTGGGGTAGCCATCCTTATATCAGACCACATTGATTTCAGAGTGAGGAAGGTCATAAGAGACAGTGAAGGCCATTACTTATTGATCAGAGGATCTGTACAACAGGAAGAACTTACAATAATAAATGTATATGCACCTAATGAGAGACCAGCAAAGTACTTAAAACAACTACTCATAGATTTGGAAAAAGACATCAATAGCAACACAATACTAGTGGGAGACTTCAACACTGCTTTGTCACCTCTTGATAGATCAACCAGACTCAAGCTTAGCAAGGACATACTTCATTTGAGGGAAACAATGGAAGAAAGGGACTTAGTAGATATATACAGGACACTTCATCCACAAAAAGCTGAATACACATTCTTCTCAAGCGTACATGGAACATTCTCCAAGATAGACCACATGCTGAGCCACAAAACATGCCTCCATAAAATTAAGAAGGTAGAGATTGTATCAACAATCTTCTCAGACCATAATGCGCTGAAATTAGAAGTAAATCACACACAAAAACAGAAAACTAAATCAAACACCTGGAAATTAAACAGTGCACTATTGAACAACGAGTGGATTAGACAGGAAATCAAAGAGGAAATCAAAAGATTCCTAGAAACGAATGAAAATGAGAACACGAGTTACCAAAACTTATGGGACACAGCAAAGGCTGTGTTAAGAGGAAAGTTTATAGCTCTACAAGCATTCCTCAGGAAGGAGGAGCGAGCACACATAAGTAACCTAACCTCACAGCTTAAGAGCTTGGAGAAGGACCAAAAAAAGGAGCACAACCCGAACAGGAGAAAGGAAATAATAAAACTCAGAGCAGAGATTAATGAGATGGAAACCCAAAAAACAATCCGAAAGATCAATGAAACCAAGAGCTGGTTCTTTGAGAAAATTAACAAGATCGATAAGCCTCTAGCAAAACTCACAAAGAAAGGGAGAGAGAAAAGCCTAATAAACCGAATCAGAAATGAAAAGGGGGTCATTACAACAGAAACCACAGAAATTCAGAGGATCCTCAGGGAGTACTTTGAGAAGCTTTATGCCACGGAACATCAAACCCTCGAGGAAATGGATAAATTCCTAGATTCCTACAGACTCCCAAGGCTGAACCAAGAAGACCTGGAATACCTGAACAGACCTATCACCATCAAGGAAATTGAAATGGTAATAAAAAGTCTCCCCAAGCACAAAAGTCCTGGCCCGGATGGATTCACTAGTGAATTCTTCCAAATCTTTAAAGAGGACTTACTCCCAATACTCTTTAAGCTTTTCCACGAAATTGAAATATCAAAAACACTTCCAAACAGTTTCTACGAAGCAAATATCACACTGATACCAAAAGCAGACAGAGATACCACAAAGAAAGAGAATTACAGGCCGATATCCCTGATGAACACAGATGCAAAGATCCTCAACAAACTACTAGCAAATAGAATCCAACTACTCATCAAAAAGATCATACACCATGACCAAGTAGGATTCATGCCAGGGATGCAAGGATGGTTCAACATTCGGAAATCAATCAACATAATCCACCATATCAACAAAAGAAAAGATAAAAAGCATATGATCATATCAATAGATGCAGAGAAAGCATTTGATAAGATCCAGCACCCCTTTATGATGAAAACCCTAGCCAAAATGGGTATAGAGGGGACCTTCCTCAACATAATTAAAGCCATCTACCACAAGCCTACAGCAAGCATCATCCTCAATGGGGAAAAACTGAGAGCCTTCCCTCTAAGATCAGGGACGAGACAGGGATGCCCACTCTCTCCACTGCTGTTCAATATAGTACTGGAAGTACTTGCAATAGCGATTAGGCAGGAAAAAGATATTAAGGGCATTCAGGTAGGAAAGGAAGAAATCAAGCTCTCACTATTCGCAGATGATATGATACTCTACTTAGAGAACCCAATAACTTCCACCAAAAAACTCTTAGAAACAATAGACTCGTATAGTAAAGTTGCAGGTTATAAAATCAATACCCAAAAGTCCATGGCTTTCCTATACGCAAACAGTGAGAGAGAAGAAAGCAACATGAAAAAAACAATCCCATTCACAATTGTGCCCCAGAAAATCAAGTACCTAGGAATCAGCTTAACTAAGGAAGTAAGGACCTGTACAAAGAAAACTACAAAACGCTACTTCAGGAAATAAAAGAGGACATGAGGAAATGGAAAGATATCCCCTGTTCATGGGTCGGGAGACTTAACATTGTCAAAATGGCAATACTATCGAAAGCATTGTATAAATTCAATGCAATCCCTATAAGGATACCCATGACATTCTTCAAAGAAATGGAGCAAACACTCTTGAAATTTATATGGAACAATAAGCCCCCACGAATAGCTAAAGCAATTCTTGGGAAAAAGAAAATGGGAGGAATCAACCTCCCGAACTTCAAACTGTACTACAAAGCAGTAATAATTAAAACAGCATGGTACTGGAACAAAGGCAGAACTGCAGACCAATGGAACAGGGTTGAATACACTGACATTTCTCCTCAATCATATGCTCATCTAATCTTTGATAAAGGTGCAAGTAATGTGAAGTGGAGTAAGGAAAGCCTCTTTAATAAATTGTGTTGGCATCACTGGACGGCTACATGCAAAAAAATAGGCTCAGAACTCTGCCTAACACCATGTACAAAAGTAAGATCAAAATGGATTAAAGACCTCAACATCAGACCAGAAACCATAAGGTACATTGAAGACAAAGTTGGCAAAACCCTCCATGACATTGAAGCTAATGGTATCTTCAAAGATGCCACGCCACTGGCCGAGCAAGTGAAAACAGAGATAGATAAATGGGACTATCTTAAACTGAGAAGCTTCTGCACCTCCAAAGAAACAGTGACCAAAATACAAAGACAGTCTACAGAATGGGAAAGGATATTCACCGAATACACATCTGACAAGGGGTTGATATCCAGGATATACAAAATACTGGTTAAACTCCACAAGAAGAAAACATCCAACCCCATCCAAAAATGGGGCAATGAAATGAACAGAAACTTTCTCAAAGAAGAAATCCGAATGGCAAAAAAGCACATGAGAAAATGCTCTACATCATTAATCATCAGGGAGATGCAGATCAAAACCACAATGAGATACCATCTCACACCTCAGAGACTGGCCCAAATTCAAAAGAACAAAAGCAACCGATGCTGGCGTGGATGTGGCGAGAAAGGGACACTCCTTCACTGTTGGTGGGAATGTCCACTGGTTCAGCCCTTCTGGAAAACAGTATGGACGATTCTCAAAAAATTAGAAATTGAGCTCCCATTTGACCCAGCAATACCACTCCTGGGAATATATCCCAGAGAGGCAAAAATGTATAGTCGAAGTGACATCTGCACTTGTTTGTTCATTGCAGCCCTCTTTACAATAGCCAGAAACTGGAAGAAACCTGAATGCCCAAGAACAGATGACTGGTTAAAGAAACTTTGGTACATCTACACAATGGAGTACTATGTAGCTCTTAGAAAAGATGAAGTCATGAAATTTACATACAAGTGGTACAATATGGAAAGTATCATGCTAAGCGAAATGAGTCAGAAAGAGAGGGATAGACATAGAAAGATTGCATTCATCTGGGGGATATAAAGTAACAAAGTGTGAGATTAATACCCAAGAATAGCTGAGATCAGCACCAGGAGGATTACTCCATAACTTAGAGGCCAGCCGGGTATCCTAGAGGAAAGCGCTATTCAGATAGAGAAGGGAGCACCAAATAAAGGATGTTTGGAGGATCCTCCCAGGAGGGGAGATGCATGTCGAAAGTAGACTATGGACTGAACATGTTTGCCACTCAATGCCTCTTTTGCAGACCACAACACCCAAAAGGAGAGAGAGAACACAGGGG
Organism: Sorex fumeus; assembly: GCF_029834395.1. Taxonomy (NCBI): domain Eukaryota; kingdom Metazoa; phylum Chordata; class Mammalia; order Eulipotyphla; family Soricidae; genus Sorex; species Sorex fumeus. Next base: position 8,114,036 of record NW_026606067.1, on the reverse strand, counting down.
ATTGCCCTGCCACAGAGACGGGGGGATGGGGGGATGGGGGTGGGAGGGATATTATCCATGGTGGTGGAAAATGGGCACTGGTGGAGGGATGGGTATCTGATCATTGTATAATTGAAACCAAAGCACAAAAAATTGTAAATGTACAACTTTAAAAAAAATAAAATAAAATAAAGGGGAAAAAAAAAATAGACGACTGCAAATATGTAACCTTAGACAGGCAGCGTTAGAAAATGTCTTCTTTTAGACAATGTTCAGCCAATTCCTTTGTTTTGTCATTTTATTACATATTTTCTAGCCTTGAGCCTTTATTGCTAGGTCTTGCTGACTGAAGTACCTGGGGACCTTTTCAATTCTTCCAGAAATGGATTCTTGAGGGTAAAGTAGAGGAAACCTCAAAGACACTCTTTATCACTTTGGCTCAGTTGTCAGTATTTGTCTATTTCTAGCTTTGTCCCTTGACCTCAGAATTCATAAAACTGCCAAGGCATTTTATATGTGTATTCCACAGCAGTAAGAATACTCCTACTTTTGTGTTCATCCACTTGACCCTGTGGAATCTTCTAAAGAGACAAGTAGAATAAGGGAATTCAGAGCTTTTTCAAGATTCAGACTCTGAATAGCATGATGTCACTGATTAAAATCCCACTTTGTTCATTGTTGATCTCTTATTATTCTAACCTATTTAGGTTCAGCACCCTGGCTGGAGCGATGGCACAATGGTGGGGCATTCGCCTTGCACAGGGCCAGCCCGGCCGAGCCAGGTTCAATTCCTCTGCCCCTCTCAGAGAGCCCAGCAAGCTACCGAGAGTATCTCTCCAACACGGCAAAGCCTGGAAAGCTACCCGTGATGTGTTTGATATGCCAAACACAGTAACAACAAGTCTCACAATGGAGATGTTACTGGACCTTCTCGGGCAAATCGATGAACAAAGGGAGGAGAGTACTACAGTGCTACCCTTGCTCCCAACTCTGCTGAGCTCTCAACAGATCTGATTCAAGAGATATTTGCCTCTTTACTATTGGATTAAAACTGTCAACAATAAACACAACACAGAATTTGAAGTAAAAAACTATATAAAATTTATAATAATTTACCTTAAAATAAAATGCATATTTAGAAACCTAACAATTTTTCCTTAAATTTTTATTAGTGAAACACCATGAGGTACAGTTGTAGACTTGCAAATTTTTGTGCTTGGCTTTCAGTTATACAATGATCGAATACCCATGCCTCCACCAGTGCCCATTCTCCACCACCATTAATCCCAGTATCCTTCCCACCCCCATCCCCTCCATCCCACCCTACCTCTGTGGCAGGGCATACTCTTTTATTATCTCTCTCTTTTTGAGTGCTGTGGTTTGAAAAAGAGACATTGAGAGGCAATCATGTTCTGTCTATAGTCTACTCTCATCATGCATCTCCCATCCTGAGAGGAACCTCCCAACACCCTTTTTGGTGCTCCCTTCTCTATCTGAGCTTCTTTTTACCTTAGAAGAAACCTAACAACTTTAAATTAAATTACAAATTAAATGAAAATACTTATCTAGAAACCTAACAAATTATTTGCAAAACTTAAGAAAAGTACAGTGCTCTGACAAAAATAGTGTTTCTAAAATTGACACCCAAAAGTCCCTGGCTTTCTTACATGAAAATAGCAAAAGAGAAGAAAGAAACACTAAAAAAAAAAAAAGACAATCCTCGTTCTTCACGCCTGACCGAGGCCATGGCACCACAAGCGGCTCTCCAGCACAGCCATGGCACCAGAAGCACAAGGACCTAATCCAGAGCCCAGCATCTTGTGGTAGAAATGTGAATGGACTATGTGTTAAACTACAGCAGCATGCGCCCCCAGGAGGGAAAGAGTGTCTGTCTCTTCCGTCTCCCCCTGGCAGCATGGTGGCTGCCACCTCAGAGCTTATTGGAAAGCCAGGTATGAGGGAGAAACTGCAGCCTCATGGGCTGGGGGGTGGAACCGGCTCGTCCTTCAGGCCACTAGTTGCCTCCCACGAGTGGCTCTCTGGCACAGCCATGGCACCAGACACACAGAAAATAATCTCGTAATTATCCAGCTTTTGGCAGAAATCCCTCCAGACTTAATTAGTAAAATATCAGAAACCCAAAATCGTGCAGCTGCTATAGCGGCTGCGCAGCATCATAGGGTTTTCATAATCAGCAATAGAAAACAAATTATTTCACAATGACTTTTCAGCAGTTATGAATGTTGGAGGGAAATTCCAAACAATAATGGTACATCTTTGGGGGCTGGAGCAATAGCACAGCAGGTAGGGCATTTGCCTTGCACACGGCTGACCGGGCTCAATTCCCAGCATCCCATATGGTCTCCCAAGCACTGCCAGGAGTGATTCTTGAGTGCAGAGCCAGGAGTAAACCCTGAGAATCGTCTGGTTGTGACACAAAAAGCAAAAAAAAAAAAAAGATACACCTTTTGTCTAAATAATGAATGCGATCAAAGTAGAGACTTAAGTAGAAATCATCTGCCTCACAGGCATCGGGAGGGGTGGGGGGTATACTGGGGTTCTTGGTAGCGAAAAATAAATATTGTTGAAGGTAAGGGTGTTTGATCATTGTATAACAGAGACTTAAACCTGAAAGCTTTGTAACTTTTCTCATGGTGATTCAATAAATAAATTTAACAAAAAATTAATTAAAAATAACAAGAGTGGACACCACTATAATCCTTTTTCCTAAATGACAGTAATAAAAAAAATCCTTTTCACAATAGTATCTCAGAAAATCAAGTACCTTGGAATCAGCTTAACCAAAGAGGTGAAGAACCTATACAAGGAAAATTACAAAACATTACTTCAAGAAATAAAAGAGGACACTAAGAAATGAAGACACATCCCTGCTCTTGGATAGGGAGAATTAACATCAAAATGGCAATATTCCCCAAAGAACTATACAGATTTATTATGGTCCCTATCAATACGGTCCCATTACATTTTTCAAAAAATAGACAAAACACACCTGTGAATTCATATGAAACAATAAACCCCCATGACTAGCTAAAGCAATCCTGGGGGAAAAGAAAATGGGTGGCATTACCTCCCCAAATTTCAAACTGTACTACAAAGCAGTAGTAGTTAAAACAGCATGGTATTGGGCTGGAAACAGATGCACAGACCATTGGAATAAAGTAGAATATTCTGACACAGACTCTCAAATACATGACCACTTAATCTTTGACAAAGGAGCAAGTATTGTGAAGTGAAGAAAGGAAAGTCTCTTCAAAAAGTAATGCTGGGAAAACTGGATAGCTACCTGCAAAAAATGAACTCTGACCTCTGCCTAATGCCAGGCACAAAGGTCAGATCAAAGTGGATTAAAGACGTCAATATCTGACATGAATTAGTAAGTTACATGGAGCAAAATCTAGGCAGAACCATCCATGACATTGAAGCTAAAAGCATCTTTAAAGATGAAACATCACTGACCAAGCAAGTGGAAACAAACATAAACAAATGAGACTGCATCAAACTAAGAAGTTTCTGCACTTCAAAAGGAACAGTGACTAAAATACAGAGAGAGCCCACAGAATGGTAAAGAATATTTACCCAATACCCATTGGATAAGGGATTAATATCCAGGATATACAAGACACTAGTAGAATTATACAAGAAAAAAAACCTACAGCTTCATAAAAAAATGGAGAGAAGTGAACAGAAGTTTCTTCAAAAAAGAAATATAAATGACCAAAAGGCACATGAAAAAAATGCTCCACATGGCCAATCATCAGGGACATGCAAATCAAAACAACAACGAGTTATCATCTCACACCACAGAGACTAACACACATTCAAAAGAACAAAAGCAACTGGTGTTGGCATGGATGCGGGGGAAAAGGGACGCTCTTTCACTGTTGGTGGAAATGCTGACTGGTACAGCCTTTCTGGAAAACAATATGGACAATCCTTCAAAAACTAGAAATTGAGCTTCAATATGATTCTGCAATACCACTTCTGGGAATATATCCTGAGGGTGCAAAAAAGCACAGTAGAAATGACATCTGTACCTATATATGTTCATTGCAGCACTGTTCACAACAGACAAAATCTGGAAACCACCCAAGTGCCTGAGAACAGACAACTGGTTAAAGAAACTTACCATCACTAAGGAAATGATGGTTGGTGGAATCAGCAGGAATGGGAGATGTGTGCTGAAAGTAGATGAAGGATCAAACATGATAACCTCTCCTTATCTGTATTGCAAACCATAATGCCCCAAAGTAGTGAGAGAGTATGGGGGAAATTGTCTGTCATGGAGGCAGGGGGAGGATGGGAAAGGGGGTGCATACTGGAGAGATTTGTGGTAGGGAATGTGCACTGGTGGAGGGATGGGTGTTTGATCATTGTATGATAGTAACCCAAGTATGAAAGCTTGTAACTGTATCTCACAGTGATTCAATAAAATTAAAAAAAATTCATATGAGTTGAAATTAAAAAAAAAGAAAATATTTGTTTTTGAGGACAAATTCAGAATTAATTTTCCTAACAAGTGTATGCAACAGCAGTTTTAAGTTGTAATGTTGTTTTATATCCCTAATACTTTTTAATGAATAGAAATTTATTTCTTTAAACTATCTTCCTACAATTTCTCTCATTCTAGCCAGAAAATGGGATTACTTTCTATTCATTTTGTCACATCTTCTTTCTTTTCTTTTCTTTTCTTTTCTTTTCTTTTCTTTTCTTTTCTTTTCTTTCTTTTTTTATTTATTTCGAATACCCATCCCACCACTAGTGCCCATTTCCCACCACCACGGATCCCAGTATCCCTCCAACCCCCCATCCCCCCCATCCCACCCTACCTCTGTGGCAGGGTATTCCCCTCTGTTCTCTCTCTCTTATTGGGTGTTGTGATTTGCAAAACAGTTAAGTCTGATTTTCAGGGAGAAACGTTGGATGTTTTACTTTCCATTGATCAATTGCCCTGGTACCCTCTTGCAGGCTCATGGTCACCGGGGTTCCATCTGGAGAAGGCAGGATGCAGCACTTACCCCATTTGGGACCTCCCGGTGATATCAACTCTGTTTGGGACCTGGAGCATTCTCCGTGAGCTGTGGGGCCCTCCAGCCGGTTTTCTTCTTTGTTGCTGTGTCTCTTTTTATTTTTTTGTTAAAGTACCATGAATATTAACTTAAAATGTTCCATCGACAAACCCATTACCAATGTCAACATCCTTCCACTTCCCTCTACCAGGAAAAGGTTGTTTTTTCTACACTTCCACCTCCCGTCTTGACAGACACCATTTAACTTTGATTGATTAAATCAAAGCTTGGTTCTCATGATTTCAGTGTTGCCAGTTCTGTGGTTTGAATATTTAGCTCTGTAATTCCTTAATCTCACCATTGTACTTCAGTCCCCTTGATCCCTATCTCCACTGCTTCTCATCTACCTCTTCCCCCTTCCACCTTACTCTTATTTTTTTCTTGTCCTTCCCTATAGTCTGGGGGCCAAAGGTGATCTAGGTGTTTCCCCCACTTAAACAATTGCAAATCCTCACCCAGTTTCTCTAAATACCACATATAATTTTGTCTTTCTTCTGGCTTACTTTGTTTAATAAAACATCTTTCAGATCCATCCATGTTGCAGCAAATTGAATGATTCAATCATACCATGCAGCTGTGAAGTATTCTGTTATGTATATATACAAGGGAATATTATCCCTGACTGCTACTCAGATCTCTTCGATAACCATGTCCACCTGCCCACATACCAAATTCCGCAGGATGGATATGTTGTTCCCAATGTTCCCTCTTCTTAAATCCAACACGCCATTTCATCAGTAAAGAAGCGAACAGCACCCAGCCCAGACAAGGTCAGACCCGAACACCTAAATAATCTGGCATCAGTACTTATCAATACACTGGCTCAGCTATTCACATACTACCTGTATGAAAGCAAGGTTCTATCCCAGTGAAAAAACAGCAGGGAGACAAGCTGTTCACTCGAGTCATCCTGGATAGGATTGACAGAACTCCTGATGAAGAGCAACCATGCATGCAAGCCAGGTTCTGAAAAGGATTCAGCACGATCGACCAGTAAACAAGTTCATTGAGGTTTCTCCGAAGTTCAAGATGCCACTTTGTCTAATGTCCATTTACTTAAAGAAGGCCTTTAATTCTGTTGAGAAGAAAGCAGTCATCAAAGCCCTAGCCAATCAAGGCATTCAAACTCAATACATCAGGATCCTTCGTGAGCTGTATTACAGATTCACTACCAGGATCTCACCATTGTACAAGGAAGTGATCATCAACGAACAGAGAGTTTTTCATCAGGGTGATACAATTTTACCAAAACTCTTCAGTGACACCCTTGAGAATGTCATGCGATGACTGGAACGGGAAAGAATGGGAGTGAAGATAGATGGTCTGCAACTACACTACCTCTGCTTTGCTGATGACATCATTTGAATAACAACAAACAATAGCCAAGTGGCACAAATGCTGGCCGATTTAAACCATGAGTGTGGAAAGGTCGCATTGCAGCTGAATCTCACAAAGACCATGTTCATGACAAATGGACTCATTCCTGATGTTTCATTCGCTATCAATGGAACAAACATCTCTGAATGCAGCAGTTATGTGTACCTAGGTCGAGAACTCAACATGACAAATGACCTCGCACCTGAGTTGCACAGGAGGAAGAGAGCGGCTTGGAACATCTTCAAGAGCGTCAAAGAAATAGCTAGAAGGATGACGAACCTCCAGCTATGGGCACATCTCTTCGACTCCACCATTCTTTCCACATTAACATACACCTCAGACACCTGGGCCTTATGAAAACAGGATGAGAATGGTATTCGTGTCTACAAAAGAGGAATCGAAAGAGCTATACTTGGAGTATCACACTTCACTCAAGTGAGAGAAGAAATCTGGAGTTCTGACCTCCATCAATGATAAAGAATCAGGGACGCTGTCTCATTTACCAAGGCATTGAAAATCAGATGGGCTGGACACATAATGCAATTTGGACATGACTGCTGGACCAGAGACATTACCAACTGGATTCCATGAGACATCAAATGAATGCACAACCACCCACCTACAAGATGGTCAGACTTCTTCATCAAGACCCTGAATGATCGGTTTGAGGCTCTTTGTATTCCTGGAGTGAGCAGACGCCAGTGGGCTACACTAGCATGTGACAGGGACAAATGGAGACGTTACTGGTTCCCGCTTGATCAAATCAATGAGTAACAGGATGTCAAGTGATCGAGTGATGACTTGAGTGAACAGCTTGTGAACCACAGACAATAGGCAGATCAGGTGATAGTTGCCAATGTCGTGGATGTCTCCCTTCTTGTACAGTAGTATGGTCCTGCTGGTTTTCCATTGGGATGGAACCTTGCATTCAAACAAGTATCGTGTGAAGGGCTGAGCCAGTGTATTGATGAGTACTGATGGCAAGTTCTTCAGGTGTTCGGGTCTGATCTTGCCTCAGACAGGTGCTGTTTGCTTCTTTACTGACAAAATGGCATGTCAGATTTCAGAAGGAAGAATGTTGGGAACAACATATCAATCCTGCAGAATTTGATATGTGGGCAGGTGGATGTGGCTATCGAAGAGATCCAAGTAGAAGTCATAGATAATCTTCTGCATTTCCCTTCTGGCAGATGGGATAGATCCATTAGGATGTTGGAGGGCTGTCATCTTAGTCTTATAGTTGGAAAAGTACGGGTAGGCATTGAAAATGCTTTTCCCAGCTTCTGCTGCATAGGTCAGCACTGCTACTCTTCTCTCTTTGAGGTCTTCCTTGATCGCTTGTCTGCACTGCTTTGCAAGCTCGGACATTCACTTGTGGTTTCCTGAGGCTTGTGACAAGCCACGTTCAAAAATGAGTTTGAGAGTTTTCGAGGACAGGTGTCTTTTTGTGGCTATGTCTCTCTTGGTGTTCTTGCACAATCATGGAAGTGCTGAACCAGTCGATTGTATTCTTCATCAATGCTGTCAATGAAAGCATCTTCCCATGTTGCCGCAATAGTGCCTAAGAGCTCCCAGTTGGTTCTGTGAGTTCTCTTCTTAAATTTTGCAGCCCTTTCTCCCCACTCTGTGAAGTAGAATTTTGCACGAAGGAAACAGTGGTCTGATCTCGTTTGGAATTTTGGGACAACAGTGGCTTCAGTCAGGCAAAACCATCGATTGAATATGATGTGGTCAGTTTCGTTGAGAAACCATCCACCAGGAGACTCCCATGTCCAACGTTTAGATTTGGCCTTCTGGAACTGTGAGTTACCATGGATAGTCTTGGTCGACATGATGAACTCAGACAGTCTCTCACCCTGTTCGTTCCATTCTAGGTCATGGGTCCCGATGTGGAGTTCTTCTGCTGATCTTCTCGGTCCTATCTTGGCACTAAAATCACCAACAATTATCTTGTAGAATATCCACTACCTCCACTACCTAGCTGCCACCATGCTCCAGGCCACTTTCTGGATGCTCAGACCAGACCAAGACTCACGCATGAGTGAAGCCTCACAGAACCAGGTAAGCAAAACTCTGTAACCTTGGACTCCAGGCTCAATGGAACATGGGAACGGAGATCCTCTGCCTGCTCCCACCAATCTCTGGCGACCCAGGGAACACACACAGAAGCCCCACCTTACCGGTACCAGATATATACCTCACTGGAAGACCTCTACTACCTGCACTACCTCCACTACCCAGCCGCCGCCACGGTCCAGGATGCTTTCACAAAGCGGCCTCGCGACACATCATAAGACACTTAATACTGATCTTCCAAGATTATTGTACCATATTCGATGGGGTTAAAATATGGTTTGGACCATGGGAACACCTGCAAGGATGATTAGTGGCCACCGTAAAAGCCTCTATCCCTTTCTTAGAGCCTGGCAGAAAACCAAGAGTATCCTTCTTGCACGGCAGAGCCTAAAAAGTTATCCGTGGCTTATTCGATATGCCCAAACCAGAAAATACAATGGATCTCATTCCCCTGACCCTGAAAGATCCACCAATAGGGCAGCATTAAGAAGGGTTAGGAAGGAGAGGCTGCTAAAATCTCAGAGCTGAACTAGGCTGCCAAAATGAAGAAGGACTAAAATGACTGACTGTACTTTCAACACACGTACACTGGCATCGGAAGCATCCATCGAGGACCTGATGTTCAAGTGCGGAAGATCAAGTACGACATCATTGGTCTGATTGAGAGGAGAAGGCATCGATCACATAATGCCAATTTCGACACTGGAGAAGAAGTGTTCCTTGTAACATGCCACAAAAGAGGCATCGGTGGTGTTGGTGTCCTTGTCAATACAAACTTGGCCATGAGCATTGATTCATTGAAATGCCGAACAACCTGAATAGTTCGATTAATCTTGAGCAGATGTAGCTCACTGCCAGCAGTTTCTATCTTTGTTGTCTACACACCAACATCCAATTATGATGAAGAAGAAATTGAGAAGTTCTACATGTAGCTGGAGAAGTTCTATAAAGAAGACCACACCTTCTACAAGATCAAGTGACATAAACCAGTGAATCACTGATCTCTTGTTGGCAACTAGGTTGTTTTCAAATATAACCACTGTACTTAGTGCTAGAATAAATAATGGTTTACATATGTCCTTTCAAATAAATGTTTTTCTGTCCTGGGGATAGATATTCAAAAGTGGAATTGATAGGACCTATGTTAGCTCAATTTTAAGTTTACTGAGAACATTCCAAACCCTTTTCTGTAGGGGATGAACCAGACAACATCCCCACCAGCAGTGGATAAAAGTTCATTTTCACCACATCCCTACTGACAGATTGTCCCCATTATTTTTGGTATGTGCCATTCTCACTGGTATAAGATGGTATCTCATTCAGATCAGACTAGAATCTATAAAATACATTGATAGGAAAATATAGATAGAATTCCCCAAGATCTACACTTCAAAGGTGTCTTCAGTGCCACTGGCAAAGGCAACAGAATAAAAATAAGCAAATGGGACTGCATTGAATTAAAGAGTTTCAATATAGCAAGAGAAACCTGGGCTAAACCTAAATGACAGCTAATGAAATTGGTGATAATACTTGTGGTCAACACATCAGCTAAAGAATTGTGATACATAAAGCACCCACAAAGATCAGCAGAAGCAATAACAATCCCTGCCCCCAATCCAACCAAATCATCAAAAATGGGAGAGGAAATGAACCAAGACTTCACTGTGGAAGACAGGCACTTGAAAAAAAACACCCACCAAGACCTATTATTAGGGAATCCAAACCAAAATGACAATGAGATACCATCTCAAACTATAGTATTGTCCTTTTAAAAATTGCATTCCACATATAAATGAGTTCAACAGTATCTATCCCTCTTTGTGCTATACTTTTCTGTAACTTTATTTCCAGAAGTTTAATTGTTGAATTATATTAAATTTCTATTTTTAGTTATTGAGAGAACTCCATATTATTTTCATAGTGAATGTACCATTGTCAAACCTCACCAGAATTTAATTGTATCCAAATATTAACCAGCATTTGTAATTTCTTAATTTTTTGAAGTTGTTCAGTTTCATGAGTCTGAAATAATTAATCTCCCCATTGTTTTGATTTTCTTTTCTTTAATGACTAATGTTGACTAACTGTATATGAACATTTTGAAAATTCACAAAGCATGTTTGAAAAATAATGTCTCTTTAAGTCTTTGACCCATTTTTAATTGCATTATTTGTGGCTTTGCTTGTTTTAAATTGTACTAATTCATTATATAATTTTTTTTATTAGTGAAACACCATGAGGTACAGTTGTAGACTTAGAAACTTTTGTGCTTGGGTTTCAGTTATACAATGATCAAGTACCCATCCCTCAACCAGTGCCCATACTTCATTCCCAACAATCCCAGTATCCCTCCCACCCCCCACCCCCATCTCCCCATCTCACCCTGCCTCTGTGGCAGGATCCCTTTTGTTCTCTTTCTCCTTTTGGGTGCTGTGGTTTGGAAAAGAGTCATTGGATGGCAATCATGTTTGGTCTATAGACTACTTTCAGCATGCATCTCCCATCCTGGGCTGATCTTCCCAGCACCCTTTATTTGGTGCTCTCTTCTCTATCTGAGCTGCCTTTAGCACTAGAGTGTGCGACTGGCCTCCAAGCCATGGAGTAAACCTCCTGGTATTTATCACAGCTATTCTTGGGTGGTAATCTCCTATTTTGATACTTTATGTTCCCAGATGAATGCAATCTTCCTATACCTGTCCCTCTCTTTCAGGCTTCTTTCGCTTAGCATGATGTTTTCCATGTAGTACCACTTGTATGGAAATTTCATGACTTAATTTTTTTTCTAACAGCTGCATAGTGCTTCATTGTGTAAATGTACCAAATTTTCTTTAACCAGTCATCTGTTCTCAGGCACTCAGGTTTTTTCTATATTCTAGCTATTGTAAACAGTGTTACAATGAACAAACAAGTGCAGATGTCGCTTAGACTATACTTTTTTGCCTCTCTGGATATATTCCCAGGAGTGGTATTGCTAGGTCAAATGGGAGCTCGATTTCTAATTTTTTGAGAATCGTCCATACTGTTTTCCAAAAGGGCTGAACAAGTCCATATTCCCACCAGCACTGAAGGAGGGTGCTTTTCTCGCCACATCCATGCCAGCACAGGTTGATTTTGTTCATGTGGATATGGGCCAGTCTCTGTGGTGTGAAATGATATATCATTGTTTTTTTTGAACTGCATCTCCCTGATGATTAATGATGTAGAAAATTTTCTCATATGCCTTCTAGCCATTCAGATTTCTTCTTTGAGGAAGTTTCTGTTCATTTCATCGACCCATTTTTTGATGGGGTTGAATGTTTTCTTTTTGTGGAGTTCAACCAGTACTTTGTATATCCTTGATATCAACCCGTTGTTGGATGTGTATTCGGCAAATATACTGTCCCATTCTGTAGACTGTCTTTGTATTTTAGTCACTGTTTCTTTTGAGGTGCAGAAGCTTCTTAGTTTAAGATAGTCCCATTTGTCTATCTCTGTTTTCACTTGCTTGGCCAGTGGCATGGCAACTTTGAAGATATCATTAGCTTCAATATCATGGAGGGTTTTGCCAACTTTGTCTTCAAAGTACCTTATAGATTCCGGTCTGATGTTGAGGTCTTTAATCCAAATTGATCTTACTTTTGTACATGATGTTAGGCAGAGATGTTAGTCCAACTTTTTGCATGTAGTCATCGAATTTTGCAAGTACCATTTGTTAAAAAGGCTTTCCTTACTCCACTTCACATTTCCTGCTCCTTTATCAAAGATATGATGATCATTTGTTTGAGAGGAGATGTCAGTATATTCAACCCTGTTCCACAGGTCTGCAGCTCTGCCTTTGTTCCAGTACCATGCTGTTTTAATTATTACTGCTTTGTATTAGAGTTTGAAGTTAGGGAGGTTGATTCCTACCATTTTTTTTCTTCCCAAGAATTACTTTAGCTATTTGTGGGGGCTTATTGTTCCATAAAAATTTCAGGAGTGTTTGCTCCATTTCTTTATAGAATGTCATGGGTATCGTAATATGAATTGCATTGAATTTGTACAGTGCTTTGGGAAGTATTTCTGAATGTTAAAACATCCTTGTATCCCCTGGATGAATCCCATTTGGTCATGGTGTATGATGTTTTTGATGAGTAGTTGAATTCTATTTGCTAGTATTTTGTTGAGAATCTTCACATCTATATTCATCAGGGATATCGGCCTGTAGTTTTCTTTCTTTGTGGTGTCTTTGTTTCCTTTTGGTATTTGAGAGATATGGGCTTCATAGAAACTATTTGGGAGAGTTTCTGTTTTTTTCAATTTCCTGGAAAAGCTTGAGAATAACTGGCAATAGGTCCTCTTTAAATGTTTGGAAAAATTCACTAGTGAATCCATCTGGACCTGGGCTTTTGTTTTTGGGAAGACTTTTGAATACAGTTTCAACTTCCTTGATGTGAATCGGTCTATTCTGATGCTCTGGATCTTCTTGATTCAGTTTTGGAAGATTATCGGAATCCAGGAATTTATCCATTTCTTCTAGGTTCTCTTGTTTTGTGCCATACAGACTTTCAAAGTAGTCTCTAATGATTTTTTGAATTTCTTTGGTTTCTATTTTGATATCCCCATTCTCATTTCTGATTCGGTTTATTAGGGTTCTCTCTCTCTCTCTCTCTGTTTCTTTGTGAATGTTGCTAGTGGTTTATCTATCTTGTTTATTTTCTCTAAGAACCAGCTCTTGGTTTCATTGATCTTTCGGATTGTTTCTTTGGTTTCTATATTGTTGATTTCTGCTCTAAGTTTTATGATCTCTTTCCTTCTGCCCGATTTGGCCTCCTTCTGTTGGTTCTTTTCTAAGATCTTGAACTGTGAAATCAAGTTGTTTATGTGCATCCTTTCTTCTGTCCTGAGATATGCTTTCAGAGCTATAAATTTTCCCCTTAATACAGCTTTAGCTGCATCCCATAAGTTCCGGTAGCTCATGTCTTCATTCTCATTTGTTTCCAGGTACTTTTTAATTTTGTCATTGATTTCCTTCTTGACCCACTCGTTGTTCTGCATTGAGTTGTTTAGTTTCCAGGTGTTGTATTTGGTTCTCCATGTCTGTGTGTGATTCACTTCTATTCTCAGTGCATCATGGTATGAAAAGATTGTTGATACTATTTCTATCTTCCTGATTCTATTGAGGTATGTTTTGTGGCCTAGCACATGGTCTATTTTGGAAATCGTTCCGTGCACACGGCTGAAGAATGTGTATTCTTTCTCTTTGGGGTATAAAGCCCTGTGTAGGTCTATAAGTCCTTTCTTTTCTATTTCTTCTTTCAAAGCCAATGTTTCCTTGCTGAGTTTTGTTCTTGTTGATCTATCCAGAGGTGATAAGGCAACGTTGAAGTCTCCAGCTACGATTGTGTTGCTAGCCATGTCCTCCTTAAAATCTTTTAGCAGTTGTTTTAAGTATTTAGCTGTTCCTTCATTAGGTGCATATACATATGAGAGTGTGATTTCTTTCTGTTCTACGTATCCCTTGATGAAGAGAAAATGGCCTTCGCTGTCTCTTCTAATCTTTTTCAACGTGAAATTAATCTTGTTGGATACTAGTATGGCCACCCCATCTTTTTTGAGGGAGCTGTTTGCTTGCAGGACTGTTTTCCAACCTTTAACTTTGAGTCTGTGTTTGCTCACAGTGTTCAGATGAGTTTCTCTTAGACAGCAGAATGTTGGTTTCGGTTTCTGGATCCATTTTGCCACTCTGTGTCTCTTGATTGATGCATTTAGAGAGATTATTGTCATGGGGTTTTGTGCCAACTTTTTGTAGGGGTTGGTTGTGTTTTTAAATGTTTTTCTTCTTATCTTACAGGAGCCCCTTTAGCCCTTGTTTTATGTTTGATTTTGAGTCTATAAAGTTCCTGAAATGTTGTTTATCTACAAAGTGATGTATTGTTCTATTGAGTTTGAGTGAGAGTTTAGCTGGATAAAGTATTCTTGGTGAGGTATTCATTACATTGAGTTTTTTCACTATATCCCACCATTGCCTTCAGGCTTGGATGGTTTCCTCTGATAGGTCTGCTGTGAATCTAAGGGGTGCTCCTTTGTATGTTATTTCCTTGTTTGACCTTGCTGCTTGTAATATTGTGTTATTAGCATTATTCTTTGGTTTATAATAGGCACTGAGTGAAGCTTTGGAGGAGGTGTTCTTTAATATTGAGCTTGTACAGCTTATTTCGTACTGGTCTTTTGTTATAAATGGAGTAGGCAAGTGGAATATTGTTGTATTGTAGTAGAGGTGGTCAGAAATTTTTGGTCAGTATTAGGTGATAAAGGGTGAGATGAAAGGCCTGAGTCCTTGGATTGGGAAATATAACTGTGTCCGTAGGCTGCCGCCCATCCTGGAGAAGGCCATACCCACTTCTGGGGAGACTGCGCCCCCTACTTAGTGGCCACGCCCTTGGCCAGTCCCGGGGTCACTCCCACCAAGGAACCTGGAACGGGGGGCCAATGAGGCAGATGGGGAGTCCCACGGCGCTCCGGCTGGTATCCCCCAAAATGACCTCTGATTGCCCAGCGGAGGGTGTCTGGTTTGGCGGGAAAAGGCATGCCTCATTTTATAATTTTGATGAACTGACATACAAATATTCATCTCATTCTGCAAGTTTTGTTTTAACTCTATCTATTATGATTTTGCAATGAAGAAATATTTTTTCAGTTTTCTCTATCACAGGTGTTTATTTGCGTTGCTTGTGCTTTCGGTATCAAATTAATAAATTATTGACAATACTTTGAAAATAAAACACAAACCCTATGTCTTTATTTCATATTTTCTTCTATTCCATGTTTTCATCTAGCAGTTTCATAATTTTAGAAGTTACATATATGTCTTGAGTTCATATCAAATTAACTTATATATGTTTTATAATATGGAGAGCTTTTGTATTCTTTCACATATGATCATATTTTTAGTGATAATATTAGAAAACTGATTTGATTTATTTAGTATTCCTATCTATATGCTTCACAAATTACTTTTAAAAATAAAACCTTAAGGAGCTTGAGAGCTAATTCAGCAGGTAGGGCATTTGTCTTGCACTCACCTGACCTGGGTTTGATCCCTGGTACCCTATATGGTTTCCCAAACACTGCTGATCATCACTGGGTGTGGCCCCAAAACTATGAATAAAAAGTAAATAGATAAATAAAATAAAACAAAACTTTTAAAAGTATTTACTGAAATGCACAAAACATGATATATATAAAATATATTGACATAAAAACTGATGTTTTAAAGATCTAAAGAGCAAATGAAATGGTAAAAGATTAATAAAAATTCAATAGAATTTATCAATAGCAATGCAAAAGAAGTTAACGTAAAATTATTTGAAAACAACTACACTAAAATTATATTAGATACATTCATGTGAAACCCTTTTCTTCCTCCTCCTTCTACTCTTCCTCCTTCTTGTGCTACTCTACCAGCTTCTCTTCCCCTTCCTCCTCCTTCTTTGTGCTCCGAGAAACATATTCAGTGTCAGGGACCAAACTGGGTCAGCTGCATGTAAAGCCAATGCCTTGCCATGCCAATGTCTTAGTAATATCACACTAATGCCCTGCAATTATTCATTAAGTAGATAATGATTTGGCATTTTTCCCTCTGGGATGCCCATATTCACCTTTGTACATTTATCTCTCTCTTTTGGCCTCTCACATTTCTCTAAGTAAATTCTCTCACTATTTTGCTTTACTATTTCACACACACACACACACACACACACACACACACACGCGCGCGCGCGCGTGCGCACAAAAAATGTTTCACTGCTTCACTTTTTCTTTTTTTTTTTTTGAAGTGAAACAGATTTTATTTGGAGGATTTAAGGTCTGGAAGGAGAGAGTGAAAAAAGCAAGCATTTTACTTTACTCACATGAGATGTAATACACCCATTTGCTGTGGGTCCTAGTCAAAATGGGCTAAAATCTTTGCAGAATAAGTATACAACTTAACATCATATTTAATTCAATCCCATATCGAAAACCTTGACTTCCCATTAAGAACACTGTACCAGGAGTCCAATATGCAGCTTACCATGTCTAGTTCATTTAATTTCATGTTGAAAAACCCTTGATTTCCTGCAACTTTTGAAGAATTCAAATACCTAAGAGCACTGTAAGAGGAGTCCAAATGATCCGTCCAATCTTTTCCATAGATTTTACCAAAGAGGTACTAAAACAATTCTGCAGTTGTTATTTAAAGAGTTTCTTATAAGAAGTTTGATCAGTGCCTTTCCTTCAAACAAAACCTCATAGCTTCTACACATTCCTTTACATTCATTCTGTTCTGCATTCATTCATTCATCCATTCATTCATTTCTTCATCCCATTTCTAAAATAACTTCATTTTAACAGAATCCCTTTTCTTTTTCCAACTGATGATATCTGCATCCATTATCTTTCTAACTTAAGACATATATCTATACACCTATATTCCTTATAGTCATCCCACAAGTTTAGACTCTTATTTTAGTGAACTTAATACAACATGATCCCCCAAGTTCAGACACAAGTTACTTATCATCTCACTTAACATGACAAAACTACTACGGAGTACCATTTCAAAAGCATTCCATCAGTTCTATAGATATTCAAGAAACTTTAAGGATGCTCACAATTAAAATTCTTGCAACATATATTCACGTGGCAAAAGTTCACTTCACATTAGAAATTGACCAGGAGACATCTTTAGAATTTGGATTTCTAGGAAAGCACGAATAGAAAGATAGATAAAAAACACTCATATTACCATGAAACAGTAAGGATTTCACACTTGTGTACAAAATTCTCTGAATGTCAGGATTTCGTTGATACATGATGACAAAACTTTGCATAAAATAAACTTATCATAATAATAGCATGCATTTTTCACATACTGAACAAACTGATTAACAATATAGTCAGTAAAAGTTGGCTAGTTATTTTCCCACATTTTCTATGAAATTATCCATTCTTATCTCAAACTTTTACCAAGGTGCAATACTATGTTTTCATACTATCAGGCTGACATCTGAGACTAATTCATTACAACTTTTAGCCAAGTATTTCTAAAAATTTTAGTTACCAAAAGTCTCACAGATCAAATAAAACACTGGTAGAATAAGTTTTGCAACCAACTTTATAACTCTTCAAACTCATTTTTTAAACTAAACCATTAATCTTTGAACCTGTTTTTTATGTACCACAATTATTTCAACTCACAAGATTTTCCAAATCAAATATTCTAATAATCCAATGCAGATACAAATATGTACATTGATATAACAGAATAAGACCTTTAAACAATCGATTCTTATGAAACATGTAAAACCTTTTTTGGCTTAATTTCAGTAGTTTTTCTACCTTAGTTATTTCAAATTATGAGCTTTCTACATCAGATACTTTTAACAATTCCACAAGAATACAAACATGCTTTCAGACACAGAAAAAGCCCTTTGTTTTTTTACCAAACTTTGGTAATAGAATAAGAAAATACTTGAATTTCTACTGTTCATGAAAACGTGAGGAAACTTTATTTTAATGGCTTCTGTACCTCTGTTGTTTGTAAAACGGCCTGAATCTTCATTAAAATTGGCTGAGACTCGTAAGATAAAGTCTTGCATTGTCTGAACTCTTATTTCACTTTTGTTAATATAAACCAGCAAAATAAACTACGAAAAAGTTGTTGAAACCTAAGGTGGTCAGATGTTACCATATTTTGGTCAAGGCTAGTTCTGAGGCAGGGAGCTAGTATCTTCTTATCAGACATTGGGATAGGCTGCCTTAGTAACACCTCTTTGTTTCTGATATCAAATAGTTAATCTTATGATCTTGCATTTTCCTGCCTCCTTTCCTTTGATAATCCTATTTCTTTTGCTACCTGCAAAGATCTGACTGCAAAATGGTCTGGAACTGCAAACTGCCATTTACTGGCCATCCCTGTGCTCTAGCTTATACTCAGGCCACGTGGTGTTACAGAGGTCAACAAGACGCTCCTAATTTAAACTATCTAGCTAGAGACTCTTCTAATGTTTCAATAAGCAACCCAAAGGAGAATATTTGAGTATCAATGTAGAATTTCCCTTATTTCTTGAGTGCCAACAATAACCTATGAAAAAGGATGGTTCCTTGGCAAAAATTTTTCTCCTAGTAATTTCTCTCAACGAGCTTTGTCCCCTTCTGCCTGAACTTCTGTGGTTCTAAGCAGTTCCAGAGTGGACATGACCACAAATGCATGCAGGCCTATCTTGGGTATGAAAATCACAAGCAAGGATGTGATCAGTGATCTGCCCAATACCCCAGCTGTCCCTGGGGACTGCCTGAAAGTTCACATGACCACGACTTGCATGTGGAGCCATATCTAGAGTGCTGTGGTTTTTCTGAGTAACCTTGCTACTTTGAGGGGAGAAGAGGAAATGTTTTGCTGTTCTTAGTTTGCTACATATTCCAGTGCTTCCTGCTGGCTTGCTTTCTTCTTCAAACTTCTTACCCTCCTTTTACACATTTTTTTCTTTTCTGCCTTGAATTGCCTAGAGCTAAGCCTGCTGGCTGCCACCATTCACATTTTAATTGACCTCTAGCAGATCTAGCAGGGTGGGGAAAGCAGATCAAGCAGGTGGGGAAAGGATTTTCTTCCTAGGATTTGAACACATGCCCTAAGTCTCCAAAAACCTTCTTATTAATGGGTTTTCTTCCCATTCCTTCCATAGTGAATGGTGATGCAAGACAGACAAAGGAGGGCTGTCTCTTTGCAGAGACCTTTCAGATGCTTGCCTGGCTGGTGGAGAACTTGGCCTTAGTGGTTCAGCATTGTGACTTGCTACTGGCAGCTATGCCAGTGCCACCCTTGACCATACATTCTCCGTGGAATCGCAGGCAGCCCACTCTAGCGCCATGAATTTAGAGGGACTTTAACAGTGCCAGGTCGTGGAGCTACAAAATCACGCCCAATAGGAGGACCTATCGAGGTACTCATGCACACACACACTCACACAGAGGTTATCACATTCCTCCCTCATCCCCCCTGGAGATTTCCAAAGGAACATACCTCCACAACAGATTTTCCACAGATTACCTCCTTCCTCATGGATTTCTTCACTGCAAACTCCTGGCTGGCTCGCCACATTCTGATGCTGGTTGACCCCACGGGTGGCTCATGTGAATCGTGAGGAGAGGAAGTCGGTAACCTTCTCCCACTCCACCTCTGCCACCTGGGTCCTGCTGGGAAGACTAGCACTGGTAAAGTCTATAATGCTTTGCAGAAAAGGAGAAACCAGTCCCAGGCCTTGCCCAGGGTTTTCCGGGTTCTTGTCTCACTTACAGAAAAGAATTTCAGGAATAGACACATAGTAAAGCGAAACAGATTCTATTTGGAGGGTTTAAGGTGTGGAGGGAGAGAGTGAAGGACAGATAGTAACACAGTCAAGAGAGAATTCAGGCTTCTCCAAGGGCGGAGAGAGCCCCTACACACATTCTAGCCTTAGACATGAAAACATGAAAGTACACATCTCAAGAAGGGAAGTGTGGGTGACACATATCCTCAGGCACTACATGTGCTAAGCCACGTGGTCACAGGGAGCTCTGGCAGCATATGTGCCTCACTACTTCACTTCTTTCTGAAATTCTTTTCTGCAAAAAACACGTTGGCATTCCAGGGGTGAAAAAGAAAAGAATTTTGCATTAAAAAAACTATACTATAAGGGTATTTTACAATGCTACTTGAATTCACTGTCACTATCTTCCTGTTGTTCATTGATTTGCTCAAGCGGGCACCAGTAATGTCTCCATTGTGACACTTGTTACTATGTTTGTCATATCGAATAAGTCACGGTAGCTTGCCAGGCTTTGCCATGCAGGCAAGATACACTCGGTAGCTTGCTGGGCTCTCTAAGAGGGGCAGAGGAATTTAACCTGGGTCTACCAGTTGCAAGGCAAATGCCTGCCTGCTGTGCTATCGCTCCAGCCCACTTGAATTAGAATCCAGCTACTTGAATTGGAAAATAAATTTCAAACACTTTAATAGATGAATAGTTTAATCACACTCATTTCTTTTTTTTCCCTTTATTTTATTTTTTTTTTAAAGTTGTAGATTTACAATTTTTTGTGCTTTGGTTTCAATTATACAATGATCAGATATCCATCCCTCCACCAGTGCCCATTTTCCACCACCATGGATAATATCCCTCCCACCCCCATCCCCCCATCCCCCCTGTCTCTGTGGCAGGGCAATCCCCTGAATCACACTCATTTCTATTAGGACTTTGTTATGTAAAATAATTTACATTTTCTTTTAAAAATGATTACATAGAGTAAAACGAGAGTTTATGATAAAGTTTAGAGAATAAATTCTGAAGTGGGGTCAGAGAGACAGGACCGAGGTTAAGGCACTTGTCATGCATGGAACTGACTCTAGTTCAATCCCTGGTACCACATATAGTCCCACCAGAAGTGCTCTCTGAGCACAGAATAAGGAGACAATCCTGAGAATCACTAAGTGTGAAAATGGAAAACTAAACAAATATAACAAAAATTTTCAAATAAGAAAATGGAAAATATTTCTTCTTTTGGCTAAAATAAAATCATAGTTTATAACACATTTAAAAATACTAATGATATTGTCTAAGAGTAAGTCATAAAGTAAATCATTGATATAGAGCTCTATATTCTAATAAGGAATAAAAAACGCTGTTAAAATGATGCACATGAATAGATGAATATTAATACATTCAAAAAATAGTATTTCACTTCTTTAGGGCATTAAAATTTCCTCTGGAGAAAAAATTGTTCAATAATTCATGAATTTTATAGTATAACACAAAGTTTTGTTATATTATTTTTACTTCATTAAATAAATCTTTAGTATGTATAAAAATTATTGATAGGCAAGCATATAAAATTTTTTATTAGATCAAGAATGCATAACCATGGATTCTTAATTACAAATAAATGGAAGTTTTACATACATGTAGAAGTATGAGTGGTGTGCACACTCATACTTCTTTCATTTTATTCATGCACCAACTAAATTTAAATATAGATTTATTTTAAAATATTAGTAAGGTTTAAATATTTCATTATAATACACTGAGTATATGATGAATCAGTTAAGTAGTGGTCTAGTGTTTATCTTTGCCCTATTTATTAAGAACAAGTATTTGTCAAACAAATTAATAACATAAATATGATATGTGGAAGAAAATGTTCTACTTAAGGAAACCATCTCATTTCAATTAAAATAGAAGTAACCATTTGCATACCAATTATAATTAAAAATGAACCTTATTTGTGCATTAAATAGTGTTCCTTAGGATTCCTGCTTGGCAGTATTTGTACATTAGCTTTAATTGCTGGCTGGGTGCCCTGGAAATGACTACAACTATTCTTTTAAAAATCATTCTTCATTACAGATTATGATGCTGCTTCCTCTAGTTGGGCTGAATTAATGAGATTTCACCATTTTTGTATTAGTGATTCCTAATTATCTTTCTTTGCATTTGCGTAGGCAACTCCCTATCTGCATTTTCTAAATAGGTTGCTTTCATTTTGAAGCAATGAGCTGACTGTCTACAGAAAGACGAAACCAAATGCAAAATGATATATCAGCTTAGGAGAAAAGAGGCAGAAATAACCTTCAGACACTAAGGTTCAACTATTTAGTATTTTATTATTAAATAAATTTCAGATTGAATGATGACTGAACTTTGCAATATCGTTTCAATGCTTATTTTTTAAGAAATGATTTTTCTACTGTAAGACACCAATTTCCTGAATAGAGATAATATGCCCGTGTCACCATTGTATGAAATGTCTCATAACAAATTCAGAAAAGACTTCACACTACTTTCTGCCTTTCTTAAGTAAATGAAATAATTTTAAATCCCCTCATAGGCATCTCAACTAACAAAGAAGTTTGTAGCTTTTTGAGAGGTTACCATGGGAGTATTATTATATTACGAAAGATGTACTCTTCCCCTTTCAGCTATCTCACTTTGCATAACACTGTTGCCTCTGGTCAAGAATGAGAACTTGGGATATCATCCTGTCAGTCATACCATTTGGAATACTAAAAATGGTAACAGTATAAATATAACTTAGAACACTTTTTTTTTCTTAATGCACGAGGATCAAGAACAGAGAATTAAACTCTTACTGATTAGGGTGGTGGTATAATATGGAGAATATGCTTACGTGAAATAACAGTTTCCTCAGTGATTGCCAATTACTATAGGATTGTGAGCTATTACTAAAATGTTTTCTTAACTGAAGAACACAAAAACTAAAGACTATCTAGTGTACATTTGCATGCAGCCATGGTGTGTGTGTCAACATGTATGTCCATCATGTTGTGTGTGTCATTGAATGAGTCGCACACACACATATGCAATATAAACCAATAAAACAGATCTTCTAAAGAAATGAGGCCAGGTAAAAACAATTCATTAAACAGGAACAACTTGCTCTTTTCCATTCCATTTTTATTAAGGTAGCATGATTTATAATACTGTTAATGATCGTTTCATGCATACATTGTTCTAACACTACACTTCCTGCCAGAATACCACAGTTCCTTCATCAATGTTTCGAGGATCACTCCTGTCCACCTCCTGACTTCCTCTTCTCCAAGCTCAGTTCTATAGTTCAACTTTCCAGTCCTATTGTCTTTGGTCGTTTGTTGCACATCTTTTAGATTTCTTTATATTACTGGAAGGCTTAAGAAAATATCAGTGGAGGTGAATTTGGTACACACTCTTCAAAATTATCACTGGTTTCCCCTATTTCATACTGTGGATTCCTTATCTGCAAAGATTGCATATTCCTATGAGTAAGAAAAATGAAATGCCACTTCTTTCCAAAGATAGCTGTTATCACACTTATTGTTCTTCATATAAAATTTGGTTTTCAAAATCAAATGATTTTGTAACTTCAGAAGAAAACCTCAAATACTGTTGTATGAAGACTTATCAAAGTACTAAAATCATATCTCCTTATGACGTAGTAACTCTGCTAAATTGCCAAAGAGCACAGACAAAAAAATACTAATTTGAAAAAATATATATGAATATTTTTATTTATTGCAGTACTATTTACCATAGAGAAGACATGGAAACAACCTAAGTGCTCAATAACAAGTAAGTGATTAATGATAACAGAATATATATAATTAAATATATATAGTTAAATAATATGTATTGATACATAGTATACATCAGGAAAATATGAAGTCTTGTCTCTTGTGATAACAAAATAGTACTGGGAGGGCTTGTGATTAATGAAATAAATGAGTCAAATAAGGAGGAAAACAAAAGCCAGAGTCACTTAGCACTGGATGCAGGACAGAAGGGCAGGGTGGGAGATAGTACAGTGATTAAGAAGTTTGTGTAGCATGTGCACAAATTCAGTTTGGATTCTTGGTACCACATGATCTCAGCATTACTGCATGAAATCCTATAAGTCCCTAAGCACACTTGGTGTGGCCAGGAAATTGTTGTTAGGAAAGCACTGCACACTCAGACCCTTGTATTGAACCTAGCATTTGGTTGACAGAAAATCAATAAAAAGACTGTAGCAAGGGGTACTCCTGAGTACTACTGATATTTTTCCTTCTAGAAAAACCCAAACAAAAAAGAGAAAAATGCAAGAAAACAGACAAAACAAAACGAAAACAAACTCTAGAACTCTGATCATAGAATTGAGATTTAGCTGATGGTGATAAGATTATAATAAGGGACTTTTAGAGCAACCAACTGATCCGGGTTGCTTTGATGCATTTTAGTCTATTTGTGGGCAAAGTTCTTAACCTTGTCTTGAATAAAGTATATATTTTTAAAAATATCATAACAAGGCAAAGGGTCCAAAGGAGACTCCAATACTTTGAAGGATCATTGATATATTACTAGTAGGTGTGGCATAGTAACATACATATTTTAAAAATGTGAAATTATACCACTGAAACGAATATAATTTTGTAAGACAATGTTTGCTACAAAAATAATATAAAACATTAGAAAATAGAAGATAAATTGTCATAATTTTATGATAGAAAGAAATGAAGGGGGAATATACAATTGAATTCAAAGAAAAATATAATGAGGAAAAGAATTTAGTATAGTATGTAGGTAACACCTCTTTATGATCTGTCATCTAACTCAAAGAGAAAGGACTTAATAAAATGTTTGTAGTTTTGAATGGTAGGCAAAGTACCTAATTAATTCCTAGGCCTAATGAATGTTATGATTTTTTTCCAAATTACTCTTTACTAAAAGAAATATGCAGATTTTTTAGATGCAAAAATCATTACATTATCCACTAAGATAAATCCCAGAGGCTAGATTGTAAATCTTTTTATTTATTTTAATTACAATTAATTACAATAAATAAAAATATTCATTTTATCTATTTTACTTTTAATTTAATTTTAGGGTGGACATCCAGGAGATTCTCCAGTCCCTGTAACCATTCCTAAGAATGATGGCCAGCCAATCAGTATGTGTGGATCAATGAATGCTCAGAAGCAAAGACAAAGAAATCTGTGAGGACCTTATAGTGCTGATGACTCCTGGGATTACCCCAGAGCTATTCAGAGGACGTGGCTTTGCCCAGCAGTGACTAGGAGCCATGTGTTCAAACTTGGATCCCATCATATGCAATTATTTGTGCCCCTAACCACTGGGCAATCTTTCAGACCTCTAACTGTTTTGGAGCGATAGCACAGCGGTAGGGCGTTTGCCTTGCACACAGCCAACATGGCTGACCCGAGTTCGATTCCTCCGCCCCTCTCGGAGAGCCCGGCAAGCTACCGAGAGTATCTCGCCTGCGCGGCAGAGCCTGGCAAGCTCCCCATGACATATTCGATATGCCAAATACAGTAACAACAAAGTCTCCAATGGAGACGTTACTGGGTCCGCTCGAGCAAATTGTAATCTACAAAATGGGTAGGTAATATAATAGGACCCAAAAGGAACAAAAGGAAATTATCAAAAGGTATTATCAAAACCATTTCCTTGCTTCCCAGAGTCTTAGGCAACTCCTGGGTATTTGTGCATTATAGGAGGTCGCAGTTGGGAGATAATATCTAATATGATTACACATGTGGTTTCCCAGACATTAGCTTAAACTAAGTTAAATAGACAAGCAAAATAAATCCTAATTCTAATCTATACTTTTGAGTCTTTTACCTTTCTTTAACAATAAATTTTCTTGCTTGATAGTTTTTTTTTAACTCAGAGAAATAAGAAACTTAATTTATTCAAATGTTTCTAATGTTAATTAACTTTGTGTATTGGTTTTGGGACCTTATATTCTAGGACTATTTTTGCTTTGCCCTAATTCCAGTATTATCTCTTAGGTCCTTTTTAAATATTCTTTTCCATAGTTATATACTTCATTTTCTCTAGTTCAGTTAACGTGTTTTGATTACTTGAAGTACATTTAGTAATCATAGTTTGTGGTAGAATTAAACACAGCACAATTTGTTTTATATTTTTTTATTTTGTAAAGTAGTTCATAATATTTGATTATATTTAATATTCAAACACCAATTCCGCCACCATTACACCTTCCCACCACCATATTTCGGATGTTTCTATAACAAACCCTAATGCCTGCTCCAAAGCAGAACCAAAATAATATATTTTGTATTGCTTCTTATGAAAATCTGCTGAGAAAGCTAGAAAAAAGTGTCCTTAGGGAAAAGAGTGAGAGGATTGTTGTATTTCACCCAGGGGCCATTAAGCCCTTCCATAAGAAATCACTAATATGTTGTTAAAGTTGAGAGTTGTGTGTGTGTTTTTATATATATATATATATATATATATATATATATATATATATATCGTGTAACTCCAACAACGGCCAGGATTCAGAGATTATCACACTCAGCTCCTGGAAGCGCGCGGCCGCATTAGCGGCCTCGCGACATCTTATCATCTCATTCCTACTTTGGACAAACTGGCAGGCTACCAAATGTAACCTGCCCACACGGCAGAGTCTAGCAAACTCCCCGTGGTATACCCAATATGCCAAATACCAGTAACAATGATGGGTCTCATTCTCCTAACCCTGAAAAAGCCTTGAATATGGCACTTTTAAAAAAAATCTCAGGGCTAGGATGAAGAAGACGTTACTGGCACCTGCTCGAGGCAATCGACGAACAACAGGGTGGTCGTGATCGTGATATGTGTGTGTGTGTGTGTGTGTGTGTGTGTAAAAATGTATATTTCTCTTTAAGATTGGTCGCCTCCTATTTTGAACCCTGTCAAATATGGTGCAGTAATCCTGGAGTATGGGTAGAGTACTTGGTTTGAAGTATGATGCAGCCCCAAATGCAGTTGCCCAGTGCAGGATGCACTTGAGGGTAAGGTTCAGCCAAGCATACGAAGAGTAGCCCTGACTGGCGGCGACCGAGTCCCTTGAGGCGGGGAGGAGTCTCACCTGCCCCCGTCAGGGGCAACCCGAGAGAAACGGCCTGGCAAGTTTGGGGTCTGGGGTCTGGTGGCATGTTTATGAAGACTGTCATTTTGCTCCCTTTCAGGAGTGAAGGATATGGGTTTGGACAGTGGCCGAAGAGGTGATTATTTGGCGCCAGTCAGAGATGGGTTTTGGGTGTGACTGCAGAGTTGCCAGACACGGGGGGGATATGGGCAGGAAGCAACGCAATTTTAAAGTGCACTTGTTTGCTTATTTTGGTTGTGTGCTCATCACACATTTTTGAATTTTTGGTCAGGATAAGTTTTAGTGGAACTGGAAGGTGCCAGGCTGGCCAAAGCAAGGCAATTTCCCTACACATCTATTATCACTCCAAACCGAAAAACAAGTGATTATATCAAAATGTGGCTACATCGTAGAACATTATCTCATAAAGGCAGTTACTATTAGATTTTATAGAAATAAAAATATTTTAAACATGACATATATCAAATACAAACCTAGAGGACAAAAATTAAGTAATGATGATAAATTATTTGAATTGGGCTTAATGTTCAGAGTAAAAATTCAACAGTGAAAGATTTCATAAAGCATATATAATATTAAAGCTTTTTACTCCATCATGCAAGGAAACTGGGAGAAAAATCACTTGATCACTTGACTTCCCATTAATCGTCGATTTGCTCGAGCGGGCACCAGTAACACCTCCATTTGTCCCTGTCGCATGCTAGTGTAGCCGAATGGCGTCTGTTCACTCTAGGAATATGAAGAGCCTCAAACCGATCATTCATGATCTTGATGAAGAAGTCTGATCATCTGGTAGGTGGGCGGCCACGCGGTCTTTTGACATCCTGTGGAATCCAGTCGGTAACAGCTCTAGTCCAGCGATCCTCTTTAAATCTCATTACATGACCAGCCCATCTGATTTTTGATACCTTGGCAAACGAGACAGTGTCCCTGATTCTTGATTGTCGACAGAGGTCAGAACTCCGGATTCTTTCTCTCATTTGAGTGAAACAAGATATTGCAAGCATAGCTCTTTCAATTCCTCTTTGGGAGACGTGAGTAGCGTTCTCATCCTCTTTGCGTAGGGCCCAGGTCTCTGAGGCGTATGTTAATACAGGAAGAACAATGGAATTAAAGAGATGTTCTGGGAGCCGGAGGTTCTTTGTCCTCTTAGCTATTTCTTTGATGCCCTTGAAGGCGTTCTAAGCAGCTATCTTCCTCCTGCACAGATCGGGTGCCAGGTCATTTGTCATGTTGACTTCTCGACCTAGGTACACACACACATAGCTGTTGCATTCGGAGATAGTCATTCCGTTGAGAGCAATCGGGGAGTCAGGAATGAGGCTGTTTCTCATAAACATTGTCTGCGTAAGATTCAGCAATAATCCGACCTTTCCACACTCATGGTTGAAGTCGGCCAGCATTTGTGCCGTTTGGCTAATATTTGGTGGTATTAAAACAATGTCATCAGCAAAGCGGAGGTGGTGTAGTTGCCGACCATCTATCTTCACTCCCATTCCTTCACATTCCAGTCATCGTATGATGTTCTCGAGGGTGGCACTGAAGAGTTTCGGTGAAATGGTATCACCCTGCCGCACCCCTCTCTTGACATCAACGATCACTTCTTTGTAGAATGGTGAGATCCTGGTAGTGAATCTGTAATACAGTTCATGGAAGATCTTGATGTATTGAGCTTGAATGGCCTGATTGGCTAGGACTTCAATGACCACTTCCATCTCAACAGAATCAAAGGCCTTCTTTAAATCAATGAACGTTAGACAGAGTGGCATCTTGAACTCCCGAGAAACCTCAATGAGCTTGGTTATTGTATGGATATGGTCAATGGTGCTGAATCCTTTGCAGAACCCGGCTTGCTCGCATGGTTGTCCTTCATCTAGTGTGCTGCCAATCCTATTCAGGATGACTCGAGGGAACAACTTGTAGATGACAGACAATAGGCAGATTGGGCGATAGTTGCCAATGTCATGGATGTCTCCGTTCTTGTACAGGTTTTCCATTGGGATGGAACCTTGCATTCAGAAAGGTAGCGTGTGAAGAGCCGAGCCAGTGTATTGATGAGTACTGACAGCAGGTTCTTCAGGTGTTCAGGTCTGACCTTGTCGGGACCGGGTGCTTTTCGTTTTTTTACTGATGAAATGGCGTGTCAGATTTTGGAAGGGAAAACATTGGGAACGACATATCCATCGGGTGGAATTTGGTATGTCGGCAAGTGGACATGGCTATCGAAGACATTTGAGTAGAAGTCATGGATAATCTTCTCCATTGCCCCTCCTGAAGATGTGATAGATCCATCAGGATGCTGGAGGGCAGTCATCTTGGTCTTATAGTTGGCGAAGGACAGGCGGGCATTACAAATACTTTTCCTGGCTTCTGCCGCATCTACCAGCACTTCTGCTCTTCTTTCTTTGAGGTCTTCCTTGATCGCATCTCTGCACTGCTTTGCAAGCTCATAAGTTCACTTGCAGTTGCCTGAGGCATGTGCCAAACCGTATTGGCGAATAAACTCAAGAGTTTTCGAAGACAGGCGTTTTTTTGTGGGTATCTCTCTCTTGGCGTTCCTCATACAATCATGGAGATGCTGAACCAGTCGATCATAATCCTCATCAATTTTGTCAACAATGGCATCTTCCCATGTTGCCACAATAGTGCCAAAAAGCTCCCAGTTGGTGGTCATTCTGGGAGTTCTCTTTTTAAACTTTGCAACCCTTTCTCCCTGCTCTGTGAAGTAGAATTTTTCATGAAGGAGACAGTGGTCCAATCCCATTTGAAATTTTGGGACAACAGCGATATCAGTCAGGCAAACCGTCGATTGAATATGATGTGGTCTATTTCATTGTGGAATCGTCCACCGGGAGACTCCCATGTCCGACATTTAGATTCGGCCTTCTGGAACTGTGAGTTACCATGGATGGTCTTGGTCGACATAATGAACTCAGACAGTCTCTCACCCTGTTCGTTTCATTCTAAGCCATGGGTCCCGATGTGAAGTTCTTCGGCTGATCTTCTCGGTCCTATCTTGGCATTAAATCACCCACAATGATCTTGTAGAAGGTGTGGTCTTCTTTATAGAACTTCTCCAGCTCCATGTAGAACTTCTCAATTTCTCCTTCATCATAATTAGACGTTGTTGCGTAGACAATGAAGATAGAAACTGCAGGCAGTGAGCCACATCTATTCAAATGTAAACGTCCGTTTTGGGTTGTTAGGCATTCAAATGAATCAATGCTCATGGCCAAGTTTGTGTTGACAAGGACACTGATGCCTCTGACACCTCTTTTATCACATGTTCAAAGGAACAATTCTTCTCCAGTGTCGAAAACGGCATGATGAGATTGGTGCCTTCTTGTCTCGGTCAGACCAATGATGTCGTATTTGATCTTTCGTGCTTGTACCATCAGGTCCTCGTTGGATACATCTGATGCTAGCATAGATGCATTGAAAGTACAGATGATCATTTTTGTATTCCATCGTTGTGTCAGCCTACTTCGGCCTTGAGATTTTATCGGCTTCTCCTTTCTCATTCTTCTCAATGCTGCTATATTGGTGAAAACTTCAGGGTCAGGTGAATGAGACCCATTGTAATTACTAGTTTTGGCATATCGAATACACAATGGATAGCTTGCGAGGCTCTGCCGTGTAGGCGGAATATTCTCGGTAGCTTGCCAGGCTTTCCGAGAGGGATAGAGGCATTTGGGGTGACCTCTAATTGCCCTTGTAGGTGTTACCATATTTGAACCCTATCAAATATGGTACTGCAATTCTGGAGGATGGGTATTTAGTGTTTTATAATGTGTCATGGCCATGCAGATCCGGAAAGCATCCTGGAGTATGGCAGCAGCTGAGTAGTGGAGGTAGTGGGGTAGTGGAGGTCTGCCAGTGAGGTATTTATCTGGTCCCGGTAGGATTAGTGTGGGAAAAATAATTAGAAAGAAATCATAATTATTTTTGCAGATAAAATACCAATGTCTGTCTGGACAATACTAGATGCTGAGAACAGGGATGGGCAATTCAGTGACTTTTTTGCATGAGAAAGGTGGAAGATATCAAGATGACCCAAACTTAGGTCACTTGTGACACATAGCAGAACTGAATATGACATATAAGACAAAGAATAATATGTGTTTATTACTGATGATAAGAGTGGTTGTTTAAATGTCTTTTACAAGTTCTTTCAACATATTCAGGTAGAAATACATAAGAGTTTGAGGCTGAAAAACAGAAGTTAACTTTAAAATATTGATGCAGGAGGCAAGAGAAAAAATACAAAGGGGCAAAATTGTTTGCTCTACACGCAGCTGGTCCTGGTTGAATCTCTGGCATTTCGGATGGTCTCTCAGGTTTGGAGGAGTGACCACTGATCAAAGAACCATGAATAAGCTTTGAGCACCGTTGAACGTGGCCTCCAAACAAAAAAATTAACTAAAAAGCAGCAGATTCAGTAGAGCAAACTAAGAAATAAAGGTAGAAAGTTTACAGAAAAAGCAAACTGCTGTTATTTCTTTTCTTTGACATTTTTTTAAAACATATTTTTGTACTTTTGGGGTATGATGCCACTAAAAATTTAGTCCAGTGTATTCAGTTATCTTCAGAAGACTCCTTTCAGGTCATTCAAAACCAATTTTGGCTCCCTGGATTTAGAATGAGTTTTTGTTTGTTTGTTTGTTTGGCTTTTTGGGTCACACCCTGCGATGCACAGGTGTTACTCCTGGCCTTGCACTCAGGAATTACTCCTGGTGGTGCTCAGAGGTCTATATGGGATGCTTGGAATCAAACCTGTGTTGGCAGCTGTACTATTGCTCTAACCCTAGGATGAGTTTTAAAGTTACAATAGTCAACTGTCTGGAGTCTTTCTCAGTCAAGAAACAGGAAGTTGCCCCCAATGTATTTCTGTGGAGATTCTTTGCAAATTATAGCAACTTCACATAAAAAATTAAAATTGGCCAAGTAGAAACTCTTTCACACAAAAATGTCCTCCTTAACATAATCTGACAATGAATCTTATTGCAAACTGCTGACCAAGTAGAATCGTTAAGAGACTATATTAACTGAAAATGAATGTATACAAATTTGCTTTGACCCCAAGCTCCCTGAATGATTT
Source organism: Sorex fumeus (assembly GCF_029834395.1). NCBI lineage: Eukaryota > Metazoa > Chordata > Mammalia > Eulipotyphla > Soricidae > Sorex > Sorex fumeus. Next base: position 8,081,993 of record NW_026606067.1, on the reverse strand, counting down.
TCAGGAAGGTCTCTTCTAGGCTTGAACTGAAATGTTAGTGCTTACTGAATGTTAGCATTCACCTAGTGTGAGCAACTCTGTATTTTGTTTGAGAATTACCCTCGTAATACATGCAGCTAAAGGCTATAAATTTAATTGTAAAATAATATTATCACTATCACTTGATCACTTGATCCCTCGTTATTCATCGATTTACTCGGGTGGGTGCCAGTAAACATCTCCATTCAAACCTGTTAGCGTGCTAGCGTAGCCCAATGGCATCTATTCTTTCTAGGAACATGCAGAGCCTCAAACCGATCATTCAGGGTCTTGACGAAGAAGTCTGACCATCTTGTAGGTGGGCGTCCACGCAATCTTGTGATGTCCCGTGGAATCCAGTTAGTAATGGCTCTAGTCCAGTGGTTGTCTGTAAACCTCATTACCTGTCCAGCCCATCTGATCTTTGATGCCTTGGCAAATGAGACAGCATCCCTGATTCTTGAGCGTTGATGGAGATCAGATCTCCGGATTCTATCTCTCATTTGAGTGAAGCATGATATTCCAAGCATAGCTCTTTCGATTCCTCTTTGAGAGACCCTAAAAGCGTTCTCATCCTGTTTTCCTAGGGCCCAGGTCTCTGAGGCATACGTTAATGCAGGAAGAACAGTGGAATCAAAGAAATGTGCTCAGAGCTGGAGGTTCTTTGTTCTCTTAGTTATTTCTTCAGCGCTCTTGAAGGCATTCCAAGCCGCTCTCTTCCTCCCGTGTAACTCAGGTGCCAGATCATTCATCATGTTGATTTCTCAACCTGAGTATGTATAACTGTTGCATTCGGAGATGGTGGCTTCATTGAGAGCAAATGGAGCGTCAGGAATGAGGCTGTTTCTCATAAACATTGTCTTCGTAGATTCAGCTGTAGTTCGACCTTTCCACAGTCACAGTCTAAGTCGGTCAGCATTTGTGCTGCTTGGCTGATGTTTGGTGTTATTAGAATGACATCATCAGCAAAGCGGAGGTGGTGTAGTTGCTGACCATCTATTTTCACTTCCCATTTCTTCCCATTCCAGTCGTCACATGATGTTCTCGAGGTTGGCACTGATGAGTTTTGGTGAAATGGTATCACCATGCTGAACCCCTCTCTTGACATGGATGATTACTTCTTTATAGAATGGTGAGATCCTGGTAGTGAATCCTTAAAAGCTCACAGAGGATCTTGATGTATTGAGGTTGTATGCCCTGATTGGCTAGGGCTTCTATGACCGCTTCTGTCTCAACAGAAACAGAGGCCTTCTTTAAATCAATGAACGTTAGACAGAGCGGAATCTTGAACTCCTGAGAAACCTCAATGAGCTTAGTAATTGTGTGGATATGGTCAATGGTACTGAATCCTTTTCGGAACCCAGCTTGTTTGCATGGTTGTCCTTCATCTAGTGTTCTGCTAATCCTATTCAGGATGACTCGAGTGAACAGTTTGTAGATGACAGACAATAGGCAGATTGGGCAATAGTTGCCATTGTCGTGGATGTCTCCCTTCTTGTATAGTAGTACAGTCTTGCTGGTGTTCCATTGGTATGGAGCCTTGCATTCAGACAGGTAGTGTGTGATGAGCCGAGCCAGTGTATTGATGAGTACTGATGGTAAGTTCTTCAGGTGTTCAGGTGTCTTTGAGGTCATCCTTGATGGCTTCTCTGCATTGTTTTGCCAGCTCGGACATTTGCTTGCGGTTGCCTGAGGCATGTGCCAAGCCACATTTGCTAATAAGTTCAAGAATGTTCGAAGAAAGGCGGTTTATCATTATCATTATCACTATGTGAGTTGTTTTTTATCCATTTTTTCCTGAAAGATAGTTTTATGGATAGATGAATGGTCATAAATAAAACTGAGTAGGTAGTTTACCACATATTTTATTTTTCCTTTAAAACAACAGTAAAAATTATATTTAAGCACTGGGTTTACTGAGTAAACCTTTTGTGAAATAGGTAAAGGTAAAGGTAAAGGCCCTCCCGTTGATCATCGATTTGCTCAAGCGGGCCCGTAACGTCTCCATTGGAGACTTTGTTGTTACTGTGTCTCGCATATCGAATACTCTTGGTAGCTTGCCGGGCTCTCTGACAGGGGCGGAGGAATCGAACTCGGGTTCGGCCATGTTGGCTGCGTGCAAGGCAAACGCCCTACCCGCTGTGCTATAGTATTCCAAACCTGAATGAAGTAAAATACACTATAGGTTTCCATAGTAAACGAGACAGAGAATTATTTATTAAGTAACACCATGAAGAATAATACTTTCAAAACTACTTATGTATAATATAACTTATGTGAACTTGGTCTTATAAACAGGCATTAAGATTTGTCTGTATCTTTAATCCAGATTGAATATTTGAAAGATAGGATCTTGATTATGGGAAATGGTGTTTTGAGCTTACTTTTTCCACCAGTAATTTAAAGGTTGAAATTATAAATAAATGAAGCAAAATACAATAGATCTCATCAGCTTTTAAGGGTAATGAAATATCAGTGTCAAATATATTTATAAAGAATGGTAACCATGTTGAAAATAGTTTTTCTTCCTCATGAACTAAGCCAATTTTATGTTTTATATTAGACATCAGCAAATTACCTATCCAATTAAATAAAGATGCTTGGTAAAGCTAATTTGAAAAATAGATAATAGTGAAATGCAAAAGATAATAGCAACCGAATGGCTGTGCCCCAGGATGCTCGGCAGAGTGAGTGGGGCTTTGTTGTCTCTTCAGGGTGGAAGGCCATCTTCCCCTGTTCTGCTGGGAAGGAATAGTCATTATTTGTCCCAGCCTGGGACCCCCTTCTGGTTTCCTATTTTCCCCTTCTGGATCAAATTATAAAATAGTAAAATACGCACAAATTAAGAAAAAAAATTAAATAGCTGAGGAACAATTCTAGTGACCTATTCCTAAGAAATAAATTTAATTCCCTTATTAAGGTTTTAAAGTGTATCTACCAATGAGGTTAGAACACAATTACTTACCAATACTGAAAAAGCATATCCTCAGTATAGCTCCCCTGAACTTTTAACTCAAACATTTTCCCCTGCTTCATTGCAAAAACAAATACATTTTAAGGAACGTTAATCTTACTTCAGGCACACATAAACACATAAATGTTTTTGTCTAACATTTCAATGACATGGCATGCTACTTTGCTGAAATGGCCATTTCTAATATTCTTTAAAATAATTTAATTATATAAATAGTGTAACTACAGCAGTTCTAGTTCATTGGCCTTTACTGCTATTTAAATGACTTGTATTTCCAGATCATTGACTAGAACTGCCAGCTCTGCTTGTCTTAGTCCAAGCTGTCCATCAAAGGATGCCGCTTTTTTCTCTCTGGACTCTCTTCTTTTCACCTCAAACTTTTCTCTGTATCCAAAGCCATCAGAAGAGGTAGATTCTTACTTAAATGTTAGCATATCATTGCCCTAGTTAAATGAGACTTCTTTATCTTATGAGGTTAAATTTTAGAGAATTTTAATGAGGCTAGCCTCTCTAGCATGACAATGTAGAATGACCAGATTCATTTGGAAAACAAATTAGGGCAACAATGATGATAAGTGACTCCCTGGCTGGGCATGTACTTTCCCAATGAAGGATTAATTTTCTACATTACATTTTTATCATTCAGTGCCATAGCTGTTGGTTTGCATTATTAAAATAAGGAAGATACAGAATTATTCAGTAGAAGAGAGTGTACAAATAAATATATGAGCTTAAGTTTTGTCCTAAAAGAGCTGAGTTAAGGCCAAGAGATATGGCTCAAGTGGTAAAGCATGCAACTTGCCTATGCGAGATTTTGACACTGAATAGCCCCCAACAAGATACTCTGGTATTCCCAAGTACTACCTGGCAAGACCACACAACTAATAACAACTACATTAGATTGTGTTTAACACTAGACAAAGACATACTCTTCAGGGGAATTTGTTTATTGTGGTATTGGAATGTGTCTAAGGCCCCCCTGCCACTTTATGAAAATATAAGATGATACCTGATTGATACAAAGTAACTTGGATATATGTCAAAATGTGTGAATAGCACCCACATTTGGGAAAATCCAATTGAAAGAATTATATTTTCATTCAGTGTGGTTAGAAGAACAGTTGTTTACATTTTAGACTGGTACCAAATAGGAAAGTGAAATTGAATTATTTTTTAAAATTTAAGAACCCAAAGTGGAAAATACAACTATAGTTAATATTTTAGGTATTTACAGGAGGGCAGTGAGAGCACGGGCTACCATAGCCGCAGGGAAGGTGGGGCTCTGCCCCAGGATGCTCGGCAGAGTGAGTGGGGCTTTGTTGTCTCTTCAGGGTGGAAGGCCATCTTCCCCTGTTCTGCTGGGAAGGAATAGTCATTATTTGTCCCAGCCTGGGACCCCCTTCTGGTTTCCTATTTGCAGTTACTTGAATAAAAAAAATTCTTTTCTGGAAAAAAATGTTTTAGGTATTTACATGATGGTTTTAGAATGTTACTTATTGAAATTTAATCCTATAACATTTTGTGTCATGTTAACACTTCTAGTATAATTCTAGCAATAACAATGAAGACTGCTACTATTATGAAACTTGTTTTCCGAACATTGAATTGAAACAGTCATACTCATACTGAATTGAAACAGTCGCATGACTTTTGAACACACAGGTTTTTCTGACTTCATTTCCAGATGAGTGTCCTCCAGGAGCACAGTCGAACTGTGCTTTCTGAATCTCTTGGATGGCTTTGGATGACTTGAGGAATAGCAAACATTGAGTTATGTCTTTTCCAGGCTGGAGTATTTTATCAATGAGATACTTATTAATCTACCTCTAGTACAAACACAGATTCAAATGGTAGCTGCTATTCTGTGTTGGTTATGGAGCTCTGACCATGATACACAATTAGGTCTGAGGTATGTACCCAGGATTTGACAATAGATGTAAGACTGAGAAAGAATAAATGCTATAAATTGCTCAAATTTTATTAATCATTATAGCAGCCTGTGTTAAGAGAAAACAATGGATATTACACAAGTCGTGTTTTTTTAAAGACATTAGTCTGGATCAATGGTGTATATGAGTGGTGTGTGTGTGTGTGTGTGTGTGTGTGTGTGTGTGTGTGTGTGCATGTATGAGAAAAAGAGACTCAGAGAGAGAGAGGGAGAGAGAGAGAGAGAGCGAGAGAGAGAGAAAGAGAGAGAAAGAGAGAGACCTGGAGGTACTCAGAGCTTATCCCAGGCTCTGCTCTCAGGGATCACTTCTGGGATCAAACTTGGATCAGTGATATGCAAGGCAAATGCTATACTTACTGTACTATTGCTTTGGTCCCTATCATCGTTTTATTGTATTCAGTGCTCCATACATTTCTTTCCTCTGCATAATATTTCACACCTGGCATTTTGGTGATATATATGCATATCTTACTTTTTTCCCTATGACATTCATGTTTACAGAATTAAAATATACCAATAAACTTGTCCAAATGTACAGCACTTTTCTACAAATCTTTTTATAGAAAACTTTTTTAGGGCCAAAGAGATAATACAGTGGGTAGGGCATTTGCTTTGCACGCAGCCGACCCGAGTTCAATTCCGGGTATCCCCCAAGCACTGCCAGGAGTAATTACTAAATTCAGAGCCAGGAGTAGCTTCTGAGCATCACTGGTCATGAGCCCACCAAAAGAAAAGTGTATTTAATATATTTCTGGATATATTTGATTTTACCAGTACTCATTCTCTCTTCTAACCTCACTATTAAATAATTGCATTATTCTGAAATACGATCTTATGGACTATTACAACAATCATTTGAATTTATTATTCACAATTATCATCACCTTGGATAACAGTGTTATATTAGTGTTTCAGGTCATGTAAATCATTATTAACATGAAACAAGTTATGACCTCAAAGTGAGCAACTTGATGTATTTCTTGCCACAGGTTTATGTATTTGGCATTCAGCAAATGACCTGAAGAATAAGTAAATAAGCTAGTGGGTTCAATTATAAAAATCTGAAGCATAGTTAACATTAAATATATTTATTTTAATAGCATGAAACAGTAAATGTCGAAAAACACACTAAATTGATTTCTGTGTATCATTGAAATGTGTCAAATTGATTCATGTAATAAGTATAGTAAGACTGTCTCAAAATTTTTGAGGTTACCTGCTTAAAAGGTCAATCGCACAAAATTGGCATGTAGTAATACATGCATTTCCATTGGCATCTCTCAATATCTTAAATCCGATCCAACTGTGTGATTAAATAGAGAAAGGTGTGGGTATGATGTGAATTAATTGTGACAAGACCTTAGTTCTCTTTCCAGCATCAAATTATCCCAATAAATACAGCTAGGTATAGCCATAAGGGTACAGAGCCCTGCCTGGCCATGAAAAAGAAAAAAGAAAAAAATTAAAACAGTTATAATGTAGATCTCTTTTCTTTATGAAATTATGATATTAACACACAAAACATTAATACAAAATAAGTATATGACTACACAACAAAAAACAAATAAAAATCTCTGGAGCTGAGACTTTAAGTATACTATTATTTATGTGGCACAATTTTTTAAAGATAAACATTATTTTGATAAATCACATCAATTTAATTTTAAATAAAATATTATTTTCATAATGATGAAAAGCTAAGTAGCCTTATGTGTCCTTAAATTTTATTTTGCTGTAGCCATTTTGATTTGTAACTTTTACTTATTTTTCTCACTTCTCCATCACAAAACAATGCCATCAAGAAGCAAAGCTGATGTAAAAAGAGTTCTCTGTATTTCACTTATAAGAATCCTCTTTTATCTCAGACTTACAAAATGATGACTGCCAAAGTTGGAGATTTCATCTTCTTTTAATTCAAACTTTAGAAGTCAAGGGAATAAAAGAGTGTGCTCTATCTTGGCAAAAGTGTCAATATGGTCAATCAAATAAAACTTTAATCCTATACATGGAAATTAGTGTAAATTATTATTAGACAGAACTGAATGTATAATCAAACTTATTGATCTACTGACTTTCAGAAGACGTGGCCAAGCACTAACATCATCCATTAAACTATTTCCAGCACCACAGAAACATCTTGATTTCTTGAGTTTTGTCCTTGAGAATTGCTAAAACTTATTGGACTGTAAAGGCAAAACTACCTGGAGCAGAAGGTATTTTTAAACACATGTTTCCCCAAAGTAGGCAGCTGCTCACTGCATGAATCTTTGAGCACTGCTGTTCTCAGCAGTTAACTTTCTTTACTTGAAGGTACTGGGGGAAGGAAGATAGCCTCAACACATTGTTTTTCCATTATTTTTACTATGTTTTCAGAACTATCAAAAGACTTATATTTGACAGCAAAGAAATTATAAGTAGCACTTGGAGAAAATGCAGATACCATTTTAATAGAAAATATTAATAATAAATCTTTGTAGTGATTCTAGTGAAAACTTTTTCAAGGAGTTCTAAGGTCAGCAATATTATCTCTACATAGAAAAAATATCTGCCTGAACATTTTATGTCCTTTGCTGTTTAATAAATTTTTTGTTTTTTTGGGAGATCACACTTGGCAGTGCTCAGGGATTACTTCCAAGTCTGCACTCTGCACTAAGGATCACTCCTGGTAGTCCTCAGGGTGCAGTATATGGTGATAGGGAATAAACCTGAGTTGGCCTTGGGTAAGGCAAGTGCTTTATCTGCCCTACTATCTCTCCAGCCTTATCAATAACTTTAAATATTAACTTGCACTTTTGTCTTATTCAATAATGCACTGTCATTATTGTAACATTGTACATACTTTTAAAGTGATGCTAATTATATTTATTTTCTTATCATATCTTGGGCTGGAGTGATAGCACAGCGGGTAGGGCATTTGCCTTCCACGGGGCTGACCTGGTCAACCCAGGTTCAATTCCTCTGCCCCTCTTGGAGAGCCCGGCAAGCTACTGAGAGTATCTCGCCCGCACGACAAAGCCTGGCAAGATACCCATGATGTTTTTGATATGCCCAAAAACAGTAAAAAGTGTCACAACAGAGACGTTACTGGGCCCACTCGAGCAAATCGATGAACAACGGGAGGACAGTGATAGTGACAGTAATATCATATCTTACCATTATATATTTTGATACATAAGTACATCTTTAGCTAGGGACCACAACACATGTTAACACATACCTTAGATACTAAACTTATTTCCAAATATGACTAGTAGCACTGTAGCACTGGCCTCTCGTTGTTCACCAATTTGCTTGAGCAGGCACCAGTAACATCTCACAACAAATTGTGAGACTTGTTATAACTTTTTTTGCATATCAAATACATCACGGGTAGCTTGCCAGGTTTTGCCGTGCGGACGAGATACTCTCAGTAGCTTGCCAGGTTCTCCGATAGGGGCAGAGGAATCGAACCTGGGTCAGCCACATGCAAGGCAAACTCACTACCTATTGCTCCAGTCCATGATTTGTAGTCAGTCAATATTACTTATTGCTATTGCTCCAGTCCATGATTTGTAGTCAGTCAATATTACTTATTATGATTGAAATTTTCTGTTAATTCAAGTATGATCATGATTTGTAGCATTTGTGATCCATATTGATAGGGGTGTTTGCAATTAGAAAAAAATTTTGAAGTAAGAGTCAGAAAATAACACCATTGAAGGGTATGTAGAATATTCAAGAATGACTCTTTATTCAGTTCTATATTTCTCTTGATGTGCTTCAAACTAATCTTAACTTTCTTCTACAGTCTTGAGATAATTTTGGCTGACATACAATATATTTTTCAGCTGTGAGTAGCTTGCACAATATGTAAACATTTTTTATAGGAAGTTATTTACAAAAGCACAAAACCTAAGTAGATATTAACCCTCCCTGACTAACTTTGATAGTACAATATTCAGGTTGAAATTCCTTCATCTTACTATGAGCAGTTGCTATATGTGTTGGACAGAACAATGGTACCCAAAGATATTTAGGTACGAAATCCCAGAACTTTTGAACATGTCACCATACATATGAAACGGGACTTTGGCAAATGGAATTCAGTGCTTTGTGATAGGAAGTTTAACTGGAATTATAGGTCCAGAATAATGGAAGGAATGTCTGTGAACACTCAGAGGTCCAGAGCAAAAAGGATGGGACGGTTGAACCAGAGAATGAAATTATGCTCCTGTAGAGGAAGACAGAGGAGAGCCACAGTCAATAGTAACAGGTGCTTTGAAACTCTAGAAAAAGCCAGGAAACAAATTCTCTCCCATAGCCACCAGAAAGGAAGGCAACATCGATTTTAACCAAGTAAAAGATACATTTAGGTGATTTGGCTTCCAGAACTCTAAGATATTGAACTTTTTTTAATGGCCATATTTGTGGTAACATGTTAAAACATCAATAAGAAACTAATACGTGAAAATGCAAGTTAACACACCATTTTGGCCATTTTGGAAAACATATGGAGGGAACTTCTTTAAGAAGCTAAGGGTAGAGCTATTAAATGAAACAGAAATCTTACTTTTTTCTGTCTTTAGTCAAACAAAAGTACTTGTAGCTATTAGGACTAGTAGCACTGTCCTCCCATTGTTGATCGATTTGCTCAAGCGGGCCCAGTAACGTCTCCATTGTGAGACTTGTTCATCACGAGTAGCTTGCCAGGTTTTACCATGAGGGCGAGATACTCTCGGTAGCTTGCCAGGCTCTCTGAGAGAGGCAGAGGAATCGAAACTGGGCCGCCTGGGTCGGCTGCATGCAAGGCAAATGCCTTACCCGCTGTGCTATCGCTCCAGTCAAACAATACAGAAACATAAAGGAAGCTATATCTACACAATGTTTATTACAGTTTTTTTTTAATAACAACTTGAATACATGTCTGGAGCAGTAATATACTCAGCTGAGTACACTTATTACATGCAAGAACTCCGTGTTTGATACCTAACTCTGTATGTTCTCCTGAGATACCAGGAGTCACCCTTGAGCACAGAGCAAAAAGTGTCCCTCTCGAACTGCTAGATATGACTAAAAAAAAAATCCCACCAGAAGTACAATAGCTAAAATACAAAAGCAATTAAAGTATCTGTTAATAGATAGCTGGATAAAGAATATGTAATACAGCTACACAGTGAAACATTTCTCTGATTTGTAAGAAGAAAATGAAACTTTTCCATTCTGAACAAAAAAGGACAGCACTTGGAGAATTATGCAAAGTAAAGTAAGTTTGAAGTTTAAAGGATATCTTGACCTAAAACTGCAATATAAAGATATGAAATTAATAAACAGATAATAAAAGACAGTGATTGATACTTGATAAGAAAACTGAGGAATAGTGGATGGAGATCCCTCAGGTTAGTTTTTCTGCCAATACAGAAATTAACTAATACCACTTATATAGAATTATTTATGAATTTTTATAAATTATAATAAAATTCACAGAAAGAATATCTCACAAAATAGTAACTTAAAAGATGAATTAAATTGAATTAAATGATTCATTTATATAGTTTTTCTTATTTCTATTCCAATAGATACTACTTATACATCTCTCTTTTGGGTCAATGTCAGCTTGTATGTTTTATCTTCTCCATTTTCTCAATAACCTTGTCCTTTATAGTCTTTGAGACTGGGAACACATGGTTTCTCCTGAATTGCTGATATTCCTGGATGCTCAGGAAACTATTGTCAGTGGGTCAATGATGAAACAATTGATCTTGCTAACCAATATATTTGTGTTTTGAGATATATTTTTCTTTAAAAAGCATTTTAAATTATCATAACTAGAGTAATATAGTAATATAATAATAATATAAGGAATAATATAAAGTGATATAGTAATATAATAAAATATCATTTCACAGAAAATCTTTAGTGCCACACTTGAGAACTTCATGCAATGACTGGAATGGGAAGAAGTGGGAGTGAAGATAGATGGTAGACAACTACAACACCTCCGCTTTGCTGATGACATCATTCTAATGACACCAAGCATTAGCCAAGCAACACAAATGCTGGCCAATTTCAACTGTGAGAGTGGAAAGGTCGAACTGCAGTTGAATCTCACCAAGTCAATGTTCATGAAAAGTGAAATAGTCCCTGACATTCCATTTGTCCTGAACAGAACAAACGTCTTTGAATGCAGCAGCTATGTGTGCCTGAGTAGCAAAATCAACATGAGGAAATACTTGGCAGCAGAACTATGCAGGAGGAAGAGAGCAGTGTGGGGCACTTTCAAAAGTGTCAAAGAAGTTGGTAAGGGGACGAAGAACCTCCAGCTCTGGGCACATCTTTTTGACTCCACTGTTCTTCCTGCACTAACATACACCTCAGAGACTTGGGCCCTACGAAAACAGGATGAAACAGATATTCAGGTGTCCTAAAGAGGAATTGAAAGAGTGATGCTTGGAGTATCATGTTTCACTCAAGAGAGAGACGGAATCCGGAGTTCTGACCTCCGCTGATGATTGAAGATAAGGGATGCTGTCTCATTTGCCAAGGCGTCAAAAATTAGATGGGCTGGACACGTAATGAGACTTGGAGGCAACCACTGGACTAGAGTGTTACCAACCTGATTCCATGGGACGTCAAAAGGATGCATGGCCACCCACCTGCGAGATGGTTGAACTTCTTTATCAAGACCCTGAACAAACGGTTTGATGCTCTTCGTGTTGCTGGAGTGAGCATACACTATTGAGCTACATTGGCACGGAACAGGATCGAGTGGAGATGTTACTGGTGCCCGCTCCAGCAGATCAACAAACAACAGAATGACAAGTGATTGCAAGTGAAAAGTTATATAGAAATATGGTTTATGAATTTAAAAATGTCCCAATTTAAATTTAAAGAAATTAAGAATCCTGTATTTCTTAATTTCTACATAAGTTTTCCAGCTCCCGGAAGAGAACAGCACATAGTCTTCTGCCCCTGCGCCTGGCTGTCCTCACGGGGCCCCTTGGAGGGGAGCGGGTTGAATTTTCCTCCTAGCCCGACCAGGGCTCCGGCAGCCGAAGACCTCCAGGACCAGCCACCACCATGCGGAGACCACTCTCCGCATACATGAAGGTACAGGCAGAGGGACAAAGCCACCCGGGTTCCGGGGCCGAGATCTCTAAGCCTACTCGGATTGGGGCTGAGCATCCTCCACCCAGATCCTCCAAATTCCGGTAGGTGGGGGTCACACCCACCAACTGGTCCCCTGGTGTCGTGTAATCCCACCAATGGCCAAGATTCAGAGACTATAAAACCCAGCTCCCGGAAGCTGGACATCTTATTATCTCATTCTTACTTTGGACAAACTGGCAAGCTACTGAATGTAACCTGCCCACACGTCAGAGTCTGGCAAACTCCCCGTGGTGTACCCAATATGCCAAATACCAGTAAAAATGAAGGGTCTCATTCTCCTAACTCTGAAAGAGCCTTGAATATGGCACTTTTTAAAAAAAAAAATCTCAGGGCTAGGACAAAGAGACGTTACTGGGGCCTGCTTGAGGCAATCGACGAATAACAGGATGGTTGTGATTGTTTCTGAAGTTTTCCAAATATGAGAAGTGGGTAGGAGGAGCAGATGGTGAAACCAGGAGCACATGCTTTGCATGTGGGGGCTCCAGTTTGGATCTCTCTCATAGTTCAGTTCTCTACATGCCACAAAGTGTGAACTTTGAGCAACCACCTGAAGCATCCCCTGGGCACTACTCTCTGTGACCTCAAACCACTTCTAAAGAAGAAAGATATCCTTAAGTATAATGTAATAAAAAGTATCAGTATAAGGACTGGGTTATACCTTAGTTTGTCTAGCATGTGTGATGCAAGGCCCAGAGTTCAGCCCCTAGCACCAAGGCACTTAATGAAATAGCCTTGATGACCCTGAGACTTTCCAGGGACTGGACTGGGAATTGAGCATTGAATCCTTTGACCCAAACCACTAGTCAAGAATGACCAGGAGAAAGAAGCCCCTTAACCCTCAAGCAGGACTGGAGTTCAGGGTGGGGGTATTCCTATATACAAATGATAATTCTACCAATATCTCTTAAAACACAAAATAGAACTTGCCTAAAACTCACAGACCACCAATAACTGTCAAACCATACTAAAAGACAAAAATGCTTTACTTTTTAAAACAAAATAAATTAATTTATATGACTGTATCAGTAAAATGGCATCATTTTATTTTGTGTCCTTGTAATTATTATGTTCAATTTATTTTTAACTTTAAATACCTTAAAGTTATTTTATTTTCTTATAAATTGTTCATATCACTTTGATTTCAAGCAAATGCTTTTTTACAAATATTCTGGAACCAGTGGTTGCCAGAGAGATAGTACAGCAGGAAAGCCTTTTGCCTTCCTTACACCTGACACAGGTTTGATTTCCAGCAACACGTACAGTCCCCTAAACACTGCCAGATGAGATTCCTGAGAACAGATCCATGAGTAAATCCTAAATATAGTTGGATGTGACATGAAAAACAAACAAAATGAACCATAAAGACCTATTATTAATCACCTTTATTTACTAATTATTGATATTTACATTAATAAAACAAAATAAAAACTTAGTACATAAAACTATAACAACTTAGAGTTGATGTAAAGCAGATAAATAAATATACAACCAAGTAAATATTACCAACAGATCTGAATTACTACTGGTTATAAATCAATCAAGACCAACAAATATATTAGTGACTTTAGAACTGTGAAGTTTGTTTCTAAATTACCCCCAATGTCAATTATTTAAACCAAAAAATTTTGTCAGCATATTATTTCAAAATTTGGCATCGTTCTTACTGGGGTAAAATTGGTTATCACTCCTGAAGATTCTAGGAGAAAATCCATTTTCTTAACTTTCCCCCTCTCTGGGAGGTGCCGATTTCTGTGGTTTGTGGTCTTCATGCTCCAATCTACAGCAAGCATTGACTAATCTGTCATACTCATTTTTTTTATTCTAGCATGGAAAATTTATTTCAGAAACACATGTAATTCAATTAAGGCAGAGCTGGGTCAACTAGAATAATTAGAATAATCTCTACATTTTAAGGTTCTCTTCTTGTGGGGAGGTGAAGTGGTCAAACTTGGTGGTGCTCAGGTTCAAAGGTTAATCCTGGATCTGTGCTCAGGGATAAGCCCTGACATGCTAGGTTGCCCGTATGATTCAGAGGACCAAACCAGGAGAGCAGCATAGAAGGCAAGTGCCTTGCCTCCCATGTTATCTCAGGTTCGAAACACAAGATTCTTAATTTAATCAAATCCACAATATCTTTACAGATGTGTAAAGTAAGATGTTCACCGGTTCTGGGAACTAGTATATTATCATCTTTGGGATTATTATTATGGTAATCTTCAAAATGAGTTACTTTTATCTCATTTGGTTAGTGATAGGGAACCAAGCAGTTGAAAAGTAAAAAAAATGCATTTTAATATTTATTTTTTAGAATTGACTCACCATGAGAGTAATAGAGCATGAATAGTTGTTCATATCTGGGTTTTGGTCACACAATGCTCCAATATTCGTCACTTTATCAGTGTACATTTCTCACCACCAATGTCCACATTTCTCTGTTCCCAGACTTCCTTTAAGGCAGATACTTTTCTCCTCTCTCTCTCTTTCTTTCTCTCTCTCCCTCTTTCTCTTTCTCTTTCTCTCTCTCTGTCTCTCTTTCATTTTGAACATTATGGTTTGCAATACGGGTACTGAAAGAAACAGATTTTATAACCAATGAAATGAATAAATTTGGCTATTCTTATAGAGATTACTACTTATTACTGCAGTATTTATATTCCTTATTAATTTTAATTTGTTGGTTTGGAATCTCTCAAGCAGCATACAGTGCATTTAGTAGTGTGTGACGCTTCCATATCCACACCCAGAAACTTGGGTAACATGCAGGATCAGAAATCCAAAAGGTAAAGGTAAAGGTAAAGGCCCTCCCGTTGATCGTCAATTTGCTCGAGCGGGCCCAGTAACGTCTCCATTGGAGACTTTGTTGTTACTGTGTCTGGCATATCAAATACTCTCGGTAGCTTGCCGGGCTCTCCGAGAGGGGCGGAGGAATCGAACTCGGGTCGGCCATGTTGGCCGCTTGTAAGGCGAACGCCCTACCCGCTGTGCTATCGCTCAATTCTTGTGTTTTTAAAAACCTAAGCCACCATCAAACAAACAAACAAGCAAAATAGACAAGAGAAATATGTGGAATATGAACTTAAAACTATAGCACTGTAGCACTGTCCTCCCATTGTTCATGGATTAACTCAAGTGGGCACCAGTAATGTCTCACAACAAATTGTGAGACTTGTTGTTACTGTTTTTGGCACATCGAATACATCATGAATAGCTTGCCAGGCTTTGCAGTAACGGCCAGATACTCTCAATAGCTTGCTGGGTTCTTCGAGATGGGTGGAGGAATCGAACCAGGGTTGACTGCGTATAGGCAAACGCCCTACCTTCTGTGCTATTGCTCCAGCCCATGAACTTAAAACATTTAGTTAAATTTTTTTAGATATATGAGTCCTTTGGGTTGGAGCAATAGCACAGTGGGTAGGGCATTTGCCTTGCACACGGCCAACCTGGGTTCGATTCTTTCGTCCCTCTTGGAGAGCTAGGCAAGCTAACAAGAGTATCCTGCCTGCATGAAAGAGCCTGGCAAGCTACCCATGGAGTATTCTATATGCCAAAAACAGTAACAACAAGTCTCACAATGGAGATGTTACTGGTGCTCACTCGAGCAAATTGATGAATGACAGTGTTACAGACAGTGCTATGAATCCTTTAAATATTATAATATAGTTGTTTAAAATAACAGTAACTAGTCTTAATAACTATGTAAATTCAATGTTTACATCCTGAAGTATGGTAATTGAACTAAATTCTAACCTGAACAGATTAAAAAACAGAAGGCACTGATAAAGTGGAACAACTTAAGAAGAGTGATTATAATGAGAATTAGAATAAAATTATGTTAAGTGGAGAAGCTTTAAGACAACTGGAGTTGGTAAATCAGGACTGATAGAAACAATGATTAGTATGCACTTAAATACTAGACAAAAACTCACATTTCATTACCACTTAAGTTTTCTCATATTTTTGTGGCAATCTTATTCTATTTTGATATGTATAAAAAAGCTTTCAATATATATTTGAACTAAGTGAGAATCATACCTGAATTAAAATCCAAAGCATAAAAAATGAAGAATTAATTTATTTTAAGAAGTTTTCTGAACAATATTATTCCAAAGAGAATTAATATTCATACTTCTAAAAACTTTTAACTATATGAATCAAAATTATATTAAAATTCCAAGCTATGAAAAATTGTGATATTAAACTGAAGCATTTAAGCAAATAGCACATCTTACCAATTGATATTTTTTTATATCAGTAAAATTGACCTTATCATTGCTAGGGTTGACATATTAATAGCTGAATGAACATCAGGAAAAAGTGAATTTCAGAGAAACAAAGTAAAAGACTTTTTATGTATATGTGGCTTATGCACTATTACTGTCTGAAATTTTAATTAGGCTGCACACCTTCAATTTATCTGGCAATCCAACCTAATTAAAAAATACAAATATTAAAAGGAGTGACCATTGTTTGTTGTAAGAAAAATTATTCAAAAATTTCGATTCACTTTATTAAAAACTTGTGAGTCAAATAAGTATGATGATTGCTCATTTTTATTAGTGTTTTCTTTTTGTTATTAAGAATTTTAAAATTACTTTTTCTCTTTCTAGCTTCATCTTATACTTGTGAATGACGTTAAATGTATTGATGTTATATTATTATTATATATAAAAGGGAAATGAAGAATCAAGAGAGATATAAAAATTATTTGATTTCAGGGAATTGATTTGATAATTAAAAATAACCAAGAAAGGTCTTACAAAGAACATAAAGCTGCAGTATTTCTTATTAAATACATAATGATGATTCATCCAAGTTTTCCTCCTTCGTAATGTAATTAGTGAAACACCATGAGGTACAGTTATAGGCTTACAAAGTTTGTGCTTGGGTTTCAGTTATACAATGATCAAGTGCCCATCCCTCCACCAGTGCCCGTCATCCATCACCACGGGTCCCAGCATCCCCCCCCATCCCCCCAGTCCCATCCTGCCTCTGTGGCAGGGTATTCCCCCTTGTTCTCTCTTCTTTTGGGTACTGTGTTTTGCAAGAGAGGCATTGAGTGGCAATCATGTTTGGTCTATAGACTACTTTTAGCATGCTTCTCCCATCCTGGGAGGGTCCTCACAACACCCTTCATTTGGTGCTCTCTTCGCTATCTGAGCTTCCTTTTCACCTAGAATGTGTGACTGGCCTTCCATTCATGGAGCAAAATTCCTGGTACTAATCTCAGCCATTCCTGGGTGTTAGTCTCCCTTTTTGTTGCTTTATGTTCCCCAGATGAATGCAATCTTTCTGTGTCAATCCCGCTCTTTCTGACTCATTTCTCTTAACATGATACTTTCCATGTAGTACCACTTGTATGTAAATTTCATAACTTCATCTTTTCTAACAGCTACATAGTACTCCATTGTGTAAATGTACCAAAGTTTCTTTAACCAGTCATCTGCTCTTGGGCACTCAGGTTTTTTCCAGATTCTGGCTATTGTAAAGAGTGCTGCAACGAACAAACAATTGCAGATGTCACTTGGACTATACCTTTTTGCCTCTCTGGGATATATTCCCAGGAGTGCTATAGCTGGGTTAAATGGCAGATCAAATTCTAATTTTTTGAGAGTCGTCCATACTGTTTTCCAAAAGGGTTGGACCAGCCGGCATTCCCACCAGCAGTGAAGCTCTACATCACTAATCGTCAGAGAGATGCAGATCAAAACCACAATGAGATATCATTTCACACCATAGAGACTGGCCCACATCACAAGAACAAAAGCAACCAATGCTGGCGTGGATGTGGCGAGAAAGGGACCCTCCTTCACTGCTGGTGGGAGTGCCGGCTGGTCCAACCCTTTAGTAAAACTATCTTTGATTCATTTTAAATGTGTAACTTTGTACAGTTCCAGTTTCTGTTGTAATAGTATACTACTAGAGTAATATGTGATATGTAACTGCTATATATGTTAAAGTAGTTATATACTGTGCTGCATATTATCTCGTTAAATATTTGACAGTACTCTAAATAAGTTCACTAAGTGTCCCCATCTAAAGATGAGAGATGAGAAAGCTGTAGAATATATCAGTGTATAGTTTTTCAATGTAACACACTGAGTAAAACGGTAAAGCCACCAACTCATGCTCTCTGATTCTTTGCACCAAATAATTTCTGGTAACCACTGATTTTTCAAGGTTTTGTTTTGCAGCTTCACTCCTCAATAAACACAACTGCTAACAGTGATACATATTAAAGTCATTCCTAGAACTGTGTTTCCCTTGCGTTTTTTCAGTCCAATAACTGTACAATAAAATAATGCATTTCTTAAAACGAATAAATAGCAATGGGGCTCTCAAAGAGATTGCACAGTGGGTAAGGTGCTTGCCTTACATGTTGCAGAATCTGACTCGACCTCCTGTATTATTTATGATCCCCAAGCACCATCAGGGGTGGCCTATGAGCCCAGAGTTAGGTATAACCCTGAACACAACTTGGTGTGGCAAACAGCCTCCAGCTATGCCTGCAAAAGTTCTAATATAATTCTGCCAATTAATCAATGAACTGGATCTGTAGTAGAGGGAAATGTCATTTCTGCTATCAGCCTCTGCTCTTTAGTATCTCTCTTGGTGAGAGAGTCTAAATTCAAGGAGTGTGAAATTCATATTTGATAGTACATTATTTCATATATATATTATACAGAAATCTTGGTATTAATCTGAAATTAAGGTACAAAACCAGAAAATATATTCTTATTTTTTAATTTTTAAAATTTTATTTATTTATTGAATCAACATGCGATACAGTTACAAAGCTTTCATGTTTGAGTTTCAGTCATACAATGATCAAACACCCACCCCTCCACCAGTACACATTTTTCACCATCAATATCCCCAGTATACCCCCCACCACCATCCCAACCCTCCCTCACCTCTATTCCTGACAATTCCTCCCATACTCTCTCTCCACTTTTGAGCATCATTGTTTGAAATATAGTACCGAGAGGCTATCACTTCTGGTTCTTTACCTACTTTCAGCACACTTCCCCCATCCCGAATGATTCCTCCAACCATCATTGACTTGGTAATCCCTTCTCTATTCCAGCTGCCTTTCCCCCCAGCTCATGTGGCAGGCTTCCAACTATGGAGCAATATTCCTGAACCTAATGTCTACTGTCCTTGGATGTCAGTCTCATATTATGTTCAGAAAAAATATTCTTAAGTAGAGAAGAAAAATTGGTAAGTTTTTGAGGTGCCATATTTCTGTTCATAATATGGCATCAAGCATGGTTATAAGAATACTGAAAAGTGAGAAGAAATAAATTTGAGAGGGTTTGCCATTTTGACGACAAGATTTTACTTAAATATTATTTTCTAATCAAGCTCTCACTATTCGCAGATGATATGATACTCTACTTAGAGAACCCAATAACTTCCACCAAAAAACTCTTAGGAACAATAGACTCGTATAGTAAAGTTGCAGGTTATAAAATCAATACCCAAAAGTCCATGGCTTTCCTATACGCAAACAGTGAGAGAGAAGAAAGCAACATGAAAAAAACAATCCCATTCACAATTGTGCCCCAGAAAATCAAGTACCTAGGAATCAGCTTAACTAAGGAAGTAAAGGACCTGTACAAAGAAAACTACAAAACGCTACTTCAGGAAATAAAAGAGGACATGAGGAAATGGAAAGATATCCCCTGCTCATGGGTCGGGAGACTTAACATTGTCAAAATGGCAATACTACCGAAAGCATTGTATAAATTCAATGCAATCCCTATAAGGATACCCATGACATTCTTCAAAGAAATGGAGCAAACACTCTTGAAATTTATATGGAACAATAAGCCCCCACGAATAGCTAAAGCAATTCTTGGGAAAAAGAAAATGGGAGGAATCAACCTCCCGAACTTCAAACTGTACTACAAAGCAGTAATAATTAAAACAGCATGGTACTGGAACAAAGGCAGAACTGCAGACCAATGGAACAGGGTTGAATACACTGACATCTCTCCTCAATCATATGCTCATCTAATCTTTGATAAAGGTGCAAGTAATGTGAAGTGGAGTAAGGAAAGCCTCTTTAATAAATTGTGTTGGCATCACTGGACGGCTACATGCAAAAAAATAGGCTCAGAACTCTGCCTAACACCATGTACAAAAGTAAGATCAAAATGGATTAAAGACCTCAACATCAGACCAGAAACCATAAGGTACATTGAAGATAAAGTTGGCAAAACCCTCCATGACATTGAAGCTAATGGTATCTTCAAGGACGCCACGCCACTGGCCGAGCAAGTGAAAACAGAGATAGATAAATGGGACTATCTTAAACTAAGAAGCTTCTGCACCTCCAAAGAAACAGTGACCAAAATACAAAGACAGTCTACAGAATGGGAAAGGATATTCACCGAATACACATCTGACAAGGGGTTGATATCCAGGATATACAAAATACTGGTTAAACTCCACAAGAAGAAAACATCCAACCCCATCCAAAAATGGGGCAATGAAATGAACAGAAACTTTCTCAAAGAAGAAATCCGAATGGCAAAAAAGCACATGAGAAAATGCTCTACATCATTAATCATCAGGGAGATGCAGATCAAAACCACAATGAGATACCATCTCACACCTCAGAGACTGGCCCACATTCAAAAGAACAAAAGCAACCGATGCTGGCGTGGATGTGGCGAGAAAGGGACACTCCTTCACTGTTGGTGGGAATGTCCACTGGTTCAGCCCTTCTGGAAAACAGTATGGACGATTCTCAAAAAATTAGAAATTGAGCTCCCATTTGACCCAGCAATACCACTCCTGGGAATATATCCCAGAGAGGCAAAAATGTATAGTCGAAGTGACATCTGCACTTGTTTGTTCATTGCAGCACTCTTTACAATAGCCAGAAACTGGAAGAAACCTGAATGCCCAAGAACAGATGACTGGTTAAAGAAACTTTGGTACATCTACACAATGGAGTACTATGTAGCTCTTAGAAAAGATGAAGTCATGAAATTTACATACAAGTGGTACAATATGGAAAGTATCATGCTAAGCGAAATGAGTCAGAAAGAGAGGGATAGACATAGAAAGATTGCATTCATCTGGGGGATATAAAGTAACAAAGTATGAGATTAATACCCAAGAATAGCTGAGATCAGCACCAGGAGGATTACTCCATAACTTAGAGGCCAGCCGGGTATCCTAGAGGAAAGGGCAGTTCAGATAGAGAAGGGAGCACCAAATAAAGGATATTTGGAGGATCCTCCCAGGAGGGGAGATGCATGTCGAAAGTAGACTATGGACTGAACATGTTTGCCACTCAATGCCTCTTTTGCAGACCACAACACCCAAAAGGAGAGAGAGAACACAGGGGATTTCCCTGCCACAGAGACAGGGGGGATGGGGGGATGGGGGTGGGAGGGATATTATCCATGGTGGTGGAAAATGGGCACTGGTGGAGGGATGGGTATCTGATCATTGTATAATTGAAACCAAAGCACAAAAAATTGTAAATCTACAACTTTAAAAAAAAAAATAAAATAAAGGGGAAAAAAAAAAAAAAAAAAAAAAAAAATATTATTTTCTAGTTTCTCCTTTGGAAGCCATTATGGAAAGACATAAAAATCTCTCCTCCCTTCCTTCCTCCCTTCCTTCCTCCCTTCCTTCCTTCCTTCCTTCCTTCCTTCCTTCCTTCCTTCCTTCCTTCCTCCTTCCCTCCCTCCCTCCCTCCCTCCCTCCCTCCCTCCCTTCCTTCCTTCCTTCCTTCCTTCCTTCCTTCCTTCCTTCCTTCCTTCCTTCTTGCCTTCATGCTCCCAGGTGTTCCTGCCTTCAGTGGAAGGCAGGAATGAAGGAATGAGAGATTTTACTCAGTGGAAGTCAGTTACTCAAATATTTATTTTCACTTTGGTCAAATAAACTAATTGTTTAAGTTCAATTCACAAACAAATTTTACCAACATAAATGGTAAAAAAGTTTAGTTTGCTTTGTTAGTTAAAGACAATCTCTTGAGAAAAGATTGATTTTAAAGTTGGTTAATCATTAGGTTGATAAAACCTAAATTTTATATCTGCAGAAAATTTTAGTTTCACCTGCATTAAGAGTTGCAATGGAGGAACTGGCACATCCTTCCTGCCTCACCGAGACCACGAGTTGCCCCCCGACAAACGGCTCTCTGGCATAGCAATGGCCCCAGAGGCACATAGAACTAATTCAGAACCCAGAAGCTTTTGGCAGAAATGTGAATGGACTATGCATTAATGCAGGTGAAACTAAAATTTCCTGAAGAGATAAGTTTTAGGTTTTATCGACCCAACGATTAACCAACCTTAAAATCGATCTCATAACTATGCAGCTTTTGGCAGAAATCACTCCAGACTTTTCATTTTCATTTTTCATTTTCATCATCCTGTTAATCGTCGATTGCCTCGAGCAGGCCCCAGTAACGTCTCTTTCATCCTAACCCTGAGACTATATTCAAGGCTCTTTAGGAGAATGAGACCCATCATTGTTACTGGTATTTGGCATATTTGGTATGCCACAGGGAGTTTGCCAGACTCTGCCCTGTGGGCTACATTCGATAGCCTGCAAGTTTGTCCAAAGTAGGACTGAGATGATAAGATGTCATAAAAGATGTTCTGATAAGATGTCACGCAGCCGCAAATGCGGCCACGCGGTTCCGGGAGCTGAATTTTATAGTCTCTGAGTCTTGGCCGATGATGGGATTACATGGCACCAGGGGGCCAGGTGGTGGGTGTGACCCCTGCCTACTGGAATTTGGAGGATCTGGGTGGATGATGCTGGACTCCAATCCGAGTAGGCTGGGAGATCTCGGCCCCAGAACCCATGTGGATATGTCCCTCTGCCAGCACCTTCAGGTGTGCGGAGAGTGGTCTCAGCATGGTGGTGGTTGGTCCTGGAGGTCTTCGGCTGCCGGAGCCCTGGTCGGGGCGGGGAGGAAAGCTCAACCCGCTCCCCTCCAATGGGCCCCGGCGAGGAACAGCCAGGCGCGGGGGCAGACTGCAGACTTAATTAGTAAAATATCAGATATCCAAAATCGCGCAGCTGCTATTGTGTCCACGTGACATCATATGCTCTTCATAACCAGCAATACAAAACAAATTATTTCACGATGCCTTTTCAGCAGGTCTGATTGTTGGGTGAACATTCCAAATAACAATGGTGCATCTTCTGTCGACATAATGAATGTATTATTTATTATTATATTATATTTTATATTATATTATTATTATAGTAGAGAGAGTTCAGTGGAAATCATATGCCTCACAGGCATGGGGAGGGGTGGGATGGGGTGTATATTGGGGTTCTTGGTGGTGGAAAATATACACTGATGAAGGGATGGGAGTTTGATCATTGTATGACCAAGACTTAAAACTAAAAGCTTTGTAACTGTTCTCATGGTGATTCAATAAATATATTTAAAAAAAGAATTTCAATGGACTTGTGACAATCCCCTACCTCAGATCCAAGCTATCCACCAGCCATTGCCTGGAACACAAAACTTTTGGGGCAAAGACAATGCCCTTTCTCTTCCATGGACTAGAAAGCATCAAGAATTTCTCTTTTATACCAGTTCCTCTGGTCCCTCTTTTGAACACAAGTTCTAAACACAAGTCAAATTAGGCTCAGGTGACTGTTGACTGCTGTACATATCAGGGGTCACAGCTGAGGAAACACAAATATATTCTTACCACCAATATACAGCAGACTTGTCCATCTGTTTCCCCCAATGAGATATTGTCCAAATTACTCTACTCAAGAGGGAATTCTGACTTGCTGGAAGTTTTGGGCAATCTGTTGGTGATTAAGATGCTGGAACTACAAACATAACCATTATTATAAATTATGTTGTTATTCTTGGTTTTAATTTGAGGCCAACACCCAGAAGTGCTCAGAGCCTACTCATGTCTCTATGCTCAGAGACCATTCCTAAAGGTGCTTGGGAACTACATGAGGTGCTTGGGGTTGAACCAGGGAGCCAAAATGCATTACAAAGCAAATTCCTTACCTCCTTTACTGTGTCTCAGATCCCAAATCTAATAATTTAGACAGAAAAAAAGTAAAAGATATAGCAAAAAAGAAAAGAAGAAACAATTCTGAACTCTGCTTTCAGGAAGAAGAACATAATCCTTTGAAAAGAAAGAAGAAAAAAAGATGTATGCAGAAATGCAAGACTCACGTAGAATTTTCTACAGATAATAAAAGCACGTAAAAATACTTTGAGAAGAATAAAGATTTTTCAATATGGAAGCTTGTTTATAGAGTAAATGCTTTTTTTTTCTTTTTGGGTCACACCCAGCCGATGCTCAGGGGTTACTCCTAGCTCTGCACTCAGTAATCACTCCTGGCAGTGCTTGGGGGACCATATGGGATGGAAGCTGGTAATTGAACCCTGGGCAGCAGCGTGCAAGGCAAATGCCCTACCCGCTGTGCTATTTCTCCAGCCCTTATAGAGTAAATGTTAGTGTGAATCATGATATTCCATGTATCACTGTGTGAACTTGGGAATATAAAACCAAACAACACTTTAGGGGATCTTATGGTATTTTTGATCATGTATTATTTTCATATTATCAGTGAATCATAAAGTAAGAACTGTTTCTGCTTTCAATTGTCAAAGCTGCTGAAGGATCAGAACTATTTTAATTGTTATTAATGCTTTCAGTTTACATATAAAACTAAATGTTGTATAGGGGTTAAGTGAATTTTCATGAGGCAACCTAATTAAAAGTTTTATGGCAATATATTTCTGAAAATAAGTAGCAAAAATGACACTTGCTTAGTTTGACACAGATGTAAAGATTTTAATAGTAGATAATTATTTTCCCCACATATTTTTATCTGAATTTTAAAATGCAAACAAAATTTATTTGGAAAATATAGTGTCCTCCCTTGAGGATAACAATGCACAAAAGGGAAGAGTAACTTACTAGAACATCTAATGGCACACTACCAATATAATTTTATTTCCAGTATGTGTTATTCTAATTATTACGAGGTATAAATTTTTCTTGGCCTCCTTTACCATATATGTAAAGTAGGTATTATGTTAACAAGTGCAGAACTAGTCTAAGGATTAATTAGAGAGAAACAACAAAGATATGAGCATACAATGGGTATTATTAATATGGAATGTTAATTTTCACATTCAGAATAAATTTTCTATTTCTCCTTCCTTGTTCCCCTTCTTTGTTAAAGCCATAAAACATAAGGAACTTATGTGTTTTAATAAATTAGAAGACAGAATTAGAAAACATTTTTTTTCCAGATAGAATAAAGAACTGCTCCATTAATTTTTTTACAGCATCATAAATCACTTTTTAGAAATAAATAATTCAAGAGACCTTTTAGTTATTAACATGTTGGTTTATGTTCTAGTTCAGACACATAATTTCAATCTGGAAAACTATTGCAATATGTCAGTTCTTTGGTGTTTTGTGTGACATGTTAACTCAACTGCATGAAACTATAATTTTATGGTCATCTCACAAATGATTACAAAAGCCAAAGACAGTGTAAAATTATCTAGAAGTACATTTCTAAGTATCTCTTAGAATAATACTTACTTGATTCTCTATATGAACCCAGATTTTATATGCATGTATTTTCCTCTTAATTTTAAAGTCTCATATTTCATGCATTTGTAGTTTTAAAGTCTCATATTTCATACATTTGTAGAAAACAATAAGGGGTGCTGTTTTGTTGGATTTGACATGCCTTCACGGTATAGTAAATGCATATGGTTACATTTTTGTGTGAAGCAAGGTAAGTTTTATTGAAATCTATTTTGAAAGATGTGAAGGGAGGAAGAGGGACAAGTACATATTCCAGAGAGAACACAGGTTTCTCCGGAGTGGAAATAGGCAAGCAAAGAAGCATAGGCATAAGCAAGCAAGAAACATGTTCGGGGGTCAACACCGGCTTGAAGAGTAAGCCAATTACATTTTTTAACACAGTATTTCAAGAAATTTTACACAGGTATAAATTAACAATATCCTGAAATGCAAATCTAACTATCTATTTTTAAGAATAAGGATTCCCTGGAAATTAGTGAAAATAATTTACATATTGTCAATGATTGCGTGACATTGATTTGTTCACAATGGAAGAATGAAGTGCTTAGGTTAGAGACTATTTAAACCTTGAAATGCTAACTTTCTCATGTTTAATATGTTTGTGGTACCCTGAATGACACATTCATGATTTTCAAAGCACATAAATAATGTAGCTTTTACAGTATCTTTGATAAATAAATAATATTTAGGCATATAAAATATTATTTAAGTATAAATGATAACCAATATGAAATACTATTTAATATGAAATATATCGCCCAGTTGTTTATCTCTCCTTTTCTAGAAACTCCTTAATTTTACTGTTTATGTCCTAGAAATTTTCATTTGTATTTGTTCACAGAAGTATTTAAAATATAAAAATTTTATATAAAGAGGGCCTTAAAATACATAAATCTAATGCCCTGCTTTTAATCACCTAATGTACACACATATTTATTTCATCCTTTTCTTTATAGGTAACCAGGATTTTTAGTTTAACTTGAGCTCCTTCAAATAATTTTGAATATATATGCATATAGATAGATAGATTAACTCTTGTTTGCTCTTATAAATATGCAATTTCATTAAGAATATGTGTGTATTTGAACACTTGCATATTCTTAGTATATACTTTTTTGCAATTGTTGTTCTTCATTAATTTTTCTTAGACATTTTATGCTAGTACCATGTTTATGTATTGGCCATTTTGGTGGGGTTGAAGGTTTGAGCCATGTCCAATATGTTGAAATGCTATATCTGTGCTTAAGTGTCACTACTGGTGCTACTAAGGCAGGGCTTATGTGTCTGAGGGATTGAACAAGGATCCAGCAAATGCAAGGTAAACAGCAAATGCAAGGTAAGCATTTATATAAGATATATATATATATATATATATATATATATATATATATATATATATAGGTTCAATCCCTCTGTCCCTCTCAGAGAGCCCAGCAAGCTATTGAGAGTATTCTGCCCATGTGGGCAGAGCCTGGCAGGCTCCCCATGGTGTATTTGATATGACAAAAACAGTAACTATAACAGGTCTCATTCCCCTGTCCCTGAAAGAGACTCCAATCGTTGGAATAGATGAGTAAGGAGAGGCTGCTAAAATCTCAGGACTGGGATAAATAGAGACATTATTGGTGCCCGCTTGAGTAAATTGATGAACAAAGGGATGACAGTGATACAGTGACAGTGAAGCATTACAAAATTATAATCATTTGAAGATATACTAAATCTGTATAAAAGAAACATATGAAGCATAAGAGACTAAAAATGAAATAAAAAAAAACTGATTACTAGTTTTGATTAACAATGAATTAGATAGAGCAGGGGGAAATAATAAAGTGGAACTCTAGAATTAAATTCTGAGAAAGTTCCCGAAAATTTAAGAGTTTCAGTGAACTACAGAAACACACTGACTTGTCTAGAATCTATATTATTGAAGTTCAGAAGGAAAGAAAAAGAACAGTAAGATAATTGAAAAATTAGTGGTTGAATATATTAAAATTTCACTGAAAAGTTTAAATATTTCACTCAATAGTGAAGTAGGCAAAAAAATACACAGAATTATAACAGTTTACTTCAGGGTAAAAGAAAGATGTATTTCTCTATAACTAGAAATAATGCAAAAATATCCACTCAAAATTTTCATTAAACACTTTACTTATAAGGCTGAACAATAAACATAAGCAATATACCCTTTATCTTTGTGTAGGTAATATACATATATATAATGTGTGCAATATATATAAAATATATAGCCATATATATTATACATATAGTTTATCTATTATTCTACATATGACTTAAAGGGTCTACAGATTCTGCTTAGAGATTTGTTATTAAATATTTGAGTACTGTTCTTCTATAAATTATAGTCGAAAGTGCTCATCCACAAGAAAATAGGTGATTGTGTCTGTTTTCCAAAACAATTTTGCTTATAAAATTTTACCTGTTCTGTCAGCAAAAATACATAAATAAGGAACTGTAGGCACATTATTCTCTGTAATTAACCCAAAAGTAGTCATATTGTGAAATAAAATTTTTGGAATCCTAAAAGATTTTGTAAAAAACAGTGAAGGCAAATGGCCACTTGCCATGATAAAGGCCTCTGAACCCAGTCAGGTGATCTTTGAGTCCCATTAACCGGTTGTTACCTCATGGCTTCACAAGATGGTCCCTGCAGGAACAATCTGTGGTCAGGGTGGTCAGGTTGCTGGGAGCTGGTTACTAAGGAACAGGTTAATCTCCCCCCATCACCTAGGTACCATTTGAAGGGGGCCTGGCCTTTGTTTCCTTGAATAAGGATAAAGAATTTCTGTTGTTCTCAAAATCAGTGAAAACCAAATTTCAAGGACACTACAACTTAGAAAAAAAAAGAGCAGAGCAAATGATAAATCTGGAAGATGTCTAGAGAAAATCTAGTGAATAGTTGAAGGTACTATAGAATTCTTGAAGAGGTTGAGCATGTGCAGGAAAATTATTATCACATAAATCCTCTGAGCAGTAAACAAAAATAAAAACGAATCTAGAAAATGGCTGGAGCGATAGCACAGCAGTAGGGCGTTCACCTTACAAGCGGCCAACATGCCTGACCCGAGTTCGATTCCTCCACCCCTCTCGGAGAGCCAGGCAAGCTACTGAGAGTATCTCGCCCACACGGCAGAGCTGGCAAGCTACCCATGACCTATTCAATATGCCAAGCACAGTAACAACAAGTCTCATGATGGAGATATTACTGGGCCCGCTCAAGCAAATCGATGAACAACGGGAGGACTGTAACTGTGACTCACTAGAAGACAATATGCTTTGAAATCTAGCTGGTTTTAGGCTCAACATAAGCAAAAAATATAAGCTAGGCAGAGTGGTAAAGGGTCTGGAAAAAATTTTGAATATACCAAGTAGAGTTGACTTGCAACCTTGAAGAATATCTTCTTGATTCTCCTCTCCTCCACTCCCATCCCCTCCTCTCTCTTTCCTCCTATCTCAGCCTTACAAGAAAACTATCTTTTAACTTGAAACTTTGGTAGTATTATCTATAATGGTTTGCCACGTAATAAGTAATTTCTTCAAGAACGTATTCTTTAAATAGGCTTTAAATGAAATACTGATACATCTCAAAATAAATGCAATATACTACATTGAGTGCTTCAATGCAAAACATTTTTTAAATATCAGCCAGATGATTTTCATAACTTTAGAAATAACAGTAGCCAATACCCATGACTACTTAAAAAAAGAATTAGTTTACCCTACATAGCTAATAAACTAAGACATTTCTAAGAAATTAATCTGAAATTTAAACTATGTAATACCTATTAATAATGATTTTCTGGGTGAAAGATATAGGATAGGGGTAAGGTGCTTGCCATCACATAGATGACTCTGGTTTGAGACCCAGCACTACAGATGGTCCCCTGAGCACCAAAGCAAAGAACAAGGAAGAAGCCCTGAGAATAGCTAGTGGGTTGGCCCCGGAACAAAAAATAAATAAGATAATAATAATAAGACGAATAAGTAAAGCAACGATTATGTATTATGTTGCATGCAAACAAAATATTTCAAATACTAAATAAATCCTTTCTAGATTTAATAGAAGAACAATCACTTAAAATATACATTCTAAAGTTATATTTAGTGGTCAATTATGAATGGACCAACAGAGACTATAAGTATTTTAAGTACAATCAGACTTTTTGAATCTATAATCTAGCAGTTAAGGGCCCTGGACAATTAGTGTCTCAATTGTAAATTTCTAAATAATGATCATTTTATAAACTGTTAGAAATGTAAGATAAATTCACACAAAGTCCTGAGAATATTATCACATCTTTATTTTTATGTAAATAAGCTATGATAACTATGATTAATGGTTTGTATAATAATAAGGGCTGGAGCGATAGCACAGCGGTAGGGCGTTTGCCTTGCACACAGCCAACATGGCCAACCCGAGTTTGATTCCTCCTCCCCTCTCAGAGAGCCCAGCAAGCTACCAAGAGTATCTTGCCCGCGCGGCAGAGCCTGGCAAGCTACCCGTGATGTATTCGATATGCCAAACACAGTAACAACAAAGTCTCCAGTGGAGACGTTACTGGGTCCGCTCAAGCAAATTGATGAACAACGGGAGGACAGTGATAATAATACAGCCAAGATATGTTGAGAGTTTTCACAAATCTAGTCTTAAAGCTAGGGAGAATTCATGAAAACAAGTTTATTTTATGCCAACACCCTATGGCAGATAAATGTACAAAATAATCGCCATCTAATTTATTCATTAAAGCATCAGTATTTTAGCTAAGTCACTTTGAAAGGAAAGAAGTTCATAAATTTCTTCTCTGAACACATTTTGACTCCCACAGTGTCAGATGATGATTTTCAGCTCCAGCTGTGGTATAGCTATTAAATTGTTTGGCACAAAGAAACTTATAATGAAGATTTTCAAATGGGAAACAGTAGATAATTGCATGCTTTTTTACCCAATCTAACTAAACTCCTCTTTTTCATTCTACACTAATGCACAATCAGACAATCCCTTTACTGACCAAAGTGACACTGATAATTATGGAGTTTAAACATTTTGTTGAAATTGTGCTCATTCAAATACATTCTAAATGGTATTTTATTTATGAGTTGGAAATGCATTTGATAACTTTTGACTGAAAATATCAGGGGGAAAAAAGTTTCCAACTGGCTTTAAGTTTCCAGCTGGATTAAAGTGAACCTAAATTTACAGCCGAGATGTTCGCAATGTCTGGGGTTTCTGATACACAGCAGATGACACTGGATTCAGATTTGGTTTCAATTTGATTATCTTCAAAATGACAGCTTTACCGTAAATTTGCCTCTTTTTAAAGTCACTGTAATCACCTAGATCACTTTCTTCTCAAAGTGTAGAAGTTCTTGAAGTTGAAAGGAAACTTAGTTATCCTACTTCTGTAAAAAGAAAAAGAAGAAAAGGTAACCAGAAATGTCACTAAACTTCTCTCCATATCTTTTTGTCCCAAATTGGTTCAGATGCTAACCTATAAATCCATGTCCAGCAAAGAGAATTGCATTATAATAGACAGGCTTTTTGTTTCTGAATAAAATAATGGCTCTACCAATCTTTCTCGAAATAAATGATGACTATATGTACACAGTAACTAAATGGGGGGTTATAATACAGAAGAGAGAGAGAGGGAGAGAGGGGTTTTTAGACAATAGTGCCTGATTAAATAATCTGAACTACAAAGTTTAAAAATATATGGTGCATTACTATCTACATGTTTGATTATTTACTGATTGTTAAAACCATGTGTAATATATTGATTGCATTGATAATTAAAATAGAATTCATTAAATATCACATAAATGCCTATATTTGATTCATTCTATTTCTTTTTTTAACTTGACAAGAAAAGACAACTATTTGTGATAAACCAGGATTGATTTGTGTTAAATATAAACAAGATAAAAATATTTCATATAGTAGTGGATGATCATAATTAGCTTAGAGTGATAGACAAACATTAAAAATATACACTAATGAGGTGGTGCAATAGTACAGCAGATAGTTGATTGCCTTTCACACAGCAGACTTGGGTTTGATCCCTGGCACCACAAGTGGTCTCCCAAGCACACCAGCAGTGATCTCTGAGTGCAGAGCCATTGACCTCTGAGCATAATACCCTGATTACCACCAGATGTGACCCTAAAACAAATATAAACATATACATATGTATTTATATAAATATACACATATATATTGAGAGTTAACATAAATAATATGAAGGGTAATTTCAGGATATTATAAAGTAAAAGTAAAGTAAAGGCCTTCCCGTTGATCATCGATTTGCTCGAGCGGGCCCAGTAACATCTCCATTGGAGACTTTGTTGTTACTGTGTTTGGCATATCGAATACGTCACAGGGAGCTTGCCAGGCTCTGCCGTGCGGGCGAGATACTCTCGGGAGCTTGCCGGGCTCTCCGAGAGGGGCGGAGGAATCGAACTCGGGTCGGCCACATTGGCTGCGTGCAAGGCAAACGCCCTACCGCTGTGCTATCGCTCCAGGATATTATGAGAGAAACAATGTTTGATGTGGAGGGAGGTACCTAAGGATCTGGATTACATTTGAATTCTTCAAGATGAGTATGACTTTTACATTCTTTCCTTGAACAAATCTTATAGAGGCTTCCTAAACTAGTGAACTGGGCTCACTTTTGTGTTCCTTGATGCGTTGTTCCATTTTACTCAGATCCTTCTCATTGTATGATCATATGCACCACCCATTACCATTCCCCAGGTGGTGTCTGTTGAAACTGGCCAGCTGTAAACAATAAAACTCTTAAATCAGTTTACTAGATTCCCCCTTTCCCTGTTTTCTTGTTAGTAACATTTCACCATTGACTCCAATACTTTACCCCTTGTCTATACATTTCCGCTATCCATGCTGTTTTCAGAATAGAGTCCAATCTCTCTTTCCCACTTCAAAATTTCACTAATCTTCCCCTTAAGTTAAGTCTATTCTACCTACTTTACTGGTGCCATTGATTTTTTTTTCTTTAGTTGAGATTACCATGTAAATACTGGAGAAGATCTGTCACTGTCACTGTCCTCCCGTTGTTCATCGATTTGCTCGAGCGGGCCCAGTAACGTCTCCATTAGAGACTTTGTTGTTACTGTGTTTGGCATATTGAATACATCATGGATAGCTTGCCAGGCTCTGCTGTGCAGGCGAGATACTCTCGGTAGCTTGCCGGGCTCTCCGAGAGGGGCGGAGGAATCGAACTTGAGTCGGCCATGTTGGCTGCGTGCAAGGCAAACGCTCTACCGCTGTGCTATCACTCCAGCCATTCCACAGTGTAGATGTACGAAAGTTTCTTTAACCAGTCATTTGTTCTAGGCCACTTGGGTTGTTTCCAGATTTTGCCTACTGTGAACAATGCTGCAATGAGCATATAGGTACAGATGTCATTTCTACTTTGCTCTTTTGCATCCTTGGGATATATTCAGCTCTGCTAAAAATCTAAAACCAAAGCAGTTCTGAGTATCTGCCTTCCCCTCTTCACTCCTCACACTGCACTGATCTCATCCCAAACCCAGGTCAGTTCATCCCCCGGTACTTGAACCCAGGATTTGGATCTCTCCCTGCAAGACCCCAGGCATCCTCCCAGACGCCTGGAGAAAAGCAGTTCTGAGCATCAGCCTTCCCTTCTTCACTCCTCATGCTGCACTGATCTCCTCCCAAACCCAGGTTTCCATGGGGGGCGTGGCCTCTTCATAAGTGGGCGTGGCTTCTGCAGAAGTGGGCATGGCCTATTTTTCAGTGGGCCAATGCTCACCCAGCCCCAGGTAGTTTAGCCATAGGAAGGAACCTAGTCCCCAAGGAACCTAGTCCCCAACTTACACAGCAATATGAAGAAACAACACAAATCCCCACCACAAGGGGAGGACAATGAAAAGAATCGAGAAGACTGTCTATACTGCTCACCTAAGGAAAGTCTCTGACATAGAATTCAGATACAAAGTCATGAAGATGTTCAATCAACTCAATGAAACAGTCAGACAGACATTTAGAAACATGACAGAAAAAAATCGACAAATTACGTGAAGAAATGAGAGCAGAAATGTCACGATTAAAAGATTCCATAGATGAAATGAAAAACTCAGTCTCTTCTCTCAACAAAAGAATGACCGCAGCTGAAGAGAGAATTAGTGAGCTGGAAGATCAGCTGCACCAAGCCAACAGGCAACAACAAACAGTGGCAAGGGACCTCAAAATAGCTCTACAGAGAATCAGAGTCCTAGCAGATGATTCCAAGAGGAACAACATTAGAATCATTGGACTACCAGAAGCTCAGGGAAACAATCCCAACGAAAAAAACACGGTTAAACAAATCATTGCTGAAAAATTCTCAGAACTCCAAAATGCAGTCATTCAGGTTCAAGGAGCCGGAAGGGTACCAGATAAAAGAGACCCTAACAAAAACACTCCAAGACATATCATAGTTAGAATGATCGATGCTGCCAATTGAGATTCAATACTGCAAGCAGCAAGGTCAAAGAAGGAAATCACATACAAAGGAGCACCCCAATATTCACAGCAGATCTATCAGAGGAAACCCTCCAAAGCCGAAGGCAGTGGCGAGATATAGTGAAAAAACTCACTGAAATGAAAGCTTCACCAAGAATACTCTATCCGGCTAAACTCTCACTCAAAATCGAAGGAACCGTACACTATTTTCTAGACAAACAGCATCTCAAGAACTTCATAGACTCAAAACCAAACATAAAACAAAGGCTAAAGGGGCTACTGTAAGACAAAACAAACCCTACAACCACAACACACCCTTACAGAAAGATGACACAAAATCCCTTAACAATAATCTCTCTTAATGTCAACGGTCTAAATTCACCAATTAAGAGACACAGAGTGGCAAAATGGATTCAGAGACAGAACCCAATGTTCTGTTCTGTTGCCTACAAGAAACTCATCTCAACAGTCAGAACAAACACAGATTCAAAGTTAAAGGATGGAAAACAATCCTGCAAACAAACAGCTCCCTCAAAAAAGCTGGGGTGGCCATACTAGTATCCGATCATTAATTTCGCATTGAAATAGATTAGAAGGGACAGCGATGGCTATTTTCTCTTCATCAAGGGATACGTAAAACAGGAGGAAATCACACTCTTAAACGCATACGCACCTAATGAGGTGCGTATATACGCACCTAACAGCTAAATATTTAAAACAACTGCTAACAGATTTTACTGAGGACATTGCTAGCAACACAATAGTAGCTGGAGACCTCAACATCACCTTATCACCTCTGGATAGATCAACAAGAACAATATTCAGCAAGTAAACATTGGCTTTGAAAGAAAAAATAGAAGAGAAAGGGCTTATAGAACTATACAGGGCTTTACACTCCAAAAAAGAAAGAATACACATTCTTCTCCAGTGTGCACAGAACATTTTCCAAAATAGACCATGTCCTAGGCCACAAAACTTACCTCAATAGAATCAGGAAGATAGAAATAGTATCAACAATCTTTTCAGACCATGATGCACTGAGAATAGAAGTGAATCACACACAGACACGTAGAACCAAATCAAATACCCAGAAATTAAACAACTCAATGCTGAACAACGAGTGGGTCAGGAACGAAGTCAAGGACAAAATCAAAAGGTACCTGGAAACAAATGAGAATGAAGACACAAGCTACAAGAACTTATTGGATGCAGCTAACGCTGTAGTAAGGGGAAAATGTATAGCTCTGCAAGCATATCTCAGGACAGAAAAAAAAGGATGCACATAAACAACTTGACTTCACAGCATAAGATCTTAGAAATGGATCAACAGAAGGAGCACAAATCGGGCAGAAGGAAAGAGATCATAAAACTTAGAGCAGAAATCAATGACATGTAAACCAAAGAAACAATACGAAAGATCAATGAAAGCAAGAACAGGTTCTCCAAAAAATAAATAAGATAGATAAACCACAAGCAACACTCACAAAGAAAGATAGAGAGAACCCTAATAAATCGAATCAGAAATAGGAATGGGGATATCACAACAGAAACCAAAGAAATTCAAAAGATCATCAGAGACTACTTTGAAAGCCTGTATGCCACAAAACAAGAGAACCTGGAAGAAATGGATAAATTCCTGGATTCCTATCACCTCCCAAATCTGAATTAATAAGATATAGAGTATCTGAACAGACCTATTCACATCAAGGAAATTGAAACTGTAATCAAAAGTCTTCCCAAATACAAAAGCCTAGATCCATATGGATTCACTAGCGAATTTTTCCAAACATTTAAAGAGGACCTATTGTCAGTTCTTCTCAAGATTTTTCAGGAAATTGAAAAAACAGAAACTCTCCCAAACAGTTTCTATGAAGCCCATATCTCTCTAATACCAAAAGGAAACAAAGACACCACAAGAAAAGAAAACTATCCTTGTATATCCCTGATGAACACGGATGCAAAGATTCTCAACAAAATACTAGCAAATAGAATTCAACAACTCATCAAAAAGATCATACACCATGAGCAAGTGAGATTCATCCCGGGTATGCAAGGATGGTTCATCATTAGGAAATCAGTCAACATAATCCATCATATCAATAAAAGAAAAGATAAAAAATCATATTATCATATCAATAGATGCAGAGAAAGCATTTGACAAGATCCAGCACCCATTTATGATGAAAACCCTCGCCCAAACGGGGATAGAGGGGACTTTCCTCAATATAATTAAAGCCATCTACCACAAACCTACAGTAAACATCATCCTCAATGGGGAAAAACTGAGATCCTTCCCCCTAAGATCAGAGACGAGACAAGGATGCCCATTCTCTCCACTACTGTTCAATATAGTACTGGAAGTAATTGCAATAGCAATTAGGCAAGAAAAAGATAATGAGGGCATCCAGGTAGGGAAAGAAGAAATCAAGCTCTCACTAGTTGCAGATGATATGACACTATACTTAGAGAATCCTAAAACCTCTACCAAGAAACTCCTAGAAACAATAGACTTGTATAGTAAAATGGAAATCAATACCCAAAAATTCATGGCTTTTCTATATGCAAATAATGAAAGAGAAGAAAGTGACATGAAGAGAACAATCCCATTTACAATCGTGCCACAGAAAATCAAGTACCTGGGAATCAGCCTCACTAAGGAAGTAAAGGACCTATAAAAAGAAAACTATAAAACGCTACTTCAGGAAATAAAAGAGGACACGAGGAAATGGAAAAATATCCCCTGCTCATGAATGGGGAGAATTAATATTGTTAAAATGGCAATACTTCTCAAAGCACTATACAAATTCAATGCGACTCCTATAAGAATAGCCACGACATTCTTCAAAGAAATGGAGCAATCAATCCTGAAATTTATATGGAACAATAAGCCCCCACGAATAGCTAAAGAAATTCTTGGGAAAACGAAAATGGGCGGAATCAACCTCCCTAACTTCAAGCTCTTCTACAAAGCAGTAATAATTAAAACAGCATGGTACTGGAACAAAGGCAGAGCTGCAGACCAATGGAACAGAGTTGAATATACTGACATCTCCTCCCAAGCATATGATCATCAAATCTTCGATAAGGGGACAAGAAAAGTGAAATGGAGCAGGGAAAGCCTCTTTAATAAATTGTGCTGGCAAAACTGGATGGCTACATGAAAAAATGTGGGCTCAGTTCTCTGGCTAATGCCATGCACAAAAGTAAGATCAAAATGGATATATGACCTCAACATCAGATCGCAATTCATAATGTTCATTGAAGACAATGTTGGCAAACCCTCCATGATATTGAAGCTAATGGTATCTTCAAAGCTGTCATGCCAATGGCCAAGCAAGTGAAAACAGAGATAGACAAATGGGACTATTTTAAACTAAGAAGCTTCTGCACCTCCAAAGAAACAGTGACCAAAATACAAAGACAGTCTACAGAGTGGGAAAGGATATTTGCCAAATACACATCCGACAAGGGGTTGATATCAAGGATATACAAGGTACTGGTTGAACTCCACAAGAAGAAAACACCCAACCCCATCAAAAAATGAGGCGAGGAAACGAACAGAAACTTTCACAAAGAAGAAATCTGAATGGCTAAAAGGCACATGAGAAAATGCTCTACATCACTAATCATCAGGGAGATGCAGATCAAAACAACAATGAGATATCATTTCACACCACAGAGACTGGCCCACATCCACAAGAACGAAAGCAACTGGTGCTGGCGCAGATGTGGAGAGAAAGGGACCCTCCTTCACTGCTGGTGGGAATGCCAGCTGGTCCAACCCTTTTGGGGAACAGTATGGGCGATCCTCAAAAAATTAGAATTTAATCTCCCATTTGACCCAGCAATATCACTCCTGCGAATTTATCCCAGAGAGGCAAAAAACGTATAGTCAAAGTGACATCTGCACTTTTTTGTTCATTGCAGCACGTTTTACAATAGCCAGAATCTGGAAAAAACCTGAGTGCCCGAGAACAGATGACTGGTTAAAAAAACTTTGGTACATTTTACACAATGGAGTGCTATGTAGCTGTTAGAAAAGATGAAGTCATGAAATTTACATACAAGTGGTACTACATGGAAAGTATCATGTGAAGCAAAATGAGTCAGAAAGAGTGGGATAGACACAGAAAGATTGCATTCATCTGGGGAATATAAAGCAAAAAATTGGGAGACTAACACCCAGGAATGGCTGAGATTAGTACCAAGAATTTTGCCCCATGACTTGGAGGCCAGCCACATGGGCTAGGGGAAAAGGAAGCTCATATAGAGAAGGTAAAGGCCTTCCCGTTGATCATCAATTTGCTCAAGCAGGCCCAGTAACGTCTCCATTGGAGACTTTGTTGTTACTGTGTCTGGCATATAGAATACTCTCGGTAGCTTGCTGGGCTCTCCGAGAGGGGCGGAGGAATCGAACTCGGGTCCGCCATGTTGGCCGCTTGTAAGGCGAACGCCCTACCGCTGTGCTATCGCTCCAGCCCATATAGAGAAGAGAGCACCAAAGAAACGGTGTTGGGAGGATCTTCCCAGGGTGGGAGAAGCATGCTGAAAGTAGACTATAGACCAAACATTACTGCCACTCAATGCCTCTCTTGCAAACCAAAGGACCCAATGGAGAGAGAGAGAACAAAAGGGAATCCCCTGCCACAGAGGCAGCGTGGGATGGGGGGATGGGGGGTGTGAGGGATGCTGGGACCTGTGGTGGTGAAGGAGGGGTGCTGGTGGAGGAATGGGTCCTTGATTATTATATAACTGAAACCCAAATACAAAAATTTGTAAGTCTATAACTGCACCTTATGATGTTTCACAAATAAATAAATAAATAAATAAATCTAAAACCAAAAAATATTGAAAGCAGAAGTAAGTAGTTACATATTTATACTGTCAGATGATGTCCTTCATTAAAGTGTTTTATTAGCACCCCTTTAGTTTAAGAATTGTTTTAATAACGTTTTTGCAATAATGCACTTTTGTACGTAATAGTACATTTTACACGTAATGGGCAGATGAAAGAAGAAACGAGGGCCAAGCTGGTTGCTATCAATTGTAATTTATTCCAATCTTCTTTCCATTCTCCTCTGATTCCCCTTCCGCTTCTCTTTCTGGGGCCCCCTCACCTTTTTCTTGCTCTGACGACTCCCTGGTTCTCTTTTTTTCTTTCTCTTTTTCACTCTTACAGTCTTAGTATATATAGCAATCACATGGGGTGGTGATACAAAGGTAGGTTGAACATTAACAGATCAACAGAGAGGGGTAAAACCGCTCCTCCAGGAGATCAACTCAAGAATAAAATCTCATCTAAGGATATTACTCCAGATTACTAGGAGATTGGCTTAAGGGCAGGATACCATCCAGGGTGTGTCACTTTCTTCTTTCCTCAGCTAGTAATCTATTTAAATACTTGTACTAAATCTACTTCTAATATTTCTAGCAATGTCATTCTGTATGAGCACAATAAGAGATATATCGACTTAAAGTTTCGTTCTTCTTGAGTAAATCTCACTATATATTCCAGACCACAGTGCTCAGGTCAGGTTAATCTTCCTACCCCAGCAGGGTCCTAATCTTGTTGTTACTTCTGGATCATGACAGCATTTGTCCATGACCATTTTCTCAACTTATAGTTGAGTATTGTGGAGCTTTGGCTGGCTCTCTTTGATGCCAGGGTAGCTCACAGCTTGCCCTGGATCCATTCAGTCCCTCGTTGGGACCCTGCTTTTGGGGTGCTATGAACTAAGGGCAACCAAATCGAGAAAGCAGTTGCCCAGGAGTAAATATTGTTCAGAGTCAATCAACTCCCAAGTTACAAAAGCATAATATTAACAGTCTTCCTGTGTCCATACAGAAAAGACATTGCTTTAAGGTAAACTAAATTCCCTGTGGCAAGACTGAAAGGAAAAACCCAGTATTATCCTACATTGTACTTATGATAAAACTATTCACTTTAATTATTAATATTATAATTTTAATATTCTATTTCACAATTAATATAAAAATTTGGGATCTTTGTAGACCTATCACATGATAGGGTTCTTTGATAGATCTTGAATGTTATTATTCTTTGAAAGGGTATTCACAATGATTTTTAACCACCAAAAACAATACATATTAACTAAAGTGCTCACATTTTCTTGTATTTTGCACAAGAAAAAGTTGAAAGACAGAATTTAGGACTGGAGTGATAGCATAGCAGATAGAATGTCTGTTTTGCACACTGTCAATCTGAGTTTGATCTTTGCCACCCTGGCGCCACATTTGGTCCTTCAAGCCCCTCCAGGAGTAATCCCAGAATACAGAGCTAGGAGTGAGCCTTGCATACCACTGGGTGTGGTCCCAAAACTAAGAGTGGGGGGATTCCAGAATTTTATAGTCACACATAAATGTTCTCAAAGTTTATTGCAGAATCAAAAAATTATCTTCTCTGCCTGAACCACAATACCATGGGATTAGATTTTCCTCAATTATTTTAATTCTTTTACTGCCCCAGAAATAAGATGCAAATACTGTAAATAATAATTTGCTCATCATCCTTCTAGATGGGCATTGATATGTTCAATGACATATGGTAATTATTTAAATAAAATTATACCTATAGTATAAATCCAGAAAATATGTATGTTTTGGAGAAATAGTGGGTTGGGACACACTTAGTGTTGCTCAGGGTTTATTTATAACTCCCTGCTCAAAGCAGAGTTCACTCCTTGCAGTACTTGGTTGAACTTATGCAGTGCTAAGGATTGAACTATTATTAGCTACGCAAGACAAGTATCTTAACCCACCTTCTATCTTTGTAAATCTATGTACTATCCCAATAAATATTGTCACATTTTTGTGACTATTATATAATATCAAGTGCCCTTTCTTCATATTTGGGCCACAACACTCAATGTTCAGGGATCACACCTGACCCTGTGCTCAGGGATCACACCTGGTGGGGCTCAGAGGAACACACAGGGTGCCAGGAATGGAACCCTTGCTGGTCACATATGCGATTTGTCATATAGATTATATTGAAAAATGGTCAACTAATATTTTATAGGTTCACAAAAAGCTTTGATCATTTCTGGGAAGTCCCTAGAAAAAGGAAAATTGGGGGTAACACCAGAATCAGGATTTATACTAGAGAAATCTATCTTACAGCAAGGTGAACATCTTATTAAATAGCAGCATCTAGTCTATATCATATAAGTAACTTTCACCACTTGATATTATTTCCTTCTTTTCTCACTAAAGCCTAGACACAAGTTGTATACCATAACGTGGGACATAACCAACTCAATTTCCCTTGCTAGAATTAGAACCCTCATTTCTAAGTAGAGTCAAAAACGAATATTATAACTTTTATATTTTCTCTAACTAATCTGTCTGGGATGAAATAGATGACTAGACCAATTAAAGCAGAGCCCAGAAAAGTGGATAAACCTTTGTTTCTCTGTGCCACACTACATAATATAAGGTTCCAGAATTTACTATTTGAATAATGTGTGTTATTATGACTAAATCTGGTATTTTAAGTGTTAATAGATAGCAATTTTGCCTTTTTAAGTCTATTTTTATCCAAAGTATTTTTCAAAAGGAAAAATATTCATTCATAGAAAGAAAAACAACCTTATGTTTTTCGCACACTAAGAAACACAAGGCTTAAATAACTATTATAAAATTTACATATCCTCAGAAGACAATCTATTAATAGCATTTACATTTTCTACAAATTCAAAAGGAATTGAAAGTGAGTAATCATACCTCTTATAACTTAGATTAAATCAAGAAGTTTTAATATGCATTGATTTGTGTGGCAAACATACTGAAGAATATTGAAGTTATAAATCAGAAGCTATTGAAGTCACTAAATCAAATTAATTATATTTAATCATATCATTCTTCCATTGTTACAGTGTTGCCATAACCAACATGGGATTCCAAATTAGAGCCCAAACATTATAAAACAGTAAATGAAACATTTATCCACTGTGGAAAACAACTCTCCTTTTAGATTCTTCTAAAAATATAATAAATTGTCTTAAAAGGAAATGACTTATTACTGTTTTATCTAGGGCATTATTTTTCTATATTTTGTTAGTTGTTCATATTACTAGATAACTAGAGCAATTGATTTATTGGATTTATTTATTGGATATAAATTTGTATCAATTTCATAATAATTTTTCTTTGCTCTGTATTATTTATTATGGATGAACTTATAGTTTCAAGTCCAATTTCTCCTACTTAGACTTTATTGACCTACCAACGTGGCAATTTCCTCTGTAAACCTAAATTTTTTTCTCTTGAATTCTACTGTTTAATCTCTTTTC
This sequence comes from Sorex fumeus, assembly GCF_029834395.1. Classification (NCBI taxonomy): domain Eukaryota; kingdom Metazoa; phylum Chordata; class Mammalia; order Eulipotyphla; family Soricidae; genus Sorex; species Sorex fumeus. The sequence continues at coordinate 8,039,521 of NW_026606067.1, read as the reverse complement.
ATGTAACTCTAGTATTTAATGTCCTTAAGTGCAGTAAGAAATTCACAAGTTATTTCTCCACTTTTGCTTCCTGTATACTTACTAAAAATGTTTACATAATTTTGGGAAAAAATTTAGAAATGAGAGAAAGACTGGTGATTTTTGGACAAATGAATCAGCAATATATATACTAAGAGTGGGAAAAGTATAAAGAAGAGTATTGTTGAAGAAGAGTATCTTAATCCATAAGAATGTGATGCATGTTTGTGAAGCATTCTGTATTAAAAATACAAGAAAACTTAAATTTACTTCATGAGTGTAAATTTGATGTGACAAAATGATGCGACAAAATTAAATTATGACTGTGTGGTCAATTTTCAACCTTGTGTCATCAATCTGCAGAAATGATAGTTATTCAGACTGAAGGAAGTGTTCTAAAGTTAGGTAGACTCTTTAATGCAATGTCCATTTCAAAGTGTTCTGGGCCATGAGATGTGGCTCTGACCCCAGACCCATTAACACTTTGGAAGACTGACTCGACCTTAGCAACCAGAATGGCTGCACTCACTTGAAATAAAGACAAAATAAGAAACTCTAGTGAATTAATAACAAATATGAAACTCTAGTGAATTAATAACAAAATATAAAACTCTAGTGAATTAATCATAAATGTTAAAGAATGAATGTAGCTAACCATATTAAAGAATGTAGTTAACCATCTTCACTTCCAGTTTTTATCACACCAATCAATTGATAGTTTGAGTATCTTACTGCTGTTTACCTATTTTATTCTTTGTTTAACTACCACATTCCTTGTCCAACTACTTAGTTCTTGGTTTAATCACTTTATCATTTAACTCTTTGTTTACTAACCACTCAACCACTTGACTCTTTGTTTAACTACTTGCATTTTAGCTCTTTTTAAATTTTTATTGTTTGATTTCTGTGTTAATCAATGGATTGGTTAGTTAGCCACTTTTTGGCTTCTATAATTTTGCTTGACTCTTTGTTTAGCTACTTGCATTTTAGCTCTTTTTAAATTTTTATTGTTTGGTTTCTGTGTTAATCAATGGATCGGTTAGTTAGCCACTTTTTGGCTTCTATAATTTTGCTTGCTTGCTTACTTAGTGAAACTTCAAAAAGTGATTTGGCCTCTTTAAAAGCCCTTGCTGTTTACACTCAGGGCTGTTTCTCTCATCCAGGTTAAGCTTGAGAGATCAGCTGCTGGCCAACTAATGAAGGTTCCTTGATTTGAGACAAAATTTTGACTTTGTGGAGCATTTTTGTGGTGCCTGGCTTATAACAGACACCATGTCTTGATCTCCAGTTGTGGCTGCCATAGTTCACAGAAAAAAATAAAATTAAAGTGCGACTGGAATAAGGAACAGGGTTAAAAGGCTTGCCTTGTAAGTGTCCAACCCCGATTCAATCAGTGCCACCATATATATGCCACTGACAACCTTGGCAACCAGAATAGAATCACACACTTGGGAGAAAGATAAAATGCGGAACTTGAGTGAATTAATAAAGAATGCTAAAGAATGAATATAGCTAACCATGTTTATGCCTGCCAAGTGTGGCAGGAATGATCGCTGAGCACAAAAAACGCTCTGAATGTAAACCACCAGGTATAAACAAATCATTCTACTGAATCAACTGATTAAAAGTCATAAGAGATAAATAGGATAAGATATGAAGTATTTGTGAGCGGACAAATATATTCCATCTAGTCACTGGGGAAATGGGTTGGTTAGTTTGAGACTCAGTTCTGTACTATTGAATTTTATGCTTAGTATAGATCTGCTTTTCTGATTTTGTATTTAACATCATGAAAAAGTGTAAGATCATTTTATATTCATGCTTGATTAACCAGAAATGCAGAACTGACTTTCTGTTACCTTATAGCAAAGGAAAGGATATCCATTGAATAATTTCATAATAAAAATATTTTATTCTGTTTTGGGGGAGTCGTATGGAGGAGAGTGGGCCACACCCAGGGCTGCTGAGGACTTACTCCTGGCTCCTTGTTCAAGGATCACTCCTAGTGGACTTGTGGGATCATACGGGAAGTGAGGAATCAAACCAGAGTCAGCTGTGCGTGAGGCAACAACTTTTCCACTATACTATCACTCCAATTCCTTAACTGTAATTGTTATGGTCAAAACTATTTCCACATTAATATCTGTCATAGATATTTTATAAAACCTCTGTTCTAGATGTTATATCAGCTTACTTCTGACCCAAATGATTAGATAAATAATCATTATTTAGGTGGCCTACTGACAGAGGCTCATCACAGAAAACAAATAGTAAAAATAATAAAATTTTAAATATTAGTTTTCAATTGGGTCCGCCAGGCATATTTCATATAACTTCTTATTTAGTGATATCTATGTTTGGGTGTTTATCTTTGATGTTGGACTTAAGAAAAATAGAACTGCTTTGCTTGACTGTCCTTAACCACTTTCATAGAAAAATTGATTTTCAAATATTATATTCTATCAGTACTTACCAACAATTATTTATTCGAAGGAGAAAAAAGTGGCAATCCATTATTTCATTCAGCAGACCAGGTAATTGAATGTAAGTTAATATTCGTCCAACTTGGGTAAGCATCAAATATAAACCATATAAATCAATCAGATATTACTCCCATCAAGTTATATCATCTGGAGCATCAGTAAAGATGAAAAAATGGATTCCCTAGTTTTAAACTACAGAAAAAGTTATAGATATCAGAAGACATTGAAAACCAAGGTACACCCATTTTCTTGTAGTTGCAAATTAGTCCTTGAATTATCTAATTATACTCACTAAGAACTAGCTGTTAATAAATGGCCTGAAACATCTTTTGGTAGAACTCAACCCCCCAGGCTAGATGATTCAATGCTCAGCTGGTATATGGTGTTGCTCAGTCCACAATTCTGGGGCCATCAGGAATTGTTTCTTATCAAAAACATTGTCACCACTTTGCACAATTGTATTTCTAATATATTCACTTTCAACATATGTGTCGGAGCGATAGCACAGCGGGTAGGGCGTTCGCCTTACAAGCGGCCAACATGGCCGACCCGAGTTCGATTCCTCCGCCCCTCTCGGAGAGCCCGGCAAGCTACCGAGAGTATTCGATATGCCAGACACAGTAACAACAAAGTCTCCAATGGAGACGTTACTGGGCCCGCTCGAGCAAATCGACGATCAACGGGAGGGCCTTTACCTTTACCTTTACCCTATTGTCCTGATCTATAAATATAAGTGTGTAATGAAGGACAAAAAAGATATGGTGACTTTGTCCTATTTCCTGAGTTCTATCTGTAAATTTGAATGGTGAGAATTGTCCAGTGATAAATGAATCTTTGGTGTGAGTCACGGTGAACCTCTGATGGATGACAGCAGTTGATGCTAAAGAAATGCCTTTCTGGGAACAAAATTCACTTTGATGTGAGAACACACACACAGACACACACACACACACACACACAGAGGCAAGAATCCTGTGTCAGCTTTGTCTCTGTCTTAAGGAAGCATTCCTTGAGATAAACCCACTTTAGAGACTTTTGTCCACATGCAGAGACCCTGTGATAAGTAAAAGTTTAGCCAGGTAAGATAAGCCTAGACCAATATGAAAGTGATCTTAAAATGCCTTTGCTCTCGGGGCTGGAGCCATAGCACAGTGGGTGGGAGATTTGCCTTGCATGAGGTCGACCCAAGTTCAATCCCCAGCATCCCATATGGTCCATTGAGCACTGCCAGGGGTAATTTCTGAGTGAAGAGCCAGGAGTAAACCTTGTGCATCACTGGGTGAGACTCAAAAAGCTAAAATAAATAAATGAATAAAAATGCTTTTGCTCTTCTAGTGATTGTTGGTTTAATGCAATCAATATATAAAACCAAAGCTCCTAGTCCATTGTTAGCCCCCTATCCCCATGAACCTTTATCTTTGGTCTCATTTTCTCTCTTTTAATTATAATAATTACAAAAAACACTTCATTTAACCACTATGGTTTACAGAGTTCATAATACAGTTGTTAAGGGTTTTCGATGTTCCAACACCAACCCTGTTACCAGAGTAACCTTCCAGAAGGCTCAACTAGCAACAAACATCTTAGTAACACCTCAGACAAGTACTTAACAACCCCATGGTGAGATATAACAATTTTAAAAAATTTTCTTTCACAGTCTCATTTGCTTAATTCTCTGCAGTGACCCTGCTTCAAACCTATTCACCGGAACTGGAGTCTGGCCAGGTCTTGTGGTGGGCCCTAAACAGTGTAACTACTGAGATAACCCAGGGAGTTGGCTATTCCAGAATGTCCAGAAAAATTCAGCTCCAAAGATATGTGGGAGGGGCCAGTTGAGCTCAACCACATAACTAATGATATGATTTTATGAAATGAGTTTTGCTGGTTGTGAGGATTTACTCACTTTTATATTTTCAGGGTAATGTAGCCCTGAAACTAACAATAACTTTTGGTGGGGGACTCTTTCAAATCTCACCTGATTCTTACCTTTATTTCACTTGTTCTGAAACATATTTTTCTTTCTGTTTTGCTTTCTCTGGGTCTGCTTGGAAACTCCCCCAGATTCTCTTCTCAGGGGTCACTGGAGAGGTGTGGGAGACCATGCACTGCTGGGGATTAATCCTGGGCCTCCATATGCAAATAAGCTTTGCTAGCACCCATTATCTCTCCAATCTTATAAACTTATACTATAACCAAATAAAAATCACTAAATATTATGCTTGTCCTGAGTTTTTTTTAATAATTATAGCAAATAATACAGTGTAAGAAACTCTGTGGAACTCCCAAATTTGTAATAGATGCTCTGATATAAAAATAACTGCTACTGCATCTAATGATGTCATAAATTAGTGCATTCTTGGAATGACTTTGCTTTAGCCTGAGATCAGAGTTTGACTAAATCTTTACAGTGAGACACCCTCCTGCATTAAAAATCAGCAAAGCACAAAAGAAATGAGTTTTCCTTAGTAGTGGAAGATCATTATCTTTTATTCTCAAGACAATGTATAATCTCGAGAAATCACTTAAATATTTATTTTTTCCCAGTTAATTCACACCTGCTATGTCTTTCTCAAAATGCTCAGTTAAGGTACTAATTGAACATATAACTTCCAGGTGAGATAACAATCTGAGGCCAGATACTAAACATCCTCACACCTGAATCTTCTAAATATACCACAGAGCATCGGGAAAAGGAAAACTGATGACTTCCCAAACTTGCAAGGAGTCCACAGTGCCAAATGCTTACGTTCTTCCTGCTTAAACAAGATTTCTCTGGAGATCATGTAGTTCTTAGGAAAAAAAAGTCTCAATACATATGTGTGTGTCAGGAATGGGGGGGGGGGGGGCTGGCAAAGAGATCCTGAGATCCTCAAATCCTAATTCTTGCCTTAAACATACAAATGTCCTATTATCTTTCCAAGAAAATAGCTCATCTTGAGAAATTGTTAGCTTGATCTCATTTTGACTCCAAAGAGAAAATCAGGTTTAATTCCATTATACTTCTATATTTCAGTCACACCTAAAAAGAGAAGCCTCTTTTCCTGGACTTACATCTCTAAATATTTCCTAATTTGACAGTTTGGCACATGTTTCAAAGATTCTCTCTACCTTCCTCACAGCAACAAATTTTTCTGTGCTTTCTAGGACAGATGAATTTTCATGAGTAAAAAATCGCTTTGGTTTCTAACCCTCAGTTCATGCTCTCACTATGTTGATTTAGCAAAATCTGATTCTTCCCTTAGGATAGGATTCTTTTTAGTCTTATCAATTTCTATTTTTCATCCCTTATGCTTAATTTACTCAATATTGTACTGGCTTTTAGATGACTTATCTGGTACTCATGGCTTTGCAGAGTATTAAATCTTTGAAAGTGTTGGACCCAAATTCCATAAGTTCATTTACTCCATCACTAGCCAATGAACGAATGGCAAGGAGTTGTGTATTGCACCTTCTTGCCTGAGATTAACTCTTTGGAATTAAAATGTTTTCCCAAAATTATCCAGGAGCTTAGGTTTACATTAGTCTCCAGCCTCAACTGCATTCTTGTTCAGTTTTCTCTGTTTACCTTCACCTATTTCTTATAAGACCATTTCTTCAATAAGTTATTTTCAAATGAATCACTTTCTCAGACTCTACAAATAGAAAACCAATGCACACCCACTTTGATCAAGATATCTAAAGATGCCTAAGTGACTTTATGTCATTATTTAAAGATTTTAGGTACAAATTAGATGCATTGTCATACCCTCTGTCATTATACATGTACACATATATCCAATGCCACATGTCCATTTCTATTATTTTCTTCTTTGATGATTTTATTTTATTTATCCATAGTCTATACATTTTTATAACAAATATCTGTACTCCAAATATCTCTCATTCAAACTTCCCTTTTTCTTTGTTTTATGATTGATTTTTCATTACTGGATTGAATACAAGGAGCCAGGTATCATGGGTTCAGCTGATGAGGTATATCATCTGCCCTCAACCTTTCCATTTCTGACATGGATCCAGTCTTTATAGGTCTTTTTAGGCTCTCCTTAACCACCCATTCTCTCTGTCTCTGTCTCTGTCTCTGTCTCTATCTCTATCTTGGTCTCTCTGTCTATCTGTCTCTGTCTATCTCTCTGTCTATATCTCTCACTCTCTCTCTCCATGTAGCTATTATTATGTCTGATATCTCAAGATGGCTTTCATTTGAAGTAGAATTTCAAAGCAATCATGCAAACGGGAAATAGTGAAATAAGAAGGAGGGACAATGGGATAACAGCGAAGGAAGCAGACTCTCTGAGTGAGAGTATTGTGCTGGAATGTTAGATGCATTAAATCTATCATTAACAGTAAACTGCAAACCATGGTACCTAAAATTAAATTATGTTAAATTAAATTTTAAGAAAGCTATCATGAAGATATCATGCAGAGATAAGGATAATTCAGTGAATCTCCGTGTTGGAAAATCTCCTCATTTACAGAGGGACTAGAAAATCAAATTTCTATTGCCTGACTGGTGAAAGCAGTTTGACATACAGTGTCAACTCAAGATAATGAAAAATAAAAATGTGAATTGTAAACTATTTAGAAATAGTTGAGTGCAATTTTATTACACCCCTGTCTCATGTTCACCTCAACATAGTTTTTAATGTACTCTTAGAGCAAAGCTGATATGTAAGATTCTGAGGCAGATGAAATGGAAGAGAAATAAAGAAAATAATAGACGCTGGGTGAGATAAAGAAAATGTAATGAACCTAAACATCTCATGCTAAAAAACCTAATTAACAGCTCAAACTCTCTCAATTGAGTCAATAGTGTATTAGCAAGAATTCCTCTTAGAGGAACCCCCTTACCCTTGTCAATATCTCTGCTAGAGTTGTACATTTCAATCCCTTATATATTTTTTCTCTCAAACCCACAACTCTATATTAAGTCAAAATAATAAATATGTAATTTCCATCTCCCTAATCTTAGTACCTGACTCTGATAGAGATAAATGCTGTAAGTTATACAAATATCATTCTATCAAGGACAATAAAAAGTTTTTCTATGTGATTCTTGTTTCTTTTTACAGGTTGCACACCTGGAAGTGTTCAAGGACTGTTGTGATGTGCTGCTCCAGGGCTCCTCTCTGTTCCTTATTCAGCTGTCACTCCCAGCAGTGCTCAGGGACCAATGTGGTGCTGGTCAACAGCTTTTAGTCCTATACTTTCTCTCCATCTCTTCCATGAAATCATTTTTGGAAAATTGGAATTTAAAAACATTAGTAGCATTAAGAAAACAAAAGAGGTTGCCTTTTGCTTCAAGTAATCACACAAACATCTCAGTTCTGAAAAATAATATGGATGGGGATTCATAGTATAAGATAAAGGTGGAATGGAAGAGGAAAAAAATAAGATAGTATTTAACAAGCTAACTCATCTTCTAAGCTCCTGAATTATTGGTTCCTCGGGTTCTCTGAGCTCCTACTGATTCTGTTACATAAATCCATATCTTCTTTCTATTTTCAGCCTTGGAACGCTTCCCCTGATCCAAATAGTACTTCCTTTTTTTTGTATCAAATCTTCTCAAAACAGAAATTCAGGAGGGTACCCCCCCCCTTTTAGATAACCCAAACCATTGACAGAATTCTGGCACACGATATCCAAGGATAAACCTACTCCTAGACCTGCTAATCAGAACAGTGCATTTGGGCTAAAGAAATAAAACCTGTGCTGTTTAAGCACTTTAAATAGATGTCCTATTGCATACAACCAATTGAATACCAAATGAGATGCATGTTCATTCATTTTAGACTAAAAACAGAATCCTACTAAGTATTAAACTCTGAAATTCATAGAAGGAAAATCAGACAAAGATAACATCACCAGGTATCCATGAGAATGCAAGAGAGTTAGATGGATATTACAGCAACATTATATAAAGAAATGCATCCCTTCCCAAATATTTGTTTTAATTGGTGAGAAATGAAAACATTTCAAACTGTTGAAGAGCTTGTTTTCCGTTGTATATCCTTATAAACTCTGTGTGTTCAACATTGAAATATCTTGATCAAAATACAGGAAAGATCAAATACAGGAAATACAACTTTGGTTAAAGATATGAATATATATGCATATATATATTTATATCAGGCCAGAGACATTGTACAATGGTTAGAGGTGCTTGCCTTGCACAAAGATTGAATCCTGAGACTATTTTTACCCCTGACACTGTATTTGGTTCCCCAAGCACCACCTGGAATTATTCCTAAACACAGAATCAGCAGTAAACCCTACGCAACAGCATTTGTGACCCAAACTCCCTATCCCCAATAACATTTTTCCCTAAGATCCCTTTCTTAAATTGTTATGATACTTTGGGGTTACAATTTTTGTATCCTGTTTTTTGTTTGTTTCCCCAAAATATTATGGATGACCTTAATGGAACAATCATTGGAACTGGAGTTTTGGAAATATAACTGAATCCAGAGGGTGGTATCCCAGAAATAGCTTTAGCATCCAGATTGAAAGTCCATCTATCTTGAAGCAAGAGATCATCTCTCACCAGACACTAAATCTTCAGACAACTTCCCCTGGGACTTCTCAAATTATAAAATCTGTGAGATAAACTTTCAGTTACTTATCAAATAGCAAATTCAGACAGTATTTTTTTATAATAGTCCACATCAATGACGCTATTATTGAGTTTTGTTGTTGTTGTTGTTGTTGTTGTTGTTTTTGCTTTCTGTCACACTCAGCAATGCTCAGGGGTTACTCCTGGCTCTGCACGTAGCCAGGAATTACTCCTGGCTATGCTTGGAGGACCGTATGGGATGCTGGGAATTGAACCACAGGTCGGCCACCTGCAAATGCACTACTATCTGTACTATCTGTACCAACTATACTAAATAAATGCTGTGATATAGCTCCATCCCCTTCCACTAAGTTTTGCTTTAAGAAAATAAAATACTACACTTTGAAATGTCGTTTACCTGCATTTTGTGTGACACTAATTCTCACAACAACAACAAAAAATAGTATACCTAACCTGCATAGAAAGTCACAAAAAATTGTATTTTGTAACTTTTCCCAAAGGGTGAGTATAGCAGGTTTGAAGCGATGAGTGGAAGTCCAGATAAAGAAATAGAAACAGGAAAAAAGGTTCTTTCTTCTATATATTGTGGACCCTTCCCAAGAGACTACATGCTGAATGATCAGGATAGTACAAGTAATATGCTCCAGGACTTTGAAAAGTTCTGCCCTAGTCTAAGCTCAAGTGCAAAGTCTAAAAATAATAATTCCTACTCTGTCCAGCCTCCAGATGGCTGGTGGCAAGGCTCAGTAGATTTGGGGAAAAACAAGTCCATCATTTTCTTGTTCATGAGCATATTGTTCCAGATGACAGTAAAACAAATCACTTTCACCTCTGTTCCAAGACATTTTAGGTGCCTGGAGTTGATTAGGCTAAAAGCTAGTGGCTCCTGGAGCCAGTTACAGTTTCAGGCTCATGCATAGCAGATACTACTAGCTCAGGGCTGGAGCCACTCCAGGGCACATGACCATAACTTAACTCTCCCTTTAATAGAACCTAATTCCCACTGGCCAGAGAGAAATGAAAAAATCCAAGTCCTCTCATGCCAATGGGTTTTAAAGTCACCACCATGAATACAGGGAAGAAGTAATCTCTAGGTGCCTAGAGGAAGAGGAAATTATATCAAGCCATGGGCACAAAGCTTGTATGAATGGGTAGAGTGAATCTCAAGAACAAGAGGTGGAGATAAGTAACCTGAAGCTCTAAACTCCCAGAGCTTGCTCCTTTGCCCCATTAAACTTCAAACATAATGTAAATTTAAAGACTAATTCATTAAGAATTTTCAGGTGGTAACAAGAGAGTATTAAACCAAACACAGACAGAGTCCAGATGCGAAAGTGGACATTGTTTCAAAATCCACCTAATTCTGAATGACCGACAATACAGTGATCAGAGCAACAAAATCATAGTTAAATTTCATTCTATAAGAAAGAATAGTCATGAGTGCCTGCTGATATAAAGAAACAGAAGTGAAAAACAAGTTTTCCTTAGAGAAGAGATACAAATAATACATGTAGAAATCTTCCTCCATGTCTCTGTCCATCTCTGGGTGGGTTTGGGGTCAAACACAATGTCAAAAGAGAGTTTGTCAAAGGTAAAAATACAATAAATAAAATAGAAGCAATTTAGCAAAATTACACCACACAAGTAAAACTATAATGTCACCAGTAGTAACTAGAAGAATGGATGCACAAAGTATCTCATAGATCAAATGTTAGAATGAGCTAGTCTCTCTCTCTTTCTTTCTTTCTTTCTTTCTTTCTTTCTTTCTTTCTTTCTTTCTTTCTTTCTTTCTTTTTCATTCTTTCTTTTCTCTCTCTTTCTTGGTGAAGCAAGAAAGTGTTATTGGAACATCTTTAGAAAGATGTGAGGGGAGAAAAAAGAGAGAAAATATATGTTCATGAGAGAACAAGTGCTTCTCCAGAGTTAAAATAAGCAAACAAAAAAACATAGACACAAGCAAGCGAGATACATATTTGGGGGGACACAAGCTTGAAGAGAAACCTGAGCTAGTCATTTTAATCTGGAAAGAAAATAATCCAGAGGTTCACGCAAAGAAAGAGAAAATAGACAATTCTTTAGAAGCCTCATAAGGATAGCATATAATTCATAATAGATGTTCATTCATTGGACATGGTATATTTACATACATTTTAGTATAGACATAACTGTCCACATACTTTCCTATAAGTGTTTAATGTAAGTATACTTAAGGTGCACAATAAGATGATACTAAAACAGAAGGATCATTCAGATGGGTCAAACCTAATTATATAAGCACTTTAACACAGAAAGTTTCCTGTATTAATCATAGAAGAAAGCATCAGAGAAACATGTGTGGCTGGTCTTGTACAGAGACAGAGACCAAGGAAAGGTGGGCAGCCCCAGCTGTTGAGAAATAAATTCAGAACAAAACTAAAGGGAAAAGAAAGAGAATCTAAATCCTACAACTGTGTGTAAATGAATCCATCGACGGTGAAAATTCTTATAAGAACTGGAGTTCAAAATATAAACTGTATCTCTCCCAATATCTTAATTTCATCCCCATCTGAGTACTGCAACAGATCAGTTATGCCTTAGCTTCTTACCTGCAGAGAAGTTGAGATAATGAGTGTGTACAGCCTTAACAGACTATAACTATATGTTACACAGAAAACAAGTGGTACTACATGAAAAGTATCATGCTAAGCGAAATAAGTCAGAAAAAGAGGGACAGACATAGAAAGATTGCATTCATCTGGGGAACATAAAGTAACAAAATAGGAGACTAACACCCAAGAATAGCCGAGATAAGTACCAGGAGGTTTACTCCATGTCTTGGAGGTCAGCTGCACATTCTAGGGATAAAGGCAGCTCAGATAGAGAAGGGAGCACCAAATAAAAGGTGTTGGGAAGATCCTCCCAGGATGGGAGACGCTTGCTGAAAGTAGACTATAGACCGAACATGATTGCCACACAATTCCTCTTTTGCAAACCACAGCACCCAAAAGGGAATGCACTGCCACAGAGGCAGGGTGGGATGGGGAGATAGGGGGTGGGAGGGATACTGGGATTAGTGGTGGTGGAGAATTGGCACCGGTGGAGGGATGGGTACTCGATCATTGTATAACTGAAACCCAAGGACAAAAATTTGTAAGTCTACAACTGTACCTCATGGTGTTTCACTAATAAAATTAAAAAAGAAAGTTCAATCTCTTTTCCTAAGAGATTATCATAAGGAAACCTATAAATCCCTCGATATGTATGGAGAAATGCTGTGTACTTGTCTGATTATGGAAAATTCTCTATAGTTTATAATATATTTCCTATTAAAAAGGAGCAATTCCTATGTTTATTAGAAGTTTTCAGTAAATTACATAAGATCACTATTGGGAAAATATAAATAATTTTCATAAACTATAAATAAGAGCAGATCCCCGTAGTTTGACAAAGGCCATTTTGTCTCATGACAAAATCTAAATTTTTTATAAAACTCCCAGTAAATTAGCATCAATTAGCAGAAATCAACATTTTTGTTTAAGATGGGTTTTATTACCAATTATTCAGTGACAAAAAATAAAACCACATCAATATTGTAATGAGAACAATGATAACTTCGTGATAGCTTCTTCAAAACAGATCTATCTCAAAAGTATTGTGTTACAAAAGAAAATCATTTAATAAATACTGAAAATATAAACATGAAAATGATTTGAAACATTGAAGCATTTGAAATAGAATAAATACTATTTACCTTTAAATTCTATACAAGTCATATAAAAATTCTTCGGATGAATAAAATAATTTATTATTTTAATTGAAATATTCTTTTTTTATTCGTCAAGTAAAGTTATATTGTCATGCAGATCAAAACAATACAAGTGATGGCTATCACTTCATAGTGAGATAACAGTAAATTTATTTTATTTTTTATTTTCCTTTTCTTTTTTTTAATTTTTATTAGTGAAACTGAAATATTCTTAAACGGGGGCTGGAGCAATAGTACAGCAGGAAGGCTGCTTATCTTTATGTGGACAAATTAGGTTCAATCCTTAGCAACCAATACGGTCCAGGACTGATTTCTGAGTGCATCCAGGAATAAGCAGTGCATACTTTATAGGTATATCCAAAAGCAAAGAAAAAATGCATACAATAAAATAAATAATATCCTTAAACATTATAAAATACTCTTTACATATAACATAATTTATAAGTTAAAAAACCCAATGAACATAAACCCAATTAATACTGATTATAAATATAAAATGGCAGCCAAGAGGGGAACTTCTTACCTCTCCTGCCTTTGATTGCTGTTGGTGAGCTCAGAGCGCCGAGCCCCAAGCACCAACCCAGGCAGCTCATTTTTATTCACCCTGTGTGACCTGGGCTCCCTCTTCCTTGAGCAGAATGTTTTTTGTTGCGATATCAGTGAGCCGGTATGAGTGAACTGAGGACTCGGGGTTCAGGACCTGGGAGGGGAGTGGCTACTCATGCTCCCTGGACCCTGGATGGCCTTGAGAGATAAAGAGGCACCTAAGCTCCTGTCTGGGCATCACTGTCTGGGTTTGGTGATGATGCTCAGTTCCTTAGGAAGGTCAGCGGTCAGAGAAAGGGCTAGGTATGGTTTCAGAGAAACCTTCCCCTAGTGCCTCTTAACCTGTGGATGGTTGAGGGGGACTGAAGGAATGGGACCCACCATGTTTCAAGATGGATTCATTCCCCTCATAGTTCACTATGAGGGTTGGAGTGATAGGGTTGGAGTGTGAAGGCACACTGAGTAGGGAGTTTGCCTTCGATTACTGTGTCCCTCTAGGAGAGCCCAGCAAGCTACCGAGAGTAACGCACCCGCTCGGCAGAGCTTGGCAAGCTCCCCTTGGCATATTTGATATGCCAAAAACAGCAACAACAAATCTCACAATGGAGACATTACTGGTGCCCGCTCGAGCAAATTGATGAACAATGGGAGGACAGTGCTATAGTGCTACCTATGAAAATTTGTGTTGCAAGATTCTTCAAATAAAGTTATATTGTCATGCAGATAAAAACAATACAATAATGAAAATGAATAAATATATTTAAACTAAATTAAATATGCCCAACTCTTTCTTTTAGTATAATAATTTATTTTGTTGTATTGTTTTATTTCAAATCTATGATTTCTCATTATTGGAATTTGAAAGATTCTTTCAATAGTCAGTCTCGTTTAATCTCTCTTACTCTCATATGTTACATACATTTCTCCAATTATAATACAATACCATCATTTTGTGTTAATTTTATTTTGGGATGTACGCTCAAAAGAAATGTGCATTTCTATTGGATGGGTTTGTATATATGTTCACATATGCTTTAATATACTATATTTTTCATAGTGCAATCTGGTTTATTAAGCTGCTCATTTGCTCTATGAACATTGACATACTTCTTGATTGTTAAGTAATGGCTCAGGGTATATATATATATATATATATATATATATATAATATTTAATCTATCCATTTTCTATTGATATGGAAACAAACTACTCCAAAACTCTGTACCATTAATAGTATTCAGTGAACACTGTTCTGGGTACTATTATTTATTGTATGTAAATATATATACACATTTCTCTTAAAAACTGTGTAGTTTTTGTGATATATTCAAAGTAGCAGTATTAATATATTGCAATTTTATCTGCATTTAATTTACCTAAGTATTATTAGGTTGATCTTATACAACTATTTTCCACACTCACTCTAGACAGCATGTGAGTCTCTAATTTCCATTATACACGAAATTCAATTATTTATTTTCTAATTTGTCTTGCACTGTTAGATATTAAAATTTGTGTCATCTTATTTTAGTTTGCATTTTGAGTGCACTGGCACTAGCACTATCCTCCCACTGTTCATCGATTTGATTGAACGGGCGCAGTAACATCTTCATTGTGAGACTTCTTGTTACTGTGTTTGGTATATCGAATACGTCAGTCATGAGTACCTTGCCAGGCTGGGCGAGATACTCTCGGTAGCTTGCTGGTCTCTCCGTGAGGGGTGGAGGATTATTAGTGCTATTTAAGATTTCTTCATTACCCATCAGAGCGGGTAAGGCGTTTGCCTTGCCTATGGCTGACGTGGGTTCGATTCCTCCATCCCTCTCAGAGAGCCAAGCAAGCTACCGAGAGTATCCTGCCTGCAAGGCAGAGCCTGGCAAGCTCCACATGGCGTATTCAATATGCCAAAAACAGTAACAACAAGTCTCACAATGGGGACATTTCTGGTGCCCACTTGAGCAAATCGATGGCCAGTGGGAAGACAGTGCTACAGGACAGTGCTACAGTGCTACACTGCTACCCATCAATATAATTTACCTGTTTTTAATTATCTTCTTGTTTATTCTTTCCATATATTAGTAATGCTTTAATTTTTATACGTTGTGCATATCTCCTTAAATTTATTAACTGATAGGCATTTATAATTATAAGTACTCAAATGTGTTACAATCTGTTAACATTTTACTATATCTTGCTTTGGAAGTATGTTTTCTTCTCATACTTTTTGTTTCATTGTGTTCAAAATATTTAACATGATATTTACTTCCTTAAGACATAATTGTCCAAAATTATTAATGAATATAGATTAAAATTGTACAGCAAATTTGTAATACTATATAGTCACCTCACTTTTCTAAACCCTTATTATGTCTGTTTATTAGTAATTCTTTTTTGTCTCCTTCCCAGGCCCTGTTAACCACTCTGATTCTACTAATTTAACTTTTCTACGTACCTCACCTATGAATTTGTGAAATATTTCTTTTTTAGAAGTTCAATTTCTGCATTAAAAATTTTAGTTAAATGTTTTGCACTGTAAGGCACCAATCCCTGTTCAGATACAGGTCAAACGTCAGGGTTTAATATGGGGCAGATATTCAGACCACCAGTGTAACCAGATCACTGCTTGAAAGAATAAGATGGTAGAAGCATTGACTACCTAAAATAAAGAACAAATACTTTTAAATGCCTGGTCCATATTTTCTACTGAAATTTTCAAATTAACATTACATTAAAAACAAGACTATTTCCAAGGTCTCATTAAGTCTTCCCGAGAAGATAGAAACACTTAAAGCTTGAAATTGTACAAAATCTTACAGAATTTTAATCTTCTAGAATTCATATTTGCACCAACATCTGTGACAGCAAGCATCTGTTTTTCAATATGATGTTAGCAGAAACATCTATCCTCTCTTGACCTGTTACGAAAGTGTAGGATATTTGTTAAAATAATGATATAAACTCAAACAAAATGATTTTTCCCTTTGTGAGCAAGAATAGGCACGGGAGAGTCATTTAGGGGTGTTGGTGGACACTCTGTGGCCACACACCATTGAACTACGGGCTTTTTCCAGAATCTGTGATCACGAATCAGTTTTGGCCATGAAATGGGGCACATATGCAGTGCCAGGAGTCAGAGCAGAATCATCCAAGGGCAAGGTAAGCACTTTAAACCTAATACCAACTCTCTGACTCTAGTACACAGTACTTTTACACATTTAAATAAGTGTTTATCATGGGACGCCATATGCTCACCTGTGAGTCCAAGCATCTTCCAAGGGATCAGAAAGGAAATTTTTGTTAGAAAGGGGCCCACATCATGACACTAGAGGGTAAGAGACTAGGGGGAAACTGGCAAGACAAGAGGCCATGGGCAGGGAGTAAGTTTGGATAAGGGCCACAGGCAAAAACAGGCTGAAAAACACTGGTTTAGAGTATTTGATTTCTTGTAGCAAGAGAAATGGACTATTTTTTAGTGTGCCTGAGTTTGTATAACAAGTGTATTCCTGAGCATCTTCTGGACAAAATGATCATTTTTCTGAATTGAATTCCTACTATTTCAAATTTCCTAAACATTTTCTCATTGAAGGAAAATGACCCTCTTGTAAAACACTAATAACAAAGAATTTTACTTGTCACTCTTTTCATTGACTTGCAAATGTAATCATTCCTGTTCTCTTTTGAAGGCAGAGGAGGCTGTGAATGGTGTAATAGACCACACTTCTCATCAGGCCTGCTATGTGAGCTAGCTCTGTTTCAAATTCATATCTGGAGGTCTGCTATCAAAAAATGCATATCTTGTCCACAGAATTAATTTTGTCCATCAACTAGAAAAGACGAATCTCCTTCTAAGTCAGGTGTTTTAGAGTTAAAGCTAATAGAAGAGTTGATATCAGAAAAATGAAAAGTCTGAATTGAAGTCAAAGTAGGAATAGTCAAATGATTTAAAACAGAAATGCACCTAAATTCAAAACAATACAGAAAAAAAATAGAAATGTTTTCAAGTTTTAAAGAGGCATTTTATTAAATTATGTTTTTATTTATCCCTTTAGGGGCATTATTTTAGTTAGAAATATGTAAAAAACTGTAAATGTGTATGTGCAGAAGCAAATCTCATTTCGTCATATAAATTTTAATTTATTTGACCTTGACACATCTTTTGCATGGACTACACAGGAAATAGATGATTATAAATGATTATAGTCAAACTTAAATAACAACCAACATTTAGAATATATACTTAAAGAATTTCACTGAAATATTATATTCTTATTGAAAATATGTGACAATTTAAAGCTTGTTTCTCATTTTGTGACAGAAAATTCTTAAAAAGAGAAGTATATATATGTATATATATATATAGATATGTATATACACACACATTAATAGCCACATCCACTTGCCCACATACCACATACCACATGATGGATATGTCGTTCCCAATGTTCTCCCTTCTGAAATCCAACATGCCATCTCGTCAGTAAAGAAACAAAGAGCACCTGGCCCAGACAAGATCAGACCTGAACACCTGAAGAACTTACCAACAGTACTCATCAATACATTGGCTCGACTCTTCACACGCTACCTGTCTGAATGCAAGGTTCCATCCCAGTGGAAAATCAGTAGGACTATACTACTATACAAGAAAGGAGACATCCACGACATTGGCAACTATTGCCCAATCTGCCTATTGTCTGTCATCTACAAACTATTCACTCGAGTCATCCTGAATAGGATTAGCAGAACACTAGATGAAGGACAACCATGTGAACAAGCTGGATTCCGAAAAGGATTCAGTACCATCGACCATATCCACACAATAACCAAGCTCATTGAGGTATCTCGGGAATTCAAGATGCCGCTCTGTCTAACGTTCATTGATTTAAAGAAGGCCTTTGATTCTGTTGAGACGGAAGCGGTCATGGAAGCCCTAGCCAATCAGGGCGCACAAACTCAATACATCAGGATCCTTCGTGAGCTCTATTGCGGATTCACTACCAAAATCTCACCATTCTACAAAGAAGTAATCATCCATATCAAGAGAGGGGTTCGGCAGGGTGATACCATTTCACCAAATCTCTTCAGTGCCACCCTCAAGAACATCATGCGGCGACTGGAATGGGAAAACATGGGAGTGAAGATAAATGGTCGGCAACTACACCATCTCCGCTTTGCTGATGACATCGTTCTAATAACACCAAACATCAGCCAAGCGTCACAAATGATGAACGACTTTGACCGTGAGTGTGGAAAGGTCGGACTACAGCTGAATCTTACAAAGACAATGTTTATGAGAAACAGCCTTGTTCCTGACGCTCCATACGCTCTCAATGGAACCACCATCTCCGAATGCAACAGTTATATATACCTAGGTCGAGAAATCAACATGATGAATGACCTGGCACCTGAGTTGCGCAGGAGGAAGAGAGCGGCTTGGAATGCCTTCAAGAGCATTGAAGAAATAACTAAAAGGACAAAGAACCTCCAGCTACAAGCACATCTCTTTGATTCCACTGTTCTTCCTGCATTAACATATGCCTCAGAGACCTGGACCCTACGAAAACAGGATGAGAATGCTATTCGGGTCTCTCAAAGAGGAATCGAAAGAACTATGCTTGGAATATCACGATTCACTCAAATGAGAGATAGAATCCGGAGTTCTGATCTTCGTCAACGCTCAAGAATCAGGGACGCTGTCTCATTTGCCAAGACATCAAAAATCAGATGGGCTGGACACGTAATGAGGTTTACAGACAACCGCTGGACTAGAGCCATTACTGATTGGATTCCACGGGACACCAAAAGATCACGTGGACGCCCACCTATAAGATGGTCAGACTTCTTCGTCAAGACCCTAAATGATCGGTTTGAGGCTCTGCATGTTCCTAGAACGAACAGATACCATTGGGCTACGCTAGCACGCAACTGGGATGAATGGAGACGTTACTGGAACCCGCTCGAATAAATCGATGAATAACGGGGATTAAGTGGTTAAGTGATATACACACACGTATACATAGGAAATTCCTGATAAAATAACTTTTTTTTAGTTTGGGGTCTCATGCCATAACTTTTGCAGGACTTATTTCTGGCTCTATGCTCATAGATCAATCCTAACAGGACTCAGAGAGCTATCTGGGATGCTGGGGTTAAATCTGATTCACCTACAAGCAAGGTAAGCAACTTATCGGATGTACTATCTCTCCAGACTCTGGACAAATAATTTTACTGTTTGTTGTTATTTATTTGGGAGTGGGTGCTTCCAAGTGATGCTCATTTGGGCCCTAGGGTACTTCCAGAAATATTTTAATCTATCAGACCAGCAGTTCAATGCAATCGCCATAGAAGGTAGAGCTTCTCACGTCTGTGGGATCAGGAGTGTCTCCCAGGCGATGCTTGGGGGTCTGAAGGCTGATTCGGTGAAGCTGGGATACAGGCTGCATTTGGAGATTCTTGGGAGACTACAGTGCTGGGTGCTAGGTGCCCACTAATCTGTGGACTATCTCCTCTGTCTCCATTGTCTCTTTTATTTTCGTTTTGCTTTTAATTGTTTTCAGTACTGTGATTTACAAGACTGTAACTAATCCCTAACCCCCAAGCAGAATTAACAACAGGAAATGTTGCACTAGAACTCAGGAACTAGAAACCTTTTACTGATCTTCTGCCTTACTGGCAGAGGCTTGTAGTCAAAGGTTGCTTACCTGGAAAATTTTGTGAACTTAAAGCAGCATACAGTAGGGAGCTAATAGAGATCAACTATTTTTACTGAGCTAAAAGATAAGAACATGGTAGCAAAGCAGAAACAAGGCAGCCTTGTATTAAAATAACAGATCCTGGAGGTAGATGAAACCTTTCGTATCAATAGTCTAGCACCCTGTCCAACAGGTCCTCAGGGCTGCCAACTGAAAGCAAGGATCTATAAAGTCATATTATTAAGTCATATTACAAAGTCAAAGATCTATTTGTATGTGATTATATGTTAGGAAGAACATATATTTAATGGTCATCGAATCATTAGCCAAATTCAGAGGGGACAGACATACTGATCAAATGTAAAGAAAAGTATAAAATGAAAAAACATTAAATTGCAAAGAAGGGAATTGTAACTTTTGGTTAATGTCTAGGACTTTTTTTATGTCTGCTGTTTCTTTAAATAACTCAATCCTGGGTACTGAGAGAAGGTGCAGCAGATGGGGCTCTCACCTTGCATGTAGTCAACCAGGGTTCCATCCATCTTGTATAGTCCCAGAATACCACCAAGAGTAAGTCTTCCGTGCAAAGCCAAGAATAAGCCTGAACATTGTTGGAAATGGCCCCAAAACAAAAATAAATAAATTAATCAGTGCCAAATAATTCTCATGCTAATGACATATATCTTTTATGATGGGAGGGAGGCACGTTTAGTACAGTCTCATTACATAAGGACAAATGGGAAAATTAAAAATTATGTATAAATAACCAGAAATATAACTCTCAAAAGCCATAACAATAGTACAGTGGTAGATCATTTTCCTTGAATGCAATTGACTGGGTTTTTATCCCCAGAACCCCTATGGTCTCTAAGTCTAGTGGAATGATTCCTAAACTCAGTCAGGATTTGGTGGCCCCCCCAAAACAGGAAGGAAGAAATAAAGGAAGGAAGGAAAGAAGGAAGGGAGGGGGGGAGGGAGGGAGGAAGGGAGGAAGGAAGGAAGGAAGGAAGGAAGGAAGGAAGGAAGGAAGGAAGGAAGGAAGGAAGGAAGGAAGAGAGAAAAGAGAGAGATAGTGAAAGAGAGAAAGAGAAAGAAAAATATAACTGTCAAGAAGAGTATAAGATAGCCAGGAGGAAAAACTGTCAGGATAAACATTTATAAAAAGGTAGAGCTGAGAAAAATTAATAATTAACATTTGCTACTAGAGTTGTATACATCTGCTGGGCATGGCTGTCTTAATTGACAAGGCTGAGCATATAATAAAACATTGCTGCTCTTCTATTTTGCTTCTTAAAAAATAAGCAAAACACTACTCTCCTAGTCAATCTTTCTTCAGAGCCTATTATAGTGAATCGAGAAGAGACAAATGTTGTTCATTAAAATCTTGCCTAGAATCTCTATGGAAGGAGGACAGTAGAGCGGCTGATCGAAGGAGCACTAAAATTGCTGAGTTGTTTTATAAATTTCTCCAGAATCTCTCACCCTAGTTTTATCCTATTTAGTTGGTTGAGAAATGAGCTGTTTTGTCAGCCAAGACAAAAAATTCAGTATTAAAAGAAGCAGAATTCTCTAGAGATGAGTGATAGAATTACATTTGCTTTTACATTGAAGCCACTGATTTTTATTGTTCATTAAAAAATAGTATCATATTTCTATACTTGTTTGGATGATCTAGTTTATATTTTAATAAAAACAACTTGGAAATCTCCATAACATATCTTCAATAGTGTGTGTGTCTGTGTGTATGTGTGTGTTTACTTATGTTCATGTTTTTCTGAATTATTTTTCTTCTTACTTAATACTCAGCTGCTCTCTGGACATTGTTAGAAACTTTCAAGAGAGAAGATACAATATAATTTGCATATGTGGGCTCTCTAAACTTCCATACAAAGTGATACAGCTTAATTCTATTCATATAGAAGTGGACAACAACACAAGGTTAATGCTGAAACTCAATGTAATACTGCTGTATGAATTAATAGTCAGTAGGACATACTATAAGATTAAACAAAAAATTATTCATTGAATACAAGTATCTGTACCTGATACATATTTAATGAAAAGGCAGGCAGGACCCTTTTCTTGTATAGCTCACAGTCTCTATTATCTATGCATAAATAAAAATATATTTCCCCTTTATGACAAAGAAAGTAGATCTTCTCTAGATCATGAGTCTTTCTCCTAAATTTAGGGACTAACCGCTTAGCTTTTCTAGTAGCATTTTAGGAGCTAATTAGTTTGGAGTACATGTTCTCGTGTGTTGCACATGCTAATTTTCAAAATTGTTTTATTTTATGCTTTATTTATCTAGGAGTTGAAAAACAACTGCTGTTTAATATTAATAGTGTTGTTTTGAAAATTCATTTTTTTTCTAGTAAAGGTGTCGTTTAAGGTTTTTTCGCACAATGTCCAGAGCTAGTCTTGTCCCATCCTTGTTGCCTTGGTATGTTTAATTAGAAATTCAGGAGACTTAGGTGAAATTTTTGCTTTTGTCCTAAACTTTGGTCCTTTCCCTAACTGAAGAAGCAATAACTGCTCCCCTTTTTGTAACCTTGCAATTTAGTAAGATGATCCAGAGGCATTTTTATTAGTAAACCTCTTTGTCTAGAAACTGAAGTTTTAACTTCCACAGTAAAGATGAAGAAGAGTCAATCCTGATTATATAAACACTGCTTTCATTTCTTTCATCTCTTATTTCTTAGCATAGAATGCATGCCTATGGTACACCCTATTTGTCTTTATAAAAACATTTACGAAGATACTAACAAGTATGGCTGGAGAGATAACATAGCAGGTAGGGTGTTTGCTTTGCACGCAGCCAACCTGGGTTCAATTCCTCCATCCCTCTAAGAGAACCCAGCAAGCTACCGAGAGTATTCCACCCGCAAGGCAGAGCCTGGCAAGCTCACTGTGGCATATTCGATATGCTAAAACAGTAACAAGTCTCACAATGAAGACATCACTGATGCCCGCTCGAGCAAATTGATGAAAGAGAGAACAGTGCTACAGTGCTACTACCAAATACAAGCAAACCTTAAGACGGATAAATTAGTTAAAATGTAATGTGAATGTGCAAGTTGAATAAGATGAAATATATACACATAAATACATAAAACTTTGAAATTATGAAATTATCAAAATTACAACTGAAAGGCTGGAGAGAGAATCTAAGGGATGAGTGTAAGCTTTACCTACAGGAGGCTTTGAACCAATTTCTAGCACTCAGATAAGTAAGGAACTTAAAATTTAATCTTTATCATTTTTTGTCACAAAATTCCTTTAAACAAACTCTCACTCCTGAAAATGATTATTTAATGTAATGAATACAATTTGGTATATAAGTCAACAAAAACAATGGATGAACATTTAAGATAGCAAAGAAAACCATCTGCCAAGGATTATAGAACTAAGAAAAATTAAGGAAAAATAAAATTACAATTCAATTTTTAAGAAAATAATACTAAGTGAAATCAAGAAATAATTGAGAGTTGTAAAAGAAAATAAAAATGGTGCAGCAAAACAAATCTAGGATCTAAGAATAAGGTAAAAGTTACTAATAATGGTGAGAATTTTTACTTAAAATTGAAAAGAGGTGATATTAAACATTCAAATTCTAAAATATTTTATCAAAAAAATTGGGAGCAAATATATTTAGGTAATTCAGTATAGGATAAGCAATGATTTCACTAGCTCGAATGATTGGGGAGGGTTGATATAACTCCAGATAGCACATTCTTGGAAGGCATTTTACAAGGACAAAAGTGACAGAATAAAACAAAAAGATAAAGTGAATATAGTACCAGGGGGGCTAGATTGTCTTTAACACACTGCTCCCCAGAGTCCTAAACTTACACAAGATATATTTCATGTCCAGAATGTAAACTACTAAGGTGTTTGCCAAAAATCTTGTTTCTGGGAGAAATCAATCATGAGAATCTATTGGGCCTTATACCTCGGAGTGGTTGTGTAGCTAAATGAAGCACTTCAACCAGTTAAAACAGGTATAAACTATCATTAAAAAATCTGGATTGATGCTGCTCTGGGAATTTTAAGTCAAAGATCAGGTTCATCAACTTAGCAAATGTAACTCTCTAGATGGGAAAGTTCATTCTGGGTAGGAGTTACCCTTATAATGGAACAGGGTATACACAGGGATTCTTGTAACCTCTGCTCCATCTGAGAACTTAAAACCATTCTTAGAAGAAATCAGAGACAGCTCAAAACGATGAGTAAAAGGATCCCTGATTAGTGCTGGAAGTGACCACTCAGCACAGAATTTGGCATGGTCCCCAAACCTAAAAGATTAAAAAATAACACTGCTCTTAAAAAATAAATATATTTATCATAAAGCCTAAAAATTTCTTAGTATCCCACTCTCCAAGAACATTTTAATAAAATCCCTACATCAAAATATCCTGTCATTTGTACTAAACTCTATACATCACAGTACTGCTAAAGCAAATTGAAATAACAACAAAAATAATAATATCCTGAAAATAGATTTATAGTTCTAGCTATAACTAATTGAATGTATAATTATCCATGCAAGAAATGACATATATAAAAATTGTTTAGGGCCCAGGATGTTACTAAAGAGGTAGATGCATACCTTGTACTCAAGAAGCCCTAAGGTCTATCCCATTCATCCTCAGTACTGTACAAGTAACCCCGTGGCCCCTGAACTCTGTTGACTCAAACATGCCCAATCAAGTACTGCCAATCTGAGCACTAGGAATTCGAAAGGCCCCAAGCAATGCCCAGAGTTTACTTCCTAAATAACATAAAAAAAACACAGAGTGTCACTGATTCTTGTAACCATAACCAGCAAATCCATCCTAGTGAATGCTATAAAATATTCCAGAACATTTGGTGGCTGTGATCTTAGATATCAAACTTTCAATTTAAGGCTATTCTTGAAACCAAACTTTCAATTAGAATATTCTGTGCTTGTGAGGCTTGTGATGTAGTTCAGTGGCACACATGTCTCACATATGAGACCATGGGCTCCACTTCTGGCAACAAACACACAAGCACATAATACACACACATATACTCACACACACATACACACACACACATAAATGTGTGATTTTTTTTTAAAAGTGATCATCTTAGACTGTTTGCCATATTTTGTAAGGAGAGAATACTCTGACCTTGATAAACATTTATTATAATTATGTGCTCTGTGTTTATCAAAATATATCTCATTCTTTCAATCATTATGTTGGGTTCATGGTCACAGTCTTCCCGTTGTTCATCGATTTGCTCGAGCGGGCCCAGTAATGTCTCCTTCGTGAGACTTATTGTTACTGTGTTTGGCATATTGAATACATCACGGGTAGCTTGCCAGGCTCTGCCGTGCAGGCGAGATACTCTCAGTAGCTTGACGGGCTCTCCGAGAGGAGCAGAGGAATCGAACTCCGGTCGGCCATGTTGGCTGCATGCAAGGCAAACACCCTACTGCTGTGCTATTGCTCCAGCCCTATGTTTGGTTATTTATAAAAAAATGCACAGTAAGTTTTATTCCATCACAGAACGCTTAATTATTTTAAACATAACTAGGTAAATGCACATCTAAGTTTATGTCTATGGTAAGATTTTAGGGGACTGCAGGGGAATATTAGGGGAAATACAGTAGATAGGATGCTTGCCCTGAATGTGGTCAACTTGAGTTAAAGTCTCTGCACTCCAGATAGCCAGTTGAGCACTTCAGGAGTGATTCCTGATTACAAAGGGCTTCTATATAATAAAAATATATAATATTTTATTATAAATATTTGTATTATCTTTTAAAATAAAAATAAAATTTTAAACTTAAGTCATTAAAAAAAGAATATACTTTTTTTCTGTTTTTGTGTTTCCTTAAAGAGAAGATTCATTGAAATGGAAATGAGCAATCACATTGCTATAATAAATTAGTATTAGTATGTCCTTTGATAATGTGTATGAATGCAGTTAATTTTAAAAAGTATCTTTTCCAGAAGTCCAAAAACAGAAAGTATGCATATATTTTGATGAAATTTCTTTTAAAAAGAATTGAGAGAAATAAAATTGTCCTCACAGAACTGCTAATTAACATAAAGTGAATCTCAAAGACTGCCAGTGTTGTATGAAGTAAAGGAAACTTAGAAGAACTAATTAGGATTTGTTCTTTAAACAGAACTGACTAAAATAACATTTGCATAAATGCATTTCTAGAAACCTTTCTTTTATATGTGAGTAGCTTACCGATTAGTTCATTTGTACATGTCATGCACTTCAATGTCTTTTAAATTTAAATGTCATGGATTAAATTCTAAAATACTTGGATATTTAAAACAAAACATATCTTTCTATATGATTGGTTAACATAAAATATTCAATTTTTTTCTAAATAAGAAACGCAATAGGTAAACTTGAAAAAATGCTTTGATATAAACTTAGAGAAAAAATTTTATAACTGATTATTCTTATTCTTTTATTTTAATTGGTTTGACATGTATGCTAACAGAAAATTCTGTGGCAAAGCATAATATGAACAAAAAATAATATCTGGTAGTCATAGTAGCACTGTAGCACTGTCCTCCTGTTGTTCTTTGGTTTGCTCTAGTGGCACCAGTTATGTCTCCATTGTGAGAATTGTTTTTATTGTTTTTGGTATATTGCATATGCCACGGGGAGCTTGCCAGGCTCTGCCATGCGGGCAGGATACTCTCAGTAGCTTGCTGGGTTCTCCAAGAGGGACAGAGGAATTGAACCCAGGTTGGCCGCATGCAAGGCAAACCCCCTACGCGCTATGCTATCACTCAAGTCCATAGCAGTCATATTAAAAATAAAATAAATTTTAAAGAAAATTTTCATTCTAATATAGTTCCTAACCACTAATAAAACAGTAAGTCCAAATTATCAAAATTGATTTTTAGCTATAAATAATTTGTTGTTATATATTATTTTATGTATTTGAATTAATTGGTGTAAAATCATCCATTTGAACAGTTTGGCAAGTTTTGACAAGTGTACCTACGGTGCATTTTCTTCCATAATCTGTATTGATTATTTCTGGTATTGAATATTCCTTTCTGCCCCTTTGCGCTCAGTGTCATGCTCACATGTCAACTACTGGCAGCTCTTATAGTTTCTATGTCTAGAATGAACAATTCTAGATTTTCATATAAGTGAATCTTTATAGAAGTCTGCAAAATCAAAAAGTTCACAAAGATTTGAAACTGGAAAGATCTCTCAGGGAGTAATAATGTTTGTCCTGCATGCAACTGACCCAAGTTCAATTCATTCAGCACTTATGATTCTCTGAGTACCACCCAAAAAATACAATGTAACAGACTACTATCAACATTTGTAATCCATATGTGGATAATATTTTTAATTTATTTATCGAATCACTGTGAGGACAGTTATAAAGCTTTCAGGTTTAAATCTCAGTCATACAATGATCAAACACCTATCCCTTCACCAGTGCATATTTTCTACCACCAAGAACCCCAATATACCCCATCCCACCACTCTCCATGCCTGTGAGGCAGATGATTTCTCCGTAACTCTCTCTCTACTTTGACTACATTCATTATTTTGACAAAAGATGCACCATTTTTATTTGGAATTTTACCCCAACATCAGACCTGCTGAAAAGTCATCATGAAATAATTTGTTTTCTATTGCTGGTTAGGGCTGGAGCGATAGCACAGCGGTAGGGCGTTTGCCTTGCACGCAGCCAACATGGCCGACCCAAGTTCGATTCCTCCGCCCCTCTCGGAGAGCCCGGCAAGCTACTGAGAGTATCTCGCCCACACGGCAGAGCCTGGCAAGCTCCCTGTTATGTATTCGATATGCCAGACACAGTAACAACAAAGTCTCCAATGGAGACGTTACTGGGCCCACTCGAGCAAATCGATGATCAACAGGAGGGCCTACTGCTGGTTATGAAAAGCATACAATTTTGGATTTCTGATATTTTACTAATTAAGTCTGCAGGGATTTCTCCCAAAAGCCACAATTTCGAGATTGGTTTGTGTGCCTCTGGGTCCATGGCTGTGCTAGAGATCTGCTCGTGGGGGGCAACTTGTAGTCTATGCGAGGCATATAGGACGTACTGATTCCGCCCCGCCATCCCATGAGGCCGCAGTGACCCCCTCACTGCAGGCTCATACCTGGCTGTCCAACAGGCCCTGAGGCAGGAGGTGGGGGTAAACAAATAGCACTGTAGCTTAATGCATAGTCCATTCACTTCTCTGCCAGAAGCTGCTGGGTTCTAAATTAGGTCCATGTGCCTCTGGGGCCATGGCCATGCCAGAGAGCTGCTCATGGGGGCAACTCATGGTCTCAGCAGGGCGGGAAATGATAATTTTTTTAAATTTCTTATGAATAAATATCTATGAGCAAGATATTTAAGAAATTTAGTATACATCTGCTCAGTTTTATCAGCAACTACCACACTACTTTTAAAAACATTTTTTCTCATTTTTTTTATTATAACAGACAATGCATGAGAGATTTAGCCCAGGTATGCCTATCAGTACTCTATATTGATAACTATTTTGATAAATCCTATCAACGTATCTTTTTGCATAGATTTTATTTTCTTGAAAATTGTCTTGTATTTGTTATTATTTACCTCCTTAGTAAGTTTTTATGTAATTTAAACTATCGTGGGTCTTCTTTTATTTTACTTTTTTTAAATACTTGAGCCAAACCCAGTAGTGCTTGGGGCTTTCTTCTGGATAGGTACTCAGGATACTCTCCAGGCAGTGCTCAAGGAGACATGAAATGCCAATAATTGAACTCAGGACTTCCATGTGCAAGCATTGGCTCTAGCAATTAATGGCTAAGCAGGCAGAATGGTTGAATTCTTGGGTTCAAGATTGAGTGTTGGTAAGCGATACTCTGCCAGGGATCAACTGAGCCATCCTCACAGGGCTGGGGTCCACCAAAATTATACATGAATATTCTCAAGGTTCATTAGCGTCACATTTCTTGATATTCCAGGGGCATGCAAGGCATGCACCCCAGCCCCTATAATGTCTTTATTGCCCTCTTAATACTTTTCTTACTAGATTTTTAGGCAAAATTGATTTCCCTAAAATAGGTGACCTTCTAACTTAATTTCCTAATGATGCAGAAACCCATCTTCTGGAGTTTGTTCTGGAGTTTGTTCTTGTTTCTGTTAATCAATATAGTAGCTCCCTCTCCAAAATTTTCTATTTCAGTTTTTCTCTCCTGTTTTTTATTTGTTTTTTATCGCTTTGTTCTTTCTAAATAATTATTTTGATTCAATTTTAAGTAGTTTCTTTTTAACATATTAGTATTTCCTGGGCAACAGGTCTAGAAGATCAGTATGAAGAGCTCATTGTGGGGTCCATGATTTCTGTATAATGTGCTGAGTCCTACTGCTATTTCCCTGAAAATATAACATTATCATAAGTAATTTTGGCCATTTTTATCACTTTATGAGATTTATAAAGGACATCTTGACTCCAAACCTCAAACTGTAAGTAGTATTTATATATTTTATGGTTATAGTTCATGATTGTTCTCACAGCTATATGTCAGGATTTAGAAAAAAACAAATGTGGTCTCCATCTCCACAGTATTTTCTCATTATTTTTAAATACCTTTACACAATTGGATCAGAAACTGCTTTAGTCACTAAATTTTAGTTCACAAAGTCATTTCTTCATTAGTTTTTAATGGGAAACCTAAGAAGAATATGATTAGTTATGATCACTCTACCAGTAAATTGCTAAAGTTGAGAGAGCGTATTCTTCTACTTTATGACTTCCATCAATGTCATCTTTAAGAAGCAGAAAGGATAATTTGTTCTGCAATATTTTCAATGGCCACACTTAAATTAAACTGCACATATAATATAAGGTCCATTGCACCATTAAGGTTTATATTGTATTGTTTTTAAAAATGTTGGCTATTTAGGTTGTTTAAAATTTTTAGAAACCAGTTTTTAAAAAATGTTTTAAATCTATCTTTCATAATTGAGGAGTAAACAAGTTCAAAATATGCAAGTAAAATAAGCATATAGGAAGTCAGGATACAATTTAAGTTATGCTTAATATGCTAAAAATAATAAGTGACAAATTTTGGTATATCTCAGTAATAAAAGTAAATATATAAGATCACCATATGTTTGGTTATACTATATATAACAACTTTTAAGTGATATATATTAAGTAACTTAAATTGGCAAATTAGTTATAAACTAATGCTTGATATTGTGGAAAGCAAAACACAATAGCATATAAATACCTATTTTTTAGATCTAATTATGTACTTATTTAAATGCCATACCTAGTTCATAATTTTAAAGAACAATTAGACTACAACAGTAGAAAATTAAAAATGTTTATAATATAAGAAAAAATAATTAAAAGTGTGTTGCAGTTTTGCATAAACATTGAATTTGAAATTTTGATATTCTATTCACTAACAAAATATACTTCAGTGAATTTTAACCTTTTGAACATTTTTCTACCCAAAAAATCAATACCTTATTATAATACCTGACTTAGCACATAAATTTGGCATAGTTTTATAACTTCTATTTTACTATTTATTAATTCTTCATAGGATAAATTATCATTTGTTGTGAGAAAAAAAGAAAAACTAGTTATTACTTTGAAAGTTCTTCTGTTTTTCACTACTGATTTATTTATGTAACTATATAAGAAATATGATAGTAATACAAAGGACATAGAATAATATAATTTTATAACAAACATAAATAAATGTTGCCACCAGCAAATAAAAAATAATACCTTAAATGTGCACTACAGACCAGTAACTGAAATATAAATTTTTCCTGTATGCTGATTTAAAAATAGATTTAAATGTATATGCACAAAATTCTAAATCACACAGGTCAGTTAAAAACTACTAATTCAAATAGTCCTTCAAGTTAGATATTGAACTTATTTTTTGTTCCCAAGATTGTGTTAATGGCAATCTTCATGTTAATACTTTTCTTTTATACAGGGAAATTCTGTTGTCTATATATAAGCAATAAAATATTCTGCACCATATGCACTTTCTCTACTCCAAAAAACATGTAAAAAATACTGGCATTGAGTAAACAAAAACAAATTGGCTTAAGGCTTATAGTTTGGTTTTGTTTGCCCTAAGACAAAGTTTTATAAATACTCTCCTATTGATAATGATGACGGAGTTCTAACTGCACAGCACTTGTCAATGGAGACTGAGCATGGATCTCTCTGACTAGACTCTCCTTCTCTTCACTAAGTCCCTGATGATGTCTTGACCATTCTCTGAACATGAGATGTATGTCCAGCATAAGTCCCTCAATTCAGAGACCCATCATTGTTCTTCATAAATATGAATGAATTTTCCTGAAAATCTTACTAAATTTGTAGAGATTGTATATTCCTCTAATTCTACTTGCATAAATCAGATTTCCAGATCATGTGTATAAGACAACCATGTGCTGGTTATAAGGCTTCCCATATTGTCATCCTGCCAATAAAACTCCATTTTTTACATAATTCATTTGCTCTTGTACTTTTGACACATATGTGTATATATGTGTGTAGGTATGTATGCATGTGTGTGTATGTACATATGTGTATATACATATGTGTGTACATATACAAGCATATGTATACACACATATAAAACCAGAATAAATAAGATTCTGGTCTAACATCATTTTTCTTCTTTTGTCACACAATGTTAAAATAGATAGTGATACATATGCATAGATAAATATGTGTATGTATATACATATATACATATATATATATATCTCCTTCGTGCAAAATTCTACCTCACAGAACAGGGAGAAAAGAATGCAAAGTTTAAGAAGAGAACTCCCAGAACGACCACCAACTGGGAGCTCTTTGGCTCTGTTGCAGCAACATGGGAAGATGCCGTCATTGACAACATTGATGAGGAATACGATCAAATGATTTAACACCTTCATGATTGTGCAAGGAATGCCAAGAGAGAAAACCACAAAAAAAGCCTTTCTTCGAACACTCTTGAACATATTCGCCAACGTGTCTTGGCACATGCCTCAGGCAACTGGAAGCGAACATCCGAGCTTGCAAAAACGTGCAGAAAAGCCACCAAGGATGACCTCAAAGACAGGAGAGCAGCAGTGCTGGTAGATGCGGCAGAAGCCGGGAAAAGCATTCGTAATGCCTGCCTGTCCTTCAACTACAAGACCAAGATGACTGCCCTCCGACATCCTGATGGACCTATCACATCATCCAGAAGGGCAATGGAGATTATTCATGACTTCTACTCAGATCTCTTTAATAGCCATGTCCACTTGACCACATACCAAATTCCGCAGGATGGATATGTTGTTCCTAATGTTCTCCCTTCTGAAATCCAACACTCCATCTCGTCGGTAAAGAAACAAAGAGCACTTGGCCCAGACAAGGTCAGACCTGAACACCTGAAGAACTTACCGTCAGTACTCATCAATACACTGGCTTTGCTCTTCACATGCTACCTTTCTGAATGTAAGGTTCCATCCCAATGGAAAACCAGCAAGTCTGTACTCGAGTAAATCGATGAGTAACAGGGTATCAAGTGTTCAAGTGATATATATATATATATAAATATATATAACATATATATGTTACATAAATATATATAAATATATATAACAATATATATAACAATATATTAATATATATTTATATATATTTATATATTAATATATTAATATATATTATATACAATATAAATATTATTTATATTATTATATATAATATAAATATTATTATAATATATATTATATATAATATAAATATTATTTATAATATAAATATATTATATTATATAATATAAATAATATATATTAATATATATTGTTATATATATTATATAAGGTTATCTGAATGCAAGGTTCCATCCCAATAGAAAACCAGCAGAACTGTACTACTATACAAGAAGGGAGACATCCACGACATTGGCAACTATCGCCCAATCTGCCTATTGTCTGTCGTCTACAAACTGTTCACTCGAGTCATCCTGAATAGGATTAGCAGAACACTAAGTGAAGGACAAACATGTGAACAAGCTGGATTCCGAAAAGGATTCAGTACCATCGACCATATCCACACGATTACTAAGCTCATTGAGGTTTCTCGGGAGTTCAAGATGCCGCTCTGTCTAACGTTCATTGATTTAAAGAAGGCCTTTGATTCTGTTGAGACAGAAGCGGTCATGGAAGCCCTAGCCAATCAGGGCATACGAACTCAATACATCAGGATCCTTCGTGAGCTCTATTGCGGATTCACTACCAAGATCTCACCATTCTACAAAGAAGTAATCATCCATATCAAGAGAGGGGTTCGGCAGGGTGATACCATTTCACCAAAACTCTTCAGTGCCACCCTCAAGAACATCATGCGGCGACTGGAATGGGAAAGCATGGGAGTGAAGATAGTTGGTCAGCAACTACACCACCTCCGCTTTGCTGATGAGATCGTTCTAATAACACCAAACATCAGCCAAGCGGCACAAATGCTGAATGACTTTGACCGTGAATGTGGAAAGGTCGGACTATAGCTGAATCTTACAAAGACAATGTTTATGAGAAACAGCCTTGTTCCTGACGCTCCATTCGCTCTCAATGGAACCACCATCTCCGAATGCAGCAGTTATATATACCTAGGTCGAGAAATCAACATGATAAATGACCTGGCACCTGAGTTATGCAGGAGGAAGAGAGCGGCTTGGAATGCCTTCAAGAGCATTGAAGAAATAACTAAAAGGACAAAGTACCTCCAGCTACGAGCACATCTCTTTGATTCCACTGTTCTTCCTGCATTAACATATGCCTCAGAGACCTGGACCCTACAAAAACAGGATGAGAACACTGTTCGGGTCTCTCAAAGAGGAATCGAAAGAGCTATGCTTGGAATATCACGATTCACTCAAATGAGAGATAGAATCCGGGGTTCTGATCTTCGTCAACGCTCAAGAATCAGGGACGCTGTCTCATTTGCCAAGACATCAAAAAATCAGATGGGCTGGTCACGTAATGAGGTTTACAGACAACCTCTGGACTAGAGCCATTACTGATTGGATTCCACGGGACATCAAAAGATCACGTGGACGCCTACCTACAAGATGGTCAGACTTCTTCGTCAAGAACCTGAATGATCAGTTTGAGGCTCTGCATGTTCCTAGAACGAACAGATACCATTGGGCTACGCTAGCACGCAAGCGGGATGAATGGAGACATTACTGGCACCCGCTCGAGTAAATCAATGAATAACGGGGATTAAGTGATTAATTGGTAAGTGATATACATATATATGAAATGTTGCTGATACCTATGGCAGAAGATTAAAAAAAGTTCTCTAAAGATCTCATACTGGCAGTTAAACGCTGCTGTGCCCATGAAATATACCATCCCCAAAGTGATCGCTCAGAAGTTGTCCCATAGCCCCATCTGGCACATGCAATAGGAAATTACAATCTTTATTTTTTAAAAATAATAACTATTTTTAGAGCAATACAAAGACATTCATGATTGAATTTTAGTCTCACAGTATCCCAACACCTATCCCTTCACGAGTGTACATTTCCCAGAACCAGTGTCCCCTGGATTCCTCCCATCACCTCCCGCCTCCTACCCCTTGCCTGCCTCTATGGCTGGTTCTTTATCTCTCTCTCTTTCTCTCTCTCCCTCTCTGTCTCTCTCTGTATCTCTTTCTGTCTCTGTCTCTGTCTCTCTTCCCCCTCTCCCCTGCTTGGGCATTGTGGTTTGCAATATTGATACTGAATGGTTATCAAGTATATACCTTACCTACTTCTAACCCTCAGATCTTATCTAGCATGATCCTTCTTCAAGTCTAAAGGGAGAGTAGAAGCACTCAGGAGTCCTTTGTAAACAATAGCCATAAGTGCCTTTTGCTACGACTGTGGCCTCTGTTATTATGTAATTCATTTTATTTGCTTACTTAGTACGCTGCTTTTTTTAGTCTCCTGAGTGGCCCACATATACAGAATCAAGGAATGTTTTTCAGGCAACATGTCTGACTTTTTACCTGCAATATTGAACCGGGAACTTTTTCAAGAGCATGAATTCCTGGAATATATTGTAGGACATTCACCATTCCATCCTTCCACTATGAAATTTTTATTTATTTCACATAAATTGACAGAGCCTTACCTACACTCTCCTAACTCTAGGTATATTTAGGCATTTTTTAAATTTTTATTTTTATAGCTTCCCCTTGCAGTTCCAACACAAGATAATCACGTTGTATAAATATATTTCAGAAATATCTTGATTAACAGTACACACAGTCAATGGTTAAAAGAAAAATTTTGAAAAAAACCTCTATTCACCTACTCCAGATGGAATCCCGGTGACCAAGAGCTTCCCCAAGCAAGGCCCAGGTATGCAGGTTCTAGGACTAAATCTCCAGACCACATAGCTTTAGAGGACCTGGGCTGTCCCTCCCCAGGTCCCCGCCCACCCAGAAGACTGACTGTCATGCCCTTAATTTGCCTCCGGGTGCCATCTTAGCACACCAACAGCGCTGGCCCAGAGACACAGCAGTGAGTCCTGAAAGACACCACAGTGCCAGAGAGCTCTCCAGGCCCCATACTTGGCCAATATCACCAGGGCACCCCAGATGAAGCAGGTGCAGTCGCCCCGCCTATTCCAGATGGAATCCCAGTGACCAAGAGCTTCCACAAGCAAGGCCCTGAGTATGCAGGTTCTAGAACTAAATCTCCAGGCCACATGGCAGCAGAGGAACTGGGCTGTTCCTCCCCAAGTCCCGCCCACCCAGCAGACTGGCTGTCATGCTAACACTTTGCCTCTAGGTGCCATCTTAGGCACCAACAGCCCTGACCCAAAGACTCCCAATTGAATTCCAAAATGGATTAGTGCCATACATGTCCCTGGGACCCAACCATTTACAATCTAGAAATTTACATTTACGATTATGGCCACGAGAGTTCTCATGATATTCAAAATGAGCAATGGAAAATAAATTATCTAGCGTCTGCCCCTGGCAGGTAGGCTTGAATGGTGGTGGGAAAATTTAAGCAAAGCATATTGCTCAAATTTAGAGAAAGAATATTGGGTAATTGTCTGCCATAGAGGCAGGGTGAGGACTGGGATGTGTGTGCATGTGTGTGTGTGTGGCGGGGGGATACTAAAGACATCGGTGGTGGAAAGTGTGCACTTATGGAGGGAAAGGTGTTCCATCACTGTATGACTGAATTTCAAACATGAAATCTTTGTAACTCTATCTCACGGTGATACAATAAAATAAAAAAGTAATGTGGAGTTCATGCCCAATTCAATCAGCTTAATCAATGGCTGAACAAAGAACAGTACTCCTACATTATTTTCGGGAAAAAAAGTCTCTATTGCCCCATTAAACAGAAAAAAATAGATTTCAATTCTTAGTTCCTGTCTTGCTTCCTCCTTCTTTCCCTCTTTCCTACCACCTTACTTACTTCTCTTTCTCTTTTCTCTTCTCTTCTCTTTCACACCCTCATCTTCTCTTTGCCTTTCTTTCCTTCTCTCCCTCTCTCCCTTTCTCTCCTGCACCTGTCTTTTATTGGAATGTTTGTCATACCAGTTATAATTGATTTGTGTGGAAAATAATTTCTCTTAAATTATTGACCACATGTTGTTTGCATATGATTTAACTTTAATTTTGTAATACAAAGAAATTGGATAATAAAAGAAACATTGGAATACATTTATTGATGGGCTGGAGTGATAGCACAGTGGGTTGGGCGTTTGCCTTGGACGCGGCCAACATGGCTGACCTGAGTTTGATTCCTCCACTGCTCTTGGCAGGCTACCAAGAGTATGTTGCCCGCAGGGCAAAGCCTGGCAAGTTACCAGTGATATATTCTATATGCCAAACACAGTACCAACAAGTCTCAAAATGGAGATGGTACTGGGTCCGCTCAAGAAAACTGATGAACAACGAGAGGACAGTGACAGTGATATTTCTTGATATTTATTTTCACCATGCTTATGTGAAGTATTTTCTATCAGAAAAAAAAATTTTTGCTTGAAAGGAATTCTATTAATTTTGTTAAGTACTTTAACCAGAAATTATCTACTGGTTTCATACTCAAGTCTGAGAAATTGTATCAATTATATCACTAAATGTTAGTTTCTGTTTCAGATTTAAAAATATATTCATTGGGATTGTTTATATGTGTTTTTGTTCTTGATCTTTTTGCTACAAAATCTTTAGTTCTCTATTACCTTTGCATTCTACCATTTTTCCTTTCTTATTCTCTAAGCATGAAGTATTTCTCTTCAGAATCATCCATATTTAATATTATTTAAACTTTCTTCTTGTTTGGAGGTTCTAGTAGGGGAGTGCAGTTACTCTTATACCCTCGACCAAAGAC
This sequence comes from Sorex fumeus, assembly GCF_029834395.1. Classification (NCBI taxonomy): domain Eukaryota; kingdom Metazoa; phylum Chordata; class Mammalia; order Eulipotyphla; family Soricidae; genus Sorex; species Sorex fumeus. Next base: position 8,002,096 of record NW_026606067.1, on the reverse strand, counting down.
CGGTCCGTCTCTATTTGTAGAAGGCCGTCCTCTTCGACCGAGTGCACAGTTTCGGGAGGGATGCACATGGAGCGGTGAGGGAGTAAGGGGACACCTGCCTAGTCAGCCAGATCAGCCGAATCAACCCTGGTGATCAATTGGGTGACAGATGTCGCAGCCAGATCACCCTCACATCCTTCTGGCAGAGTGTCCTGCCCCCACGCCTAGCTGTCCTCACAGGAGCTTCTTGGAGGGGGGAGGGTTGAGTTTCTCTCCCCCCCCCCACCCTGAGCAGAGCCCCAGCGGCTGAGGACCTCCGGAGCCAGCCACAGCCATGCTGGAACCACTCTCCACACCTCCGGACAGGCCTCATGCATGAAAGAACTGGCAGAGGAACCCAGGCATGCGGGTCCCGGGGCTGAGGTCTCCAAGCCTACTTGGATTGGGACTGGGCCTTCTCCAACCAGACCCCCCATCTTCCAGTAGGTAGGCGTCACCAGCTGCCGCCAGAGCCAGGTTGGTCCTATCAACAACCAAGATGCAGAGACTATAAAACCTAGCTCCCAGAAGCGCGCGGCTGCATTTGTGGCCACTTTGCATCTTATTTTATTTTTCCCTTGGAGAACCTGGCAGGCTACCAAAAGTATCCTGCCTACACAGCAGAGTCTGGAAAACTTCCTGTGTTGTACTCAATATGCCAAATACCAGTAACAATGATGAGTCACATTCTCCTAATCCTGAAAGAGCATTGAAATGGCTCTTTTAAAATCTCAGGGCTAGGAAGACGGAGACGTGACTGGTGCCTGCTCGAGGAAATCGATCAACAACAGGATGATCGTGATTGTGAAACTTTCTTCTCTTTTATTGAGCTAAAATTTATTTAATGTCAAATTAACCATTCTCAGTAAAAAATTATGTGACATCTTGTTCAATAATAATGTATACAGCTGGTACAAAGTATTTCATAAGCACAAGATAAAGTCCTGCACTCATTCAGCAGTTATTCCCTTTTTACTCCTCCACAAGTTTACTTTCTGTTCCCTATGTAGTCCCATATTCTACACATTTCTAATAGAATCGTACGCTATTTGGATTTTTGAATCTTGCCTTTTATTCTTAGCATATTTTCCAACTTCATCCATGTTTTAGATTGTGTAGTTAATTCTTTTTATTAAAGCTCAATAGTCCACTGTGTGTATATAAACATATATATGTGCATATGTATGTGCACACACACACACACACACACACACATATATATATATATATCACAATCTGCTTAACCATTTTCTCATTGATTTTAAGTTATTTATCATTGACAGTTTGCATATGTAGTGATATGAACATCCATCATAAACATTTGAGTATCTGCTTTTAATTCTTTACTTTGTATAGCTGAGAATGAAATCCCTGGCTAACTAGATTCTTAACTTTTTGTGAAATAAGCAAACTGTATTTAATAGCAATAGAACCATTTTACATTCCTGCTGGCTGTATACAAGGTTTTCCTTTTTTCTCCCCAAATATCAACAAACACCTGATATTTCCCATTTACATGATTATAGTTTTTAGAGTGGGTGTTGCACGTAGGATTTTTACTTTATAATCTTATCACTTGTGTTTTGTATAAAACTTCATTATATAAGGCCTAAAAAATTGGGGCTATGTAAAAGCATGTTTTAAAACATGGTAGTACTCTATCAATGTGCTTTATTCTAAAGATTGTTTAGACTTTTCTCATTTTTTTTTCTTTTTATTGAACCACTCTGTTATATAGAGTTTCAAAGTTGTTCATGACTGGGTTTCAGTCATACACTGTCCTACCACCTTTTTCTTCACTAGTGTACATTTCCTACCATCACCAATGTCCCTAGTTTTCCTTCTGCTGCTCTCCCCATCCCTACAACCTGTCTCTATGACAAGCATTTTTCTTCTCTCCCTCTCTGTCTCTGTCTCTGTGTCTGTTTCTCTCTCTCTCTCTCTCTCTCTCTCTCTCTCTCTCTCTCTCTCTCTCTCTCTCTCTCTCTCTCTCTCCCCAAGTCACCTTTTGGACATTATGGTTTGCAATACAGGTTCTTAAAGATTACCATGTATATCCATTTATCTACTTTCAGCACTCAGGTCTTGTCCAGAGTGATCAATACCAGCTATTATTTAGACTCTTCTTTAAAGCATTCTTTCCCTGGACTCTTTGTAGTTTTTTTTTTCCAGTCAGTTCTATACATAACATCTGGTGAAGAAAAAATCCCCCGTCTGTAGGCAACTATTCTATTCCCCCAGCCCACCATAATTATAATCAATTCCAGAGTTAGCAGGTTCAAATTATCCATAGAGGGATTTAAGAGATTAAGGGATCTTGGGAAAGGATCTGAATAGCTTTGGGATGTCCCAACATGGGTAGTTTTAACCGGAAGAATTGAATCACTGGGGTAGAACTGACATGTGAATTATTATCTTCATTTGTTAATGTAACTTCCTTTCTGATTAGTACTCTCTGAGTGGACTATGACCACTATTATAGAACTGTTAATGCTTTATTTGCATTACAGTCTCAGTGTCAAGAGTAAGATAGATCCCTATAACCTATGTGGTTTTTATAGATAATTTGTCCTTATATTGTTTGTGATATGAAATATGAACATTCTACGTCTATAATAACAGGGAGCAACCCTTCTTAAAGGAGCTGAGAGTATCCCCTTAACTACACCTGTAGCTCTTTTAACTTTTTAAAATGTTTAATTCAGTCACAGTGATAAACACATTTACAAAGTTGTTCATGATTGGATTTCTATCACATAATGTTCCCTTCAGCTGGGTACTTTTCCCACCACCAATGCTCCCCATTTCCCTCCCGCCCTCCATGCCCTGCACCCACCTGCCACTATAGTAGGCACTTTCCTTCTCTCTCTCTCTCTCTCTCTCTCTCTCTCTCTCTCTCTCTCTCGCAAGCGCGCGCGCACTCACTCTCTGTCTCTATTTCCCTTTGGTCTTTATGATTTGCAATATAGATAAAGAAAAGTTGTGAGGTATATCCATTCATCCACTTTCAAAACTCAGTTCCTGTTCCAAATGATCATTTCTAACTATTATTATCATGCTCTCTTTTAATTTTTAAGGAGAGATGGGAAACTTGATTTCTTTCTTTTTGGGAGACAAGCTCTTTTTGTTCTGCTTTGAAATGTAACACTAATCTCTGGGCTCATTAGGCAGATTGTTGGGAGAGTTACACCTTTTGGTGTGCTTTGTAGGGAAGCCTGTTCCAGTATATATCACAGTGCAATCTTACCTGGGGATAGTATGTTTCTGACAAGTGCACGGTGAAGGAAACATGTTTGTTCTGACTACCCTGTGTATGTGATCACTTGCACTCTCCCACCAACAAAGGCTTGATGTCTCACAATAAAGTGGATCTGCTTTACAGGACCCTCACCATGCTCGTGAGCTTATTTCTCGTTCCTTGGAGGAGGCGGTGGCAAGGTATGTTCTTTTCCTTTGACCCCTCCCCTTTTTTGGAGGGAAGCTCAGCCCTGTCCTCAGGACCCTGAGTGGCGGCCCTTTGCTGGATGAGAGAGTGCTCTAAACAGAGGCCTGGAGAAGATCCCAACATTTCTGTATATCCAAATTGCCCACAACATTTTCAAGAAAGTTTTTATTTTAATATCTCATGGTTTTGTTCATAAACTATATGTGACAAACTTATAAAATATAATTTCATTCCTCTGAATTATATTAGTTCAGTTCCTCACTTGAAATAGGGAATTCAATTAAAAATAAGGTTATTAGAGTGAGTGCTAATCTATTATAAATAATTTACTTATACGAAGATATTAGTAGTGAGCAAATAATTCAGAGTGAAGGTTATGCCTGTCTGCTTGATATCTCAAGTTCTACCCAGTACTGTTGCACTGCACGCACACTGACATGTTCCTGGCGACTGCTCTGCCAGCATTGACTTCAAGCATTGCTTGGTAGGGCCTCCACAAGATTGAGAGCAGGGCTAGAATATGGTAGAGAAATTGGTGTTTACATAGACAGAGAGACTACCATTAAATATATCACAAAAACACAAATATCTTCAAGGCAAGGTGAAATGTCTCAGAAGAATCAAAGACTGTCACATTCTTGATTTAAACTTTGTCTCCCCAGAAATGTGAAATATTTTCATAAAACAACTAGCCTACTGTTTTCTGTTATACCATACTTATAACACTAACACATTCTCATGTATTCATTTTAATAGCTGTTACATATGTCTCTTGAAACATTTGCATAGAAATTGAACAAAGACAATGCATATGCATTATCTATTACAGTGCTTAGCATCACATTGTATTAAAACAATACTAATCAGTAGTATCAATTTCAGTAATCTATAATTTTGTAATACGAAGTTGTTAATGTTAAATAAATTCCATATTTTAAAAAAAAACAGGCCAATGTTTAACAAATGATGAACCCAAAGGTTTTTTTTTTTTAATTTATGCAGTACAAAACCACACTTATGTGTCATGTGTATTCCTGTCTATGTTAGCACAGGGATATAGTAATGTTGAGAATTGAATGAGCCTAATTTCCTGAAATTTCCCGTTGAACCACAACTTGTTATTTTCTCAAAGGCAAATCCAAACAGCTTAGAACCGAGAAAGGTTTTTACAAAGCTGACCGGAAGGAAACTGTGAGTAAGTACTGTTCAGCTTCTACAAAATGTGTTTCACTGATCTGTTGGGAGCAGATACAGTGAGAAGCAGTGAGAGAGGTGAGATACAGAAGGTGATCTATGTAATGCGAGGAACATAAAATATTCATTGTGAATCAGGAAACTCTAGAATAGATCTAGAATTCTACAAGTTGATAATTCCAAATTTTAGAAATTATGAGTAACCTAGGTGCTATTTTTTTCTTTGACTTGAGGATTAGATATAAATTCTTCTGAAAACCATTATCTCTCACCTAGCAATAACTAAATTTTTATATAATTTCTCTGTATCCTATTAACTAGAATAACTTTACATATTTACTTTCTGTTTTTCCTTTGGGACAGAACCTTGCATTCAGACAAGAAGCCTGTTAAGAGCTGAGCCAGTATATTGATGAGTACTGACACAGGTTCTTCAGGTGTTCGGGTCTGACCTTGTCTGGGCTAGGTGCTGTTCGCTTCTTTACCAAAGAAATGATGTGCCTGATTTCGGGAGGGAGAACACTGGGAACGACATATCCATCCTGCGAAATTTGGTATGTGAGCAGGTGGACGTGGCTATCAGAGAGATCCGAATAGAAGTCATGGATAATCTTCTCCATTGCCCTTCTGGAAGATGTGATAGATCCATCAGCATGTTGGAGGGCAGTCATCTTGGTCTTGTAGTTGGCGAAGGACAGGCGAGCATTGCAAATGCTATTCCCGGTTTCTGCTGCATTGGCCAGCTCTGCTGTTCTTCTCTCTTTAAGGGCTTCCTTTATCACTTCTCTGTAGATCTTTACAAGCTTGAATGTTAGCTTGTGGTTGCCTGAGGCATGCATCAAGCCATGTTGGCAAATGAACTCAAGGGTTTCCAAAGGCAGGTGTCTTTTTGTGGCTTTCCCACTCTCAGCATTCCTCGTGCAGTCATGGTTGTGCTGAACCAGTTGATTGTATTCCTTGTCAATGTTGTCAATGACAGCATCTTCCCATGTTGCCACAATAGTGCCAAAGAGCTCCCAGTGGGTGGTCATTCTGAGAGTTCTCTTCTTAAACTTTGCAGCCCTTTCTACCTACTCCGTGAAGTAGAATTTCGCATGAAAGAGACGGTGGTCTGATCCCATTTGAAATTTTGGGACAACAGCGACATTGGTCAGGCAAAATTGTGGATTGAGTATGATGTCGTCAATTTCGTTGTGGAACTGTCCACCAGGAGACTCCCATGTCCAACATTTAGATTCGGTCTTCTGGAACTGTGAGTTACCATGGATGGTCTTGGTAGACATGATGAACTCAGACAGTCTCTCATGCTGTTCATTCTATTCTAGGCCATGGGAAAACCAGCAGGACCTTTCTACTGCACAAAAAGGTAGATATGCACGACATTGGCAACTATCACCCAATCTGCCTATTGTCCATCTTCTACTAGCTGTTCACTTGAATCATACTGAATAGATTGACAGACACTAAATGAAGGGTGATACCATTTCACCAAAACTCTGCAGTGCCACCCTTGAAAACGTCATGCAACTACTGGAATAGGAAGGAATGGGAGTGAAGATAGACGGTTGGCGACTATATCACCTCCATTTCGCTGGTTACATTGTTCTAATAACACCAAACGGCACAGCTAAGCAGCACAAATGCTGGCTGACTTCGACCTTGTGTGTGGAAGGTTCGGATTGCAGCTGAATCTCACCAAGACAATGTTCATGAAAAACAGACTCATTCCTGACATTCCATTTTCTTTCAACAGAATGAACATCTTCGAATGCAGCAGTTACATGTACCTAGGTCGAGAATTCAACATTATGAATGACCTGGCACCTGACCTGTGCAGGAGGAAGAGAGCGGCTTGGAACACCTTCAAGACAGTTGAAGAAATAGCTAAGAGGACAAAGAACCTACGGCTCCTGGCACATCTTTTCGATACTACCATTCTCCCTACATTAACATACGCCTCAGAGACCTGGACAACATGAAAACAGGATGAGAACGCTATTCAGGTATCCCCAAGAGGAATCAAAAGAGTTATGTTTGGGGTATCACACTTCGCTCAAGTTAGAGAATATGGAGTTCCAACCTCTGTCAAAAATAGAGAATCAGGGACGCTATCTCATTTACCAATGTGTCAAAAATCAGATAAACATGTATTTGGCAAATATACTTTCCCATTCTGTAGACTGTCTTTGTATTTTGGTCACTGTTTCTTTTGAGGTGCAGAAGCTTCTTAGTTTAAGATAGTCCCATTTGTCTATTTCTGTTTTCACTTGCTTGGAATGCCGACTGGTCCAACCCTTTTGGAAAACAGTACAGACGATTCTCAAAAAATTAGAATTTGATCTCCCATTTGATCCAGCAATACCACTCCTGGGAATATATCCCAGAGAGGCAAAAATGTGTAGTCGAAGTCACATCTGTATTTGTTTGTTCATTGCAGCACTTTTTACAATAGCCAGAATCTGGAAAAAACCTGAGTGCCTGAGAACAGATGACTGGTTAAAGAAATTTTGATACATTTACACAATGGAGTACTATGTAGCTGTCAGAAGAGATGAAGTCATGAAATTCACATACAAATGGTACTACATGGAAAGTATCATGTTAAGCAAAATGAGTCAGAAAGAGTGGGATAGACACAGAAAGACTGCATTCATCTGGGGAACATAAAGTAACAAAATCGGAGACTAACACCCAGGAGTGGCCGAGATTATTACCAGGAATTTTGCTGCATGACTTGGAGGCCAGCCACACGAGCTAGGGGAAAGGGAAGCTAAGAAAGAGAAGGGAGCACCAAATAAAAGGTGTTGGGAGGATCCTCCCAGGGTGGGAGAAGCATGCTGAAAGTAAACTATAGACCAAACATGATTGCCACTCAATGCTTCTCTTGCAAGCCACAAGGAGAGAGAGAGAGAGAACAAAAGGAAATGCCCTGCCACAGAGGCAGGGTGGGATAGAGGTACAGGGGGTGGGAGGGATGCTGGGACCCGTGGTGGTGGAGGATGGGCACTGGTGGAGGGATGGGTACTTGATCATTTTATAACTGAAACCCAAGAACAAAAATTTGTAAGTCTATAACTGTACCTCATGGTGTTTCACTAATAAAAATTAAAATAATTTAAAAAAAAACAGAATTGGCTACATGCAAGTCAAGTACTTTAACTCCTGTACTATCCTTACCATGCTTGATTAAACATTTAAAATTTTATAGCACACACTTTAATATAATAACTAAAACATACTTGATCCAATGGTTTAATATGAATATGTTAATAGCATAAATGTTATAAAATTATTCAACCATTCTAGTTTTATACTTTTCAAAGTTAATTTGCATTATTAATTTATTTAAAGCTAGTTTGCAATAGTATAAAATACTTATATGTTTTAGGAATCTAATCTTAAAACAACATGTGTACCACCAATATGTCAATAAACCAGAGCATAAGGTCTTGATTTTGCAATTTTGAAAGTCAAAGTGTTTATTAAAAGAAAGCAGTCATGTTGTAAAAAATAGCTGTACTTTGGGGCTGGAGAGATAGCACAACGGGTAGGGTGTTTGCCTTGCACAAGACTGACCTGGGTTCGATTCCCAGCATCCCATATGGTCCCCCGATTACTGCCACGAGTAATTCCTGAGTGCATGAGCCTATAACAGTCTGTTCATTGTGGCTGTCAGGAATTTTAGCTATTAAGTGCAAGAGTTCAAAAGAAAATAATAATATTCCCTTTGGAAGAAAAGTATACAGTTTTTTTGTTTATCTACAATCTAGTATGACACCTAAATTTTAATGAATTGCACTATTGAGAGATTTTCTTCAAAATCACAATTTGGGTAGATAGCCCTACTGTGTGTCCCCACAACAGCTCCTCTGACCACCTTAGCCCAAGTCACCCATGACATCCGCTTCCAACTCTTTCTTCATACATGATAAATTCAGTGTCTTGAATATCATTGCATCAGGAGGCACATAATTAGCAAACAATAAATAGTTGTCGAATGAATAAATAAATAGGATTTGGGTTTCACATGTGGGAATATCCTACAGAATTATTCATTAACTTTTGAGTCACTCATGAGTTTAGGGAATCACTCCATAAATGACCTGCTGTTTCCTTTGACATGTCTGTAGGCCTTAATTTTTTACCCTGACAATTTTTATTAATCATTAAGGACTCTTCTAACAAATGTTTATCCCTATGTTCCTAAATATATTTGCCTTTCTTTTATTTTACAAAGTACTTTTCTCCAACTGAATTGGTGTGTATCTTCTCTAGGCACAATGCTAAACTGTAAATTAGGGACAGGGATAATAAATTTTTCCATCATGGGCATTAAAAACTGTGCCCTATAATGTGCTTGCCACATTGTACTTATATGCAGCTTACCAACTTTGTTTCAATAAAAAGTAAGCATTTTTACATTTTAATAACTCTAGGAACATATTTTTGGAGTGCTTTGTGTTATAATCCTTTATAAACATACTTTCAGCATGATACTGGACATGAACAGACTCCTAAAAGATTTATTTCCATAATAAATGTGACTTTATTCACTATAAATAAAATTTTCATCTTAGTAGCAGCCTGCTTATCTAAAATAAACTATTTGAGATTTATTGTAACTGCTAAATGTCTGAGTCAGGATGTTACCAGGAAAAAAATGTTTTAAATGAATGGAATTGTGAATGGTGAAGATGACAAATACATAAAATTTGGCCTGGCATTTTAAAATGGAAGCAAAAGAGAACCTGAGTAGCCTTATGGAGTGATAAAATGGCTTTAATGGATTTAATTAAATTACTCTATGAGAAATGAAAATTAAGGAATCATTCTTGTCTGAATTGAGCTATTAGTATAGTTTTAACTGCAGTCTTTATGGCCAAAAATTCTTAGAGCAGATGGTAAATTTATAGTTCTTTTGCCCCCATGGAGAGAAAGAAGAAGAAAATATAGTGCAGGGGCTGTATGTTTCATGAATACAAGTGGTTGAAACCATTTCTAAATGGTGTATAAAGCTTACCATCGTTTATTCTAATATTATATAAATAACACATTTTTATGCTCTGATAAACTTTTCATGAATAAACAAAAATAAAATTGTCCTGTGAAATATAGCCAAAGGTTTTAGTGAGATAACTGTAATAAACTAATGTGCTTCCTTGCTTTCTAATTAATTTAAATGCAATAGAATAAATGCATATATAAGCATTATGTATATAAGCATAAAGTGCAATAACCTGAGCTATTATTTTACAACAAAATATTTAAACTATATTTAACTTCATCATATGTACCAAGGCAATTTTCTAAAACCACATATACATTTACACACATATATTATGTGTATACATATGTTCATTTGCATTTATAGTATATATTATAATTATAAATTATTTGGCATAAACATCTACTTTATAAATATATCTACATGTCCCCAAAACATTATATGATTGATATATATCAATATATATGGGCTGGAGCGATTGCACAGTGGGTAGGTTGTTTGCCTTGCAAGCGTCCAACATGGCTGACCCGAGTACGATTCCTTCGCCCCTCTCAGAGAGCCCAGCAAACTACGGAGAGTATCTCGCCTGCATGGTAAAGCCTGGCAAGCTATCCATGATGTATTCAATATGCCAAACGCAGTAACATTGTCACAATGGAGACGTTACTGGGCCCACTTGAGCAATCGATGAACAACGGGAGGACAGTGACAGTGATCAATATATATAATTGTGTGTGTGTATATATATATATATACATATATATTTGATTTTGTATAGGACTAGGAAAATATTTCAAAGGAGTGAATTGTTGTTTTACATCATTAGCACTTGGATTTGATCCCTTGAAACTGCCTGTTATCCAGAGCAGCACGGCATAGTGGTGAAGACCCCATCCACTGCACTGTTGAACGGGAATTCTTTTTTTTTTTTCCCTTTATTTTATTTTATTTTTTATTTTTTTTAAGTTGTAGATTTACAATTTTTTGTGCTTTGGTTTCAATTATACAATGATCAGATACCCATCCCTCCACCAGTGCCCATTTTCCACCACCATGGATAATATCCTTCCCACCCACATCCCCCCATCCCCCCTGTCTCTGTGGCAGGGCAATCCCCTGTGTTCTCTCTCTCCTTTTGGGTGTTGTGGTCTGCAAAAGAGGCATTGAGTGGCAAACATGTTCAGTCCATAGTCTACTTTCTACATGCATCTCCCCTCCTGGGAGGATCCAACAAACATCCTTTATTTGGTGCTCCCTTCTCTATCTGAACAGCCCTTTCCTCTAGGATACCCGACTGGCCTCTAAGTTATGGAGTAATCCTCCTGGTGCTGATCTCAGCTATTCTTGGGTATTAATCTCATACTTTGTTACTTTATATCCCCCAGATGAATGCAATCTTTCTATGTCTATCCCTCTCTTTCTGACTCATTTCGCTTAGCATGATACTTTCCATATTGTACCACTTGTATGTAAATTTCATGACTTCATCTTTTCTAACAGCTACATAGTACTCCATTGTGTAGATGTACCAAAGTTTCTTTAACCAGTCATCTGTTCTTGGGCATTCAGGTTTCTTCCACTTTCTGGCTATTGTAAAGAGTGCTGCAATGAACAAACAAGTGCAGATGTCACTTCGACTATACATTTTTGCCTCTCTGGGATATATTCCCAGGAGTGGTATTGCTGGGTCAAATGGGAGCTCAATTTCTAATTTTTTGAGAATCGTCCATACTGTTTTCCAGAAGGGCTGAACCAGTGTACATTCCCACCAACAGTGAAGGAGTGTCCCTTTCTCGCCACATCCACGCCAGCATCGGTTGCTTTTGTTCTTTTGAATGTGGGCCAGTCTCTGAGGTGTGAGATGGTATCTCATTGTGGTTTTGATCTGCATCTCCCTGATGATTAATGATGTAGAGCATTTTCTCATGTGCTTTTTTGCCATTCGGATTTCTTCTTTGAGAAAGTTTCTGTTCATTTCATTGCCCCATTTTTGGATGGGGTTGGATGTTTTCTTCTTGTGGAGTTTAACCAGTATTTTGTATATCCTGGATATCAACTCCTTGTCAGATGTGTATTCGGTGAATATCCTTTCCCATTCTGTAGACTGTCTTTGTATTTTGGTCACTGTTTCTTTGGAGGTGCAGAAGATTCTTAGTTTAAGATAGTCCCATTTATCTATCTCTGTTTTCACTTGCTCGGCCAGTGGCGTGGCATCTTTGAAGATACCATTAGCTTCAATGTCATGGAGGGTTTTGCCAACTTTATCTTCAATGTACCTTATGGTTTCTGGTCTGATGTTGAGGTCTTTAATCCATTTTGATCTTACTTTTGTACATGGTGTTAGGCAGAGTTCTGAGCCTATTTTTTTGCATGTAGCCGTCCAGTGATGCCAACACAATTTATTAAAGAGGCTTTCCTTACTCCACTTCACATTACTTGCAACTTTATCAAAGATTAGATGAGCGTATGATTGAGGAGAGATGTCAGTGTATTCAACCCTGTTCCATTGGTCTGCAGTTCTGCCTTTGTTCCAGTACCATGCTGTTTTAATTATTACTGCTTTGTAGTACAGTTTGAAGTTCGGGAGGTTGATTCCTCCCATTTTCTTTTTCCCAAGAATTGCTTTAGCTATTCGTGGGGGCTTATTGTTCCATATAAATTTCAAGAGTGTTTGCTCCATTTCTTTGAAGAATGTCATGGGTATCCTTATAGGGATTGCATTGAATTTATACAATGCTTTCGGTAGTATTGCCATTTTGACAATGTTAAGTCTCCCGACCCATGAGCAGGGGATATCTTTCCATTTCCTCATGTCCTCTGTTATTTCCTGAAGTAGCGTTTTGTAGTTTTCTTTGTACAGGTCCTTTACTTCCTTAGTTAAGCTGATTCCTAGGTACTTGATTTTCTGGGGCACAATTGTGAATGGGATTGTTTTTTTCATGTTGCTTTCTTCTCTCTCACTGTTTGCGTATAGGAAAGCCATGGACTTTTGGGTATTGATTTTATAACCTGCAACTTTACTATACGAGTCTATTGTTTCTAGGAGTTTTTTGGTGGAAGTTATTGGGTTCTCTAAGTAGAGTATCATATCATCTGCGAATAGTGAGAGCTTGATTTCTTCCTTTCCTACCTGAATGCCCTTAATATCTTTTTCCTGCCTAATCGCTATTGCAAGTACTTCCAGTACTATATTGAACAGCAGTGGAGAGAGTGGGCATCCCTGTCTCGTCCCTGATCTTAGAGGGAAGGCTCTCAGTTTTTCCCCATTGAGGATGATGCTTGCTGTAGGCTTGTGGTAGATGGCTTTAATTATGTTGAGGAAGGTCCCCTCTATACCCATTTTGGCTAGGGTTTTCATCATAAAGGGGTGCTGGATCTTATCAAATGCTTTCTCTGCATCTATTGATATGATCATATGCTTTTTATCTTTTCTTTTGTTGATATGGTGGATTATGTTGATTGATTTCCGAATGTTAAACCATCCTTGCATCCCTGGCATGAATCCTACTTGGTCATGATGTATGATCTTTTTAATGAGTAGTTGGATTCTATTTGCTAGTAGTTTGTTGAGGATCTTTGCATCTGTGTTCATCAGGGATATCGGCCTGTAATTCTCTTTCTTTGTGGTATCTCTGTCTGCTTTTGGTATCAGTGTGATATTTGCTTCGTAGAAACTGTTTGGAAGTGTTTTTGATATTTCAATTTCGTGGAAAAGCTTAAAGAGCATTGGGAGTAAGTCCTCTTTAAAGATTTGGAAGAATTCACTAGTGAATCCATCCGGGCCAGGACTTTTGTGCTTGGGGAGACTTTTTATTACCATTTCAATTTCCTTGGTGGTGATAGGTCTGTTCAGGTATTCCAGGTCTTCTTGGTTCAGCCTTGGGAGTCTGTAGGAGTCTAGGAATTTATCCATTTCCTCGAGGTTTTGATGTTCCGTGGCATAAAGCTTCTCAAAGTACTCCCTGAGGATCCTCTGAATTTCTGTGGTTTCTGTTGTAATGACCCCCTTTTCATTTCTGATTCGGTTTATTAGGGTTTTCTCTCTCCCTTTCTTTGTGAGTTTTGCTAGAGGCTTATCGATCTTGTTAATTTTCTCGAAGAACCAGCTCTTGGTTTCATTGATCTTTCGGATTGTTTTTTGGGTTTCCATCTCGTTAATCTCTGCTCTGAGTTTTATTATTTCCTTTCTCCTGTTCGGGTTGTGCTCCTTTTTTTGGTCCTTCTCCAAGCTCTTAAGCTGTGAGGTTAGGTTACTTATGTGTGCTCGCTCCTCCTTCCTGAGGAATGCTTGTAGAGCTATAAACTTTCCTCTTAACACAGCCTTTGCTGTGTCCCATAAGTTTTGGTAACTCGTGTTCTCATTTTCATTCGTTTCTAGGAATCTTTTGATTTCCTCTTTGATTTCCTGTATAATCCACTCGTTGTTCAATAGTGCACTGTTTAATTTCCAGGTGTTTGATTTAGTTTTCTGTTTTTGTGTGTGATTTACTTCTAATTTCAGCGCATTATGGTCTGAGAAGATTGTTGATACAATCTCTACCTTCTTAATTTTATGGAGGCATGTTTTGTGGCTCAGCATGTGGTCTATCTTGGAGAATGTTCCATGTACGCTTGAGAAGAATGTGTATTCAGTTTTTTGTGGATGAAGTGTCCTGTATATATCTACTAAGTCCCTTTCTTCCATTGTTTCCCTCAAATGAAGTATGTCCTTGCTAAGCTTGAGTCTGGTTGATCTATCAAGAGGTGACAAAGCAGTGTTGAAGTCTCCCACTAGTATTGTGTTGCTATTGATATCTTTTTCCAAATCTATGAGTAGTTGTTTTAAGTACTTTGCTGGTCTCTCATTAGGTGCATATACATTTATTATTGTAAGTTCTTCCTGTTGTACAGATCCTCTGATCAATAAGAAATGGCCTTCACTGTCTCTTATGACCTTCCTCACTCTGAAATCGATGTGGTCTGATATAAGGATGGCTACCCCAGCTTTTTTATGGGAGCTGTTTGCCTGTAGGATTGTTTTCCAGCCTTTGACTCTGAGTCTGTGTTTGCTTTGACTATTGAGATGCGTTTTTTGCAGGCAGCAGAATGTTGGGTTCAATTTTCTAATCCATCCTGCCACTCTATGTCTTTTAATTGGTGCGTTTAGCCCATTGACATTGAGAGAGATTATTGTTATGGGATTTTGTCCCATTGTTCTGTTAAAATTTGGTGTATTTGAGGGGCCTTTCTTGCCTTAAAGTAGCCCATTTAGTTGTTCTTGTAACCATGGTTTTGAGTCTATGAAGTTCCTGAGCTGTTGTTTGTCTGTGAAACTGTGTGTTGTTCCTTCTATTATGAATGAGAGTCTTGCTGGGAAAAGTATTTTGGGGGAGGCATTTATTTCATTGAGTTTTTTTACTATGTCCCACCACTGTTTTTGGGCCATGAGGGTTTCATCAGAAAAATCAGCTGTGAATTTTAAGGATGCTCCTTTGTAAGAGATTTCTTTCTTCGATCTTGCTGCTTTCAGAATTTTGTCTCTGTCTAAGGTTTTGGTCATTTTGATCAGAATGTGTCTTGGGGTATTTTTATTCGGATTTCTTCTAGCTGGTACCCTTCGGGCCTCCTGAATGTGGTCACAAGTTTTCTTCAGCTCTGGAAATGTTGTAGCAATGATGTCTTTGACAGTTTCTTCTTCATCGAGGTTTTCTTCCTGTCCCTCGTGGACTCCAATAATTCTTATGTTACCCCTCTTGGCTTCATCACGATCTTCTCTTGCCATCTGTTCCCGAATTGTGAGTCTCTTTTCCATTTTCTGCTCTTTTCTGGAGAGTCTCTGAACTTCATCTTCGAGCTCACTGATTCTGTTCTCAGCCGCTCTTCCTCTGCTGCTGAGGCCTTCCACTGAGCTTTTCAATTCGCCTACGAGATTTTTCAGGTCTGACATTTCTGATTGCATTTTCCTCATTTCTGCCTTCAGATCCTCTTGTCTTCTATTGGCATTGCTTTCCATTGTTTCTTTTAATTCCCTAAGCATCCTAAGTAGCTCCCTTCTGAATTCCTTGTCAGAGAGGTTGTCTAACACTACAGTACTGTTGGTGTCATCTGGGCTAGACTCTTCAATGTGAATGTTTGGTGGGCTTTTGCGTTGCTTTACCATTGTGAGAGGTGTGGTTTAGTCCTTCACGTTCAGTGTTACTATTCTGCTTGATATGCAGTGTGAGTTAAGATAGGCTTATGAGTTATTGGCAACTGTGTTTCTAGCGGCTGAGCTAAAATAGAGAAGTTTCCATCTAAGAAGTTAGCTTATGGTTCCTATGGCATACGTAGTGGGAAAATATTTCGCGGCCGCATTAGCGGCCGCGGATCCGGAAAGAGTTCCTGGCACTGGGCGAGGAGTTGGGAATGTCTCCTGTTTGGAATTGGAGCCGTTCAGCTTTGTTGCCCAGAGCTGGGCCTCTGTGCCCGTCCCACGCAGATCAGGGGTTGAAAACCGGGTGTCTAGGGGCTGTTTCTAGCTGCGCGTGCCCAGAGAGGAACCCAGGCCCTTGGGGGCGGGCTGTACCTGTTGGAATTGGAGCCGTTCAGCTTTGTTGCCCAGAGCTGGGCCTCTGTGCCTGTCCCACGCAGATCAGGGGTTGAAAACCGGCTGTCTAGGGGCTGTTTCTAGCTGCGCGTGCCCAGAGAGGAACCCAGGCCCTTGGGGGCGGGCTGTACCTGTTGGAATTTGAACGTGAATTCTTAATGACTAGTCCTGAACATGAACTTTTACACCTGCTAATGGGCATAGAAAAACTTGAAGTAGACCTGCCGTCTCCCTATTCTCCTCAAGCTAATTTGGGTTTGGTCCCTATATAAGATATACAAAATAAAACAGTTTAATAGATGAGAATAAAAGGAGGAAGATTCTGATGCAATATTACACTATGCATCAAGGTGACTATGTGCCTTCTTCAATATGCTACATTTTCCTCTGGAATTAAATCGACTCTTATGATGGCAATATGATATTTTATTTATCTATGTACTCTTATGGGAAGAGTAAGCTGGGTTAGATATTATGAAAACATAATTCCCTCCTCAGGGCCAAATGTTTTTTCTTGCATTGGATGCAAGTGCTCATGGATTGTACTCTACTTATTTCACATGAAATTTATGATTAAACAAATAGTTATCAAGGGTCAGAGAGAAAATGGGGCACTTTTCTTGCATATGGCTTACCCAGTTTCAATAGCTGGCACCCCACATAGTTCCCTGAGTCCAGTAGGAGTGATCCCAGAGTGCTAAGCATGAAGTAATCTCTGAACACTATTGGTGAACCCCCCAAAATATGTTTAATAAAATACAAAATAAATATTCATAAATATCTTCCAGGTTCACTAAACAAAATAATTTCTATTTCTGAAGTAACAGAGTAATCCTGCAGATTTTCAACTACTGTTTTATATGTATATATTGTGTTTTTTTTTTGTGGTTCAAACATCTTCATTTTTTAAAAAAAAAATTTATTAGTGATAAACCATGAGGTACAATTGTAGACTTACAAATTTTTGTGCTTGGGTTTCAGTTATACAATGATTGAGTACCTATCCCTCCATCAGTGCCCATTCCCCACCTCCAATGCTCCCAGCATTCTTCCACACCCCAATCCCCCATCCCACCCCACTCCTGTGGCAGGGCATTCCCTTTTGTTCTCTTTCTCCTTTTGGGTACTGTGGTTTGCAAAAGAGTCATTGAGTGACTATCATGTTCGATCTATAGTCTACTTTCAGCATTACATGTATATATTAATGTTTAATGTAGTTCTTTCTATACAGGGCATCAAATTCTAGACATTGTATATTATTAATAATTTATAAGTATCCACCCCTCTCGGAGAACCCGGCAAGCTACTGAGAGTATCTCACCCGCACGGCAGAGCCTGGCATGTTACCTGTGACGTATTCGATATGCCAAACACAGTAACAACAAAGTCTCCAATGGAGACGTTACTGGGCCCGCACGAGCAAATCGATGAACAATGGGAGGACAGTGACAGTGACAGTGCTCTGTAAAGAAATATGATTCACACATGTTCTGAAGTAAATTTTATCTAAATTAATTTTTAATTATTCATATTCATAAAATATTCTGTGCATTTCTGGGGCGTGGACCCCGTACTCACGAGGCGCTCCCGTACCCCTCTCACGCATGGGCTGGAGCAATAGCACAGCGGTAGGGCGTTTGCCTTGCACGCAGCCAACATGGCCGACCCAAGTTCGATTCCTCCGCCCCTCTCGGAGAGCCTGGCAAGCTACCGAGAGTATCTGGCCCACACAGCAGAGCCTGGCAAGCTCCCCATGACGTATTCGATATGCCAAACACAGTAACAACAAAGTCTCCAATGGAGACGTTACTGGGCCCACTTGAGCAAATCGATTATCAACGGGAGGGCCTTTACCTTTATTCTGTGCATATGGAGCTATAGCACAGTGGGTAAGGTGTTTGCCTTACACATGGCCAACATGGTCGACCGGGTTCGGTTCCACCATTCCTCTTGGAGAGCCCAGCAAGTTGCCAAGAGTATCTCGCCCCCATGGCAAAGCCTGACAAGCTCCCTGTGACGTATTTGATATGCCAAAAACAGTAACAACAGGACATTGTATTTTATTAATAATTTATAAGTATATTGCTTGAGCTGGTGCCCACTCAAGCAAATTGATGAACAACAGGAGGACGGTGCATAAAATATTCTAATGCTGTTTTGATATAGTTGTCTAGAATTATTTGAATTATATTATTTTTTTTCAAATTAGCTTTTTAGGAAGAAAAGTTTAACACTAATAATATTACTTATTTTTATCCTTATTATGAGTATGACTACTAATGTGAAAATAAGTTCCTAAATATGAGAAGATAAACTTCTTGAAAACATGTAAAGCATACCTCCTATATGCTAGGTTATTAAGTCATGGGAGAATTGAGAAAAATTACCAGACATCCCCTGAGATGTGCAACAAAATAGCTTGTTAAGGCTTACATATTAGACATGAACACAAGTATGTAAGCTTTATGGAATAAATATATATGAATTTTAAAGTACATCAATTCTGAAGGGAAAAGAAGATAAATACATATATGTAAACTATTT
Source organism: Sorex fumeus (assembly GCF_029834395.1). NCBI lineage: Eukaryota > Metazoa > Chordata > Mammalia > Eulipotyphla > Soricidae > Sorex > Sorex fumeus. The sequence goes on along the minus strand of NW_026606067.1, from coordinate 7,983,325 downwards.
TATGATACCTATTTTGTACACTATGTTTAGGTCACGGTCACAGTCACGGTCCTCCTGTTGTTCATTGATTTGCTCGAGCGGGGCCAGTAACGTCTCCATGGGAGACTTTGTTGTTACTGTTTTTGGCATATAGAATACGTCACGGGTAGCTTGCCAGGCTCTGCTTCGCGGGCGAGATACTCTCGGTAGCTTGCCGGGTTCTCCGAGAGGGGCGGAGGAATCGAACTCAGGTCTGCCATGTTGGCCACTTGTAAGGCAAACGCCCCACCACTGTGCTATCGCTCCAGCCCACACTATGTTTATAACTATATTTATGAACTATATATCATTACATTCACATTAATAATCTATTTTACTTTTCATCGTTCAGATGAAACATTAACATTTTACCCCATATCTTTAACAATTAGATGCATTAAGTGTATATCTAATACACATATCTTTTATATATTTATTATTATAAAATATTATAATACTATATGCATTTTATTTTAATAATAGGGTTTTGAAATCTAATCATATTAGTGTGCTTCTGTAATTAATAAATTTTATAATACACATCTAAAAATCTATTGAACTCATAATACCACAAATTTTTTTCCTTAAGAATCTTGCAATATGCTGAAAGTAGACTATAGACCAAACATGATTGCCACTCAATGCCTCTTTTGCAAACCACAACACCCAAAAGGAGACAGAGAACAAAAGGCAATGCCATGCCACAGAGGCAGGGTGGTATGGGGGTGAAGGGGGTGGGAGGGTTACTGGGATCCATGGTGTTGGAAAATGGGCACTGGTGGAGGGATGGGTATTTGATCATTGTATAATTGGAACCCAAACAACAAAAATTTGTAAGTCTACAACTGTACCTCATGGTGTCTCACTAATAAATTATTTTTATAAAAGAATCTTGCAATGATAATAACAATGAGAGGTGCTGGACATATAGTGAGGTGGGTAGGGCTTTTACCTTTCATACAGCTGACCTGAAATCATTGCCCGACTTCCTACATGGTCCTTGAGCACCAGCAGGAGTAATCCCTTGGTGCAGAGCCAGGACTAATCCCTGAGCATTGCCAGAAATACTGCCAAAACAAACAAACAAAAACAAGAATAAAAAATATCAATCACTAGGTCATACTAGGTCAAACTCAATTCTGAGTTTATTGAGAATACTCCATACTATCTTCTGTAGGTATTGGATCATACAGCATTCCCACCATATACCTACCAAGACAAATTGTTTGCAGTATTTGTTATAATGTGCCATTGTCAATGACATAATATGATATCTCATTGTTATCTTGATTTGGATTTCCCTAATAGTAGTGATGAATATTTTATGTGCCTGTTGGCCGTACATGGTCTTCTTCAAAGAAGTGTCTGTCCATTTTATTTCCTCATTTTTTAGATCTTTCTTTGGTGAGGGAGGGGGCTGTTTTTGCAAGTACTTTCTAAACCCTAAGAATAAGTCCTTTATCTAATTCTAAGTGCAAATACTTTGCCCCCCCCCCACCCACTCAGTTAACTGTCTTAGTTTAAGTTTCTGTTTCTTTTGCCATGCAGAAAATTTTCCTCTTGGAGAAATCTATCTCCGGGACAGACAAATATTTATTCAAAAGAATGTATATGAACATTTTTCATTGCAGCTCTCAGTACAATAGCTAAGATTTGTAATCAATCTAGATGTCTGACAATCAAATGTATCATGAAGTTGTGGTCCACAGTCACCGCCCTCCCGTTGTTCAGCGATTTACTCGAGCAGACCCAGTGACATCTCTATTGTGAGACTTGTTACTGTGTTTGGCATATCCAATACATCACGGGTAACTTGCCAGGCTTTGCAGTATATATACATTATGGAATACTATATAGCTGTAAGCAATCATGTAATCATGAAATTGCAGCAATATGGATGAAACTGAAAAATATCATGTTAAATGACATAAGCTAGAAGAAAAGGGATAAAAACAAGATGTTGTCACTTAATTGTGGTAGTTATAATAACTGGATGAGGGGATGAAATGGTTTAAAAAGGGGATAGCTGGATCACTCGTAGTCCCAGAATGTAGGAAGGAGAAGGAAAGAAATAGAGTGAAGGGAAAGGAGAGAAAAGACAGATGAGAAGCAACCAGAATTGGAGGGAATTCAGGTACATTGTGGCATTAATGAATAATAGAGCTAAATATCCAAACCATAGGGTGAACAAAATTGAAATCATGAGACCACATTACCAAATGAATTTAAAAAGTGCCTGTAAGAAGGGCAGGCTGGCAAGTGTAGAGATGTATTGAAGGGAACCTAGAACCTAAGTGGAGGGAAGTTTACACAGGTGGAATGATTGGTTCTGGAACATTGAATATCTAAAACCCACAACTATGAATAATGTTGTAAATCACTATGCTTTAATTAATTAATTTAAAACAAGGCAATTTTTTATGATTCATAAGTATATATGTAAGAATTACATTCATTTTCTCTAGATCTCATAGACATTACTAAGAATGAGAAATTTTATGCTTTTGTAATTGCACAAAATAACTTAGGAACTTTCTGAGATAGCTGTGGTAGGTGTTTGGAGGATTTTTATTTTTAACTCCATCTTTGGGAGAATTCATCAAGAGGGAACTAAAGGAGACCAGAATAACGAATGTTAAAATACTCCATATTGAAGTCAGACTACTAGGAATAGGATAGACACCTGATTGGTTATGCTCTATCAAGGGGTTCTTATATGACTAAAGTCTGAGTGGATAAAATAAAAATATTTTGAGACAAAGGGAAGTAGTAGTTTTACTACAAAGGGAGCAAAATTTGGGTAACAGGTTAAAATTATGTACTTTTTAAGAAAAGATAAATATTTGATTATAAAGTTCAGAACCACTAGGGACTCCATGGAAAAGAAGAGAGCATTTGGGATTACAGGTCGATAATCCTGATGACCACAAATGGAAAGATTCTTAACAAAATACTAGTAAACAGAATCCAATGACTCATCATAAAGAACAAACATTGTGATGAAGTAGAATTCATCCTGGGAATGCAAGAATGTTTAACATTCACAAGTCAAACATAATATATCATATAAATAAAATAATAAAATTAAAACCATAGAATCACATCAATAGATGCAGAGAAGGCATTTGAAAAGATCCAGTCCCCATTCATAATAAAAGCTCTCAACCAAATGGAAGTTGAAGGAACATTTCTAAATATAGTAAAACACATCTAGCACAAGCCCTAGCAGAGTAAGTATTATCCGAATGAGGAATAAAATAAAGGTCTTCCCTCTAAGATGAAGCACAAGTCAATGTTGCCCACTCTTGACATTTACATTCAATAAGATACTGAAAGTACTTGCCATAGCAGTTAGGCAAGAAAAAGATATCAAGGATGAGCAGATATCAAAGGAAGAAGTCAATCTCTCACTATTTGCTATTATATGATACAATACACAGAGAATCCTAAAGACTACCAAAGAGCTTCTAGAATTAATAGATTTATAGAGTAGAATGGAAGGTTACAAAATCATACTCAAAATAATGAAAGAGAAGAAAGATATATATATTTTTTAAAAAATCTTGTTCACAATTGTGGCTCAGAAAATCAAGTACTTCAGAATCAGCTTAAGTAATGAGGTTAAGTATATATATAAAGAAAATTACATATACTATTCCAAGAAATGAAAGAGGACATGAGGAAATGAAGATGCATCCCCTGCTCATAGATTGAAAGAATATTATCAAAATAGCAATACTGCCCAAAGCAGTATATAGGTTCAGTTGGTCCCCATAAGGAAACGCATGATATTTTTCAAGGAAATAGACCAAGTACTCCTGAAATTTATATGTAAAAATAATCTCCCACAAATATTCAAAGCAATACTTGGGAAAAAGAAGATGGGGGCAGGCATAGCTTTTCCTGACTTCAAACTGTACCATAAATCAGTAGTAATTAAAACAGCATGGTATTGGAACAAAAACAGTCTTTCAGACCAATTGAATAAAATTGAATATCCTGCACAGACTCTCAAATATATGATCATTTAGTCTTTGATTAGGAGTAAAAAATATGAAATGGAGCAAGGAAAGCTTCTTCAATAATTGGTGATGGGAAATACATAATAAAAAATGTAATCAGATAGCTTTCTAATGCCATGCACAAAAGTCAGATCAGTGGATTAAATACTTTAATATCCGACCTGAATCCATAAGGTAATAGAGAAAAATGAGGGAAAAAAATCCTTCCACTGAAGCTATAGGTATTCTCAAAGATGAAACACCATTGACCAAGTCAGTGGAATCCAAGATAAACAAATGGGACAACATAAAACTAAAAACCTTCTGCACCTCAAAAGAAATGGATAAAAGAGATATAAAGATAGAAAAAGATAAAAAGATAAAAGATAAAAAGATATAAAGACAGTCAATAGAATAAGAAAAATTATTTATCCAATACACATCTGATAGTTAATATCAAAGTTATATAAGACACTGGTAGAACTTTGCAAGAAAAAAATTTAAACCCATCAAAAATATAGAAAAGAAATGAATACAAACTTCCTCAAAGAAGAAATTAAAACTTCCAAAAGGCACATAAAAATACTCTACATTAGTAATCATCAGGGTGGGATATGCAAATCAAAACAATGAGAAATCATCTCATACCACAGAGTCTGGCACATACCCAAAAGAACAAGAACAACCAACGCTTGTGCAGAAAGGTACTCTTCTTCATTGTTAGTGGAAATGCCAACTAGCCCAGCCTTTTTGAAAAAAAATATGGACAGTCCTCCAAAAACTAGAATTTGAACTCCCACTTGATTCAGCAATACTACTTCTGGGAATATTTCCTAGGTGCCAAAAAACATACAGCAGAAATATCATTTGCACTTATATGTCCATTGCAGCACTATTTAAAATAGCCAGAATCTGGAATCAAACCTGAGAACAGATCACTGATTAAAGAAACCATAATACATCAAGACAATGGAATACTATGAGGCTGTTACGAAGAATGATGAATGAAATGAGTCAGAAGGAGAGGAACAGGTGTAGAATCACTGCATTCATTTGTGGAATATATATATATACATATATGTATGTATGTATATATATATATATATATATATATAGAGAGAGAGAGAGAGAGAGAGAGAGAGAGAGAAAGAGCAGGGGCCAGGAAGACAATGGTTGGAAGTTCGCCACAAGAGTGTATGGGGACGAAAGGCAATTAGGATATAGAATGGATCAACATGACAATAGTAGTTGGAAATAATCAGTTTGGACAGAAATTGTTGAAAGTAGGTAAAAGTATATACCTGATAACCCTTCTTTATCTGTATTGCAAGCCATAAGGCACATAGAGAAAGAGAGAGGAGAAGAGGGGATGGGGAAAGGAGAGGAGAGGAGACAAGGGGAGAGGAGACAGGGGGAGACGAGATGAGGGGAGGGGAGGGGAGGGGAGGGGAGGGGAGGGGAGGGGAGGGGAGGGGAGGGGAGGGGAGGGGAGGGGAGAGCAGAGAAACCACTGGTTGTGGGAAATGTTTACTGGTAAAGGGATGGATATTGGTACATTATATGACTGAAATCCAAACATGAACAGCTTTATAACTGTGTATATCACTGTGATGCAAAAAAAAAGTTTTTTAAAGAGAGAGAAAACATTTGGGAGAATTTTTCTTTGCTTTGTTTTGCTCACTCAGCTTTGCTGAAGTCTTACTCTTGGCTCTATATTCAAGGACCAATCCTGGCAATGCTCTGGGAGCCATATGGGTGCCAGGGATGGAAACCAGGTTGTCTGTGTGCAAAGCAGCACCCTAACTTACTGTAGTATGTCTTTAGTCTCTTGGGAAGAAAAAAAAACTCTTAATAAAGTTATGAGCTCTGATCAAAATGTGTAAAAGTGGGCTTTTACTATGAGTATTAGTAGTTGATTCACATTACCCATAGAAAGTGGGATACAAAGCAGTATGCTTGTGAGAACTTGTGAGATAGTTTTTTTTTTTTAAAAAGGCTTATTTATTTATTTTTTAATGAATAGAAATCTAGGTCATTAATACTTTGAAAATGATGAAAGAGGAATCAGGTTGAAAGAGAGGAGATGGAATGAAGTAGGTATCTTAGTGTAAACGAATATCTGCATTAGATCAGGAGTTACGTTTGTGGATAAAAGGAAGAAATTCATGGAGGAGAATCATGAATTTCACATGGTTTACTTGTGAAGCAGCAATTGCTGTACAGTGGAAGATAATGAAGTTCACGTTTCAGAATTAACAAGTTTAAAAAGATATATTATAGAAAACTATAGGAAAATGAGAGTGTGCAGATGGTGTGGAATATATACATAGAATCTTATAACTAAGTTTGGTTTTGAAAAGGAAGCAAAATTGTGATGAAAGGATAGAAAAAGGCATATTGGATCAGCGAATTTATAATATGTAACAAACTTTTGGGGGGAATACATAGGATATTGGGGACACACCTGGCTTTACTCAGGGTTTACTTCTGTCTCTGCAGTCAAAAATCACTCCAGGTGGTCTCAAGGTACCATATAAGGTGCTGACGACCAAACCAGCATCACGTGCAAGTGAAGCAAGCACCCTACCATTGCACTGTCACTCCAACTTTTCTAACAGAAACTTTTGACTATATTTTCACATATCATTTTGGTTGTTATTTAAATTTTTTAATTTATTTTAATTGTTTTATGTTGTTGGACTTTTTCTTTTTTATTATTTATTCAAACTTAATTATTCTGTGATTAGATATTGCTGTGTGCATGATACACATTCTTAAAATCTTCAAAAAACAAGCATCTTGATTTATCAGTAATCAAGTTTTGTAAAACCCCATATATATTTGAAAATTTAATTAGATGTTTGGAAAGAATTTGTTAACTTCGTTTGGGTTTTTATGACAGAAAGGCCCTACTTTTTCTTTTTTTCTCTTGTTTGTATTCTTGACATTACAAATGAAGACTAATTTTAAGAGAACTCTTATTCAAATAAGGCTGGTTTGATAATTTTATCCCAGAATAATCTGTAAGCAGGTTGTCTAACAGAAAATAAATCCTAAAAGCTATATCCTTTCCAGCAAGAATAAAAAAGATAAATTATAAAAATAATGCTATGGAATTTGAACTAATATGGTAGTCAACTATTTCATATGAGAAAGCAAAACTTCAAAGTAGCTTATGGGACATAATTATAGTCAATAAAATGGGGACAACTTGAGTTTGATATGACATAGGTAAAATGGGTAGGTGACTAGATCTGGAAGGGGCAGGAAAAAAAGAAGATGATGAGAGAGCTTGCTCAGTGTTGGACAGTTCTAATCAAAGTCATAACATTAAATGTATGAGCTAGTAGATAGTCATAATGTTTATCTTTCCTGTCACAGATTTACTTTTTTCATCTTTTTGAATACCTGAAATGACCTGTGTTTACTCTAAAATTACATATATTAATGGTACTCATTGTAATAAAATGTAGATATACAGAACTAAAGCTTACTACAAAATTGCAAGAGTAGTACCTGGTTTTCAAACAACAGAGAAATATATTAGTAGTCCAGTAAATAATTATTGATGTGGATATTTACAACCAATGTGGATACAAATTTTGTGAGCAGAGTTGAGATGGTATGAGAGAGAAAAAAAAAACAATGTCATGTGAAAAAAAGTCTTTGAAAGAGATAAAGTGACAAAAGATGAAAACCATCAAAAACTTCCTGGTAAAACAGACTTGCCTTCTGAAAAACAGGATAAAATAGAAAGAAGATAGAATTTTCAATTAATTGTCATTTTTGACTCTCATTCAAAGCTCAAATCTTAAAAAATGCCATGGCAATTTTTTTTTAATTTTCTTTAAACTAGAGGAATTCAAATCTGATAATGATCATGGTAGGGCAAAACATTCTTTGAAAGAAGAGCTGAATTTGTTTCCCTTATAGAATGCTTATTGTTACAGAAACCTACAAGCAAACAACACCACAATGACTTGAGAATAAGGCTATCCTGCCATATGCTTGTCCAGCAGAAACTGGGGGAAGGAATGTTTTTTTCTTTTTGGGTCACACCAGGTGATGCACAGGGGTTACTCCTTACTCATGCACTCAGTAATTACTCATAGCAGTGCTCAGGGGGACCATAAGGAATGCTGTGAATCTAACCAAAGTCAACCATGTGCAAGGCAAACGTCCTACCCTCTGTGCTATAGCTCTAGCCCCTGAGAGAATGAATTCTTTTTTTAAAATTTTTATTTGTGAAGCACCATGAGGTATAGTTGTAGACTTACAAATTTTTGTGCTTGGGTTTCAGTTATACAGTGATCGAATACCCATCAATAAACAAGTGCCTAATCTCTGCCACCAATGATCCCAGGAACCCTCCCAACCCTCCCCCTATATCACCCTGCCTCTGTGGCAGGGCATTCTCTTTTGTTCTCTCTCTCCTTTTGGGTGCAGTGTTTTGCAAAAGAGGCATTGAATGGCAATCGTGTTTAGTTTATAGTCTACTCTCAGCACGCATCTCCCATCCTGGGAGTATCCTCCCAACACCCTTTATTTGGTGCTCCCTTCTCTATCTGAGCTGCCTTTTCCCCCAGCATGTGCGGCTGGCCTCCAAGAAATGGAACAAATATCCTGGTACTGATCTCAACTATTCTTGGGTGTTAAGTCTCCTATTTTGTTACTTTATATTCCCCAGATGAATGCAATTTTTCTATGCCTGTCCCTCTCTTTCTGACTCATTTCACTTAGCATAATACTTTCCATGTAGTACAACTTGTACGTAAATTTCATGACTTCCTTTTTCTAACAGCTGCATAGTATTCCATTGTGCAGATGTACCATAGTTTTTTAAACCAGTCATCTGTTCTGGGACACTCGAGTTTTTTCCAGATTTTGACTATTGTGAACAGTGCTGGATTTTATAAAATCCAGCTCCTGGACGAGAACAGTGCAGTCTGCCCCCGCGCCTGGCTGTTCCTCAACAGGACCCATTGGAGGGGAGCGGGTTGAGCTTTCCTCCCCGCCCCGACCAGGGCTCCACCAGCCGAAAACCTCCAGGACCAGCCACCACCATGCTGAGACCACTCTCTGCACACCTGAAGGTACTGGCAGAGGGACAAATCCACGCGGGTTCCGGGGCCGAGATCTCCCAGTCTACTCAGATTGGAGTCAAGCATCCTCCACCCAGATCCTCCAAATTCCAGTAGGCGGGGGTCAGACCCACCACCTGGCCCCCTGGTGCCATGTAATCCCATCAACGGCCAAGACTCAGAGACTATAAAATCCAGCTCCTGGAACCACGCGGCCGCGAATGCGGCCACGCGACATCTTATCAGGACATCTTTTATGACATCTTATCATCTCAGTCCTACTTTGGACAAACTTGCAGGCTATTGAATGTAGCCTGCCCACAGGGCAGAGTCTGGCAAACTCCCTGTGGCGTACCAAATATGTCAAATACCAGTAACAATGATGGGTCTCATTCTCCTAAAGAGCCTTGAATATAGTCTCAGGGTTAGGATGAAAGAGACGTTACTGGGGCCTGCTCGAGGCATTCGACGAATAACAGGAAGATGAAATGTGAACAGTGCAGCAATGAACAGTGCAGGTGTCATTTTGACTGTACATTTTTGCCTCTCTAGATTATATTTTGGTATTGCTGGGTCAAATGGGAGCTCAATTTTTAATTTTTTGAGAATCATCCATGCTGTTTTCTAAAAGGGCTGACAACACTCCACTGACCAGCCAAGTGGAAACAGAGATAAACAAATGGGACTGTCTTAAACAACCTTATGCACCTCAAAAGAAACAGTGACCAAAATACAAAGACAGTCTATAGAATGTTAAAGGATATTCACCCAATACCCATCCAATAAGGGGTTGATAACAAGAATATGCACAACATTGGTTGAAGCACCGCAGGAAGAAAATATGCAACCCCATGAAAAAATGGGGTGATGAAATGAACAGAATCTTTCTCAAAGAAGAAATCTGAATGGCTAAAAGGCACATGAGAAAATGCTCTTCATCACTAATCATCAGGGAGATGCAGATCTAAAGAACAATGAGATATCATCTCACACCACAGGGACTGGTCCACATCCAAAGGAACAAAAGCAACCGTTTTGGCATGGATTTGGGAAGAAAGGGACTCTCCTTCACTGCGTGTGGGAATGCCGACTGGTTCAATCCTTTTGGGGGAAGGAATTCTTAAGCTCTGGACATTGATAAAGTTCCCTGGAGGTGCAAAAGCAAAACTTCTGAGCACTGTTAAAATGGTAGTTCGACTCTACTATGGGAAAGAGATGACTACTTAAGAGACCCTAAAAATAAAATATCTGTAGGATGAGTTCAAATGAGTTAGAGATATTCTAAAAGCTGTGCTGTCTTTTCCTGAACCCATAATTAATAAATATATTAACTGAAATAGATATTAACAAATAACATGTTGTCTTTACACTTTTTGTTAGAGATATTGGTGAAGACGTCTTCCAGTTCACTCAGTTTCAATTTGTCGTGCTAAATGTCAACGTTAAAACTGCCTAATGTCTCTTATTTAGTAAACATTAAGGCAATTCAAAATTCCAGGAGGTTAATGGGATTCTTGCTCTGATTACAGAAATGTTTGAGGCCTGAAATTTAATTCTCACTAATTACTTTTTTAAGTGCTCTGTCTGACCAGTCTGTAAGATTGTTGCACAGATCATAGCTGGAGTAGATTTTCTAGGGCTAAGTAGCTTGTTTTCCCTAAGTTTCATTTGCACCCATATGGTAAACACTAACTTGTAGGCAAGTTAAGGGACCTAGTATAGCCTTACATATTTGGTTAACATTTACCCAGAGAGGGCTTGAGTGATAGCGCAGCGGTAGGGTGTTTGCCTTGCATGCAGCCAACATGGCCGACCCGAGTTCGATTCCTCCGCCCCTCTCAGAGAGCCCGGCAAGCTGCTGAGAGTATCTCGCCCGCACGGCAGAGCCTGGCAAGCTTCCTGTGATGTATTCGATATGCCAAACACAATAACAACAAAGTCTCCAAAGGAGACGTTACTAGGCCCGCTCGAGCAAATCGATGAACAACGGGAGGACAGTGACAGTTACCCAGAGAACAGAGACAAAGACTAGGTTGTAATTATCTAACTTCTCACTAATATTCCAACATATCAGTAATTATGTAGATGTCAGTAAGCTTCTGTGAAAATAATTTGGCTTTGGGAATTGAAATTCTAATTGACTACGTTTTCTGATGGTCTATTTCAAAGATAATGTCTTGCTTGTTCCCACTGCACTTTGAGCCAAATCATGCCTAATATTCAAGGCATCAGATCATATTTATTCTGATCATATTTATTCTGATCCTGTCTTCAGGGCTGTCAGAGAGTTTTCAAATAGAGAACATCACCACAGAGCTCCATCCTGGAATGGGAGTGATGTCAGAAGAAGCGTTTTCTTGGGGCCGGAGCAATAGCACAGCAGGTAGGGTGGTTCCCTTGCACACAGCCAACCCGGGTTCAATTCCCAGCATCTGATATGGTCCCCTGAGCACCGCCAGGGGTAATTCCTGAGTACAGAGCCAGGAGTAACCCCCGTGCATCACTGGTTGTTCGCCAAAAGCAAAATAATAAAAGTGTTTTTCAGGTTTAAGTACAGTAAGTCCTCCTTGTACTGCTAATCTATTTAGGTGAAACACTTTTATTCTGGGTAAAGCTGGCTGTATATTCTCCTGATGGGAATGTTGAGTGGAAGTAGCATTTTTGTGTGTGCGTGCCAACAACAACAAAAATATGCTTTTAATATAGCTACCTGTTGATAGAAGGAAGAAGAGAGATGGGAGGAGTTGGGAGCTCTGAACTTGGAAGTTTCACACAGAAGGACAAATTTAAATATCCACATTCTTAAACCATAGCAGAAAAATATTCTTTGTTAGAGAACAATCATATGAACATAAAGTGCTTTGTTATACTTTTTATTCTTTTTTTAGGATACAAAACAATGGCTGCTCCCTCCCAAAAGCAGGTTTGAGAATTCAATGCTCCAGGCTATACCTGGAAATGTTGGAGAATTAAATACATGGTTCAGAAATACTTAAACTATACTCTTAACATTTGAATCAATAGTTAAAAGTCATTTATATTTCAGTGCTCATTACCCTGTGCTATCATATTAACTAGTATGTGTGAACAATTTAAACAAATATTCTAGAAATTCAGATATTTTTAAAAAAGGGAAATATTTGAGATACTAATGAAAGTGAGCTGCTATTGAAAAATACATTAAGCAGTAGGAATAATTTCTCTGAAATGGAATCTAAAAAGAAAAAACAGACTTTTGATCCCAGAGTGACAAGAAAATGTATAGTAAGTGGTAAAATTAAATAATTTGTAGCACTGTAGCTCTGTAGCACTGTCTTCCCATTGTTCATGGATTTGCTCGAGTGGGCACCAGCAACGTCTCCATTGTGACACATATTATTGCTTTTGGCATATCGAATATGTCACGGGGAGCTTGACAGGCTCTACCACGCAGGCAGGATAGTCTGTAGCTTGCAAGTTTCTCTGAGAGGAATGGAGACATCAAATCCAGGTTGGCCACATGCAAGGCAAACACCCTACCCACTGTGTAATTATAATAATAAATTTATGTAAATTAATACATTCATGATGCTTAGATTGTGGGGTCCTATAAGAATCAAATCTTCAGGTTGAATTTCAAACTGTGTTTTAACCTTGTCTTCAATGAAATGTAACAAGATCAAATATATCAGAGACTTGTTGACAAACCAAAAGTTTAACCTAGTTTAATAAAGGCTTCCACCTTACTTATCTTATTTCCTGGAGGGATCTAAAGAATCAGACCAAAGCTATCATAGTAATATAAATAAATGCTATGCTTTATAAATAAAACAAAACACACACAGACAAATACAATCATAATGTTTTCCTGACCGTGGTTCTTTTATTTATTTTCAGTGACTTGATTACAATAATTTATGTCAGGAATAAAAAATAAGAAATTGCAAAGTGTGATTGAAATAAAGCAGGGAAAAATAAATCGTTTCACATGTAATAAAGAGAGCATATTTAGAAGAGATAGGCTATAACTCTTATAAATTGTGAAAGTATGCACAGCAAGAGCTCATACAATGGAAGTATAATTGGTGACTTTAATTTATTTTGTTAGGGTGTCATAGTTTCCAACACTATTAAAATTCTGTAGTTACAGACCTGCTATACAGATCCCTCCACTAGTGTTTCAAGATCCACTCAAAGCAGTTACTGAGTCATCTCCCTGGTCCCTCATCTATCAGCTTAATAAAATCGATGGTAACTATGAAACACTCTAAATTAATGGAAATTTTAATTCTGAAAATGATAAAGCCTAAATGGATAATTTTCATTTTTTTTCAAGAAATTCAAAGAGCACTTGAAATTTTTACTTAAAATTTAAAATGGAGTTTCTTATTAAACTATATAAAATATATAAAATTAGTTTTATCTTGAATAGTTTTCATGGTAGTTTTCAGAAAACTTTATATCCATAACTTAAAGTAAAAACAAAAATCAAATTAATTTTGATTAATAGTATATTGTTTCTTAAGTAGGCATTCAAGTTGTTCTGTCCATACAACTAAAAGTATTGGCATTTTGTCTTTTATCTTTATGTGAAACCCTTATGTTATGTAACGATCCTTCTTTATTAATTTTGATACTTCTATTTATGACTACACTTGAATACACTTTCTGCTACTGAAATTCCATGAACCCAAGGTTGTGGTTTTCCCTTGGATAAAAACAACAGGAATGCATATCTTGAATAAAAAAAATTCCACTGTGACATGTAATTTATCTATACCCAAGGAAGTATATTTTATTCCTATAGTAACAATTATAAGAACCCATTTCCCTTGTGTAATTAATTTTTGATTAATTCACCAAATTGATGCCCAAACCAAAAATATCAGGAATTTTTTTGTCTAAAAAGTACTTAAGTGTCACTTTATTCAGGCTGAGATCCCTTATACATAATGGTACCTTCTCATACATAAAGTAAAATTTCATCATTTTGTTCTGTTAATGTGTCTAATGTTGGTTTAATTATTTTCTGTGATAAAATACAAGAAAAGTAGAGAAATTTTTATTCCTCCCCAGAAACATTATGTATTATCTAGCATAAATAAAAAAAAACGAATTGATAAAAATGTCAACAGCCTAGAGAAGTAATCAAATATTAATTCCAACTATTAGTTTCTTTTCTATAAACTTACAAGTAATTTGTGTAACTGACAAAATTATTAAATTTTCTAAACTAGTCACTACTGAGAGAGTGATTTTGGAAGTTGTATTAAAAAAAACGTGGGAGTCAAATGTTCACTCTATTGTAAACTTGTTACCTAAACTATAGTAATAAATGAATAAGTAAGTAAATTGGAGGTGAGTAAGTAGAAAAAGAATGAAAAAATAAGATCTAAAATGCTTGAAAGTAAGTTTTTTACTTTAAAGGAATTATCTAAATGCAATTAGTATTTAGCACACGCATGCATGTGACATTTAAGTTGTTCAACAGTATTCCTAATAAAATTAAAATATGCTTGATATTGTTAAACACTGGTGCGTATTCATTTCAAAGATGTCATCTGGGTCATCATGTAAGTAGTATATTTTTATAATAAGACCAAATACATAAAATATTGATGAAAGAGTTGTAGAGAGGAGAGCTGGTAAGATACAGCATTGCATGTGAACACCCTGAGTTTGATTTCCAGCCCCCATATATTCTCCTGAGCCCACCAAGAGTGACTCCTGAGCACACAAACAACAGCAACAAAAATCTATGAAAATCTATAAAGATAGAGTATTGGAGACATGAAAAATTATGCTCATTGATCACCGGGAAGTCCCAGATGGGTTAGGTGCCGCATCCCGCCTTCTCCAGATGAAACCCCGGTGACCATGAGCCTCTACAGGCATAGCTCGAGCATGCGGGAACCAGGACTTTTACTCCAAACAGCGCAGCCACGCTGCCACCCGACATCTCCTTATATACAAAGTGATCACTGGAAAGTAAATTATCCAATGTTTCTCCCTGAAAATCAGGCTTAACTCTTTTACAAACCACAACACCCAATAGGAGAGAGAACAAAAGGGAATGCCCTGCCACAGAGGCAGGATGGGATGGGGGGGATGTGGGGTGGGAGGGATACTGGGATCCGTGGTGGTGGGAATTGGTCACTGGTGGAGGGATGGGTATTCAAAATAAATAAATTAATTAATTATTTTTTTAATTATGCTCATTTCTTATGAAAATAGTAGAAATTCTAAAACAATAACTTTAAGTAAGTTTAAATTTTAATTAAAATAAATCTTGTTCCTTTTTAATAGGATCTTCCAAGTGTTGTTCAGGCACCTTGGGTACATTCCTGATGATACTCAGCCAGCTGAACCTATGATTCAATATTAGGGTCCAAGGAAACTGCTCATCGTCAGCTGTGCATTGGACAAAAGAGTCATCCTAGAGGTGACTGAAGGTCACTGGGACTATACCAGATGCTGCTTAAGGCCACCCGGGGATTCACTTATAGTGCAAAGATCTAAGTAGGATCAGGTACTATGTAAGGGATATATCTTAACCAATGTACAATAATCACAGACCTACACATTGGTATTTAACAAAATATATAGTAGTAAAGAAAATGATTGAATGATTATAACCATACTTTAAAGCATTTTTTAAAAAGTAAATTTATTTCGGCATTTAATAATGGGTAATTATTATCAGTTATCAGTCAAACCACTTTTCTCTGAAACCACAAGAAAAGCAGAGTAAAATGTAAATGTATATCCTCCCCAAAAAGTAATCCATGACATCTGACTTTTTCTAAAGGTGAAAAGAATGAAAGAACCTAGGTGTAGGATGGCTTTTCATGTCTTTGCCATTTGTTGGCCAGGTGACAGAGTACCTGAGAATTTGTGTGTTTTGAGTCATTTCACTGCCCTAGGAAATATCTATAGGATCCTAGACTTTACCAATGATATGGCATAGGAAAAAGTAGAACAGGCTCATAAAAATTAAGGAATTTTGCATAGAAATAAAGGTGTACTCAATCTTAGTCACATGTGGTGTTTCAGAATACAAATATCTGCTGCACAACAAAACCAATAGTCAAAAATATTCTGTTTAATAATTAATAATTTAAAAATGTAGATTACAAGTTAAGCTTCTTATTACACTAAGAATGGGATATAAGGAAATTTTTGCAGATGACAAACTTGCCTATAACTCTTTTATTGTGCTGAGAGTATGAATGTTTCTTACTTAACTAACCAATCCCATATAGTAAATATGTGCTTTTTTTGAATATTATTTTACCTCGACAAAGCTATTTTTGGGAAAAAACAGAAATAATTAAGTACCTGTATTAATTATTGTCCCAATATCAATCACCTTAAATATTTAAATGAGTGGTATTATCCTGGATTGCTGTTCAAAATGAAAATAAACCATCTATAAAGAAATTTAACATTACTCAAAAAAATCTATCTAAAAATAATATTGCCAATACGAAATATATAATACAGAGCCATAGAAAAAATTAAAGTAACAAAAGTAATATTTATGGAAAAAAAGAGGCCGCAGTCTATTTGAGTTATAGAAACAGATTTTGAAATATGTGATAAGACATTGAAAACTTGTATCTATGCAACAGATCTCAGAAAGTAATTTGGTTTATTTGATAACCATGAGACAATTTGCAAGGAATCCGGCGCTAAAACAATTTCATCTTCAAGTTACTATCTTATAGAAAAATTCACTTTGAGTAATTTAACTATGTACATATTATATAAATTGAAACAACTGTAATACTATAATTCTAAGTTTATTAAAATATTTTAATATTTTAATTTACAAGTCAAGAAGCAAATTAGTTTGTACTTAAAATAGAAGTCATACTTTTCTCATATTTCCTTCCTGATTTATTGTGACGTTTGCCAGCATAACCAAGTTATGTTATTACCCCTTCTTATAATTGCAAAAGTAATTCAGCGTCATGCATATCTGTTTATTCCTTTTATAAGAATATTTTGTGGTACCCCCTCGCCCCCACTTTCATTTTGTTTTTTTATGTTATACCCAGTGGTGCTCAGGAGTTGGGGTCATTGCTCAGAGGTTCTCAGAGACTCTGTGCATGGGATCCAAGGTGGGTCTATCACTTGCAGGATAAGCACCTTAATCCCTAATTATCTCTCAAATCTTTTGTGTGTCAGCATTGTGACACGTTCTCAGAGAACTCAGCTTACTGACAGAAACATTCTTGACCTTGAGGCTTTTATGTGCTAATGCGGAAAATGTATATTATACAAAAATTATGTGCTTTGGGACCACTCATAAAATTTAGGGTTTAATTATAGTCAGGTACTCTAGAAGATATGTGGCAGTAAGACACACTTAAAAATTAATTTCTACCCTCTGAGTAATTTGAAGTAAGCCTAATTATGTTTGGGTATGATTGAAGAAAAAATTAGTTTCTTTTTCCCTCACCAATGTAATCCTCATCTCTTAACTTTATACTAATAGGGAGGAGCAGTAGCGTGGAACTTCCAGAATGCCTGATAATCATAAAGTCATGAATGCTTGCAAACAATTTATATGCTATAGATTTTAGTAGCTTCATCTTCCTGGTAATATTTTTGCTTCAGTGCACATTAAAATTAGTTTGCATTCTCTGTGTACACACTATCTAGTTGATACAGAAACATGTCCAGGAAGTTTGCAGTGTGGTTAGCAAAAGCCCTTTTAGTAGATAATACACAGGGCAAACAATCTGAATGCAGTTAACACATAAAACACATAGTCCATAAATCTGCTGATATTTTTGCAGAATCAGCAAGAACAGTATTTCTATAACCATAGCCTATATTTCATCTCCCCTTAGCTATATTTAAACAATTTCTATCCAAAATTCTATTGAAAATTTTTGTATTTATTACCAAGCAGAAACAAAACTCTTTAAAGAACAAAAACAGTCACCAGTAATAAACAGAATCTGAATTAGGCCATTGATTTTTCTTTGCTTTTTTTCTGGTAACCTATGGAACAAAACTAGTTTAGTGAAATTTGATTAAGCAGTGTGCTATTTTTATTTCCAAAGTTTAAAATAGTTGTTCACTTTATGAGAATTCAAAGTGCAAATTATGAAAGAAAAACACTAAAGTTAACAGTAACTTAATCAACAAGAGGAAGTGCTATTAATATCATATACATATTTGATTAAGCAATTACTTTCTTCATATAACAATAGCTCAAATAATTATTGTGATTTTCTATTTTTTTAAAATTTTATTAAGGTAGATGAAACATTTTACTAGCAAAAAGCCAGCAGGTTGAAATATGGCAGACTAAAATCTAAAGAACCATCTTGGCTCTATGATCATAAAAATATTGTAAAGGAAAAGAAGAGAAAAGAAATGGGAGGTTGCAAAGCATTGGGCATGAACATGATGAGTAAATTTCTTGTGAGTGTCCCCTAACATTCCTGCTAATGTAAATCAGACCGATGATTAAGAATTAAGCCTGAGTTACATTCCTTGTAATAGGCTACAGGAAAAATGATTTAAGGGAAAGGTTTTTCTGATTCCTAACAAACTATGCCCCAAAATATTATCAATTTTTTAACTTTGCATCCAGTTCTTAATTCCATATGGGTTGTTTCAATAGCAGGGGTCAAATAGCATGTGAGATTCATATCACAGTGTCTAGAGAATGATAAAGAGTTTGGAAAAATTCTCCTACGTTGCATTTTTTTTTCTTAAAGTGAGGATAGGTGAGAAAGTATCAGATTTTGAAAGAAAATAGAAGTTATATAAAGAAAAGAGTACTGAGAGTACATCAGGATACATGGTAGATATTACCAGTGATTTTAATACACCAAATACTTCAGTGTATTAGTCATGATTTTAATATGATTTTATGTGGCTTTTTTTTTCAGGAAAGGTAGATTTAATAGTCTTGGGGGGTTTAATGAAAAAAGTGAAAGAGAGTTTAGAGTAAATATAAAGAGCTAAAACAAAAGACTTTTTTGAAAAACTGGTTAAGTAAAATATGAGTGAGTGGGCATAGAACCAGTGAATTGTTGATTCTGGTTATATATATATATATATATATATATATATATATATATATACATATATATCATATATTGGACCCATTTTCCCACTACCTAGAAGTAAATTGTTGGAAATTTAGGAATTTGATGACAGAAGCTGGGTTTCTATCCCTGATTACATGGAAGATTGGCTGTTGAGGGTGACAAGGGAGAGACGTGTGTGGAAAGTGAGTCCCAGTGATGTTTCAACGAACAGAAAGAAGGGATTTATGAGTGAATGAAACTCCCTGGTTCTAAAAACTTGAAAGACGTTTAGAAAGAAATATGTGGAAAATTAGAGAAGGTTTTAGAGAAGAAAGGTTCCAAGAAAACACATACACACACATACACACACAAATACACAACCAGGAATCACAGAATATTCTCACCAATATTCCAGTCCTCTGAAGTATAAGAGTGGGTGATTTTCAAGAAAATAGCTCTGAGCTACTGACACAAACTTCCATCCTCCAAAGACCAGTAATCTGCCTACTGCATAAAGAGACTATGCTTCTGTTCTCTCCCACCTACAAACTCTTGCATGAGTATCTCAAATTGACAGAACGTTGTTTCGTAGCTTCCAAATCCTATAACGGATTAGAAAGCATAGAGAATAAATGGTGTGGCATTACCATAAAAATAGGTATACTTGACCCTTACAGTTACATGTATACCATATTCTTAAAATCATATCTAAATTTAATAATCTTAGCAGCAACAATAGGAACAGAGAAAATGAACTGGAATAAATGACATAAAACTCTGTTAGAAAGCCAAATTTTTTTTATTAAAAAAAATTTTTAATAGTGAGACATCATGAGGTACAGTTGCAGACTTACACATTTTTGTGCTTGGGTTTCAATTATACAATGATCAAATACCCATCCCTCCATTGGTGCCCATTTCCCACCACCACGGATCCCAGTATCCCTCCCAACCCCCATCCCTCCATCCCACCTTGCCTCTGTGGCAAGGCATTCCCTTTTGTTCTCTCTATCTTATTGGGTGTTGTGGTTTACAAAAGAGGCAATGGGTGACAATCATGTTTAGTCTATAGTCTACTTTCTGCATGCTTCTCTCATCCTGGGAGGATCCTCCCAACACCTTTATTTGGTGTTCCCTTCTTTATCTGAGCTCCCTTTTCCCCTAGTATGTGTGGTTGGCCTCCAAGCCATGGAGTAAAATTCCTGGTACTAAGCTCGACCATTCTTGGGTGTTAGTCTCCTATTTTGTTACATTATGTTCCCCAGGTGAATGCAATCTTTCTATGTCTATCCCTCTCTTTCTGAGTCATTTCACTTAACATGATACTTTCCATGTAGTACCACTTGTATGTAAATTTCGTGACTTCGTCTTTTCTAACAGCTACATAGTACTCCACTGTGTAAATGTACCAAAGTTTCTTTAACCAGTCATCTGTTCTAGGGCACTCAGGTTTTTTCCAGATTCTATAAACAGACAATTGCAGATGTCACTTCGACTATACTTTTTTGCCTCTCTGGGATATATTCCTAGGAGTGGTATTGCTGGATCAAATGGGAGCTCAATTTCTAATTTTTTGAGAATCGTCCATACTGTTTTCCCAAAGGGCTGAACCAGTCGGCATTCCCACCAACAGTGAAGGAGTGTCCCTTTCTCACCATATCCACGCCAGTACTGGTTGCTTTTGTTCTTGTGGATATGGACCAGTCTCTGTGGTGTGAAGTGATATCTCATTGTGGTTTTGATCTGCATCTTCCTCATGATTAATTATTTGGAGCATTTTCTCATGAGCCTTTTAGCCATTCGGATTTCTTCTTTGTGAAAGTTTCTATTCTTTTTATCTCCCCATTTTTTGATGGGGTTGAATGTTTTCTTTTTATGGAGTTCAACCAATACTTTGTATATCTTTGAAATTAACTCCTTATCAGATGTGTGGTTGGTGAATAATCTTTTCCATTCTGTAGACTGTCTTTGTATTTTGGTCACTGTTTCTTTGGAGGTGCAGAAGCTTCTTAGTTTAAGATAGTCCCATTTGTCTATCTCTGTTTTCACTTGCTTGGCCAGTGGTGTGACATCTTTGAAGACACCATTAGCTTCTACGTCATGGAGGGTTTTGCCAACCTTTTCCTCAATGTACCTTATAGATTCTGGTCTGATGTTGAGGTCTTTAATCCACTTAGATCTTACTTTTGTACATGAAGTTAGGCAGAGATCTGAGCCCATTTTTTTGCATGTAGCCATCCAGTTTTTCCAGCATAATTTGTTAAAGAGGCAGAAAGCCAAATATTTTTGCTGGATGTTGTGAACCGTTTCCAGGACTGCCTTGATTTACCTTATAAATTGACCTTGAAAGTAAATTTACTTTCAAGTGATTACCTTGACATTTTCTCTCAGTAGAGAAAGCTTATACCAAATGGATAATAACAGGTGCAGAATGTACATGAATTTTCAAGCCAATATCTGAAAATTCTGAGAGAATTTATCAGAACCAAAAAGTAAATAAATAAATAAATAAATACCTTTATTCTTTCCTCAACCCTAAACTATAGATCTCCATACTGTTTGTGTTATTTTCCAAAACTATCATTTTTCCCTTATAAATTCTGAATATTTTGCAATTTTTGGTATAATATTATGTTGCTCTCCATCAATATTTATAAGATATTTATATAATTAGAACAATTTCTTGGACTTATGAGTTTTAGAGGTATTTTTCCCTTCTTGATTGATTATACTGAACATTAGTAAACACTTCGTGCGATTTTTTCTTTACTGGTGAGATATAGGAAATGTATAACATCTAATACATCTGCAGGAGACACCAAGTGATTCAGATATAGCACACCTAAAATATTTCATGGACAGAAACATTACTTTTAGAAAGTTTTTAATAATTAGCATTCTAAATGGCTGTGACTCAATGAAAGTAGTAGATACAGCAGATCAACATAATGTACTTGAGCTGCAGAGATAATCCAAGATGCTTGGGATTAAATTAAAGTGATGAGATCAAAGTTTGCAAAAGCCTAAGACAAGTTACTGAAAGTCCACCAGTGAAAATGCTATCTAAAAGAATACTATTTTGTAGCACTTCCTAATTGATTAAAGGGAAAATGAAAAAAAAGCCAGTAAAATAAGTATTAAGAAAAGGATTCACTGCAATCAACTCAAGCATTTTGATTCCTAAAATCAAAGTTCCAATAAGATGCTAATAAGAAACTTGATTTTCATGTAAAATCCATGAGAACACTGATACCATGTGTTTTGTATTTTAATATTCTGAAAATAAAATATAGATTTGTATTACATTAGCCCGTTAACACATTTTTAAAAAAATTTTATTAGTGAAACACCATGAGGTACAGTTGTAGACTTACGCATTTTTGTGCTTGTGTTTCAATAATTATACAATGACAGAGTTATACACTGATCAAATTATACAATGATTGAGTACCCATCCCTCCACCAGTGCCCATTCTCTACCACCACAGATCCCAGTATCTCTCCAACCCTCAATCCTCCTAATCCCACCCTGCCTCTGTGGCAGGGCGTTCTCTTTTGTTCTCTCTCTCCTTTTGGGTGCTGTGCTTTGCAAAAGAGGCATTGAGTGGCAATCATGTTCGGTCTATAGTCTACTCTCAGCACGCATCTCCCATCCTGGGAGGATCCTCCCAACACCCTTTATTTGGTGCTCCCTTCTCTATCTGAGCTGCCTTTTCCCCCAGCATGTGCAGCTGGCCTCCAAGCCACGGAGTAAACCTCCTGGTACTTATCTCAACTATTCTAGGATGTTAGTCTCTTATTTCGTTACTTTATGTTCCCCAGATGAATGCAATCTTTCTATGTCTGTCCCTCTCTTTCTGACTCATTTCCTTTAGCATGATACTTTCTATGTAGTACCACTTGTATGTAAACTTCATGATTTCATCTTTTCTGATAGCTACATAGTACTCCATTGTGTAGATGTACCAAAGTTTCTTTAAACAGTCATCTGTTCTCGGGCACTCAGTTTTTTTTCCAGATTCTGGCTATTGTGAACAGTACAGCAGTGAACAAACAAGTGCAGATGTCACTTCGACTATACTCTTTTGCCTGTCTGGGATATATAACCAGGAATGGTATTGCTGGGTCAAATGGGAGCTTAATTTCTAATTTTTTGAAAATTGTCCATACTATTTTCCAAAAGGGGTGAACCAGTCAGCATTCCCACCAACAGTGTAGGAGGGTCTCCTTTTCGCCACATTCGCGCCAACACAAGTTGCTTTTGTTCTTTTGGATGTGGGCCAGTCTCTGTGGGTTGAGATGATATCTCATTGTGGTTTTGATCTGCATCTTTCTGATGATTAATAATGTAGAGTATTTCCTCATGTGCCTTTTTGCATTTGGATTTCTTATTTGAGAAAGTTTCTGTTCATTTCATCGCCCCATTCTTTGATGGGGTTGGATGTTTTCTTCTTGTCGAGTTCAACCAGTGTTTTGTATATCATTGATATCAACCCCATGTTGGATGGGTATTGTGCAAATATCCTTTCCCATTCTGTAGACTGTCTTTGTATTTTGATCACAGTTTCTTAGGCTGATTCCTAGATACTTCATTTTCTAGGCCACATTTGTGAACAGGTTTGTTTTTCATGTCACTTTCTTCTCTGTATTTGCATATAGGAAAAACATGGACTTTTGAGTATTGATTTAATAGACTGCAACTTTACTATACAAGTCTATTGTTTCTAGGAGTCTCTTGGTAGAGGTTTTAGGGTTATCTAAGTATAGTATCACATCATCTGCGAATAGTGAGATCTTGATTTCTTCCTTTCCTACCTGAATGCCCTTAATATCTTTTTCTTTTCTAACTGCTATTGCAAGTACTTCCAGTACTATATTGAATAGCAGTGGAGAGAGTGGGCATCCTTGCCTTGTCCCTGATCTTAGAGGGAAGGCTCTCAGTTTTTCCTCATTTAAGATGATGTTTGCTGTAGGCTTGTGGTAGATGGCGTTAACTATATTGAGAAAAGTCCTCTCATACCCATTTTGGCTAGGGTTTTCATCATAAACGGGTGCTGGATTTTGTCAAATTCTTTATCTGCATCTATTGATATGATCATGTGGTATTTTTCTTTTCTTTTGTTGATATGATGGATTATGTTAATTGATTTCCTAATGTTAAACCAAGCTTGCATCCCTGGTATGAATTCCACTTAGTAATGGCATTTAATCTTTTTGATGAGTTGTTGAATTCTGTTTGCTAGTATTTTGTTGAGAATCTTCGCATCCGTGTTCATCAGGGATATCAGCCTGTAGTTTTCTTTTCTTGTGGTGTCTTTGTTTCCTTTTGGTATTAGAGAGATATGGGCTTCATAGTAACTGTTTGGTAGAGTTTCTGTTTCTTCAATTTCCTGGAAAAGCTTGAGAAGAACTGGCAATAGGTCCTCTTTAAATTTTGTAATTTAAATTTAAATTCGCCAGTGAATCCATCTGGACCTGGGCTTTTGTTTTTGGGAAAACTTCATTAGAGTTTCAATTTCCGTGATGTTAACATGTCTATTCAGGTACTATTCAGGTACTCCAGATATTCTTGATTTAGCCTTGGGAGATTATTGGAAATCAGAAATTTATTCATTTCTTGTAGGTTCTCTTGTTTTGTGGCATACAGACTTTCAAAGGAGTCTCTGATGATCTTTTGAATATTTTTGGTTTCTGTTGTGATATCCTCCTACTCATTTCTGATTCAGTTTATTAGTGATCTCTCTCTCTTTCTTTGTGAGTCTTTCTAGTGGTTTATTTATCTTTTATTTTCTCAAAGAACCAGCTTTTGGTTTCATTGATCTTTCGGATTGTTTTGTTGGTTTCTTTGTTGTTGATTTGTGCTCTAAGTTTTATGATCTCTTTCCTTGTGCCTGATTTGGGCTCCTTTTGTTGATCTTTTTCTAAGATCTTGAGCTGTGGCATCAAGTTGTTTATGTGGGCCTTTTCTTCCCTCCTGAGAAATGCTTGTGGAGCTATAAATTTTCCCCTTAACACCGCTTTAGCTGCATCCCAAAGTTTTGGTAGCTCATGTCTTCATTTTCATTTGTTTCCAGATTTATTTTGATTTCGTCCTTGACTTCTTTCCTGACCCACTTGTTGTTCAACATTGATTTCTTTTATTTCCAGGTGTTTGATTTGGTTCTTCATGTTTGAGTGTGATTCACTTCTATCTTCAATGCATTGTGGTCTGAAAAGTTTGTTGATTCTATTTCTATCTTCCTATTCTATTGAGGTGAGCTGGAGTGATAACATAGTGGTAGGGTGTTTGCCTTGTGCACTGCTGGCCCAGCTGAGCCAGGTTTGATTCCTCCATCACTCTTGGAAAGCCCACAGAGCAAAACCTGGCAAGCTACCCGTGATGTATTCAATACGCCTAACACAGTGAGAACAAGTCTCACAATGTAGATGTTACTGGACCTGCTCAAGCAAATCGATGAAATATGGGGGGATAGTGCTACAGCGTTGATTCTATTGAGGTATGTTTTGTGCTCTAGGAAATGATCTATTTTGGAAAATGTTCCATGTGCACTGGAGAAGAATGTGAATTCTTTCTTTTGGGGATGTAAAGCCCTGTATAGGTCTATAAACCCTCTCTCTTCTATTTCTTCCTTCAAAGCCAATGTTTCCTTGCTGAGTTTTGTTCTTGTTGATCTATCTAAGGTGATAATGCTATGTTGAAGTCTCCGGCTACTATTGTGCTGCTAGCAATGCCCTCCTTAAAATCTGTTAGCAGTTGTTTTAAATATTTAGCTGTTCCCTCATTTGGTGAGTATACATTTAAGAGTGTGATTTCTTCCTGTATGTATCCCTTGATGAATAGAAAATTGTCTTTTATGCCCCTTCTTATCTTTTTCAACCTAAAGTTAATGTTGTCAGATACTGGTATGGCCATCCCAGCTTTTTTGAGGAAGCTGCTTGCTTGCAGAATTGTTTTCCATCCTTTAACTTTGAGTCTGTGTTTGCTCTGACTGTTGAGATGAGTTTCTTGTAGGCATCAGAATGTTGGGTTCTCTCTCTTAATCCATTTTGCCACTCTGTGTCTCTTAATTGGTGAATTTAGACCATTGAAGAGATTATTGTCATGGGATTTTGTGTCATCTTTCTGTTGTGCTTGTAGGGTTTGTCTTGTCTTATAGTAGCTCCTTTAGTCCTTCTTTTTGCTTTGGTTTAGAGTCTATGAAGTTCCTGAGCTGTGTTTATCCACAAAATAGTGTACCGTTCCTTCGAGTTTGAGTGAGAGTTTAGCCGGATAAAGCATTCTTGGTGAAGTGCTCATTTCAGTGAGCTTTTTCTCTATGTCCCACCATTGTCTTCGGGCTTGGAATATTTCCTCTGATAGGCCTGCTGTGATTCTAAGGGGTGCTCTTTTGTATGTGATTTCCCTCTTTGACCTTGCTGCTTGCAGTATTGTTTCTCTATCGGTGGCATCCATCTTTCTAAATATGATATGTCTTGGAGTGTTTTTGTTAGGGTGTCTTTTAGCTGGCACCTTTCAGGCTCCTTGAATCTGGATGTCTGCATTGTCCTGCTCTGGGAACTTTTCAGCAATGATTTCTTTATCCATGGTTTTTTCTTTGGGATTGGTTCCTTGACCTTCTGGTACTTCAATGATTCTAATGTTGTTCCTCTTGGGAATCATCCCCTAGGATTCCTATTAGCTCTATAACTATTTTGAAGTCTTTTGCCATTGTTTGTTGTTGGCTTTAGGCTTCCTGCTGCTCATCTTTCAGCTCACTGGTTCTGTCTTCAGCTGTAGCCACTCTACTGTTGAGGGTACACACTGAGTGTTTTATTTATCTACTGACTCCTTTATTCGTGACATTTCTGTGCATAGCTTTTCAATTTCTGTTCTCATTTCTTCCCGTATTTTCTCGATTGTTTCTTTCATGTCCTCCTTTAATTTACTCCATATCTGTTTCACTATTTCTTTGAGTTCATTTAACATCTTCATTACTTCATATCTGAATTCTTTATCAGAGAGCTCCCTTATGCGAGTAACTCCTATTGAGGCTTCTGGATACTTTTCATTGTCCTTTCCTACTGGTGGAGATTTACGTTGTTTCTTCATGTTCTTGTAGTGGTATGAGGACTGAGATGTTACAAGATATCGCTGGGTATGGGTAATGTACCTGTGGCTGCTGGCCGGCCCCCAAATAGGACACACCCACTTCTGCAGAGGCCACACCCCCTATGGGTACCTGGTGTGTGTGGTGTGTGGGGAGATATAGACAAGGGAGAGGGAGAAAATTGGGTGCAGCGTTCGCCATGAATAGGAAGGTGCTCAGAGATGATGGGTGGCCCAGGATTCCAGAGGACGCATGGGGTGTGTGTGCAGGGGAGACAGAGTCCCAGGTTCAAATATTCACTGACCTGGGAGAGGGAGAAAACTGGATATAGCTTTGGGGATGAACAGGAAGAAGCTCAGGGATGGTGCTGCCCACTAGTTCTTATGGTCATTATATTGTGGAAATTGCTGCTCACCAATTCCTTTCCTCTAATACATACATTTCCAGCTACATATAGGTAGTTATTTTATGCATTATTTGTAATCTGCAAAATAATCAACATACAGTCCTGATTGATAATGAGGTCATAATTATCTTTTAATATAAGTAGATCAGTTATTCTTCGCAGATTACATTTGAAATTTTCTAAGAACCTCTACTGGTATGAATAGCAGTGAGGAAGGAAATAAGAAAATGTCAGTCACTCTAGATGTTTCATGATGAAAATAATTTAATTCAGAGGATTAGCAACATACAATTCTGTTGGAAGAGCAACTCTCACTCAAGAAGCCTGAAAGTGAGAGATTCTCAGGAAAGTCAACAGTCTTGACTTTTTCAGAAGCTACAGAGGAAAGTGATTCATAGCCTAACTCACAGAAGAAGCTTCAAAGTCTGCCATTTTCCTTAAGTTTGAGACTTAGTGGATTTGGCAGTGGAACAAAAATGACCCCTGATTCTATGTTTCTTGCATCTTTTAAGTCATTGGCAGAAATGCAATTATCAGATCTGCAAAAAGAAAAGAGAGGCTATCTTTATTCTCAACAGAAAATTTAGCGAAGGCATTGAAATCTTTCCAATTATGCAGGGAATAATGTTAAGGCAGAAATGGTGAGGAGCAGATAAACATTTAAAGGATAAAGAGAAAAAATTGCAAACTATATTTGTTTTTTATTTTTCCTCAAAATATTACTTACTTAATGGTTGGACTTCTCTCTCTCTCCATGTGAAATATTATTTTTCTCTTAAAAATGAACTGATTTCCGAAAGGGATAAACCAGTCTGCATTCCCACCAGCAATGAAGGAGGGTCCCTTTCTCGCCACATCCACGCCAACACAGGTTGCTTTTGTTCTTTTGGATGTGGGTCAGTCTCTGTGGTGCGAAATGCTATCTCATTGTTGTTTTGATCTGTATCTCCCTGGTTAAAGAAACGTTGGTACATCTACACAATGGAGTACTATGTAGCTGCTAGAAAAGATGAAATCATGAAATTCACATACAAGTGATACTACATGGAAAGTATCATGTTAAGCAAAATGAGTCAGAAATAGAGGGACAGACATAGAAAGATTGCATTCATCTGGGGAACATAAAGTAACAAAATAAGAGACTAACACCCAAGAATAGCAGAGTACCAGGTTTTAAGTACCAGGAGGTTTACTCCATAGCCGCACATGATGGGGGAAAAGACATCAAGTAACAAAATAGGAGACCAACACCCAAGAATAGCCGAGATAAATACTAGGAGGTTTACTCCATGTCTTCGAGACCAGCCACACATTCTAGGGGAAAAGGCAGCTCAGATAGAGAAGGGAGGACCAAATAAAGGGTGTTGGGGAGATCCTCCCAGGATGGGAGAAGCATGCTGAACATAGACTATAGACCAAACATGATTGCCATTCAATGCCTCTTTTGCGAACCAAAACACCCAAAAGGAGAGCGAGAACAAGGGGGAATGCCCTGCCACAGAGGCAGGGTGGGATAGGGGAGAGAGGGGGTGGGAGGGATACTGGGATCAGTGGTGGTGGAGAATGGGCACTGGTGGAGGGATGGGTATTCTACTATTGTATTACTGAAACCCAAGCACAAAAATTTGTACGTCTACAACTGTATCTCATGGTGATTCACTAATAAAAATCCAAATTAAAAAATAAAATAAAATAAACTTATGGCAAACAAAAAAATGAACTGAGTGCTTAAAGTAGGTAAAAGGAAATACATCATAATCTTTCAGTATCTGTATTACAAGATGTAATTCCCAAAAGGAGAGAGAGAGAGAGAGAGAGAGAGAGAGAGAGAGAGAGAGAGAGAGAGAGAGAGAGAGAAAATGAAGTGGGGGAGGGCGGGGCAATGACAGGAGGGAAACTGGGAACATTGGGTTTTATTTTGTGTAGGGATTTATTTATTTTATTTTTAGCTTTTTGTGTCATAATTAGTGATCCTTAGGAATTACTCGTGGCTATATCACTGTCACTGTCCTCCTGTTGTTGATCATTTTGTTCGAGTGAGCCCAGTAATGTCTCCATTGTGAAACTTGTTGTTACTGTTTTGGCATATTGAATACATCATGGGTAGCTTGCCAGGCTTTGCCGTGCGGGTGAGATACTCTCGGTAGCTTACCAGGCTCTTCAAGAGGGGCGGAGGAATCAAACCCGGCCAGACAGGCTGACTGCGTGCAAGGCAAGCATCCTACCACTGTGCTATCACTCCAGCCCTCCTCCTGGCTATACAATCAGGAATTACTCCTGGCAATGGTTGAGGGACAATATGGGATGCCCAGGCACAGAACCCAGGTTAGCTGCATGCAAGGCAAATTCCTCTACTCATTGTACTATCACTCCAGCCCTGACACTTTGGACATTGGTGGTGGGAGATGTACCCAGGTAAAGGGACTGGTATTGAAATATTATATGACTGAAAACCAATCATGAGCAACTTTGTAACTGTGTGTCTCACTATGATTCAATTAAATAAAAATGCTCTATGACTATCACATTTGCTGACTCTCTGAAAAATCAGTGAGGTTCTTGCTTGTCTTATTTGTTCAGGTAGAACTTCAAGTACATGCAAATTAATTAATTGTATCTTGAATGCTTAAACCCTGGAAAAAGAAGCTTTTGCTAAAATCATTTATGTTTATAAAATTTTAAAACCTATAACTGATATCACCCTTAAATTACATTTTCTAGATTTTTTTTCTAATTGCATTTTTATCTCTCTATTGTTTCCTTCTTTTCTTAGACAATTAGACATATTTTACAAGGACAAAAGCTTGCTTTTAAATGATTCATTTAGCAAACTAGTAATTTAACTTTAGTACATTTGTCTATTTGCAAGCATGGATGTTTCTTTGGGGAGAGCAGACATCATGGTTATTAAGACTAGCCTATAACTTGTGAATGCCTTAAAATAGGTTGCTAGATCACCTTTACACTAGCATGTGCTCTTAGTCTATCTTACTCAAAAGTTGTGTTCTGTTTCCTCACAACGAAACTGAATGAGTAGTTATCGTTTACTACAAAGATAAATCAGATGATAACTCCTCATAGAGATGTGAAAATTGTAGTTGTTAGAAAAACCAATCACAAGAGTAGGCAAGTTCTTCTCTACCTTTAGCTCGAGAAACCATGTTCTAAAGATCTGCCTTTAACGCTTTATAAATAGAAGCTAGTTAGTTCTACCTCCTTGTTGTCCTCTATAACTCCCCCATTTTCAGCTTTTTCTTTTTGCTTTGTCTTCCCTTTCAATATTTCTCCAGAGTGCATGATTTGTATGAAATGAGGTCACAGAGATGCAATACAATTGCCCATGCCCTGACTTACCCTTGACCGTTAGATACTAAGTGAGTCACAAAGCCTGTGATTCTGGCTAAACCTAGCGTCTCTTAGGAGGTTCCTGATAGTTTTGAGTCTACAGAGCTTTGAAAAAGCTTTTCAGAGAACTGCAGATGTGAAAATAAAGAGAAACAGCTGGGTTTGGCTTGAAGTGTGCACATGGTACATTTTAACCTTCACATCCTCTTGTTCACTCCATGGATTATGAAAAAATTGTATTTTAGTTTATTTTCTTAAACGGAATACCCTGAGGTACACAGTTACAAATTTTTTCATGATTGGGTTTCAGTCTTACAAATTTCTAACACCTGTCCCCCCCCCAAATTTTTGATAATGCATTAATCTATAGCTATGCATGCTCTCTACTTTTTCATTTAATTTTGTTTTGTTTTAGGACCATACCCAGAAGTGCTTAGGATTTATTATTGATTCTGTACTCAGGAATAACTCCTGGTGGTTCTTGGGAACCAAATTGGAATTTTAGGGCTTTTTTGTTTGTTTGCTTGTTTGTTTTGTTTGTTTGTTTCTTTTGCTGTTTAACTGGCTGTTCTCAGTGAATTTCCTAGCTCTGTGCTCAATGATCACTGTTGACTGCTCAGGATGTGGATGTTTGAACTTCAGTCAGCCATTTGCGTGTAAGGCAAGCACCTTATCCACTAAATCATGTCTCAGCTGTTCTATGTCTTCTTGTTTACCAACATCTGAGCAATGTTACATCCACATTTGTTAGGATTTTATTTATATTCGCATTTTAACCACTACCCAATACCTAAGTGTTTCTTATTTAAGAATTTCATATATGCAGCAATACGTAAGATAAAATAATACAAAAATGGTACATGTTGAAAGACATTCATTTTAGTAGGTTTCAGAAAAACCACGTATAAAATGATACCATCTTGAAGAAGTTGAAAGAATCAATTGTGATATAGTACATTAACTGGCACAATAGAAGACAAGCCAGGTTTGAGGAATAAATGTGAAAAAGTGTAAGTCAGCAAGGAAGAAATATAACAGGATGATGAAGCAATTGTTTAGTATCACAGATCTAACCAGAAAAGTACATTTAACCAGAAAAGTAGATTTAAAACAAGCAGAAAAAACTTTCTTGTTCTCACACACAGAGGGGTGATTTTTTCTGTAGTCTTGGTTGATATCAACTTTGTCCTTTGAAACCAAACTAAACTAGACCAGCAAATAATCTGGAAAGTCTGCATGTTAAGTGAATCACTGTGGAACTATTCTCTATCACTGTGAAACTATTCTCTACTAAGTGGTTTCTATGTTCATTGTGATCATTTACATTGTGGATTCATTAGGCCTTTGGTATGCATCCCTGTTTCTTCAGTTTCAGCCACTTAGTAGAGAAAACAAATGTGCAAAAGTGTAACACTGTGGTGACAGGACCATGACTTTAAACTAAAAATCTCAAGGATCCCAAAGCAACCATCACGTAATCCCTGAGTACAATATCAAGCACATGCAGTTAATGATGGCATTCTAATTTGTTTATTTGCTTTAAGATCACACTGAAATGTGTTAGGGATAGCTCTTAGCAGTAGTAAAGGGTTGATATGCACTGGGGTTCACACTGAGTTCAGCTGCATGTAGGACAAACACCTTCACCCCTGTACTATCTCTCTGGTCTCTCCCAACATTCTAACGCTTAGAAGATTAATTTATCTGGCCCCTTTTATTAAATTTCATTAATTAATATGACATGCTGCAGCATAGGTTCCTGTTTCAGTCCCTCATTTGCATTGCAATAAGCTAAATGAGTATAAATTAGCACACTCACTTTTTAGACGTCTTAAAAGAATATATTGTTCCACATAAAATTAGGTTGCATCATTGTATAAAACTGATGTACTGCTTGTTGCTCTCTTAATTTTATGATTTTTGTTTTATATTCATTTATCCAACAAAGATTTATCCAAGTCCATACTGTATACTTAATAAGAAAAGGTCCTGCCCTCAAGGCTTATTATGGTGCTGGGGAAATTGTTAGGAAGTAAGAAACTAGTTACTGTGGATCAGAAATTAATTTCTTTTTCTATACTGAAGCATAAAAAATAACAAAATGTATTTATAATCTTAGTTTAGAGAGTGGTTTTAAATAGAAGGCAGGATCACTGTATCACTGTCATCCTGCTGTTCATCAATTTCCTCAAGCAGGCACCAGTAACGTCTCCATTCATCCTAGCCCTGGGATTTTAGCAAGAGCCACATTCGAGGCTCCTTCAGGTTCAGGGTCAGGGGAATGAGAACCATCATTGTTACTGGTGTTTGGCATATTCAATATGCCACGGGAGTTTTCCAGACTCTGCCTTGTGGGCAGGATACTCTTGGTAGCCTGTTGGGTTCTCCAAGAGAGAGAACTAGACAATAAGGTCCCGTTTCTGGAAGTTTGGTTTTATAGTCTCAGGTTCTTGGCCATTGATGGGTAGTTCAGCGTGAACAGTGTGATTTCAATTTCAATGAATCAAGAGGTAGTTACAGACTTACAAACCTTCATGGAGTCATGAAAGAAAGATAGAAAGATAGATAAAGAAAGAAAGAAAGAAAGAAAGAAAGAAAGAAAGAAAGAAAGAAAGAAAGAAAGAAAAGCATTCACCTCTGAAGCCGGAGATATAGTATAGTGGGTAGGAGACTTGCCTTCTACACACCCAAACCAGACTGGATTCCAGGCATCTAATATGATCCCCCAAGCATTCCATATGCTCCCCAAGCACTGGCAGGAGAGATTCCTGAGTGCAGAGCCAGGGATAATCATGAACACTGCTGGGTGTGCCCAAGCCCAAAAAAAGAAACTTCACCCCTATGCACAACAAAGCATAAAAAAAAACAGTGTTTCTGTGTTGCACTTGTAATAGAAAAATAATATGAACCAAAGAAAGTGCTTTTCAGAATAGTTTTAGCCATGCTGTATCTATACTATGGAATTTCACAAGTCTTAAAAGGATGACAGAGTACTATAGATCATTGAAATAAAATTATGACATTAGATTCATGAAACATGCATATAATGGCAAAAAGTAAAAAGTTTAAAAATAAAGCCTTTTTTTTTCCTTTTTTAGTAGCAGGTAATTTTAGGGGAAAAAAACTATATAATAAGATTAGAGTTTAACTCAAGTATACATATCGACCCATAATCCTAGCTGAACCATTCAGATAATTATTATTCCATTTGTTATAGTGATTTTTTTCTTAACTGGATTATTGAATTTAAGACAATTAGTCTAGATCAGAGCTTTACTGGTTAGCTGATGGTGCTTCTTTTTAAATAAAAAAATATTGGGTAAAAATAGCTTTGGCATTTTTATTCTATCAGCTATCATACTGGAAATTTCTGCTAGGGATTTTTTTAAATTTTAAAAACAAAGCAAATTCTTTTTATGATAATATATACGTCTCTCAACCAACTGGGATAAAACAATGGAAGATAAAACCTAATTTTCAAACTAGCAAATGTTGTCAAACTACTACTACCAAACAGCTTAGAGATCTGTAGAATTTACTCTAGAAACATTTTTTATAAAAAGGGAAATAATATAACATGCAAGAAGAGGAAAAGAGGAAAGAATGGTAAACAGAAACCAACCTTAAGGTAGTAGGAATAAGTGCACAGTAAATAAGTAGCCTTCATGATCGTGACTAAGCTGAGTTTTCTTACTAAAAGACAAAGGCTGGGGCCAGATCATTGATATAGTGGGTAGGGCGCTTGCCTTCCATGTAGCCACCTGGGTTCCATCCCAAGTATCTCAATTCATCTCCTGAGCATAGCCTGAGGAGTAATTCCAAAGTGCTGTGCCAGGCACAAGCCCTGAGCATCTCCAGGATAGCCCACAAACAAACAAACAAACAAACAAATAAATAAATACAAAGAATGAGACTTGGTATTTTAAAAGGTATATATAGATGACACCAAAAAGTTCAAATAAAAAACAATTACATGAAAACAAGACCCAAATATATATATATAAATATATATATATATATATATATATATATATATATATATATATCTCCCATCCGGGAGACCAGATGGGATGCTCAGGATTGAACTGGGTCGGCCAAATGCAAAGCAAATGTCCTACCTACTGTACCATCACTCTGGCCCCTCCACTTGGATATATTTGATCAAAGAAACTTAAGATATGTTTACACAAATATTTGTATATCAACGTTTATGTACCTTTTATTAATAACAAAAAAATTGAAAAATAACTAGACATAAGTTCAAATTTTGTAAATGGATAGACAGATTGTGGTGCTTTCATGCATTGGGACATTACTCAGCTGTAAGAGGAATGAAGTCATACAAAACCATATTTAGGACTGAAGAGATAACATGGCAGGTAGGGCGTGTCTTGCACTCAGCTGACCCAAGTTCGATTCCTAGCATCCCATATGGTCCATATGGTCCATATGGTCCCCTGAGCACCTCCAGGAGTAATTCCTGAGTGCAGAGCCAGGAGTAACCCCTGTGCATTGCCAGGTGTGACCCAAAAAGCAATATATATATATATATATATATATATATATATATATATTTAAATTTCAAAGTCATGATGCTGAGAAAAAGAAACCAGATACAGAAAAACACGTACTTTATGTTTTCATTTAAATAAAACTTAAACTGAAAGAATTAATTTTATCTCTGATAGAAGGTTGTTCACTGATTGCCCTTCACAGTGGTGCAGCATTAGAT
This sequence comes from Sorex fumeus, assembly GCF_029834395.1. NCBI lineage: Eukaryota > Metazoa > Chordata > Mammalia > Eulipotyphla > Soricidae > Sorex > Sorex fumeus. The sequence goes on along the minus strand of NW_026606067.1, from coordinate 7,947,624 downwards.
GGTTGGAGACAGGAGAGAACTTCGGAGAGTGAGAGAAATATTCTGTTTTATCATGGTAGTTAGGTGAATATTCCGATTTTACAAAACTTGCAAAATTATAAAGTGGGTACACTTTGATGTGTGCAAATTAACCTTCATTAATTTTAATATAGAAAAGAATATATATATATAATATATATTTTTGCATACTATATGTGTAAGGTTTGCTCAAGACCAAATGGTGAATGACTGATAAAATAGTCATACTTTCCAGAATCAAAGATCATTCCATCCCCTCTGGCACAGAATAAAGGGCTTGTGGCCCATCCCAAGCCTGGTGGCCCCCAGGGTATATTCCGTTCCTGACCAAAACAACTTAAATTATTTATCTCACTTAGCCTCTCCCAGGGTACAGATCTACTCCAGCCTCACCAGAGATTGTTAGGGTCCTCCAGGAGTGCACTCCAGTATATTTCTCCTGTTTCTTCAGTTTACTTTTCTCTGTCCCTCTGTCTGTGCCAGGTGAGGTCTCTGACTTATCAATTTGTATCTATTTAGAAACCTGTTTTGGTTTTAAAGGCTGAAAGCTGACTTTCATGTTTAGAAGCATTAGAGCATTGTATTTTCCCTTTCATAAAGTGAAGTCTGAAGAGAGAACAAGTTAAAGCGAAGGAAGAAAGAACAATGGGCCTGACAGAAGAATGAAGAGGTAGAGATTTAAAGAACAGAGAGATTCTGGCTTATCTGGGGCGCTGGAGGGTTCAAAAGGAGAATGAATCAGTGTGAGAGACAAAAGAAGAATCAGGAGACAGTGCTTGATCTGGGCCTTGCACTGGAAATAATCTTCATTTTGTCCTTGAACATGAAATTTTTACTCAAGAATATAATTCTTGCCTCATTCTCATCTGTCCTTTAATATTTCACAGTTTTGAACATTGTCATATGGCATTTTGATGTCGAAGGCTGTCTGGTGTTTGTACTGACTCAGAAAAAATAAACTTTTCTCTGCTATTGGATAAAAGGTTATATTTTTATTATTTCTAATTAACATAACTTTCCCTAGTCAGTGTGTCCTAACAATTTGCCAATTACTTTATCATTGACGTTTCCTTTATGACAAATTGTGCCTTTTGGATATCTTCCCACACAGGCAATGGAAATCTTAGATAGATCCTCTAGGCTTCATCTTTTCTAATCGCTTTATAATCTCTACTTCCATTTCTAATGAGTTTTGATGGAAATTTTCATGCCTGTATTCTCCCCTAATTTGATTTTCTATCCTTTTAATAACTCAGTGGTTTTCTTCATTCATTATTGTTTTATATTCAGCAAATGTATTTTTTGCAAGCATATAATCTTTCTTTTTCATTTCAACTAGCTTTCATTTCATAGATACAATGTTTGCTTACATTTAGTAATTGAATTAATGTAAATTTCTATCTATATTATATATCAGTCAGGGTTCATCTGAGAAACAGATTACTGGAACAATTGTGTGTGTGTGTGTGTGTGTGTGTGTGTGTGTGTGTGTGTGTGTAAAGGAGAGAGAGAGAAAGAGAGATTTTAAAGAACTGGATCATGTGCTGATGTACCTGTGGAGGGAGGCAATCATGCACAAAAAAATTTTATCAGTGCTGTAGCTGGAAACTAAGGCAGGATTTGTTACAGTCTGAAGCAGAAGTCTTTCTTCACTGGGAAAACTACATTTTCTCTTAATCTTTTCAGAGGATTGTATATGTCCATACCCATTATTGAGGAGAATATTCTTTATTTAAAGTCAACAGATTATAAATTTTAATCACTTCCACAAAATACCTTCTTAACAATATTTTGGTTAATGTTTGACTTAACAAATAGGTATTATAGTCTGAATAATCATGAATTTTTACATCAGTTAATGTTAGAGTCATATAAAATTTTTTTTAATGTAGTAGTACTGTTATTTATTCAGCCATTGATTAGCTGAATGATTTGGGCATGAACTCCACCTTACTTTTTTCCATAGTTTTATTTATTTATTTTTCTTCTTATATTTATTTATTGAATCATTGTGGGAAAAGTTACTAAGCTTTCAGGTTTAAGTCTCGGTCATACAATGATCAAACACCTCTCCCTTCACCAGTACTCATTTTTCACCTCCAAGAACCCCAATATACCCCCCTCCCACCCTTCCCAATGCCTCTGAGGCAGATGATTTCCACTTAACTCTTCTCTACATTGATTATATTCATTATTTCAACAAAAGATGCACCATTATTGTTTAAAATTCCCCCCCCCCCCCCAACAATCAGAATTGCTGAAAAGGCATTGTGAAATACTTTGTTTTCTATAGCTGGTTATGAGAATCATATAATGATTTTGGATTTCTGCAAAGAGCCAAATAATTATGAGATTGGTATCTGTACGTCTGGTGTTATGGCTGTGCTGGAGAGTCGCTCATGGGGGGCAACTTGTGACCTTGGTAGGGTGTGAAGGACGAGCCGGTACCACCTTCCTTCTCATGAGACTGAAGTTGTCCCATCTCTGCTGGCTCATACCTGGCTTTCCAATAAGCTCTGAGGCAGTGGGTTCGGGGGGGGGGGGGGGGCGCGGGGTAAGGCGGAAGGGAGCAACACCCTTTCCCTCCCAGGGAGGCATGGCGATGTAGTTTAATGCATGGTCCATTCACTTTTCTGCCACAAGCTGCCAGGCTCTGGATTAAGTCCTTTTGCCTCTGGAGCCATGGCATGCCAGAGAGCTGCTTGTGGGGCGTGACTCGTGACCTCAGTAGGGCGTGAAGGACGAGCCAGTACTGTCCCTCTTCCCATAAGACTGTAGTTGCCCCATCATCACCGGCTCATACCTGGCTTTCCAATAGGCTCTGAGGCAGCGGCCACCTTGCTGCCAGGGAGGGGGGGGGAATGGGGGAGAAAGCTGCCACCTTGTATGCGGTCCAGATGCATTTCTGCCTAAAGCTGCTGGGTTTTGAGATTTGTTTCTGAGTCTCTGGGATCATGGCAGTTAAGCAGCTTGATCAGGAGCCAGAGAGGCCGTTTGTAGGCGGCAACTTGGGGTCTCGCTGGGATGGGGAGGAAAGGGCCGTTTCCACCACCATCTGGTGAGGCCCCGCGTGTCTCATCACTGCAGGCCTAAACCTAACTGTCCAGTGGCCTCTGGAGGATAGCGGTAACTGGGCCACCAAGGGTAATGCACGAAACCTATTCCCACGTGGGGTGGCCCAGCCCCAGTAACCTACTGCAGAAACAGGACGCATTTCTGCCAAAAGCCTTTGGGTTCCGAGATTTGTTTCTGAGTCTCTGGGATCATGGCCGTTAAGTCGTTCAATTAGGAACCAGAGAGGCCATGCCTCTAATTATATAGCTGAACTGGAGGTGCTTTGTGGGTGTGTCTCCCACATATCTAACTTTTGGCTGTTCACTTTCTTGGTAAACTTTGCCCCAAGTTTTTTGGGTCTGGCCAAAGGCACAGCAGCAATTTTGGGGTTTCTGAAAGTCTGACAGTGCCATCAGACTGCTGATGCACTCGCCTCACAGGTACAGATTGACCTGCTGGCGGCACCAAACCCCCAGTAATATAAAATATTTTGACTTACGTTAACATAGAATTGTGTGAATGCTCAGATTTGATGTTAAAAATTAATTTAATTAGATTATCTATGTCAGACCTCCATCTTAAATTCTCAAGTAGTAAAATAACATCCTGTTTAGAAAGAAACAATATTTTGTAAAATTGCTTTCATTGCATTTTTCAGGTAGAATATTTATTTTAAGCATGGAATTGGGCAGGGATATTTGGATCCTGATTTGAAATTTGTAGGTTTTCCTATGTCCTATTACTTTAAAAGAATTAAGTTACCATCAGAGTCCCAATATGATGAACTTAGTGAACTTCATGAAAGCAATATTATAATTATATTAAAATGATTACAACTAAATTATGCGAATATTTTAATAAAAGTAAAGTAGTGGTCAATGATTATTAATAAAACAAACAGTGCCATCTACTGACTACAGCATTCTAATTTGAAGGTTGCCATAAACAATTTTACAGCATATAATTTTCCAATGTTATGGTACTGTAGTCATTCATTTGATATTCTGAATTATCTGAGGATTTTTTCTTCATTTCATAGAATTACAGTTAAATATCTAGTTCTGCTTACTGAAGTGGAATTTACATGCTCTTTAACCAGATGACTGCCACTTTACAAAATCACTGTCATCAGGAAGAAAATTTTTAAGTGCCCTTTTGTGCTCAGAACTATGTTGTAAAAGAAATGTGTTTATGTTCTTCTCATACATTATGCAGGATGAAGACACAAAAAATGATTAGATTTTTCTGGTTCCTTCCCCCCCAAATACACAAGTTCAAATGATTAAAAAATGCAAAGATTGATGTAACTTACTAATAAAGGGGAAGCCAAATCATCTCATATGTATAGTGTTTCATAAGTTAAGGGACTTAGTATTAGCTCCCACCACCTTAAACTTCAGATGAGATTTTAAAGAGGATGCAACTTTTGAAAGCACAAGGAAAAAAAGATAACAAGAGAATTTAAGTATAGTAGGATGCATTGCATCTAAATAGGACTCTTGGTTCCAAAGTGTAGAAGGATACAACAAATTAAGTGGTAAAATTTGGGCTGTATTGGGAAGTTTCTAGACGCAGGAAAGGAAATGCAGATTTGTAGTGTGTAAGTCATAACTTCCTCAGGACAAGGGATATGGGTGTGTATAATGTCTAGGAGCCACCTGTCAGGACTGTTTGGGGGCAAAACTCCCAAAGTTTAGTGAACATGACCCCTGGTACATTTATGTCCCTTCTATTTCAAATGATTTACATTAAAACCTTAGAACTGAATTCTACTAAAATATATTAATCTCTTTTGGGGGATACTCTAAATCCTGGATTTTTCTCCCTTAATAAGATTGTTCCTTGAACATAACTTGGATCTCAACAAGAGGAGTTGTGTGACCATATAACATTTAAAATGACCATATAACATATAACATTTAAAATGGTATTAGATGGGGGCCAGGGAGATAATACAGGGTTCATGGCATAGGCTTTGCAAGCACAACCTGATGGCCTTATTGGTCTCAACAACCTCAGGATCCCTGAATCAACACACTTTTGGACCTTTGCATGAAACCACCAGTTCTCTCAGCACTTTGGGAGGAGCCCCAGCCCCCCAATAAACAGATAAAAATGGGGCAATTTTTATACATACAGCAGCTAAGGTGCTCACTTTGTGCACAGCTCACCCAGTTCAAATGCTAGCACCCTGTATTATCCCCAGAGCCTCTCCAGGTATGATCCATGAGCACGTGGCAGGAATAAGCCTAAGCATTACTGATGTGGGCCAAAACAACAACAAAAGATAAAAAATGGAATCAATACTACATTTTATACTACATTTATATTGCCTTATGCACTATTTAGCAGAGTACTTTCAAAGCAGGATTGTTCTGAGAACCCATTCATCTGTCTGTGTGCCTTATTTGAGTTGCTTTCAGGCCTACAGTAATCAGGAATAATATATAATAGATAGAGTGAAGAGTTTATGATCTAAATCTTCACCTCATGAGCAGCATATAGTCAAATCTTAATTGCTTCAGTTTATAAGCCTGGATGATGAAAGATTTAAAAATGCAGGGGCTTAGGAATAGCTTGATGATTAAACTGATAGCTACTAGCTATCACTCTCGAAGAGATTCCAGATATTCACATGAATTTTGTCATGAGAAGGTCAACTAGTTGGAAGTACTAAAAAAATTATAACTTCAGATCTGATAAAGCCAAAGATTCTCTTTGTACAAATTAGATGTTTAGTACATCATTGATTAACTTCCCTTATAAGGCACCAATGCCAAGTTTACCATCAAACATAAAATTTCTGACAGAATCTAAGTGCAAGATAGAATTTCAGGCTCATTGCAACAAAGTATCCCAATGAATTTTACAGAAGAAATTTACAATTAATTGTTCTGCACTGAAAATGGCAAAATATTTGAATTTCCTAATATGGGCTAGACAGTAATCTTTAAATACCTAGTATTTGTACCTGTAAATAATACCTTATATTGAAAAGGTCCCTTCACATATTCTTAATTTAAGAATTTTAAAGTGGGGAGATTATCCTGGATTATCCATGTTGATCCTAAATGCAATCTCACAAATTGCCCAATAAGTGGGAGCCCAAGGGAGTTTTAGCATGCACAATCAAAAAGGTCAAGTAAAGAGAAGGAGAGGCAGATTTGAATATGCTGTGCTCAAAAGTTAGGGTACTATGCCACAAGCCAAAATATATCTGCCACCATCAGAATGGGAAGGAAGCTAACACTTGATTCCAGTGAGTGAAATAATGGCAAGTCAGACTGTAGAACAATTGGAATACATTTCTAGACTTAATCTATCATTTGTGCAATAATTTGGTAAGCATCCCTAAGAAACTGAAAAACTGTAGATAGTTTTTATTTCCAATAATGGCACTGTAGCACCCGTCTGTAGCACTGTCCTCTCATTGTTCATCAATTTGCTCCAGCAGGCAACAGTAACATCTCCATTGTGTAACTTGTTGTTACTGTTTTTGGCATATCTAATATGCCACAGGGAGCATGCCAGGTTCTGCTGTGTGGGCGGTATACACTTGGTAGGGCTCTCTGAAAGGGACAGAGGAATCCAACTTGGGTTGGCTGGGTGCAAGGCAAATGCCCTACCTGCTGTACTATCACTCCAGCCTTTTCCAATAATGGACATAGTTTAAATGCAATTGGAATCACTAGTACCATGCTGAGCTGGAGCAATAGTAGAGTGGTAGGCGTTTGTCTTAGAAGCGGCCAACATGGCCGACCCGAGTTTGATTCCTGCGCCCCTCCCCAAGAGCCTGGCAAGCTACCGAGAGTATCTCACCCTCACTGCAAAGCCTGGCAAGCTCCCCGTGATGTATTTGATATGCCAAACACAGTAACAATTGTCATAATGAAGACGTTACCGGGTCCACTGAAGCAAATCGATGAACAATGGGAGGACAGTGACAGTACCATGCTAACATTCCGAAGAAAAAAAAAACAAAGCCAGTCTTAATTTCTTATATTTCATCACTCCCCAAATTGTTATACACTTCCCCTTGTTCACTCTGTTTCAAGCAATATCTCTACCTAATTATGAGTTTTGTTTTCTTTGCAGGGGAAGCAAATATTGTCACTCAGGGACTAATATTTATATATCATATATCTTCATATATCATAAAACAGATGCATACAGCATAATGGCAACAATACACAAATAACAATCTAATAAATAGTCACAGTCCAAACACAATCTCCAAAACAATCTCAAATTTCTATGATTCCAGGTAGAGGGGAAATGAAAAAAATGAAGTTACCATCTCATTGTGGCTAGTCTTTCTTTGACCTAAATGGATTATTGGAGAATCAGTCTTTCGAACTAAAACCTAAGTATAACTTATGCCTGAGGTCCTAGTTTATGATGACACCAGTGTTGTAGGCAAGGTAGGCTCCACTGAAGGTTATGACTTCCTGGTAGTCTCTTACAGCTTGGTTCTCAATACGGTGGGAAACACTTATGAGATTTAATAAGACTAAAGGGTTTAACACCACTGCAAACAGGAAGTCACCTTGCCATAGTGGGAACACTTGTCTCAAGTTCATTAGAAAGGAGATAAGCAAGAGTAGCATTGCCCGTACTAAATATACTTCAGGTATTCTAGGTTTAAAATGCTTACTATCTGATAAATTCCATTTTCATTGCTTTGATGTCAGTTACTTTATGCTCTTGGTAGCACAACAATTAAGTTAACATCATCCAGCATTTGTTCATATTAATGAGTCATATTCAACTTTAAAATAGTTTTGTGAGAGCAAGTTAGAATCAAGTCACAAACAACTTGGTGCAAAACAAGTATTTCAGAATAGATAGTTGAAGCCCTAACAAATCACAATAACAGGCACAATAAAAATATGTAAGTATATTTTAAATTTGTACACTATTTGCACTTTTTGGAGCCCAATGAAATGGATGTTTTTCCTCCCATATCAATCATATTGATGAACTCTCTTCAATTTTATCCTCTCATGAGATCTGCCCAAGTAACAGATAACATTGCAACCTATTCCCTCTGTTAGCATAACAGAGGAATTGCTCTTTTTTATTATTTTAATCTGAGTTCAATCTCTATAATATGCTGTCATTTGCTATGTTTATTTCATATAGTCTTTCTGTTCCTTCTAGTATGTACATGAAATAAACAGACTTAATCCCTTCGCATCACACAAGTATTTCCTGTGCATAGAGTAACATTCAGCATATAATAGTAGTAATTATTTTCTTAAATGTCTAATTGAAAGAAAAGACAGTAGATCTTACTGCCGTTAAAGATATTGAGATGTTTAGTTATACTAGAATGAATTTCAACTTTCATTTTAAGATATCATGTCACATCTTTTGTTTACGATTTTAATTTTTGTTCTTGGTAAACTTAAGATGCAACCCTTATTATTAGGGTCTCTATATGAGCTGTAAATTGCAGAAATGGTAATAAAATGTTACTGTATTCAGGGAAGGCTGAAAACATTCAAGTTATGTAAGTACTCAAAGAGCCTATATAAATAGTCTTCCTCTAGTCAAAGCACAAAGCTAGGGCTTTGGCTTATACAATATGGCGGTAGGTACTACAATTAGAACCTAGTAGGTAATAACCTAAACAGGAAAAAAATCTTATTTAATTGATCAAAGAATTTGTTTTTTTTTTCAGCTAATATGAGTATAGTGTAGAGAAACAAATTTCTTTTGCAGACTTAACCCTCTTGATTTGCTAGCAAGAGAAATCAACAGGAATTTCCTATTTCTACAAAGAAAGCGGTTGAAATACAGAAAGTGAATCACTATAAATAGGATATCATCTGTGCTGTACTAAAAATCATGAAGAAATTTAGAAGGAATCATAATAATGTGGGACAGTGACAACGCACTGCTGTATTTCAGAACATAAAGTGTGAGGGGATGATAACAATATGCAACTTTCATGGCTGTCCAGTGATGCACGAGTGATCAAGAGAATCACCATTAGTACGTGGGGTATAGTCATTTGAATACTGAGGACTAATAACATTGCCATTTTCAGTACCATTTAGTTAATATCCTTACATTTTAATTAATTACCTTTTCTCCAGTTTTGTCAAAAACTGTCTTTTATATGATATAACAAAATGTTTGCTTAGGAGTGACATGTTTTCTGCCCCTTGTTTTTTTTTTAAATAAATTTCAACATTAAAGAAATCAGTTAAAGGGAATTTAGGGTTACTTTTCTTTTGGGGATGGTATCATTATTCAAATTGAAATTAACATCATATTAGCAGCCTTTAAATTTTATTTTAGGAAAAAGTGAAAAATTTATTACCTAATTCTGTTTCAAAAAGGTGCATTTGAACTTGCGTTTTAGATTTTAATGGTGAAAGATTTCCTCAGGGAAAGTTATGGATGATAAAATCTGATAAATAATAAATTAGAGGGCACTAATTAAGAGTATAGAATGTTTTATATTTCAAAATATCTTTTCTTCAACAACTATAAATATAGTATATAACAATCCAGAAAAATAATGTTGGAAGAAAAGATTATCTGAAAATTAGTACAACACTGAATTTGGGTATGATATAAAATGAATACAAGAAAAATTAATATACCTGATTTTACTCATTAGTTCTAATCTAGTGGATGATGAGTCCTCTTAACTGAATTATTATGTGCTGAAGTGCACTTGTCAGAAACACAGTAATTGAATGAGGTCCTGCAAATATAAAAGTGAGAACTGGTCCTTGTTCTCTCTTGGCTGCTCATAGTTTCATAGAACAAAGGCACATAAATAACTAATATCAGAATAAAATTCAAATTATGGAATTGTGTTGATACTTTTTTAGTCTCAGCTGTTTATGGAGAGGCAACTGAGTGACTTTTCCATTTCTCATGTTTCCCTTTTTATTAGAAAAAAATCATCATACATACAAAATAACTATTCTATAACCAGCCCTTGTAGTATATGTAAAGTGTATAAAAAGCACAGGTAGTAACAGAATAATAGGTAATATCATACAGGGCTGGAGCGATAGCACAGCGATAGCACAGCGGGTAGGGCGTTTGCCTTACAAGCGGCCAACATGGCCAACCCGAGTTCGATTCCTCCGCCCCTCTCTGAGAGCCTGGCAAGTATTCGATATGCCAGACACAGTAACAACAAAGTCTCCAATGGAGACGTTACTGGGCCCGCTCGAGCAAATCGACGATCAACGGGAGGGCCTTTACTTTACTTTTACATACAGTATATAGATATGTCACTAATCCAGGAAGGAGGTGAGAACACCAAGTGTTTGCACACCAGGTGGATAATAACAAGTAGACATATGAATTCAATAAAAACATTAAATAAATTATTAGCCCAAATTATAAAATAATGATGTGTTTGAGCAAATCTCTTGGTTCCTGATAGTAAACTGTATGTTAGAATACTTAAATGCTTGGTATGTGTTTGGGTATTAGGGAAGGTAGATAGTGGATATTAAATCATATCCTTACAAGATAACAAATATATGCACAAAAGTAGAGAGAGGGTTCAACTGCAATCAATAGAAGACCAATTATAGATGTAGATCACAATTCCAGATTAAAAGTGGAGCAAGGGATAATAGGTAATAGGTAATTTAAAGAACATACATGGTAATATTGCAAACTAAATCTAAAATAAGGATTGTGTATGTACACTCACTTGTATGTATATGCGTGTGCACTCACATGTATGTGTGTGTGTTTGTGTGTGTTCCATGGATCAAACACAAGGCCTCACACCATTGTTTTGTTCTTTACCACTGAGCCACATCCCTCAGCCCCAAAATTAACAACTTTGCATTCTATCACATCTATGAAATATGGTGATGAAGAATTTTGAAATGGTTAATACACCATTGCTTGCATGCGGCTGGCTGGGCCTACCCGGATTTGATTTCTGCACCCCTCTTGGAGAGCATGGCAAGATACCGAGAGCATCTTGCCCGCACAGCAGAACCCGGCAAGTTACCCGTGATGTATTCGATATGCCAAACACAGTAACAAGTGTCAAATGGAGACATTACTGGGACCACTCAAGCAAATCAATGAACAACGGGAGGACAGTGACCATGACATTGAACACAAAATATAAAAATAAAGGCAAAAACATTGAAGTAATGAGTCATATTGAACTACATTCATAAATTGGGGGTTACCACTACTCCCTAGAAATAAGAAAAAATAGGACAGAAGCATTGAAAGATAAATTAAGAAATTTTTCAAAGAATTCATGTATAAGATTTAAATCTAGTCACAGAGATAATATGGAATTTATTCAGCATGGTCAAAATTGTCAAAGTACCTTTTCCAAATGAAAAAAAGACATAGTCACGTAGGGCTAGAGAAGTACTACAGTAGCATACAGCAGCCTGGGTTCAATTCCTAGCACATTATAGTCTCCTAATCACTGCCAAGAGTGATCCCTGAGGGGAGAGAGACTGACAGACAGACATAGGCCATAAACCTATCACATTTTATAGAACTGTAGAGAATCATGCTGTTGTACAGAAGGAGAGGAACAAATGCAGAATAATCTCTATCTCTCTCATAATCTCTCTCATATAAGGAGGAGGCATACTATGGAAACAGCAAATGCCAAAGGCACTAAAACCTGAGAACTGGTCACCAGAAATGAGTTTAAGTGGGTGTGGGTGTAGAGGTGTGGAGGGACCAGGGGGAAGGAAACTGGCTCTGCGGTAGGAAAGGGAAGTTGGTAGGGCTGTGGTGTTGGAAAGAACACTGTAACAACAAAACCCTGTCACTGAGAGTACTGAAATTCACAATGATTATTTTTTTTCAGATAAAGAAAATCAATGCAATAATGCACAAAAATTATCATGCACATAGCAAGTAGTTTTTAAGAAGCAGAGCTTAATATTCATAATTAACACATAATTAACAAGTACTTTAAAGCTCACTTTTCTTAAATTATCATCTATAAAGGGAGTGGTGAGCAGCAGGAATAGTGGTTCTCTGTGTTGGTCCACGGTTCCAGGTTCTTCAATACTTTCTAGGATGATAATATTGGGTTATAAAAATACTCAGACTCAGTAGGAAAGCAGAAGAGAAAGGAAAAGGAACTCCCCTGAAGTAACTACACTGTCACTCTCACTCTCCTCCCGTTGTTCATCGATTTGCTCGAGCAGGCCCAGTAACGTCTGCATCATGAGACTTGTTGATGCTGTGTTTGGCATATCAAATATGTCATGGATAGCTTGCCAGGCTTTGCCATGCAGGCGAGATACTCTCGGGCTCTCCAAGAGGGGCAGAGGAATCGAATTCGGGTCGGCCATGTTGGCTGCACGCAAGGCAAACACCCTACCCGCTGTGCTATCGCTCTAGCCCTAAATTAACTAGGGTTCATTTTTATTGTTTTTTTTTAAATAGGAAAACTGGGTATATGTGTTACATAGGAGGTAGGGAAGTAAAAGACAAGATCTGTCTGATCTCCTGTTTTTTGCAGAACTTTTTTTTTTTTTTTTGCCTTTTTGGATCACACCTGGCGATGCTCAGGGGTTATTCTGGCCCTGCACTTAGAAATTACCCCTGGTGGTGCTCGGGGGACCATATGGGATACTGGAAACCGAACCCAGTTCGCCTGCGAGCAAGGCAAATGCCCTACTCACTGTGCTATAGCTCCAGCCCCCGTGTAGAACTTTTTAAATGAAAATTGGGCTCTTTAAAAATAAAATTGAACTCTTAGGAATTGGTAAAAATGTTACAAAGAATGCAAGGATCTGAATATCTGGCCTTTTGCCGTAGGTATTGCCATTTGTCTTAGCAGCTGGTGAGCCTAAATTCTACCAGAATTTTATGATATTTGATCATTGTTAAATTCCTATTTATCCGAAAGAGCCCAGGAACTTATAAGAACATTAAAAATGTAGGATGAGGGCAGTCAAAAATGGGACTGTATATCGCAGCCTGCAAGGGGAAATAGGTTTCTTCTATCAAAAGCATGTGAAATAAATACAGAGAAAGAATGTGAAACCAATATGTAATTTGTAACCAAATCAATAAGGAAAATAAAATCTAGTAATATGTTATACTTCACAATAAGCATTCCATTCAACTTGGGGTTCTCACTGCTGAGCGTCTAATAAACTTACTATCCTATCCTGAGCTGTCTCTCTCTGTCTCTCTGCCTCTCTGCTCTGTCTCTCTGTCTCTATGTCTCTCTGTCTCTGTCTCTGTCTCTCTGTCTCTCTGTCTCTGTCTCTCTCTGTCTCTCTCTCTCTCTGTCTCTCTCTCTCTCTCTCTCTCTCTCTCTCTCTCCAGTCGGGGCTCACAACACCAAAGCACTATCAATAGCATATTCATTCAGGATTTTCTTCTCTAACCACACTTATGATGTAACTAATGAGTGCATTTTGTTTTTAACCAAAACATAATCTTATCATATTAACAACTTTTATTCATATATCTTAGAAAACTGCACTGTAGCACTGTAGCACTGTCCTCCTGTTGTTGATTGATTTGCTCAAGTGGCCACCAGTAACGGCTCCATTGTGAGAATTGTTGTTACTGTTTTTAGCATATCGAATCCTCCACGGATAGCTTGCCAGGCTTTGCCATGTGGGAGGGATACTCTTGGTAGCTTGACGGGTTCTCTGAGAGGGACAGAAGAATCGAACCTGGGCCAGCCACGTACCTGCTGTGCTATCGGTCCAGCTGGAGGGGATAGGTGGAAACAAAAAATAGAAATGAGTTAAGTAACAAGAAGTTGATTATTAACTTTATAGGATTATTATTAGGATTTATTAACTTTAAAGGATTATACTACAAAGTTGAAGCACAAATACTGTTTATCTTAGGTTGTTTTATGACTCAGGGGCAGCATTTTTTTTGTATTAATTAAGTCTTTCTGCCAGCTGTATATCTTATCAAATACCAAAAGAATGTATACAGAAAGAGTTTTTATTGCTTCCGATAAATGGAAAAGAAAATTTTTTTAGAACAATTAAGAATGGCAGTTACTTCTAACAAATTGGAAAGACATAATGGAAAGAATCATGTTTTGCTTCATTTCTTTTTCATATCTAATATAATAAATGGGTTATTAAAATCATATTCTATGGATCATATTAAATAGATCATTGGTCTATAGGAAGTCGTTATTTAACAATAATTTGAAAGAAATTAATATTCTACTCTAAAATAAATAATGCAACAGGTTTTATGAAGTTTAGTGACATTTAAGGGGAAATCAGTATACAGTCTCACAGCAGATTAACATTTCAGAAGACTAAAGAAACTTTGTGAATGAATGTTACGATTTTTGTTATTTTTATCATTCTCCTAGTAATTTTCTTCTCCAATTAAACAATCTGAATAAACTAGTGCTCATGTGGCCAAATATTTATTCAATGGCTAAGTATAAAGCCAGTATAAGTGAAATCCAAGCACAAAAATGTGTAAGTCTACAACTGTACCTCATGGTGTTTCACTAATAAAAATTTTTAAAAAAACTTTTTTAACATCTTATTTTTTTTATTCACTCCCCTGTCCCCTACAATGCCCTGATGTATATAATTGAATAGTATGTACTGTAGTTCTATAAGCATTCAAGAAATTCCTATAAAAGAGTATTTTGAATTTAACATTAAGGTGATACTTTAAAAGTGTAGAACTAAGTTGTTTAATTTTTTTTAAAGAAAGCAATATTCTGTATGGTTCCAGTTATGACATTCTTAAAATACCCAACATTACTTTAGAAATCAAAAATTTATGTGCCTTAAGAAGATTTCTGCACAGAATTACTTGTGTATATAGCTTATTCAGATCAACAGGAGACAATTCACTTACTTTGGTAGGAGAAAGGCCCTCCCGTTGATCGTCGATTTGCTCGAGCGGGCCCAGTAACGTCTCCATTGGAGACTTTGTTGTTACTGTGTCTGGCATATCCAATATTCTCGGTAGCTTGCCAGGCTCTCCGAAAATGTCAGCATTAAATATATTTTATAGCACACACACTACTTTATCCTTATGTAGTAGAATAAAGCAACAAAAGAAATTGGATTTCTGTATGGTTTAGGTGACTAGTTTCTTTTTATTTCCCTTTGGTTTTAGAGCCAACCCCAATGGTTGTGTGCTTTGGAGTCACTCTGAGTGCCTGGCAAACTCCTTTCCACTCTTCTATCTCTCAAACCTTGGTAATTTCATTCTAATGCAAATAAATGTTAATAATCCTTTGACTCTTGGGCCAGAGAATATAAAGCCATTTTCTTGGGGGTGTGTTATTTACTGCTCTTAGAAAAGGCTTGAAGATAAAAGGCAGAAATGAATATGAGGAAACCCAGAAACTTTCTTTAAACCATGTTTTATGTTCTCTATGTGTTCAAAAACAACCCAAAATAATTATATTGTACATGAAGGTAAATGGTAAGAATATCATTATTATGATCATCTCTGTCTGTTCCTTGAATTTCACTGCATCAAATGTCATTGGGTTATAGTCAACCATTCTGAAGGTAATTGTTGTCCAGACAAGTCTGATGGGAAGTGGGCAGTGAACAATGGTGGAAGGAAACAGAAGGTGGAGACTGTAGTGCTAGAATGCCTTATGCACGAAACCTTACCATTAACAGTTTTGTAAACCATGCTATCTTAAATATAATCTATTGAAAAATAGTAGTTCATTACTGGCACATACAATTATGAGCCAATATGCAGTGCTATGTATAATTGATCTTTCTTATCAATATTTAATATCCTTCTATCTTTGAATGTTGCATATTTGACAATTCACAAAACATGATGGAAAATTCAATTCAAATGATTAAGTACTTGAAAATTTCAGCTAATCACTTTTTAAAATTTAATGATGCCAACTTATTATTTAGTAAAATTATACACACACACACACACACACACACACACACACACACACGTATAAACTCCCAGGGGGTGGCTGGGGGAAGAGGCCCCAGCGGCTCTTCCCCTTACCGCCCATGGGTTTTTGGAGGCCTCCAGGCTGCTCCCTCAGCCAGGGCCAATTAGGCCCCTGGGCAGATGGCGGAGGAAATGAGGGCCAAGCCAGTTAGTAGATCAGATGCCATTTATCCCAGTCTCCCCACGCTCCTGTTCCAGTCTCTCTGAGCCTCCTATTCTAGTCTCACAGTGCTCCTCATTCCTTTCTCCTCCTGTCTCTCCCACTCATCTCTCCACTCTCCATCTTGCAGCCTGGGCTCTCTCTCTCCACGTGCCTGCTCCTCTTTCTTCTATATTCTTCTCCCTCTGTCCTCCTTGCTAGTCTCTGGGCACTCCATCTTGCCGCCCTGCTCTCTCTCCTCTCTCCAAGTCTCCTGTTTCTCCAACTCCCCCACACTCTGGGAAGACACTGCAACCATTCAGGTAGCCAAATCAAATAAGAAAGCCCTTTTTGACTCCTGATGGCCCATGGGCAAAATACTTCTTAAGGTGTTTTTCTTTCCTCATTCCAATAACTCAATCAACATCTTAATACTAATTTTTTCTGTATGGACACAGCAAGAGATACATTGAGGCTTGTAGGGCAGTTCTCCTTAGGAACATCTTGCCACAAACTCGGACTGCAGTGCTCAGGCCAGATTAATCATTCCTAACCCTAGCAGAGTCTGAATCTAGTTATTACTTTTTGGATCATGACAGCATTTGTCCATGACCAAGCTCTTAACTTATAGTTAAGCTTTAGGCACCTTGGCCAAGGTAGCACATAGCTTACCACTTCTCCTGGTTCCATCCAGTCCCTCGTCAGGACCCTGCCTTTGGAGTTGTTAGGAAGGCAGCTGAGGTTTAGGTCAAGAGAACAGATGACCAGTCTAATAACTGAGAGTCAATAAATTCCCATGTTACAAAGGCATTGCATATACTGACTTCTGTCCATACAAAAAGGATATCGCTCTGAATAAACTATACAAAGGACTTAAGAAGAAGAGAAAAACAATATTTACAAGTCAACGGAGCACAAAGAAAGAAGTTACAAATAAACACAGAGCAATGGGAGCACTGTGATGGGAGCAACCCAATAAACCTATACTACCTGAGGCTATGCAAGAAGGACAAAACAATGTTATACTACAATATATATTATAATGATTCTCTTAAACCAGAAAAGATTCCAAGGTTTAGTAGAAACACTTAAAAGTGATATGTTTTATATAAACATTCTTTTAAATTGAATAATAAATATCTATTCCCTTAGTTATACAGAAATTTAATAAAAATTTTGGAAATGGTAAAAGATTTACTGTTAGAAACTAGACTTAAACGAGTTAATTCTTGTTCAGAAAGTAGGTATAATATTTTACGTACACTTCTATTTGTAAGGTAACTTTTAAATCGAACTTTCTGCAAAATAACATATTTTTGCTTTGCAATAAAATAATTTAATGTCAAATTCATGATTCTTTTAGTTTAGATTTCAGAGAACTTATCTGCATTCAAAATGGAAAATAAAAGCTGCAGTTTTACTGATCTCAGTGCACACATTCATATACAAATACACACACAGATAAAGGTAAAGGCCCTCCCGTTGATCATCGATTTGCTCCAGCGGGCCCAGTAACGTCTCCATTAGAGACTTTGTTGTTACTGTGTCTGGCATATCGAATACTCTCGGTAGCTTGCTGGGCTCTCCGAGAGGGGCGGAGGAATCGAACTCGGGTCGGCCATGTTGGATGCGTGCAAGGCAGACGCCCTACCCACTGTGCTATCGCTCCAGCCCAATATATATGTATATATATACTCATTAATAATTATCCAAAAATTTAATTTTAGAAAAATGCAGCTCTTCTAATAAAATGTTTATGACTCCACTCAGTTACATGATCACTTAATCACTTAAATTCCCGTTAGTCGTCGATTTCCTCGAGCAGGTGCCAGTAACGTCTCCATTTGTCCCTGTCGCATGCTAGTGTAGCCCAATGGCATCTGTTCGCTCCGGGAACATGAAGGGCCTCAAACCGATCGTTCATGATCTTGACGAAGAAGTCTGACCATCTGGTAGGTCGGTGCCCACGCGTCTTTCGACATCCCGTGGAATTCAGTCGGTAACAGCTCTAGTCCAGCAGTCGTCTTTAAATCTCATTACGTGACCAGCCCATCTGATTTTCGACACCTTGGCAAATGAGACAGCGTCCCTGATTCTTGATCGTCGACGGATGTCAGAACTCCGGATTCTTTCTCTCATTTGAGTGAAACGTGATATTCCAAGCATAGCTCTTTCTATTCTTCTTTCGGAGACCTGAATAGCATTCTCATCTTGTTTGCGTAGGGCCCAGGTCTCTGAGGCATATGTTAATGCAGGAAGAACAGTGGAATCAAAGAGATGTGCCCAGAGCCGGAGGTTCTTCGTCCTCTTAGCTATTTCTTCGACGTTCTTGAAGGTGTTCCAAGCCGCTCTCTTCCTCCTGCGCAGCTCGGGTGCCAGGTCATTTGTCATGATTCTATACTTACTAAAATTTTACTTTTGTCGTCATGTACAGCAAAATCTTCATTGGGGTTGGTATTCATTTCAAAGGTAACTATGTGACCACCAGGGTCAGCATTGTCATTTAGAAAGGCACCTCTAAACAATAAGTTTTTTAGAATCACTTAATTGTTCCATTATGAATTAAATGTCATAACATTTAGTAATATAATAACATAATCTTCCATGTGATCTGAGTAGATATATGTAGAAAATATATAAATAATCACTAAATTTAAAACGAGGTTCTAATCTTACTTGCACACTTTATTTTGTGCTTATTGGCACAAAGGCACCAAAGCCCATCAGAAATTATTACTATAAACTTTATAGATAAACAATATATAAATGTAACATTTATATTGAATAACATAAAAAGTAAGCATGTGTTCTGGAGTTACACTTTTTATGCTAGAATATTATCTATAAATATTAAATAGGTGTGAAGTCTTGGGGGGCATTCCTGGTTCTTTAAAATATTCAATGAAATAGGGAAAATAATAAAACAACTAAGTCCATTTGATAATGACATGGACAACTATTCATTCAACAGTTCAACAACTGATTGAACCAGTTTGTTAGAAGCTGAAAAATGCTACTTTTATAAATACTAAAAAGTATGATTGTTGGAGGTCAGATTTAAAGTTGTTTATCTCAAATATAGGTTACATATAGAGAAAAACATAAACTGCTCTTTAAAATGAAAAAAAATTTCAAAGAGTGTTTTGAATTTCAAATTAGGTAAGGAAAAAGATAATCTGTCGATGACCAATAAAAATGTTTCATTTCACATAAATTTTCCAAAATCAAGATTAAGTAGTCAAACAAAAAACTTTTAAAATAGCTAGATTCAATAAACATTAGAGAAAGTCACCAGTATTTGGGTAACTGTCAATTCTGATTCACATAAAAACAGATAGAGGATTCAAATAAATAAAATTTCTGTTTTCTAGTCATATTTGACATAAAATTTTATACATTATAATTTTAAGATCCAAAGAAATAGTACTCTTGGTAAGTTACCTGGGTTTGATTCCAAGTACTGCCATAATTTCCAAGCCCAGCAGGGAGAAATACCTGAGCAAAGCTGGGTGCACACTATCCCCTGTCTCATATCCCCAATACATAATATCTATACAAAGTATACATACTTATATATTGTTAGATATCAATTTTAATAGACACTTATCTTATGCATTATAGAAAATTTCTCTGTAAACTCTTTGGATTTATTTTTAGAACAATCTTTACAAGGGTCTTTGCAAAGAAAAGGAATAGAAATCACTTTTCTAATTTCACCTCGATTCACCATCCTTCAGGGAAAGATATTGATGCTCTTTTAAATATGAAAGTCTGTGTCATAACGAAATAAACAACATTTAAAAGTGCAAAGATGTTTTTTATTACCAGATGAACCAACAGGTATTGGAATACTATAGTAAAAGCTATTCATTTGGGGGAAAAGCACACAGTAAATAGTCTGTGTTTGCCTTCAGCATTGGTTATATCAAACTGGAATAATGTCTCTGAAAATTTAAAATCTTTTAATGCATAGAAATGACCACAGAGGAACCATTTTTCTTGCCATGAAAGCTAAGCTGTCTGTTGCCTTGAGGGAAAAAAATAATGAATTTGGAAAGTGACATTCATATTTTAAATATTGCCAGGCTTGGTGATTTGTTTTTTATTTGTTATGTTTTCATGTAACTTGGAAGAAACTAGAAATGAATACTGATTAGAAATTTAATCAAAGAGTAATGAATCCTTTTTTGCCCTTTTAAAACCAATATTATCACACTTTTTTTCTGAGTCCATAATTCTAAATAAAGGTTAATGAAATTAGGACTGTGATGAAGATTCACAAATGGCTTTTTTAAAATAAATGTGCCTAAGATATGCCAAGATACTATGAGAGGAGTGTTTTTCAAAACAATTTTAGGTTGCAAGATAGCTTACAATAGAGAAAACTAAACATATAGAAAACTCAATGATGTAATTTTATGATCTGATTATTGAATATATAGTTTAACTTTAACCAGATAAAACATTTTCTCTTATTCTATGACTGAAACCCAATTATGAATAACTTTTTAACTGTGTATGTTACAGTGATTTAATTTTGAAAAAAATAAAGAGCAACAATATAAATGAATTTAATTCAATGTCTTAAAAAGCATTTCTCTTAGAGGATTATCATATTTATTTCTTACTAAAGCAATATCTACCTATCTATCTATACAGAGAGGGAGGGAGAGAGGCATTGGTGTGGTCTAAAATCTGATTGTTAGGTTATGAGAAAATAGGGATTAATGTGTCACTTCTGCCTTTCATAAACCTACGGTCTAATCTTTAGAGCATATGCATTTATATTACAGGGATTATCTCAAATCTGAGGAGACCATATAGCTATGAACACTAAATCAGCATTTATGCTTTTACATAATCTTTAAAAAGAAAAATAACATTTGTGTCCAAGATTTAACTTATCATCTTAAATTCTTCCCCAAAGGAATCGGTAGCCACTTGATGATTCTAGTGTATGATCATGTTTATGAAAATAACATGCTACAGCATCAGAGTGTCAAAGGTATTAATGATGACTTGGCATCTTTTCTCTCAGGTAATAATCCATCAGTTCCTTCTTACCTACAATGACCCCTGATCCTTGGGTTTTTATTCATTGTGCTACAAGTTCTATTTTCTCCTACCTTTCTCAGCCTCTCTAGTGTATTCAGTGTTTGCTGATTTGCTCTCTTGTTCATTGTTCATTTTCCAAGATATTTCTTTCCTTGTTTGACTTTGTTTGGGAGCCACGCCTAGCACCTCTCAGGGCTTACCCCTGGCTGTCTGCTCTGGGATCACTGCTTCAGAGCTTCTGGGGCTGTTTGCAGTGTCAGGAAACAAACCCAGTTTATTTAGTAAATTGAAAATTGTTAAACTGCTTAAAAGTTTTCGTCACCTTCTTTAAGAAATACCTGGAAAGACCAGAAAGAAAGAGCAATGGACAGCGGGAAGGTGTTTGCTCTGCACACAGCCAATCTGACCGACCCAGGTTCGATTCCTCTGTCCCTCTCGGAGAGCCCGACAAGCTACCGAGAGTATTTCACCTGCATGGCAGAGCCTGGCAAGTTTCCTGTGATGTATTCAATATGCTAAACACAGTAACAACAAGTCTCACAATGGAGACGTTACTGGGCCTGCTTGAACAAATCGATGAACAAAGGGAAGACAGTGCAGTGCTACATATATATTTATAATCATGCACACTATATTCTATATAATGGTATAATGTAATGTTATTTCAGTAAGAATTGTTTTCAAATAATAAAATATGCAAATGTCTGTTACATATCTTATTTAACTTAAGATGGTGTGCGTATATCCTCAAAGTTAGAAAAATTCTTTCCTCACATTATGAGTAACAAACATCAGAGATAATAAAACCTAAGAACTGTTTAACAGAACTAGATTTACCAAGCGTGTGTGGCAGGTGGGTATTACAAAGAAAACAGACACTTTGGTGGGCAATACGGGGTTGAAAATTAAAAGAAAGACTCTGAAGACAGTTTTTGTCTTCCACAACTGAATGTAATAGCTTATTAACCCAGTGTAAAATTGATTTCTAATCATAAGTATGCAATGAGATTTTATGTAGTTAAAGTTCTTCTTAACTGTCAGTTTTTTTTTCATTTTTGGGGTGGTCCTTCAGCAGTTCTCAATGGGTACTGGAGATGGTCACTCTTGGAGATGTAGCGGTGAAAAATTACTTTAACTCTGCAGTGCTGAGGACCTCCAGGTTCACCCTGGAAGAACTTGAGTGTTTGAAGATTATTTATAATTAGGAGACTATACACCCATTCATGGGAGTAGCATTTCCTCTTTTCTGCAAAGAATGGAAATTATAGTGATTATTACATTAAGTTTATTATTACATTGAGTAGCACTCCCAAAAATTAGACAAAAAGAGTTGTTAAAAAGTGTCTAAATCTAGTAAATCTACTTAGTGATTTATTTTTCTTTTTTGCATCACACCCGGCATTGTTCAGAGTTACTTTGTACTCAGAGTTTTTGTACTCAGAAATTATTTCTGGTGATGCTCGGGGAATCATAGGATGCTGGGAATGCAATCTGGATAAACCATATGCAAGGCAAATGCCCTACCCACTGTGCTATCAGTACAGCCCCTATTTAGTGATTTAAAAAAATAATCATATGTTCTATTTATGGAGTTCCCATTTATTTTTGGTATCTAGAGGTTCAGGTTGGCGGGGTGCGCGGTATTTGGCACGAGCTTGGCTTTGGCCAGGCTGGAAGCTGGAACCACCATGGTCTGCTGCTGGATCGATAGCACAGCGTGTGTAGGGCATTTGCTTTGTATGTGGCCAACCCGGGTTCAATTCCTCTGTTCCTCTCAGAGAGCCCTGCAAGCTTCCAAGAGTGTCCCGCCTGCACAGCAGAGCATGGCTAGCTCCCCATAGTGTATTGGATATGCCCAAAACAGTAATAACGAGTCTCACAATGGAGACGTTACTGGTGCCTGCTTGAGCAAATTGATGAACAATGGGATGACAGTGCTACAGTGCTACTACATTAAATAATTATTCTGAGTAATTAACCTGATTCCATAATTATCCCCTCTAAATTTCTATTGTAACTTTATTTTACTGATTTTCTGGTTGTGGTTTTGGCCTTTTTCTGTTTGACTCACTATTTTGTTAGCCTATTTTATGATGAAGACTTTGTTTTTAAGTGGTGATATCTGGCTTTCAAATAATGTGGGCTGTTTACCATTGTTTTGATTTGGGGAGTACACCCAGTAGTGCTCTGGACTAGTAGTGATCACTCCAGGTGAGGGAACTAATGTGATGTCAAGGTTGAAACCCCAGTTAGCCAAGTGCAAGACAAGAGCCCTACCTGCTATCCTCTCCTCAATTCCTCATTAGAGGCTTTGATGTAAAGTAGATAAAATATTATTAGATACAGTGGTGCTACGTACAGGAAACAAAAACACTGGGCTAGACAGTAAAGTAAGGAAGGATCAACTCTACTTTATTAACTCCTGCAAACTCTTCTTTATCTACCTGTGCAGGGTCAAATGGCCAAAGTAAGCAATTTAAAGTAATTTCTCTTACTGTCCTGAAACTGATATGCAGAATAAATTATATGTAGAATTGATATGTAACTCTTGTCTTCCTTTTTTATTCTAAAATTTAGAAAGCAATTAAAATGGCAAAAAAGTTTACATCAAAGAACTGAAATTTTTTCTACAAAGAATGAGGCAGAAACCTAATACAAGCTCCAAAGAGTGTCTAAATATTGGTATTTTTAAATTTTGGGAGAAGGGGTAAAGAAGATGAATTGGGGAAAATTAAATAGCATCTTAGCAAGCTTAAGTTCTTCCTGACTATACATAATTTGTTACTCATTGTATTTCTTAGAGTAAAGGTTTTTAATTCAAATGACTTCTCAAATCATTTGATGATTTCTTAAAACAATTTTGTGTTTTTCAGCTCCAAAAATATTTAGCCTAGCAAAAGCTAGACCGTTAGCATGATTTCCAAAATATGGCTGCTGGTTTCATTTTTCAAAGACTCCACAAATGCGAACTTTTCACATTCTATATAAGCCATCTTGTTCCCTTATTCTTTTTAACAAAACTCCTAAATAGCATTCCTATTCCCAGATATTCTCCATATACTGAAGCCTCTCTGACACAAGGGGTAGGTATAAGGGTGAGTTAGCTAGGAGTTATCTAGAAGCCAAGGTGAATAGGATAGGTTGGTTTGGGGAATATAAGATGTGGGGGATTCCAAATTGATCCTAAACTCTTTCAGAAACTTGCTATTTTAATAGTATGTCTTTAGCCTTATCATACCTTAATTATATAAAGAGACTTGCATAGGTATTTGTGGTTATATAAGTATATATATAAGTTATATAAGTGTCTACCCAATTTCTAATGAATTTCCTCACACACTATCTTACAAAATTGAATTTGTTTTAGGTCATCATGTTGTTCACCATTTCCAGTCAGTAATAATACAGGCCTCACACCAATGCATTAGAAGATCATCTTGTTCCTATTGGGGTCTGTTTATCTTATTATTCATTGTTTCCCCAGGACTTGCTCCAAGTTAAGTATTTGATAAATATAGTAGATTAATTAACACACTCAAGTATCACCTAGACATCTCCAGTCCCTGGCTTCTGTAGTTTACTTGCTTATTACGGCATATTACATTTTAATTATGGTGTTTTTAAAAATGAATCATGATCGTGTGGACCAACTCATAAAGGCCTACCAAATGCAGAATTCCTGTTGATGATTCAAATGTTTTTAAAAAAATGTTTTAACCTTGTGCTGTCCTGGGACTCAAAAGATGCAAGACAGGAGCTTTTCAAGGTGATGCGAGGCCCAAACTGATAGTGGCTCCAAACTACTGTTGCATTCAGTAAGGAGCTAATACACTGCAGGTTAGAAAGTTAGTGAGTGTGGTCTCCAAGTAGCAGGAGCCAGTTAATCTCCCCCATCATAGCTCATAAGAAGCACAAATTAGTCTCTTATCTGGAACTCATTAGGGCAACCTGACCACCCCAATCATATTAGGTCTACAGTTGAAACTCCAAACAACATTGTCCCTCAAAAGACTAAAGCAACCATGAGCTCAAGAGTCCAAACTGCAAAGGTAATAATGATAAAGCAACACAGAAACCTACCAGGCTAAGTGACAAAAGCCACTATCCCAGATGACCCAATCAGTAATAGTGAGCTAACTAAAGTCTCCAACAAAGAAATTAGGAGGGATCTTTTATTCATAAGGAGCTCAAAGAAAAAAATGGAATGCACCATGAAAAAAAATGTGAGCATATGAGAACAGAAATTAGGAAAATGCAAACATAAATACAAACAGAAATGTCAGATCTGAAAAACTTGGTAGGTGAAATGAAAAACTCACTGGAAGGCCTAGCCATCAGAGTAACAGCTGCTGAGAACAGAATCAGTGAGTTCCAATATGAAGTACAGGGAATCTCCAGACAACAACAAAAGATAGAAAAGAGCCTCAAAGTAACAGATGACAAGAGAACATTTGGATGAATTTAATAACAACATAAGAATCACTGTGGTATTAGATTGACAGTGGAAAACCCTGGTGAGATCATCATTGTCAATGTCATCATTGCTGAAAAGTTCTGAGAGCTGAAGATTGGAGGCAGCCAAATCTAGGACGCCTGAAAGGTATCAGCTAAAAGAAATCCAAAAAAAAAATACCCCAAGATAAAACCTAATCAGAATGACAAAAATCACAGATAGAGATAGGAAAGATAGAATAATGAAAGCAGCAAGAACAAAGAA
Source organism: Sorex fumeus (assembly GCF_029834395.1). NCBI lineage: Eukaryota > Metazoa > Chordata > Mammalia > Eulipotyphla > Soricidae > Sorex > Sorex fumeus. Next base: position 7,921,720 of record NW_026606067.1, on the reverse strand, counting down.
GGAAATAACTCACAAAGGAACATTCCTTAAGACTTAAGAGCAGACTCCCCAGATGAAAACCTCCAGGCCTGAAAACAAAGGGTGGGACATGGTGAAAAGCTTAATTAAAGGAATGCCTCACCAAGAATAAGATACCCAGCTATACAGTCATTCATACTGAAAAAACAATATACAGCTTCACAGATAAATAAAAAATGAGAAACTTCATAGACTCAAAACCACTGTTACAAGAAGGACTAAATTTAAAAATAATTTTACAAGCAAACAACACCCTCAAAAATGCTGGGGTGGTCATACCATAGTATTGGACCACATTGACTTCAGGCTAAAGCAGGTTATAGAGAGTGAAAGTCATTTCTTAATGAACAAGGGTTATGTACATCAGGAAGAACTCACACTCCTAAATGCATATGCACCTAATGAGGGACCAGCAAAATACTTAAAACAACTGCTAATAGACTTGAAGAAAGACATTGATAGCAACACAATAGTAGTTGGCAATTTCAATACAGCTTTGTCACTTTTCAATATATCAACCAGACTAAAGCTCAGCAAGAAAATACTTTATTTGAGGGAAGAAATAAAAGAGTTGTTTAGTGGATCTATCTATCTATCTATCTATCTATCTATCTATCTATCTATCATCTATCTATGAGTATGTGTTTGTGCATGTTTTTGTGTGTATGTTTATACCCAAAGGTGGGTATAAAATTTTCTCCAGTGTACATGGGGCATTCTCCAGGAAAAATACATGCTGGACCACAAAGCGTATCTCTATAAAATTATGAGAATAGAAATTGTATCAACTATCTTTTCAAACCACGATGCACTAAATATAGAAGTGAATCACACACAGAAATGAGAGTCAAGTCAAACACATAAAAACTTAAAAGCTCATTAATGAGCAACCATTGCAGGTTGGCATAATATTGGAAATAAAAGAGGAATTCAAAAGATTCCTGGAAATAAATGAGAATGAGAACACAAGCTACCAGAACTAGTGGGACACAGCAAAAGAAATGTTAAGAGGAGACTTTACAGTTCTGCAAGCACTCAGTAGGCAGGAAAAAAGGGCCCACATAAATAATTCAACCTCAAATCTTGGAAAATGGCCAAAAAAGGAACTCAAACCAGAAAGGAGAAAAGAAGTAATAAAACTTAAAAGCAAAAATCCAACCCCCCCCCCAAAAAAAAAAAACAGCCCAAAGATCAATGAAGGGGCTGGAGCGATAGCATAATAGAGTAGGGCATTTGCCTTGCACACAGCCAACCCAGGTTCGATCCCCGGCATTTCATATGGTCCCCCAGCACTGCTAGGAGTAATTCCTGAGTGAAGAACCAGGAGTAACCCCTGAACATCTCTGGGTATGACCTAAAAAAAAAGATCAATGAAATCAAAAAGTGGTTCTTTGAGAAAGTGAGTAAGACTGATAAACTACTAGCAAGTCTCACAAAGAAATACATAGAGAATATTAATAAACTGTATCAGAAATGAAAAAAGGGAACTACACAACAGAAACAGCAGAATTCCATAGGATCATCAAAGATTGACAATCTTTATGCCATGGAACAAGAGAACCTTGAAGAAATGGTTAAATTCTTGGATTCCGATATCCTCCCAAGGGTGAATCAAGAAGATTTGGGATACTTGAATACACCTATCACCATTGAGGAAATTGAAATGAGAATCAAAAGTCATCCCCAAAACAAAAGCCCAGGCATAGATAGATTCAGCAGTAAATTTTTTCAAACATTTAAAGAAGACTTACTACAATAGTAAAGGCCCTCCCGTTGATCATCGATTTGCTCGAGCGGGCCCAGTAACGTCTCCATTGGAGACTTTGTTGTTACTGTGTCTGGCATATCGAATACTCTCGGTAGCTTGCCGGGCTCTCCGAGAGGGGCAGAGGAATCGAACTCGGGTTGGCCATGTTGGCTGCGTGCAAGGCAGACGCCCTACCCGCTGTGCTATCACTCCAGCCCTTATAAAGAATGGAGACAGAGGAAGTTTTTGATTACTTCTTTTTCCCTATTTATTTATTTTTGTTTGGGGACCACAATCAATGGTGCCCAGGACTTTCTTCTGGCTTTGTGCTTAGGGATCATTTTTTTTTCTTTTTTTTTTTTTTTTTTGCTTTTTGGATCACACCTGGCGATGCACAGGGGTTACTCCTGGCTCTGCACTCAGTAGTTACTCCTGATGGTGCTCAGGGGACCATATGGGATGCTGGGAATCGAACCTGGGTTGGCTGTGTGTAAGGCAAACGCCCTACCCGCTGTGCTATCTCTCCAGCCCCCTACAATACTTCTTAAAATTTTTCCATAAAATAGAAGAAGCAAAAATACTCCCAGTTTCTATGAAACAAATATCACCCTGATACCCAAAGCAGACAGAGGTACCACCAAAAAAAAGAGAGAAACTTATAGATCAATATTCCTGATGAACACAGATGCTTCAACAAAATGCTTGCAGATAGAATTGTATAATTTATCAAAAAGATCTTACACCAAAACCAAGTAGGATTTACTCCATGGAAGCCAGGATGTTATAACATTTGCAAGTCAATCAACATAATAAATTATATCAATCACTGTATCACTGTCATCCCATTGTTCATCAATTTCCTCGAGCAGGCACAAGTAACGTCTCTATTCACCCTAGCCCTGAGATTTTAGCAACTGCCACTTTGGAGTCTCTTTCAGGATCAGGGGAATGAGACCTATTATGGTTACTGGATTTTAGCATATTGAATACACTACAGGGAGTTTTCCAGACTCTGCTGTGCAGGCAGGATATCTCAGCAGCCTGCTGGAATCTCCGAGAGTGAGAACTAGACAATAAGATGTTGCTTCCAGGAACTTGGTTTTATAGTCTCTGGATCTTGGCTGTTGATGGGATTACACAGCACCAGGGGGGAGTTGGTGGGTGTAACTGTCTAGCTACTGGAAGATGGGGGATCTGGGTGAAGGAGGCCCAGTCTTGTTCCGAGCAGGCTTGGAGATCTCAGCCACAGGTCCCACACGCCTGGGTTCCTCTTCCAGTTCCTTCATCTGTGAGGCTCATCTGAGTGTGTGGAGAGTGGTCTTAAGCATGTCTGTGGCTGAGTTCCAGGGTTTTCAGCTGCTGGGGATCTGCTCCGGGTGGGGAGTAAAACTCAACTTGTCCCCCTCGAAGGGACCCCAGTGAGGACAGTCAGGTGCGGGGACAGGAGACTCTGCTATATCAATAAAAAATGAAAACCATATGGTAATATCAATTAGAGGGAGAGAAAGTATTTGACAAGATACAGTACCCATTCATTTTTTAAAGGCTCTCAACAAAATGGAAGTTGAAGGAACTTTCCTCAATATAGTCAAAGCCGCCTAGCACACCACAGAAACAACTATTCTGGATGGGGAAAAATTAAAGGCCTTCCCCCTAAGATCAGGCATAAGACTAGGTTACCCACTCTCACTACTTCTATTCAATATAGTGCTAGAAATACTTTCCATAGCAGTTAGGCAAGAAAAGGTTATCAAGGGCACCCAGATAAGAAATGAAGAAGTCAAGTTCTCACTAATTGCAGAAGATATGATACTATACTGAGAGAATCTCAAAGAATGTACAAAAAAAGACAGAAAAACTTCTTAGAAACAATACATTTGTATAACAAGTGGTAGGTTACAAAATCAATACCCAAAAGTCCATGGCTTTCCTATTTACAAATGATGAAAGAGAAGAGATAGAAAAATAATCCCGGACTTCATAATTATGCCTTGGAAAATCAAATACATAATCAGTTTACCTAAAGAGGTGAAGGACTGATACAAAGAAAACTACAAAAAACTACTTTTAGAAACAAAAGAGGACATGAGAAAATGGAAACACATCCCCTAATCATATTATGAATTAGGATTATTGACATAGTCAATATGGCAATACTTCCAAAATCATTATAAAGATTCATTGCAGTCAATTTAAGGATACTCATAATACGTTTTCAAAGAAATTGATCAAACACTCATTAAATTCATATAAAACAATAAACCCCCACAAATAGCTAGAGCAATCCTTGGTAAAAAGAATTTGGGAGGCATCACCTGCCACAACTTCAAACTGTACTACAAAGTGGTGGTAATTAAAACAGCATGGTATTGAAATAAATACAGACGCATAGATCAGTGGAACAGAGTTGAATACAATGATATTGACTCTTAAACTTATGATCACCTAATCTTTGATAAAGAAGCAAGAAATATGAAATGGAGCGAGGAAAGTCTCTTCGACAATTGTTGCTGGGAAAACTTAGCTACGTGGGAAAAAATGAACCCAGAACACTTTCTAATATCCAGCACAAAAGTCAGATAAAAAATTTTTTAAGGACCTCAATATCAGACTTGAATCCATAAGGTCATAGAGGAAAATGTGAGAAGGCATTTAGGATAGAAAAGAGACCACCATGACAAAGATAGTTGGAAGTGATCACTCTGGATGAGAACTGTGTGCTGAAGGTAAGTATAGGAAAAAACAGGATAACCTCTCAGTATTGGTATTGCAAACCATACTGCCAAAAGGAGAGAAAGAGAGAGAGAGAGAGAGAGAGAGAGAGAGAGAGAGAGAGAGAGAGAGAGAGAGAGAAAACGGGGGGAAGGTCGTGGGAGGGAAAATGCCTGTCTGCCTGCCATAAATACAGCCTAGGGAGAACCCAGGAATATATATTGGCTGGTGGGAAATGTATACTGGTGGAGAAATGGGTGTTGGAACATTATTCAACTGAAACCAGATCATAAACAGCTTTGTAACTGTGTATCTCATGGTGATTCAATTTGAAAAAAAAATGTATCAACCTATTAAGTTTAAATTTACTATACACTGTGGTTAAGCTTCTTTATCCATCAGAAGGGCTGGAGCGATAGCACAGCGGTAGGGCGTTTGCCTTACAAGCGGCCAACATGGCCGACCCGAGTTCGGTTCCTCTGCCCCTCTCAGAGAGCCCGGCAAGCTACCGAGAGTATCTCACCCGCACGGCAGAGCCTGGCAAGCTCCCCGTGACGTACTCGATATGCCAAACACAGTAACAAGTCTCATGATGGAGACGTTACTGGGCCTGCTCGAGCAAATCGATGAACAACGGGAGGACCATCCATCAGAAAATGTTGCTACTTTCAGCAGAGTTAGTACAGAATTGGAGAACCTGATTACATAGATATATTATACTCTGATGCAGACTTTAGACTTTCTGGAACATTGCTTCTTAAGTCCTGTCTGAGGTTTCATCCTCTCTACTCCAGTCCTGTTACAGAGAATTGTGCTGAGCAAATTGTTTATTACTCTCATGAGTTCAGACAGTTTAAAACAGGATTTTGGCTTGTCTTAATCTACAACTATGACCTTACCTGAATTGCTCTGCCAATTTTGGACCTTGTTCCACCCTTATTCCTGCATACCCAGTAAAAAGGTAATGTCCTCCAAATATGGCCCCTATGAATTCATATTCCTGCTCAGTACAGAGCAGTGTTTCATCTCTGTTGTGCTTTAGATTTTGGCACAACACTTAATTTATTTTCATATGCTTCTTTTTAAATCTATAAGCACATCTGAAACAGCAATAGCTCTTGTCATCTTTAGTCAAATTTGTTTACCTAGCTTGTTTCAATGTCTGTGGATTACAGAGGTATACAGAATGCAAAATTTTTGTTTTCCTAGCAAAACAACTTTTCTAGAAGAAAACCTAAACCTTTGATATGAAAAGTCAAACTTATTCAATATATTCACTTTGCTTTATGTAAAAAACCTATTTGGCTTTTATTGTGAAATATCATCATATACTAATTTATTCTGAGAGGCAATATAATGATACTATATTATATTGAGGCAATAAAATAAATGGGATCTGAAGCCACTTTAATCCTGATTCTTCCTCTTGTTACTAGTATAACCTAGGTTAGTTAACAATGTTTTATTAGCACTTACCTATAAAATAGAGATAATCAGAGTATCTGATTCTTATGGTTATTTCATTATATACATAAATATACAATACACATTATAGAAGTATTTCTGCATTTATTATTTGGAGTCATGCAAAACAATGAGAACAGTTATATTAATATTTAAAAAAATAATTGAATTGTAATATTTTATTTTAACAATGGAAGAAACCACCTGATTTACTTAAGTGTTTTTTCCAGCCCCTCTAACTAATGAACTATTATCCTAATGTTCAAATATGGCATAGGATGTTAAATTTTATCTACATTTCACTCAATTATTGATGCTTAGATTTATTTACATTTTTATGTTGAGTATAATTATTTCATTGTGAGTTCTCTTCAATAACTATAATTCTAAGCAATAAGAAATAGAGGTGGAGAGTGAGTGTATTTCCATTCAATCACTAGTGGAAGAAGTTGAAAAGCATAACTGCCTTTGACTTTAGTGGAAGCACCAAATCCTTTGGTTAGCTCTCTCAGTATTCTCTAATTAACAAACAGAGGTGTCTTGATCAATATCTTGATATTTATTCTTTGACCAACCAACAAATATTTCCAAGTACTAGCTAATACACCCTTTCACCATTTTAGTTCACAGGAAGCTGTGGTCAAAGTTTCTTCTAAATAATAAATGTATTCAGTCTCTCTTAGTCTATTAGTCAAATGATCCCATCAATGTGATCAAGAATTTAAATTTTAATAGTTATGCAATATGTTACAAACAGATGTCTTTATAATGGCACACCCCCAAAACAAAAAGACTTCAAAGAAGTTCTTCTCCTTTGTCCCCCAACCTGAGCTGCTCTTCTCCTCCCCATCCAGGTCAGTTTATCCACCGCTTCTCAAACCCGGGACTTGGATTTCTCCCTTCAAGCCCCCCAGGCATCCTCTCAGACATTGAGAGACAAAGCAGCTCTGACCCTCTGCCTCTTGCCCTTCATCCCACAACCTGAGCTGGTCTTCTCCCCACCCAGGTCAATTTATCTGCCGCTTCTCAAACCCAGGACTTGGATTTCTCCCTGCAAGCCCCCCAGTTATCCTCTCAGACTTTGGGAGGCAAAGCATTTCTGAGCCTCTACCTCTTCGTCCCCCAACCTCAGCTGGTCTTCTCCCCCACCCAGTCTTTACTCCTCCCCCACACACCAGGTTCCCATGGGGTGTGACCGCATTGGAAGTGGGCCTGGTTTCTGTAGAAGTGGGCGTGGCTTAATTTTCAGTGACCGGCCCCTCAAGTGGCCAAAAGTACTTTAGTCATACCAAAAAATCTACTCCCACACCTACCCAACATGAAGAAACAACACAAATCCCCACCACAGCGAGAAGACGGTGAAAAGAATCCAGAAACCTCAGTTTGTTCTATTCACCTAAGGGAACTCTCTGACAAAGAATTCAGATATGAAGTCTTGAGGATGTTCAATGAACTCAATGAAACAGTCAGACATATATGCAGTAAATTGAAAGAGGACATGAAAGAAAAAATGGATCACAAAATTGAGAAAATACAGGAAGAATGAGAGCAGAAATTGGAAAGTTACACTCAGAAATGTCACAAATCAAAGATTCCATAGATGAAATAAAAAAACTCAGCCTGTGCCCTCAAAAGTGGGATGACCACAGATGAGGAAAGAATCAGTGAGCTGGAAGATCAGCTGCACCAAGCCAACAGTCAACAACAAACAATGTCAAGGCACCTCAAAATAGCTCGAGAGAGAATCAGAGTCCTAAGAGACAATTCGAAGAGAAACATTAGAAACATTGGACAACCAGAAGCTCAGGAAAACAATCCCAGTGAAAAAGCCACAGTTAAAGAAATCATCGCTGAAAATTTTCCAGAGCTCCACAATGCAGCCATTCAGATTCAAGGAGCCCAAAGGGTGCGAGCTAAAAGACACCCTAACTAAAACACTCCAATACATATCATAGAGTGATCGATGCTGCCGATAGAGACACAATACTGCAAGCAGCAAGGTCACCATGAATCACCACATCCTCCCATTGTTCATCTATTTGCTCGAGCGGGCCCAGTAACGTCTTCGTTGGAGACTTTGTTGTTACTGTGTTTGGCATATCGAATACATCATGAGTAGCTTGCCAGGCTCTGCTGTGTAGGTGAGATACTATTGGTAGCTTGCCGGGCTCTCCGAGAGGGGCAAAGGAATCGAACTCGGGTCAGCAATGTTGGCTGCTTGCAAGGTAAATGCCCTACAGCTGTGCTATCGCTCCAAGCAGCAAGGTCCAAAAAGGAACTCACATACAAAGGAGCACCACTTAGAATCACAGCAGATCTATCAGAGGAAACCCTCCAAGCCAGAAGGCAGTGGCGAGATATAGTGAAAAAAACTCATTGAAATGAATGCTTAACCAAGAATGCTCTATCCGGCAAAACTCTCACTCAAATTCGAAGGAATGGTACACTATTTTCTATATAAATAGCAGCTCAGGAACTTCATAGACTCAAAATCAAACCTAAAACAAGGGCTAAAAGGGCTACTATAAGGCAAGACAAATCCTACAACCACAGCAGACCCTTACAAAAAGATGACACAAAACCCCATAACAGTAATCTCTCTCAATGTCAACGGTTTAAATTCACCATTTAAGAGAAACGGAGTGGCAAAATGGATTCAGAAATAGAAGCCAACATTCTGCTGCTTACAGGAAACTCATCTCAACAGTCAGAGCAAACACAGACTCAAAGTGAGTAGGATGCAAAACAATCTACAAGCAAACAGTTCCCTCAAAAAAGCTGGGGTGGCCATACTAGTATCCAACAACATTAATTTCATAATTAATTGAAATATATTAGAATGGACAGTGACGGTTATTTTCTCTTCATCAAAGAATACATACAACAGGAAGAAATCACACTCTTAAATTTATATGCACCTAATGAGGGAACAGCTAAATAAAACAGCTGCTAACAGATTTTAAGGAGGACATTGCTAGCAAAACAATAGTAGTTGGAGACTTCAAATCGCCTTATCACCTCTGGATATATAAACAAGAACAAAAGTCAGCAAGGAATCATTGTCTTTGAAAGAAGAAATAGAAGAGAAAGGGCTTATAGAACTAAACAGAGCTTTACACACCAAAAAGAAAGAATACACATTCTTCTCCAGTGTGCACAGTACATTTTCCATAATAGGCCATGTGCTAGGCCACAAAACATACCTCAATAGAATCAGGAAGATAGAAATGGTATCAACAATCTTTTCAGACCACAATGCCCTGAGGATATAAGTGAATCACACACAGACACGGAGAAACAAATCAGACACCTGGAAATTAAACAACTCAATGCTGAACAACGAGTGGGTCAGGAATGAAGTAAAGGACGAAATCAAAAGATACCTGGAAACAAATGAGAATGAAGACACGAGCTACCAGAACTTATGGGATGCAGCAAAAGCTGTATTAAGGGGAAAATTTATAGCTCTGCAAGCATTTCTCAGGACGGAATAAAGGATGTACATAAACAACTTGACTACACAGCTCAAGTCCTTAGAAAAGGACCAACAGAAAAAGCCCAAATCGGGAGAAGGATAGAGATCATAAAACTTAGAGCAGAAATCAATGACATGGAAACCAAAGAAACAATCTGAAAGATCAATGAAACAAAGAGCTGCTTTTTTTGAGAAAATAAACAAGATAGACAAACCACTAGGAACACTCACAAAGGAACAGAGAAAGCAAACCCTAGTAAACTGAATCAGAAATGAGAAGGCAGATATTACAAGAGAAACCAAAGAAATTCAAAACATCATCAGAGAATACTTTGAAAGTCTGTATGCCACAAAACAAGAGAACCTACAAGAAATGAATAAATTCCTGGATTCCTATCATCTCCCAAAGCTGAATCAAGAAGATCTAGAGTACCTGAATAGAACTATTAACATCAAAGAAATTGAAACTGCAACCAAAAGTCTTCCCAAAAACATTAAGCCCAGATCCAGATGGATTCACTAGAGAATTTTTCCAAACATTTAAAGAGGACATCGTGCCAGTTCTTCTCAAGCTTATCCAGGAAATTGAAAAAAAACAGAAACTCTTCCAAACAGTTCTTATGAAGCCCATATCTCTCTGATACCAAAAGGAAACAAAGACACCACAAGAAAAGAAAACTACATGCTGATGTCCCTGATAAACATGGATGCAAAGATTCTCAACAAAATACTAGCAAATAGAATTTAACTACTCATCAAAGAGATCAGACATCATGACCAAGTAGGATTCATCCTGGGGATGCAAGGCTGGTTTAACACTCGGAAATCAATCAACATAATCAATCATATCAACAAAAGAAAAGATAAAAATCATATGATCATATCAATAGAAGCATAGAAAGCATTTGACAAGATCCAGCACCCGTTTATGATGAAAATCCTAGTCAAATTGGTGACAGAGGGGACTTTCCTCAATATAGTTAAAGCCATCTACCACATGCCTACAGCAAGCATCATCCTCAGTGGGGAAAAACTGAGATCCTTCCCTCTAAGATCAGGGATGACACAAGGATGTCCACCCTATCCACTGCTGTTCAATATAGTACTAGAAGTACTTGCAATAGCGATTAGGCAAGAAAAAGATATTAAGGGCATCCAGATAGGAAAGGAAGAAATCAAGCTCTCACTATTCACGAATAATATGATATTATACTTAGAGAACCCTAAAACCTCTGCAAAGAAACTCCAAGAAACAATATGCTTGTATAGTTAAGTTGCAGGCTATAAAATCAATACCCAAAGTCCATGGCTTTCCTATATGCAAACAGTGAAAGAGAAGAAAGTGACATGAAGAAAACAATCCTGTTCACAATTGTGCCCCAAAATATCAAGTACCTAGGAATCAGCTTAACTTAGGAAGTAAAGGACTTGTACAAAGAAAACTTCAAAATGCTGCTTCAGGAAATAAAAGAGGACACGAGGAAATGGAAAAATATCCCCTATCATGGATCAAGAGAATTATCATTCTCAAAATGGCAATACTTCGCAAAGCACAGTACAAATTCAACACAATCTCTATTAGGATACCCATGACATTCTTCAAAGAAATGGAGCAAACACTCCTGAAATTTATATGGAACAATAAGCCCCCATGAATAGCTAAAGCAATTCTTGGGAAAAAGAAAATGGGAGGAATCAACCTCCCTAACTTCAAACTCTACTACAAAGCAGTAAAAATTAAAACAACATGTTACTGGAACAAAGTCAGAGCTGTAGACCAGTGGAACAGGGTTGATGAATATACTGACATCTCCCCCCAAGCCTACGACCATCTATTCTTCAACAAGGGGGCAAGTATAGTGAAGTGAAGCAAGGAAATCCTCTTTAACAAATTGTGCTGCAAAACTGGACGGACACATGCAAAAATAGTGGGCTCAGATCTCTGACAAAGGCCATGTACAAAAGTAAGATCAAAGTGGATTAAAGACCTCAAAATCAGACTGGAATCCATAAGGTACATTGAGGAAAAAGTTGGCAAAACCCTTCATGACATTGAAGCTATTGGTACCTTCAAAGATGTCATGACGCTGGCCAAGCTAATGAAAACAGAGATAGACAAACAGAGATAGACAAGCTTCTTAAACTAAGAAGCTTCTGCACCTCAAAAGAAAGTGACTAAAATACAAAGACAATCTACAGAATGGGAAAGGATATTAGCCGAATACACATCCGATCACTTAATCACTTATCACTTAACTTCCCGTTGGTCGTCGATTTGCTCGAGCAGGCGCCAGTAAAATCTACATTTGTCCCTGTCACGTGCTAGTGTAGCCCAATGGCCTCTGTTCGCTCCGGGAATATGAAGAGCCTCAAACCGATCGTTCATGATCTTGACGAAAAAGTCTGACCATCTGGTAGGTGGGCGGCCACGCGGTCTTTTGACATCCCGTGGAATCCAGTCGGTAACAGCTTTAGTCCAGCGGTCGTCTTTAAATCTCATTACGTGATCAGCCCATCTGATTTTTGACACCTTGGTAAATGAGACAGTGTTCCTGATTCTTCATCGTCGACGGATGTCGGAACTCTGGATTCATTCTCTCATTTGAGTGAAACGTGATATTCCAAGCATAGCTCTTTCTATTCTTCTTTGGGAGACCTGAATAGCGTTCTCATCTTGTTTGCATAGGGCCCAGGTCTCTGAGGCATATGTTAATGCAGGAAGAACAGTGGAATCAAAGAGATGTGCCAGGAGCCGGAGGTTCTTCGTCCTCTTAGCTATTTCTTCGATGTTCTTGAAGGCGTTCCAAACGGGTCTCTTCTTCCTGCGCAGCTCGGGTGCCAGGTCAGTTGTCATGATGACTTCTCAACCTAGGTACACATAGCTGTTGCATTTGGAGATGGATAAGAATTGTTCCTCGGAACATGCGATAAAAGAGGTGTCAGAGGCGTCAGTGTCCTTGTCAACACAAACTTGGCCATGAGCATTGATTCATTCGAATGCCTAACAACCTGAATCAGACGTTTACATTTGAATAGATGTGGGTCACTGCCTGCAGTTTCTATCTTCGTTGTGTACACACCAACATCTCATTATGATGAAAGAGAAATCGAGAAGTTCTACATGGAGCTGGAGAAGTTCTATAAAGAAGACCACACCTTCTACAAAATCATTGTGGGTGATTTTAATGCCAAGATAAGACCGAGAAGATCAGCTGAAGAACTTCACATTGGGACCCATGGCCTAGAAAGGAACCAACAGGGTGAGAGACTGTCTGAGTTCATCATGTCGACCAAGACCATCCATGGTAACTCACAGTTCCAGAAGGCAGAATCTAAATGTTGGACATGGGAGTCTCCCGGTGGACGATTCCACAACTAAATAGACCACATCATATTCAATCGACGGTTTTGCCTGACCGATGTCACTGTTGTCCCAAACTTTCGAACGGGATTGGACCACCGTCTCCTTCGTGCAAAATTCTACTTCACAGAGCGGGGAGAAAGGGCTGCAAAGTTCAAAAAGAGAACTCCCAGAACGACCACCAACTGGGAACTCTTTGGCATTATTGCGGCAACATGGGAAGATGCCATTGTTGACAATATTGACAAGGAATACTATCGACTGGTTCAGCACCTCCATGAATGTGCGAGGAACGCCAAGAGAGAGATAGCCACAAAAAATCGCCTGTCTTCGAAAACTCTTGAGCTAATTTGCCAGCGTGGTTTGGCGCATGCCTCAGGCAACCGCAAGCTAATGTCCAAGCTCGCAAAGCAGTGCAGAGATGCGATCAAGGAAGACCTCAAAGAAAGAAGAGCAGAAGTACTGGTAGATGCGGCAGAAGCTGGGAAAAGTATTCATAACGCCCGCCTGTCCTTCGCCAACTACAAGACCAAGATGACTGCCCTCCGTTGTCCTGATGGATCCACCACATCTTCCATAACGGCAATGGAGAAGATTATCCAAGACTTCTACTCAAATCTCTTCGATAGCCTTGTCCACTTGCCAACATATCAAATTCCACAGGATGGATATGTCGTTCCCAAAGTTCTCCCTTCCGAAATCCGACACGCCATTTCATCAGTAAAGAAACAAACAGCACCCGGCCCAGATAATGTCAGACCTGAACACCTGAAGAACCTGCCATCAGTACTCATCAATACACTGGCTCGGCTCTTCACTCGCTCCTTGTCTTAATGCAAAGTTCGGCCCCAATGGAAAACCAGCAGGACCGTACTACTGTTCAAGAAGGGAGACATCCATGACATTGGCAACTATCACCTGATCTGCCTATTGTCTGTCATCTACAAGTTGTTCACTCGAGTCATCCGAAATAGGATTGGCAGAACACTAGATGAAGGACAACCATGCGAGCTAACTGGGTTCCTCAAAGGATTCAGCACCATCGACCATATCCACACGATAACCAAGCTCATTGAGTTTTCTCGGAAGTTCAAGATGCCGCTCTGTTTAATGTTCATTTAAAGAAGGCCTTTGATTCTGTTGAGGCAGAAGCGGTCATTGAAGCCCTAGCCAATCAGGGCATTCAAGCCCAATACATCAAGATCCTCCGTGAGCTGTATTGCAGTTTCGCTGCCAGGATCTCACCATTCTACAAAGAAGTAATCACTGATGTCAAGAGAGGGGTTCGGCAGGGTGACACCATTTCGCCGAAACTCTTCAGTGCCACCCTCGAGAACATCATGCAACAACTGGAATGGGAATGAATGGGAGTGAAGATAGATGGTCGGAAACTACACCACCTCCGCTTTGCTGATGACATCATTCTAATAACACCAAACATCAGCCAAGTGGCACAAATGCTGGCCGACTTTGACCATGAGGGTGGAAATGTAGGACTACAGCTGAATCTTACGAAGACAATGTTTATGAGAAACAGCCTTGTTCCTGACGCTCCATTCGCTCTCAACGGAATGACATATCTGATAAAGCTTGATATCAAGGATGTACAAAGTACTGGTTGAACTCGACAAGAAAAACACAACCAACCCCATCAAAATATGGGGAGATGAATTGAATAGAAATTTTCTCAAAGAAGAAATCTGAATGGCTAAAAGGCACATGAGCAAATGCTCCACATCATTAATCTTCAGAGAGATGCAGATGAAAACCACAATGAGATATCATTTCACAACACAGAGACTGGCCCATATCTACAAGAACAAAAGCAATCGGTGCTGGCACGGATGTGGCGAGAAAGGGACCCCCCTTCACTGCTGGTGGGAATGCCGACTGGTTCAGTCCTTCTGGAAAACAGTATAGACGAGCCTCAAAAAATTAGAAATTGAGCTCCCATTTGACCCAGCAATACTTTTCCTTGGACTATATCCCAGAGAGGCCAAACAGTATAGTTGAAGTGACATCTGCACTTCTTTTTTCATTGCAACACTCTTTACAACAGCCAGAATCTGGAAAAAACCTGAGTGTCCTAAGAACAGCTGACTGGTTAAAGAAGCTTTGGTACATCTACACAATGGAGTACTATGTAGCTGTTAGAAAAGATGAAGTCATGAAATTTACATACAAGTGGTAATACATGGAAAGTATCATGTTAAGCGAAATGAATCAGAAAGAGAGGGATAGAAATAGGAATTTTGCATTCATCTAGGGAACATAAAGTAGCAAAATAGGAGACTAACACCCAAAAATGGCCGAGATTAGTACCAGGAATTTTGCTCCATGACTTGGCGGCCAGCCACACGTGCTAGGGGAAGTGGAAGCTCAGATAGAGAAGGGAGCATCAAATAAACGGTGTTGGGAGGATCCTCCCAGGATGGGAGAAGCATGCTGAAAGTAGACTATAGACCAAACATGATTCCCACTCAATGCTTCTTTTGCAAACCACAACACCCAGAAGGAGAGAGAGAACATAGGGGAATGCCCTTCCACTGAGGCAGGGTGGGATTGCGGAGATGGGGCTTCAGAGGCATATCGGGATCCTGGTGGTGGGAAATGGTCACTGGTGGAGGGTTGGGTATTTGATCACTGTATAACTGAAACACAAGCACAAAATTTGTAAATCTGCAACTGTACCTCATGTTGTCTCACTAATAAAAAAATTAATTAAAAAAGACTTTAAAGAAATATCATTTTATAATAAAAATAATAATAATAATAATCACAACTATATTTAAAATAAAGTTCTGTAAATTTCTTATCCATTTGAAATTAAAGAAGTGTCCAAGCAAAAACCTTTGGGGTCAATCAGGTATAATGCCATTTGTAAAATTTGAACAGATGAGTGGGAAAGGAAATACAATAGTTTCATATGAATTTAGTCACACTCAGTCCTTTATTAACTCAAATAAGCCAACTTATTTTATGTCTGGTTAGGTCAGTATAAATGCTACAACCATGATTTAAATGCAAAGAAAATCATTAGGGAAGAAGACTAAATTTCATAGTACCCGAACATAATGCTTCAATTTAAGTGTATTATAACACCATGCTTCAGGGAAAAGCTAATCGCTTTTGATTAACTCAGTGACTTCTGTACCACTAATAACAATGAGGTTTGTTGTTTTATATTATTGTTGTTCACAACTTTCTTTTCTTAGATAAAGATGATTTAAAGGACCCTAAAAGGCTTTCAAGTGAGAGTCAAATCACGTTTCATTTTGTCTTATAATTAGGAATTCAAAAACTATACAGTTCTAATTAAAATTAAGAAACATAAATGCAAAAATTGTCAAGCTTATTATTATAAGTATCATTTACTTATTTCTTTCCATAAATTGGCTTTATTGAAAGGTTTTTATCTTAAAGGAATATAAATAAACAGAAAGTTTTTTGCTGTATATTTGTGTTTTACAAGGTCATAGCTCTGGTGCCATCTAAAAATATTTGGCCATTATTTATTTAGCTGTTTTCAACTAGGCAAGCCATAATTCAATTAATGTTTGCATTTTTAAAAATAATTCTCAATTTTGAAATTCTTACCAAGGCTAACCTAAATGTGTATAACTTTAAAACCATTTTCAAAATAATGGTTTCAAAGAGACCCAATCCAAGATATTTTAGCTTTTGAATTACCACATGATTCTTCATAGGATATTTAAAATCTATTTCTAGACTATTTTTCAGCAAAATATCCAATATAAGACTAAATATGAGACCATAATTCCAATTGAAGGATTCTGCTGCTTTTAGAAATGTCATAACAAATATCATATTCAGTTTCTGTGTCTTACTTGCTATCTAGTTTGTGCATTATTCAGATTTTCTTAGTATGAATTACACTTTTTTTTCACTAAAAAACATATTTTTTTCCAGACTTACACATTTTTGTGCATGGGTTTCAATTATACAATGATCAAACACCCAACCCTCCAACAGTGCGCATTTTCCACCACCACGGATCCCAGTATCCCTCTCACCCTCCAGCCCCCATCCCACCCTGCCTCTGTGGCAGGGCATTTCCCTCTCTCTCCTTTTGAGTGCTGTGGTTTGCAAAAGAGGCATTGAGTGGCAATCATGTTCGGTCGATAGTCTACTTTCAGCATGCTTCTCCCATCCTGGGAGGATCCTCCCAACACCCTTTGTTTGGTGTTCCCTTCTCTTTCTGAGCTCCGTTTTCCCCTAACATGTGTGGTTGGCCTCCAAGTCATTGAGTAAAATTCCTGGTACTAATCTCTGCCATTCTTGGGTGTTAGTTTCCTATTTTGTTACTTTATGTTCCCCAGATGAATGCAATCTTTCTATGTCTATCCCTTTCTTTCTGAGTCATTTCGCTTAACATGATACTTTCCATGTAGTACCACTTGTATGTAAATTTCATGACTTCATCTTTTCTAACAGCTACATAGAACTCCATTGTGTAAATGTATCAAAATTTCTTTAACCAGTCATCTGTTCTCGGGCACTCAGGTTTTATCCAGATTCTGGCTATTGTAAAAAGTGCTGCAATAAACAGACAATTGCAGATGTCACTTCAGCTAAACTTTTTTTGCCTCTCTGGGATATATTCCCAGGAGTTGTATTGCTGGATCAAATGGGAGCTCAATTTCTAATTTTTTGAGAATCATCCATACTGTATTCCAAAAGGGTTGAACCAGTCGGCATTCCCACCAAGAGTGAAGGAGTGTCCCTTTCTCGCCACATCCGCGCCAGCACTGGTTGTTTTTGTTCTTGTGGATGTGGGCCAGTCTCTGTGGTGTAAAGTGCTATCTCATTGTGGTTTTCATCTGCATCTCCGTGATGATTAATGATGTGGAACATTTTCTCATGTGTCTTTTAGCCATTCGGATTTCTTCTTTGTCAAAGTTTCTATTCATATCGTCTCCCATTTTTTGATGGGATTGAATGTTTACTTTTTGTGGAGTTGAACCAGTATTTTGTATATCCTTGAAATTAACCCCTTATAAGATGTGTAGTTGGCGAATATCCTTTCCCATTCTGTAGACTGTCTTTGTATTTTGGTCACTGTTTCTTTGGAGGTGCAGAAGCTTCTTAGTTTAAGATAGTCCCATTCTATCTCTGTTTTCACTTGCTTGGCCAGTGCTGTAACATCTTTGAAGACACCATTGGCTTCTATGTCATGAAGGGTTTTGCCAACATTTTCCTCAATGTATCTTATAGATTCCGGTCTGATGTTGAGGTCTTTAATCCACTTAGAACTTACTTTTGTACATGAAGTTAGGCAGAGATCTGAGCGCATTTTTTTGCATGTAGCCATACAGTTTTGCCAGCATAATTTGTTAAAGAGGCTTTATCTGCTCCACTTCACTTTTCTTGCCCCCTTGTTGAAGATTAGATGCTCTTATGCTTGTGGGGAACGTCAGTATATTCAACCCTGTTCCACTGGTCTACAGCTCTGCCTGTTCCAGTACCATGATGTTTTAATTATTACTGCTTTGTAGTAGAGTTTGAAGTTAGGGAGGTTGATTCCTCCCATTTTCTTTTTCCCAAGAATTGCTTTAGCTATTCATGGGGGCTTATTGTTCCATATAAATTTCAGGAGTGTTTGCTCCAATTCTTTGAAGAATGTCATGGGTGTCCTAATAGGAATTGCGTTGAATTTATACAGTGCTTTGGGAAGTATTGTCATTTTGACAATGTTAATTCTCCCGATCCATGAACAGGGGATATTTTTCCATTTCCTTCTATCCTCTTTTATTTTCTGAAGTAGAGTTTTGTAGTTTTCTTTGTACAGGTCCTTTACTTCCTTAGTTAAGGTGATTCCTAGGTACTTGATTTTCTGGGGCACAATTGTGAACGGGATTGTTTTCTTCATGTCTTTTTCTTCTCTTTCACTATTTGCATATAGGAAAGCCATGGACTTTTGGGTATTGATTTTATAGCCTGCCACTTTACTATACAAGCCTATTGTTTCTAGAAGTTTCTTGATAGAGGTTTTAGGGTTTTCTAAGTATAGTATAATATTGACTGCGAAAAGTGAGAGCTTGATTTCTTCCTTTCCTACCTGGATGCCCCTAATATCTTTTTCTTGCCTAATCTCTATTGCAAGTACTTCCAGTACTATATTGAACAGGAGTGAAGAGAGTGGACATCCTTGTCTCATCCCTGATCTTAGAGGGAAGGCTCTAATTTTTCACCATTGAGTATGATGCTTGCTGTAGGCTTGTGGTAGATGGCTTTAACTATATTGAGAAAAGTCCCCTCTATCCCCATTTTGGCTAGGGTTTTCATCATAAATGTGTGCTGGATCTTGTCAAATGCTTTCTCTGCATCTACTGATATGATCATATGAGTTTTATCTTTTCTTTTGTTGATATGGTGGATTATGTTGATTGATTTCCGAGTGTTAAACCAGCCTTGCATCCCCGGGATGAATCCTACTTGGTCATGGTATATGATCTTTTTGATGAGTAGTTGAATTCTATTTGCTAGTATTTTGTTGAGAATCTTCGCATCCGTGTTCATCAGGGATATTCGCCTGTAGTTTTCTTTTCTCGTGTTATCTTTGTTTCCTTTTGATATTAGAGAGATATGGACGTCATAGAAACTGTTTGGGAGTTTCCATTTTTTCAATTTCCTGAAAGAGCTTGAGAAGGACTGGCAGCAGGTCCTCTTTAAATGTTTGGAAAAATTCGCTAGTGAATCCATCTGGAACTGGGATTTTGTTTTTGGGAAGGCTTTTGATTGCAGTTTCTATTTCGTTGATGTTAATAGATTTATTCAGATACTCCAGGTCTTCTTGATTCAGCTTTGGGAGATTATAGGAGTCCAGGAATTTGTCCATTTCTTCTAGGTTCTCTTGTTTTGTGGCATACAGACTTTCAAAGTAGTCTCTGATGATCTTTCAGATTTCTTTGGTTTCTGTTGTGATATCCCCTTTCTCATTTCTGATTCGGTTTATTAGGGTTCTCTCTCTCTGTTTCTTTGTGAGTGTTGCGAGTGGTTTATCTATCTTGTTTATTCTCTCAAGAACCAGCTCTTGGTTTGATTGATCTTTCAAATTGTTTCTTTGGTTTCCATGTCATTGATTTCTGCTCTAAGTTTTATGATCTCTTTCCTTCTACCTGATTTACTTTTGTTGATCCTTTTCTAAGGACTTGAGCTGTGAGGTCAAGTTGTTTATGTGCACAATTTTTACAGACCTAAGATATGCTTGCAGAGCTATAAATTTTCCCCTTAATACAGCTTTCGCTGCATCCCATAGGTTATGGTAGCTCGTGTCTTCATTCTCAATTGTTTCCAAGTATTTTTTGATTTTGTCCTTTACTTCATTCCTGACCCACTCATTGTTCAGCATCGAGTTGTTTAATTTCCAGGTGTTTGATTTGGTTCTCCGTGTCTGTGTGTGATTCACTTCTATCCTCAGTGCAACATGGTCTGAAAAGATGGCTGATACTATTTCTATCTTCCTTATTCTGTTGAGGTATGTTTTGTGTCCTAGCACATGGTCTATTTTGGAAAATGTTCCGTGTGCACTGGAGAAGAATGTGTATTCTTTCTTTTGGGGGTGTAAGGCCCTGTATAGGTCTATAAGCCCTCTCTCTTCTATTTCTTCTTTCAAAGCCAATGATTCCTTGCTGGGTTTTGTTCTTGTTGATCTGTCCAGAGGAGATAGGGCAATGTTGAAGTCTCCAAGTACTATTGTGTTGGTAGTGATGTCCTCCTTAAAATCTGTTAGCAGTTCTTTTAAATATTTAGCTGTTCCCTCATTAGGTGCTATGCATTTAAGAGTGTGATTTCTTCCTGTTGTACGTATCCCTTGATGAAGAGAAAATGGCCTTCTCTGTCCTTTCTAGTTTTTTTCAAGGTGAAATTAATATTGTCGGATACTAGTATGGCCACCCCAGCTTTTTTACAGGAGCTGTTTGCTTGCAGGATTGTTTTCCATCCTTTGACTTTGAGTCTGTGTTTGCTCTGTGTGTTGAGATGAGTTTCTTATAGGCAGCAGAATGTTGGGTTCTGTCTCTATCCATTTTGCCATTCTGTGTCTCTTCAGTGGTGAATTTAGACCGTTAACATTGAGAGAGAGTATGGTTATGGGTTTTGTGTCATGTTTCTTTGCGGTTGTGTTGTGGTTGTAGGGTTTGTCTTGTCTTATAGTAGCCCCTTTAGTCCTTGTTTTAGTTTTGGTTTTGAGTCTATAAAGTTCCTGAGCTGCTGTTTATCTAGAAAATAGTGTAGGTTCTGTCTATTTTGATTGTGAGCTTAGCTGGATAGAGTATTCTTGGTGAGGCATTCATTTCAGTGAGTTTTTTGACTATATCTCGCCACTGTCTTCTGGCTTGTAGGGTTTCCTCTGATAGGTCTGCTGTGAACCTCAGGGGTGGTCCTTTCTATGTGATTTCCTATTTTTCCCTTGCTGCTTTCAGTATTGTGTCTCTATCGGTGACATCGATCATTCTAACTATAATAAGTCTCAGAGTGTTTCTGTTGGGGTCACTTTTAGCTGGCACCCTTCAGGCTTCTTGAATCTGAATGGCTGTATTGTGGAGCTCTGGGAATTTTTCGGCGATAATTTGTTTAAGCATGGTTTTTTCATTTGGATTGTTTCCCTGAGCTTCTGGTAGTCCAGTGATTCTAATGTTGTTTCTTCTGGAATCATCTCGTAGGACTCTGATTCGCTCTTGAGCTATTTTGAGGTCTCTTGCCATTGTTTGTTGTTGTCTGTGGCTTGGTGCAGCTGATCTTCCAAGTCACTGATTTTTTCCTCAGCTGTGGTCGTTCTATTTTTGAGGGCAGTGAGTGAGGATTTGACTTCATCTATGGAATCTGTGATGCGTTCTACTTCTGTGCGAAGCTTTCCAATTTCGGCTCTCATTTCTTTCTGTATTTTGTCAATTCTGCGATCGATTGTTTCTTTCATGTCCTCTTTCAGTTTAGCGGATATGTGTGTGACTGTTTCATCAAGTTGATTGAACATCTTGATGACTTCATATCTGAATTCCTTGTCAGAGAGGTCCCTAAGGTGGCTAGCACCTACTGAGGCTTCTAGACCTATTTCCTCGTGGTCTCCCTGTGGCAGGGATTTGCGTTGTTTCTTCATGTTGTTGTGTATGTGTAGGGGTAATATTTCTTTTTTTTTAATAATTTATTTCTTTATTGAATCACTGTGGGAAAAGTTACAGAGCTTTCGGGTTTAGGTCTCAGTCATGTAAATATCAAACACATTTCCCTTTACCAATACTTATTTTTAACCGCAAACCCCAATAGAACCCCACCTCCCACCCCTCCCAATTCCTGTGAGGCAGATGAGTTCTAGTTAATACTCTATCTACTTTGACTAGATACATTGTTTCGATAGAAGATGCACCATTATTGTTTAGAGTTTACGACCCCCCCCCCCCCAATCAGACATGCTGAAACAGTGTTGTGACATGATTTGCTTTCTACAGTTGGGTTTAAGAATAAAATGGTGTCACGCGGCCGCAATTGCGGCCGCGTGGTTTGGGATTTCTGCTATTTTACTTATTAACCCTGGAAGTATTTCTATTAAAAGTTAGATAGTTAAGAGATTGGTTTCTGTGCTCTGGATTCGTGGCCGTGCCGGAGAGCCGCTTGTGGGGGGCAGCTGGTGACCTTGGTCGGGCGTGAAGGACGGCCCAGAACGCCCCCCTTCCCATGAGGTCCCTGCCGCCCCCACCCCCGGATCAAACCTGCTGTCCACAAGGCTCCCGTGTGGCCACCATCTTTCTTTCCAGAGAGGATTCGGGGTAATATTTCTTGATTTGAGTGAACTACCTGCGGCCACGTAAGCTTTGACCTGCAGAAAATTAGGCCACGCCCACTTTTAAAGCCACGCCCACCTCTAAAGTAGCCACACTCCCATGGATACCTGGTGTCTCTCCAGGAAGTAAAGACTGAGTGGGGGAAAAGGGACCGGCTCAGGTTGGGCGGCGGAAAGGGACAGGCAGACAGGCTGAACTCCACTATTCCTCCCAGCGTTTGGGGAACGCCTCCAGACACTTGCACGGTGGAATCCCAGCCCTGGGTCCGAGAGACGGCGCAAAAACTAATCTGGGGTGTGGGGGAGAAGGGGCCGGCTCAGCTTTGGCGGCAGGAAGGGCAGTATGAATTACTCTTGAGTTTTGAGAAAAAGCTTAAGTGAAAGATAATAACATCAGTTTGAGAATATTATCAGTTGTAGAAAAGATATTATGTCTGGCAAATCATCACACAAATATCACATGCAGAGTATCATAAAAATTTAGATGTTTTATGTGAAATATAAATGTGTATTAAATTCCAAAGGTTTCATGGAAGTAAAACAAGATTCAAACTTAAGTTCTTTATTACGTAAATATACTTTTAGACTATATTTTTAATTGTCACTTTGCAGATTTAAGTCATAGTTTCCACTTTATTTCAGTTTGTGTCCTTGCATGCTTATGATTGTGTTACTGTATTTTATAATTTGTCATTGCTTGACCTTTGATTGACTTCGATACTATTTGCTACCTTTGGACTAGCCTATTATTGTATTTTATGGCTATGTTATGTGGTCATTGTTAGCCATCCTGTAAATATGCTTGTATACCAGTGAGTGTCAGCGGTAGGGCATTTGCCTTACAAGCGACCAACATGGCAGACCCGAGTTAGATTCCTCCACCCATCTCGGAGAGCCCCGCAAGCTACCAAGAGTATCTTGCCCACTCGGCAGAGCCTGGCAAGCTACCCGTGACATATTCGATATGCCAAACACAGTAACAACAAGTCTCATGATGGAGACATTACTGGGCCCACTCGAGCAAATCGATGAACAATGGGAGGACCGTGACCATAAGCATGACCAGTGAGTGTGATTACACACAACCAAAGCTTATCATACTCAATTCTCCGTGAAAAATACTTTTAGATTGCTATAATTTCTCAAGTGAAATTTTTGTACAGAATTTTTTGTATAGTATCAATAGTTAGTTTTTGGTGATATTTATGGAGATTATATTTTCACATGCATCCTGGCATAAATGTGCCTACCATTTCAAGACTTGAAATGGTATTTGCATTTGAGGCAAGGTTTGTACAACACCCACCTAAGCTCAGAACTTCCTCATGACTTTGATCTATGAGATCACTCCTGGCAGTGCTCAAGAGTCATGCAGTGCTGGAGTTCAAACCTGGGTCTGCCATGTACAAAGTACATGACTTACCCTCTATACTATCTCTGTAGCCTGATATTTGACTTTAATGTCCATATTGTTCTTTTAGGAAGAAATTAGTTTAAACAGCGATCTCATCCATATGTCTGGGGACTGATGCCAGTATACAGGTAGAGTAAGGTTGAAAATCACAGGTCTACTGCCTCAGTTATAACTTCCAGATTGTGGAACATTATACAGAACGGGATCCAGTCTGGAGATATAAAAACAGAAGAATTCTGAATCAAAATATCCGAAAGTTACTTTATTTTCTATATTAATTTGTTTTTTATCTTGGGGTTCACACTGATAGTTATGAGGAGTTATTCCCATCTCTGCATTTGGAGTTACTCCTGGCATTGCTGGGGTGCAGAGGATAAATCTCAGGACCCAGCATGCAAAGTATATCCAGAGCCCACAGATGTCCCAGAAAGCCATCTCTGTCTCTAAATTTATTTTTAAAATATAAAAATTATGTTATGTAAATAGCATTATCTATAGTGCTGTTAAAAGTCAAGTCATTTTTTATAAATGTGCTTGAGTGATCTCTGGGACTTTTGAAAAAACTTAAGCAAATTAAGAGAAACTTCTGTTCTACACGCTCACACACACACACACACACACACACGAACAAAAAAATACCTTGGCTTCCAAACATTTTAGAAATTACCTAATAGCTGTATTTACTGCAGCTTTAGTTAAGTTCTAAAATGAAATAGCTAAGAGGACGAAGAACCTCAGACTCCAGGCACATCTCTTCGACTCCACAATTTTTCCTGCATTAACATATGCTTCAGAGACCTAGGCCAAACGAAAGTAGGATGAGAATGCTATTTGGGTTTCCCAAAGAGAAATCAAAGCTTTGCTCACAGTATCACGCTTCACTCAAGTGAGAAAAGGAATCCAGAGTTCCAACCTCCATCGACTATCGAAGATCAGGGACGCTGCCTAGTTTGTTTGCCAAGGCATTGAAAATCAGATAGGCTGGACATATAATGCGATTTGGAGAGGATGGCTGGACTAGAAACGTTACTGACTGGATTCCACTGGACATCAAAAGATTGCATGGTCTCCCACCTTCGAGTTGGTCAGACTTCTTCATCAAGACCCTGAACAAAACGGTTGAGGTTCTTCATGTTCCTGGAGTGAGCAGACACCATTGTGCTACACTAACACGTGTCAGGGACAAATGGAGATGTTACTGGTGCCCGCTCGAGCAAATCGATGAGTAACGGGATGTCAGGTGATCCAGTGACCTAATAGCTAAGGGTAATGTAAAGCATAGAAAACTACTATTCTTTCCGTTAGTTCCAGCAATAACAGTCAAGTTGTTTGGCTATATTTTCATGCCACTGTTTTGTGGATGACAAAATAATCCAGAGAGTAGCAATAAAGTTCAACATACTCTAAAGTATATTGTACATATGCAACATTGTTTCAAATATGTCAATATTTAAAATCATTTGCATAATATTTTTCTATTGTAATTAAAGATGCTCTAAATCAGATCACCACAAGACTCAAAATGAACTCTGTAAAATTCTGTCTGGCATAATATTTTACTTTCAGAGCACAGAAAGTCCTGGGGACTATAAAGACATATGTGCCTTAGTTTTAAGTATCTTTTTTTTTTTTTGCTTTTTGCGTCACAACTGGTGATGCACAGGGGTTACTCCTGGCTCTGCACTCAGGAATTACTCCTGGCGGTGCTCAGAGGACCATATGGGATGCTGGGAATCGAACCCAGGTTGGCTACGTGCAAGGCAAATGTCCTACCTGCTGTGCTATTGCTCCAGCCCATTTAGGTTTAGGTTCCTTTTTGTTGTTTCTTTCTTTCTCTTTCTTCCCCTTTCCTAATAAAATATAGATCCTTATTCCCTAAGTTTTTTGTTTCCCTGACAGAGAAGAATTAGATTCTAGTTGCTCCCCGTTTTTTAGGACCTACAAATGTAATCAGGGGACATTGGCATCCCTACCCAAGCTTATTTATGAGTATATTAAATATATTTGAGGCGATCCTATTTTCTGTGAGAGTATAGACAGAGAAACCTTCTTATAGTTCTGTGAAGTCCCTCTTCACCTATTTTCTAGGACCCTTTTTCTCCTTTCGTTGAGTCTTATACCTCTTTTTCCCTGACTAAAGAAAAGGCACGTGCACTTTATTAATTGAGTTTTCTTTCGCAAACACATCTTATGCTGTTTCGATGATTCATAAAACCCTAGAAGCATACACAGGAGCGGACAGTATACCCTGCCATCCAGACATGCTATAATAGAGCTTTATAGACAAGTTCTCATATTACCTTCTCTTTACCTCTGGGCAGATGCGTGAATCATTCAGATGGTCAAAAAAAAAAAAACAGTGTGGCCATGGCAGGCAACTCCTAGTGGGGGAAAAATGTGTGATGATCTGTAAGAGAAAGCACACACACACACACACACACACACACACACACACACACACACCATGAATGAGAAAGATATTAACTGAGTTGAAGGACCATGTAGTTAGCAAAATGGAAGAGCAACTCTGAACTCATATGCCATATGCAAAGAAAACATTATTTCTTTGAGAACTTTTATGAGGAATTAGCGGTAGGGCGTTTGCCTTGCACGCAGCCAACATGGCCGACCTGAGTTCGATTCCTCCGCCCCTCTCAGAGAGCCTGGCAAGCTACCAAGAGTATCTCGCCCGCACCTCAGAGTCTGGCAAGCTCCCCGTGACATATTCGATATGCCAGACACAGTAACAACAAAGTCTCCAATGGAGACGTTACTGGGCCCGCTAGACCAAATCGATGATCAACGGGAGGGCCTTTACTTTACTTACTTACTTAAGCAGGCACCCTTCTTTTTAATAATTGTTAAAAATGTTTATAAAACGTTTGAAAAACAGTACATCAATTCTGAACTTGTAATTTGGACATGTGTTCTATAGTTTGAACAGAAATTCTCTATTTCTGGGGATATTTGGATATCCTGTTTTAAATCCTGGACAAACTTAAGGAATGGAATTTATGCTATACTGTTTATGATTTTTACTCTTCCAGAGTCATCACTACAGTAACTTTCTTTCCTGAGCTTACAACTTGTTGTATGCAGTTTGAAAATATGACTGCAATTATTGAAAAGGCTACTAATATTTTTTTCTCCTGGGAATTCTCTCAGAGTCAATTCTTTGCATATATCTTGATGACTTAAGAAAGAGAAAAAGTACACTAGGTTCCTGGGAGTATGTAGTATAGTGTCTCTTAGACCATCGCTGTGTGCTTTTGTTATGCCATATTTTTTACTATATAATACAGAACTTAATTCAAGAGAAAATGCTGTATTGTATCTTTCAATGTTGAGCAGAGATCTAATATCCAAATCCCTTGTAATGTTCTGAAATTTAATGTCCTTCAAACAATACTTAACCACTTTAGAAAACCTTTTCCATTCTGGCAAAAAAGCACATGAGAAAATGCTCTACATCATTAATCATCAGGGAGATGCAGATCAAAACCACAATGAGATACCATCTCACACCTCAGAGACTGGCCCACATTCAAAAGAACAAAAGCAACCGTTGCTGGCGCGGATGTGGCGAGAAAGGGACACTCCTTCACTGTTGGTGGGAATGCCGACTGGTTCAGCCCTTTTGGAAAACAGTATGGACGTTCCTCAAAAAATTAGAAATTGAGCTCTCATTTGATCCAGCGATACCACTCCTGGGAATATATCCCAGAGAGGCAAAAATGTGTAGTCGAAGTGACATCTGCACTTGTTTGTTCATTGCAGCACTCTTTACAGTAGCCAGAAACTGGAAGAAACCTGAGTGCCCAAGAACAGATGACTGGTTAAAGAAACTTTGGTACATCTACACAATGGAGTACTATGTAGCTCTTAGAAAAGATGAAGTCATGAACTTTACATACAAGTGGTACAATATGGAAAGTATCATGCTAAGCGAAATGAGTCAGAAAGAGAGGGATAGACATAGAAAGATTGCATTTATCTGGGGGATATAAAATAACAAAATATGAGATTAATACCCAAGAATAGCTGAGATCAACACCAGGAGGATTACTCCATAACTTAGAGGCCAGCCGGGTATTCTAGGGGAAAGGACAGTTCAGATAGAAAAGGGAACACCAAATGGAGGGTGTTTGGAGGATCCTCCCAAGAGGGGAGATGCAGGTTGAAAGTAGACTGGACAGAACATGTTTGCCACTCAATGCCTCTTTTGCTGATCACAACACCCAAAAGTAGAGAGAGAACAAAAGGGAATGCCCTGCCACAGTGGCAGGGGGGGATGGGAGGGATGGGGGGATGGCGGGGAGGAATATTATCCTGGTGGTGGAAAATGGGCACTGGTGGAGGGATGGGTATTTGATCATGGTATGACCGAAATCCAAGCACAAAAATTTGTAAATCTACAACTGTACCTCATGGTGTTTCACTAATAATAATAAAAAAAAGAAAACCTTTTCCATTCTAACTTTTTTTAAGCACCTTCCATAGCAAATCTTAGCTTGGGTAGTATGTGGGTACTATGTAGCTCTTAGAAAAGATGAAGTCATGAACTTTACATACAAGTGGTACAATATGGAAAGTATCATGCTAAGCGAAATGAGTCAGAAAGAGAGGGATAGACATAGAAAGATTGCATTTATCTGGGGGATATAAAATAACAAAATATGAGATTAATACCCAAGAATAGCTGAGATCAACACCAGGAGGTACCTGGGTACCCACATACTACCCAGAAGGGAAAGTTAGTACCCACATACTACCCAGAAGGGAAAGCCCTCTGCAGGTGAACTGGACTCAGAGCATCTAATTAATCATTTTATTCCTCTAGTCAATCAAGCTCATCTGGGAAGTAGCTTAGGTGGCTTTGATCAAAACTCATGATTCAGAACATTATCTATAACTGGTCTAGTTTTGAGATGGCATCAAACTTTAATTGAACTCTTTCTACAAAAAAAAACTTTAATTGAACTCTTTGCAAAAAAAATAAGTACTTTTTGAACTATCCAGATCTCATCAACAAAAGGCTGAGAAATTATCACATCTGATTTCTTATAGTATTAACCAATAAATGTAAATGTGGGATCCCAGATATCAAAGTGAAATAAAGAAAGAATGGAGTCTGAATAGAGAAGGAATTTTAATTAATAGTATTAAATCAACATTTATTCATTATTTGTGAATAAAAATATGTTGTTGTGTTTTAAAACTTGTTTTGTCTGTTAGGGTGGTACAGAAAATAGTGCTAAGGTGTTACTGCTGTCTCTGAGGTGGGTATTTCGTAGGTGGTGATTTGGGGGGTCATGTTGTAATGCAAATTGGCAAAGCATGTGTGTAACCTATTGAATTGCGTTCTGTCCCCCTGTGTCAAAAACTTGTTAATAAGAATGTGGGGTGGACAACATAGAAACTCTTTGTACTACCTTCACAGTTTTTTTGGTGAATCTGAAACTATTATAGCACTGTAGCACTATCCTCCCCTTGTTCATCAATTTCCTTGAGCGGGCACCAGTAACATCTCACAACAAATTGTGAGACTTGTTGTTACTGATTTTGGCATATTGAATACATCTCGGTAGCTTGCCAGGCTCTACTGTGCAGGTGGGATACTCTCAATAGCTTGTTTGGCTCTCTGATGGGGGTGGAGGAATCAAACCTGGGTTGGCCGCGTGCAAGACAAACACCCTACCCACTCTGCTATTGCTCCAGCCCGATTTTACAGTAACAATCAGTATACTACCTCCTCCCAAGAACATTAGGAGGCCTGCAAGTAATCAGAATCATTTCCTACACAGGACTGTAACAACTACAAAAAACTGCTGCTTCCCAAGATGAATCAAAATGCTGCTAAATTAACAAAAGGACATTAAAAGTTACATTTATAAAATAGGAAGTACTTAATTTTAAGGAATACCAATAATTTCAAAGCATTTAAATTTTCTAGGTGCTTTACTACTAGCTGCTTATCTTTCCTGAAATCTCATTTTTATTTTTTAAAGTTTTTATAATTGCAGCTTGTAGAAGGCCCTCCCGTTGATCGTCGATTTGCTCGAGCGGGCCAAGTAATGTCTCCATTGGAGACTTTGTTGTTACTGTGTTTGGCATATCGAATACTCTCGGTAGCTTGCCGGGCTCTCCGCGAGGGGCGGAGGAATCGAACTCGGGTCGGCCATGTTGGCCGCTTGTAAGGCGAATGCCCTACCACTGTGCTATCGCTCCAGGGCTGGAGCGATAGCTTGTAGAAGAAATAGTTAAATAGTAACTAGTTGATATTTTCAAATGGTTTGGTAGTATATCAGTGAAAACTGGTAAAAGATACTGAATATATAAAATCTCAAAGATCAATGAATATCATATAGTTAATTCAACCCTTTCATACTGTTTATATTTTAGACACGTATGCTTATCTGTTTTTTTTTTATTGAATTATAGTTCAGAAACCATGCTCCTCACATCTGCATACTTCATCAACTATATACACAAATGTAAGCAGACTGATATTGAAAATACTGGAAATAAAAAAATGAAGAATACCTTTAACTACAGAAATGTAACAAAACAAAGTTAGGGAAAGGTGCAGAATTTGGGCTATAATTCCATGGATAAATACTAGAGAAAAAGAGCAATATTATTGGCAGAGAGAACAAAGGCAAAGGCATTTAGGTATAAAAATATAAATATTTGTGAAGAAGAATGAGTATATTTGGAATTTAGGGTTCTGGGAGGTTTCACCGAAAGATTATACTGGGTTCACACAAGAGAGGTGTGGAAACTTTAGAACTGAATCCTCTTTGTGTAATATTTATCAATATGCTTTGCTTAAGAATATGTTTCTTGCGGTAAAAGAGACAGTACAGTATAAGGGTTAAGGCCCTTCCTTGCCTTACACATTTTCTACCCCAAAATGATCCCTAGCACCGCATGAGGCTCCCTGAGAACAGAGCCAGAAAGCCCTGAGCAGAGCTGAATGTGGTGCAAAACCCAAAAATAAAAATTTAATTTCCTTAAAAATGTTTGCCTTTTTATGAAAAGTTTGTCTACCCAAGAGCTGTAGAATTAAATGTGAAAGCCTCTGACTCTAAAACTCTTTTCATTACTTTTTGAAGAGTTCCAATAATTTCATGTGCTGTGATCTAACTGGAACGATAGCACAGCGGGTAGGGCGTTTGCCTTGCACATGGCCCACATGGCCGACCCTAGTTCATTTCTCTCCATCCCTCTCAAAGAGCCAAGGAAGCTACCGAGAGTTTCTCGCCTGCACAGCAAAGCCTGGCAAGCTACCCATGAAGTATTCGATATGCCAAACATAGTAACAAGTCTCACAATGTTACTGGGTCCACTCCAGCAAATTGATGATCAACGGGAAGGCAGGGACAGTTACAGTGATCTAACTGGCACAATACCAAAAACTAAGGAAACAGACATGACAGTAAAGAGTAACAGCAACCCAGCGAAACACCTGTCTGCCAGTTAGCCAGCTATACTACAGTCTTTACTGAAGACTGTCCTAAAATACATATATACAATATTCAAAACATACGAGGTCTACACTGGGAATCTACTCTATTGATTTATCTCTTCTGTTTGCCATGGAATGCAATAGATATGTTCTTTTTGTAAGGCTGATAAGTATGACAAAATACGTTGCAGATATAGTATCCTTGTACTCCAGAGAGAATTTAATTAGGATTCAAATCCAAACATATAGATTGATTTGGAAGGGATTTCTTGATATTTCTACTCCAGAAATAGTCCATGTTTGCATTTAATTTTATATATATTAGATTTGAAACTTCATGGGTGGTGTGAAGTGGGAGGGTGAGTTTGAGACACCCTGGAAGTTCTCAGGATCTACTGCTGGCTGGTAGGTTTTCCTCTGGTTGATGAACACTGGGCCCCTGCATTGGATTTTTATTTCTGAACTTTCTTCCTGACTCCTTGAACATCCTGTTACTCATCGATATGTTCGAGTGAGTGCCAGTAACATCTCCATTTGTCCCTGTTGCATGCTAGTATAGCCCAATATCGTCTGCTCATTGTAGAAACACAAAGAACCTCAAACCTCAGGGTCTTGAGGAAGAAGTCTGACCAACTCATAGGTGGCCAGCCATGCAGTCTTTTGACGTCCCATGGAAACCAGTTGGTAACGGCTCTAGTCCAGCAGTCGTCTCCAAATTTCATTACATGTCCAATCCATCTGATTTTCGACATCTTGGCAAATGAGACAGCATCCCTGATTCTTGACCGTCAATATAGGTTGGAACTCTGGATTCTTTCTATCATTTGAGTGAAGCGTGATACTCCAAGCATAGCTCTTTTGATTCCTCTTTGAGAGACCTGAAAGGTGTTCTCATCCTGTTTCTGTAGGGCCCAGGTCTCTGAGACATATGTTAATGCAGGAAGAATAGTGGAATTGAAGAGCTGTGCCCAGAGCCGGAGGATGTTTGTCCATTTAGCTATTTCTTCGAGGCTCTTGAAGGTGTTCCAAGCCACTCTTTTCCTCCTGCGCAACTCAGGTGCCAGGTCATTTGTCATGTTGACTTCCTACCTAGGTACACATAACTGTTGCATTCAGAGATGTTCATTCCATTAAGAGCGAATGGAACATAAGGAACGAGACTGTATCTCATAAACATTGTCTTCGTGACATTCAGCTGTAGTCTGACCTTTCCACACTGACGGTTGAAGTCGACCAGCATTTGTGCTGCTTGGCAAATGTTTGGTGTTATTAGAATGATGTCATAAGCGAAACGGCGGTGTAGTTGCCGACCGTCTATCTTCACTCCCATTCCTTTCCATTCTAGTCATCACATGACGTTCTCGAGGGTGACACTGAAGAGTTTCGGTGAAATGGTATCACCCTGCCGAACCCCTTTCTTGACATGGATGATCACCTTCCTGAAGAATGGTGAGATCCTGGTAGTGAATCTGTAATACAACTCTCAAGGATCCTGATGTATTGACTTTGAATGCTGTTTGGCTAGGGCTTCAGTGACCAATTCCGTCTCAACAGAATCAAAGGCCTTCTTTAAATCATTGAACATTAGACAGAGCTGCATCTTAACTCTCAAGAAACCTCAATGAGCTTGGTTATTGTGTGGATATGGTCAATTGTGTTGAATCCTTTTCGGAACCCGGCTTGCTCGCATGGTTTTCCTTCATCTAGTATTCTGCCAATCCTATTCAGGATGACTCAAGCAAAGAGCTTGTAGATGACAGACAATAGGCAGACCGGGCGATAGTTGCCAATGTTGTGGACGTCTCCCTTCTTATACAGTCCTGCTGGTTTTCCATTTGGACGAAACCTTGCATTCAGACAGATAGTGTTTGAAGAGCCGAGTCAGTGTATTGAAGAGTACTGATGGTGGGTTCCTCAGGTGTTTGGCTCTGACCTTGTCTGGGCCAGGTGCTGTTCACTTCTTTACCAACAAAATGGTGTGTCGAATTTTGGAAGGGGGAATGTTGGGAAAGACATGTCCATCCTACGGAATTTGGTATGTGGGCAGGTGGATGTGGCTATCGAAGAGATCCAAGTAGAAGTCAT
Organism: Sorex fumeus; assembly: GCF_029834395.1. Taxonomy (NCBI): domain Eukaryota; kingdom Metazoa; phylum Chordata; class Mammalia; order Eulipotyphla; family Soricidae; genus Sorex; species Sorex fumeus. Next base: position 7,888,177 of record NW_026606067.1, on the reverse strand, counting down.
AGATAATCTTCTCCATTGCCCTTCTGGAAGATGTAATAGTTCCATCAGAACGTCGGAGGGCAATCATCTTGGTCTTGTAGTTGGCGAAGAATAGGTGAGTGTTGCGAATGCTTTTCCTGGATTCTGCCACATCTGCCAGTACTGCTGCTCTTCTCTCTTTGAGTTCTTCCTTGATCGCTTCCCTGCACTGCTTTGCAAGCTCAGACATTCGTTTGCAGTTTCTTGAGGCTTGTACCAAGCCACATTGGCGAATAAGCTCAAGAGTTTTCAAAGACAGGTGTTTTTTTTTTTTTTGTAGCCATCTCTCTCTTGGTGTTCCTCGCACAATCATGGAGTTGCTGAACCAGTCAATCGTATTCCTCCTCAATGTTCTCAATGACGGCATCTTCCCATGTTTCCACAATAGTGCCAAAGAGCTCCCAGTTGGTTGTTCTGTGAGTTCTCTTCTTAAACTGTGCAGTCCTTTCTCCCTGCTCCGTGAAGTAGAATTTTGCATGAAGGAGACAGTGGTCTGATTCCATTTGGAATTTTAGGACAATATTATCTCTCCAGACCCAGAATATGGATTATATAAAAAGTATACTTGTGGAAAGCATGAGCTGAAAAATAAAATAGCTTTATGGGAAGAAATAAAATAGAAATATTTAGTGATATTATTCAATAGTTGAAACATTCTTTAAGGGCAGAATATTTTCTACATACTAGATATATAAGTATCAAATTTAAAATAAAATTGGAGTAATGAACTAATAATGTAAAGCTTAAAAAATCCAAGCAAAACCAAAAACCCTGAATAAAAAGAACTTTAATATTTTACTACTTCTTTTCCAGTAATAAATATTCTTAAAATTTAACTGCTTTTTGCTTTTTCCTTGTATCACTTTCAGAACAATAACAATTTAGGACTCTCTTGAACCAAATTTGTGTTTCTTTTTGTTTGTTTCACTGCTCTAATTTTAATTTTCCTGATAATAAAAATATTGCAAGCAGTTAGTAGAACAAATATAGCAAATCATGATTCCCAGCAGAGTCCAATAGCAGTCATCCCTGAGCACAGATCTCAGATGTAGTAAGCCTCGAGCACTGCAGGGTGTTGTTCAAAAACAAAAACAAACAAAAGCCCAACTAAAGTGATATTCTGTACTAATACTCACCTGAAGGGTTAAGATAAAGAATAAAGAAAAAAATATTTCTGTTATGTAGAACAACGAGAATTTTTAAATACTGCTAGTTAGTGTGGATGTAAATTTATATGACTGCAAGATTGATCTCTTCAAAAATATTGCAACAGGCTTTTCCAGATGTCTCGAGCAATTTTTTTCTAATATACGTCATTTTCATATGTAGATCTAAGACTAATAAAGGTTCTCTGGCCTCAGGAGTAAGTTCTATCAGTACCATTTTAAAGAATGAAGATCACCCAGGTCTAAGGTATCTTCAGAAAAAACTAGAGAAACCTCTCTGAAGGCAGGGCATTTGTCAAGAGTGAGCTTTTGTACTTTGAAATCACTCCCTCTTTGTCATGTTAGAACAACATTCTCCTCTTTTGTAGATGTTCCAGAATCCCATTGAAACTTAAGGAAACTCTCATGGAAACTCCCATGTAAATGTGGCTATAAATATTGCATATGTACACTAAGAAATTTGATCTTTTTCTCTTATTTAACTGTTTGGTGTTCATTTGCTTTCTTAACCAGCCTGAAATGAACCCAAACAGGTAAATTAAAAATATCTCCTGTGTTCCTCTATAGCAATTTTAGAAAACTTTGAAACTTTCCAATATATTTAAACTTACACATATAAATTCTATAACCTAGCAATCAACACTTGGATTTGTGTAAAACATAAATGCATATAAATAATCATATAATTGTATTGTACATAATTTATTTACATCTTATACTTTTTAATAACACAAAGTAGTAAACAACACTGGTAGCCATTAAAGTGATTTATTAGTATGAATACATTAATATAATTTTATCAATAAAAGACTAAAATCTGTGCAAGAATATGAACAGGTTGTTAAAAGGATAAATTGAAGCAAAAATAAGGTACTAAAGAATGTATTTTATAATTTGATCCATAAAAATTTCAAAAACAGAAATACAAGATGTGTTAAAAGCTGCATGTTTTACTGTTATGAATAAGTGAGAAGCTCTTGATTTGAAGGAGGCAGCTGATTTATTGCTTCTGAGTTTCTAACAGTAGTATGTTTGGACCTGCTGATGGCTTAGTGATAGTTCTTTTCATTATATTTTATTTCATCATATAATAGTTCAGTCAACTTTACATTCATGGTTAATCCACTTTCCTTTTTGAATATTAAATTTCAGTATAATATTTCAAAAATAATTAAGGTAGTCTAGGTGAGATGGTTTTCAAAAATCATTCCTCTTAAGATTTATAATTGTACAAAAGTGCAATTATTTTAAAGTCATTTTTAAATGATTTAAATTTTCTAGCCTCTTAAGTTTTTTTTGTGTCCTTGAAAATGAAATATATCACATATTTACATTTAGTGAATATTTCACTAATAGTTACTAGATTCAGTGTAAGGAAACAAGAATTTCAGAACATCATTTTATTGGTGGAATGCCACTAAATGGCTAGTCCTATGTGTGTCTCTTATGACATAATCATATTTTATGATTTTGAAAATGTAGAAGAAAACTCAAATAGATAATTAAAATGTTTTTCAAGTCACTATATGATTGATTGTAGTCATTATGATATTCCAATATGTGGTTTTGAAATCACATGAAGTTCTAAGTTATAGTAATGCAACTGGATGCTTTAGAAAGCCAAAACTAGTAGTGAGTAAATGGTCAAAATATAATAATAGTAGTACTGTAGCACTGTCCTCCCATTGTTCATCAATTTTCTCAAGCGGATACCAGAAACATCACCATTGTGAGACTTCTTGTTACTGTTTTTGGCATATTGAATACACCAAGGGGAGTTTGCCAGGCTTTGCCTTGTGGGCCGGATACTCTTGGTAGCTTGTCAGGCTCTCCAAGAGGGGTGGAGAAATCAAATCCGGGTCAGCCATGTGCAAGGCAAACTCCCTACCTGCTGTGCTATTGCTCCAGCCCAGCAGATACAAATTTAAACATTTTCTGTGCTATAATGTTTACTGACACAGTACACTTTATTTTAGGAAACAACATATTTTTATGAAATGGCTTCTAAAAATTATACACAATATTATATTTTTCATAAAGAAAATAACCATATGTATAGTGAAGAAAATCATTTAAAATAAAAGATCAGATTTATTAATTTTGTTATTGTATTTTAGTTATAGTTTTTGGCCCATATACCACAGGGCTTAGTTCTGGTTCTACTGCTCAGGGATCATTCCTGGTTGGGAGTTGTGCACTGCCTGGTACCCAACCAAAGTAGGCCGAGTACAATGGAGTGAGTACAAAGAACCCTTTATAGTATGGTATAGAACCCATCGTTCGGACAAGCCTCATGTATAAAGGAACTGGCAGAGGAACCCAGGTGTGCGGGATCCAGGGCGTAGATCTCCAAGCCTGCTGGGATTGGGACTGGGGCCTCCTCCACCCAGATCCCCCATCTTCCAGTATGTAGGCGTTATACGCATCAACTGCCCCCAGCGCCGTGTAATTCTATTAACGGCCAAGACCCAGAGACTATAAAACCCAGCTCCTGGAAGCGCGTGACAGCGATAATGACATCTTATTATCTAGATCTTACTCTGGAGAACCTGGCAGGCTACCAAAAGTATCCTGCCCACACAGCAGAGTCTGGCAAACTCCCCGTGGTGTATTCAATATGCCAAAAACCAGTAACAATGATTTGTCTCATTCTCCTGACCCTAAATGAACCTTGAATGTGGCACTTTTTAAAATCTCAGGACTAGGACGAAGGAGACGTTACTGGGGCCTGCTGGAGGCAATCGATGAACAACAGAATGACAGTGATACAATGATAGAACCCATCCAGTTAAATTTTAATTTAACATACTTAAAGTTACAAAGGGGTTGGATATTGAAACAATGAAAAGTCTCAGCTCTTTGAAAATAACTTTGAAGAGTATGTGTGAAAAGTAGTGGAGAGCCAATAGAACAGTTTAAGATTAACTTCTGACTCCTAGCAGATATGATGACATGAGAAGGATTGACATTTCATTTTTTTAAAAAAACAGGGGATATTGTTTACCTTGAATGTGTTTAATAAGCATGGTTCTGGGCCTGGAGAGATTGGCAGGTAGAAGACTTGCCTTCCCTCCTTGCAGGTACTAGGGTTCAATCTCTGGCACCTTATCTCTGGCACTTTATCACCCCAAGTCCCACCGGAAGTGATCCCTGAGCACAGAACCAAATGAAAGCCTTGAAAAAACTTGGATATGGCCCCAAAACAAAACAAACAGAAAAATAAACAAAACCAAAATGAGCATGATTTTGATTGCTTAATATTTTTTACATGGAGATGTCATAGGGAAAATTCTTTTATTTTTGTATTGCAAGTTTCTAATAAAGGCTTAATATTTGATTCATTATTTTTGCTATTTAATTATTTGATCATTTAAATAATTATTTTATTAATTATCTCTGTATAAATACTATGGACATGAGTTTTAATGTTAAGATATGATCAGAAGAATTTTTTTAATTTTGTTTTCAGTTACCCCTAATAATAAGGCTTTGTTTTATGTAAATAATATATGTTCATTTCAACTGACACAAAGATTTTATTTTTTTTCCTCTTATATTCCAATTATTACTTTGGTTTAAGGGTACGTTGTTCAAATATGTCTTCACATAAATGATAATTTTTATGATCTAATTATAGTCCCCAATATAACTGGTATTAAATTTGTTCATCCGTAGAGACCTATCTCACTACAAGTACATTAATCAGAATAATGAATGCAGATGAATGTAATTGTAAATATGCTAGAAAAAATGGAAAGAAAATGCATGTGGTTTTCCTATACAGCGTTATAATTATCAATATCATTTTTTGTATTAACCAATATGAGATATTAACCGACAGCTTTATGAGAGCAACAGAATTCAACTATACTATTCTTCAAGTAAACAGTTTCTGTGGATACCTATTTTGGACCAGATACTGTAGGTAATATAGTATAAATATAAAAGTAACAAGTCATAGAAATCTCTGTTTAAATAAGCAGACATTTTGTATAAGTTACTGTAATAAATGCTAAATAAGTAAGCAAATGAATACAGATAATGGTGAAGTATTATCATGAAAATTTAACTTAAGATAGTAATTTAAGAGTGGGGTCTAAGATATGTAAATAATTTAAGCTAGAGTAGTCAGAGGGAGCTAGTCCTGCCCTTGTACTCTCAGACCTCTATAGACCTCTATTTCACAGAATATAAGGCAAATTAACTTAGAATTTAGTGTTGATTTGGAGACTGGAGAGAATGATAATCCAACTTAAATTGTGTTTCCTTTAATCTTATAGTTTAAAGTTCAAAAATATGCAAAGAAATGACAATATGATATCATATGACTTAGAGTTATATACCTGAAATACATCATTGTAAGAGTCCATATGGAGAAAACTGGAATTTTCTCCCTTAGTATAGTTTTAGGACTATTAGAAATTTAAGGCTCAGAAAGATATTTACAGCTGGACATACATTATATAATTACATGATACTCAAAATTTATCACTTACTTCACTCTTAGGGTTACATGAATACTTTATAACAGTCTTGTCCATGTGAGCTTTGAGTTGAGTCCTAAAGAATAACAAAGGCATAGGTGTCTGAAGATCAGGAGAGAGAGAGAGAGAGAGAGAGAGAGAGAGAGAGAGAGAGAGAGAATAAATGTAAGTAGTACCATGAGAGGGCATAATGAAAAAATAAGATTTAATTTTAAGCTGGGGAGTCTCAAGAGTTGATTTGCATCTAAATAAATTCGAGTGATCACGTTAGCTCTTGACGTCAGGACATGTATGGAAACATAGCATCTTTCTTGTAAAGATGAATCAAACTTTGCTTGGAGTAGGATAGAGAAAGGGAAGAAAATGTGGCAAAATGAAGCTTTATTTTGGAGACAGAGTTAGAAATTACTAAGGGAATAAAGGTGGAGAGTGTTGACATGATATGTGTTGGGTAACTCCTAAATTGATCATGAAAGAAAGGTGACACCTAATTATAGAGTTAGAGAAGTGCTGCTTGATGCTGGTACAGGTTTTAGGAAAGATGTAAGAGAAATACTTATTTTCTAAAATATCATTTAATAATATGTCAAAAGCAAATTAAGTAAATAGTTTCTAAAAATCTTCATTCTAGAAGAAAAGACAAAAGAATAGATATCAGCAGAGGAACACTAAAGTTTTACTGCCTTTTTTGTTGGGTTTGGTTGGAAAGAGGTATTCCTTTTATTTTCAGTCATTTGGTAATAACCTAAAATAACAAGAGAAACTTAGAACTCTTTGCGAAGATTATTTCAGAAAAAAAATTTTAAGGAGACTAGAAGGATATAAGAATGTCCAAAAATTTGAGAACTGATCAAGATTTAATACAAATAGGAAATATGATGTCCCAAGAAAATCCAAGAGAGAAAATATGAGTGGAGATTGTTTAGTAGAAAAAGTATGAAACATTTTAGGAATCTTGCCTGTATTATATTTTTCCACTGGTTTATAAAAAATTTATAATACTGAATTATTTGAAGTTTATGAACAGAACAGGAATATTAACCAATCTTATTTGGAAAATATTTTATAGATAGATCCTCCCTCAATATTTCAAATATCTTTAATAAGAATTCATGATTTCTGAATTTCTTAGATATCCAATAAATATTTTAGACTATCCTCAAATTTTAAATCACTGTCACTGTCACTGTCCTCCCATTGTTCATCAATTTGCTCTAGCGGGCCCGGTAACATTGTGAGACTTGTTGCTACTGTGTTTGGCATATTGAATACGCCACGGGTAGCTTGCCAGGTTTTGCTGTGCAGGCGAGATACTCGCGGTAGCTTGCCAGGCTCTCCGAGAGGGGCGGAGGAATCGAATTCGGGTCGGCAGTGTTGGCCTGCCACATGCAAGGCAAACACCCTACCCACTGTGCTATGGCTCCAACCCCAAATTTTAAATAAGTTGACATATTTTTTTTGCTTTTTTTGGGGGGTCACACCTGGCAATGCACAGGGGTTCCTCCTGGCTCTGCACTCAGGAATCACCCCTGGCAGTGCTCAGGGGACCATATGGGATGCTGGGAATTGAACCCCGGGTTGGCCACATGCAAGGCAAACGCCCTACCCGCTGTGCTATTGTTCCAGCCCCAAGTTGACATATATATATAGAAATAAAGACATATGGGAGATTTTTGTAATTTGTTTAAAGTGGCATATTTAAAAGTTTTTATAATAAATAACTGCAAATACCTAGTACATAGCACAGTGGTAGGGCGTGTTTGCCTTGCACACAGCCAACTCAGCCGACCCTGGCTCAATTCCTCTGCTCCGTTTGGAGAGCGTGCCAAGCTACAGAGAGAATCTCACCCACACAGCAAAGCCTGGCAAGGTATCTGTGATGCATTCGATATGCCAAACATGATAACAACAAGTCTCACAATGGTGACATTACTGGGCCAGGTCAAGCACATTGATGAGCAACGGGAGGACAGTGACAGTGACAGTGACCTAATAGATGGAAAGCACAGCGGGTGGGGGTTTGCCTTGCACTTGGCTGACCTGGCCAACAGAGTTTGATTCCTCTACCCCTCTCGGAGAGCCTGGTAAACTACTAAGAGTATCTTGCCCATAGGGCAAAGTCTGGCAAGCTCCCTGTGGGGTATTTGATATGCCAAACACAGTAACAACAAGTCTCACTATGGAGACATTAGTGGGCCTGCTCTAGCAAATCAGTGAATAAAGAAAGGACAGCACCACAGTTCTACCTATTACATCAACAAGACTATGCAGCCAAGATAATAATTGTGATGTCATCTTTCCTGCATAAATCATTAGAGACTGAGCTGGTGATGACATAAGTATTAATTGATGACTCATGTCTTTGAGTAAATATTCATTTGAGACACATACCATTGGTCTGACATTAAATTTTTCTGTCTTGCCTGTGTGTGTGTGTGTATATATGTTTATGTGTGTATGTATTTTGCTAAAAATTAACTTAGGACCGCATACATACAAAGCGTACATATTTCACTTTTATTTTGTAAATACTCATTTGCCTAATCTGAAATGCTAAGCTTTAGCATAGTGATATTAATCACATATTTTTTATCGTTGAATTGGAAATAAGCTAAGCAAACTAAAATTACAAAATAAATCATAGAGAAATTATATCTATGTAGTTATTGGAAAGAAACATGTTCTTGAAGAGATTCAATATGCAGGAGACTTTTGTTTTAATGCTGAGTGAAAAATCATGGCACAATACACAGGAAGTGGTTTTTTTTTTTAATTTTTATTAGTGAAACACCATGAGGTACAGTTGTAGACTTACAAATTTTTGTGCTTGGGTTTCAGTTATACAATGATCAAGTACCCATCCCTCCACATCTTACTTTGTTCCAAACAGGTTAAGACCATAAAAACCCATGCTACTCAACATGACAGAAACAGAAAAAATCAAGAAATCAATGAAACGAATTATTATTTTTTACTTTTTTGGGTCAAATCTGGTGATGCACAGGGGTTACTCCTGGTTCTATGCTCTGGAATCATTCCTGGCAGTGCTCAGGGGACCTTATGGGATGTTGGTTATCGAACCCCGGTTGGCCTCGTGCAAGGCAAATGCCCTACCTGCTATGCTATTGCTCCAGCCCCAAAATGAAAAAATATTAAGAAAAAAATTTAATATCAGACTTTACTTCAAAAATTTACCAAAATAGCAACTTGCTACATTTGAACATAAATCTTTGTATATTCTCAAAAATATTTTTTCTAATACGAAACCAAGATCAATATAGAATCAAGAGCATCTGCTAGAGAATGCAAGTCAGCTGCTCCATGGAAAGTCAGTTAAGCATGAAACATACCTGGTAGGCAGCTCTGTGCTACCTTAAACTCCTAAACATTTGTCCTGGAAATTTAGTTCTGTTCAACAGGAAAGGAGATAAGTTGAGAATGTAACCAGTTTCCTATAAGCACCAAGTCACAGACAGGAAACTCAAAGAAGGTAAACGACTCTATGTTTCATCAAGAGGCTATCTCAAAGATTTGGGTTTGTTTATTTGCATTAAATGAAACCTACTAAAATTGCTGCAGCAGCAAGTTATAATAATGATTATGATGATGATGATGACAAATTATTGTTCAGACAATTTTGAAAATTGAAAATATAAGTCCCTGGTATCACGATCATGACATTCCTGTTGTTCATTTATTTCCTCAAGCAGGCACCAGTAACGTCTCCTTCTTCCTAGCCCTGAGATTTTAAAAGAGCTGTTTCAATGCTCTTTCAGGATTAGGAGAATGAGACTCATCATTGCTACTGGTATTTGTCATATTGAGTACAAAACGGGAAGTTTGCCAGACTCTGCCGTGCGGGCAGGATACTTTTGGTAGCCTGCCAGGTTCTCCAAGGGAAAAATAAGATAATAAGATATCACATGGCCGCGAATGCAGTCGCACGCTTCTGGGAGCTGTGTTTTATAGTCTCTGCCTCTTGGCCGTTGATGGGAATCAACCTGGCACTAGCGGCAGCTGGTGGGTGTGACGCCTACCTACTGGAAGATGGGGAGTCTGGTTGGAGAAGGCCAGTCCCAATCTGAGTAGGCTTTGAGACCTCAGCCACGGGACCCACATGCCTGGGTTCCAAGGTATGTTAACCTATAATCAAAACTTCTCATACTATACTATACTATACTATACTATACTATACTATACTATACTAATTTATAATGAAACTGACAGTGGAGTTTCATGATTCTGAGACCCCAAATCTTGGAAACAGCTAAATTTTTGAAAGCGCCTGAAAACAGAATATTATCAGTTTAATTTTTGTTGTTTTGTTTTTTGGGGCCACGTGTGGAAGTGCTCAGGGATCACTCCTGGTTCTCTGTTACCAAATAGGATGCCAAGGATTGAACAAGGGTTGGCTTGCATGCAAGGTAAATACCCTACCTGCTGTACTATTGTTCTGGTCCCCAATAACACCAGGGTTTAAAACAGTATTTGCTGTCAAGTGACTTTATAAAACCTCATAATAAAATAAGATCTTAATTTTACTGTTTTTGTTTGGTATCTTGACAGCTGCTTTTCATGCTGGGTTGTTTTGAAGGCCATGTCTAAGGATTCAAATTATTTCCCTAGCATGTGCTTAATGCTCAGAAAACTATTTTGAATGCATTCATGGCAGGCCTCAGATTCTATCCAGCATATATTCTACAGAGCTGTGTTGCTCAAACAAGTACTTATAGACCATCTTATTCAATGTTTCCCTTAGTGAAATCATGGTCAGATCCTAAAAGCAAGGTGATTGACTTATCTAGAAATAAATAATGTTAGCTGACTCTATCGTGTTTATTCTGTAGTCCTCAAGACTTTTACAGCATTATTTTCCATTCATAGTGGGCAGAGAAATGCTTCAACTTGTACATTGGATTAAAGTTTAGTAAGATTTCCATAAGTCAAATAAAGGAAAGGATTCAGCTGAAAAATCCTGGAGTATGACTATTTCACTCTTCATTATTTGCTTTTTACTTGATTACAAATATAAAAATTACAAATATAAAAGTAGGACCAATATTTTATATTTTGATGTAAAACCCCAAAGCCCAGAAATACTTTTATTTATTCAAAACTATTTTATAAAATACTCTTCGTATTAAAAATCTTTATGCCACCCTGATTTATTCTCAGATGGAGGAGGACTAACTTCAGTATCTGACAATAATTTCTTGCACTGAACAAGCTCCATTTATCTTGCAATAACTTTAATGTTTTTGGAACAGATCATTACACTATTTCTTAACATTAATTCTTAAAATGATTCACATTATATCATATATGTCCTTCATATCGCTGTCTGAAAGGTTTCCTAAATTTATCAGAAGTACATATATTTCAATATAAATCAATGATATTATTGAACAAAATAAAATAATTTATGAGCATAGGACAACTATATTCCATGTTAATATTTTATTTCTTGTACTGAGATTCATTCTTTCCCTAAATTTAATTGTTACTGCACTTTCAGGTTTACATACTTGATTCACACACTCACTGCGGGTCCTGGTTAGCATGTCATTTCTTTCAACTCTAATGGATTCATTACATAATATAGAATCATACTAATTTGTATGTAACTTAATTTTCCTTTTAAATTTTTTTTGGTTTTTCCTTTGAAGTTTAAAAGACTTAAAGCATTTAAATAGTCCCTTCATTTCCAGATTACAAACTTTTTGTATATTTCTTTGATAAGTTCTAAAATCATTTTGCCTCTCACGTCTTTAAAATTCAGAATTTAAAAAATGAACAGGAGGCAAGAGAATGCTACAGGGGGTAGCATGTTTGCCTTGCATGTGACCAACCAGGCCTCAATCCCCAGCACCGCATATGGTCTGCCAAGCACGGGTAGGAATAGTTCCAGAGCACAGACCCAGGAGTAAGCCATAAGCATAGACAAGTGTGGCCCCAAAATGACAACAATAACAAAAGCAACGATAAAGGAACAGAGAGGTGTCTTTTTTATTTGGTCTTTCTCAACATCTTTTTTTCCAAATACACATAAAGTAATTATAGTCACTTAATCACTTAATCACTTAACTTCCCGTTAGTCGTCGATTTGCTCGAGCAGGCACCAGTAACGTCTCCATTTGTCCGTCACGTGCTAGTGTACCCAATGGCATCTGTTCGCTCTGGGAACATGAAGAGCCTCAAAACGATCGTTCATGATCTTGACGAAGAAGTCTGACCATCTGGTAGGTGGGCGGCCACGCGGTCTTTTGACATCCCGTGGAATCCAGTCAGTAACAGCTCTAGTCCAGCAGTCGTCTTTAAATCTCATTTCGTGACCAGCCCATCTGATTTTCGACACCTTGGCAAATGAGACAGCGTCCCTGATTCTTGATCGTCGATGGATGTCAGAACCCCGGATTCTTTCTCTCATTTGAGTGAAACATGATATTCCAAGCATAGCACTTTCTATTCTTCTTTGGGAGACCTGAATAGCGTTCTCATCTTGTTTGCGTAGGGCCCAGGTCTCTGAGGCATATGTTAATGCAGGAAGAACAGTGGAATCAAAGAGATGTGCCGGGAGCCGGAGGTTCTTCGTCCTCTTAGCTATTTCTTCAACGTTCTTGAAGGCGTTCCAGGCCGCTCTCTTCCTCCTGCTCAGCTCGGGTGCCAGGTCATTTGTCATGTTGACCTCTCGACCTAGGTACACATAGCTGTTGCATTCGGAGATGGTCGTTCCATTGAGAGAGCATGGGGCATCAGGAACGAGGCTGTTTCTCATAAACATTGTCTTCGTAAGATTCAGTTGTAGTCCTACCTTTCCACACTCACGGTCAAAGTCGGCCAGCATTTGTGCCGCTTGGCTGATGTTTGATGTTATTAAAACAATGTCATCAGCAAAGCGGAGGTGGTGTAGTTGCCGACCATCTATCTACACTCCCATTCCTTCCCATTCCAGTCGTCGCATGATGTTCTCGAGGGTGGCACTGAAGAGTTTTGGTGAAATGGTATCACCCTGCCGCACCCCTCTCTTGACATCAACGATCACTTCTTTGTAGAATGGTGAGATCCTGGTAGTGAATCCACAATACAGCTCACAGAGGATCCTGATGTATTGGGCTTGAATGCCCTGATTGGCTAGGGCTTCAATGACCACGTCCGTCTCAACAGAATCAAAGGCCTTCTTTAATTCAATGAACGTTAAACAGAGCGGCATCTTGAACTCCCCAGAAACCTCAATGAGCTTGGTTATCGTGTGGATATGGTCGATGGTGCTGAATCCTTTGCGGAACCCGGCTTGCTCGCATGGTTGTCCTTCATCTAGTGTTCTGCCAATCCTATTTTGGGTGACTCGAATGAACAACTTGTAGATGACAGACAATAGGCAGATCGGGCGATAGTTGCCAATGTCATGGATGTCTCCCTTCTTGAACAGTAGTACGGTCCTGCTGGTTTTCCATTGGGACGGAACCTTGCATTCAGACAGGTAGCGAGTGAAGAGCCGAGCCAGTGTATTGATGAGTACTGACTGCAGGTTCTTTAGGTGTTCAGGTCTAACCTTGTCTGGGCCGGGTGCTGTTTGTTTCTTTACCGACGAAATGGTGTGCCGGATTTCGGAAGGGAGAACGTTGGGAACGACATATCCATCCTGTGGAATTTGGTATGTCGGCAAGTGGACATGGCTATCGAAGAGATTTGAGTAGATGTTCTGGATAATCTTCTCCATCGTCGTTCTGGAGGATGTGATGGATCCATCAGGACGTCAGAGGGCAGTCATCTTTGTCTTATAGTTGGCAAAGGACAGGCAGGTGTTACGAATACTTTTCCAGGCTTCTGCCGCATCTACCAGTATTTCTGCTCTTCTTTCTTTGAGGTCTTCTTGATCGCATCTCTGCACTGCTTTGCGAGCTCGGACGTTAACTTGCGGTTGCCTAAGGCATGCGCCAAACCACACTGGCAAATTAGCTCTAGAGTTTTCGAAGATAGGCAATTTTTTGTGGCTATCTCTCTCTTGGCGTTCCTCGCACATTCATGGAGATGCTGAACCAGTCAATCGTATTCCTCGTCAATGTTGTCAACAATGGCATCTTCCCATGTTGCCTCAATAGTACCAAAGAGTTCCCAGTTGGTGGTCATTCTGGGAGTTCTCTTTTTGAACTTTGCAGCCCTTTCTCCCCGCTCTGAGAAGTAGAATTTTGCACGAAGGAGACGGTGGTCCGATCCCGTTCGAAATTTTGGACAACAGCGACATCGGTCAGGCAAAACCGTCGATTGAATATGATGTGGTATATTTAGTTGTGGAGTCGTCCACCGGGAGACTCCCATGTCCATCGTTTAGATTCGGCCTTCTGGAAATGTGAGTTATCATGAATGGTCTTGGTCAACATGATGAACTCAGACAGTCTCTCACCCTGTTCATTCCATTCTAGGCCATGGGTCCCGATGTGAAGTTCTTCAGCTGATCTTCTCGGTCCTATCTTGGCATTAAAATCACCCACAATGATCTTGTAGAAGGTGTGGTCTTCTTTATATAACTTCTCTAGCTCCATGTAGAACTTCTCGGTTTCTCTTTCATCATAATGCGATGTTGGTGTGTAGACAACGAAGATAGAAACTGCTGGCAGTGAGCCACATCTATTCAAATGTAAACGTCCGATTCGGGTTGTTAGGCATTCGAATGAATCAATGCTCTTGGCCAAGTTTGTGTTGACAAGGACACCGACGCCTCCAACACCTCTTTTATCGCATGTTCCGAGGAACAATTCTTCTCCAGTGTCGAAAACGGCATGGTGAGATTCGTGCCTTCTTGTCTCGGTCAGACCAATGATGTCGTACTTGATCATTCCCGCTTGTACCATCAGGTCCTCGATGGATGCATCTGATGCTAGCGTACGTGCATTGAAAGTACAGACGATTATTTTTGTCTTCCTTCGTTGTGGCAGCCTAAGTCGGCCTTGAGATTTTGTCGGCCTCTCCTTTCTCATCCTTCTCAGTGCTGCCATGTCGGTGAAGCCTTCAGGGTCAGGTGAATGAGACCAGTTGTAGTTACTGGTTTTGGCATATCGAATACACAACGGATAGCTTGCCAGGCTCTTCCATGCGGGCGAAATACTCTTGGTAGCTTGCCAGTCTTTCCGAGAGGGATAGAGGCTTTTGGGACGACCTCTAATCACCCTTGTAGGTGTTACCATATTTGAACCCTATTCAAATACGGTACGACAATAATTATAGTCAGAGTAGCATAGCCAAATGCATCATTAAAATAATTATTACAAGCACAAGTAGATAATAAAAGATAACAAGTTGCAGCTTTCACTTTACTTCTTCCTGAATATTAAAGGAAATATGTTTTTATTAATTTAAATAGATGTATATGTGTACATGTGTACATGTACATGTGTCTGAAAGTAATTTTGCGTATTATCATATAAGCCTAAAATATAATCATTACATTAAATCCTAATTCCTTTCTCTCTGCATAGTTGGATAGTTTTGGGGGATAGAGAGCAGCTTGTTGAGGCCACACACATACATATTTAAGGACTACACCGGTCTATGCTTGGAAATGTCTTCGAGCAGTGTCTAGAAAACTGTACATTGCCAGGAATTGAGCTTGGGTCTTTATTTTTTAAATTAATTTTTGGGGGGCTGCAGCGATAGCATAGCAGGTAGGGTATTTACCTTGCAGCTGACACAGCTGACCCGAGTTTGATTCCTCAGCCCCTCTCGGAGAGCCTGGCAAGCTAGTGAGAGTATCTTGCCTGCACTGCAAAGCCTGGCAAGCTCGCGTAACGTATTCGATATGCGAAAAATAGTAACAACAGGTCTCACAATGGAGACATTCATGGGCCCACTTGAGAAAATCGATGAACAATGGGAGGACAGTGCTACAGTGCTATTCATTTATTTATTTTTTTTTATTAGCAAATCACTATGAGGTACAGATACAGGTTTACAAACTTTCATGCTTGTGTTTCAGTAACACAATGATCGAGTACCCATCCCTCCACCAGTACCTGTTTTCCACCACCAATGGTCCCAGCATCCCTGTCACCACCCCCACCCGGTCCCCTCCACCCCACCCTGCCACTGAGGCAGGGCATTCCCTTTTGATCTCTCTCTCCCTTTGGGTGTTGTGGTTCGCAATAGGGGCAGTGAGCAGTCATCATGTTCAGTCTATAGTCTACTTTTGGCATGCATCTTTATCCCGAATGGGTCCTCCCAACATCTTTTACTTAGTGTTCCCTTCTCTATCTGGCTGCCTTTTTCCCCCAGCATGTGAGGCCAGTTTCCAAGCCATGGAACAGACCTTCTGGTCCTTATCTCTACTCCTCTTCTGTTACTTTTTATTCCACAGATGAGTGAAATCTTTCTATCCCTGTCCCTCTCTTTCTGACTCATTTAACTTAACATGATATTTCCCATGTTGATAGAATTATATGCAAATTTCATGACTTCATCTTTTCTAACAGCTGCATAGTATTTCATAGTGTAGATGTACCAAAGTTTCTTTAACTAGTCATCTGTTCTTGGGCACTCGGGTTTTTCCAGATTTTGGCTATTGTGAACAGTGCAGCAATGAACATACAAGTGCAAATACCATTTCAACTATACTTTTTTGCCTCCCCGGATATATTCCCAGGAGTGGTATTGCTGGGTGAAATGGCAGCTCAGTTTCTAAGTTTTTGAGAACCATCAGTTCTGTTTTCCACAAGGGCTGAACCTGTCGGCACTTCCACCAGCAGTGAAGGAGAGTCCCTTTCTCGCCACGTCCCTGCCAACACCAGTTGCTTTTGTTCTTTTGGATGTGGGCCAGTCTCTGTAGTGTGAGATGATCTCATTGTTGTTTGTTCTACATCACTAATCATCAGGGAGATGCAGATCAAACAACAACGAGCTTGGGTTATTCTTATGCAAGACAAGCACTTTAATCTCTGTATTATCTTTTTGACTCTGTTGTAACTTTAATAAGATCCTTAAAATTTAAAAAAATATTGTTAAACTATTTCCATGAACTCCCATTTCTAAACTCTGAGAGATTATATTATTTTCACTTGATCACAAATTTTTAGTTAATCCCAACTCGAAATGAAACAATAGAACTTTGGTTACCACAACTACTCTTCCAGAAAGCACCTCAGTGATTTATCTAAACAGTTTTGACCTAGCTAGTTATACACATTAAACTATCCACAATTGAGTTTTTATTGTGCTATTTGTGTTGTGTAGTCTAACAGCGTGTACTTGTGCAGAACTTAAGATATTGTTTTCTTCTGATCCACAAATGTATGTATTTAGGTATATTTGCCAAAGAATAATGAGCTTCCATTTGCTATCACAGGACTTACTCCATTAAAAAATGCTCATTAGTAACATATTTGTTTTTGATTGAGTGAGGACTACATTATAAATCATTATTTCATTTTGGAGCAGATGAGGCATGAAAAATTCCAAGAAAACCTCAAGCCATCATCATTTGGGCTAATCCAAGTGGTTCCAGAAAGCTTTTAACATCATGATTTTATACATAATGGATCAAGAAGAGAAAAATCTTGTTTTTTATTTGCAAACCTACTGTGATCAGCTCCCTACAGTCAAAAGAACTGAGGGAAATTGGCCAAAAACACTCTTTTGAAGACGGTGAATTGAAGTTGACTGTCATGAGGAAAATACCCCACACAGAGCCAGGATTATGGATGGCTCTTACTAAAATGAGCTCTGATGCCACAAGGATATATGGTACTTGAGACTAAATTAGTAATTTGTTTTCTTATGTAATTTTGGAAATAAGTTATTGGAAAATTAAAATGAACACCTTATTTCTCTAAACATCACTAAAATTTTTAATTTTATAAATGTAGTACTACTTTATCTTGGATTTTTTCCCCTCTGCTGTTTTTTCCTCACCTAAACCTTGCAGAAATTAGTACAATTGATAACAGTTTTATTATGTCAAGAAAAGAAAGGAGAAACATTAAGTATTATGAACAATCTCACAGACCATAATTCAAATCTAAAGGTCATGGCATAAATAATAAAAAGATATAATTATTCTTGTGAAAAATTTATTCAAAATTATGAGCTCTGCTTAAACTAGAGATTTTCTTTTTAATTTTAGGATTAAAGACTAAGAGGTATGAAATGTTTAGTAAATATTTGTTTGAAAACAAATATTTTTGTTTTCTGTCAACCAACTCAATGCCTAATTTTAATTTTAGTTTAGGAAATAGGTAGCACTTACATATTGTTGTATAAAGCTACCTAAGATCTTTCCTTTCTCTATTCTTTGCAGTAATAAGTGAAGAGTGCAAGATGTTTACCCTGCAGAAAGTCAAAATAGGTTTGATTCCCTGCACCACATATGGTCCTCAGAGCACCACCAGGCTCCATCACTGACTAGGTGCAGAGCAAGGAGTAAGCCCTGAGCACAGATGATAGGTGTGGCTTTAAAAAAAACAGACACACAAGTGAAAAATAAAGGTCATCTTTACAATGATCCCACTTTAGTATGTTAAGAGACAATTTTTAGACTTTCGCACAGGAAAGAGGAGATAAGGAAGAAACCAGAAGATGCCTTTACATGAAATGAAGCTGAGTTTAGGAATACCAGGGCCATATAAATAATAAGTTTATATTCAAATAAAATATAAAATCTTAACACATGATTAAGAAAATATTGACTGACTATAAAATACCCAAATCTTTTATGTTTATAAAAACATTTATATATAAATATGAATATTTATAGTTTATAATTTAAATGATGGATAATTTAAATGTTAGTAATGATGTTTAAATGATGACAGTAGTAAGAAGAAAGCCAGATAGAATGAATAAACATAAAATATAACCAGAATAGAAAAGGAAGGTTATTTTATAATGATAAAAAGTTTTTCAAGATAACTTAACAAATGTGAACATGCATAGCCTAATAGCAGAGTTTGAAAGACCTTGAGGAAAAACAAAACGAATAGACCTGCAGAAAGAAAATGACAGATTTACAACTATAATCAGATATTTCATACGTATTTTTATAATTATTTATTATAAATGTATAAAAATACAAAGCTCATCTGTAGAGCTAAGTTCTAGGGGAAAATTTTAAAAAGTCGGAGAAATAAATTTCTATAGGAAGGGAGGAAAATTTTGAAATAGATATATTCATTCTTATAATAAAGCTTTTCCAGAGGTAAACACATTACAAACTTTATAAAATTTTATTCTTTAAATATGTGACATTATTGTATGGAAACTCTAATTTAATAAAGTTATTTAAAATAGAAAGATGAAAAATGTGAGCCGTTTGAATGAGAATAAAATATCTTTGGTTAATTGAAATTTCAACTCTTTATGGCATTGACATCATTTTATAGTGATGTTGTGCTTAGTAACTTAAAAATAAAAATTGATGAACTTATAAAATCATTTGTTTGTGATAGCTCCCAATAACTTTACCATGCAAAATAACTTTACCGACTAAATCTTTTTTATGTGTATAATTGTTGTACATTAAACGTTTCTATATCTAATTCTTGCACATCTTCTTCTGATGTTTTGCTTCTTGAAGTACTTGCATCATTACATTGTTTATTGAAAGCTGTGGTTAAAATATTTTTAAAAGAGACAACAAAAATAAGCTTGGGAATAATACATTTATGATAAGTATAATAAACTTTGTCAAGTCAGTAGAATTAATGATTTTAGTCTTTGGGGAGGAAAAGCACTAGTGTGATTGGGCTACTAGAAGAAGAAAAATTTATGATGTTCCAGTTCAAGGTAGAAGACACTATTGAGTAATGATTTACAGGTTGAGATGGAATTTTTGCTATAGGAATGGATGGAGGATATGATAGGTAATAGAATAAACTAGGTCAAGAAATTAGGAGATCTGTGTTTTGAAATGACCATCCACAGAGATATTAAAATAACCAGATATTAAAATAACCAGAAATTATCAAAACAGATATTTGAGCAATTAGACATCTAATTGATAATTATACCTGCAGAAGAATTAAGAGACCTTCTGGGAGTCTGAGAGAGAGAGACTGGCTGGCTCATTATGATGAAATAACATGCATAGTGAGTGATTTGAGAAAGAATGAAAAAAGAAAGTTCTTGAAATAGTACAATGGACAATGCACTGGAACACAGATACTACCACAGATTTTAAACTTAATAAACTTAAACTTAATTATTATTAATAATAAACTTAATATTAAGGAAGTACACAAAATGTCATGTGATGAGAAGCGTGTGGCATCTTATGCTACAGTTACTAAATTCTGAGTTATTTTTGCAGAAAGTAACAAATTTAATTATAGATAAAAACAACCTATTGGATCTTTAAAAAATAAAGTATCACATTTAAGATTATAAACCAGTATGAGCTTGAATCTAAATTGTGCTACCTTATATTCTATATTTACTATAAAATTCAACTTATCCACAGACAACAGTTACATTTAATTAGACTTATCATTTTCATCAAAGTGTAGTTAGCCAGAAGATAACATTTCTATGAGTACCCTGAAAAGTTTTGGTTTTATTTATATAAGTACAAGAAGTAAAGAATAAAGAGAGCATCATTTATAAATGTTTTAATCTTACTAATCTAAATTGACAACTTTATTGATTAAAGAAAAGATCAGCTTTACCTATAGGGCAATATTTTACAAACAGTCATAGATTTGTCACGAAGTCTAGGACAGAAATATAAATGAAACTAAAATATTATTTGAATTGGAAATATTAAGCAGTCCAAAATGAGATTCTTTGCAATGATCTGCTATGGATTTTCCTATCTTCCAGCAGTAGCAAGTCTAAGCTGCATACAATCAATGTGTTATTGTCATAAGTAATTACCAACACTGTGATGTGTGGTGGAGAGAATATTTGTCTTTGCATCTAAAAGATCTTCTTTGCAACTCCTCTATTCCTGGGTACTCTTCAGCAGATTTTACTGCCTTTCCAAATACTTCTAGCTCTTTTTCCTTTAATTTCACAATTCCTCATCAAGCCACTTTCAAATTTACCCTACAAGATCAATTTACCTTGAAACAAGTGTCAAAATGTAACCCTCCACAGTCTGGCAATACTGTTTGTTCACAGTACTCTTTGGAAGTCTCCAGTTGTATTATACTAAAACACCTAAGTGGCTGTCCCCTTCAATAAAGGACACACTTTAGCCAGAAATATTTCAGTCTTGCCTTTTATATGCAAACTAGAACAATGTGGGAATGGAGGGGTTGGGAGAGGGAGAGTGCTGCTTAATGATTCAACAATGAATGAATTCTAAGTTTGCCTTTCTCCTTTCCGTTTTGCAAGATCAAAAAATTTCACAATATCACTTGCAAGATCAAGTGAAGGGTGAAATCTCTTCCAGTAAGATAAAATATTTTTGTTATTGATTTTAACCTGAACTGCTCTTCTTCAGACTCTTTGCAGACATGCGATAATAGTGAGAATTACTGGATTTATCCAAGCTACAAAAGAAATCTCAGCATAAAAACCAGATTTCAAATGGTTTCTTATAGTCACTGAGTTTTTTCCTTTTCTCTAATTGCATTGTGTATCAAAAACTTTAGCAATGCTTGTATTTCTAGTCTTCCACTGGGTTTAAGAGCTAATGATCTAATCCTTTCTGATATACCATCACACTGAAACAGTGCTGACATTACATTAATAAATCTTCATCAAAACTTTGTCAATGCATTGTGAAATAATTTTACTAACTGAATAAAACCCTTGATTACAAATGTAAATTACTCATTGATAAATTATTTGTCCATATGAATTTTTAATAAAACTGAGTAATAAAATCTATTTTTTGTTTTCATGTCACACCCAGCGATATTCAGGGATTGCTCCTGTTTCAGTGCACAGGGAGCACACACCCAGTTATGCTCAAAGGACCTTATGTAGTGCCAAGCATTTAACCTGAGTCCGCTGCATGCCAGGCAAGAACCCTACCCACTATGCTATCCATCAGGCTCCCCCAAACATCTTTTTTTTTTAATTTTTGCTTTTAATTTGGATGGTCTTAAGTCTAATTTGAATAAGTCAGTGCAGAAAATTGTTCAGATGTAAAGCTCATCTTTAGTCTAAAATGAGTGAGGAAAATAAAACTTTACTGTCAACATTGAATAAGAAAGTCACAATTATTAGCCATTATTCTTTTGACATCATGGAGAATTTTCTGTGTGATTACATGCTGTTATTTTAATTCATTAATTTGCTTTTTTTGCTCCACCAAGCAGTGTTCAGGAACTACTCTCAGCTTAGTGCTTGGAGATCACCCCTGTTAGGCTGGTGGGAGGGAGGAGGCTGGCAGAGGGGCTAGAGGGGAGACTGAAATCAGTGTCTGGGAACAAATCATCCTTCCAGCATGTAAAGCATGTACTCTGTCTGGCACAGTGAGTCTTCTGGCTCCATGCTCTTTGTTTTGTACTTGCTGTAGGAATAAAAGAATTTTCTCTTCTTCTCTAAGGTTCCTAAGTGAGCATTTCATTTCATTTTCATTTCATCATCCTGTTAATCGTCGATTGCCTCGAGCAGGCCCCAGTAACGTCTCTTTCATCCTAGCCCTGAGATTATATTCACGGCTCTTTAGGAGAATGAGACCCATCATTGTTACTGGTATTTGGCATATTTGGTACGCCACGGGGAGTTTGCCAGACTCTGCCCTGTGGGCAGGCTACATTCGATAGCCTGCAAGTTTGTCCAAAGTAGGAATGAGATAATAAGATGTCATAAAGAAAAGTTCTGATAAGATGTCGCACGGCCGCGAATGCGGGGGCAAAAGACTGCACTGTTCTCGTCCGGGTTCTGGATTTTATAGTCTCTGAGTCTTGGCCGCTGATGGGATTACACGGCGCCAGGGGCCCAGGTGGTGGGTGTGACCCCCGCCTACTGGAATTTGGAGGATCTGGGTGGAAGATGCTCGACTCCAATTCGAGTAGGCTTGGAGGTCTCGGCCCCGGAACCCGCGTGGCTTTGTCCCTCTGCCAGTACCTTCATGTGTGCGGAGAGTGGTCTCAGCATGGTGGTGGCTGGTCCTGGAGGTCTTCGGCTGCCAGAGCCCCGGTCGGGGCGGGGAGGAAAGCTCGACCCGCTCCCCTCCAAGGAGTCCCGGCGAGGGACACCCAGGCGCGGGGGCAAAAGACTGCACTGTTCTCGTCCGTGAACATAACCACTGAATTATCATTAAAACTATTAATAGGAGGGAAAGTGTTGAATTTCATATACATAGACCCCAGAGATATGATTTGAAGATATTCAGGAAGCTGGGACTTCAAATGGGGAATAAGCCAATTCATGGGCGCCTCAAAGAGCCAATATTTGGCACATACGTATTTGCACTGGGCTGGAGCGATAGCACAGCGGGTAAGGCATTTGCCTTGCATGGAGCCGGCATGGCCCACCTGAGTTCCATTCCTCCGCCCCTCTTTGAGAGGCCGGCAAGCTACCGAGAGTATCTCTCCCACATGGCAAAGCCTGGCAAGCTACCTGTGATGTATTTTATATGCCAAACATAGTAACAATTGTCACAATGGAGATGTTACTAGGCCCGATCAAGCAAATCGATGAACAACTGCAGGACAGTGACAGTGACAGTATTTGCACTGCCACATATATTCATCTTTCACACCGGAAACTGTGTCTGGGCACTAGCTGTCTTCCTGGTACTGGTTCTGATCTAAGTTCTTTCAGGTGATTGATGAAAAGGCAAACCACACAAAGACGTCATTTTTCTGAGTCTGTTGGGCCTTGGTGGCCTTCAACTCAAAAAATTCATAGGCTAAACAGACGTAATTAGAGATATTCTGTTTCCCATGAATGCACAGTGGGTAGGGCGTTTACCTTGCACGTGGCTAACCCGGGCGACCTGGGTTTGATTCCTCTGCTCCTTTTGGAGGGGCCGGCAAGCTACCAAGAGTATCTCACCCACGCGGCAAGCCTGGCAAGCTACCCATGACGTTTTCGATATTCCAAACACAGAAACAACAAGTCTCACAATGGAGATGTTACTGGGCCCACTTGAACAAATCCAAATCGATGAACAATGGGAGGACAGTGACAGTGACAGTGACAGTGACAAAGTTCTGTAATTTGGGTAAAGTAGGTGAAAGGTACATGCTATTTTTTTCTATTGGTATTAGTATTAGCAAATATTTGGACAAAAGAACCAATGTTTGGGTTTGGGGGGGTTGTTTGTTTTTAAGCCACACTTCGCGAACTCAGGAATCACTCCTAGCAGGGAAGAGGGGGTTTATATAGGATTCTGGAGATCCAACAGTGGACTGCTGGGTAGTGTGCAAAGCAAACACCCTACCCCCTGGACTGTCCCTCTGTACCCTCCCAAAAGACGTGTTTTTATTGTTCAGTAGCCCTTACCAGTTGTGGTCAGTCAGTGAACTTGATAGGCAACTTGATACAACAGCGAAAAGGAAAAGGAAAAAAAAACACACACAAAAGAAATGTTTCATACTTAAGCAACAATTCTGCCTTGAGTACAGCATGTGATTACATCGACCAGTTAGAAACAGGGACACTAATTAAGGGTTGCAAGCTCAAAATTCCTTTCCAGCAAGAGCTCCATCTTGGGAGTCTCCAGGCATGACCCTTCATGTTCCATATCCCCTCACGGCTTAGAGAAATAATTCAAACTCCAGCCCTGTGGCACGATTCTTCTTTCACAAGTTGTAGCCTTTTGTTAGGATATTCCATCAACATTGCTGTTTTTAACCCAACTCTTATGCATTGATAATTTTATGATAGATCCTAGACAATCAGGGAAATGGTGCTACTTCATAATTATAGAAAGGAGCATTTGAAAGTAAAGCTTAAAATATCTTTTTTTCCGATGGATTTTACTTTTGCTTCAAAAGCAGTCAAGTAATAAATCATTTAAAAATCAACATAACCAAGCAACACATTTTGGGACACATCACAATTAACCTGCAATATTATGTTGAAAATAATAAGCTTGACAGAAACAAAATGTATAAACTTGCTCTAAGAAAGAGAAAATTATGACACTTTGTTTACAATTAAGTAATTATTAAAAGTGTTTTATATAATTAGATATCTTTAGGAAAGTGGTTTTGGTTTTTGAAATTATAATTTTTCATAAAAATATGAGTATGTAGCTTATTGAAAGAGTATATCATGATCAGAAGGAAATATCGTGCTCTAGATATACTTATGAGCTGAACTACATTGTTCTTAGAGTGAAAGAATATGACTTTTTATTTTCTCACTCATACTATTAACTTTACATTTAAAATAACCTTATAAAATAATATCATTGATTTTACCAGCAATTATCTGATACAAAAAGGAAGAAATCAATGATCTCAGGCCCCATAACTCTGAATTTTAATATCTTTCACAAATTCACTAGAGATATAAGCCATCAAAATATGAATCTTTTAGATAAAACTACTGCAGATTTTTTTAATGCTATATATTCATGTTCTGATAGAAGCAGGAATTTGCTGCTCTTCTTACTTAGCTATTCCCTAGCTTCTCAAATTATGGGTAAGGACTTCCTATGTTGTCCCATAAATGTGGGGGTCCCCCAAACTCTTTAAGTTGTTTTGAAATAAATGTCTTTATAAGAAAATACTTGATTTCTATAGATATTTTATATATGAAATCACATAAAAGTTTCTCAGAAAAATAGAAGTCATTAGTGAAAAAGAATGTTAAAAAAACCTAGATTACAGTGACAGCAACCTGTCCTACTGTGGTTCTTTCAGCACTGAGAAAGCACTTGGACATAAAACATTTTCTGCCTTAGGGTTACCAATAATATCAGCATGACCAAATAACTCATTTGTTCTATTTACATTGTGGATTATAAAGTGGAGAGAGAAGTAGCTGATTTTTTTCTGATATCAGTGAATCCTGAAGGATTAACTTTATGTTGTGATAATTGGGACCCCAGGGTTTATGTGACTGGCTGTAAGGTAGTGAGAGTTTTCTGCTTTTTTTTTTTTGGACACATCTAGAGAAACCAAATAGTACCTCAGAGTCTTGCCAACTAGACCACTTTCCTAGTGACGTTGATTCTCTTATTTCCGTTTATTAAATAAACAAAAGAAAAATATGTTTTAAAGAGCACTTTTCTAGTGCCTTTGATTCTCTTACCTCTGGTTAACATGTGAATAAGTAAATTATAGTATATTTAAAATGATCAAATACATGATGTAAAAAATTTCTGGTTACTCTGTGATATATGTTTAATAATGCAAAAATCACTGTAGCCTGGTAATAAATCAGTGAATTTTGATGACCATACATAAAAAACTGGACAGCTAAGTGGGAGCTTACAGTACTTTTACCTCCAGGCACCATTTTCAGTATCCATGTCTTGTGAACTTGACTAGTCAGAGAGCATAAGTAACTGTTATGAACTAAATTGTGTCCTACAACATTCCTATGTTGAAAGTGGATAAGTCTTTCAAAGTCGGCAAGACCCTCCATGACATTGAAGCTAATGGTATCTTCAAAGATGTCACGCCACTGGCTGAGCAAGTGAAAACAGAGATAGACAAATGGGACTATCTTAAACTAAGAAGCTTCTGCATCTCAAAAAAAACAGTGATCAAAATACAAAGACAGTCCACAGAATGGGAAAGGATATTTGCCAAATACACATCTGACAAGGGGTTGATATCAAGGATATAAAAAGTACTGGTTGAACTCCACAAGAAGAAAACATCCAATCCTATCAGAAAATGGGGCGACAAAATGAACAGAAACTTCATCAAAGATGAAATCCGAATGGCTAAAAGACACATGAGAAAATGCTCTACATCATTAATCATCAGGGAGATGCAGATCAAAACAACAATGAGATAACATTTCACACCACAGAGATTGGCCCACATCCAAAAGAACAAAAGCAACGGGTGCTGGCGCGGATGTGGCGAGAAAGGGATCCTCCTTCACTGCTGGTGGGAATGCCGACTGGTTCAACCCTTCTGGAAAACAGTATGGAGGATTCTCAAAACACTAGAAATTGAGCTCCCATTTGACCCAGCAATTCCACTCCTGAGAATATACCCCAGAGAGGCAAAAAAGTATAGTCGAAGCGACATCTGGAGTGGCAGCACTGTTTACAATAGCTAGAATCTGGAAAAAACCTGAGTGCCCAAGAACAGATGACTGGTTAAAGAAGCTTTGGTACATCTACACAATGGAATACTATGTAGCTGTCTAATAAAACTAATAAAAATTTAAGGAAAAAAAAAAGAAAGCGGATAAGTCTTTAGTCACAAAATATCAATCCCCTACAAACACATACATACACACACACACACACACACACACACACACTCACACACTAGATAAACAAATAAATAAATAAATAACTTGCCTGCCACTAATCCAAGTTTTCTTGTTTTTGACTCATTGGTAATAAATAAGATTTCCAATGGCCCCCTCCTTGGGTTTAATTAATTTATTACAGTGTACTATTAAAATGAGGGTAAAACTACTTAATTACATTTAAAACTTTATCAAAGTATGTGGCAACATTTACAAATACACAGTAATGTTTAAATAAAAACAAAAAATATAGGCTGAAGTTTATCAGAATGGAAGCTTGAATCTCTGAATCAGGAGTCTCTGGATAGGGTAAAAATGCTACACTAGGTAGTTTCCTAAATTCTGTTTATTCCAGGATTTTGTTTCATGCCCAGGTGGCTTCATCATCGGGCATGATTGCTTATTAAGTACACCTCTAGTGCTGCTCCCCTCTGGTGCATAAGAATAAGTCTTAGAGTCCTGAGATTAATCTCTGTCTCAGCCTTTCTAGTGGTCAGCCTTCATCTCAGAGTCATCCAAGAGTTTGTCCAGATTCATCTCAATGGAAGAAAAAATGTTTTAATGATATAACACTTGGGAATCTACATTGATGATAAAAACACTGCTTGAATGACAGGGTCAAATAAATTTTTAAATAAGAGATTCTCCTAGAACTCTTAAAGTTTAGGAAATCACAATGGATGCAGAAGCTCTATGCCAGGAAGTAGGTGCAGAAAACAAATATTTTTTTCAATTATCTCATACAGGTCGAGTAAAATAATAAAGCAAATTGGTTTAAAGTCTAAACTCAAATAGCATAAATTATGTAGGTATTAAATTATATTTTCTTTATGCCAGGCACCGGCATAAAAATGAAGCAGCCCAATTTCTAGTGGTGAGAAATCATCAGTGAATATAAACCGAGTGAAATGAATAATCTACCAGTTAGAAATATGGTAAGACAACATGTATTAAAAGCCAACCTTAATGATTCATAGTCAATGATAGAATCATTTATATCTTGTTTGTGCTGTTAGTTCATATACATTCATATTTGGAATAAAATTTCAAACTTCAATAGAACTATACATAAAAATATATTTAAATGTGAATATATAAAATCTGTTGAAATAAGAACAAAGCCTATAATCAATAGGAGAGTAGCAAATAATATTTTTGATTTTGGTATTGTACTATACTTACAAGGTATACTGTGAAATTTAATATGTATTACAATAAAGTAGTTGTAACTTTTATAGAACTAGCTGCCATGGAATAATTCCAAAAATATTCATTGGGCTCTCAAATATAAGATGTTTTTGTTTTTGTGTTACTATTTTAGGTATAAACACACCAAAATAGTATATGCTGAATTAACACAAATGCAGCAGCCTAGATTATTATTATAAAAGAAAAATATACATAAGGATATTAAAATATTTTGTAAATTTAATTTTTTATTCAAACAAATTGTCAACAAACACTGTCCTCCCATTGTTCATTGATTTGCTCAAGCGGGCTCAGTAACGTCACCATTTTGAGACTTCTTGTTACTGTGTTTGGCATATTGAATACGTCACAGGTAGCTTGCCAGGCTTTGCCGTGAGGGCGAGATACTCTAGGTAGCTTGCCCGGCTCTTCGAGAGGGGCGGAGGAATTGAACCCGGCTCGGCTGGGCTGGCTGTGCGCAAGGCAAACACCCTACCGCTGTGTTATCTCTCCAGCCCATTCATAAGCATTTAAATAATTTATTCATAAATCTCTCACAGATTTATTTATCCACTTTTTGTTGAGGGCAGCAGGCAGCAGATGGCTAAGGCACTTGCCTTGCATGCAAACACCCCAGTATGATCCCTAGCACCAACAGGTCTCTGCACAGTGGCAGGAATAATCCATGAGCACTTCTGGATGTGGTTCACTTTTCCTTTCACCCCCCCACACACAAACACAAAGTAATAATAACAATAATTTTAAAGCAGCTAACTGCTCAGTAGTTTTTTAGACAGATAGTGTCTGGACATTTTAAATATTACTGAGTTTAAAGAGAATGATAAAATGGCCATATAAAAATATGTCAGAGAAATTAAAAACTGGGATACAGAGAGGGAGAACTACTCATTTTGACTGTAAATAATCATCTTAGTAGACAAAGGGACTATTAAGCACTGAAAATCAACAAGGTCACAAAGACAAAGTCAGACTTATTCACATGGCAGCAGGCATAACATGATTTCATTATAAATTATATTCCATATTATGTTTGAACTTTTTGCATTGATTTAATATAAAATAGTAGTCTTGTAAACATTGTGTAGGAAATTATTACGTCTATCATTCCTTTAATAAGAAGTCAAGTGACCTTTCATATTATTGAACTCCTAATTTTCTATTTGAATTGTTTCTTTCTTCTTTGTTTCATTTACACCATTTATTGATATTTCTAGATTGGGGGTGAGATGTTAGAAATCTTTCTCCCTTCACTTTTTTTTTTGCTTTTTGGGTCACACCTGGCGATGCACAGGGGTTACTCCTGGCTCTGCACTTAGGAGTTACTCCTGGTGGTGCTCAGGGGACCATATGGGATGCTGATAATCGAACCCGGGTCCGCCACATGCAAGGCATAAGCCCGACCTGCTGTGCTATCTCTCCAGCCCCACCTCCCTTCACTTTTAAGATAAGAATACATCTCAGAAAAGTTTCCTTTCTTGAAATTTATTTTTAAAAATACAATCTACACAAATAACATAGAAGTTTATTTTTGTCATTCACATGTGCAATTTTAATAGAAACTTACTTCTATAATAGGATTATATACTTTAATAGGATTCAGTTCTTAAGAGTAATATATTTCAGTAACTATGAGCATTAAATATTCAAAATAAGTACTGTTGGAAACATATGCCACATTTAGGAGACATACAGCATTTTTGAAAATGTAATTATAGAGTGCTTTATTCCCTTCATGTATCTGTTTTTCTACCACTTGTTTTTTGGGGATTTTTTTGTCTTGAGTTAAAAGAATGCTTCTGATTATATTTTTTTTGTTGTATTTGAAAAGTCTTTGGAGAGAAACGGGTATCGTGTTTGTGAAATCATTTATAGAGAAACTAATATGTGAGTAGAAATAGTGCTACACCAGTTTCAATTTTATTTTTCTGGCCAGTGTTCTGAATTCAGTAATATGCAATTATAGTAACTGCCAAAATGAACACTAACTCAATAGAAATAAGAAAACAGGCCTGGTGTTCTTGCTTCTGAAAAGTAATTACAAAGTTGCATCAAGAAAATAAGAATCTTCATGTGAAAAACTACGGAAGCCAAGCTAAATAAAAATGCTGAAGAATTCTATGGCAGGATATAAAGTCTATTTGGACAGTTATATATAAAGCAGGTCAACAGAAAACTATTCAACATAATGTGTCTGTAAATATCTCTGAATTGGTTTTCTCACATTGCTCTGTATAGGCTTTCTTAGAAGACCAATTTTGGTCTGACACAGAGAGATAGAGGAAACATTTTCAGAAGTGGTTGTTTGTGTTTTTATAATAAAAGAAAAACCAACCAGACATTCTTTCACGAGTTCTCTAATCTGAACCTGGGGTTGTGATTACTGCCTCAGAAAATTTGTCCACTTTCATATTGATAGCATGTGTAGTTCTGAATATTTTACATCATGTGTAGGTTATTCTAGCACTGATGTTAAAATAAACATACAAAAATACTCTGACTTCCTCAAAGATGGTCTCAGTACTTCTAGATTAAACTAATTTTTACTTTAGCAATTAGGATGTGAGGAACAACCACACTTTTTATAAGGATCTACATTGAGTAATCAGCATTCTCTGGGATGCATTTCTTCCCTCCCAAGAAAGATAATCCTTCAGAGAAATCTGCACTTGATGAAGTTGATTGTTACATTATTGCTTATTATAAAATATAACTGTAAGGGCTGGTGAGATAGTGAGCAAGGTTAAGTGCTCACCTTGGATACAGCTAAAGCCATTTCCATTCCCAGCAGCACTTATGGTTTCCAGACTATTGTCAGGAGTGAGCCCTGAGCCCCAAGCTAGAAATAAGTCCTGAACACAGCCGCTGTATTTTATCTATTCATTTTTATTTTAAAAATTTTAAGTAAATAAGAATAAACTTGAGTATACAAAAATGTTTTGTTAAAGGTATTATGGAAAAACATTGGATGCAAATTGTAGCATACACTATGTTTTCAGATTACTTGTTAGTATTTATTAGAATATTAAAACAGAATACCATAATACTTAATATTAAATTATTAATAATTAAGAGTTATTAAGAATAACAATAAAATGGATGCCCATGTTTATAGCATGTAAATTTCAAATTTATCAATAACAGAATCTACTTAATGAAATTCTTAAATTTTCATTTTATTCTTTTGTGTTTGTTCTTGTTTACTTGTGGGCCACATCCTATGTTTTTCAGATATTACTCCTGACTCTGAGTTCAGCATAACTCTTGGGGATGTTCGGGGGACTCTCTGTGGTCCTGGGAATCAAACCCAGGTCATAGCAAAAGAAGAAACCTATCTTCTACACTATCCCTCTGGCCCCTCTTTTCATTCTTGGCCTCTGGATAAGTTTTAACTATATATAAAAATTTATATCGGATCTCTTTTTGTTCCTTTCCAAATATTGAAAACTCAAATATATAAGTATTATAATGTCAATTTTGTTTATGAAGTGCATTAAACAGCATCGCATTGAACGTAGCGTTCTGAGATTAACTTGCTCACAATATTCTGTTTCTCAAAATTCAATTACTTTATTTCATGCAGCTATTGTTCACTTAGCACACTAGTCCAAATTACATAGCAAAGAAAAAAAAAGACCACTATCATGCGTTAAATTAAATCCAGACTCTAATCATTTAGGAACCTAATTCGGGGTCATGAATAAACAGTACAGAGGTAGATCGAGACACCATGATCCATTTGTTTCTATTAGCATAGTATTCAAATGACATCATTATGGACACAATCAGCATTCAGAATTATTTTAGGACATTATTTTTTTTCTTTTTGGGTCACACCCAGTGATGCACAGGGGTTACTCCTGGCTCATGCACTCAGGAATTACTACTGGCGGTGCTCAGGGGACCATATGGGATGCTGGGAATTGAATCCAGGTTGGCCGCGTGCAAGGCAAATGCCCTACCCACTGTGCAATCACTTCAGCCCTAGGACATTATTTTTAAAATGGCAGATGTGGACTACCTTTCACAAGTCTGAAGTGCCTACCTCTAAAAGCATCAGAACCACATACACATTATTACCAACACCTAAGGAGATGATTTAGACAATCTCTTCATGACTTCACCTAGCCCTAAAGACCTCTCCAAAGTCCCATTTCCAAATAGTTTTACATTTTTGTTTAGAATTTTGTCAATGAATTGGAGATGGACATACAACCCATAACAATAATTTAAAATACACTTTTTAAAAAAAATCATATTGAAGTATCTGCTGATTCCTCTTTTTTTCTTATGATAACATTTGCTGCTTTCCTGTGGCTGACATTTACCTGGAATCCATTGCTACCTTTCATTTTCTCTTTGTCAACTTTTCTGTATAACTGTAATTTAGCTGAATCTTTTGTGAAATGCATATGCTTGACTTCTTTTCCAAATCCATTTTTCTTTCATGAGGCAAATGCAATATTCATAGTTGCTATGTTTACTGGTAGCTAGGCTTTTATCTATTTTCTGAATTTATGTTCAATATTCATCATTTAGTTTCTGTTTATTTTTCTACGCCCTTTTGCATTTATTCTATCAGTTACCTGTCTAAGGTATCAGGAAGCAATGTACAATCACTTAATTTTTTCCTAGTACTTATACTTGATGCATTGCCACCCTTATTAATCTCTTGCAAATGTTGAGAGTCAGTATTTATATCTCTATTACTCAAGCAAATAAACATTACTTTCTGTTACCTATTCTTATTTTTATTTATAGGAAAATAAAGAAGGAAAATTCTCAGAGAGTTTAAGTGCAATAAAGTCGATGAACATTGCAAGTTCAAATATTTTTAATTGCGGTTTGAATGAAAACGAAGTTCTAGAATGAGAAATTTTCTTTTGCACTTTTAATGTTTCATTATATATTAGAATGTTGTATCAATAATAATAAGTCTTACATGGGCCAAGAAAGAGTTCAACAGGCTGGAATATGTGTTTTGCATGTGAGAGGCCTAGGTTTGATTCCCTGGCACCCCATGTTCCTCAGCTACCTCCAGGATCACTGAGGGAGAAGTGGTCATTACTCATAACTGGGTGTGGTCCGCAAGAGTGAAGTTTTCATGAAAATATAATTTTCATCAGCATGTTACTGTCTGCTCTTCTCGCAGTTCTTGTAACTGAATTATCACTGTGGTGCTCCAGCTTCTACCTCTCCCCACCCTCTCTCTGCTCCCTCTTGTTTTGACTGTGTATGTTTCCACCACACTTCAAAGTGCTATTTTTATTGATCACTTGATCACTTGACTTCCCGTTAATCGTCGATTTGCTCAAGCGGGCGCCAGTAATGTCTCCATTTGTCCCTGTCGCGTACTAGTGTAGCACAATGACGTCTGTTCGCTCTAGGAACATGAAGAGCCTCAAACCAATCGTTCATGATCTTGATGAAGAAGTCTGACCATCTGGTAGGTGGGCGGCCACGCGGTCTTTTGACATCCCGTGGAATCCAGTCGGTAACAGCTCTAGTCCAGCAGTTGTCTTTAAATCTCATTACGTGACCAGCCCATCTGATTTTTGACACCTTGGCAAACGAGACAGCTTCCCTGATTATCCAAATTAAAATCTTGTTGAATGGAAAATATTTCACTGCTTAATCATTCTCACCACATAATTCTTTTACCCTTTTTGCTGGTAATACTAAAATAATTTGTATGGTGAGAGGGGAGGACTGGAAAGCTAGTACAGTATTTTTCTTGCCTTGCATGAGACTGACGTGGGCTCAATATCCAGCACCCCATATGGTCACTGATCACAGCTGGATGTGATCACTGAGTGCAGAGCCAGGGATGAGCACTGAACATTACCAGGAGTGGCCCCTAAGCAAAAACAAACAAACAAACAAACAAAAAGTCAGCAAAAGAAGAACAAATATGGAATCATGGCACTTTTCTGTGACAGAGACAACCCAAACAAGAGAAAAGGAAATATGAATGGCAAAGTCTCGGCCTTTGACTTCAACTCTGATTATCAAGCAGTCTTGCACAGTGCGAGGAGGAAGTTGGAGGCCGACTAGAAGTGAAGTGAAGTGAAGACAGAGGGGTATGGCTCTGAATCACTTTGGTGGTGGTAAAGACGCAAAACTGTTAAAGTTCATGCTATGATAAGCAAACATGTTACTTAAACTAGAATGAAATTCCTTAATGCTTGACATGGTAATCACACCCCACTGTATGAAAAAGAATGACATAAAATCTGGGATGTTATGCAGTGAGATGCAGTATGTACATGAACTTCTGACCAGATATAATTATCACTTTTCAATGTGCATGGACTTCTGAAGCACATGTCTGATGGATGAAAGCAATGTTTTCAAGAAATATTTTAATCATCGCTACAAATTCCATTTGTCAGATGGAAAGTATCTATATTCTTTCATTTAGAAAACCATCATAAACAAAATTCTAAGTTATTATCAAAGCCTCAAGACCAAGAAAATCAAGTTAGATAAAATTCTTTAAAGATCACTTACAAAACATTTTTCTTGCCCAAGGTTTCACAGTGTGCAATGATAAACTACTCCTGGCATAGTGACCTCAGAGTTAGACCTTGCTACTCACCTAGTAAGACAAAATCTTCAGAGTACCACAGATGGTGTAGATTTTTAAAAAGTATTCTGAGCTGAAATATGATGATTCTAACTGCAGTTGGTTCTGCAGTTTAACAAAAATATCTGTTGTATAAAGAAACTATGAAATTGACCTCTTTGAGTTTTTTTGTAGAGCTCTCTCTCTGAAAAATAAAACCCCATATGGCTCAGACTTCAAATGATAGTTTAAAATTTGGAAATGTGTTGACTAAACCAAAACAATCACAATTTTCAATTATAACCTGAGCAATTCAAATAGGCACAATTAACACGTTCCAACCAAAGTGGATAAAATACAAAATTAAAACTATATAGATAGAGTCTATAGATCAGAAAAATCCATCTCATTCATATTTATGTTCACTTGATACCTGCTAGCTACCTAATATAAGCAATTTTGTCATTTTTATAGAGGGAAAAATCAGAGAATTATTGAATCTCCTAGAGAGAAACAGCGGGAATCTTATCTAAGCTATTGTTGATTATCCTGTAATCTTAAAATTTAGCTTTTTTAAAAAAAATAGTGCCAGAGCATTTTCAAATCACATATTTACTTTCAGTGAATCAACTTAGAACAAATATTCATAGACTGTTGTAATATTTTTGACTACATATTGCAGTTAACAAAATTATGAAAAATAAAATAGCATGTGATTTCTTATTTCTACTTATACAGTGTTTTTGAAGACAGAAAATTTTAACTTTCTATGTTAAAGGAATTTTGATGTCAGAAAAATTAAATATTTCAAATATGCTAATTTTTTTAAAGTGTACCTTTCCCGTGACAGGGTAGTACTGTACAATGAGCTGTATCCCTGTTCATATCTTATCTTCAACCTATTTTATGATATTTTACTATGGTATAAAAATAGAGGGATTTCATATAATATCAGATCTCATAAAGTTAATCAACCCCAATTTTTTTATGAATTATTTTGACTCTGCTTCTGGCCATTTTACTTTCATACATTCTACTTAGCACAATTCTATTCTTTTATATACATTTTGTTTTTGGTGAGGGGGCTAAACAGTGCTTTCAAAAGTGTTTTTCATACCTGGTGGTACTTGGGGGCCTCCTGGGTTATACACCCAGCAGTGCTTAGGGTACTGTGAGGTGCTGGGTGCAAGCTGATGTCAGCCGCTTGCAAGACCTATGCCTTAACACTGGCACTATGTTGGCAATACTTAGAATTGTATTCTTTATAGCATCACTTAAATTGTAATTTTAAAACCTTTCCTTGATTAAATAGAGAGAATACCATTTTTGTTCATGACCAACTAACTCTAGCAGTTTAGTCCCCTTAATATATATGTTTGCATACTACTGATATGACAATTATTTTGATCGTGGCTTCTTAAATTCATGTATCTATTCAGCAATGTTTAATATAATTAATGATTTTTGACACTAGGAATCCAACTTAAACATGAGAAAGCCTCCATCTGTACTCAAGGACCTATCTTTCCCTTTTAGAAAAGAAACAAAAGACTACTGTACTGAATAGCTACTGCACTGTAGCACTGTCTTAGGTTCTTCATCAATTTGCTCGAGTGGGCACCAGTAATGTCTCCAATGTGAGACTTGTTGTTACTGTTTTTGGCATATCGAATACGCCACGGGGAGCTTGCCAGGCTCTGCCAGGCAGACAGGACACTCTCGGTAGTTTGCCAGGCTCTCTGAGAGGGACAGAGGAATCTAACCCAGGTTCAGCCGTGTGCAAGGCAAATGCCCTACCACTGTGCTATCGCTCTAGCCTGTAATGAGTATGAAAGAAAAATAAGAAACAAGAAGGCAATGATGCCCTTTTCCTTTATATGGGCTGGGAAGATCTTTCTGATCAGGTCTTTCCACATTTGCTTCATGAACTTGTCACAAAATTGTTACTATATCTCATTTTTTTTATATACAACCTTCAAAGTTCTTATATCTGGCGTATGCCTATGCCTATAGGTCAATATATGTGCTATTTACATGTGGTCATTGCCTAGCACTTTAATGCCACTTACCGTGGTTTTCTTCCTTTGAGACAAAATTAGCATTGGTGGCCCCTCCACACCCCTCCAATACCTTTCCATAATGCTTCTTACTACTCAGGAGAAAGATCTCCACCCATCTTTGCTCTGTCCTTTCATCTTTATTCCTGAGAACCAAACTCTACCAAAAAGAAAAAAATCTGTTATTCAAAGTTATTGGTGAAGATTTGATGCCCATGAAAGTTCGTGTAGGATGGTTGTTTGTTCTTTGTGACTCTGGCCCTCTATCAGGCATCTGTAAAGTCAACTGTAAACACTATAGTGTGCTTCCATTTTTTTATTTTATTCTTCACTGCCTTTTGAATTTAATGAGGAGTAAAGATTATTCACAGTGCTATTTTTAGGAGTAGTGTAGAAAGGACAGGTGCAGGGGGAGAGAGAGATACAGGCAAATAGAGAGAAGCCAGGGATGAATAATAAGGAATTGATACAAATAGAGCTCATTTGACAAAGAACCAGTCACTGAATTAAATAGCACTGGAAAATTAAATAACAATAGAAAATTTGTGTGTCATCTTTTGTTGTAATGGGAGAAAAATCTTAAAAGAACTAAGTAGAATTTCTGTACATAACCGAGCCTATTTGAAATTACTGTTAATTTGCTGCAATCCAACCCTCATCTCTGTGGTTTTTGCCATGAATTCTCATTTGCCAAACTTGAGGGATGTCTTTCTGTACTTCTAGCACCATGTTTTATTCTACCTGTTTCCCCAGAATTTCATTGTATCCTACACTTTTTAATTCATTATTTAAAAATTAATTTAACACTGGTTTATATTTTATCTTGATTTTAAAATGTCCCCCTGGAAGCAATCTTACTACTGAATAACTGAATTAGCTACTATCTGTGAAAATATTTGGCAGTATTCCCAACAAACAATAGTTTGATTCTAAGTGAACATTTTTTTTCCTTCTGACACATAATTTACTTTGAAAGCAAACTACTCTCCTATTAAAAATTGAATCTGTAACAAGGTTATACTGTTTCTTATAACACAGAGGTGGCTTCATAATAGAAAAATGTATTTAAAGTAACACCTGCTCTATTTCCCATTTTTAATTATTTCTTTGTTCCTTGTTGAGTGGTCTATTATCGTCTTCTTCAGGAAGTAAATTCTTAGGGATGGACATTAACAACCCAGGGTTCCCAGTATGGGAGTAGTATGTTCCTAGTATGCATACTAGGAGCCCAGGGTACCCAGGGTTCCTGTAATATATATATTAGCATGCAAAGTATGTATCCTAGTCTTCTATACTATCTGACTGTTCCTTTCTTCCTTTTAGAATAGCATCACTTTGAATTTCATCTGAGTATGTAAGCACGGGCTGGAGTGATAGCATAGCTGGTAGGGAGTTTTCCTTGCAAGTGTCCGACATGGGTTCTATTCCTCCATCCCTCTCGGAAAGCCCAGCAAGATACCGAGAGTATCCCGCCCGCACGGCAAAGCCTGGCAAGCATATTCCGTATGCCAAAAACAGTAACAGCAAGTATCACAATAGAGACATTACTGGTTCCCGTTCAAGCAAATCGATGAACAACAGGAGGACAGGGCTACAGACAGTGCGATGTAATCACAAAAATGTTATGTTCTCTCCTTATTCCTGAAGCTAACTCAAGCTGCCTTTCATTAAGTTTAGGTCAATGAGAAAAAAAAAAGAAATGAAAAATGAAATGAAACTTCCATTTCAATTTAAGAAATACAGTTAGGAGCAAAATTATAGGAAGTTAGTCTTGCATCACTTGATTTATTTATCTTAGCATAAAAATATCCAGGTCTATTATATTATTGCAAGAGATTAGAAGTTTATCTTTCGTGGCTGAATATTATTTCCTATGTTTATATACTGCATCTTCTCTTCTTATTCATCCATCACTGGGCATTTGGCAAATTTCAAATTCTTAGTTATTAAAAATATGCATGTACTTTATGATTTATTTTATATGGAAGAAAATAAAATATGAACGCAAAAACTTTGCTCAGAGATATAGTATAAAAGATCAGACTATTGCCTGGCATTCAGCTGTGACACCTGTGACCCCAGTTTGAATCTTCAGTGCCCCCATATGGTTCCAAGAATCACTCACTCTCAAGCACAGAGCCAGAAAAATCGCCCCTAGTACCCTTGGGTGTAGCCATCAAAAATCAAAAAGCAAACAAAACAGGCCCCCCAACGCTGGGAGGAAAAGGGGATCTGCGCCTGTCTGCCTGTCCCTTTGGGCCGGCAGTCCATCTGAGCCGCTCCCGCGCCGCCCCTCTGACCCGGGACTGGGACTCCACCGTGCAAGTGTCTGCAGGCACCCCCCTGACGCTGAGAGGAAAAGGGGATGTGCGCCTGTCTGCTTGTCCCTTGGGGCCGGCCGCCCATCTGAGATGCTCCCTTGTCCCCCACCCAGTCTTTACTTCCTGGACAGAAACCAGGTATCCGTGGGGGCGTAGCCACTTCGGAGGTGGGCGTGGCTTTAAAAAGTGGGCGTGGTCTAATTTTCGGCAAGCCAAAGCTTACTCGGCCGTAGGTAGTTCACTCAAACCAAGAAATATTACCCCTCCACATACACAACAACATGAAGAAACAACGCAAATCCCCACCACAAGGAGATCATGAGGAAATAAGTCTAGAAGCCTGAGTAGGTGCTAGCCACCTTAGGGACCTCTCTGACAAGGAATTCAGATATGAAGTCATCAAGATGTTCAATCAACTCGATGAAACAGTCACACACATATCCGCTAAACTGAAAGAGGACATGAAAGAAACAATCGATCGCACAATTGACAAAATACAGCAAGAAATTAGAGCTGAAACTGGAAAGCTTCGCACAGAAATGGCACACATTACAGATTCCATAGATGAAGTCAAATCCTCACTCACTGCCCTCAAAAATAGAACGACCACAGCTGAGGAAAGAATCAGTGACTTGGAAGATTAGCTGCACCAAGCCAACAGACAACAACAAACAATGGCAAGAGACCTCAAAATAGCTCAAGAGCAAATCAGAGTCCTACGAGATGATTCCAGAAGAAACAACATTAGAATCATTGGACTACCAGAAGCTTAGGGAAACAATCCCAATGAAAAAACCATGCTTAAACAAATTATCGCCGAAAAATTCCCAGAGCTCCACAATACAGCCATTCAGATTCAAGAAGCCCGAAGGGTGCCAGCTAAAAGTGACCCCAACAGAAACACTCTGAGACATATTATAGTTAGAATGATCGATGCCACCGATAGAGACACAATACTGCAAGCAGCAAGGGCAAAAAATGAAATCACATACAAAGGAACACCCCTGAGATTCACAGCAGACCTGTCAGAGGAAACCCTACAAGCCAGAAAACAGTGGCAAGATATAGTCAAAAAACTCACGGAAATAAATGCTTCACCAAGAATACTCTATCCAGCTAAGCTCTCACTCAAAATAGATGGAAAGCTACACTATTTTCTAGATAAACAGCAGCTCAGGAACTTCATAGACTCAAAACCAAAACTAAAACAAGGACTAAAGGGGCTACTATAAGACAAGACAAACCCTACAACCACAACACACCCTTACAGAAAGATGACACAAAACCCCATAACTATAATCTCTCTCAATGTCAACGGTCTCAATTCACCATTGAAGAGACACAGAGTGCCAAAATGGATACAGAAACAAGACCCAACATTCTGCTGCCTAGAAGAAACTCATCTCAACACTCAGAGCAAACACAGACTCAAAGTCAAAGGATGGAAAACAATCCTGCAAGCAAACAGCTCCTGTAAAAAATCTGGGGTGGCCATACTAGTATCCGACAACATTAATTTCACCCTAAAATAGGCTAGAAGGGACAGTGAAGGCCATTTTCTATTCATCAAGAAAAACGTACAACAGAAAGAAATCAAACTCTAAGAGAACCCTAATAAACCGAATCAGAAATGAGAAGGGGGATATCACAACAGAAACCAAAGAAATCCGAAAGATCATCAGAGACTACTTTGAAAGTCTGTATGCCACAAAACAAGAAAACCTAAAAGAAACGGACAAATTCCTGAACTCCTATAATCTCCCAAAGCTGAATCAAGAAGACCTGGAGTATCTGAATAGACCTATTAACATCAACGAAATAGAAACTGCAATCAAAAGCCTTCCCAAAAACAAAATCCCGGTTCCAGATGGATTCACTAGCGAATTTTTCCAAACATTTAAAGAGGACCTGCTGCCAGTCCTTCTGAAGCTCTTTCAGGAAATTGAAAAAACGGAAACTCTCCCAAACAGTTTCTATGAAGTCCATATCTCTCTAATACCAAAAGGAAACAAAGATACCACAAGAAAAGAAAACTACAGGCCAATATCCCTGATGAATACCGATGCAAAGATTCTCAACAAAATACTAGCAAATAGAATTCAACTACTCATCAAAAATATCAAACACCACGACCAAGTAGGATTCATCCCGGGGATGCAAGGCTGGTTTAACACTAGGAAATCAATCAACATAATCCACCATATCAACAAAATAAAAGATAAAAATCATATCAATAGATGCAGAGAAAGCATTTGACACGATCCAGCACCCATTTATGATGAAAACCCTAGCCAAAATGGGGATAGAGGGGACTTTTCTCAATATAATTAAAGCCATCTATCACAAGCCTACAGCAAGCATCGTCCTCAATGGCGAAAAACTGAGAGCCTTCCCTCTAAGATCAGGGACGAGACAAGGACGTCCACTCTCTCCACTGCTGTTCAATATAGTACTGGAAGTACTTGCAATAGCGATTAGGCAAGAAAAATATATTAGGGACATCCAGGTAGGAAAGGAAGAAATCAAGCTCTCACTGTTCGCAGATGATATGATACTATACTTAGAAAACCCTAAAACCTCTATCAAGAAACTTCTAGAAACAATAGGCTTGTATAGTAAAGTGGCAGGCTATAAAATCAATACCCAAAAGTCCATGGCTTTCCTATATGCAAATAGTGAAAGAGAAGAAAAAGACATGAAGAAAACAATCCCGTTCACAATTGTGCCCCAGAAAATCAAGTACCTAGGAATCGCCTTAACTAAGGAAATAAAGGACCTGTACAAAGAAAACTACAAAACTCTACTTCAGAAAATAAAAGAGGATACGAGGAAATGGAAAAATATCCCCTGTTCATGGATCGGGAGAATTAACATTGTCAAAATGACAATACTTCCCAAAGCACTGTATAAATTTAACGCAATTCCTATTAGGATACCCATGACATTCTTCAAAGAATTGGAGCAAACACTCCTGAAATTTATATGGAACAATAAGCCCCCACGAATAGCTAAAGCAATTCTTGGGAAAAAGAAAATGGGAGGAATCAACCTCCCTAACTTCAAACTCTACTACAAGGCAGTAATAATTAAAACAGCATGGTACTGGAACAAAGGCACAGCTGTAGACCAATGGAACAGGGTTGAATATTCTGACGTCCCCCCCACCCAAGCATACGAACATCTAATCTTCGATAAGGGGGCAAGAAAAGTGAAGTGGAGCAGAGAAAGCCTCTTTAACAAATTATGCTGGCAAAACTGTATGGCTACATGCAAAAAAATGGGCTCAGATCTCTGCCTAACTCCATGTACAAAAGTAAGATCTAAGTGGATTAAAGACCTCAACATCAGACCGGAATCTACAAGATACATTGAGGAAAATGTTGGCAAAACCCTTCATGACATAGAAGCTAAGAGTGTCTTCAAAGATGTCACACCACTGGCCAAGCAAGTGAACACAGAGATAGACAAATGGGACTATCTTAAACTAAGAAGCTTCTGCACCTCCAAAGAAACAGTGACCAAAATACAAAGACAGTCTACAGAATGGGAAAGGATATTCGCCACCTACACATCTGATAAGGGGTTAATTTCAAGGATATACAAAATACTGGTTCAACTCCACAAAAAAGAAAACATTCAACCCCATCAAAAAATGGGGAGATGAAATGAATAGAAACGTTGACAAAGAAGAAATTCGAATGACTAAAAGACACATGAGAAAATGTTCCACATCATTAATCATCAGGGAGATGCAGATCAAAACCACAATGACATATCACCTCACACCGCAGAGACTGGCCCATATCCACAAGAACAAAAACAACAGGTGCTGGCGCGGATGTGGTGAGAAAGGGACACTCCTTCACTGTTGGTGGGAATGCCGACTGGTTTCCTTTTGGAAAACAGTATGGATGATTCTCAAAAAACTAGAAATTGAGCTCCCATTTGACCCAGCAATACCACTCCTGGGAATATAACCCAGAGAGGCAAAAAAGTATAGCCAAAGTGACATCTGCAATTGTCTGTTTATTGCAGCACTCTTTACAATAGCCAGAATCTGTAAAAACCTGAGTGCCCGAGAACAGATGACTGGTTAAAGAAACTCTGGTACATTTACACAATGGAGTACTATGTAGCTGTTAGAAAAGATGAAGTCATGAAATTTACATACAAGTGTACTACATGGAAAGTATCATGTTAAGCAAAATGACTCAGAAAGAAAGGGATAGACATAGAAAGATTGCATTCATCTGGGGAGCATAACGTAACAAAATAGGAAACTAACACCCACGTATGGCAGAGATTAGTACCAGGAATTTTACTCAATGACCCGGAGGACAACCACACATGTTAGGGGAAAAGGGAGCTCAGAA
This sequence comes from Sorex fumeus, assembly GCF_029834395.1. NCBI lineage: Eukaryota > Metazoa > Chordata > Mammalia > Eulipotyphla > Soricidae > Sorex > Sorex fumeus. The sequence continues at coordinate 7,844,660 of NW_026606067.1, read as the reverse complement.
AGAGAAGGGAACACCAAATAAAGGGTGTTGGGAGGATCCGCCCACGATGGGAGAGCATGCTGAGGGTAGACTATCGACCAAACATGATTGCCACTCAATGCCTCTTTTGCAAACCACAGCACTCAAAAGGAGAGAGAGGGAAATGCCCTGCCACAGAGGCAGGGTGGGATGGGGACTGGGGGATGGAAGGGATACTGGGATCCGTGGTGGTGGGAAATGCGCACTGTTGGAGGGATGGGTGTTTGATCATTGTACAATTGAAACCCAAGCACAAAAATGTGTAAGTCTACAACTGTACCTCATGATGTCTCACTATTAAAAAAAATTAATTAATTAATAAAAAAGCAAACAAAACAAAATTCAGACTATAAAAGAAAATGGTTTTTGAGAAGGAATAGTAAAGTGTGGCCAACGAATTAGGTAAATGCATCGAGTGAATGGTGGAAAATGGAAACTGAAATTTTTGTGATAATAATAATACAGTGTAAATAGGTGTATAATTACAGTGCAGTGCACCTGAACCCTAATAATATTTTAAATCAATGTTAACTCAAATTCTAGTGATAAAATAAAACGGACATTTTTGAGGTTTGAGTAGCTAGCTCTAGTCAGGCTACTTTATTCCTCTCTAATAAAAAGTATAATAGACATAATAGAACACTGCTCAACTATAAAAAAAATGATGAAACCCTTCCTTTTGTAATAATATGAATAGACCCAGAAGGCATTATATTTGTTGAAATATTTCAAATGAAGAATGAAAATAAGTGGTCATATATTAAATGAATATTTGAATCACACAGAATATGTTATGCTATAGAACCAATTATATTTTTCCCAGAAAACAATGGGGTGGGTATCTTATATAAAGGGAGTGGGTATGTCATAGAAAGTGGGTGAGAATCTTATATAAAGTGGTGACAATGCTATATGCATTATCTCCGTGAAGGTTCTATGCTTTTTCTTCTTCATTTCCCTGAATTGGTATAGACATTATTTGTGAACAAGCCCCTAATACTTTTACAATGAAAACAGCTGGGTCCCTAAGCGGAGTCACCTGGAACCTTATTGATGAGACTTGTATTTGAATGGAAGACAAACTTATACTATACTACTCACTGCATTATGGAAATTTTCTCTGAATACTTTGCTTGCATCCCCTATGAGTAGTTCTCATAAATTAGCTTGCCTCAACATTGCTAGTATGACATTAATTTCCAGTAAATATAGATTGAAAACACTAAACTGAAACAAATTTATCAGTACAGAACACAGAGATTATAAAATTTATTATATAACTCTTCATATATATCTTACAACATATATCATATAACATATTTTCAATAAGAAATGAGTTATGGAACAATTTAAATACTGACCTGTTAATATATGATTTTAACATATATAAATATAGATTACTGTGACATATAGGTGGCTTTTTAATGAAATTGAGCCTGTATTCAGGTTTTGAAGAACAGCAATAAAGCACACCTTGTCTGTATAAGCAATTCATCTATAAAATATAATTTTTAACCTTGATCATCTTTAACAGATATAATAATATGAAAAATTAAGACACATTTAAATATAATTATTTTTATTTCATTCCTTGTTTAACTTTATTTGCTCTAAAACAAATAAAGGGTACACATACACATGGATTTAAAGGAGGTATGAGAAGCCAAGTATAAATGCATATTTATGCTCATGAAAATAAAGTGCACAGCCCACTGATGAGTATAGACTAATTAGAAACTAGGCAAAGTATCAAAGTAAAGCAGAGTTAGGGTCTTATTCTTGACCCAGAAATCAGTAGAAAATTCCTTGCATATTGTTTGTTTTCCTTCATTTAAAAATGCTAATGATATCCATTAATATTGCAGGCATAGTGATGGTGTTGGTCGCTCTCAATGGAACGACCATCTCCGAATGCAATAGCTATGTGTACCTAGGTCGAGAGGTCAATATGACAAATGACCAGGCACCCAAGCTGCGCAGGAGGAAGAGAGCGGCTTGGAATGCCTTCAAGAACGTCGAAGAAATAGCTAAGAGGACGAAGAACCTCCGGCTCTGGGCACATCTCTTTGATTCCACTGTTCTTCCTGCATTAACATATGCCTCAGAGACCTGGGCCCTAAGCTAACAAGATGAGAACGCTATTCAGGTCTCCCAAAGAAGAATAGAAAGAGCTATGCTTGGAATATCACGTTTCACTCAAATGAGAGAAAGAATCCGGAGTTCTGACATCCGTCGATGATCAAGAATCAGGGACGCTATCTCATTTGCCAAGGTGTCGAAAATCAGATGGGCTGGTCACGTAATGAGATTTAAAGACGACCGCTGGACTAGAGCTGTTATCGACTGGATTCCACAGGATGTCAAAAGACCGTGTGGCCGCCCACCTACCAGATGGTCAGACTTCTTCGTCAAGATCATGAACGATCGGTTTGAGGCCCTTCATGTTCCCGGAGCGAACAGATACCATTGGGCTACACTAGCAGGCGACAGGGACAAATGGAGACGTTACTGGCGCCCGCTCGAGCAAATCGACGACTAACGGGAAGTTAAGTGATTAAGTGATAAGTGATGGTGAGTCTCTGTGTTCATTCATAATTCCCAGGTTCTTCAATATTTTCTCAAAGGAAAATATCGAGCAATAAAAATGCTCAGACTCAGACCTGGAAAGTAGAAAATTTTATTGAAAAGTAGAAGAGAAAGAAAAAGGAACGCCCCATGAGGGGAGAAACTTGATCGAGGACTGAGTTAGCTATGGCTAGGTTTGGGATTTGGGGTTTTTTGTTTTTTAGGTTCTTATAGGGAAATTGGGTCTTTGTGTTACAGGGAATGCAGGAAAGTTAAAGAAAGGTTGATTTGTGAGTGTAGGCACATTTAAATGAAAGTTTGTTTCTTTGCATTCTTTGCATAAATGTGTGGCCATTTGCTTTTGTAGTGCCCATTATCTTTATCTTAGTTTCCGGTGAGCCTAAGCTCTGGGGCAGAATTATACTATTTGGGGGAATTGCTGACTTCCTGTTAATCAGAAAAAGTTCAGGAATTCACAGGAAGACAAACATGTAGGATGGGTGCTATCAAAAATGGGACTGCTCCCAGCAGCTGGCGACGGAAACTGAGGCTTCCTCTTTCATTGTCACCTAAGTTTATATTAAGTAGATAGAAAATGCCTTGTAAGTGTTGGAGCAATAGTATAGTGAATAGGTTATTTGCCTTGCACAGATTAAATTCCCGGTATCCCATATGGTCGCCAAGCACTGCCAGGAGTAATTCCTGAGTGCAAAGTCAGGAGTAACCCCTGCTCATTGCTGGGTATGACCCAAAAAGCAAAAGAAAAAAAAATGCCTTGTAAAGTGCTATGCAAATGTGCTTAGTTGAATGCCCTTGTTCATCTTTTAAATTGATTAAGCCAAATGAACCCATGTATCGTCTGACTCAAAGATTCTAGTTATGATTAGATACTTATAATAAGAAACAACCTTATTAGGAAGGAAGTTATTTCATGTGTATATGTACCTGTTTACTATCTTGTTATACTTTTCCTCTCCCATAAAGTGAGGAAAATATTGTTCGCAAAAATGACAAATCTAAGTATCCGGATGAAAATGATTACTCCAAAGGCAATTGTTTTTCTTTATAGACAAATTAAAAACTAGCTGTGCCAGACATTAAGGAGAGCATCACAAAGTGACTGATTTATCCACAAATGAGTCATTTTAATGGATGTCATTCATAATGCTGCAGGTGACATTTTTTTTACAAACAAGTATATTAAGATTCTTGAATTAAATTTTTTCTTTCATAAATGATCATAAATTTCCATACAATGTTCTTTTAAGTTAAAAGGAAGTGTTCATTCTATTCTTTAATTGAAGTTTTTAGATTTTCTACTGCTAATGCAAAACACTACTAACATAATACAGATGAAGGTAGACAAAAGCTCTAGAGCACAAAGTGAAACAGCTACAGAAAATCCACATTGATAACAAGTTATATTTATTTAGGACAGATGACAGATAGAAAGATGATAGGTGGGCATATAGTTACATGCATACAGATAGAGATATAGTCATTCTTCCATATGTTCTGTAATATTTGTTGGACAACAGTTATGAAAAAGTCACCAGCAAATCTGCTGAAACCTCAGGACTAAATAATGTAGAAAGTCTTATCTATGAAGTCTACAACTTAACAATAGAAAAATGCATTCTCAGTGACAATTTGTTGCTAAAATACATCACTGTTTTAGTAATTACAGCTAGTCATTTTCCACAGGTAGTCCAAATTAGTGCAGCATATTTTGATTCAGTGAAGAGAGAATAGAGTATTGTAATATTAATTTGAGAATTAGGTCAGGATTTTCTGAGCTGAGTCACACCGTAAAGGTGTTCACTATGGAGTCAATTTGGATAAAATATCACTAGGCCCATATGTAAAAAGAAGTAGAAAAGGCAATGTGGCAGACGGGTGGTGCGTGAAAAGCAAGTTCTGCTCAGAAGAAAGGCGTGGAGGTAGATGTGCATTATGTTCTTAACACAAGCTCTCTAATGCTACTTTGAGATAGGAAGAAAAGTCATTAAAATTTTTTAAAAGGCCAAATTTTGGGGACTGGAAAGAAAGTGAAGGAGTTAAGGCATTGCTGACTTGCACACAGCTGCACTGCTCTCTAGCATGGTCAAGGCCTGGCCCAAACTAACTGGATCTGTAAATTAAAGATAATCAATTAAAGGTCAAATTGTCCCAATTGACTTGCAGAATCCCACACTATCCTTTCCGAGTCATTAGTCATTAGTCATCTTGGGCTTTGTCTGCTGTTTTTCTGCTTTGTCTTGCTGTTTTTCCATTTTCCTAACAACCAAGTATTGGAAAGTCTTGTTCATCATTAAAAATTGTGCTGCTTTAACTTTCTGCAATTCGACCCACTTCCTCCTTGGGCCCTGCTTCTGGCTTAGGGATTCCTGTTCATGAGAGAACAGATGACTCGAACCTAACATCTATTGAACCTACTCTCTTGCATTTATTTTTGAAAACCAAGAGATATGTGTACCTCTGGTTCGTCTTCAGAATTACTAAAATGGTTTGATGGAATAGAATGAGAACCGTCACTGGTTTCTGTTGCTTTCTCTCTTTATGTCGGCTATGTGGTCTTGAATTCCTTATGTGAGTTCAACAAACTCCATCTTTTATTTTCACTGGAGTCCAGACCTCCTTGGTAAATCCTTGTTCATATCTTCCAGCAGAGGGCGCCGAACTACCATTTTTACCATGTTTCTGTTGGTCAATTTTTGCAATTTCGACAGTAGCTATTAGCTTTCCATACCCAGGGTGTTAGTTAATATCCGGATTTTGTCATAGGCAGATTGGATCTTCCTCATAAGGAGGTATAAGTGGGCTTGATAACCATCAGCATCTGACTGGTGATGGTACAGGGTTGGATTGAGCAGAGAATTTTCGGAGGTATTGGGTACATCTCCCGCTTTGGGCTATGCTGAAAGTATCTGTTCTAAAATTAATGGCGATGGTTTCACATTTTCGCCTATGTACAATGAGCTCCATAAATTAATAAAATAAATTATATATATTATATTTCAATAAATATAGTACAAAAAGGTTCAGAAGTGAAGAATTAGAAGGAAAATAAATATTTTGAGAAATGTTGGAATAAAAAGGAGGAAATAGAAAAAAGAAAAGAGTCAGAAATAGAAAAAAAGTGTGCCACAGAAAGTTTTGTTTAGTTGATGTTTTTAAGATAAGGCAATTATAGGGAAAGGAAAGAAGAATCTAACAATTTATCTTTAGTAAGTATAATACTACAAAAGAAGTAAAAACCAATAAAGGTAAAGGCCCTCCCGGTGATCGTCGATTTGCTCGAGCGGGCCCAGTAACGTCTCCATTGGAGACTTTGTTGTTACTGTGTCTGGCATATCGAATACTCTCGGTAGCTTGCCGGGCTCTCCGAGAGGGGCGGAGGAATCGAACTCGGGTCGGCCATGTTGGTCGCTTGTAAGGCGAACGCCCTACCCGCTGTGCTATCACTCCAGCCCAAAAAACCAATAAGGTCAATTATATTACTCCTTGTCTACATGTATTTAGAATATTTTAGCAGTAAAATGAGCTTCCATTTCATCTTATAACTTTAGATTTAGAACACTTCAGTTTTTTTCATGTTTTTTAGTTCAGATCAGTTTGTTGTGGGTATCAAAGCTTCTAAAGGATTGAAGAGAGCATTGCAAGTAGGGCTCTTGCCTTGCACTTTGCTAACCAGGGTTCAAACCTTGACATCACATTAGTTCCCTCACCTGAAGTGATCACTACTAGTCCAGGGTGTGCCCCCCCAATCAAAACAACAGTAAACAGACCACATTCTTTGAGAGCAAAATATCACCACTTAAAAGCAAAGTCTCCATCATATATGGATAACAAAATAGTGACCCAAGCACAAAAAGCCAAAACCATAACCAGAAAACACCAAAACAAAGAGTGACAATAGAAATTTAGAGGGAATAACTATGGAAACAGGTTAATTACTCAGGATAATTATTTAATATAATAATCACTATAATTTCCATTCTTTTCAGCAAAGAGAAATGCTACCCCCATGAATGGGTACATAGTCTCCTAATTGTAAATAATCCCAAATCCTCAAGTTCATTCAGGGTGAACCTGGAGATCCTCAGCACTGCACAGCTAAAGCAATTTTTCAACACTACATCGCCAAAAGTGTTCATCTCCAATACCCACTGAGAACTGCTGAAGGACCACACCCAAAATAAGAAAACCTGATATTTAAGATTTTTAAGAACATAAAAGCTCATCGCATACTTATATTATGATTAGAAGTCAATTTTACATTGGATTGCTAAACTATTACATTCAGTTGTGGAAGACAAGAACTGCCTTCAGAGTCTTTCTTTTAAATTTTCAACCCCACATTGCCCACCAAAGTGTCTGTTTTCCCTGCCAATACCCACCTGCCACACATGCGTGGTAAATCTAGTTCTGTTCAACAGTTCTCAGGTTTTATTGTCTCTGACATTTTTTACTCATAATGTTGAGGAAAGAATCTTGCTAACTTTGAGATTATAGTCACACAATCTTAAGTTAAATAAAATATGTAACAAACATTTGCACACTTTATTCACTGTCACTGTCACTGTCCTCCCATTGTTCATCAATTTGCTTGAGCGGGCCCAGTACCATCTCCATAATAACATTGCATCATACCATTGTATAGGATATAGTGTACATGATTATAAATATATATTTTAAATATTATACATATTAAGTGAGGGCTGTAGCAATAGCAATAGCACAGCAGGTAGGGCTTTTGCCTTGCATGCAGCTAACCCGGGTTCGATTCCTCCGCCCCTTTCAGGCTACTGAGAATATCCCGCCCGCACAGCAGAGACTGGCAAACTCCTCGTGGTATATTGGAAATGTCAGACAGTAACAACAAGTGTCACAATGGAGACGTTACTGGTGCCTGCTCGAGCAAATTGATGAACAACAGGATGACAGTGCTACAGCGCTATAACACAGATAGAATTTAACTCAAAAATCAGTTTTCTATCTACCGCTATAATTTTACTAATATTACTTATTTTTTTTATTTTTTCCTAATGTACTTACTGTTTATTGCTGTTTTGTTGTTTATTTCTTGGTTTTAGGCCATACCTGGTTATGCTCAAGTCTTACTTCTGCCTCTGTACTCAGGGACCTTCCTTTGCAGTGCTTAAGTGTCTGCAGTATGTGAGGCAAGTGACTTATCTGATATACTATCCCTCTGACCCTATACTTATCTAAATTGTCTTGACAGGTGCCTTAATTGTATGTAACATTATTAAATCAAAATCACACCAATAGCATTGATCACTAGAATTTCCCATTTGTCCATATTTAAAATGCTCTACAGTTTCACTTGCTTGTCATTATGTACAGTTAAAATTATGTGAATTTTTTCACTATACTTGTGCTCAGCAACTTCCACAAAAAATTAATAATTATATGATAAAAATACAGAAATCTCAATATGGTAATCTACATTTTAAATTAAATTATAACATTGAATTTACCAATGGCAAGAAAATAAGTTCATCATCAATTCTATGACTTATTCAATACCTGGATCATTACCTTTGGTTAACAAAGAAAACTGTAAGAAAATCATTTTTCATTCCCTGAGAGGTATAATTATTTAACTTATTAGCAGGAATCAAGTTGACTGCTAAATTTTTGGTGATTCATACTAAGTAACTAAAATTTGCATTATTTTTCTAGTACCTTCTTTGATAATGCCAGCTTTGAAAAACTGAGAAATGCTACAGGACAAAAGTTTGTAACACTAATGGAGGTTCTTTTTTAATGCTGAAAGGGTAAGCTAAAACACTTCTTATTAAGGAAACTCAATTTATCACAGCAGGTTTTAAAAGCTGGTGCAATCTGAGTTTTACAAAAAGCTAATATTAAAGCTCTCATTAATCTCTCATCTAAGATGAGAGAAACTCCAAAAATCCTTGAAATATGTTATTGCCTTTGAAAGTATTACTTTAAAACTATTTCCTTTTTTCAAAATGTTCTCTATATATCTATTTAAAGATACACTAAAACCTTAGCTTTCTTTGCTACTCCATTGTTTCATATCAAGATAAAACTAGTGCTAAAATTAGTTTAAGAATGCTAAATAATGGTTGCATACCATTATTGCATACCGTTAAACAACAACTTAATAATATCATTGAAATAAAGCTTGAAACTATTTTTAGAAATCTGTTTATCATTTTTACTCTGATCTGGGAAATGCTTTAAGCAGAAACTAAATCAAATGCGGCTTTCTCAAATAAATTTTTACATCTGTGAAAGCAAGAACCTCTTTAAATCCCTCAGTAAGATACTTTCACATGATGGAGGATAACAGGCAGAAAGGCCAGTCATTAAAGTGAGTCATCTTATGAATAGCATAGCGTCCTGCTCACGCACAAGATCTACTATGCATCAAGAGAGAGCAGGCAGAAAACTGAGCTGGCTGGATGACCCTTTTGTTTTTGTGAAGTCCAACTGTAAAACAGTAAGGAGTTGCTCAAGTCAGCTATCAGGGGATCGGTTTGAACGTACTTAGGAATAATGATCAATTTATGGAGATAGAAGCACTGACTTCAGACCACACTCCTGAACGTCACTAAAGCAAGCACCACTGCATGTGCAGTTCACACTGGCAGAGTAAAAGAGCTTCTCTCCTGACCACCGTTCTCTGAGACTTACCTCAGTGCACATTTTTGAGGTCTGAGAGAAATCAGAAAACATCTCAAAGCAAGCCCAACTTGCCTGGTTCATTCGTCCTGTTCACGTTGGAGTTTTCTGGTGTCTTGAAGGTAGCGCCATCACCCCTAAAATAGGTGAAATATGGATTTCAGAATAATGAGAAGGCATAAGACTCTTGCTTTTCATCCCACATTTGGTACTTATTCACAGTTTATCTGAAAACAAATCACAGTCAATAGCTGGTTTCAGAAAATGTCTTTGTTTCTTCTTTTTCACTTGTTTTTGTCTCTGAGCACAATTCCAACTTCACACTGAAGTTTTAGAAAACTAAATTTGCAAAAAGATTATGTACTGGCTTGTCACATTTGATCAATCCGTTCATTTGATATAAATGAATATATTTTATTTAAAGCCAGAGACCAAAATAACTGGTTAGTTTCTATTGTTTATGCAGAAAGATATTATTTGGACATTACTATAACTGGTATTTCTACCATCAACATTACTTGAAATATCCATGTCTTAAATTTATTTATATATTGTAAACAATAAAACCTTTTTTCCATGTACACTTTGAAAATATATGGTTACAATATCCAATTTGCAATGTAGTAAACTATGAATACACACTTCAATCAGTGGTTCTTTTCCAGGACAATAGTAACTAAAACTTAATGTAAAACATGGAATAAAAATGATAGGAATGTTTCTGGCAACCAAACAAAAATCACTTTGTTTTTCCTTTAGCAGTACGGAGAGGTAGTACAGGCATTTTGGTACTTGCCTGCTCACAGCAGAATTTGGTTCAATCCTCCCACACAGTATAGTAATAGTCCCCCAAGACAGACGGGAGCTATCACTGAGCATCGAGTTAGAGGTAAGTCCTGAGCACCACCAGGTAGATCCCAAAACAATCAAATAAAAAAGAAATCCAGTAGAGCTGTGCCCAGAGTTTTGACTTAGGCATATCATAAAATAACAAACAGGGTTTATTTTAAAGCACTAATTATATATTAATCATGCAGTGACAGAAAACAAATATGCACTGTATACAAGTGTATACTCAATGTCATAGGATTGAGTATATAATTTAATGGAAGAGTTAAATTTGCCAGATTTTAAAGAAAGTTCCAATTACTTAATTTTTAAAGACTAAAAGTCTATCATATTTACACACATTTTAGTTTTGTTTTATAATAAGAGTATCATATTAATGAGTTTTAGAAAATATATGGAGTGGCAATTGGGGTCATATAGTTACTGTAGAAGGTTTGGTATTACACCTCAGGATGTTTAAAATATTTATATAACATTGTGGCTAACTAATTACACTTCAAAAATATATTACAAGGATATGATTATGGATGCACCACCAACCTACTTAAAATAATACACTGGTGTTTAAAGTCTTAGTCAGGGTGACTGTCTTTCCTACAGTAACCTGTGAAGATTAGTATACAGAATACTCATTGGAATGAGGTTAGGAGGCCGCAGAGGACTCTTACATGCACCTGGTGCACATTACAGACTCTATTGGAGGAGATAACCTTGAATCTTCTATGGGAAATGTTCTGCTGAACCACTGGAGTAAGGAGAAAGCTCTTATTACCTAGCAACAGCTCAACCAATGAGAAAAGTCAGAAACCCAAAAAAAAAAAAAAAGGAAACACATACTTCAGAGTTGCTGCATCTCCCAATGGATTCTTTCTTACTTATAACAGTTTATAAACCAATGAAAGGTATATAGATACAATCTATGAATAAAGACTTTTTGTTCTGGAAAAATGTGCATATTTTAGCCCTAGACCATACTTTCCAAATAACTTTTTTTTTTTGCTTTTTGGGTCACACCCGAGGATGCACAGGGGTTACTTCTGGCTCTGCACTCAGAAATTACTCATGGCGGTGCTCAGGGGACAACATGGGATGTTTGGAATTGAACCCGGGTCGGCGGTGTGCAAGACAAGCACCCTACCCACAGTGCTATTGCTCCAGCACCTCCAAATAACTTTTGATTGTTCTTTACGAATAAACACACTTTCTGGTTAAATAGCATATGGCTTATTTGTTTAGGTTAGAAAACTTATTCCTTCCCATTACAGGAATAAAAGTAGATATTATGTCTTATTTATTACTGAAATCTCACTGTAATTTCTTAGTACATAGTTTTGAATGAATAAAAATGGAAGCTATATTTGAGTCCCTAAATTAGAAAAATTTTATGTGGTATTGATTCACAGATTTTCTTTCATAAACTTTTACATATATGTATTTTTAATTAAAATAGAACTTAAAAAAGGCCTAGAGTGTTCTTTGAATTAATCTAGTAACATTTTTCCTCTCTTGCACATGTTACTTGTTCAAAACTGGTCCTGAAAATAAATTCTCTTGATGAGTAGAAACTTGAATATGTCATATGCTAAGGAAGTCTTACTCTCTAAGCAATCACTGAATTGAGCCAACATTTCTGTTTGATTATTTGTTTTTTAATTAGTCTAGCTGATATACTGTCAACAATCTTCTGACTCTGAAATACCACAGTGAGTTCATTTGGGTTTTATCATCCAAGCTAAAATATTCTGAAATTACTTAGGGATTAATTAGTTCGAACTTTTTTTAATTAGAAAACAACTGTTGGTTTTGGGGATAGTGTAGGAAAGATTTCAGCGGCCTGAGATCATCATTTATAATAATGATGGCTTTAGATTTGCCCAAAGAACTCGAAATTGGGTGTATGTGTGTGTGTATCTAGATTGTTTGTAGGACCTATGAGCAATGAATAAAAAAAATGAAACTAAGAGAATTAGGTGAAATCATCCACTTTAATTATTTTAATCTTAAGACTAAATACTTACTGAATAATGTTGCTTAATATTTCCAATTGAATTTTAATATTTCATCTTTCACTGTTAACTAAATAATCTGTGAGAGTTTTGTAGATGGTGTTAACTAAGTTAAGAAAAATAGCACAACAGTTAGGACATTTGCAGTTTGCCAGTGTTTGATCCCACAAGAGATCCTCTGAGCACTGCCAGGAATTATCCCAGAGCACAGAGTCAGAGTAAGGAGTAAACCTCAAGCACAGTGGGTGTGATCCCCTAGGGAAAGAAAGGATGGAAGGAAGGAAGGAAGGAAGGAAGGAAGGAAGGCAAAGAAAGAAAGAAAGACAAACAAAGAAAGGAAGGAAGAAAAAAGAAAGGAGGAAGGAAGAAAGGAAGGTGAAAGAAAAAAAGAAAGAAAAAAAGAAAGAAAGAAAGAAAGAAAGAGAGGAAGACAAAGAAAGAAAGAAAAAGAAAGAAAGAAAGAAAGAAAGAAAGAAAGAAAGAAAGAAAGCAAGCAAGCAAGCAAGCAGGCAGGCAGGAAGGAAGGAAGGAAGGAAGACAGAAAGAGGAAGACAAAGAAAGGAAGAAAGAAAGAAAGAAAGAAAGAAAGAAAGAAAGAAAGGAGGAAGGAAGGAAGGAAGGAAGGAAGGAAGGAAGACAAAGAAAGAAAGAAAGAAAGAAAGAAAGAAAGAAAGAAAGAAAGAAAGAAAGAAAGAGGAAGATAAAGAAAGGAAGAAGGAAGGAAGGAAGGAAGGAAGCAAGGAAGGAAGGAAGGAAGGAAGGGGAAGACAAAGGAAGGAAGGGGAAGACAAAGGAAGGAAGAAGAAGAAAGAAAGAAAGAAAGAAAGAGAGAAAGAGAGAAAGAGAGAAAGAAAGGAGGAAGGAAGGAAGACAAAGAAAGAAAGACAAAGAAAGAAAGGAAGAAAAAAGAAAGAAAGGAGGAAGGAAGAAAGGAAGGTGAAAGAAAGAAAGTAAGAAAGAAAGGAGGAAGGAAGGAAGACAAAGAAAGAAAGAAAGAAAGAAAGAAAGAAAGAAAGAAAGAAAGAGAAAGAGAGGAAGATAAAGAAAGGAAGAAGGAAGGAAGGAAAGAAGGAAAGAAGAAAGGGGAAGACAAAGGAAGGAAGAAGAAAGAAAGAAAGACAGAAAGAGAGGAAGATAAAGAAAGGAAGAAGGAAGGAAGGAAGGAAGGAAGGAAGGAAGGGGAAGACAAAGGAAGGAAGAAGAAAGAAAGAAAGAAAGAAAGAAAGAAAGAAAGAAAGAAAGAAAGAAAGGAGGAAGGAAGGAAGACAAAGAAAGAAAGACAAAGAAAGAAAGGAAGGAAAAAGAAAGGAGGAAGGAAGAAAGGAAGGTGAAAGAAAGAAAGAAAGAAAGAAAGAAAGAAAGACAAAGAAAGGAAAGAAGAAAAAAGAAAGAAAGGAGGAAGGAAGGAAGAAAGGAAGGTGAAAGAAAGAAAGAAAGAAAGAAAGAAAGAAAGAAAGAAAGAAAGAAAGAAAGAAAGACAAAGAAAGGAAGGAAGAAAAAGAAAGAAAGGAGGAAGGAAAAAAGGAAGGTGAAAGAAAGAAAGAAAGAAAGAAAGAAAGAAAGAAAGAAAGAAAGAAAGAAAGAAAGAAAGACAAAGAGCCATCTTTGCAGCATTCAGCCTAAGAGAAGGACCACATGGAGGGTGCAGGAACCACAGATCCCGGAGGAAAAAAAAAACAGGTTCCAAAAAGAGCCGAGATCACCGGCAAGTCCCAGATGGGGTAGGTGCCGCATCCCGCCTCCCCCAGATGGAACCCCGGTGACCAGAAGCCTCTACAAACACAGCTTGAGTATGCGGGAACTAGGACTTTTTCTCAAAACCGTGCAGCCGCATAAGCGGCCGTGCGACATCTCTCTATATACAAAGTGATCAATGGGAAGTAAACCACCCAATCTTTCTCCCTGAAAATCAGAGTTAAGTTTGGACCATGGCCACAGCCCCAGAAACACAAGGACTTAATGCAGAACCCAGCAGCTTGGAGCAGAAAAGTGAACGGACTATACGTTAATCCAGGCCATCATTTTTGCCCAGAGGGGAAAGGGTGTTGCCCCATTCGCCCTCTCTTCTCTGGAAAGAAGGATGGCGACCGAATGGGAGCCTTGTGGACAGCAGGTATGAGCTGGGGGTGTGGGGGCGACTAAAACCCCATGGGAAGGGGGGCGTTCCGGTCCGTCCTTCACGCCCTACCGAGGTCAACAGTTGCCCCCCACGAGCGGCTCCCCAGCACGGCCACAGCCCCAGAAGCACAAGGACTTAATGCAGAACCCGGCAGCTTGGAGAAGAAAAGTAAACAGACTATGCGTTAATCCAGGCCATCATGTCTGTCCGGAGGGGAAAGGGTGTTGCACCATTTGCCCTCTCCTCTCTGGAAAAAAAGATGGCGGCCGCATGGGAGCCTTGTGGACAGCAGGTATGGGCCAGGGGTGTGGAGGTGACTAGAACCTCATGGGAAGGGGGGGCGTTCCGGTCCGTCCTTCACGCCCTACAGAGGTCACCAGTTGCCCCCCACGAGCGGCTCTCCAGCACGGCCACAGCCCCAGAAGCACAAGGACTTAATGCAGAACCCAGCAGCTTGGAGCAGAAAAATGAAAGGACTATGCGTTAATCCAGGCAATCATGTCTGCCCAGAGGGGAAAGGGTGTTGCTCCCTTCCGCCCTCCTCCCTCTGGAAAGAAAGATGGCGGCCACATGGGAGCCTTGTGGACAGCAGGTATGAGCCGGGGGTGTGGGGGCGACTAAAACCTCATGGGTCTGGGGGCGTTCCGGTCCGTCCTTCACACCCTACCGAGGTCACCAGTCGCCCCCCGCGAGCGGCTCTCCAGCATAGCCATGGCCCCAGAAGCACAAGGACTTAATGCAGAACCCGGCAGCTTGGAGCAGAAAAGTGAATGGACTATGCGTTAATCCAGGCCATCAAGTCTGCCGGAGGGGAAAGGGTGTTGCCCCATTCGCCCTCTCTTCTCTGGAAAGAAAGGTGGCGGCCGCGTGGGAGCCTTGTGGACAGCAGGTATGGGCCGGGGGTGTGGAGGTGACTGGAACCTCATGGGAAGGGGGGCGTTCCAGTTCGTCCTTCACGCCCTACTGAGGTCACCAGTTGCCCCCCACGAGCGGCTCTCCAGCATGGCCACGACTCCAGAACACAGAAACCAATTTCTTAACTATCTGACTTTCATTAGAAATACTTCCAGGGTCAATAGGTAAAGTAACAGAAATCTAAAACCAACATTTAATTCTTGAACCCAGGAGTAGAAGGCAAATCACTTCACAATGCTTTTTCAGCATGTCTGATTTGGGGGGGGTTAAACTCTAAATAATAGTGGTGAATCTTTTATTGAAACAATGAATCTAATCAAAGCAGATAGAGTGTTAACTAGAATTCATCTGCCTCACAGGGACGGGGAGGGGTGGGGGTGGGGTTTTATTGGGGTTCTTCATGGTAAAAAATAAGTATTGGTAAAGGGAAATGTGTTTGATATTTGCATGACTGAGACCTAAACCTGAAAGCTTTGTAACTTTTCCCACAGTGATTCAATAAATAAAAAAATAAATAAATAAATAAATAATGTAAAACAAACAAAAAAGATAAATGGAGATAAAACAAAAAAAAAGAAAGAAAGAC
The DNA here is from genome assembly GCF_029834395.1 of Sorex fumeus. NCBI lineage: Eukaryota > Metazoa > Chordata > Mammalia > Eulipotyphla > Soricidae > Sorex > Sorex fumeus. The sequence continues at coordinate 7,828,927 of NW_026606067.1, read as the reverse complement.
AAAGAAAGGAAGAAGGAAGGAAGGAAGGAAGGAAGGAAGGAAGGAAGGAAGGAAGGGGAAAACAAAGAAAGGAAGGAGAAAGAAAGAAAGAAAGAAAGAGAAAGAAAGAAAGAAAGAAAGAACGAAAGAAAGAAAGAGAAAGGAAGAAAAAAGAAAGGAGGAAGGAAGAAAGGAAGGTGCAAGAAAGAAAGAAAGAAAGAAAGAAAGAAAGAAGGAAGGAAGGAAAGAAAGAGAGAGAGAGAGAAAGAAAGAGAGGAAGACAAAGAAAGGAAGAAAGACAGAAGAAAGGAAGGAAGGAAGGAAGAAAGAAAGAAAGAAAGAAAGAAAGAAAGAAAGAAAGAAAGAAAGAAAGAGAAAGGAAGGTAGAAAAAAGAAAGAAAGGAGGAAGGAAGAAAGGAAGGAGAAAGAAAGAAAGAAAGAAAGAAAGAAAGAAAGAAAGAAAGAAAGAAAGAGAGGAAGACAAAGAAAGGAAGAAAGATGGAAGGAAGGAAGGAAGGAAGGAAGGAAGGAAGAAAGAAAGAAAGAAAGAAAGAAAGAAAGAAAGAGGAAGACAAAGAAAGGAAGGTGAAAGAAAGAAAGAAAGAAAAAAAGAAAGAAAGAAAGAAAGAAAGAAAGGAAGGAAGGAAGGGAGGGGGGAAATAAGAAAAAGGAAAAATAAAGTGTTCTTCCTTACTCTTTGATGTGAATATTGAATTTTAAAAATTATGTTTACATACCTACTCACATATTTTACTTTTTGTAGGTGACTTTTGTAAATTTTACAACTCTGATTTTTCATAAATTTTACATGTCTAGTTTAAACAGACATAATACATTTTATAAAATTTATGGGCAAATTACCCCAAAATAGAGCAGTAAACAAGAGCCAAGCCTTATTTAAATAACTGCAATAATGATCAGTATAATAATATATAGTAACAGTGGAAATAAATGAGAAGGGAAATATTTGAATGGAAATATGAAAACGAACACCAGTTAAAAAGGTTTCATGTACAAGTGCCTTTTAAAAGCTATTTAATAGTTTCAGTCCAACTATTTTCTGATTTTATGTAGAATATCATGCCAACTGTTTTCATGTATAAACTTAAGCATACAAATGCATATACATATGCATATAACCAAGGCCAAAATGTATAGTATTTAATAATCTGATTCGCTTAATACTTACAGAATTAAAGCTGCTACTATTAATTAATGGTCATATTGCTACTGAGTAGTGATATAATAAATTAGTCTTCAACACTAAATTCTGCTATAATTATCAACTTCTGGGAACTATGCTTTTCAATGACAATTTGGTAAAAAGATAATATCATGGGGATTTTGTGCTAAAATCTTTAAATATTAGTATAGTCTTAAAAACTAACACAGAACTGCAAAGGCCCAGGTGTCCTCTCGGACCCTGGAACAAAAGCAGACCTGAGCCCCTTCCTCCTCGCCTACCTCCAGCGCTGCTCCTCTGGTCGTCTCCCCAACCCAGGAATACGCCTGTTTCCCGTGGGGAGTGTGGCCGCTTCAGAAGGGGCATGGCTTCAGAAGAAGTGGCCGTGGCTTAATTTTAGGCAGGACAACGCTCACACAGCCGCAGGTAGTTTACTATACCAAAACATCTAGTGTGACGTCATAGTTCTTATGAACAAACACCAACATGAAGAAACAACGCAAATCCCCACCACATGGAGAAGGCAATGTAAGGAGTCCAGAAGCCTCAGTAGGTACTATTCACCTAAGAGACCTCTCTGACAAAGAATTCAGATATGAAGTCATGAGAATGTTCAATTAACTCAATGAAACAGATAGCCAGTAAATTGAAAGAGGACATGAAAGAAACAGTGGATCGCACAATCAAGAAAATACAGGAAGAAATGAGAGCAGAAATTGGAAAGCTATGCACAGAAATGTCACAAATCGTAGATGAAATAAAAAACTCAGTCTGTGCCCTCATAAGTAGAATGACCACAGCTGAAGAAAGAATCAGTGAACTGGAAGATCAGCTGCATCAAGCCAACAGGCAACAACAAACAATGGCAAGAGATCTCAAAATAGCTCAAGAGAGAATCAGAGTCCTAGGAGATGAATCCAAGAGGAACAACATTAGAATCATAGGCGTCCCAGAATCTCAGAGAAATAATCCCAATGAAAAAGCTGAAAAATTCCCAGAATTCGACAATGCAGCCATTCAGATTCAAGGAGCTCGAAGGGTGCCAACTAAAAGAGACCTTAAAAAAAAACACTTCAAGACATATCATAGAATGATGGATGCCACCGATAGAGACACAATACTGCAAGCAGCAAGGTCAAAGAAGGAAATTCCATAAAAAGGAACACCCCTTATATTCAGAGCAGACCTATCAGAGGAAACCCTCGAAGCCCAAGAGCAATGGTGGGATATAGTGAAAAAACTCACTGAAATGAATGCTTCACCAATAATACTCTATCCGGCTAAACTCTCGCTCAAACTCAAAAAAAGGTACTATTTTCAAGATAAACAGCAGCTCAGAAACTTCATACACTCAAAACCAAACCTAAAACAAGGGCTAAAGGGGATAATATAAGATAAGGCAAACCCTACAAGCACAACAGACCCTTACAGAAAGATGACACAAAATCCAATAACAATAATATCTCTCGATGTCAATTGTCTAAATTCACCAATTAAGAGACACAGAGTGGCAAAATGGATTCAAAGACAGAACCCAACATTTCGCTGCCTACAGGAAACTCATCTCAACAGTCAGAGCAAACACAGACTCAAAGTCAAAGGATGTAAACAATCCTGCAGGCAAACAGCTCCCTAAAAAAGCTGGGGTGGCCATACTAGTATCCAACAACATCAATTTCAGGTTGAAAAAGATTAGAAAGGACAGTGAAGGCCATTTTCTATTTATCAAGGGATACATAAAAAGGAAAGAAATCACACTCTTAAATATATATGCACCTAATGAGGGAACGGCTAAATATTTAAAATACCTACTAACAAATTTTAAGAAGGACATTGCTAACAATACAATAGTAGCCGGAGACTTCAACATCGCCTTATCACCTCTGGATAGATCAACAAGAAAGGAAACTCAACAGGGAAACATTGGCTTTGAAAGAAGAAATAGAAGAGAAAGGGCTTATAGACCTAAACAGAGCTTTACACCACAAAATAAAAGAATACACATTCTTCTCAGTGTGCACGGAACATTTTTCAAAATAGACCATGTGCTAGGCCACAAAACATACCACAATAGAATCAGGAAGATAGAAATAGTATCAACCAACATCTCAGACCAGAATGCACTGAATGAAGTGAATCATACACAGACACGGAGAACCAAATAAAACACCTGGAAATTAAACAACTCAATGATGAACAACAAGTGGGTCAGGAATGAAGTCAAGGACAAAATCAAAAGATATGAGGAAACAAATGAGAATGAAGACACGAGCTACCAGAACTTATGGGATGCAGCGAAAGCTGTATTAAGGGGAAAATTTATAGATCTACAAGCATTTCTCAGGACGGAATAAAGGATGCACTTAAACAACTTGACTTCACAGCTCAAGACCTTAGAAAAGGATCAACAGAATGAGCCCAAATCAGACAGAAGGAAAGAGATCTAGAACTTAGAGCAGAAATCAATGAAATAGAAAGCAAAGAAACAATCCGAAAGATCAATGAAACCAAGAGCTGGTTTTTTGAGAAAATAAACAAGATAGATAAACCACTAGAAACACTCATGAAGAAGCAGAAGGAGAGAACCCTAATAAACCGAATCAGAAATAAGAAAGGGAATATCACAACAGAAACCAAAGAAATTCAAAACATCATCAGAGACTACTTCGAAAGTCTGTATGCCACGAGCCCAGGTCCAAATGGATTCAACTAGCGAATCTTTCCAAACATTTAAAGAGGAACTACTGCCACTACTTCTCAAGCTTTTCCAGAAATTTGAAAAAACAGAAACTCTCCCAAAGAGTTTTTATGAAGCCCATATCTCCCTAATACCAAAAGGAAACAAAGACACCACAAGAAAAGAAAACTACAGGCCGATATCCCTGATGAACAAGGATGTGAAGATTCTCAACAAAATACTAGCAAATACAATTAAACTACTCATTAAAAAGATCATACACCATGACCAAGTGGGATTCAGCCCGGGGATGCAAGGATGGTTTATCACTCGGAAATCAATCAACATAATCTATCATATCAACAAAAGGAAAGATAAAAATCATATTGTCATTTGACCATATCCAGCAACCATTTGTGATGAAAACCCTTGCCAAAATGGGGATAGAGGAGACTTTCTTCAATATAGTTAAAGCCGTCTAACACAAGTCTAGAGCAAGCATTATCCTCAATGGGGAAAAACTGAGATCCTTCCCTCTAAGATCAGGCACGAGCCACGGATGTGCAATCTCTCCACGGCTGTTCAATATAGTACTGGAAGGACTTGCAATAGCGATTAGGCAAGAAAAAGATATTAAGGGCATACAGTGAGGGAAGGAAGAAATCAAGCTCTCACTATTCGCAGATGATATGATATTATACTTAGAAAACCCTAAAAATCTCTACCAAGAAACTCCTAGAAACAATAGACTTGTATAGTAAAGTTGCAGGCTATAAAATCAATACCCTAAAGTCCATGGCTTTCCTAGATGCAAATAGTGAAAGAAAAGAAAGTGGTATGAAGAAAACAATCCTGTTCACAATTGTGCCGCAGAAAATCATGTACCTAGGAATCAGCTTAACTAAGGACCTGTACAAACAATATTACAAAACGTTACTTCAGGAAATAAAAAAGGACACGAGGAAATGGAAAGATATCCCCTGCTCATGGATGGGGAGAATGAACATTCTCAAAATGGCAATACTTCCCAAAGCACAGTACAAATTCAACATGATCTCTATTAGGATACCCACGGCATTCTTCAAAGGAATGGAGCCAACACTCCTGAAATTTATATGGAACAATAAGCCCCCACGAATAGCTAAAGCAATTCTTGGGAAAATGAAAATGGGAGGAATCAACCTCCCTAACTTTAAGCTCTACTACAAAGCAGTAATAATTAAAACAGCATGGTACTGTAACAAAGGCAGAGATGCAGACCAATGGAAAAGGGTCGAATATACTGACATCTCTACCCAAGCATATGATCATCTAATCTTCGATAAGAGTGCAAGAAATGTGAAGTGGAGCAAGGAAAGCCTCTTTAACAAATTGTGCTGGCAAAACTGGACAGCTACATGCAAAATAGTGGGCTCAGATCTGTCCCTAGCACCAAGTACAAAAGTAAGATCAAAATGGATTCCAGACCTCAACATCAGACCGGAATCCTTAAGGTACATTGAAGACAAAGCTGTCAAAACCCTCCATGGAATTGAAGCTAATGGTTTCTTTACAGATGTCACGCTACTGGCCAAGTAAGAGAAAACAGAGATAGACAAATGGGACTATCTTAAACTAAGAAGCTTATTTGCCTGAAAAGAAACAGTGACCAAAATACAAAGACAGTCTACAGAATGGGAAAGGATATTCTCCGAATACACTCCGGACAAGGGGTTGATATCAAGCATATCAAGCATATACAAAATACTGGTTGAACTCCACAGGAAGAAAACAACCAACCCCATCAAAAATAAGGTGATGAAATGAACAAAAACTTTCTCAAAGAAGAAATCCAAATGGCTAAAAGGCACATGAGAAAATGCTCTACATCATTAATAATCAGAGAGATGCAGATCAAAACAACAATAAGATATCATTTCACAACACAGAGACTGGCACACATGCATAATTCCAAAAGCAACCTGTGTTGGCGAGGATGTGGTGAGAAAGGATCCCTCCTTCATTGCTAGTGAGAATGCCGACTGGTTCAACCTTTTGGAAGACAGTATGGACAATCCTCAAAAAATGTGAAATTGAGCTCCCATTTGACCCAGCAATACCACTCCTGGGAATATTTCACACAGAGGCAAAAAAGTATAGTCGAAGTGACATTTGCACTTGTTTGTTCATTGCAGCACTCTTTACAATAGCTAGAATCTGGGAAAAAAACCTGAGTGCCAAAGAACAGATGACTGGTTAAAGGAACATTGGTACATCTACACAATGGAGTACTATGCAGCAATTAGAAAAGATGAAGTCATGATGCCCGCCTGTCCTTCACCAACTACAAAACCAAGATGACTGCCTTCCGACATCATGATGGATCTATCACATCTTCCAGAAGGGCAATGGAGAAGATTATTCATGACTTCTACTCAGATCTCTTTAATAGCCACGTCCACTTGCCCACATACCACATACCACATGATGGATATGTCGTTCCCAATGTTCTCCCTTCTGAAATCCAACATGCAATCTCATCGGTAAAGAAACAAAGAGCACCTGGCCCAGACAAGATCAGACCTGAACACCTGAAGAATTTACCATCAGTACTCATCAATACATTGGCTCGGCTCTTCACACGCTACCCGTTTGAATGCAAGGTTCCATCCCAATGGAAAACCAGCAGGACTGTACTACTATACAAGAAGGGAGACATCCACGACATTGGCAACTATCGCCCAATCTGCCTATTATCTGTCGTCTACAAACTGTTCACTCGAGTCATCCTGAATAGGATTAGCAGAACACTAGATGAAGGACAACCATGTGAACAAGCCGGATTCCGAAAAGGATTCAGTACCATCAACCATATCCACACGATTACTAAGCTCATTGAGGTTTCTAGGGAGTTCAAGATGCCGCTCTGTCTAAGGTTCATTGATTTAAAGAAGGCCTTTGATTCTGTTGAGACGGAAGCGGTCATGGAAGCCCTAGCCAATCAGGGCGTACAAACTCAATACATCAGGATCCTTCGTGAGCTCTATTGCGGATTCACTACCAAGATCTCACCATTCTACAAAGAAGTAATCATCCATATCAAGAGAGGGGTTCGGCAGGGTGATACCATTTCACCAAAACTCTTCAGTGCTACCCTCGAGAACATCATGCGACGACTGGAATGGGAAAGCATGGGAGTGAAGATAGATGGTCGGCAACTACACCACCTCCGCTTTGCTGATGACATGTTCTAATAACACCAAACATCAGCCAAGTGGCACAAATGCTGAACAACTTTGACCGTGAATGTGGAAAGGTCGGACTACAGCTGAATCCTACGAAGACAATGTTTAAGAGAAACAGCCTTGTTCCTGATGCTCCATTCGCTCTCAACGGAACCACCATCTCCGAATGCAACAGTTATATATACCTAGGTCGAGAAATCAACATGATGAATGACCTGGGACCTGAGTTGCGCAGGAGAAAGAGACCGGCTTGAAATGCCTTCAAGAACGTTGAAGAAATAACTAAAAGGACAAAGAACCTCCAGCTACGAGCACATCTCTTTGAGTCCACTGTTCTTTCTGCATTAACATATGCCTCAGAGACCTGGACCCTACGAAAATAGGATGAGAACGCTATTCGGGTCTCTCAAAGAGGAATTGAAAGAACTATGCTTGGAATATCACGATTCACTCAAATGAGAGATAGAATCCAGAGTTCTGATCTTCGTCAACACTCAAAAATCAGGGACGCTAATTTGCCAAGACATCAAAAATTAGATGGGCTGGACATGTAATGAGGTTTACAGACAACCGCTGGACTAGAGCCATTACTGATTGGATTCCAGGGGACATCAAAAAGGTCACGTGGATGCCCACCTATAAGATGGTCAGACTTCTTCGTCAAGATCCTGAATGATCGGTTTGAGGCTCTGCATGTTCCTAGAACGAACAGATACCACTGGGCTACGCTAGCACGCAACCGGGATGAATGGAGACGTTACTGGCACCCGCTCGAGTAAATCGATGAATAACGGGGATTAAGTGATAAGTGATTAAGAAGTCATGAAATTCATATACAAGTGGTACTACATGGAAAGTATCATGAGTCAGAAAGAAAGGGGCAGACATAGAAAAATTGCATTCATCTGGGGAACATAAAGTAACAAACTAAGAGACTAACTCCCAAGAATAACCGAGATAAGTACCAGGAAGATTACTCCATGGCTTTAAGGAAAGACACACATGCTAGTGGAAAATGTAGCTCAGATAGAGAAGGGAGCACCAAATAAAGGATGCTGGGAAGATCCGCCCAGGATGGGAGATGCGTGATGAGAGTAGACTATAGACCAATCAAGATTGCTACTCAATGTCTCTTTTGCAAACCACAGCACTCAAAAGGAGAGAGAGAACAAAAAGGAATGCCCTGCCACAGAGTTAGGGTGGGATGGGGGGATGGGGGGTGGGAGGGATACTGGGACTGGTAGTGATATAGAATAGGCACTGGTGGAGGGATGGGTATTCGATCATTGTATAACTGAAACCCAAGCACAAAAATTTGTAAGTCTACAACTGTACCTCATGGTGTTTCACTAACAAAAATTTGAGAAAAAAAAAAAAAACAACACCGAGGGGCTGGAGCAATAGCATAGCAGATGGAGCATTAGCCTTGCATGAGGCTGACCCGTGTTCGATTCCCAACATCCCACATGGTCCTCTGAGCACTGCCAGAGGTAATTCCCAAGTGCAGAGTCAGGAGTAACCCTGTGCATCGCTGGGTGTGACAAAAAATGCAAAAAACAAACAAACAAACAAACAAACCAAAAACCTAACACAGAATTGTGGTCTCTTTCATATACCCTATGTTTCCTTTCTGAGATATAAGAAAATAAAGAATATATTTCATAGACTCATGGATATATCATTTACACAAATACAAATATAACATATTAAACACATTTTCATATGACAGCTTTAGCTCAGGGTTGCAATTTTTACAAGTAAATTTTTTTAATTATCAAAAAAATAATAAAAAAAAAAGTGCTGCACGGTTTGGGACTAGACCTGCCAGTAGCAAGACAGTTACACCCACCAACTGCCGTGTAACCCCAACAATGGCCAGGATCCAGAGTTTATCACACCAAGCTCCCGGGAGCTTTTTATTTACATTCATTTAATTTTTCAGGATACCTTAAATATCCCACCCACATGGCAGAGCCTGGCAAGCTATCCGGGTCTATTTGATATGCCAAATCCAGTACAAAAAAATGGATCTCATTCCCCTGACCCTGAATACAGCAGAGTCCAGAAGGATGTGGAAGGAGAGGCTGATAAAAACCCAAGGCAGATAAATAGGCTGCCAAAACGAAGAAAGAAAAAAATGATTGTCTGTACTTTTAATGCACGTACGCTGGCATATAATGCATCCATTGAGGACCTGATGGTACAAGCGCGAAAGATCAAGTACGACATCATTGGTCTGACCGAAACGAGAAGACATCAATCACATCACGCCATTTTCAGCACTGGAGAAGAACTGTTCCTTGGAACATGTGACAAAAGAGGCATCGGTGGTGTCAGTATCCTTGTCAACACAAACTTAGCCATGAGCATTGATTCATTCGAATGCCTAACAACCCGAATCAGACAATTACACTTGAATAGATGTGACTCACTGCCGGCAGTTTCTATCTTTGTTGTCTATGCACCAACATCCAATTACGGTGAAAGAGAAATTGAAAAGTTCTACATGGAGCTGGAGAAGTTCTATAAAGAAGATCATACCTTCTACAAGATCATTGTCAGTGATTTTAATGCCAAGATAGGACCAAGAATATCAGTCGATGAACTCCACATCGGGACCCATGGCCTGGAATGGAACGAACAGGGTGACAGACTGTCTGAGTTCATCATGTCAACCAAAACCTTCCATGGTAACTCACAGTTCCAAAAGGCTGAATCTAAACATTGAACATGGGAGTCTCTAGGTGGATGGTTCCACAATGAAATAGACCACCTAATATTCAATCAGAGGTTTTGCCTAACCGATGTTGCTGTTGTCCCAAAATTCCAAACGGAATCAGACCACCATCTCCTTCAGCATAATTCTACCTCACAGAACATGGAGAAAAGAATGCAAAGTTTAAGAAGAGAACTCCCAGAACAACCACCAACCGGGAGCTCTTTGGCTCTGTAGCGGCAACATGGGAAGATGCCATCACTGACAACATTGATGAGGAATATGATCGAATGATTCAGCACCTCCATGATTGTGCGAGGAATGCCAAGAGAGAGATAGCCACAAAAAAACCGCCTTTCTTCGAACACTCTTGAACTTATTTGCCAACGTGACTTGACACATGCCTCAGGAACCACAAGCGAATGTCTGAACTGGCGAAACAATGCAGAGAAGCCATCAAGAATGACCTCAAAGACAGGAGAGCAGTGGTGCTGGTAGATGCGGCAGAAGCCGGGAAAAGCATTTGTAATGCCCGCCTGTCCTTCATCAACAGACCAAGATGACTGCCATCCGACATCCTGATGGATCTATCACATCTTCCAGAAGGGCAATGGAGAAGATTACTTATGACTTCTACTCAGATCTCTTTAATAGCCACATCCACTTGCCCATATACCACATTCCGCAGGATGGATATGTTGTTCCCCATGTTCTCTCTTCCAAAATCTAACATGCCATCTCGTCGGTAAAGAAACAAAGAGCTCCTGGCCCAGACAAGATCAGTCCTGAACACCTGAAGAACTTACCATCAGTATTCATCAATACACTGGCTCGGCTCTTCACACACTACCTGTCTGAATGCAAGGTTCCATCCCAATGGAAAACCAGCAAGACTGTAGTACTATACAGAAGGGAGACATCCATGACATTGGTAACTATCGCCCAATCTGCCTATTTTCTGTCATCTACAAGTTGTTCACTCGAGTCATCCTGAATAGGATTAGCAGAACACTAGATGAAGGGCAACCATGTGAACAAGCCAGATTCGGAAAAGGATTCAGTATCATTGACCATATCCACACGATTACTATGCTCACTGAGGTTTCTCAGGAGTTCAAGATGCCGCTCTAACGTTCATTGATTTAAAGAAGGCCTTTGATTCTGTTGAGACAGAAGCAGTCATCGAAGCCCTAGCCAATCAGGGAGTACAAATTCAATACATCAGAATCCTTCGTGAGCTCTATTACGGATTCACTACCAGGATCTCACCATTCTACAAAGAAGTAATCATCCATGTCAAGAAAGGAGTTCAGCAGGCTGATACCATTTCACCAAAACTCTTCAGTGCCACCCTCGAGAACATCATGAAATGACTGGAATGGGAAGGAATGGGAGTGAAGATAGATGGTCAGCAACTATACCACCTCTGCTTTGCTCATGACATCATTCTAATAACACCAGACATCAGCCAAGTGACACAAATGCTGATCGAATACGACCATGAGTATGGAAAGGTCAGACTACAGCTGAATCTTATGAAGACAATGTGTTGAGAAACAGCCTTGTTCCTGACTCTCCATTCACTCTCAACGGAACCACCATCTCCGAATGCAACAGTTATATATACCTAGGTCGAGAAATCAACATGATGAATGACCTGGCACCTGAGTTGCGCAGGAGGAAGAGAGAGGCTTGGAATGCCTTCAAGAGTGTTGAAGAAATAACTAAGAGGACAAAGAACCTCCAGCCATGAGCACATCTCTTCGATTCCACTGTTCTTCCTGCATTAATATGCCTCAGAGACCTGGGCCCTAAGAAAACAGGATGAGAATGCTATTCGGGTCTCTCAAAGAGGAATTGAAAAAGCTATGCTTGGAATATCATGATTCACTCAAATGAGAGATAGAATCTGGAGTTCTGATCTCCATCAACGCTCAAGAATCAGGAACGCTGTCTCATTTGCCAAGGCATCACAAATCAGATGGGCTCGACATGTAATGAGGTTTACAGATAACCGCTGGACTAGAGCCATTACTGACTGGATTCCACGGGACATCAAAAAGGTCACGTGGACGCCCACCTACAAGATGGTCAGACTTCTTCCTCAATACCCTGAATGATCGATTTGAGGCTCTGCATGTTCCTAGAATGAACAAATCCCATTTGGCTACGCTAGTATGCAAACAGGGATGAATGGAGATGTTACTGGCACCCGCTCGAGTAAACGGATGAATAGCGGGAAATCAAGTGATCAGCTGATCAAAAAACAGTGTTGAGATTTTTATCAATTTTATATAAGATTGGTGTATAAATAAATCTAAAATATTTACTTCCTCACACATACAATTGTACAGCTTAATCCTTTACTGTTATATGCAAAAATATGCTTCTCAATTTTGTTTAAAGTACTTTGTGTTTTTCATCCTTACTATCATGCTAAAAATGATCTAGAAAATATTCACTATGCACTGTCCTCTTGTTGTTCATCAATTTTCTCGAGCGGGCCCAGTAACGTCTCCATTGTGAGACTTGTTGTTACTGTGTTTGGCATATTGAATGCTCGTTCACGGGTAGCTTGCCAGGCTTGCCGTGCAGGCAAGATACTCTCGGTAGCTTGCCAGGCTCTCCGAGAGGGATGGAGGAATCAAACTTGGGTTGACCAGGTTGGCTGCATGCAAGGTTCTACCGCTGTACTATTGCTCCAGCCTAGAAAATATATCAAAGGTTAAAATAAATGGAAATATACCTCCAATTATAATATGGATAATTTAGATTACAGTGTAATGCATATAAATTAAATGATGGAAGAAACACTAATAAACTTCAAGAACTAGTTTTTAACTAAAATTACAAATTAAATAATAAGCATCCCTGATAAGCCTAACACGCTTGATGCAGTGACCATAGGGGGAAAAAACATAGTAACATGTTTTTCAAATTGTACATCATGCAAGATTAGATTTTAATGTTATTCGAAATCTCTCAACAATGATACCAAATAAATACACAGTGTAGTCAAAATGATATTTTAATAAGCATTTTGCTTCATAATAAAATAAATATTTATATTTTGATCTGGGCTTTATTGTTTTGGTTGGTGTACTATTTACCATTTGGGTTATGACATTTAATAATACTAAACTAAATCAAACAGCTTAATTTCATTTTCACAAACTTTGCTTTTACACATATTTGCATAATTTTAGCAAACAGTAATCACACTAATTCAGCTCTCTATAATCTCTTTTATTCATGTCATTCATAATTGCATAAAATAGAAATTAACCTTTCTAAGAGCTCAGAAGCAGAGTAATATTTGGAGCCATGGAAAAGGTAGCAGGTGTGGTGGTGGGCAAGAGTTATTTTTCAGCCTAAGTAAACCATAATGGTGGCATCAAAAGAAAATTATGCTAATATAAAATTAATGCTTCCCAGTGCTGTTTTTAACATTCTGTACCAGCAGAATGATTTGCTCGAGCAAATGATAATGAGAATTAAATTGCTTTTGAATTTTCAAACAAAATGTTTTATGTGAGGGTGCCTGTTAGACTATTTTTAGTTCTACGGTGTAGTGTTACCACAGAAAGCAGAAATAAGGCACATATAGTTGAATATAACCTAAACAGTCACATTTAGCTAATATATTCTCTTATGTGATGGAAATGTTAATTTTTATTAATAGAAAAATCTTTAATATTTGTTACTTAGATGATAAATAACACATTGAAATCCCTCCTCTAGATATATTGTTAAGATTTTGTGTAATTAGCATCCTAAAAATATTGTGCTATGTCTCAAACTTAAAGATGATTTTCAGGCCTGAACCTTCCCAAGCAACCAGGACCTCAAAAAAATATGTTCTTGATTTTTAGTATATCTACTTAAAATTTTTAAATCTGTGATGACTTTGACTTCCTATTATAACAGTTGATGGTATTATATGTATGATGTCACTCAGCAAATTCAAGAACATGAGTTTATTAACGCACTATTATTGGGGCCAGAGATAGTATTGGGGTTATCGTCCTTGCTTTGTTTGTGCATTGCTGACCCCAATTTGATTCCCAACACAGCATATGTTAGACCAGAACCACCAAGAGTGATCTGAGCCCAGAACCTCTAGTAGATTATGAGTATCACTGATCAGGCCCAATTTACCATGCATTTACACCAAAGAACAAAATAAAAAGTACTTACCAATAGTTTTCAAGGATATTTCTCATATTTATGTTGTAATTTTAGTTAAAATCTAGTTCTTGAATTTTATTAGTGTTTCTTCCACCATTAAATTTATATGCATTACACTGTAATCTAAATTATCCATATTAAAATTGGAAGTATATTTCCATTTATTTTAACCTTTGATATATTTTCTAGGCTGGAGTGATAGCACAGTGGTAGGGCGTTTGCCTTGCACGCAGCCAACATGGCCAACCCAAGTTCGATTCCTCTGCCCCTCTCGGAGAGCCTGGCAAGCTACCCATGATGTATTCAATATGCCAAACACAGTAAAAACAAAGTCTCCTATGGAGACGTTACTGGGCCCGCTCGAGCAAATCTATGAACAACGGGAGGACAGTGATAATGATGTTGAAAATGAGATTGGAGTTCTTAATAGTGTATAAGATTGGCTTTAGTTCTGTTTGCATTTATGACTTTTTCAATTACTCTTGTCAATTTATCTATTTTGAAATATTGAGTTTGTAACATACTGCAGTATATCAAATTGAGTGCTCCTTGAGACAACTGATCTAAACTAATCCTGAAAACATACACAAAAGTAACAATTGTTAACACAAACTTCACCGTAGCCATCGGAAGCCTCAAGTGATTTTTATTTTGCTAGTGAATGAACCTTATCTTTTTGTACACAAAATCTTGAATACTGTTTCATGTCACAAACATTCATTCCCTCAATGGGGGAAGTAAACTTTTCCTATGTAAAGCTCATGTCACCTGCTATAAAACCAAAGGTATACTAAATGCAGCTTCAGTATCATCTTTTGCTTGTGGGACTAACACTCCTTCTTATGTAATTTCTAGGTTACAAGTAGTTCACTAATATTTTAACTGATAATTTCCAAGAAAATGTTAAATTACTTTTCAGATATTTCTTTCTAATCTATAATTTTGAGTCTTAAATTTATTTGAAACATTTTCAAATTATTCATTTATATATTTTTATTTTGTGTATATGACCAAGAATCAAATAAACTTAAAATCATTACTATTAAATTGGCACATTTTATGCTCCTCTTAGGAGCTTACCTCTTCCCTATTTTGTATTTCTTTTGAGAAATTATATCCTGTTATTTATCCAGTGTTAGTTCCATTGTTGATTTTGAGGAATACGTAGCATAATTAAAAAAATAAATTCTAGCTTCATTATGTTGCATAGAAATCATAATGCTACTTGATAATGCACAATTAAACTTCTATTCTGGAAAATATACTTTGGTTAGTATTTAAATAAGGTAATAAGAATTTTTCCCTTTTTTAATAATTTTATTTTTTTCTTCTTATATTTATTTATTGAATCAGTGCGGGAGAAGTTACAAAGCTTTCAGGTTTAAGTCTCAGTCATACAATGATCAAACACCTTTCCCTTCACCAGTATTCATATTTCAACACCAAGAACTCCAATATACCTTGCTCCCACGCCTCCCAATGCCTATGAGGCAGATGATTTCTACTTAACTCTTCTCTACATTGATCACATTCATTATTTCGACAAAAGATGCATCATTATTGTTTATAATTCCACACCCCCACCCCCAACAATCAGAATTGCTGAAAAGGCATTGTGAAATACTTTGTTTTCTATAGCTGGTATGAGAATCGTATAATGTCATATAATGATTTTGGATTTCTGCAAAGAGCCAGATAATTATGAGATTGGTTTCTGTGCATCTGGTGTTATGGCTGTGCTGGAGAGCCACTCATGGGGGGAAACTCGTGACCCCGGTAGGGTGTGAAGAACAAGCCAATACCACCCCCCTTCCCATGAGACTGCAGTTGCCCCATCACCTCTGATTCATACCTGGCTTTCCAATAAGCTCTGAGGTGGAGGCCACCTTGCTACTGGAAAGGGGTGAAGAGCGGAGGGAGCAACACCCTTTCCCTCCCGGGGAGGCATAGCTCCTTAGTTTAACGCATGGTTCATTCACTTTTCTGCCGCAAGCTGCCGGGCTCTGGATAAGTCCTTTTGCCTCTGGAGCCATGGCCGTGCCAGAGAGCTGCTCGTGGGGGGCAACTTGTGACCTCAGTAGGGTGTGAAGGACAAGCTGGTACCGTCCACCTTCCCATGAGACTGCAGTTTCCTGGTCACCGCTGGCTCATACCTGGATTTCCAGTAAGCTCCAAGGCGGCGGCCACCTTGCTGCTGGGGTGGGGGGGGGGAGGAAGGGAGCAACACCCTTTCCCTCCATGAAGGACAAGTTTGTACTGTCCCTCTTCCCATGAGACTGAACTTGTCCCGTCACTCCCAGCTCATAGCTGGTGTTCCAAAAAGCTCTGAGGCGGCGGCCACCTTGTATGTGGTCCAGATGCATTTCTGCCAAAAGCCGCTGGGTTTCAAGATTTGTTTCTGAGCCTTTGGGATCATGGCCGTTAATCTGCTTGATCAGGAGCCAGAGAGGCCGTTTGAAAGCAGCGACTTGGGGTCTCATTGGGATGGGGAGGAAAGGACCGGTTCCACCCCCATCTGGTGAGGCGCAGAGTGTCTGTCCTGTGGCCTCTGGAGGATGGCAGTCACTGGGCCGCCAGGGGGAACAGGCCAAGGCACGAAACCTATTCCCACCTGAAGTGGCCCAGTGCCAGTAACCTACTGCAGGAACAGGATGCATTTCTGCCAAAAGCCTTCGGGTTCTGAGATTCGTTTATGAGTCTCTGGGATCATGGCCATTAAGCAGTTTGATCAGGAACCAGAGAGGCCATGCCTGCAATTATATAGCTGAGCCGGAGGTTGTTTGTGGGTGTGTCTCCCATATACCTAACTTTAGGCCATTTACTTTCTTGGTAAACTTTGCCCCAAGTTTTTGGGGTCTGGACAAAGGCACAGCAGCAAGTTGGGGGTATCTGAAAGTCTGAAGGTGCCATCAGGCTGTTGATGCACTCACCTCACAGGTACAGATTGGTCGACCTGCTGGTGGCACCATACCCCCCAAATTAAAGAAATTTTCTTCCCTGATATATTGAAACAAGTACTGCTTCATTGTAAAGCCAAAATTACTTTTAGTGATTTTGTCTTTATTACTTAAAGAAAGTTTAATATTGTTGTTTATGTACATGTATGATGTTTCAATGAATGAAAATAGATGTTATAGGCTTTTTGTTAATTGAAGAATTTACAGAATTCAGTCTCCTGCCCCCGCGCCTGGCTGTCCTCACCGGGGCCCCTTGGAGGGGAGCGGGTTGAGCTTTCCTCCCTGCCCCGACCAGGGCTCTGGCAGCCGAAGACCTCCAGGACCAGTCACCACCATGCTGAGACCACGCTCCGCACACCTGCAGGTACCAGCAGAGGAACAAAGGCAAGCGGGTCCCGGGGCTGAGATCTCCAAGCCTACTCAGATCGGGGTTGAGCATCCTCCACCTAGATCCTCCGAATTCCAGTAGGTGGGGGTCACACCCACCAACTAGCCCCCTGGCGCCATGTAATCCCATCAACGGCCAAGACTCAGAGACTATAAAAACCAGCTCCCGGACATCTTATTATGACATCTTATTATCTCATTCCTACTTTGGACAAACTGGCAGGCTACCCAATGTAACCTGCCCACATGGCAGAGTCTGGCAAACTCCCTGTGGCGTACCCAATATGCCAAATACCAGTAACAATGATGGGTCTCATTCTCCTAAAGAGCCTTGAATATAGCACTTTCTTAAAAATCTCAGGGCGGGGGCTGGAGCCATAGCACAGCGGGTAGGGCTTTTGCCTTGCACGCAGCCAACATGGCTGACACAGGTTCGATTCCCAGTATCCTATATGATCCCCCGAGCACCGCCAGGAGTGGTTCCTGAGTGCATGAGCCAGGAGTAATCCCTGAGCATCGCCGGGTGTGACCCAAAAAGCAAAAAAAAAAAAAAAATCTCAGGGCTAGGATAAAGGAGACGGTACTGGGGCCTGCTCGAGGCAATCCACGAATAACAGGATGATCGTGACTCGTCATGACTCATGACAGAATTCACAAAATTCTTAAATTTTGTTGAAAGTTTAAGAATTTACAAAAATATGGGCCAGAGTTATACTACAATAAGTATGGTACTTATCTTGCATGCAAATGACCCTTGTTCTATGGCTGGTACCAAACAGGGTTCCCCAAGCACCTGTAGAGTGATACCTAAGCACAAAGCACAGACTAAGCCCTGAGAACAGTTCGGTAAGAACTCAAATAAAAGCGAAGCAGAAAGAGGGAGAAAGAGAGAGAGAGAGAGAGAGAGAGAGAGAGAGAGAGAAAATGAGAGAGAGAAATAAGAAACTGATTCACAAAATAAAAATTAAAGGTTAATGTTAAAAAGAAATGTCAAAATTAAAATAAACAAAAAGTTTTATTTATTTAATTTTATAACTGAAGAAAGAAACTTTTGAATCAAGATATCTAAAAATTTTACTAGCTTTATTGTCTATTAAGCAAATACAACAAAGTGATATTGTGGAAAAACAGAAACTGTAATGCGTCAAACATAACATATTGTGAGTGAAAAAATACCTTATTAATTTGAAATAAATCAATTACGGTCCTCCCATTGTTCATCAATTTGCTTGAGTGGGCCCAGTAACGTCTCCATCATGAGACTTGTTGCTGTGTTTCGCATATCGAATACATCACGGGTAGCTTGCCAGGCTCTGTTGTGCGGGCGAGATACTCTTGGTAGCTTGCCCGGCTCTCCGAGAGGGGCGGAGGAAACGAACTCTGATTTGCAATGTTGGCCGCTTATAAGGCAAATGCCCTACTGCTGAATTAACAATATACTCCTAATCAGTATTTTTCTGGTAAGTTAAGGCAGAAGTTCCTAGAAGCTTATCAAAATCATTACTTTTAAATTCATAAATAGCACTCCACATTTTAAAACTCATGAATAAAGTGGGTGAGATTGTTGATTTTAATTGAAAACATGAATAGCATGTAAATATTTCATACGTCTAGTGACAATACACATATAGCAAAAGAGTAGCAGTATTTTATCATGCTTTTAATAATTTAGCATAATACTATGATGTTAAATGAAATTATTTATATTGACGTAAAATATAAAATTATATAAATGCTTGTTTTTTCTACGAATGTTACTATGGAATTTGCAAAAATAAACACATTGCAGGATAGGTATGAGGTAAATCAAAATATTAATGCAAAATCATTTTTCTGATTTTAATATCACTGAAAATAGCATCATTATCATTATTCATTCTAATGTTTGAATTTGAAAAATATACAAGAAGAAAAATCAAATAATGCTTCAAATATATCAATACTTGTCATTTGGAACAAAAGCCAGTGAGGAGAAGTAAAGAATTAACTCCAATTCCAAATATGCTATATTACTTGAATCACTTGAGCACTTGATCACTTGACATCCTGTAATTCATCGAGTTGCTTGAGTGAGTGCCAGTAACGTCTCCATTCATCCCTGTCGTGTGCTAGTGTAACCATGCTATATCAACATTTTATAATTAGATGTTTCTTCTTAAATTTGTAACTGGGAGTTTAAAAATCAAGGTGAGGTCTTCCAAGCAGAGATTTATTTTATTCTATTTCATTCCTTTTTGTCTGGGGCTTCTAAGACTCATCTGGAAGGCCGTGGGGTCCTCCAGAAATTCTCAGCCAACTGGCTCTACTATCCACATGAAACCACAAGGATGAAGTATGCCACAGCACCTGGGATTACCTGGACAACCTTAGTGGTACTTAGGGGCCTCATTTGCCACACTAAGTGGTGCTCAGGTACCTCTAAGTTAACAGCCAAAGATACTGAGGGGACATGTGGTGCCTTACATAGAATTTGTTCCAACTAAATGCAAGACATGAACCTTAACTTGTACTATCTCCTCAGACTCCACCCTAAGGAATACATCTGGAAAAACAAATATGTTTTTGAGGCTTCTAAAAACCTCTGCCACTACCTCCACTACCCAGCTGCCGCCACACTTCAGGATGCTTTCCAGATACGCGCAGCCGCTCCAGCCGAGACTCACACACGACTGAAACCCCACAGAACAAGATAAGCGGAACTCTGAGAACTTGGACTCCAGGTTCAACGGACCCAGGAACAAGATTCTCTGCTTGCTACAACCAACCACAGGTGATGAAGGGATTATAATCAAGAACTCCACCCTACCCTGCCCTGTCTGCTTCCACCAACCCAGGGATTGGATTGCGCACAGAAGACCCACCCTACCCCTACCAGGACCAGATAAATACCTCCACTGGCCGACCTCCACTACTGACACTACCTCCACTACCCAGCCGCCGCCACACTCCAGGATGCTTTCCAGACCCGCATAGCTGCAATGCGGCTACGCGATACATTATAAGACACTAAATACCAATCTTCCAGAATTGCCGTACCATTTTTAAATAGGGTTCAAATATGGTAACACCTACGAGGGCGATTAGAGGTCACCCCAAAAGCCTCTATCCCTCTCAAAAAGCCTGGCAAGCTACCAAGAGTATTCCGCCCACACGGCAGAGCCTCGTAAGCTATCCATTGTGTATTCGATATGTCAAAACCAGTAATTGCAATGGGTCTCATTCCTCTGACCCTGAAGGCGTCACCAGTAGGCAGCATTGAGAAGGATGAGAAAGGAGAGGCCGAAAACATCTGAAAGAAGAACTAGGCTGCCACAATGAAGGAAGACAAAAATGATCATCTGTACTTTCAATGCACGTACGCTGGCATCAAATGAATCCACTGAGGACTTGATGGTACAAGCGCGAAAGATCAAGTATGACATCATTGGTCTGACCGAGACAAGAAGGCACCAATCTCATCATGCCATTTTCGAAACTGGAGAAGAAATTTTCCTCGGAACATGCGATAAAAGAGGTGTCAGAGGCGTCAGTGTCCTGGTCAACACAAACTTGGCCATGAGCATTGATTCATTCGAATGCCTAACAACCCGAATTGGACGTTTACATTTGAATAGATGTGGCTCACTGCCGGCAGTTTCTATCTTCATTGTCTATGCACCAACATCTAATTATGATGAAGGAGAAATTGAAAAGTTCTACATGGAGCTGGAGAAGTTCTATAAAGAAGACCACACCTTCTACAAGATCATTGTGGGTGATTTTAATGCCAAGATAGGACCAAGAAGATCAGCCGAAGAACTTCACATCGGGACCCATGGCCTAGAATGGAACCAACAGGGTGAGAGACTATCTGAGTTCATCATGTTGACCAAGACCATCCATGGTAACTCACAGTTCCAGAAGGACGAATCTAAACATTGGACATGGGAGTCTCCTGTTGGACGATTCCACAACGAAATAGAGCATACCATATTCAATCGATGGTTTTGCCTGACCAATGTCGCTGTTGTCCCAAAATTCCAAACAGGATTGGAGCACCGTCTCCTTCGTGCAAAATTCTACTTCACAGAGTGGGGAGAATGGGCTGCAAAGTTTAAAAAGAGAACTCCCAGAACGACCACCAACTAGGAGTTCTTTGGCACTATTGCAGCAACAGGGGAAGATGCCATAGTTGACAACATTGACGAGGAATACGATCAACTGGTTCAGCACCTCCATGATTGTGCGAGGGACGCCACGAGATAGATAGCCACAAAAAAAGCCACTGGCTCCGCACTTCATACGCTACCTGCGCAGTGCAAGATTCCATCCCAATGGAAAACCAGCAGGACTGTATTACTGTACAAGAAGGGAGACATCCATGACATTGGCAACTATCGCCCAATCTGCCTATTGTCTGTCATCTACAAGTTGTTCACTAGAGTCATCCTGAATAGGATTGGCAGAACACTAGATGAAAGACAAACATACGAGCAAGCCGGGTTCTGCAAAGGAGACAGCACCATCGACCATATCCACATGATAACAAAGCGCATTGAACTTTCTCAGGAGTTCAAGATACCACTCTATCTAAAGTCCATTGATTTAAAGAAAGCCTTTGATTCTGTTGAGATGGAATCAGTCATTGAAGCCCTAGCCAATCAGGACATTCAAACTCAATACATCAAGATCCTCCATGAGCTATATTACTGATTCACTACCAGGATCTCACCATTCTACAAAGAAGTAATCATTGAGGTCAAGAGAGGAGTTCGGCAGGGTGATACAATTTCAATGAATCTCTTCAGTGCCACCCTCAAGGACATCATGCGACAACTGGAATGGGAAGGAATGGGAGTGAAGATAGATGGTCGGCAACTACACCACCTCCGCTTTGCTGATGACATTGTTTTAATAACACCAAACATTAGCCTAGCGGCACAAATGCTGGCCAACTTCAACCGTGAGTGTGGAAAGGTGGGACTACAGCTGAATCTTATGAAGACAATGTTTATGAGAAACAGCCTCATTCCTGACGCCCCTTTCGCTCTCAACGGAATGACCATCTCTGAATGCAACAGCTATGTGTACATAGGTTGAGAAGTCAACATGACAAATGACCTGGCACCCGAGCTGCACAGGAGGAAGAGAACAGCTTGGAACACCTTCAAGAGCGTCGAAGAAATAGCTAAGAGTACAAAGAACCTCCGGCTCTGAGCACATCTCTTAGATTCCACTGTTCTTCCTGCATTAACATACGCCTCAGAGACCTGGCCCCTATGAAAACAGAATGAGAATGCTATTCGCTTCTCCCAAAGAGGAATTGAAAGAGCTATGCTTGGAATATCATGTTTCACTCAAATGAGAGAAAGAATTCGAGTTCCGACCTCCATCAACAATCAAGAATCAGGGATGCTGTCTCGTTTGCCAATGTGTCAAAAATCGGATGGGCTGATCACGTAATGAGATTTAGAGATGACTGCTGGACTAGAGCTGTTACCGACTGGATTCCATGGGATGTCAAAAGATCGCATGACTGCCCACCTACAAGATGGTCAGACTTCTTCATCAAGATCATGAATGATTGGTTTGAGGCTCTTTGTGTTCCTAGAGTGAACAGACGCCATTGGGCTACACTAGCACGTGACAGGGACAAATGGAGATGTTACTGGTGCCCGCTCGAGCAAATCGACGATTAACGGGAAGTCAAGTGATCAAGTGAAAAGGGTTGTAATCTAGTAAATTTTGGAGTATGTGATTATGGTAGAAAGATGTCTAAATTTGCTTATTTTTAGTCTTAGATGCTAACAGGAAATCAAAATATTAATAGATTGGTAAAATTCCCTTTAAAATATTTTTGTAACAAATACATTTTTAATTATCACCCCTTTGAAATTTTTGTCACTTATTTTATGTCATTAGAGCTTGAGTTGAATGACCTGTACAAGATGGCATAAATCCACTTTTATAATTAGACAAGGAGTAATTAAATAGAAACACATAAAAATATTTCATTGGAAAGTTCACAAATATCAATGCATTTATTATTTTTAACAAAAAATTTGTACTAGCAATTTTACCACATTTATATGTAAGATTCTATCATTAGAATATAGCAATTCATAAGCTGAAAATGCTGTGTCTTTTAAGATGTATATTTCACACTAACTGTCCTCCTGTTGTTCATCGATTTGCTCGAGTGGGCCCAGTAACGTCTCCGTTGGAGACTTTGTTGTTACTGTGTTTGGCATATCGAATACATCATGGGTAGCTTGCCAGGCTCTGCTGTGCGGGTGAGATACTCTCGGTAGCTTGCTGGGCTCTCCAAGACGGGCGGAGAAATCGAACTTGGATCAGCCATGTTGGCTGTGTGCAAGGCAAACGCCCTGCCGCTGTGCTATCACTCTAGCCCTTCACAATAACTAGAGAAATTAAAAATGAATTTTCAAATTTAAAGTTTAAACAGAATCTGCTTTTTAGTTCAGTATATTTGGTTAGGAAAATTATGTCAAAGTCATATTTTTATAATATATATAGATATAGACACATATATGGGAGACATGTCTTTTCAAAACAAAATTATTGATATCAAAAGAAGAGTCAAATATTTTTTAAATACTTATATAATCACACAACCAATCTGGCCAACCTGGATTTGATTCCTCCGCCCCTCTTGGAGAGCCCGGCAAGCTACCGAAAGTATCCCGCCTGTACAGCAAAGCCTGGCTAGCTCCCCGTGACATATTTGATATGACAAAAAGAGTAACAACAACTTTCAAAATGGAGACGTTACTGGGCTGGCTCAAGCAAATCGATGAACAACAGGAGGACAGTGCTATATAATCATAATCAAAAGTGGGTTTCTCTCAAAAGATATAAGAAAATATTTTGGATTTTGTGGAAGAAAAATAAGTTTTTCTTGTATTTTGTGCTTCTAGCATTTAAGAAATAAATTCTAGAAAGCAACAGATAATGCAGAAAACCAATATAAAATTCCTTTAAAATAAAAAATAGATGAGATATGATTGTGGACTAATCTGAATTAATATCTGTGGATACAACTACTACAGGGCAATTTTTTGAAAAAAAATTCAATATTTTAATTGCAGTCTAGATAACATTGTTACAATAGTGCTAACATGTATGGTATTAATGTACAAAATTACTGAACCCCAACACTGCAAAGAGGTAGCAGAATTTTATATATATTAAATTACTTATTCAAGATAGTTTTAGTAGTTAAAACATGAAAGATTTAAAGATATAAGTGATTATTCAGTTGGAAATTGAAAGAAGCCTAAATTTGTTCCTAATATATTAAAATTTAGCTGCCTGCAGAAAACCAGGTTCTACTTCTAAAGAGTTTATGTCAAACCTGAAAAATCATAGTCAGAGTTTTGAATATGGAGAAGTTGTTAGAATAAAAGATTACAAAAGGAAAAACATAACATAAAATGTAAAATAAAAAAATCACAAAATCACAAATCATCCTGTTACTCATCGATTGCCTCGAGCAGGCCCCAGTAACGTCTTTTTCATCCTAGCCCTGAGATTATATTTAAGGCTCTTTAGGAGAATGAGACCCATCATTGTTACTGGTATTTGGCATATTGGGTATGCCACGGGGAGTTTGCCAGACTCTGCTGTGTGGGCAGGCTACATTTGGTAGCCTGCAAGTTTGTCCAAAATAAAATAAAAAAAAAAGTAAAATAAAATAAAAAAATAAAAAGGAGTATTCTAGTAAATAACAGAATCAGAAATCAGAGGGAGGGGGAAATTAAGACATATAATGGCAGGTAAATACTCTCACTACAATTAAAGGGAAATACTGAAGAAACTACAAACAAATGCATATAGTTTTTAATTTATCGGAGATGGAAATCAAAGTAATTTAATTTAAAGGAAACAACTTCAATAAGGGAATGAACCTTTTTCTAGTTTTACATATATCTATTGTGATTTTCTTCTCTAGGGGCATTTGATAAGTCTGCACATGATCTAAATTTTCTGTATTTAGTAAGTATAAGGTATCTTTCTGGGGAAAGAGGGACTAGCAGACCAATCTGGCAAAAACACATTGTAAAAGGTTTTACCTTTTTGTTAAAGGTTAACAAAAGCCTATTTTCCTTCCGGGGGCCTTTTTTTCCTGCATCTCTAGTGGAATACAGAGGAAGAATGCTTACAGATTAAACAGTAAAGAGAAACAGAAGTATTCCATTAATTCACTATGTTTTGAACAAGTAATTCCAAATACTCAGATAAAAGATAACTTACTAATAATTTTACTAATCTGGGTAAAGTAGAAAGATCCAATTTCAAGGTAACTATAAATAATCTATAGATCAAACACAATTCCAATAAGAACACTACCAGTTTCCTCAAAACACTAACAGGTTCCCCAAAAAAACACTAGAAATTGAGCTTTAATTCTAGAAATTGAGACCCAGAAATACTATTCCTGGGAATATACCCGAAGGGACCAAAAACACAATGCAGAAAAGCTAAGAGCACTTTTATGTTTACTGTTGTACTGTGCACAATACTCAGAATCTGGAAACAAATAGAGTGATTGAGAATAGATGACTGGATATAGAAACTATGGTGTGTCTGCACAATGAGCACTATGCAGCCACCAAGAAAAGTGAAGGCATGAAATTTGCTTAAACATAGATGAACCTGGAGAGTATACTGAGTCAGAGGGGAAAGGACAGACATAGGATGATTGTACTCATTTTCAGGATATTTATTTTGAAAAAATATAGAATGAGACTGGGCAGGAGCAATAGCACAGTAGGTAGGGCATTTGCCTTGCACGCAGCCTACTTGGGTTCAATTCCTCTGTCCCTCTCAGAGAGCTCAGCTAGCTACCGAGAGTATCCTGTCCACACGGCAGAGCCTGGCAAGCTACCTGTGGTGTATTCGATATGCCAAAAACAGTAACAACAAGTCTAAGAATGGAGGTGTTACTGGTGCCAGTTCGAGCAAAGCGATGAACAACAGGAGGACAATGCTATGAAGTGTGCTACAGTATGAGACTAATACTCAAAGGCAGTAGAAATAAGGGTCAGGAGGACTGGTCCATGGTTGGAAGCCTGTGACAGTCAGAAGTTAGGACAGAGAAGGAAACACTATGATAATGATTGCTGGAAATGATCGCTTTGGGCAAGAACTGAGTGCTGAAAGAAGATAAAGTGATATATATGAAAGCCTTTCAGTACCTGTATTGCAAACCATAATGCATAAAAAAGAGAGAAAAAATAGAGAGAAAGAGAGATGAAAAATGCTTGCCATAGAAGCATACTATGGGAATGGGGTGGTAGGAGGGAAATTAGGAACACTGGTTGTGATTAGTATACACTGGTGTGAATAGATGGGTATTGGAACATTGCTACAAATACAAAAGTCATGAGTACAGGATTTTTAAAGAAGAAATCCTCTGCTCTCAAGGCTTCAATGATTGGTTGTTTGTAGAGATGATTATATAAGCAGGACAGATGGTTCAAATATTTACCTGGGTTTTGATTGGAGGTTGCCCTTGACTATTAGAGGTTGCCAACAGTTTTTGCTGCTATGGATTTTTCCCATTTAGGGTTTTGATTTTCTCTTGCTAGGATTTTGATTAAAGTCAACAGTAAAATTTCTAGATAATATCTGGAAACAAACCAAAATCTTAAAATATAACACAAAGAAATGATATCATCTGGTCATATTCCGTAGATTAGAAGTATGTTACATATCATTATCTACCTTGAAGGTTAAAAATTATTCAAGGTCAAGTGTAGGATAACACTGTTCTGTCCTTCCTGCATAACCTCAGGAATAGTTGATAGTTTATTGGACTGAGGAAAAGAGAAAAACACCTTAAGAGGCATCTTGCCCTTGAGCAGTCAGGAAGGGCTTTCTTATGTTGATTTGGCTACCTGACTGGGTGGAGTGTCAGCCCAGACTAGAGGGGAGTTGGAGAAGGAGAGAGCAGGGCTGCAAGATGGACTACGGAGAGACTAGCAAGGGGAACATGTGCTTGAGAGAACCTAGGCCCTCCATAACATAAGTTCTTCTATGGGATAAACTTCCTTGTAATAAACTGCCACTAAGATCAACCGGCCTGGCCCTCGTCTCTTCATTCATCTGCCCTTGGCCAACAGTTGTCCTGATGCAGGCCATACACAGTGGCTCTGGGGCACCGAACGTGGGCGGTGAGACAGAGCCGTCCAGAGAGGCCGGGAACACACAACCTTCAGTCAAGAACATCCTTGAACTATACAATAGGATTATTTATTGCATGGAAGCTGACAATTGATAGAATTGGGTACAAAGCAGTTGATTTTATGAAAACTTGATGTTGTGATTTAATGATCAGAATCTGTAACTAAATTGATGTTGTAGCTCAGGTTGTCTCTTTGCTGTATGACTTCAGACATGACATCAAAATCCATTGCTACTTAAGTATAGCAAATCATTATCTTAATTCTGCTGTAAATATTTTTATCTGTAGGTATCCTTTACTAATAGCACTTAAAAATTACCTCCATAAAGCTAGCTTTTTTCTCTCATCTCATAAAAGGAAAATTGAAACAAGTTGCTGTTTATCTATAAAAATTTACTAGTGAAAAAATAGATGTATTTCCTGGCAAGGTAGAAAACAATACGTCTAGTGACATTGCTGCATAAGGCAGTGCTCAGTGACATCATTATTGAAGGCATTGAAACATTAAACT
Source organism: Sorex fumeus (assembly GCF_029834395.1). NCBI lineage: Eukaryota > Metazoa > Chordata > Mammalia > Eulipotyphla > Soricidae > Sorex > Sorex fumeus. The sequence continues at coordinate 7,800,919 of NW_026606067.1, read as the reverse complement.
TAACTCCAGGATTCAGACTGCAGCAATTTTATTGTATTGTATAGTCTGTGAGGGTTTCACACCTGTTTTTCCATCAAAATTATAGCAAGAAACTGCTGGAATTTAAATAGGATTTTGCTTAAACTTATTTCTCATTTCTAACATATATAAAGGCAGAATTTGGGGCTGGAGAGATAGCAGAGCAGGTAAGGTGCAAGCAGCCAACCTATGTTTGGTCATCAGCATCATTTATGATCCCAGTGTCCATCAAGAGTGATTCTGGAGCACAGAGCCAGGAATAAGCCTGAGAAATATTTGGGTGTTAAGAGAAAAAAAAACAAAAGGTAGAATGTAACATCTAAGAGAGTAAACTTTGTAATGCTAATAAGGTAATTATTTTAAACTAATTTCTCTGTTCAAATAGGCAAATAGTATCTATAAATATTCTCCAATGCCAAAATTATTTGCCCAATATGACTTATATTTTACTAGTTTATTTGTACGCTATTTCACAATTTAGGCTAAACATTAAGTTGCATATCTCAAAACATCATGCAACTAAAAGCACTATTCCATCTCTACACCTTAAAGATTTAAGTAAATTAAGAATTCATTAAAACTAGCATGACTTTTCACTGTATTTTAAGGGGAATAACATAAAAAAAAGACCTGTATAAATACTCTTTCCTTTTATTAATGACAAGCTTATATTGATATCACTTTGTAAATATTTATGCCATCTTAACTTTTGTCCATGGAGGTCTTAGGTATCCTAGAACTTATAAAAAACAAAGTATAATGTTATTCTAGTGAGATACCTGCTGATACAGAAAGATATTAACCAATAGCTTACTCTTTTACCATATCATTGACATTACTTTTGAATATTACTCGGAAAATATTTACTAATAAAAATCTGAAATAGAACTTAAATTTGACAAAAAAAGTGTTGTTATTACTAAGCTGGTGTTAGTTTTTAAGTCATTCAGGTCATTGAAAAGTTGAGGTGGAAAAAGTAACTTGTAGAATCATCAGGATGCTCTGATGTAAGAGAGAAAAGCACTGAGTATTAAGTATAATGATCTGCACCTGGTTTAAATCACGTCCTTCCTCCTAAGCATCAACCATTTTGGAATACAAATTTCACTGCTTGCACAGCTGGAATATAAACTTACTTTCCACAGAGTGGAAGGTTATTAAAAGTACACAAATAAACCACAACTTGATCTTGCTCGATTGAACCATGAAATTTACAGAGCAGCAGGATTGTTTAAAATGTGTTTGGTTTGTTCAGAAATACTTTTCTTAAATCGCCTAAAAGTAAATCCAGAAAAGACTATTTCATCGCCTGTCTGGCATTGATTTTCAAGGGGTCTATAAATACAAGAGTGATTACTAACCAATGTGGAAGCTATTGCTGCTGCCCCATAATAAGCTTTCCTGTATAGTTCCAAAGGGTAGAGATTCTGCTACCAAGGGAACAGACTTGATTTTCCACTTATCTTTTAATGACTTCCTGCAGGCAAAAACCTGGAGCCAAAATCCTACTGACATCTGTTTGTTGGTATGGGTCTTATTTAGAACCCCAGTACTTGGTAATTATTCATTATTTGTTGGCAGTAGGATTGTGAAGCACACAATGTTTTGCAACATTTAAGCTGTAATAAATAAAGGAATAAACAAAACTCCTTTCCTAAATACTCATTTATATAGAGCATCAGCAAAAACAAACTAGAGTGCTTCTAACAATTTATTGCTGGATAGTCACTGCTTAAAGTTCACATTTATCATTAACAAATGCAAGGAAGAAAATAATTGGCTTTCTCATTTTAAATCAACTCTGAGATTTTAATAGTCAAGGACACTTCACATTGTAATTTATGATAATATGTAAGTCATTCTAGAGTGTTTTATTTTATTCTTCTAATGTTTATTTTTAAGAAACTATGATTTCACTGAATCATAACATATTTTGACTTGGAAATATAAATTTCAGCCTAGTTTCCATATTAGAGATACTAGGAAAATTATCAACCTTTCTGAACCTTTTGTTCATGTATTAAATGGCATAATAAAATTTATTTCATAAGGTGGTGGATAGGTTAATAAACGACTTAAGATTTCTGCTTTCTCCCGCCTAAATTCTTCCACTACTTACTTTGAAAAGCAGTTTTCAGGATGAATCAATTTAAATGCTGACCAAATGAAGTTTAGCTTTGATGGACAAGCTAATTCCAGTCAATTTAAGAATGTATTTGTAGGGCCACAGAGATAACTCAAAGAAGTGAAGAGCATGTCTGCTATGTGTGGAGATTTGGGCTCCGGCACTGGCTGGCCCCTTGAACAGTGCTAGGGATAGCTGTGGTGGCTTCCAAGCTTGACTGGTTAGACCCTCCACACACACCAAAAATAGTTTTTTGAGTCAGGTATACGATAAAATATTAGTCAGGCACTTAAATATGAGAATGGGAATGGACCATGTGATATGAGAGCCCAAATATGTATTCCAAAGTTGTCCGAACCTTAGAATATTTACGTGCCAAAAACGAGTTACGTTTTGTTTGTTTGGGAGACACACCCAGAGGTGCTCAGGGCATACTCCTGGCTCGGTGCTCAGATATTACTCTGGCGGGACTCAGGGGACCATACAGGGTGCTGGCGATTGAACCTGGGTCTGCTGCATGCAACGCAAGCATCCTACCCTTTGCATTATTGGTCCAGTTTCAATAAGTGGTTAATTTAAAGATTTTGAGGTAAGAAATTTGCTCTGGAGAGCTTACCTGACTCCTAATAATGCCCTTAGGTACTTATTAGAGAGAAGTAAGGCAAAAATGAATACAGAAAATAAGACACTTAAAGACCTACAATGTAGACCCATGGCAGATATTGGAAGTTTCAGAATGCTAACTGCCTTAAGGAAGCTGTGAATAGGCCAGAGATTCTCCCTTACACTTCCAGAGGGAGCACTTCTTTCTCACTGCTTGATTTTAGCAGTCTGCTACTGATTCCTGGACCCAGAGCAGAAGAGAGTTGTTTCCTCCTTTCTTTTCTTTTTTTTTTTTTTCTTTTCTTGCCAGTGGGAGAGGCTTTGGTTTCGGGTCACACCTGGCTATGCTCAAGGTTTATTCCTGACATTGTGCTCAGTAGTCACTCCTGGTGGTCTAGGGGGACCATATGCATTGCTAGGAATACAGCCAGGGTTGAACATGTGCCAGCCACACCCTACCCCCCTCTACTATCTCTCTGGCCCCAAGAGTATGTTTGTTGAAATTCACTACAATTGTCAGAAATACACGTTCTTGCTTACAAATAAGTGTACTAACAAACAAATTATCAATCGTGAATAATATTAAGAGATCAACAGTAGATATACTGCTTAGTCATTTTTATAATTTTAACCTTTTATTTATTAACTGTTAAAAATCCTGAATTTCTCTAATATCTAGCCATTATGTTCCAGACTAATGTTTCCTGTTTCTTCTTGTATCTTATATAGGCATTGCAGATATACTGCAGGAGTTCAGGTGTTTTCCTTGCATGCAGCCAGCCTCAGTTTGATCCCCAGAACTTCATATGATCTTCTGAGTTCTACCATGAGTGATTTTTGAACAAGAACCAGGAGTACTCCCCAAGCAGTTGCTGAGTGTGGCACCCAAACATATGATCAAACCTAAATATTTTCTTTTTCTATAGACTTCTGAGTTATAGAACCACTAAAGCAGTACCAACATAGAATGAGAGAGGAGCATACATGCCAAGCGTGATAGACTCTTGAAAATCATATACTAATAAGTCACAAGGGGACCCTGAGGTGGAAAAGCTAGAGGTGGGTCCCAATTTCCTGATAAAAGGCATGGTTATTGCAGAACAGCATGTATAAAATAGAGATGTCGGTACCATTATATTTACAAATAATAGAATTCTAGATCTTAAAAGAAAGTAGTGCTCAATTTCTAATTTTTTGAGAATCGTCCATACTGTTTTCCAAAAGAGCTGAACCACTCCGCATTCCCACCAGCAGTGAAGGGGAGAGTCCCTTTCTCTCCACATCCAGGTCAACACTGGTTGCTTTTGTTCTTTTGGTTGTGGGCGAGTCTCTATAGTGTGAGATGATATCTCATTGTTGTTTTGATCTGAGTCTTCCTGATAATCATCAGCATTGTAGGATAACATTGTTTTGTCCTTCCTGCATAGCCTCAGGTAGTTTAGGTTTATTGGGTTGCTCCCATCACAGTACTCCCATTCCTCTGTGTTTATTTGTAATTTCTTTCTTTGAGCTCTGTTGACTTTTGCATAGTTTATTCAGAGCAATGTCCTTTTTGTATGGACACAAGAAGACAGTATATGCTATGCCTTTAAAACATGACTCTCAGTGTTATTTTCCTCCTGGGCATCTGTTCTATCACCTAAGACTCAGCTGCCCTTATTTCCTAGCACCCCTAAAAGCAGTGTCCCAATGAGGGACTGGATAGAACAAACGGTGAGCTATGTGTTACCCTGGCATGGAGATGGGCCTGGCTAAAGCTCCATAATGTTTAACTGTAAGTTAAGAGCTTGGTCATGGACAAATGCTGTCATGATCCAAAAAGTAATAACTAGATTTGGGCCCTACTAGGGTTAGAAATGATTAATCTGGCCTGAGCACTACAGTATGAGTCTGTGGCAAGATGCTCCCAGGAGAGTTGCCCTACAAAGCCTCAATGTTATCTCTTACTGTGTCTATACAAAAACAACTAGTATTGAGATGTTGATTATAAAGCTATTGGACTGAGGAAAGGAAAAAGACACCTTAGGAGGTATTTTGCCCTTAGGCAGTCAGGAAGGGCTTTGGAACCTTTTTAAGTGGTGTTCCCTTTGAACTTGGTGGGCCCTCAGGAAGGGCTTTCTTATGTTGATTTTGCTACCTGACTGTGTGCAGTGTCAGCCCAGAGTGCTGGAGAGTTAGAGAGACAAGAGAGTTGGAGAATGAGAGAGAGCAGGGTGGCAAGATGGACCACAGAGAGAATAGCCAGAGAGAGAGAGAGAGAGAGAAGAATGTAGAAGAAGAATACAGGAGCAGGCACATGGAAAGACCAGGCTGCGAGATAGGGTGGAGAGATGAGCGGGAGAGACAGAAGGAGACAGGAATGAGGGGAGGGTGAGACTAGAATGGGAGGCTCAGAGAGACTGGGGCAGGCACATGGGGAGAATGGAATAAATGACATCTGATCAGTCAACTGGCTTGTTGCTCGTTTTGTCCACCGTCTGCCCCATGGCCCGGGCCACCCGGACTCAGGGAGTGGCCCAGGCCCACCCAGAACCTGGACGGGCGGCTAGGGGAAGAGCCGTTGTGGGCCCCTCCAGCTTCCCCTGGAGAGATTATGCAAGTGATGTACAGCATTTTCTCATGTGCTTTTTAACAATTCAGATTTCTTCTTTGAAAGAGTTTCCGTTTTTCACTTGCTTGGCCAGTGGCATGTCATCATCGAAGATACCATTAGCTTCAATTTCGTGGAGGGTTTTGCCAACCTTGTATTCAATGCACTTTATGATTCTGGTCTGATGTTGAGGTCTTTTATCCATTTTGATCTTACTTTTGTACGTGGTGCTAGGTAGAGATCTAAGCTCATTTTCTTTTCATGTAGCTGACCAGTTTTGCCAGCACAATTTGTTAAAGAGACTTTCCTTGCTCCACTTCATATTTCTTGCTCCCTTATCAAAGAATAGATGATCATATTGGGGGGGGGGGGGTTTCAGTATATTCAACATTGTTCCATTGGTCTGTGTCTCTTCCTTTGTTCCAATACCATGCTGGGACATGCTCCCATTTTACCCAGTAATACCATTCCTGGGAATATATCCCGGAGTACAGTCTAAATGACATCTCCACTTGTATGTTCACTGCTGCACTGTTCACAATAGCCAAAATCTTGAAAAAACCTGTGTGCCCGAGAACAGATTGCAGGGGGCCCCGCCAGACCACTTTCTGGTCCGCGGAGATGGCCCTAGGATCCGTAGGTGCAGGGAAAGACCAACTGAATAAACACAAGACACAAGAGGCATAATGCAGGATAGGATAAGACAGAACAGAACTTTATTCAGGGCAGCAGGGGCTTAAATACCTATCAGTACAGGAAAAGCACTATGCAGTTACACAAAAAGGGTCGTGCCCATATGTGGTTAGGAAAGTAACAGAGTCTATAAGTCTGACATACCATGCATTACAAAGTTTATACCAACTTAATCATTGTCAGTTACAGCAATGACAGATGTTTTCTCAGGATAACCATACATAACACAGGCTTTACCTGCCGAGGGTCACGTATATCAGGATAGCTATACCTAGCACAGGGTTTACCTGCCGAGGGTCACGTAGGTCAAGATAGCCATACCTAGCACAGATACATTGGCCCTTGGTCAGTTAAAGGGCCAGCTTCCCACATCTCCCCCTTCCTTTATTGATTTTACATTCCCCCACATGGCTCTTACATTTCTTATACACACATTTTCAAGAAGAAGAAAGAAATTGACAAGGTCCTTTTTCTTTACCTAGAATCCTCGGTGCTTAAGGGAGGTCTTTAAACCATGAACAAACAATTCATTCTTGCTTAGTTCAAAGATACAGATACACACGAATATAGAAAATGAGAAGTGTAGGAAGTAGAGAGGGAATAAGAAAGACGAAAGGAATAGAAGACAGACAAGACATATAGAGAGACGAGACAGGAGATGGGTCACTGGAAGGCTGAAGCCCCGCGTGAATACCTGGGAAAAACAGACGCAAGACACGGGGGAGGCCCGACAAAGAGGCCCACTCAGGTGCTTGTCTGGCCAGTGGGAAACTTAGCCATAGTGGATCAGCCAAAGGTGACTTGCGGCCAACGTCTTACTCAGCACCACCATAGACCATATGTTTCCCATGGAACCACAGACAGCCCAACCGGATTCCGTAGCCTTTTCGAGGACCTTAAGGGTGCCCAGCCGTGGAACCACAGACTCGAATCAGAGGCGAGAACGTCTCTGACCGCTCATTCACTCACACACACATTCCACAAAGGACACGACAAAGGGGCGTGGGGGGGGCTTATCCAACCCATTGACCGTCTAATATACCTATTATGAGACGGAACACTCAATTCTCCCCTGATGCCACCCCGTCGACCTCTATAACGAGGCAGGGGCTTGTACCCACTCGGCCTCGAAGGAGACGGGGATTTTTTTTTCTTTTTTTTATATCAAACACATTTCCCTTTACCAATACTTATTTTTTACCATGAAGAACCCCAATAAAACCCCACCCCCCACCCCTCCCCGTCCCTGTGAGGCAGATGAATTCTAGTTAACACTCTATCTGCTTTGATTAGATTCATTGTTTCAATAAAAGATTCACCACTATTATTTAGAGTTTACCCCCCCCCAAATCAGACATGTTGAAAAAGCATTGTGAAGTGATTTGCTTTCTACAGCTGGGTTCAAGAATTAAATGTTGGTTTTGGATTTCTGCTATTTTACCTATTGACCCTGGAAGTATTTCTACTGAAAGTCAGATAGTTAAGAAATTGGTTTCTGTGTTCTAGAGTCGTGGCCATGCTGGAGAGCCGCTCGCGGGGGGCAACCGGTGGCCTCGGTAGGGCGTGAAGGGCGGAGCGAAACGCCCCCCTTCCCATGAGGTTTTAGTCGCCCCCACACTCCCGGCTCATACCTGCTGTCCACAAGGCCCCCATGTGGCCGCCATCTTTCTTTCCAGAGAGGAGAGGGCGAATGGGGCAACACACTTTCCCCTCCGGCAGACTTGATGGCTTGGATCAATGCATAGTCCGTTCACTTTTCTGCTCCAAGCTGCTGGGTTCTGCATTAAGTCCTTGTGCTTCTGGGGCCATGGCCATGCTGGAGAGCCGCTCGCGGGGGGTGACTGGTGACCTCGGTAGGGCGTGAAGGACGGACCGGAACGCCCCCCGACCCATGAGGTTTTAGTCGCCCCCACTCCCCCGGCTCATACCTGCTGTCCACAAGGCTCCCATGTGGCCGCCATCTTTCTTTCCAGAGGGAGGAGGGCGGAAGGGAACAACACCCTTTCCCCTCTGGGCAGAAATGATTGCCTGGATTAACGCATAGTCCTTTCACTTTTCTGCTCCAAGCTGCTGGGTTCTGCATTAGGTCATTGTGCTTCTGGGGCTGTGGCCGTGCAGGAGAGCCGCTCGTGGGGGCAACTGGTGGCCTCGGTAGGGCGTGAAGGGCGGACCGAAACGCCCCCCTTCCCATGAGGTTTTAGTCGCCCCCACACTCCGAGACGGGGATTTTTGATTAGGCACGCACTTACCTTTCTGTGCGTCCTGACGGCTGCCGCTTCCTGGAGGGGAGTTTGGAGGTCGTCTCTCAGACACTGCCCCATGTTGGTCGCCAGTTGCGGGGGGGCGGGGGGCTGCCAGACCACTCTCCAGCCCGCAGAGATGGCCCTAGGATCGTAGGTACAGGGAAGGACCAACCGAATGAACACAAGACACAAGAGACATAGTAAAAGTAAAGTAAAGGCCCTCCCGTTGATCATCGATTTGCTCGAGCGGGCCCAGTAACGTCTCCATTGGAGACTTTGTTGTTACTGTGTCTGGCATATCGAATATGTCACGGGGAGCTTGCCAGGCTCTGCCATGCGGGCGAGATACTCTCGATAGCTTGCCAGGCTCTCCGAGAGGGGCGGAGGAACTTGGGTTGGCCATGTTGGGTGCATGCAAGGCAAACGCCCTACCGCTGTGCTATCGCTCCAGCCTGTGACAAGAGACATAATGCAGAGAAAACAGGACAGAACAGACAGGACAGCAGACAGGATAGGATAGGACAGAACAGAACTTTATTCAGGGCAGCAGGGGCTTAAATACCTATCAGTACAGGAAAAGCACAATGCTGTTACACAAAAAGGGTCGTGCCCATATGAGGTTAGGAAAGTTACAGAGTCTATAAGTCTGACATACCATGCATTACAAAGTTTATACCAACTTAATCATTGTCAGTTACAGCCATGACAGATGTTTTCTCAGGATAACCATACCTAGCAGAGGGTTTACCCACCGAGGGTCATGTAGGTCAAGATAACCATACCTAGCACAGGCACGTCGGCCCTTGTTCAGTTAAAGGGCCAGCTTCCCACACTGATGACTGGCTAAAGAAACTTTATAGGGTTATATAGCCTAATGAGGCTATGTGTTAGCTATTTTCAAAAGCTTTCCATGCAAAATTAATTCAATTCATTTTATATTTGCCATAAAATTTACAAATTAAATAAGTCAGTTTTTTGTGAATTAATACTCGATATCTTGGCCTTTAGGGATAACAATTTTTTCAGAAATGTTTATTGAGACACCATGATTTACAAAGTTGTTCATAATCGACTTGTTTCAGGTATACAATGTTCCAATCCCAATACCAATCCTCCTTTCTATCCACCAGTACTCAAAGGTTCCTTCTCATCCCTCAGCCTGCGTCCCAGGCAGGCAGATAACTAATTTATTTCCTACTGCTTGGTCCAATAAAACTTAAATGAATTGCAAATAGACTTATTAGGAAAAGAAATCAAAAAATTAATTTGTGATGTTTAATTGCTCTGTTATTAATCTTACTTAATCTAATATAGGACAACCATATGTACCAGTAGTGAGTGCCATACTCAATTTCACATGATGGGAAATTTCTCCTGTTCTTTAAAGGAGCTCTTTTAACTTTTAAAATTTTTTTCTTTAATTTTGCTTTTTTGGGTCACACCGGGAAATGCTCAGGGATTACTCCTGGCTGTGCACTCAGGAATCACTCCTGCTGGTGCTCGGGGACCATATGGGATGCTGGGGATTAAGCACAGGTCATCTGCCAGCAAGACAAACACACTACCTGTTGTAATATCACTCAGGCCCAAAAGGAGCTCTTTTAATGTGCCTTGAAAAACTGCTTTCAGGCTATGAATTCTCCAAGCTGTTGCTTTTCCTGAAAGCTCTGTATATTTTTAAAAAATATATGTTATAATGGACATGGCTAGAGTATTTTTGGTGAGATGTCCATTTTCTTGAGCTTCGTTGATGTATCATTTCACATTCTTCTTGCTTATACTCTCATTTACCTTGTGGTTGCCTGAGGCTCATGCCGAGCCACATTGGCGAATGAGCTTGAGAGTTTTCATAGACAGGAGTCTTTTTGTGGCTATCTCTCTCTCGGCATTCCTCGCACAATCATGGAGGTGGTGAACCAGTTGATTGTATTCTTCGTCAATGTCGTCAATGACGGCATCTTCCCATGTTGCTGCAATAGTGCCAAAGAGCTCCCAGTTCCTGGTCATTATGAGAGTTCTCTTCTTAAACTTTGCAGCCCTTTCTCCCCACTCTGAAGTAGAATTTTGCATGAAGGAGATGATGGTCCAATCCCATTTGGAATTTTGGGTTAACAGCAACATCAGTCAGGCAAAACCGTCGATTCAATATGATGTGATCAATTTAGTTGTGGAACCATCCACTGGGAGACTCCCATGTCCAACATTTAGATTTGGCTGTCTGGAACTGTGAGTTGCCATGGATTGTCTTGGTCAACATGATGAACTCAGATAGTCTCTCATTCTCTTCGGTCCATTCTAGTCCATGGGTCCTGATGTAGAGTTCTTCATCTCATCTTCTCAGTCCTATCTTGGCATTAAAATCACCGACAATGATCTTGTAGAAGATGTGGTCTTCTTTATAGAATGTCTCCAGCTCCATGTAGAACTTCTCTATTTCTCCTTCATTGGATATTGGTGCATAGACAACAAAGATAGAAACTGTGGGCAGTGACCCACATCTATTCAAGTGTAAACATCCAATTAGAGTTGTTAGACATTAAAATGAATAAATACTCATGACCAAGTTCTTGTTGACAAGGACACCAACACTACTGACGCCTCTTTTGTTGCATGTTCCGAGGAACAGTTATCCTCCAGTGTTGAAAGTGGCGTGATGTGAGCAATGTCAGACAAATGATGTCATACTTGATCTTCCGTGCTTGCACCTTCAGGTTCTCAATGGATGCGTGTTCATTGAAAGTACAGACAGTCATTTTAGTCCTTCTTTGTTTTGCCAGCATAGTTCAGCCCTGAGATTTTAGTAGCCTGAGATTTTGTTAGCCTCTCCTTGCTCATCCTTCTTAATATTGCCATATTGGGGGCTCTTTCAGGGTCAGGGGTATGAGACCCATTGTATTTACTATTTTTGGCATATCAAATACACCACGGATAGCTTGGCAGACACTGCTGTGTGGGCGGGATACTCTCAGTGTTTTGCCAGGCTCTCCGAGAGTGATAGAGGCATTTATCGTGGCCTCTAACTGCCCTTGCAGGTGTTCCCATTGTTCAAACACCAAATATATTGCGGTAATAATGAAAATTGGATATTATAAGTGTCTTATGATGTGTCACAGTCCGGAAAGTGGCCTGGAGCCTGGCGGCAGTTGAGTAATTGAAATGGTGGAGGTTAGCCTATGAAGTATTTAATTGGCTCCGGCAGGGTGAGTCTTCTGGGGTGTGATTCCTGGGTCGTAGAGATTGTTGGAAGCAGGCAGAGGATCGTTGTTTCCGGTTCCCATTGAGTCTGGAGTCCAAGGTTTCGCTTTACCTATTTCTGTGGGGCTTCACTCATGGGTGAGGCTCTGCCCAAGTGGTCCAGAAAGTGACCTGGAGCATGGTGGTGGCTGGGTAGTGAAGTCCGAGTTCACAAAGTAGTACAGAGAAGCAATAAAAGAAGAACTTAAAGAGAGAAGAGGAGCAGTGCTGGCCGATGTGGCAGATGCTGGGAAAAGCATGTACAACACTTGCTTTCCTTCCCCAAATACAAGACCAAAATTACTGCCATCTGACATCCTGATGGATCTATCGTATCTTCCAGAAGGACAGTGGAGAAGATGATTATCCATGACTTCTACTCGGATCCCTTCAATACCAAGTCCACCTGCCCATGTAACAAGTTCCACAGGATGGATGGATACATCATTCCCAATGTTCTCCCCTCCAAAATCTGACATGTCATTTCATCTGTAAAGAAGCGAACAGCACCCAGCCCAGACGAGGTCAGACCAGAACACCTGAAGAACTTGCAGTCAATACTCATCAATACACTGGCTCAGCTCTTCACACACTACCTGTCTGAATGCAAGGTTCTATCCCAATGAAAATTCAGCAGGACCTTTCTACTGTACAAGAAGGAAGACATACACAACATTGGCAAATATCACCCTATTTGCCTGTTGTCCATCGTGTACTTGCTGTTCACTCAAGTAAAACTGAATAGGGTTGGCAGAAAATTAGATGAAGGACAACTATGCGAGCAAGCTGGGTTCCGAAAAGGATTCAGTACAATCGACCCTATCCACATGGTAACGAAGCTCATTGAGGCTTCTCAGGAGTTCAAGATGCCCCTCTGTCTAACGTTCATTGATTTAAAGAAGGCCTTTGACTCTGTTGAGACTGAAGTGGTCATCGAAATCTTAACAGGGCATTCAAACTCAATACATCAGGATTCTCCGTGAGCTGTATTACGGATTCACTACCAGGATCTCACTATTCTACAAGGAAGTGATCATCAATGTAAAGAGAGGGGTTTGGCAGGGCAATACCATTTCACTTAAACTTTTCAGTGCCACCCACGAGAACGTCATGCAATGACTAGACTCAAAAGGAATGGGAGTAAAGAGAGGGTCAGCAACTACATCACCTCTGCTTCGCTGTGTTCTTCTAATAATACCAAACATTAGCCAAGCGCCCAAATACTGGCCAACTTTGACCATGAGTGTGAAAGGTCGAACTGCAGCTGAATCTCATGAAGAGAATGTTTATGACAGATGTACTCGTCCCTGACATTCCATTTACTTCCAATGAAATGAACATCTCTGAATGCAACAGTTATGTGTGCCTAGGATGAGAAGTCAACATGACAAATGTCCTGGCACCTTAGTTGTGCAGGAGGAAGAGAGTGGCATGGAACGCCTTCAAGAGCTTTGAAGAAATAGCTAAGAGAATGCTTAGAAATAGCTCTGGGCAAATCTCTTGGACTCCACATTTCTTCCTGCATTAACATACGCCTCAGAGACCTGGGCCCTATGAAAACAGGATGAGAATGCTATTTGGGTCTCCCAAAGAGGAATCAAAAAAGTTATGCTTGGAGTACCACTCTTCCCCCAAGCTCTCGCTTGAATCCAGAGTTCTGGTCTCCATCAAAGATCCAGAATCAGGGATGCTGTCTCATTTGCCATGGCTTCAAAAATCAGATGGGCTGGACTTGAAATGAGATTTGGAGATGACTGCTGGACTAGAGCCATTACTGACTGGATTCTATGGGACGTCAAAAGATTGTGTGGCCACCCATTACGAGATGGGCAGACTTCATCAAGACCCTAATGAATGGTTTGATGAATTTTTTAATCTTGCTGCATTCAATATTCTGTCTCTTTTTGGATTTTTAACATTTTGACTATATTGTTTCTTAGAGTTTTCCTAATTAGGTCTATTTTCAATGAGACCTTTTGAGCCTCTAAGATTTTCTTGGTGTTATGTAATCCTCAACTCTGTAAAGTGCTTATAGATGGTTTAAGTATTGTTTCTTCATCAGATTTGCCTTCCCATTCTTTAAGGACTTCATTGGTTCTTATATTGCTCCACACTTTTCCCATCTGCCGTTCATTTCTTTTAAAACTATTTTCCACCTTCTGTTGTTTCCTAGCAGTTTCCACATTCTCATCTTGAGTTCCTTGATCTTTTTGTTAAGTTTCTGTTATTCTGTTGTTCAGAGCTTCTATTTGCATCTTTATATGGTAATGTACCATATTCATTTCTGTCATTTCTGACAGAAGTTTTTTTTTCCATTTTGACTCCCATACTTCCTTGTGCTTTGTTGATTACCTGTGCTATTATTTCTTTGAAATCATTGAACATTCTCATCATAATGTCACTAAAGACATAGCCTGAGGATTTACTTGTGTTAAGTCTTCAGTGATACAATCTTTACTCATTGAGCTTGATGAGCTTCTCTATGATTTTCTAGGGTTCTTTCTGTGCTAGAGATGAGTTGTTGTAGCTAACCTCTTGGAAGATGCCAAGAGATTAAATCAGACTATTCTCTGACTTCTCTGCCATCCTCCCAGAATGACAGGTAGAACAGCTGTTATCAGCAAAATTAAAAAGTGTAATTTTTTACTAGGTCTGTTGTGTGGCCTCCCAAGAAGCTATGTACTTCAGAAACTGTGGTGTGGGACCTTAATATGACACAGGTTTTGTGTGGAAGCTGCTGGGACCCACCCAGTACGGGAGTGCTCTGCCTCCAGTTCCTGAAGAGGCCTAGAGAAATTAGTCAGTGCCAAGGCTTACCTGGGATAGTAGAGAAGCAGAAGTTCAGGAAGGAGCTGAGGGATACAAATTTTAAATGACTCATATAATACAAATCTGCAGGGTGAGCTTTTTTTTTTTTGTCACACCCAGTGATACTCAGTGGTTACTCCTGGCTCTGCACTCGGGAATTACTCTGCAGTGCTCAGAAGACCAAATGGAATGCCGAGGATTGAACCCAGGATGGCCATGTGCAAGACAAATGCCCTACTTGCTGTACTATTGCTCTGGCCCCGGAGTTGAGCTTTTTCAGTTTAAAACATTTCTATGACAATATAAATAAATTTTTTACCAACTTTAAAAATGATACATTACAATTAGATTAACAGCTTTCATATTGGAGATATTTGGATCATTAAAATATGACAGTGTTTAAATATGTATCTTATCTCAATGACTATATTAAATATAAACGTATTCATGAAGTATATCCGGCATAAATCAGGTTAACCAGCTATTTTCAGTCTTAAATGCCCTAGAAGCTATGACAAACAATTTACTTTTTGACAATAAAGCTTGTTTTAAAATTGTATTTGAAATATAAACATAAAAGATAATACCAATATTAGAGATCACCATTTCATAGTGGGAGTGCTGTTCATGGGAGAGAAATAACATCCTTAAGAGTTTTTTTGACATAATTTTATTTGCTTTATGCTTAGCATCTTCTCTTTCCTCCTAACTTCACAACAACATTCCCATGATCTTTTTCCTATGCATTTGTCTGTGTAGAAAAAAATAATAAATCATTAACAATAATGATAATAACAATAGCTGACTAAAAGTGGTTAAATGAAGGAGGATGTTGTGTCCTTCCACGGCCGGTTGGCAATGTGCAGCTAAATGACAGTATAGGGATGTTGCTTGCTCTCTAGTTTCTACTCTGATATTACTGAAACATCAGTGAGTGTCTCCTCAAGGTCACAAGCTGAATTCAGGAATTTCTAGTGCTCACAATGTTCAAAGACACGACAAAGTTTAAGAACAATGAAGTTTAAAAAAAAAGCAATCACAAAATGGCAAAAAGCTCTCTTGACATTTCTTTTTGCAAGAATCATTTCTCCACTGACCAATACTCAACCGTAGATCAGTAGAATGGAATCCTGAAACAGAGCTTAATCAGGACGTTAAAATTTTATACTGAAAATATAAAACTCTACCAACAAGGTAGATGAAGCAGTGAAGCATCCTTAAGGGAAAAACAGAAAACCCACTTTGGTTCCTATATGCATCACAACTACAGTATTTTTTTTCTTTTCTTTCTGTCTATTTTTGTTATCAAGATTATCAATGACATTTTAATTAAGAAACAATAGGGATTGCCAGGATATTAGTGTTCGTTTCTTGTAATGCATTAAAAATTGGCTGAAGATTTTTTTCTATTTTCTGGTGGGGGGTGGGTTGGTGGGAGATGGGCAGTAGTGGAGCTAAAGTATTTGTTTTTTCCTTGTAGATTTCAAGAGAGACAATACAACAAGAAAAGAATGTAACATAAAAGCAATTTGGAATTGTCCAGAATTGTATGGTTGTCTGGACAACCATTTGTCCAGAATTATAAGATTCATTGTTAAGCTTAACAGAGGCCAGAGCCCAGGAAATATTCCTTCAGGCAACAGGCTTGCTGGAATTTTTGGTCAGTTTTACTTCTAAAGGATTAATTTTCAATTTCAATATTGACCAATTTTTTTCCCCTGAACTGAGGTATTCTGAGTGGTATACTATTTATAACTTTGGATAATTGCAGTTTCCATAAGGGTTTCTATAATCTATAGATTATATTATCCATTCTAATTCTCCAATATTTGTTTTCCTTAAAAATCAATTTGAAAGAGACTGAAAAAGCAATCAGATGTGTGCGCATGTGCATGTGTGTTTATGTGTGTGTTTGAAACTCTAAAATAACACAAAATACTCAACCAAGTTAGACTCCGACACACTAAGGCATACTTGCACAATAGTACTTGGGAAATACTGGGTTAAATAAAGACCAACAGGTTCTTTGCTTATGAATCTTTAAGACTCATTGAAGATTCTTTTTGCACTGTCTTTCTCAGTAGAGTATTTGTTGCATTTTCTATATTAATTTGAAGGCAGCATCAAAATATTTTCATAACATCAACACACAAAAAGGCTGAAATAAGTGCATGCTTCGTTGAACAGTTTCTGAAACATGTCACACATAGACTCATGACTTCACATTGGATTTGTCAGTTTACTCCTCTTGGAAAATCCAGATATTTGTGTGAGTCATTTCTACTGTCAATCAGGTAACTATTCATATGTTACCTATGAACATATGAACAAATGAGCAAATAGCCAGATGCCCCCCTTTGAGTTTCCTCTTCTCGCTGTTCAGATTGGAGTTTACACATCCTTAATCCTTTTATTTTCTGGTTCTTACTATTTTCCTCAATAGCATTCATCACAATCTAACATCCTATATGTCCAACACACTCGCTCTGCATCCATTTGCATCTACCTTTGCAATTTAGTGGTAAGAATTTGAACCTATCATATGTATTTTAAATATATATTTAATATATATTTCACCAGAAACATACACCTACACATGGTTATATGTGATGGAACTAGAAAGCAAAACAGAAGTTGAAAACTGGTGTTAATAAAAATTATTTCACAAGAAATGAACCATGCACAACTTTTAGACTTCAGAACAAGAGACTGGAGAAGAATATGACATTTGAAATCTGCAGCGCTAATCAGTTGTTAGATACCGAACACCAAAGGCAACCTAGTAAAGTTACATTATTTACTAATTCCATTGGTAAATTCTTATTTTAATATAAATGGCAATATTTCAGTTATATCAGAAATAATATCAGAGAACATTTCTGATAGTCTCCATCAATATAGAGAATATGAAGAGAGAAAATGTGGGCCTAGAGATGACGAAACTATAAACTGAATCATCTTTCCATTTTCATGTCTGGAATACATTACGCATAAACATACTCAAATAATCAACACACCCACAGGTTTACATTTCCAGCATGGTATGAAAAAAGCTAAAAAGATTGAAGCCAATCCTTATTAATAAAGCTATTTGCCTAATTAAATTACTACTTTAAGAAACAGATCTATAAGTGTCAGCAATTTAATTTTTAAATATCACTAAATTTTTCAAATAATTTTTAACATGTCATATCAAATTAATCATACATTTTTGATGAAATAATCTGCAAGCTTCTCTCTTCCCTTATTTTACCCTTGTTTAATTAGCATTTAGGACATCAGAGAACATAAACAGTTGATTAGCATAGAGGAAGTAGACAACTATCTTTTTTCCTATTTTGGGGGGGTATGGGGCCATACCCAGTAGTTTTCAGGTTTTGTTTCTAACTCTGTCCTCAGGATTACTCTTGGTGGCTTTTGAGGAACAATACTTGGTTTCAGAAAAAAATTTTTTCTTTTTTTTTTATTCTTGATCACTTGATCACATGACTTACCGTTAATCGTTGATTTGCTCGAGCGGGCGCCAGTAACGTCTCCATTGGTCCCTGCCGCGTGCTAGTGTAGCCCAATGGCATCTGTTTGCTCTAGGAACATGAAGAGCCTCAAACCGATCACTCATAATCTTGATGAAGAAGTCTGACCATCTGGTAGGTGGGCGGTCACACGGTCTTTTGACATCCCCTGGAATCCAGTTGGTAACAGCTCTAGGTTAGTGGTCGTCTTAAATCTCATTACGTGACCAGCCCATCTGATTTTTGACACCTTGGCAAACAAGACAGGTCCCTGATTCTTGATTGTCGACGGATGTCAGAACTCCGGATTCTTTCTCTCATTTGAGTGAAACATGATATTCCAAGCATAGTTCTTTCAATTCCTCTTTGGGAGAACCAAATAGCGTTCTCATCCTGTTTACGTAGGGCCCAGGTCTCTGAGGCATATGTTAATGCAGGAAGAACTGTGGAATCAAAGAGATGTGCCCAGAGCCAGAGGTTCTTCGTCCTCTTAGCTATTTCTTTGACGCTCTTGAAGGCGTTCCAAGCCACTCTTTTCCTCCTGCGCAGCTCAGGTGTCTGGACATTTGTCATGTTGACTTCTCGTCCTAGGCACACATAGCTGTTTCATTCAGAGATTGTCATTCCGTTGAGAGCGAACGGGGCGTCAGGAACAAGGCTGTTTCTCATAAACATTGTCTTCGTAAGATTCAACTGTAGTCCTATCTTTCCACACTCACGGTCAAAGTCGGCCAGCATTTGTGCCGCTTGGCTGATGTTTGGTGTTATTAAAACAATGTCATCAGCAAAGCGAAGGTGGTGTAGTGGCCGACCATCTATCTTCACTCCCATTCCTTCCCATTCCAGTCGTCGCATGATGTTCTTGAGGTGGTACTGAAGAGTTTCGGTGAAATGAATCACACTGCCAAACCCCTCTCTTGACATCAATGTTTACTTCTTTGTAGAATGGTGAGATCCTGGTAGTGAATCCGTAATGCAGCTCACAGAGGATCTTGATGTATTGAGCTTGAATGCCCTGATTGGCTAGGGCTTCAATGACCGCTTCTGCCTCAACAGTATCAAAGGTCTTCTTTAAATCAATGACCGTTAGACAGAGCAGCATCTTGAACTCCCGAGAAACCTCAATGAGCTTGGTTATTGTGTGAATATGGTTGATGGTGCTGAATCCTTCGCAGAACCCAGCTTGCTCACATGGTTGTCCTTCATCTAGTGTTCTGCCAATGCTATTTAGGATAACTCGAGTGAACAACTTGTAGATGACCGACAATAGGCAGGTCGGAGGATAGTTGCCAATGTCATGGATGTCTCCCTTCTTGAACAGTAGTGCAGTCCTGTTGGATTCCCATTGGGACGGAACCTTGCATTCAGACAGGTAGCGTGTGAAGAGCCGAACCAGTGTATTGATGAGTACTGACAGTAGGTTCTTCAGGTATTCAGGTCAGACCTTGTCTGGGCAGGGTGCTGTTCATTTTTTTACTGATGAAATGGTGAGTCGGATTTCAGAAGGGAGAACATTGGGAACGACATATCCATCCTGTGGAATTTGGTATGTTGTCAAGTGGACATGGCTATTGAAGAGATTTGAGTAGAAGTCATGGATAATCTTCTCCATTGCCGTTCTGGAGGATGTGGTAGATCCATCAGGATGTCGGAGGGCAGTCATCTTGGTCTTGTAGTTGGCAAGGGACAGGCGGGCATTAGGAATACTTTTCCCAGCTTCTGCTGAATCTACCAGCACTTCTGCTATTCTCTCTTTGAGGTCTTCCTTGGTCGCATCTCTGCACTGCTTTGCGAGCTCGGACATTCACTTGCGGTTGCCTGAGGCATGCGCCAAACCACGCTGGCAAATAAGCTCAAGAGTTTTTGAAGACAGGCGTATTTTTGTGGCTATCTCTCTCTTGGCGTTCCTTGCACATTCATGGAGGTGCTGAACCAGTCAATCGTATTCCTTGTCAATGTTGTCAACAATGGCATCTTCCCATGTTGCCGCAATAGTGCCAAAGAGCTCCCAGTTGGTGGTCGTTCCAGGAGTTCTCTTTTTAAACTTTGCAGCTCTTTCTCCCCGCTCTGTGAAGTAGAATTTTGCATGAAGGAGATGGTGGTCTGATTCTGTTTGGAATTTTGGGACAACAACGACATCAGTCAGGCAAAACTGTCGATTGATTATGATGTGGTCTATTTCGTTGTGGAATCATCCACCGGGAGACTCCCATGTCCAACGTTTAGATTCGGCCTTCTGGAACTGTGAGTTACCATGAATGGTCCTGGTCGACATGATGAACTCAGACAGTCTCTCACCCTGTTCGTTCCATTCTAGGCCATGGGTCCCAATGTGAAGTTCTTCAGCTGATCTTCTCGGTCCTATCTTGGCATTAAAATCACCCACAATGATCTTGTAGAAGGTGTGGTCTTCTTTAGAGAACTTCTCCAGCTCTATGTAAAACTTCTCAATTTCTCCTTCATCATAATTAGATGTTGGTGCATAGACAACAAAGATAGAAATTGCGGACAGTGAGCCACATCTATTTAAATGTAAATGTCTGATTCAGGTTGTTAGCCATTCAAATGAATCAATGCTCAAGGCCAAGTTTGTGTTGACAAGGACACTGATGCCTCCAACACCTCTTTTATCACATGTTCCAAGGAACAATTCTTCTCCAGTGTCGAAAACGGCACGATGAGATTGGTGCCTTCTTGTGTCAGTCAGACCAATGATGTTGTACTTGATCTTTCGCGCTTGTACCAGCAGATTCTCGATGGATGCATCTGATGCTAGCGTACGTGCATTGAAAGTACAGACAATCATTTTTGTATTCCTTCATTGTGACAGCCTAGTTCCACCTTGAGATTTTATCGGCCTCTCCTTTCTCATCCTTCTGAATGCTGCCATGTTGGTGAAACCTTCAGGGTCAGGTGAATGAGACCCATTGTAATTACTGGTTTTGGTATATCGAATACTCAATGGACCCAGGGACAGAGGTTCTCTACTTGCTCCCACCAACCACAGTTGACAAAGGGATTATAATCAGGAGCCCCACCCAACCCTGCACTGTCTGCTTCCACCAACCACCAGAGACCCAGGGATTGGATTGCGCACAGAAGGCTCAGCCTACCCCTACCGGGACCAGATAAATACCTCACTGGCAGACCTCCACTACCGACACTACCTCCACTACCCAGCCACCGCCACACTCCAGGATGCTTTCTGGACACATTATAGGACACTAAATACCCACCTTCCAGAATTGCCATATCATAGTTGATAGGGTTCAAATATGGTAACACCTACGAGGGCGATTAGAGCTCGTCCCAAAAGCCTCTATCCCTCTCGGAAAGCCTGGCAAGCTACCGAGAGTATTCTGCCTGCACGGCAGAGCCTGGCAAGCTATCCGTTGTGTATTTGATTTTTGTTCTACTTTTTTAAATTTAATTTTTATTACTGAAACATCACGAGGTAGAGTTGTAGACTTACAAATTTTTGTGCTTGGGTTTCAGTTATATGGTAATCGAGTACCCATCCCTCCACCAGTGCCCATTCTCCAACACCACTGATCCCAGTATCCCTCCCACCCCCCTTTTTCCCCATCCCACCATGCCTCTGTGGTAGAACATTCCCTTTTGTACTCTCTCTCTCCTTTTGGGTGCTGTGGTTTGCAAAAGAGGCATTGAGTAGCAATCATTTCCTGTCGATAGTCTACTCTCATTACGCATTTCCCATCCTGGAGGATCCTCCCAACACCCTTTATTTGGTGCTCCCTTCTCTATCTGAGCTACATAGTACTCCATTGTGTAAATGTACCAAAGTTTCTTTAACCAGTCATCTGTTCTCAGGCACTCAGGTTTTTTCCAGATTCTGGCTATTGTAAAAGTGACATCTGCACTTGTTTGTTCAGTGCAGATGTCATTTTGACTGTCCTTTTTTTGCCTCTCTGGGATATATTCCTAGGAATGGTATTTCTAGATCAAAAGGGAGCTCAATTTCTAATTTTTTAAGATTCATCCATACTATTTTCCAAAAGCACTAAACCAGTCGGCGTTCCCACCAGCAGTGAAGGAGACTGCCTTTCTCCCCAAATCCGTGTGAACAGAGCACCAACACTGGTTACGTTTGTTCTTTTAGATATGGGCCAGTCTCTGTGGTGTCAAATGATATCTCATTGTTGTTTTGATCTGCATGTCCCTGATTATTAATGTTTAATGACGTAGAGCATTTTCTCATTGCCTTTTATCCATTAGGATTTCTTCTTTAAGAAAGTTTCTGTTCATTTTGTCGCCCCATTTTTTGATGGGGTTGAAGGTTTTCTTCTTGTAGAGTTCAACCAGTGCTTTGTATATTCTTGATATCAACCCCTGGTCGGATGTGTATTGGGCGAATATCCTTTCCCATTCTGTAGACTATCTTTGTGTTTCTTTGGAGATGCAGAAGCTTCTTAGTTTAAGATAGTTTCATTTTTCTATCTTTGTTTTCACTTGCTTGGCCTGTGGTGTCACATTTTTTAAGATACCATTAGCTTCAATGTCATGGAGGGTTTTGCCAACATTGTCTTCAATGTACCTTATGAATTGCAGTCTGAGGTTGAGGTCTTTAATGCATTTTGATCTTACTTTTGTACATGGTGTTAGGCAGATATCTGAGCCCAGTTTTTTTAAAGTAGCTGTCTAGTTTTGCCAGCACAGTTTGTTAAAGAGGCTTTCCTTGCTCCACTTCACATTTCTTGCTCCCTCATCAAAGATTAGATGATCATATGCTTGGGGGGAGATGTCAGTATATTCAACCCTGTTCCATTATTCTGCAGCTCTGCCTTTGGTGCAGTACCATGCTGTTTTAATTATTACTGCCTTGTAGTACAGTTTGAAGTTAGCCTGGTTGATTCCTCCCATTTTCGTTTTCCCAAGAATTCCTTTAGCTATTCGGGGGGCTTATTGTTCCATATGAAGTTCAGGAGTGTTTGTTCCATTTCTTATCAACAAAAGAAAAGATAAACACCATATGATCATATCAAAAGATGCAGAGAAAACATTTGACATGATCCATCACTCGTTTATGGTGAAAACCCTCGCCAAAATGGGTATAGAGGGGATTTTCCTCAATATGGTTAAAACCATCTACCACAAGCTTACGGCAAGAATCATCCTCAATGGAGAAAAACTGAGCCTTCCCCTAAGATCAGGGATGAGACAAGGATGCCCACTCTCTCCACTGCTTTTCAATATAGTACGGGACGTACTTACGATAGCGATAAGGCAAGAAAAAAGATACTAAGGGCATTCAGGTAGGAAAGGAAGAAATCAAGCTCTCTCTAAAACCTCTACCAAGAAACTCCTAGAAACAATAGACTGATATAGTAAATTTGCAGTCTATAAAATCAATACCCAAAAGTCCATGTTTTTCCTATATGCAAATAGTGAGAGAGAAGTAAGTGACATGAAAAAAAACAATCCCATTCACAATTGTGTCCCAGAAAATCAACTATCTAGGAACTAGTTTAACTAAGGAAGTAAAGGACCTGTACAACGAAAACTACAAAACGCGACTGCAGGAAATAAAAGAGGACATGAGGAAATGGAACAATATCCCCTGCTCACTGATCGGGAGAATTACCATTATCACATTGGCAATACTTCCCAAAGTATTGTACAAAGTCAATGTGATCCCTATAATGATACCCATGACATTCTTCAAAGAAATGGTGTCAGAAATTAAACCCAGGTTCACTGCATTCAAGATAGTGCTGTTTACTGCTCTGGCCTTATGTAAGACATTTTTAATGACTTTAGAAGATAAATATCATGAAAATTGAATTTACTAAAGAGTCGACCAAGACTGCTTTGGTACTTGAGCAGCTCCAAAGGATCACTAGCTCTTTGAGGTTTCTTCAGGGGTATCGATCTAAATGTATCACAATCCTAGATTATGAGTTCACAAAGCTGCATGCAGGTACTGTGATGACCTGTGTCAGAGGTATTGGACTGCCATATCCATGTGATTTACAGAGGTAAAACATTCCAAAAGATGCAATCTCTAAGGGAATTAAACTCAAAGAGATGCTCTGTCTCCTAGGGATATCTGCTTTTCTCTTTCCATTTAGTCAGATATATCAAATAATTAAGTCAAGTAACCAAGTAATTAATTCTACTTTTTACTCATACTTGCAGTCTTTGGATAAACACAGTAAGAGATAAGGATCCCCAAACTTAGTTCTCTAGGATCTTAGAGCAAGCGAGGCTATTACCATAAATCCCAGACTACTCCTCAGGCTAATTCAATTTGCCCTTCCCCATTGGGTCCTGTCTCTTAAGTTATAACAGCATGCATCACGATCATGCATATATGGTTTCTAGAATGTCCCATTTCAATGCCAGAGTATCTTTACCACTCACCCTGGGCCCATCCCACTCCCAAGGCAGAACCTCCCTTTTGGGGTTAGCAACTGAAGCCTGAATCAAGTAATTATGACCAAGCTTATATATATTCCGGAGAATATATAATATTTTATAAATATATGCCTCTTGGAGAGCCTGGCAAGCTATTGAGAGTATCCCGCCCAAATGGGCAGAGCCTGTGACGAGCTCCTGTGGTATATTCGTTATATCAAAAACAGTAATGACAACAGGTCTCATTACCTTGAACCTGAAAGAGCCTCCAATCATTGGAAAAGACGAGTAAGAAGAGGCTGCACAAATCTCAATGTTGGGAGTAATAGAGACGTTACTGGAGCCTGCTCAAGTAATTCAACAATCAACGGAATGACAGTGATACAGCGATGCAGTGACATAATCACTTATCACTTAACTTCCCGTTAGTCCTCGATTTGCTCGAGTGGGCGCCAGTAATGTCTCCATTTGTCCCTGTCGCGTGCTAGTGTAGCCCAATGGCATCTGTTCGCTCTGGGAACATGAAGAGCCTCAAACCGATCGTTCATGATCTTGACGAAGAAGTCTGACCATCTGGTAGGCGGGCGGCCACGCGGTCTTTTGACATCCCATGGAATCCAGTCGGTAACAGCTCTAGTCCAGCGGTCGTCTTTAAATCTCAATACGTGACCAGCCCATCTGATTTTTGACACCTTGGCAAACGAGACAGCGTCCCTGATTTTTGATTGTTAAAGGATGTCGGAACTCAGGATTCTTTCACTCATTTGAGTGAAACGTGATATTCCAAGCATAGCTATATTATATATATATATATATTATATATTCCAAGCATAATATATATTATATATAATAAATATATATTTATGCCCAGGCTTATATATATATTTCGGAGTCAATTAACTCCCAAATATTAGGAGCATAGCATTAAGGTCTTTCTGTGTTTAAGTAAAGAACATTGCTCTATAGTAAAGTATAAAAGGCTATAGGAGAAATAGAAAAGCAAATAATTCACTACAAACACAATATCCAGAATTACCAGAAAGTTTTGGTTTATAAGTAACCAAGATTGACTTGAGTAACTGTGACAATGAGGGGTAAAGCACAAAGAAAAGATTAAAGGTAAACTCAGGAGATAGAGATGCTTCAAGGTTTAATTTAACAGAACTTGAATATAGATAAAGCATTTTTAAAGCAAGGAGTATATACTATTATCTTCTCATATAGCATTAAAGTCTATTACATCAAAAGTATGAATAAATATTTTATTAAAAAGTTAATGAGCATAAGGATAGTACTTGGTAGTCATTTTTCCTCATCAAAGAATGTCCTATTCATGAAGATTTTGCTCTATCCAGATAGAAAACTTAGACTTGAGATAGGCATTATTTGTCAAGCAATATTATATTTTATAGCTACAGAAGAACCAGTTAAGGACATCTTATAAAACAATTCTGGTCACAATCTCTCCTACATATTTTGGTTCCAAGTATTATCAGTAAGTTAGAAATGAATGATGTTCAGGGGTTTATGTTACTACGGAAATTTATTATATTAACATAGAAGGTGTAAATTGATAATACTATAAAGTTGACTTGTTTCTTTTTCTAAACTCTAGTATTTTCCTTAATTTTTATTTTTGAATTCTATATTAAGATTTCTTAAATTTTCAACATTAAGTTTTATAAAGTTAGAATATATGCCAAACAAAATTAGGACATAAGAAAATGAATAGTGGCCGCAGCTCCAGCTCTGTGGGACAGTCCAACACCTAATCGGCCCCTCCTCTCCAGGTGGGTAGGGGGAGCCCAAGCCCAAGGCCCCCCAGCCCCACACCTTTTCCCGCCGAACTCCACAGCCCCCAGCTGGGAGACACCTGCCACAGCTCCAGCTCCGTGGGACTGTTCACCGCCCCTCCTCCATTCCAGGATCCTGGATGGGAGTGACCCTGGAACGGGCTAGGGTCATGGCCACTACAAAGGGGGCGTGGTCTCCAAAAGTGGGCGTGGCCTTCTCCTGGGCAGTCGACCATTTACGTGGGTGGCTATATTTTCCACTCCGAGCACTAGGGACTTTCATCCAACACATTGTCACCTAATACCGACCAAAAATTTTTGACCACCTGAACTACAATACAACAATTTCCCACTCACCTACTCCATTTTTAACAAAAGACCTGTTTGAAATGAGCTGTACAAGCTCAGTACTAAAAAGCACCTCCTCCAAAGTTTCACTCAATGTCAGTTATAAAACAAAGAATAACGCCTGATTGAGAAGAAGGTCGAACTCAGAAATGTAGAAGGGTGGCTACCATCGACCAATCTCATCCAAAATCCTTTCCCATGATAAGTGGGAACAGTGACTGTGATTTCAGGGTTCTACATCTAGGCAACCAAAACAACATAAAGAAACAGCGCAAATCTTCACTAAAAGGAGAATATGAAGAAAAGAATCCTGAATCCTCAACCAAGGTTCTCCACAAGTATGCTCTCTTCGATAAAGAATTCCAGGATGAAATGCAGAGGGTGTTCAAGGATCTATTCAAAGAATCAATGGAAGAGATATCCAGAAAACTAAAAGAAGAAATGAAAGAAACAATAGAACAGATAATCGAGAAAATACAGGAAAAAATGAGAGCAGAAATTAAAAAGCTACAAAAAGAAGTCTCACAAATAAAGGATTCAGTAGATGAAATTAAAAAGTCAGTAAGTGCCCTTAGCAATAGGATAAGTGTAGCTGAAGAGAGGATCAGCGAGCTTGAAGATGAGCAACAGAAATCCCATAGGGAACAAGAAGCAATAGGAAAAGACCTCAAAATGGCTCTAAGGAGAATCAGAGACCTAGGGGATGACGCCAAGTGGAACAACATTAGAATCATTGGAGTACCAGAAGGACAGGGAGACAACCCCAATGAAAAAGCTACAGTCAAAGAAATCATTGCTGAAAAGTTCCCAGAGTTAAGGAAGGCAGACATCCAGATCCAAGGAGCAAGAAGGGTACCAGCTAAAAGAGACCCCAGAAAAAACCCTCCAAGGCATATCATAGACAGAACAATGGATGCTATGGACAGAGACACAATATTAAAAGCAGCAAGGTCAAAGAAGGAAATTACATACAAAGGAGCACCCCTGAGATTCACAGCAGACCTATCAGAGGAAACCCTCCAAGCCCGAAGGCAATGGTGGGATATAGTGAAAAAACTCAATGAAATGAATGTCTCACCAAGAATACTCTATTCAGCTAAACTCTCACTCAAATTCGATGGAATGATACGCCACTTTGTAGATAAACAACAGCTCAGGAATTTCATGGACTCAAAACCAAATCTAAAAGAAGAACAAAAGGGAATCCTGTAAGATAAGAAGGAAAACACATATAAACACAACCAACTCCTACAGAAAGATGGCACAAAACCCCATGACAATAATCCCCCTTAATGTAAATGGTCTAAATGCACTTACGAAGAGATACAGAGTGACAAAATGGATCCAGAAACTGAAACCAACATTCTGCTGTCTACAAGAAACTCATCTGAACAATTAGAGCAAACACAGACTCAAAGTTAATGGATGAAAAACAGTCCTGCAAGCAAACAGCTCCTTCAAAAAAGCTGGGGTGGCCATATTAGTATCCGACATTAATTTCAGGCTAAAAAGTATTAGAAGAGACAGTGAAGGCCATTTTCTCTTCATCAAGGGATACGTACAACAGGAAGAAATCGCACTCTTAAATGTATACACACCTAATGAAGGAAGAGCTAGATACTTAAAACAACTGCTAACAGATTTTAAGAATGACATTGCTAGCAACACAATAGTAGTTGGAGACTTCAATATTGCCTTATCACCTCTGGATAGATCAACAAGAACAAAACTCAGCAAGGAAACGTTGGCTTTGAATGAAGAAATAGCAGAGAAAGAACTTATAGATCTATACAGGTCTTTACACCCCAAAAAGAAAGAATATATATTATTCTCCAGTGTGCATGGAACATTTTCGAAAATAGACCATGTGCTAGGCCACAAAACATACCTCAATAGAACCAGGAAGATAGAAATAGTATCAACAATCTTTTCAGACCACAATGCACTGATGATAGAAGTGTATCACACACAGACACGGAGAACCAAATCAAACACCTGGAAATTAAACAACTCGATGCTGAACAACGAGTGGGTCAGGAATGAAGTCAAGGACAAAATCAAAAGATAACTGGAAACAAATGAGAATGAAGACACAACCTACCAGAACCTATGGGATGCAGCGAAAGCCGTATTAAGGGGAAAAGTTATAGCTCGGCAAGCATATCTTAGGTCTGTAGAAAGGATGCACATAAACAACTTGACCTCACAGCTCAAGACCTTAAAAAATGATCAACAGAAGGAGCCCAAATCGGACAGAAGGAACAAGATCATAAAACTTAGAGCAGAAATCAACGACATGAATAACAAAGAAACAATTCGAAAGATCAATGAAATCGAGAGCTGGTTTTTTGAGAAAATAAACAAGATAAATAAACCATTAGCAACATTCAAAAAGAAACAGAGAGAGAAACCCCTAATAAACCGAATCAGAAACAAGAATGGTGATGTCACAAAGGAAACCAAAGAAATTAAAAAGATCATCAGAGACTACTTTGAAAGTCTGTATGCCACGAAACAAGAGAATCTAGAAGAAATGGATAAATGCCTGGATTCCTATAATCTCCCAAAGCTGAGTCAAGAAGTTATGGAATACCTAAATAGACCTATTAACATCAATGAAATTGAAACTGTAATCAAAAGTCTTCCCCAAAACAAAAGCCCAGGTCCAGATGGATTCACTAACGAATTTTTCCAAACATTTAAAGAGGACCTACTGCCAGTTCTTCTAAAGCTTTTCCAGGAAATTGAAAAAACAGAAACTCTCCCAAACAGTTTGTATGAAGCCCATATCTCCCTAATACCAAAAGGAAACAAAGACACCACAAGAAAAGAAAACTATAGGCCGATATCCCTGATGAACACGGATGCGAAGATTCTCAACAAAATACTAGCAAATAGAATTCAACAACTCATCAAAATATTATACACCATGACCAAGTGGGATTCATCCCGGGGATATAAGGATGGTTCAACATTTGGAAAACAATAAACATAATCCATCATATCAACAAAAGATAAAAATAATATGATCATATCAATAGATGCAGAGAAAGCATTTGACAAGATCCAGCACCTGTTTATGATGAAAACCCTTGCCAAAATGGGGATAGAGGGGACTTTCCTCAATATAGCTAAAACCATATACGACAAGCATATGGCAAGCATCATCCTCAATGGGGAAAAACTGAGAGTCTTCCCTCTAAGATCAGGGACGAGACAAGGATTCCCACTCTCTCCACTGCTGTTCAATATAGTACTGGAAGTACTTGCAATAGCAATTAGGCAAGAAAAAGTTACTAGGGGCATCCAGGTAGGAAAGGAAGAAATCAACCTCTCACTATTCGCAGATGATATGATACTATACTTAGAGAACCCTAAAATCTCTACCAAGAAACTCCTAGAAACGATAGACTTGTATAGTAAAGTTGCAGGCTATAAAATCAATACCCTAAAGTCCATGGCTTTCCTATACACAAATAGTGAGAGAGAAGAAAATGACATGAAGAAAACAATCCCATTCACAATTGTACTCCAGAAAATCAACTACCAAGGTATTAGTTTAACTAAGGAAGTAAAGGACCTGTAAAAAGAAAACTACAAAACACTCCTTCTTGAAATAAAAGACGACGCGAGAAAATGGAAAAATATCCCCTGTTCGTGGATCGGGAGAATTAATATTGTCAAAATGACAATACTTCCCAAAGCACTGTACAAAGTCAATTCGATCCCTATTAGGATACCCATGAAGTTCTTCAAAGAAATAGAGCAAACACTCCTGAAATTTATATGGAACAATAAGACCCCTCGAATAGCTAAAGCAGTTCTTGGGAAAAAGAAAATGGGAGAAATTAAGCTCCTGGACCTCAAACTCTACTACAAAGCAGTAATAATTAAAACAGCATGGTACTGACGAAAAGCAGAGCTGCAGACCTATGGAACAGGGTTGAATATACTGACATCTCCCCTCAAACATATGATCATCTAATCTTTGATAAAGGGGCAAGAAATGCGAAGTGGAGTAAGGAAAGCCTTTTTAACAAATGATGCTGGCAAAACTGGATGACTATGTGCAAAAAACTAGGCTTAGATCTCTGCCTAACACCATGTAAGATCAAAATGGATCAAAGACCTCAACATCAGACCAGTATCCATAAGGTAAATTGAAGACAAATTTGGCAAAACCCTCCATGACATTGAAGCTAATTGTATCTTCAAAGATGTCACGCCACTGGCCAAGCAAGTGAAAACAGAGATAGACAAATGGGACTATCTTAAACTAAGAAGCTTCTGCACTTCAAAAGAAACAGTGACCAAAATACAAAGACAGTCTACAGAATGGGAAAGGATATTCTCTACACATCCGACAAGGGGTTGATATCAAGTATCTACAAAGTACTGGTTGAACTCCACAAGAAGAAAACATCCAACCACATCAAAAAGTGGGGCAAAAAAATGAACAGAGACTTTCTCAAAGAAGAAATCCGAATGGCTAAAAGGCACATGAGAAATTGCTCTACATCATTAATCATGAGGGAGATGCAGATCAAAACTACAATGAGATGTCATTTCGTGCTACAGAGACTGGCCCACATTCAAAAGAACAAAAGCAACCTATGTTGGCGCAGATGTGGTGAGAAAGGGACCCTCCTTCACTGCTGGTGGGAATGCTGACTGCTTCAACCCTTTTGGAAAACAGTATGGATGACTCTCAAAAAATTAGAAATTGAGCTCCCATTTGACCTAGCAATACCACTCCTGGGAATATACCCCGGAGAGGCCAAAAAGTATAGTGGAAGTGACATCTGCACTTGTTTGTTCATTGCAGCACTGTTTACAATAGCTAGAATATTGCAAAAACCTGAGTGTCTGAGAACAGATGACTGGCTAAAGAAACTTTGGTACATCTACACAATGGATTACTATGTAGCAGTTAAAAATGAAGTCATGAAATTTACATACAAGTGGTACTACATGGAAAATATTATGCTAAGCGAAATGAGTCAGAAAGAGAAGGACAGACATAGAAAGATTGTATTCACCTGGATAACATAAAGTAACAAAATAAGAGACTAACACCCGAGAACAGCTGTGATAAATACCAGGTTGTTCGCTCCATGGCTTAGAGGCCAGCCGCACACTCTAGGGGTAAAGGCAGCTCAGATAGAAAAGGGAGCACCAAATAAAGAGTGCTGGGAAGATCTGCCAAGGATGGGAGATGCCTGCTGAAAGTAATCTATGGACCGAACATGATTGCCCCCCAATGTCTCTTCTGCAGACCACAGCACCCAAAGAAAGAGATAGAACAAAATAGAGTGCCCTGACAAAGAGCAAGGGTGGAATGGGGGATGGGGAGGGATACTGGGATTGGTGGGGGTGGATAATGTGCACTGGTGATAGGATGGGTACTTGATCATTGCATAATTGAAACCCAAGCACAACAACTTGTAAGTCTACAACTATACCTCATGGTGTTTCACTAATAAAAAAAAAAAGAAAATGAAGTTATCAAATTAATTCCCTAATAAAACACATGCATTAGTTTATATATTTTTATTCAGAATATTTTGTTTATACTTGCTTCCAAACTATTGGGGTTTTCAGATATTTTTCACATTTTTTTTCCTCCCCATGAACCACTATTTAGAGGGGGAATAAAACATTGAACACTATTTAACATCAAAATTAGTACGCTGTGCTGGATTTTTAATGACATTTATAAATAGATCATAATATAAATAAATTAAAATTGTGACAGCAATTTCTTAGCCTCTTCTCTGAGAATGTCTTCTATTTCAAAATTATTACATTTATCTTAATTTCTTTTCTCTTTATAACCCCATAAAATTTGTATAATAAAATATTACCCAACAATTTTAATAACAAATACCCTCATAGTGGGGTTGGAGCAGAATTAAGAGTGGCCCACAGAAAGGAAAGAAAGTGTTTCTTTAAGTTATTAGGTCAATTCAAGTTGCACAATCTTAAACTGTTTTATATAAGTAAATATAATAAAACTATAAAAGTTTATTATTACATAACAAAAGATTAAATATAAAATGAGTGGATCCAATAATATATGATAATAATTTTTTATGTACCACATCATCTCACAAAAGAAGAGTGAATACAATATTAAAGTGGTTGTACATATATAAAGGATAATTATAAAATACACCATCCAAAGTGTTATAAACAATAGAATACTAGTGTTCATTTTTTTCTCAAATTTTATATCTTTAAGTTACATAGCAAATACTTGTAAAATCCAGTCATTAATTATTTTATACGCATTACTTCCCAGTAATTCTAGCCATTCTTAAAAGCTTGAGTTCTGAGAACTGCTTTCAGTGAGAGGAAAAATAGACTAACAAGAAACATTTGTGCTTTCTCTTCAGCTCTCAAATAATTCTTGAAAATTAAGCTCAAACTACAAAAAAGCAAGCTCAATTTCCCAATAGATTTTACATAAACATCATTGCATACTTATAGAAATAGTTCCCAGAACCTGAAGATAAATGACAGAGAAAAAGAATAATGGGGATGGAAGGAAAGAAAGTGGGAAAAAGGAAAGATGGAAGAAAAACATAGTAGATAGAGTTAAAGCTGATTCCAATTGATCTGAGACAGCCAGATCAATTGGAATCATTAGGAGAGTTAGATTCCTACTCAGGTCACTAGCATTATGTGGGGATGATTTGGTCTTTACACAGAGCCACTAAAACCTCTGTCACATAACATCAGACTGAGTCCCAAGCACTAATTCAGCACAGGCCCTGTGATTCTGGAAATCCCAAATAATACTAAGATGCTCTCTACTGCCTAAGAAAGATATTGACCCCAGGAAAGGGCAAAGTGCACTCCAGAACTTTTTGGAACCACCAGCTATGGCTGTATACAATTCTCCGTTGAACGGCTTACAAATCTTTCACCTGTCACTTGCTATTCAGGAGGGTTTGTGTGACAGCAAAACAACTTTTATTTGCAGTCTGCAGATGTTTATTTGTAACAAGTTTTTGGGCTGAATCCCCCTGGTGCTAAACAAATGTTTTTATTTCCTTGAAAGTCAGATCTCTGCATAATATGGTAACTTTCAAGAGTAACTTTCACTGTGGACCTATAAAAAAGTCTAATTTGAAATTCAAAAATGATCTGTGACTTTTTTGTCCTGTGCTGTATTTCTTTCCCAAGAGGCAACATTTGTTAGTGGCTTTGTAAATCCAGGGATGGAGAGTATATAAAAAATTCAGAAGGAAACATTTCTTTTAAGCATCATCATGTATTATTTGGCTCTACTAGTATGAAACCTATAAATATGTAAAGGTAGAATATGCAAGATATTTTTGTAAATTACTTTTGTTAAGCAAAAATACTGACAAAGAAAAGTCAGAAACTGAGTGAAACTCAATGAGAAACTGAGTGCTTTAACTAAAGAGAATTTCCTTGACTATGCAGTGGAAAGGAGACATTTATGTAGAATGGCTGATGGTTACCTGATGGGAAGAATTACTAGACTTGACATCTTAAGATAATATTCAGTATACTGTGAGAAACTAACCTCACCTCCTTAGAAATCCTGTGCTTTAAAATGGTCACCCTATTCAGAGTCGTTATATGGCTTTCCTTGTATGCATTCAACTCTGGTTCAATCCTTGTCACTGTCAGAAGTGACTGCTGAGCAAAGAATCAGGATTAATCTCTAAACACTAAAGGATGTAATTCATTGCTATTCCTAATAAATAGAACCGAACAAAATAGTACCACCAGAACAACTTTTAGTTTATAATAAAGCATTAAATATAAGATACTAGCACCAGCAAAGGATATATTCTGTAATTATATAAATATGACAGACTTCCTTTGTTAAAGCTACATCACCAAATCTTATTTTATTTTACTCTCTCCCCACAAAACTATGGGCTACTCAATAAAAAGAAAAGTTCCTCGGTTAACCCATTTATTTACTAGTAGTTAACATTATTATCAGCATAGTTTCCCCTTATATTAAACATTACAGGGACCTATTAAAACTAATATAACTGAAAAATGTAGTTGTTAAACAGTGTATTTTCAGTTCAACATAATAAAAATTTATGCAATCAATTAAACATGTGACAGAAGTAAATAATTTAAGACAATTTTAATTGATATTGCTTGACTATCTGAATATTTATTAGAAAAGGACACACATCAACATAATTTACATGATGTTTGAGTTTGCATTTTTATTTTGTATCATCATTAATTAATGACCATTGCTTTATAACTTATTAAATTAAAATCTTGGGTTTTTTTCACTGTCTAATAACTTTCATTTAAATTTCAGTATAACCACCTGAGTTAAATTTACTAATTATAAAAAATGAGTGTCAGCATAGCAGTGTTATTTTTGACTTGTGCAGTAGAATCTCTTTAGTACTTACAGTTTTTAAAATATAATTGTCCATAGTTGCCCAACGAACATTTTTTAACATAAGAGAACATTACAGCACAGGCCTAGATTCCTAAAATTTTCAAAAAATTAGATCAACTTACGTTTAAAATTAGTTAGCCACCTTTTCACTAAATTAATAGCATGCCTTAAAATATAAAATGATGCGGATTTTATGTAATGCGATTGTCTATCAAGTCATATATAAAATTCTTAATAATTCTTAATAATCATTCTTAATGATTATGCATTTCTTTCAGCAATATAGTCTAAGTTGTACTCCAAATAACTATACCTTTTCAAAGATCACAAATTTGTTAAACAAATTTTGAGAACCATAAACAAGTCAATTGTCTTACCCTATTTAAATAAATGTATATGGAGAAACATTTGAAATCTAACATATAAGAAAGCATTTCTCTGATACAGACCAAATCAATGAATGGATCTGAAGCAGTTCACCTCATCTGGCTACGAATTGAAAAAAACTAAACTGGCATAAACAGTAATTAAATTTAAGGCAATGTTCTGTAATACATGTTCAGCCTTTGAAAATAAGCAGCTACTTGTGAAATGTGACAATCTCTTCCTCTTTATAAAGGAGCAGAAAAATCTCTTGAAAGGCAGAAAATCACATAAAGGGAACACGTTTTTAGAGATCTATGGATGAATCAGAAACTTTAATTTGAGCAAGCAGAAAAGTATGATACTGGTTTCTGTATAAAGATGATAGAACTTCAATATTTTCATTTTTCTTATATTTTCAGATACAGCCCACATCCATAAAACATTTTAGAAGCTATAAACTCAACTGTATTCTTTTGGCATAACAAGTAAACTGAATACAAAATTCAACAACATCTAGAACTATTCTTCACATAGCTCAATGGATAGTGTTCACAATTTATTTCCAGATTTTCTGCTTCAATGATTTCAGAATAAAATACCATATTTAAAAATTTAGCACATCTTCTAGTGAACTCAAAATACTTCAAACAAGTCTCTTCTTTCTGATGAAAGCTTAGGCTGAAAGCCTTGTTTTAACACGTCAGTTCTCAAACTTTCAGTATTCTACTTTTTATTAAGTTCACCCAGGGTTGTTTTCATATTTTAGATTTCACTTCAGAGATGGCATTCCAGAGGACCTATTTTAGGATGACCTTTCTTTTCATATTCTCTATGTTGAAAAACTAATAAATACAAAACAATGGTAATAGTTTATTGAACTGGATTTGACAAAACCTCATCTTGTCTTTTGCTGGCAAGATCAGGTCAGGATACCATCAACAATAACGTTCTTACCATTAGCTCTTAACCAGTTGAAGACTTCCCAAACATTGTTTTTAGTTTCTTCTTTTATGAACAGAAATGATCTTAACTCTCACCA
The DNA here is from genome assembly GCF_029834395.1 of Sorex fumeus. NCBI lineage: Eukaryota > Metazoa > Chordata > Mammalia > Eulipotyphla > Soricidae > Sorex > Sorex fumeus. The sequence goes on along the minus strand of NW_026606067.1, from coordinate 7,764,762 downwards.
GCATCTTAATATTCAGCTACCAAAGTACACCTAGGAAATGATGCCTCAAGTCTTGCTTACCATTCTGCATCTAATTTAAACCCCTCTGAGAAGATTCCCAAAGATGGTTCTTAAGAATTTATTTACTTTTATTTATACACTGTGAACAACTTATTTCTCCTAAGACCCAAAACAAACAAAACAAATTTAAATAGAATGTTTTTATTAAATCAGTCATGACAACTTCAAGGATGGAAATAGGAAAATAGCATATTTTCCCAGCACAACACAATCAGGTTGAAATGATAGTTCTGGGGCTGGGGTGACAGTTCAACTTATACCGCACAGGTGTTCCCAAAAACTCCTGTGCTGGGTGTTGGGGGCACCATGAGCTTCAGGACTACAAGGACTTGCAAATAAAGAGTGGCTGTAGTGATCAATCTAATTTATATACAGTTTATTTTCATTCATTTTATTTTATCTTTAAAACTGAAATATTTTTATTCTAAAAGTTAGCTAAATAGTAGCTGAAGTGCTGGCCAATACTTCAAATATTGTAAAATCACTAGGCAAGATATTTCAAAGAAATATCTTGAAATTTTGAATTTCAATCACTTATTGAAATAAGTGATTTTGTACATCCAGAAAAAATAAAATTGATAACTATATATATTGAACAATCTAATGATATCTATATGCTTCTCCCATTTCTTACATCTATGAGAATGGGACAGAATTGTGAAGAGTACAAAAGTAGTTATTAACTCTTATAAAATCCTGAATCATATAATTTGTATATCTGGAGAAAAAGAAATAACATTTCTACAGAACTAACATTATAAAATACTAGGCTATTATAAATAACATCTGACATGTTCCAAAGAGATATAATTTAGGATCATCAGGCATATTCAAATAGAATTACAATATCAAAATTATTCATTAGTTTTCACTGTATTCACTATTCATTCAAATGATATATGAAGTATATAACATTCTTGAATAGTGTTTGGGAAGAAAATGTTCCAGTGGAATATTTATTCTTTCTATTGAAACATATTTAGAAAAAAATGTGCATTGCTTTAAAATTAATAAAAAACTAAGTAACAATAAATCAAGAGAAGCACAATCTAAAACAAAAATAGTTTTTGACCTTATGCAACATTGCCAGATTTTCAGTATCAGGAATACATTTTATTCTGAACATAGGGTCAAGTGGATTGCAAAGTAGAGTGTCAAAGGAAGTTTTTGCAATAAAAACAATTTTGTCATATTATGTGCTAAGAAAATGAGCCCTTTGAGATAGAAAAAGTTTATGACCTAGTTTTTAGTTCTCTCAAAATCTAAATCAAAATTAAATATGAAAAAGACTAAACAATGGTAGCATCTCATAAAATTATGTTGAAATAAATTTTTGGTGTCCTTTGGTTTTTGTTCTGTTTGTTTTCTGGTGAGTGGGTAGCATTCTAAAGGAAAAATTCGTTACAAAAAACACAGTTTTCATTTTCCATTTGTTTGGATTGTTTGGGGACACACACAACTGTGCTCAGGGGTGCCCCATGCAGCCTCATGTAGGCAAACACCCCACCCATGGTGCTATTGCTCTGGCCCCGCGGTTTTCAGTTTTAAGGAGAATCACTAATACTTATAGCAAAGGTATTTCTCTTAAGATTTTACTATTGCAAGATAATACAGATTTTCAGAAGTAGGAGTGTAGTATTCTAAGTCCATATCTTTGAGCACAATGATTATTAATGCCAAAGGAAGCCCCTGAGAGCCAGAGTTAGACACAAGGGTTTACCGTATACTTTTTGAAACAGCAACAAAGTTACTCAGCAAAGTCAACAGAGTCAGGAATCAAATCCAGGGGTTTCCGATTCAGCTACCTTATCCATTCCATAACTTCAATGGAAGGAGATAGCTATACCTTACAGATAAAAGTATATTGAAGAACACCTGCGAGTCAGGGAAAACAGATGCTAGACTAGGCATGCAGGGACTGTACAGGGCACACGGTTGTCCTCCAGGGTACAGAGAGCAATAGAACCTCTAGTTAATATTTATATGCTCCAAGCAAGTGTCCCTTAGGACCAACTCCCGTCATCAGCTCGAGTTTCCTTCACAGTAGTTTGAGTCTTTTGATCACTGTCTGTCATTTCCTGACCCTACTGAGTTCCAGGATGGTGTTGAAAGGACCCCCCTTTGTCCTGGCCACTACTGCAAGCAGCTTTTAGCATAACTGTTCGCCTGCTATGTTTTAAAAATCCGTGTAAATTCCTGCGCTCTTTCTGAGACTAGGGAAGTTTACAATTTCCCAAGACCATAAATTCTGCCCAATAAACTTGGAATCACAGGAGACTAAAAGACAAAGAGGCAACACCTGCGCATATGTTGGACTATGTAGCCTAAAGTGGTCACAATCAGCCTGAGAGGAAATGTAAGATGTTAATATTATTTTAACAACACGGATTGGCCTTAGCAAGAAATCTCTGGGAAGTAAAGGAAATTTTGATAAGTAATAGAAAGACCCAATTTCTTATTACACAAACCACAAAACGGGTCATGTTTTACTTATTTCTGTATCAGATTCTTCTGCTGATGGTGCGTTACTCTTTTACTTTGCATGACTTTTCTAGTTTCTAACTCTGATTGTAAATACCTTTGTTCTACAGTATTTTGAGTGTTAAAAGACAGAACCATAGTCAGTGATCCTGCATCCATTTGGAAAATTCAAGCTGTTTAAATTAATACTTTGTTTTACAACAGCTATCTAAAGTTATGTAATGATCAGGCTTCCTGCGAATTGGCCATATTATAAATAAATCTTAGTACAATACAAAAATGCTAGTTAAATCACGTAAGATAAAATATCTATCAAGTTATTCTATTTACACTGTGGCAATATAAGCAATTGAAATCTAAAGCATAATTATATATAGAAACTTAGACATAAAATAAAATGATTCACTGTAATATTCAAACTGCTCTTAAAAACAGAATATTCAGATTGACAAAGGTAATAAAATACTTAAGTGTTATGAACTTAATATTACATCGTAATAGGTTATATCCCTGAATTCATGTACTATGATCATAAAAATTATCATATGTATTAAGTACTTGTAGGCAAACATCTATTTTCATTTAAAAGTGTTTGACAATTTGTTCATATTTGTGTAGTAAGCATCCTTTCAGATACCCAGTGATTCCCACATGCCAGATATTTGAGACTTTGTGAAATGTCCTCCACTAGAGTGTGGTCTGAATATATGAACCTGTTTCTACAAGAATATTTCAAAAGTTATGAGATGTCACCATTTAGTTTGTCTGCAATGTTTGCAAAAAGACTGACCTCCTTTGACTAATTCTCATTTTACTGGTTGTTTTATCTGAAAGAAACTAGTCACTATGCTGTGAGTTGCCCATGAAATGGGAAAAATTCTTTTGAAAATAACCTACCAGAGACAGCATTCATACTAAATTTTAATGATAGAGATTGGTGTTTGGAGAAATAAAGGCAGCTGAAATTTGTGGAACATACTCATTGAAGAGAATAAAATTATGTAAAGATTTTGCGTGTATGGTTCAGCATAGGCTGCTCTTAAAAAGAAACCTTTCTGATCAGTAAACTATAAGTCATTGGTAAAAGTTCATGAACCTAGACGAAGAGAAATTATTAAGTAGCTCCAAGTTGTATAATTCTCAGAACTTAAATAAGTCTTCTGAGTTCTGCACAGCTGACTGTGAACTCTTCTCATCCAACCTGAAAACTTCAATAACAATGCCAAAAGGAAGACTAAAATATTCATGGATTAAAAACAACTCTAGGCCTGACCTAACAAATCTTGAAATTTAAAGGCAATGAATCTTATATGAAACTAACTAAATGCCCACGATAAACAACCAATATTCCTTCTAGAAACCCATAGTGTGTATAAGATACAATGTTCTTTTGAAAATCACCATATGCAAGCAGAATTATATGATTTATAAGTAAAGAGCAATGAATTATGCCTAAATGGAGCAGGACTATAGAGTTGGAAGATATAGATATTAGATCAACTTAACTAGACATGTTTAAAGAAAAAAAAATACCAGACACTATTAGTTTACTATACATGTCATTAGAGCCCAAGAAAAGGCAAAACAATAAAAAGCATTTAAATAAAATATGAAGAAATTGTTACAAAATTATGTTTAAAAGTAATTCAGCACTGTAACTCTACATATTAGAATAAAGTATCAATGGAGACTTTTAGAAATATAGCATATTTTTCTTTGTGTGTCTGGAGCCCTTGGAAAAAATTAATGCTAATATTTTAGTCTTGGAGTTTCTACAGCATTGTACAGAATGATATATTTTCATTTCTTCAACAAACAATCCTATCAGCTCAAATACAGTCATCGATGGGAAGAAGAGCGTCAAACATAAAAAAATAGCAGAAAACAAGTCACAATGGTCATATTTTGTGCCTGATTATATTGTACATGTGTTTTGAAAATTTGCAGATGATAGATACATTTTCAGATGACTAGAAATAAAGGAACATCTTTAATGTTTCTCTGAGATTTAAAATAAGAACAATTTTAATAAGCTTCTGCCAGTTGCAATACTGGAATTGACATACTTTTTTATGAGAAGTACATGTTGGGTAAGTTTTCTTGATGACTTTATGAGATCTAACCCCTTGAGTGCTACCAAAGCTACAGTTCAGACTTAAATGATGATCTTGTTCATTTTTCATCTCATTGTCTACACTTCACTGCCTTTAAACATGTAGAGAATCAAAGGGTTGAATTTTACTGATAGACTTTTATTAATTACTTTAAAAAAATAATTTCAGTATTATAGCTATGCAAATACAATGGTATGCAAATATGATATTTAGCTATAATTAACATTGGGCTATTAAGTAGACAGAAACATGCTGAATATTAAAGTGTTATAATATGTTAAGAGACCCTACCATGCATATTCATTATACATATGTAATCTATAATTAATATTGGTAAATGACAATTTATAAATAATGTCTTACGATTTTACATCATAAATTACTTAAAAGTATTTAATCTTATGTTAATTATTTTTAAATAATTCATATTTTCTGGCCCACACCTGGCAATATTGGGGCATTACTCCTCCTCGCTTTGCACTCAATATTTACTCCTGATGGTGTTCATGGATCAAATGAGATCACTTGCAAGACAAATGCCTTACCTGAAGTACTATCACTCCAGACTCATGTTATTTAGGAAGTTATTACAGAGAAATATTGCGATTAATTTTTGGTCATAGTTATTCTAATGAGAGAAAAAAGGTAAGACTAATTTAGATTCAATGACTAGGCCAGATATGTCCAAAAATGAAACTGATTACCAGAACAACTTGAAGTGAAATCCATACGTATTATCTAAGCAGAAATGAGGCATCCATTAAAAAGCTTGTCTGTACCCAGAATAATCACATATATTTTTGTTGTTGTTTTATTTGGCTTGGTTTGATTTGGGAACACACCCGGCAGTGGTCGGGGATTGCTCCTGATTCTACCCTCAGGGAACACTCTTGGTGGGTCTCATTTGGGGTACTGGGGATCAAATAAACCTGTGTCGGCTGCTTGCAAGCCAAGAATTCTGCCTGCTGTATTACGACTCTGACTCATCAAAATGGCCACAGTTTTGATGAAGACTCTTTGATTCTTCATAGTTCAAGATTTATTTAGAATTATATCCTCATGCAGAAAGGCTTTAAATATTTGAGTGGTTTTTTAAAAGGTGTGTGGGACAAAAAAAAATAAACAAGTTAGTGGAAGAACATTTTAAAATTATTTTAAGCACATATATTCAATTAAAATTTTAGAATTAAAGTATATAATACAGAATAAAACCACCATCCTAGACACCTAACATTATACAAAAATAAAAACCATAACCTCAAGTTTTTTTGAAGAATAACTCAAGATTATTGTATATCGGAATAAATTTGATATGTAATAGGTAAACTTGTCAATATATGTTATTCTATATTTTTTAAGTCCAATTCAAACTTGTCATTCCAAATGAATTGAATTGTTAAAAAGGAACTATAGGGGCTGGAGCAATAGCACAGCAGGTAGTGCGTTTGCCTTGCATACAGCTGACCCGGCTTCGATTCCCAGCATCCCATAAGATCCCTGAGCACTGCCAGAAGTAATTCCTGAGTGCAGAGCCAGGAGTAATCCCTGTGCATCACCAGGTGTGACCTCCCCCCCAAGAAAAGGAAATATAAAAATCAATTAGTACACATTACCAGAATTAAAGATAACGTGGTAGAATGAAACAAATGTGTATGTGCCTATGTGTGTAAAGTTGAACATGATTGCGATTTTTAGTCTGGTGTTTGTATATGATAATGAGAACCTTATTTTATTGAAAGAAAAAAATGCATTGTTCAACAGTTGGCAATAAAACTCAATAAAAATTGATACTGCAAGAAATCACTGAAAACTTAAGGCATATTCCACTCTTAAAAAAAGCTCATGGAAGAGGTCCAGAAAGGTTAAGGTACTAGTCTTTCATACGTTCGATCCCTGGTTCAATCCCTGGCACCACATACAGTGCCCAAAATAACACCATCAATGATTCCTGAATACAGAACCAGAATAAGTCATAAAAACCATGAGGGGTGGTTCCCTGAGAACAACAAAAACTCACAACAGAATCTTACAATTATTTGCATTTTATAAAATACTTTTTATTGTTGATCTCATCAATGGTGAGAAAAATAATTTAGAAAATCAGTGTAATTAATTCTTTGATCAATTATTTCCTGAGTACTTCAAATATTTATCTCAAAATATTTATATAGGGAATGTATATGTACTAAAGCCAGAAAGGGACTAGAGCGATAGCACAGTGAGTAGGGCTCACACATGGCCGACATGGATGACCCTAGTTCAATTCCTCTGCCCCTCTTAGAGATACCAGCAAGCTACTAAGAGTATCTCGCCCACAAGGCAAAACCTGACAAGCTCCTCGTGACGTACTCATATGCCAAAAACAGTAACAAGTCTCACAATTTGTTGTGAGACATTACTGTGCCCGCTCGAGCAAATCGATGAACAATGGGAGGACCTCCATTGTAAGATTTGTTATTACTGTGTTTGGCATATCCAATACATCACGGGTAGCTTGCCAGGCTTTGCTGTGTGGGTGAGATACTCTCGGTAGCTTGCTGAGCTCTGCAAGAGGGGCAGAGGAATCGAAGCTGGTCCAACTGGGTTTGCCACATGCAAGGCAAACGCCTTACCCATTGTGCTATCTCTCTGATTCTGCTACAGTGCTAAAGTCAGAAAATTAGGTGTCACCTGGAAAACTGATTTTGATTAATATCCAAACTTCAATTTTTACAAATTTCCCAGAAACTTAGAATACTGAAGATGACTTCATAATTTGAGTTATTGCATGATACTTTTTGTTATTATATTTTTTCTGTGTGCCCAACCATGTAACTACACCATAAAAATGTCATGGTAAAAATGCGATTTGCATGTCTGAAAATCCCCAATTTTTTTAATTAAGATGTTCTCTTGAAAATAAATGCCATTCAGGCTGGAGCTATAGCACAGCGGGTAGGGCATTTGCCTTGCATGCGGCCGACCCGTGTTCGATTCCCAGCACCCCATATGGTTCCCCGAGCACTGCCAGGAGTAATTCCTGAGTGCAGAGCCAGGAGTAACCCCTGAGCATCGCAGGGTTACTGTCACTGTCACTGTCTTCCCATTGTTCATCGATTTGCTCGAGTAGGCCCATTAACGTCTCCATTGTGACAATTGTTACTGTGTTTGGCATATCGAATATGTCATGGGGAGCTTGCCAGGCTTTGCTGTGCGGGCGAGATACTCTCCGTAACTTGTCGGGCTATCCAAGAGGGGCGGAGGAGTCGAAGTTGGCTCGGCCGGGCTGGCTGCACACAAGGCAAAGGCCCTACCGCTGTGCTATCGCTTCAGCCCACGCATCGCAGGGTGTGACCCAAAATACAAACAAACAAAAAAAGAAAGAAAGAAAATAAATGCCATTACTTACTACGATTTGAAAGTAAAGAAAATCTAAAAGCATTCTCTCTTTTAGTATTCTATGCTAATACTACAATAAGTACATAATAATATTGAAAAATAATATTTTCTTCTGTATTGCCCATGGCTTGCCAAAAAAAAACACTTCATGAATCATTTTGCAATTTTTGTAGTCATTTGCAGAATTATGTATTTTATCCTTTGATTTCTCAAAATCTTTGCAGCTAGTTGAAGATATAAGATGAACAAAATCAGTTTACAATTACAGAAAAGGAATAAATATCACTAATCACCTAGAACTTTTTGTAATATAATGTTTAATGATATATAAAACATTTGTCATATCCCCAATTCAATAACCCAGATTTTATAATTTAATGTTGTTGAGTAAATAATTATGGACATTGAATTGACATCAGTTTGAAGTAAATTTAAAATTCAAACATACTTTTAGAAATCTTTTAATTGAATTATATTTTTATGTTAAATTATCAGTCTAGAAAATGTGAAAAACAAATGATAAAAACATTGTAAATACACTTATATTTTGAAAATTGTGCTCTCTACATATCACTGATTTTTATAAACTTTCTTCATAAAATCAACCAATTAATTACCATAAGTTGAGTTACAGAAAGGGAAATTAAATTGCAAACATTTGATCAGTGTAGAACATAGCAAAGTAAGAAAAGTAAATAACTATAGAATAGAAGTATTATAATTTATTTAATGTAAATCATGTCAAAACAAAAAATCAAGTTTACATTTTAAATGTGTTAAAAGTAATGAATTTTGATGCACCTTTTTCATGAAAAATTGATTCAAGAGAGTACTTTAAAAATCATTGGAGTGCATTGTATATTTCGAAAATGGACCCCCTATTCCCAGAAATCGGAAATTAAAGTTTTTTGGATATTAAAGCCCTCTATTTTTCTCTATATTTTGCTTCTGAACGCATTCCCAACATGTCCTAATTTGTTATCATCAACTTCTATTTTTCTTTCTAATGTTGGTTAGAGTATGTCATTGATAGCCTAAGGGTTTTCTAAAGTGATTTATTTCATACTTGCTTTTGTCCTTTGAGTTTTATGGTTGTCTCACTCTCACTAAGATGTTTTGATACTGTGTAAGGAACAACTTAAAAAAGCCTGAAAAATTGTACTTCTAGAGCATTAGAAGATCATTATAGCTCATGTTTTATTTCTGTAGCTTTCAAGTATATTTTTAGCTGCAAATTTATAGACATGATGATAGTGCAGAAAGCCAAATTCATTAAAATGTTTATGGTAGATGTAAGTTTTCCCTTAGAGCCTATTATATTTTTCAAATGAAAACATTTTCTCTTACGTAGGTAAATATTATAGCTTGAAAATTATAGCAAATATCACTTCTGCTTAATTTAATAAAGTCCTAAGCTTAGTTTTCCTAAAAAATATTGCAATGTAGTCCACTATTCCACAAAATGTATATCATTAAGAGTAATTCAATCCTGTTAAAATGACTCTTTTCATTTTATGTTGATATTCTATACTTTATGTATTTTCTATCATTGATATTGTCTGCTGTACAAATCACAAAATCACAAATCATCCTGTTATTCGTCGATTGCCTCGAGCAGGCCCCAGTAATGTCTCCTTCATCCTAACCCTGAGATTATATTCAAGGCTCTTTAGGAGAATGAGACCCATCATTGTTACTGGTATTTGGCATATTGGGTACGCCACGGGGAGTTTGCCAGACTCTGCCGTGTGGGCAGGCTACCGAATGTAGCCTGCCAGTTTGTCAAAGTAGGAATGAGATGTCATAATAAGGTTCTGGGAGCTGGTTTTTATAGTCTCTGGGTCTTGGCCGCTGATGGGTTTACACGGCGCCAGGGGGCCAGTTGGTGGGTGTGACCCCTGCCTACTGGAATTTGGAGGATCTGGGTGGAGGATGCTCGACTCCAATCCGAGTAGGCTTGGAGATCTCGGCCCCGGAACCCACGTGGCTTTGTCCCTCTTCCGGTACCTTCAGGTGTGTGGAGAGTGGTCTCAGCATGGTGGTGTCCGGTCCTGGAGGTCTTCGGCTGCCGGGGCCCTGGTCAGGGTGGGGAGGAAAGCTCAATCCGCTCCCCTCCAAGGGGCCCCAGTGAGGAATAGCCAGGTGCGGGGGCAGAGACTGCACTGTTCTCCTCCGGGAGCTGGTTTTTATAGTCTCTGGGTCTTGGCCGCTGATGGGATTACACGGCTCCAAAAGCATAGTTAATTATTTGAATATGATAAAACAGTTTCCATAGAATACCCTAGAGACTCAACAAAGCTACCAACAACAATAAATTAATATAGCAAGATAGAAGACTCCAAAACCAAAATGAAAATTGTATAGCTGCATATTAAAACTGGACCACTTTCTCATACTAATATTCATAAAATAATTCATCACTGTCTTCTCATTGTTCATCAATTTGCTCAAGTGGGCGCCAGTAATGTCTTCATTTGTCCTGTCGCGTGTTAGTGTAGCCCAATGACGTATTGGAGGCTCTTTCAGGGTCAGGGGAATGAGGAACGTCATTGTTACTGTTTTGGGCATATTGAGAACATCACAGTTAGCTTGCCAGACTCTGCTGTGTGGGTGGAATACTCTAAAATAAAAAATAATATAATTTGCTATTGTGATAAAATAGGTAAAGGTAAAGGTAAAGGCCCTCCCGTTGATCGTCGATTTGCTCGAGCGGGCCCAGTAACGTCTCCATTGGAGACTTTGTTGTTACTGTGTCTGGCATATCGAATACTCTCGGTAGCTTGCCGGGCTCTCCGAGAGGGGCGGAGGAATCGAACTCGGGTCAGCCATGTTGGCCGCTTGTAAGGCGAACGCCCTACCCGCTGTGCTATCGCTCCATAATTCATAATAATTCAAATATTTGGATATAAATCATCTAACTGTGAAATGTGTAAAAGAAAACGTGGAAAATACAATTCACAACGCTGACTACTTGAGGTCTTTGAGAACTCAATACCAACACAAGGGGAAACAAAAGCAAAATCAAGCAACAAGACTGACATGAAACTTAAACACTTCTGCACAAACAGCAAAAGAAACTTTTATAAAAATAAAGATATATTACTAAATGGGACATAAGTATTTATACATCATATATCTAGCAAGAGACTCTCATTCAAATTACATAAGCAGTTCACAAAATAAACAATAATACATGAAATTCATCAAGAAGATTTGAAAATTTATCTGCATAGAAAATTGGAGAAAATAATGATCATGGGTTAGAGCAATAGTACAGGTTATAGGGCACCTGTCTTGCATGTGGTCACTGTCACTGTCATCGTGTTGTTCATCAATTGCCTCGAGCAGGTCCCAGTAAAGTTTCCTTCCTCCTAGCCCTGCGATTTTAAGAAGTGTCACATTCGAGGCTTTTTTAGGGTCAGGAGAATGAGACCCATCATTGTTACTGTTTTTTGGCATATTGAATACACCACAGGGAGTTTGCTAGACTCTGTGTGGGTAGAATACTTTTGGTAGCCGCCAGGTTCTCCAGAGTAAGAACTAGATAATAAGATGTCATTATCGCAGCCACGTGCTTCTGGGAGCTGGGTTTTATAGTCTCTGGGTCTTGGCGGTTGATGGGATTACACGGAGCCGGGGGGCAATTGGTGGGTGTAATGCCTACATACTGGAAGATGGGGGTCTGGGTGGAGGAGGCCCCAGTCCCAATCCAAGCAGGCTTGGAGATCTATGCCCCGGGTCCCGCATACCTGGGTTCCTCTGCTGGTTCCTTCATGCGTGAGGCTCGTCCGAACTTGATGAGAGTGGTCTTAAGCACGGCTGTGGCTGGAACTGGAAGTCTTCAGCTGCCAGAGCTCTGCTCGGGTTGGGGAGGGAAACTCAACCCACCCTCGTTCAAGGGGCCCTGGTGAGGACAGCCAGGCGTGGAGGCAGGAGACTCTGCACTGTTCTCTTCTGGGAGCAGGGTTTTATAGTCTCTGGGTCCTGGCTGTTGATGAGATTACACAGCTCCTGGGGCAGTTGGTGGGTGTAACGTCTATATACTGGAAGATGGGGGATCTGGGTGCATGTGGTGTATCTTGATTTGATACCTGACACCACATATGTCATGGTAGGAATCAAACATGGGCCAGTATATTCAAGGAAAGTGCCTGAACCCCTGTACTACATTTCTAGCCCAAATTTAACTATTTCTTATTTGCTTACTCTATATCTTCTTTTAACTATTTCTTCTTTTAAATAACTCTTGTCTTGAAGATCATCTGCAAGGAGCTTAAGATAGTTTTTATAATTAATACAAGTACTTTTTATACATATATTTTTTCAGATATCACTGTATCACTGTCATCCTGTTGTTCAATTTCCTTGAAAAGATACCAGTAACATCTCCATTCGTCCTAGCCCTGAGATTTTAGCAAGTGCCACATTGAAGGCTTTTTCAGAGTCAGGGGAATGAGACCCATCATGGTTACTCAGTTTTGGCATATCAAATATGCCACAAGAAGCTTGCCACACTCTGCTTTGCAGGCAGGATACTCTCGGTAGCCTGCCAGATTCTCCGAGAGAGAGAAAACTAAACAATAAGAGGTCCCACTTCTGAAAGCTTGGTTTTATAGTCTCTGGAGCTTGGTTGTTTATGCGATTACATGGTGCTGGGGGCAGTTGGGGGGTGTAACTATCTAGCTACTGGAAGATGGTGGATCTGGGTGGAGGAGATCCAGTCCCAATCCAAGCAGGCTTGGAGATCTCAGTCCCGGGTCCCACACACCTGTGTTTCTCTGTCGGTTCCTTCATGCGCGAGGCTCATCTGAGTGTGTGGAGAGTGGTTTTGAGTATGACGATGGCTGGGTTCCGGAGGTATTCAGCTGCAATCCGCCCCACTCCAAGGGGCCCCAGTGAGTACTCCCAGGCATGGGGGCAGGAGACTCTGATATATATATATTTATATATATATTAGAGTATATATATATATATATACTATTTTTTAATGAGGTATGTCACCCTGGTCACTAATATATAATCGTAGTTTCACATATGCAACATAATAATTCAATTGATATAGATTAGTAAATGATTACAATAACTGGAGACATCTATCACCATAATAGTTACAATTATTTTCTTTTGATGGATTTTAAGATAAACTGTCTTGGCATCTTTTAATATATAATATTATTAATTTAGTTGTTGTCACTATGTTATGCATTATGTCCCTTTGAATTAATTTATTTTAGGATCAAACAATTGCATATTTTAATCCTTGACTGGTTTTGCTCACTTCCTTCTCCCAGTTTCTGAGAATTACTAGTCTGTTATCTAACAAGAAAATTTTCTCATTGATGATTCAACACAAATGTGAGACCACACAGTATTTTTTTTCTCTGCATCATTTATTTCACTTAGCACAATGCCCACAAAATTCATTCACATGACACAGATGATAAGATTTTTTTATTTTTTACTTGCAAATCATCCATATGTATGCACAAATAACACATTTTCTTTAGTATAACTAAATTTTATTCTTGAAATTTTATGAGTAATCTGTTTTGTGCCTCTTCATGTTATAATAAGGAGCATTTTAGTATTATTAAATATTGCTTGAAAAATATATACTTTAGTGCAACCATTGTTTTAACATGGTTAACTCTGTGGTTTAATATATCTAAGAGAGTTTTCAGATATAGTGTAATTGTTATTATAGTAAAATCTTTGTATCTGTCTTTTTCCTTAGTTCTTGTTTTCTGTGTGATATGTGTGTGAGAGAGAACGATAGAGAGAGTAAAATTCTAATGGTGTTGGAGAGATAACTCAACAGATTGAGCACGTGGTTTGCATGCTAAAGGACCAGGCTCTCAATCACAAAAATCATGAAATATATTCCACATATTACAAAGTAAAATGTAAGAATTAAAATGCTCATTCCATTCCCCTTTTTAATATCTATACTGAGTACAAATAGAATGTCAAATAAAGATATTTATATATTTTTATTCATTTCACTTATTTAAAACAAAAACCTTAGAAGAAACTTTGGTACATCTATACAATGGAGTACTAAGCAACTGTTAGAAAAGATGAAGTCATGAAATTTACATACAAGTGGTACTACATGGGAAGTATCATGCTAAGTAAAATGAGTCAGAAAGCGAGAGACAGACATAGAAAGATTGCATTCACCTGGGGAATATAAAGTAACAAAATAGGTCTGAGACTAATATCCAAGAACAGTCATGATAAGTACTAGGAGGTTCACTCCATGGCTTGAAGGCCAGTTGCACATGCAAGGGGAAAGGGCAACTCAGAAAGAGAAGGGATCACCAAGCAAAGGGTGTTGTGAGGATCCTCCCAGGATGGGAGATGCACACTGAAAGTACACTATAGACCGAACATGATTGTCATTCAATGCCTCTTTTGCAAACCTAAGCAACCAGTAGGAGAGAGAGAACAAAAGGGAATGCCCTGCCACAGAGGCAGGATGGGATGGTGGGGACGGGGGCAGGGAGGGATACTGGGATCATTGGGGGTGGAGAATGGGCACTGGTGGAGGGATGGGTACTCGATCATTGTATAACTGAAACCCAAGCACAAATACTTGTAATGTCCACAATTGTATCTCATGGTGTTTCGCTAATAAAAATTTTAAAAAATTAATGAAAAAAATCTTAAAAGAACCCAAATACTAAACAACAGATGAGTGGATAAAGATGCTGTATTTTATTATGTGTGTATATGTGTGTATGTGTGTATTATATGATAAAATACTACTCAGCTATAAGAAAAAAATAAAATCTTTCATATTGGAAAATGAAATCTTTCATATTTCAACTTGGAGGGAAATAGAGGCTGTTGTAGTAAACAAAGTAAGAAAAGGGCAAATACCAGATGAACACCTTCAGATAAGGTTCACATTTACATAAAGAAACAAAAAAAATGGCCAGTAAACCATAAAAATAAACCCATAAATTCTGCCACCTGAGTTGACCAAGGAATGGTATGGAGGGAGGACTTAAGAAGATGGGAAGAAAGGAGTCAGATAAGAAGGAAACTGGGGATGTTTATGAAAGAATATTGATACTTTGCTTATGGATATGTATAGGAGCATTGTATATTTTTGTAAATATCAATTGTAAATATCAATCCTCTTGTAAACTGTATTACCACAATAAAATAAGTAAAAATGGCTACTCCAAACCTTGTTTTTTTGGTATATAATACATGCTAAATGTTTTTGTAC
This sequence comes from Sorex fumeus, assembly GCF_029834395.1. Taxonomy (NCBI): domain Eukaryota; kingdom Metazoa; phylum Chordata; class Mammalia; order Eulipotyphla; family Soricidae; genus Sorex; species Sorex fumeus. The sequence continues at coordinate 7,749,492 of NW_026606067.1, read as the reverse complement.
AATAAAGTAATCCATGCATATAAATAGTCTCATTTTGTTTGACTGTAGTAGCTGCTAATTTTAATTCATATAACAATCACTAAGTCTTAAATGTTTTATTTTCCTATTTCAAAATTAGAGACATATACACTAACTAACTTATCATGATTAAACTAACAGAGTCCATTTGCCTTAGAGTTTAAAAATTAAGCTTTGGTTAAAAAATGTAATAATATCTGAACTGAATTATACATCTTATTTTTTCTATGTTTGTATTCTTTACCTTCTAAAATTTATCTCTAACTTTCATTTAATTCTTCACAGCTTAACTTGTAGGCTGCGTGAATTCTGGAATCTGTAACCTGACTTTTAAAATTAAAAAAAATTACAATTACTTGGTTTAAACTCTTAAGTTTCACAGGTTGAAATTGTGTAAACATCTTCTTAACAAGACTGTATGTAATTTCCAAAGGTTAATGTTCTTTGCTTCATTCAAAATACCTAGTTAAATAAATTACAGTTTGTGATAAACAAATGTTTTTTCTAAGATAACTTCAGGCTGCAGTATAATCTGACCTAGCAGCATTGCTGATAATTCAGAAAACTGTCACCTTATTCAACACCTGTTTTCTTTGCTTGGGTTTTTTTTAATGTTTTCCTTTTAGGAAGTTGATTTATAAAATTGTTAATGGGAGGGTTTCATGCATAAAGTATTCCATCATCACACTCTCCACCAGAGTATCTATTTCCCTCTATCCCTTCCTAGTATCGATGTCCCTCCATCCCGTCCTAGTTCCACTCCCAACTAATCCTAATCTATCCACTTCCCTGTCTCCCACCCACATGGCAAATGTCCTACTGAAGTCCAGTTCTCAGTTTCTTTTGCCTTTGAGGACATGTTAAGCTTCTACTTTGTTTCTTTCTATACCATATATTAGAAAAATTCATTCTGTTTATGTCCTTTCCTTCTGACTACTTTCACTTAGCAGGATACTCAGATTCATCCACTTAAAAGCAAATTTCATAGTTCATCTTTTACAGTGGTATTTCATTGTGTGGATATACTAGTTTCTGTAACTAGTCATCTTTCCTTGGACACTTGGGTTCTTTCCATATTTTGCCTATGAAGAATATTGTGGCAGTGAGAATAGAAGTGGAAACGTCTTTTTGGAATTAGGTTTGGGGCCTTTAGGTTAGATTCCAAAAACTGGAATCGCTAAGTAAGACAGAATCTCAATTTCAAGTTTTGTGATAGGTGTTGGGAACCAGTCAACATTTCAACCAGCAGTGAATGAGAGTCCCTTTTAACCCACATCTAAGTCAATAAAAGTGATTTCTGCTCTTTGTAATGTTTGATAGTCTTAGCTTATTGTTGATTTAGTTTGCATTTCCCTGATGATGCGTAAAAAGCGAATCACTTTCTCTGTACCCTATAACAATCCCACATGGATCCTCAGAACCACATGGTCCTTTGAGCACTGACAGAAGTGATCCTTGAGCACAAAGCCAGGAGTTTGCCTTACATTCAAACTGGGTATTAGTTCTAATGGTAATAGAAACCAAGATCTAACATTCTGATCATTGTATCAGCAATCTTTATACCCCAGAAATGTCTTTGTATCTTTTTTTTAATTAGTGAAAACCATGGAGTTACACTTGTAGACTTAAAACTTTTGTGCTTGGATTTCAGTCATAAAATAATCGAGTACCCATCCCTCTATCAGTGCCCATTCTCCACCTCCAATGATCTCAGTAGCACTCCTACCCCCACACCCCATCCGCCCCCACCCCACCTCTCTTTTGTGGCAGGGCATTCATTCTCTTTTGCTTTCACATTCCTTTAGGGTGTTGTGGTTTGCAAAAAAGGGAATTGAGTGGGCATCATGTTCAGTCTATAGTCTACTTTCAGCACACATACTCCCTAAAGTATTGTACAAAGTCAATGCGATTCCAATAAGGATACCCATGACATTCTCCAAAGAAATGGAGAAAACACTCCTGAAATTCATATGGAACAATAAGGCCCCATGAATAGCTAAAGCAATTCTTGGGAAAAAGAAAATGGGAGGAATCAACCTCCCCAACTTCAAATTCTACTATAAAGCAGTAATGATTAAAACAGCATGGTACTGGACCAAAGGCAGAGCTGCAAACCAATGGATCAGGGTTGAATATACTGACACACACTCTCAAATATATGATCATCTAATCTTTGATAAGGAAGCAAGAAATGTGAAGTGGAGCAAGAAAAGCCTCTTAACAAATTGTGCTGGCAAAACTGGACAGCTACATGCAAAAATATGGGCTCAGATCTCTACCTAACACCATGTACAAAAGTAAGATCAAAATGGATCAAAGACCTCAACATCAGACCGGAATCCATAATGTACAGTGAATACAAGGTTGGCAAAACCCTCCATGACATTGAAGCGAATGGTATCTTCAAAGGTGACACACCACTGGCCAAGCAAGTGAAAACAGAGATAAACAAATGGGACTACCTTAAACTAAGAAGCTTCTGCACCTCAAAATAACAGTGACCAAAATACAAATACAGTCTACAGAATAGGAAAGAATATTCACCCAAAACCCATCCATTAAGGAGTTTATATCAAGGATATACAAAGCACTGGTGGAAATCCACAAGAAGAAAACATCCATCCCCACCAAAAATGGGGTGACAAAATTAACAGAAATTTTTTCAATGAAGAAATCTGAATGGCTAAGAGACACATGAGGAAATTATCTACATCACTAATTATTAGGGAGATGCAGATCAAAACAACAATGAGATACCATCTCACATGCCAGAGACTGGCCCACAACCAAAAGAACAAAAGCAACCTGTGTTGGTGCACATGTGGTGAGAAAGGAACCCTCCTTCACTACTGGTGGGAATTCTGACTGGTTCAACCATTTCGGAAACAGTATGGACGATTCTCAAAAAATTAGAAATTGAGCTCCCATTTCACCCAGAAATACCACTCCTGGAAATATATCCAGGAGAGCAAAACATACAATTGAAATGACATTTGCACTTGTCTGTTCATTGCTGCACTGTTAATTTATTTTTCGCATATAACCCACTGGTTTTCCAAACACCATATTTTTATAGAGACTCCTTACTTCATTCCATATTTTTGTTCTTTTATCAAAGATTAGCTGTCCATATACATGAGGCTCTGTCTCTACATTCATTTCTATTCCATTGATCTGAGTCTATCCTTTTACCAGTACCAAATTGTTTTGTTTACTGCAACTATATATTATAGTTTTAAGTGATAGAGAGAGAAGTATTCCATCTTCTTTTCTTCTAGTACAGTTTTTGCTATTTATGAGAGGATGCCCATAAACATTTTGACAATATATAACTAATGTCTTTATAAAATATTCTGGGTAGAAGCACAAGGACTTAATGCAGAACCCAGCAGCTTGGAGCAGAAAAGTGAAAGGACTATGCGTTAATCCAGGCCATCAAGTCTGCCAGAGGGGAAACGGTGTTGCTTCATTTGCCCTCTCTTCTCTGGAAAGAAGGATGGCGGCCGCATGGGAGCCTTGTGGACAGCAGGTATGAGCCGGGGGTGTGGGGGCGACTAAAACCTCATGGGAAGGGAGGCGTTCCGGTCCGTCCTTCACACCCTACCGAGGTCACCAGTTGCCCCCCACGAGCGGCTCTCCAGCACAGCCATGGCCCCAGAAGCACAAGGACTTAATGCAGAACCCGGCAGCTTGGAGCAGAAAAGTGAACGGACTATGCATTAATCCAGGCCATCATGTCTGCCAGAGGGGAAAGGGTGTTGTCCCATTCGCCCTCTCCTCTCTGGAAAGAAAGATGGCGGCCGCATGGGAGCCTTGTGGACAGCAGGTATGAGCCGGGAGTGTGGGGGCGACTAAAACCTCATGGGAAGGGGGGTGTTTCGGTCCGCCCTTCATGCCCTACCGAGGCCAACAGTTGCCCCCCACGAGCGGCTCTCCAGCACGGCCACGACTCCAGAACACAGAAACCAATTTCTTAACTATCTGACTTTCAGTAGAAAAAGTTCCAGGGTCTATAGGTAAAATAGCCTAAATCCAAAACCAACATTTAATTCTTGAACCCAGCTGTAGAAAGCAAATCACTTCACAATGCTTTTTCAGCATGTCTGATTGGGGGGGGGGTAAACTCTAAATAATAGTGGTGAATCTTTTATTGAAACAATGAATCTAATCAAAGCAGATAGAGTGTTAACTAGAATTCATCTGCCTCACAGGGACTGGGAGGGGTGGGGAGTGGGGTTCTATTGGGGTTCTTCATGGTAAAAAAAAGTATTGGTAAAGGGAAATGTGTTTGATATTTGCATGACTGAGACCTAAACCTGAAAGCTTTATAACCTTTCCCACAGTGATTCAATAAATAAATTAATTAATTAAAAATATTCTGGGTATTTTTATAGGGAATGAATTAAATTTGTATAATACTTTTGTCAAGATTGTCATTTTGACAGTATTGACATTATTTATTATTTCAGTTCATGGTGTGTTTCCATTTCCTCATGTCCTCCTTTTTTTGGTATTGATTTGTAGTTGTTTTTGTTTAAGTCTTTCACATCTTGTGACAAACTGATTCCTAGATACTGGGTCATCCTTTCTTTATCAAGTCACCCTTGATTTTACCGAGTCACCCTTGCTCCTTAAACTCAAGGTTGTGGTTTCTGAATGTGGGTGTTGCAACAATTTTGGCATCAAGGCAGGCCGCTGATACTCACTGACTAAAATAAATTCAAAACCAACCACATACTGAATTTTAATGAACTCGTAATGGATGAAAATGAGTCACAAGTAGAAAAATTTAAAGAAGTCCTGCTCCAGATAAAGTGAAGTTATATCTCTAAGTATCATTTACCTCTCCTAAACTAAGTGTCATCGTTACAATTCTGTTTACCAGTGAAGAGGATTTTGCTCCTACTGTTTTGAACAGATCCCCTGTAGTTAATGATTCTACACAGGCATTAATCATATCCTCTATCAAGTAGCCTAATGATGCTGAGGAGGAGGTATCATTATGGTGCTAAATTATATTTTCCCTGACAGGATATGAAAGGATTTTAAAAAATAATTATTAAGGAGATAGGTAATAAGAGCAAGAAAATGACATTAAAGTATTGCTTTGATTTTCATTTAGAATAAAATTATTTGCAGAAAAGAAGCTGTTCTTTTTACCTCTTCTCCTTATCTCTTGTCAAGGGAAAACATAGTCCATGTTAAAAGTTCAGATTCAGTTTGGAAAAGAAACATGTGCTTTCAAAGTATGTTGGAGACATACTACTTTGTACACTAAGATTCACTTATGAAATGTAACTGGATAATATTTGAATATCAAAGACATATTTTGCTGGTTTTATATAGTTGAAAATGGTTTAAGTTAACTGACATGTGGCCTACAATGGGTAGGCCTTGCATGTGGCGAACTGAAGTTCAATCCCTGGCATCCCATATGGTCTTCAGAGCACTACCAAGAGTGATTCCTGAATATAGAGCTAGAGTAACCCCTGAGCATCACCAATTGTGGCCCAAAAAGTCAAAATAAAATAAAATAAAGGCAAACAGCAAAATTTAAATATATATATATACATAGATACAAATTAACTGACACAAAATGTTAGTGGTTTAAAAAAATGCTTTGTTAAAAGAATTCACCACACAAAAATTAATTATTTAAAATTGAGTAATTTCAGAAGAATATGACTCAGGAAAGCATAGATTTTAAGAGTAAGATTTGTGGGGCATAACTCATGTTGAAAATTAATAGTTTATCTTTAAAATAAGCAGAATACCTTCCTTATATTTGAAAAAACTTACTTGTATATTTAAATCTAAGTAATTTTGAATGATGTCGTACTTGATCATTCGCGCTTGTACCATCAGGTACTCGATGGATGCATCTGATGCTAGCGTACGTGCATTGAAAGTACAGACGATCATTTTTGTCTACCTTCGTTGTGGCAGCCTAGGTTGGCCTTGAGATTTTGTCGGCCTCTCCTTTCTCATCCTTCTCGTGCTGCCATGTCGGTGAAGCCGTCAGGGTCAGGTGAATGAGACCAGTTGTAGTTACTGGTTTTGGCATATCGAATACACAGCGGATAGCTTGCCAGGCTCTTCCCTGCGGGCGGAATACTCTCGGTAGCTTGCCAGTCTTTCCGAGAGGGATAGAGGCTTTTGGGGCGACCTCTAATCACACTTGTAGGTGTTACCATATTTGAACCCTATCAAATATGGTACGACAATTCCAGAAGATGGGTACTTAGTGTCTTATGATGTGTCGCGTGGTAGGAGCGAGCAGAGAAGCTCTTTCCCTGGGTCCGCCGAGCCTGGAGTCCAAGGTCTCAGAGAGTTCCGCTTATCTTGTTCTGTGGGTCTTCAGTCGTGCGTGGGTCTCGGCTGGAGCTGCCACGCGGGTCCGGAAAGCGTCCTGGAGTGTTGCGACGGCTGACAGAGACAAGAAGGCACGAATCTCACCATGCCGTTTTCGACACTGGAGAAGAATTGTTCCTTGGAACATGCGATAAAAGAGGTGGTGGAGGCGTCGGTGTCCTTGTCAACACAAACTTGGCCAAGAGCATTGATTCATTCGAATGCCTAACAACCAGAATCGGACATTTACATTTGAATAGATGTGGCTCACTGCCTGCAGTTTCTATCTTCGTTGTCTACGCACCAACATCTCATTATGATGAAAGAGAAATCGAGAAGTTCTACATGGAGCTAGAGAAGTCCTATAAAGAAGACCACAACTTCTACAAGATCATTGTGGGTGATTTTAATGCAAAGATAGGACCTAGAAGATCAGCTGAAGAACTTCACATCGGGACCCATGGCCTAGAATGGAACGAACAGGGTGAGAGACTGTCTGAGTTCATCGTGTCGACCAAGACCATTCATGGTAACTCACAGTTCCAGAAGGCAGAATCTAAACGATGGACATGGGAGTCTCCCGGTGGACGATTCCACAATGAAATAGACCACATCATATTCAATCGAGGTTTTGCCTGACTGATGTCGCTGTTGTCCCAAAATTTCGAATGGGATCGGACCACCATCTCCTTTGTGCAAAATTCTACTTCACAGAGCGGGGAGAAAGGGCTGCAAAGTTCAAAAAGAGAACTCCCAGAATGACCACCAACTGGGAACTCTTTGGTACTATTGCGGCAACATGGGAAGATGCCATTGTTGATAACATTGATGAGGAATACGATTGACTGTTTCAGCACCTCCATGAATGTGCGAGGAACGCCAAGAGAGAGATAGCCACAAAAAATCGCCTATCTTCGAAAACTCTTGAGCTAATTCGCCAGCGTGGTTTGGCGCATGCCTCAGGCAACCACAAGCTAACGTCCGAGCTCGCAAAGCAGTGCAGAGATGCGATCAAGGAAGACCTCAAAGAAAGAAGAGCAGAAGTACTGGTAGATGCGGCAGAAGCCGGGAAAAGTATTCTTAACGCCCGCCTGTCCTTCGCCAACTATAAGACCAAGATGACTGCCCTCCGACGTCCTGATGGATCCATCACATCGTCCAGAACGGCAATGGAGAAGATTATCCATGACTTCTACTCAAATCTCTTCGATAGCCATGTCCACTTGCCGACATACCAAATTCCACAGGATGGATATGTCGTTCCCAACGTTCTCCCTTCCGAAATCTGACACGCCATTTCATCGGTAAAGAAACAAACAGCACCCGGTCCAGACAAGGTCAGACCTGAACACCTGAAGAACCTGCCATCAGTACTCATCAATACACTAGCTCGGCTCTTCACTCGCTACCTCTCTGAATGCAATGTTCCGTCCCAATGGAAAACCAGCAGGACCGTACTACTGTTCAAGAAGGGAGACATCCATGACATTGGCAACTATCGCCCGATCTGCCTATTGTCCGTCATCTACAAGTTGTTCACTCGAGTCATCCGAAATAGGATTGGCAGAACACTAGATGAAGGACAACCATGCGAGCAAGCCGGGTTCTGCAAAAGATTCAGCACCATAGACCATATCCAAACGATAACCAAGCTCATTGAGGTTTCTCGGGAGTTCAAGATGCCGCTCTGTTTAACGTTCATTGATTTAAAGAAGGCCTTTGATTCTGTTGAGAGGGAAGCGATCATTGAAGCCCTAGCCAATCAGGGCATTCAAGCCCAATACATTAGGATCCTCTGTGAGCTGTATTGCGGATTCACTACCAGGATCTCACCATTCTTCAAAGAAGTGATCGTTGATGTCAAGAGAGGGGTGCGGCAGGGTGATACCATTTCACCGAAACTCTTCAGTGCCACCCTCGAGAACATCATGCAACGACTGGAATGGGAAGGAATGGGAGTGAAGATAGATGGTCGGCAACTACACCACCTTAGCTTTGCTGATGACATTGTTTTAATAACACCAAACATCAGCCAAGCGGCACAAATGCTGGCCGACTTTGACCGTGAGTGTGGAAAGGTAGGACTACAGCTGAATCTTACGAAGACAATGTTTATGAGAAACAGCCTTGTTCCTGACACCCCATTCGCTCTCAATGGAACGACCATCTCCGAATGCAACAGCTATGTGTACCTAGGTCGAGAGGTCAACATGACAAATGACCTGGCACCCGAGCTGCGCAGGAGGAAGAGAACAGCTTGGAACGCCTTCACGAACGTCGAAGAAATAGCTAAGAGGACGAAGAACCTCCGGCTCCGGGCACATCTCTTTGATTCCACTGTTCTTCCTGCATTAACATATGCCTCAGAGACCTGGGCCCTACGCAAACAAGATGAGAACGCTATTCAGGTCTCTCAAAGAAGAATAGAAAGAGCTATGCTTGGAATATCACGTTTCACTCAAATGAGAAAAAGAATCTGGAGTTCTGACATCCGTCGACGATCAAGAATCAGGGACGCTGTCTCATTTGCCAAGGTGTCGAAAATCAGATGGGCTGGTCACGTAATGAGATTTAAAGACGACTGTTGGACTAGAGCTGTTACTGACTGGATTCCACGGGATGTCAAAAGACCGCGTGGCCGCCCACCTACCAGATGGTCAGACTTCTTCATCAAGATCATGAACGATCGGTTTGAGGCCCTTCATGTTCCCGGAGCGAAGAGATGCCATTGGGCTACACTGGCACACGACAGGGACAAACGGAGACGTTACTGACGCCCGCTCGAGCAAATCGACGACTAACGGGAAGTGATTTAAGTGATTAAGTGAAATAATTATGAAAGGATTATGTAGGATCAATTTTAATGTCTTTCTTATTCTTATCTCCTACGTCAGCTATATAACCAGTGAGCAACTCTTGTTAATCTTACCTCTTATACATCCTTCAAACTGTCTAGTGCCCTGGACAACATAAGAACCACAAGTTTTTCACTATCATCTTTGCTTTTCTTTCATGAACTGTTTTCCTAGTTACTCTGCTGTCCTCATACATAAATTCTCTAACCTACATTCTCCCATTCCAGGAAGCTCATTTTCTGAAACGCACACCATGTCTTGCCACTCTCCAGATTAAAAACTTGATGTGTCCTTTGACAGTTAATTTCACATGTCAGCTTGGTTAGCTTAACGCTCAGTTGCTTGGACAGTGCAGAATAGATGTCACTGTAAAGAAATAAAAGTATATTGATGTAGACAGCAGAGAAAAATGTTATTTAGATTTTAGTTTCATGTTTTCATTACAGGTTCCCAAACGATTTAGTGACCATCTTAAAATCTACCTTCTTAAAGTAAACAAACAGAAAATGTTCACCATCCCCCCCCCAAAAAAAAAGAATGCAGAAAGTTTACTCACTGACATTCTAGAATATTCTAACAAAGTAGTCACAGTATCATTCAGTTTGAAAAACACTGGTTTGTACCAACACAGGTATTATTGATTTGGATTTTGAATAAGTGTATTATTTCAGAGCTAGAGAGATAGCACAGTGGGTAGGGCATTTGCTTGCACGCGGCCGACCCAGGTTTGATTCCTCTGTCTCTCTCGGAGAGACCAACAAGCTACAGAGAGTATCCTGCCCGCATGGTAGAGCTTGGTAAGTTCCCCATGGCATATTCGATATGCCAAAATCAGTAACAACAAGTCTCACAATGGAGGCATTACTGGTGCCCACTTGAGCAAATTGATGAATGGGAAGACAGTGCTATAGTGCAGTATTAATTTCCTACGAACTCTTGTAACAAAACGCAGAGCTGGGTGGCATAAAATAACAGAAATATTATCTCATTGCTGTGGAGCCTCAAAGTCTAAAATCAAGGTGTGGGCAGGATTACTCTCCTGAATGTCTTTGAGGAAAATCTTTCCTGCTTTCTCTCCTGCTCTGGGGTATGCTAACAATCCTTAGCATTCTCAGCAGCAGCACTAACCTATACCTCTATCATCATGTGGTGTGTTTTTCTCTTTCTCATTGTGGGCCTGTGTCCCCATATCTCTCTTCTCATAGATATCAATAAGGAATTAAATGCCCCTACTAATTAAGAATGGCCTCCACTTAACTAAATACATCTTAATATACCTATTTTAAAGGTGGTTATATATTGAACCAATTCTTTCTTATAAATATGCAATGATTTTCTATTTGTTTCTGTTACTGAGATTCCTTTTACACAGTGTCAATGGTGGCTCTTGCTTACACTATGAACTATACGTGTTTGAAAACTGTTTAAGTAGTTTTATGATTCTTGTGTTTAAATGCTTTGCTTAATTCAAGTAAAGTGTATGAATCACAGATAGATTTATGTCATAGTTTTCTTAGTTTTTAAATAGCTTCTTAGAAGAGAATATAGCATAGTTTTTTCTACTTTCTTTATTATGCAAATCTCTAGGTCCTTAGATAATATTAACTAATTTCCTACATATTTTCTTATATGTTTTAGCTAAAGGTTCATTGTATCCCTTAGTTTTTTAAGTCCTATAGCTTTTTCAGATTGAGATTTTTTTCTTATTCATCTACCTCTAAAAGAGGTATATTTATCTACCTCTAAAAATCTTATACTTCTAAGTCTATTAGACACTCTGCCTTGCACTGAAGTCCTGCATTTCTTAGACTTCTAATGGTTAAGCAATTGAAAATTACTGTTTTTAAAAAACAGTCGAGCCCTCTTCACTTCTCAGGCTGTGGCAATCTCATCCCAAACCCAGGTCAGTTCAGCCGCCAGTTCTTGAACCCGGGACTTCAATCTCTCCCTTCAGGACCCCAGGCATCCCCCCAGATGTCTAGAGAAAAGCAATTCTGAGCGTCTGCCCTCCCCTCTTCACTCCTCACAGCTGTGCCCATCTTGTCCCAAACCCAGGTTTCCGGAGAGGCGTGGCCTCTTCACAAGTGGGAACAGCTTCTTCAGAAGTGGGCATGGCCAATTTTTTGGCTGGACAAAGCTCACGTGTCCTCAGGTTGTTTACCCATCCTAAGGAACCTAGTCCCCAAGGAATCTAGTCCCCAACCTAAACAGCAATATGAAGAAACAACGCAAATCCCCACCACAAGGAGAGGACAACGAAAACAATCTAGAAGATTCTGTCGATACCACTCACCTAAGGGACCTCTCTGACAAAGAATTCACATACGAAGTCATGAAGATGTTCAATCAACTCAATGAAACAGTCAGACAGACAGCCAGTAACACCACAGAAAAAATTGAAAAATTACGTGAAGAAATGAGAGCAGAAATGTCACGATTAAAAGATTTCGTAGATGAAATGAGAAACTCAGTCTCTTCCCTCAACAATAGAATGACTGCAGCTGAAGAGAGAATCAGTGAGCTGGAAGATCAGCTCCACCAAGCCAACAGACAACAACAAACAGTGGCAACGGACCTCAAAAATAGCTCTACAGAGAATCAGAGTCCTAGCAGATGATTCAAAGAGGAACAATATTAGAATCATGGGACTACCTGAAGCTCAGGGAAACAATCCCAACGAAGAAAACACCATCAAACAAATCATTGCTGAAAAATTCCCAGAGCTTCAAAATGCAGTCATTCAGGTTCAAGGAGCCCAAAAGGTGCCAGCTAAAAGAGACCCGAGCAAAAACACTCCAAGACATATCATAGTTAGAATGATCGATGCTGCTAATAGAGACACAATACTGCAAGCAGCAAGGCAAAGAAGGAAATCATATACAAAGGAGCACCCCTGAGATTCACAGCAGACCTATCAGAGCAGACCTATCCAAAACAATCCAAGCATGAAGGCAGAGGCGAGATATAGTAAAAAAAACTTACTGAAATGAATGCTTCACCAAGAATACTCTATCCAACTAAACTCTCACTCAAAATAGAAGGAACGGTACACTATTTTCTAGATTAAAAAGCAGCTCAGGAACTTCATAGACTCAAAACCAAACCTAAAACAAGGCCTAAAGGGGCTACTATAAGACAAGACATACCCTACAACAACAACACACCTGCACAGAAAATTGACATAAAACCCCATAACCATACTCTCTCTCAATGTCAACGGTCTAAATTCACCATTTAAGAGACACAGAGTGGCAAAATGGATACAGAGACAGAACTCAACTTTCTGCTGCCTACAAGAAACTCATCTCAACAGTCAGAGCAAACACAGACTCAAAGTCAAAGGATGGAAAAAAATCCTGCAAGCAAACAGCTCCTGCAAAAAAGCTGGGGTGGCCATACTAGTATTCGACAACATTAATTTCACCTTGAAAAAGACTAGAAGGGACAGTGAAGGCTATTTTCTCTTCATCAAGGGATACGTGCAACAGGAAGAAATCACACTCTTAAATGTATACGCACCTAATGAGGGAACAGCTAAATATTTAAAACAACTGCTAACAGATTTTAAGGAGGATATTGCAACAAAATAGTACTTAGAGACTTCAACATTGCCCTATAACCTCTGGACAGATGAACAAGAACAAAACCCAGCTTTGAATGAAGAAATAGAAGAGAGAGGGCTTATAGACCTATACAGGGCTTCACACCCCCAAAAGAAAGAATACGCATTCTTCTCCAGTGCACACGGAACTTTTTCCAAAATAGACCATGTGCTAGGACACAAAACATACCTCAACAGAATCAAGAAGATACAAAATAGTATCAGCCATCTTTTCAGACCATGATGCACTGAGGACAGAAGTGAATCACACACAGACACGAAGAACCAAATCAAACACCTGGAAATTAAACAACTAAATGCTGAACAAAGAGTGGGTCAGAAATGAAGTCAAGGATGAAATCAAAAGATACTTGGAAACAAATGAGAATGAAGACACGAGCTACGAGAACTTATGGGATGCAGCGAAAGCCGTATTAAGGGGAAAATTTATAGCTTGGCAAGCATATCTTAGGTCTGTAGAAATGATGCACATAAACAACTTGACCTCACAGCTCAAGACCTTAGAAAAGGATCAACAGAAAGAGCCAAAATCAGGCAGAAGGAAAGAGATCATAAAACTTAGAGCAGAAATCAATGACATGGAAACCAAAGAAACAATCCAAAAGATCAATGAAACCAAAAGCTGTTTCTTCGAGAAAATTAACAAGATAGATAAACCACTAGCAACACTCACAAAGAAACAAAGAGAGAGAACCCTAATAAACCAAATCAGAAATGAGAAGGGGGATATCACAACAGAAACCAAAGAAATCCAAAAGATCATCAGAGACTATGCTGAAAGTCTGTATGCCACAAAACAAGAGAACCTGGAAGAAATGAATAAATTCCTGGATTCCTATCATCTCCCAAAGCTGAATCAAGAAGATATAGAATATCTGGATAGACCTATTCACATCAAGGAAATTGAAACTGTAATCAAAAGTCTTCCCCAAAACAAAAGCCCACATCCAGATGTATTTACTAGCGAATTTTTCCAAACATTTAAAGAGGGTCTAATGCCAGTTCTTCTCAAGCTTTTCCAGGAAATTGGAAAAAAAAGAAACTCTCCCAAACAGTTTCTATGACACCCATATAATTCTAATACTAAAAGGAAAAAAAGACACCACAAGTAAAAAAAACGACAGGTCGATATCCCTGATGAACACTGATGCGTAGATTCTCAACAAAATACTAGCCAATAGAATTCAACAACTCATCAAAAAATCATACATCTTGATAAAGTGGGATTCATCCCGGGGATGCAAGGATGGTTCAACATTCGAAAATCAATCAACATGATCCATCATATCAACAAAGAAAAGACAAAAATCATATGATCATACCAATAGACGTAAAGAAAGCATTTGACAAGATCCAGCACCCATTCATGATGAAATCCCTTGCCAAAACGGGGATAGAGGGGACTTTCCTCAATATAGTTAAAGCCATATACAACAAGCTTACAGCAAGCATCATCCTCAATGGGGAAAATTTGAGAACCCTCCCTCTAAGATCAGGGACAAGACAAGGATGTCCACTCTCTCCACTGCTGTTAAATATATTACTGGAAGTAATTGCAATAGCGATTAGGCAAGAAAAAGATATTAAGGGCATCCAGGTAGGAAAGGAAGAAATAAAGCTCTCACTATTCGCAGATGATATGATACTATACTTAGCAGACCCCTAAAACCTCTACAAGAAACTCCTAGAAACAATAGTCTTGTAGAGTAAAGTGGCAGGCTATAAAATCAATACTCAAAAATCCAAGGCTTTCCTATACGCAAATGGTGAAAGAGAAGAAAGTGACATGAAGAAAACAATCCCATTCACAATTGTGCCACAGAAAATTAAGTACCTGGGAATTAGTTTAGGTAAGGAAGTGAAGGACCTGTACAAAGAAAACTACAAAACTCTACTTCAGGAAATAAAAGAGTATACGAGGAAATGGAAAAATGTCCTCCCCTGTTCATGGATGGGGAGAATCAACATTGACAAAAATCGCAATACTTCCTAAGCACTGTACAAATTCAATGCGATCCCTATAAGGATACCCATGACATTCTTCAAAGAAATGGAGCAAACACTCCTGAAATTTATATGGAACTATAAGCCCCCACGAATAGCTAAAGCAATTCTTGGGAAAAAGAAAATGGGAGGAATCAACCTCCCTAACTTCAAGCTTTACTACAGAGCAGTAATAATTAAAACAGCATGGTACTGGAACAAAGGCACAGCTGAAGACCATGGAACAGAGTTGAATATACTGACATCTCCTCCCAAGCATATGATCATCTAATCTTTGATAAGGGGGCAAGAAAAGTGAAATGGAGCAGGGAAAGCCTCTTTAATAAATTGACCTGGAAAAACTGGATGGCTACATGCAAAAAAGTGGGCTCAGATCTCTGCCTAACTCCATACACAAAAGTAAGATCGAAATGGATTTATGACCTCAACATCAGACCGAAATCCATAATGTTTATTGAAGACAAAGTTGGCAAAACTCTCCATGATATTGAAGCTAATGGTATCTTCAAAGATGTCACGCCACTGGTCAAGCAAGTGAAAACAGAGATAGACAAATGGGACTATCTTAAACTAAGAAGCTTCTGCACCTCAAAAGAAAACAGTGACCAAAATACAAAGACAGCCTACAGAATGAGAAAGGATATTCACCAAATACACATCTGTCAAGGGGTTGATATCAAGGATATACAAGGTAATGGTTGAACTCCACAAGAAGAAATCACCCAACCCCATCAAAAAATGAGGCGAGGAATTGAACAGAAACTTTCGCAAAGAAGAAATCTGAATGGTTAAAAGCCACATGAGAAAATGCTCTACATCACTAATCATCAGAGAGATGCATATCAAAACAAAAATGAGATATCATTTCTCACCACAGAGACTGGCCCACATCCACAAGAACAAAAGCAACTAGTGCTGGCGTGGATTTGGCGAGAAAGGGACCCTCCTTCACTGCTGGTGGGAATGCCGGCTGGTCCAACCCTTTTGGAAAACAGTATGGACGATTCTAAAAATATTAGAATGTGATCTCCCATTTGAACCAGCAATAGCACTCCTGGGAATACATCCCAGAGAGGCAAAAAAGTATAGTCGAAGTGACGTCTGCAATTGTTCATTGCAGCACTCTTTACAATAGCCAGAATCTGGAAAAAACTGAGTGCCCGAGAACAGGTGACTAGTTAAAGAAAGTTTGGTACATTTACACAATGGAGTACTATGTAGCTGTTAGAAAAGACGAAGTCACAAAATTTACATTCAAGTGGTACTAAATGGAAAGTATCATGCTAAGTGAAATGAGTCAGAAAGAGCAGGATAGACACAGAAATATTGCATTCATCTGGGGAACATAAAGCAACAAAATGGGAGACTAACACCCAGGAATGACTGAGATTAGTACCAGGAATTTTGCTCCATGACTTGGAGGACAGCCACATGTGCTCGGGGAAAAGGAAGCTCAGATAGAGAAGAGAGCACCAAATAAAGGGTGTATTGAGGATCCTCCCAGGGTGGGAGAAGCATGCTGAAAGTAGACTATAGATCAAACATGATTGCCACTCAGTACCTCTCTTGCAAAACACAGTACCCAAAAGAAAAGAGAGAGAACAAGGAGGAATGCCCTGCCACAGAGGCAGGGTGGAATGGGGGAGATGGGGTATGGGAGGGATGCTGGGACCCGTGGTGGTGGAATATGGGAACTGGTGGAGGGATGGGTACTTGATCATTGTATAACTGAAACCCAAGCACAAAAATTTGTAAGTCTATAACTGTACCTCATGGTGTTTCACTAATAAAAAATTTAAAAAAAAACAGTAGAAGCTATAATCTATTATTATTAGTACTTTTTCTCATTCTATTTCTAGAGAGGTGAAGCTGAAAAATAGTAATAACTATGGCAAAGTTATTTTTACTTCAATTTTAGTAATCTGATCAAAGAAACTTAAAATGCTCATATTCTTGTCAGTGGTATTTAAATAAAATGTTCACTGGAATATGTTATTCAGAAAAATATTAAGCATTTAAAATTATCAATGATCTTAAACTGAAGTTTTTATTTCATTATTCATTAATATAAGACTTTATGTTAAGTATTTTCTATGTAACTAATAATTATTTTAATTCTTAACTGTCATAATAAGCTCTATGAAACATCAAATAAAAAGAATGTTTACACACATATATTTTAGTATAAAATGCCAAAATATATATCAAATTATACAAAACACCCACATAATTTTTTTTTAATTTAAAACATTTTCTTCTATCACACTCAAGTGCCTTTAGGTAGAATTTGTAGTTCACTTGGAATTAAAATTCTTTTTATGTTCAAGGTCCTTCTTGTGACAGGAAGGAATTATCCTTAGGTCCCCTGATTCCTACATGCACTGATTATGAATTTGCATTTAATAAGCACAGGTCTGACCTTAGAGTTCACAGAAGTCTCAGATAACAGAATAGCTTGAAACTTGACTTAAATTTCCCATTAGGTCCTAGTGCAAGATATTTAGATCCACCTCCCTTCTAGCAGTGATGCATTCCATCACATTGACAATCTGCATTGATACATGGCTTATATACCACTCTTCAAGACATTCATGAACTTTTTGATGAAGTCCAGAAAACAAATTGGAGCTAAGTTCAAGATCTCTGTCTACCAACCAGTGGTCCTTAATTACTCATCTTCCAGTTCAATGTTGAGGCAGAGGACATTACTGGGATAACTCTGGTGTGGTGTTTGGGGCTTGCTTCCAGTGATGCACAGAGTTAAACTGTGGTGCCAGGGATCAACCTGAAGTTCTCACATGCAAAGCACATGTTCTATACTTTGAATTATTTCCCCAGCCCCCAGGGCACTTAATGAACCACAACTTAAAGTGCTAGGGTATGAAGATAGAGAAGCTTTAAGTCATTTCTGCATTATACAATACAGGTAAGTTGGGATTTCTGCAGAGACTTCCTAAAATTATTTTCTCCTCTCTGATATGTATAGCCTTTTCTTAGCCTTCCCTTATTGGTATGTGTTACTCAGCCTCATTTGTGCTCTTATTGATGGGTCCAAACTAACTTGAACTTATGTGTGATTAAAAGCATTAAAAATTTACTCTCCCAATAACTTTGGAATATTTTAATATTTACATTTCACAAATGATGAAGCTGAAGCACAGAAAATTACATTCACTTGATCAACTCAATGAGGTCACTATGACAGATTCTGATTTCTTACTACTTGAGAGCTGGTTAAAAAAGAAAGTGGAAAACTTGAGACTCAAGCAAGAGACACGAAGTAACAAGGAGCATGAAATAATTTGCTTAGGTCTCTTCTCTTTGGATGTTTAGTAACTCATTGGTGTTTAGTAACTCTGAAATATCACTCTGGCTCAATTTCTGCATTTACCTATTTTCCCATTTTATTCTAGTTATCCCCTTTGCCAATACTCTAATTCAAAAATTATTTGAACAGTGAAAGTTTTCATGAGACATTTTCAATACAAAATTATTTACTTAACTGGAAAATGAAAAAAAAAGCACCAGTGTTTTTATTGCTTACAAGAGAGAAGTCAGACAGCAGTTTGATAGATCTTGGTGTTCACATAATTAACATAGTACTTGGAGGTTCATAAAAAATAACAACACTCAACAGACCTCTATGACACCACATAATAGATTGATTTTTAATGTGGTATGGTGATTAGTCGTGGTGAGCAGAGATCACCAACTGTAATTAGTTTTGGTGACTTAGAAAAAGTATTATCTATGGTGATTGATGGTACTCCTGCTACGTATGTGAAAGTCAATAATGAAATTAAATTACATTCAAAACTTAGAGGGATTTTATGCCACTATCTCTGTGCATCACATATTTATTATCCTTATCTGAGAATTCTGCAGTCATGTGTTAGCCACTTTAATTTTATTTCAATGCTTTTATTTATATAAGTATTTTACTAGTTATCAATTAGAAAGTCTCAAGTTTGACATGTAGTGCTGCTTTACGTATAATTTTTTATAGAATCTCCAAACAATTGTTCTGATTCAAGGACATTTACTAACATATTTTCTTTTAGAAATAATTATATTTTCCCTCTCAGATTACAATTATTTCAGAGCTAATTACAATTATTTCAGATTACAATTATTTCAGAACTAATTACAATTATTTCAGAGCTAATATGTAAACAATTTACCTAATCTCTAAAAAACTGATCATATTAGAATGACTTGGAAACAATACTCCAAATTTAGGTATTATCCTATCTTCTTTTTCCAAGATTTCTTTCCTTAATTATATTTCCCTTCCAACCCCCTCAAAAAATGTATTACATAAATTCTGGATGAAACACATAGTCTTTAACTTAACACACAGAATTTTCCAACCAACCTAGAATAATATGCTACGAACCTCACAGAAGACCAGAAATCTATAATAGTCTGTGCACATGCATGTTTTAATGCTTTTATACATGATAATTTTGGTCCTAGCATACTAGTTTATTTATTCAATTATTGAAATCTCTCTCCTATTACATTCTAACCTTCATTAGATGTAATCATTAATTTACACACACATTTTGTGAGGCTCTATAGTGATGTATACTTTTGTGTTGCTTCTTTATACCTATGGAATACTAAGACCCTGGAAAAAGGAGGTATTTCATCCTAACTATCCTGGCTGATGATACAAAACAAATACTAGCGGGAATGGGATGTTTCTATAGAAAAAACCTAAATGGTATGACAATTGTTTAGCAAATGTTTAGACTTAAGTGAGGAAACAGCAGAGAATAGAGAGATGGCTTCTACATGATATGCTGGTGAAATATGAGATAATATTACACTGAAATGTTTAGAACTGAGTCGTGAACTTCACAATATTCACAGAACAAACAATTTAAAAGATCAATATCCATGTTTTATGTCTTTTGATATTAGTCATTGAGTGTATTTGACAGGTAACATGAAAAGAGGTGAGTTTAGAAATAACTGAATATATAAACATGAACAAAATAAGAAGAGAGAGTTTGTAAATTCAGCGACTTGTAGGGTTCAAAGAAGTAACTATTTCTCAATCTCAATCTCAGCCTTGCATCAAATAATAAATCAGGGCTATCACCAACACAACCATTGTTAATATCTCCGAATGGAATGTAATAATAGAAATCTATATAAAATGGGTGCCTAGTAAATCTTCATTTTGAAAAAATAACTCAGTGAGAAAGCTCTTGCTCTCTGGACTGAACTGTAGATTATTATCAAAGCCCTGGTAAATACACCTGGAATGTTAGCTTGAGTATAATTTTCAGCTTAGGAGTCTTAGGAGTCTCTTAGGCATAAAGGTGGTGGAGTGTCATTCAACATTTGCTCTAACATTTGAATGTACATTTCCGTATTCTAGAGACTAGTACAATAGTTTTAATTCATTTTCCAAATTTCTTTCATCCAGAATGTGAAATAGATTTAAGACTTACCAATCAGATATATCCCTGCGAGACACAGCTTTATAAAGGAGATAAAACAGAGGTGAAGGAAATGGCACAAAAGGCATCACTTTTCTGAGATAGTTCTCTTATGTAAAAATGCATCCAGTGAGTCTTTTGGGCATTTTTATATTTATCATCATTTGGAAACAATCAAAATTCAGGATCACTGTTTTCCTCAAGTGATGAACTTCCTTATTTTCTATTATCCAAAAGTGAGATAGATGAAGGAAAGGAAATTAGAGTTAACGGTATTCAATTTTATTGTCTCTACTGGTTTCCTCTGGTTTCAATGTCTCCACTGGTTTTTGACGTTGCTTTATGCCTTGTTTGCCTGACTTATTTTGGCACTCCATCCTTTGATTAATAGAATACAGCATCCTCTGTTCTGTTTGGTCAGTTTATCTCCATTACATACCTTCCATCAGTTTATCTCCATCATATACCTTCCATATTCTGGAAATGTATGGGAGCTATTATCTACTATTGCAATTTTTTCTTACTGTTTTCTTGCCTTGTTTGTATGACTATATTTATTTACTAACATATCAATGGGATATGATGGGTTGAAGTACAAATATATAAAGTGTAAAATCATCTAAATTTAATTTTAATCCTTCCCCGGATTATTCGTCTGTTTGTAAATATACAACTGGACATAAACTAAATATATCATATTACATTAAAAGTATGTTTACATATTAAAAAGCAATAAACACTGACGATAATAGCTATAGACACTAAATGATAAGTATTATTGGCCCAAGCCCTAATTTTCTTTGAATATCAACTTATATACTAACAATTAATTTCTCATAATTGGTTCTAATGTAATTTCTCACACCAAGAACCCTTAGTTCTTTTTCCAAACCATTTGGTAGCTTAGCGACTTTTTGTTGAAACTCTTGCTGTTTTCATTGGCAATCAAGTGTTCTAATTTCCATTTTAGGTATCAGATTATCTTTGTTTTTTATTCATCTTTGTATACTTAGTGCTTTTTCTCAAATTCTTTTTTAAGAATTCTGCTCTTTCGGGTGTGGGGAGAGTGGAGGGAGGTACATCAAATTGTGCTCAGGGCTTACTTCTGGCACCATATGCAGTTCTGGGGAATGAAACTAACAGGCTGCATTAAAAGCAGAATTTTTTTCTGTGACACCTTCTCTCCCTTCTCCCCCATTGCATGATCTTAATATCTACTTATTTTCACTCAACACCCAATCCAAGTCTGTTTTTTTTTTTAATGGAATCTTCAGAAATCATCAAGGCTAGATTTGGCTACAAACTGACTAGTCATTATTCATATATGAGTACATTAAAGTTAACCCACAGTAACTAAACTTCTTATCCATGTTTTCCTATGTTTCCAATTCAGCATTTTTCAAATTCTTACTGTGTGGGACACACCCAACAGTGCTTGTCCTAGTAACACCGAGGATCACTAGACTCACGGTTGTCAAGACTCCACATGCCACCTGCAGTGCTTGTAATTGAGTCTATAACCTAACATATGCAACGCATGTGCTATAGTGCTTGAATAATACCCTAATTCCCCACTATTCACACTTTATTATATGAGCCTGTAGAGAGTTCAACTGTATACTACAGTTCAAGGAATTGTACCTGATGCTTCTGTTCTTTCCTTCCCAAGTATAATTCACTATTGACATTTTTTCATACTCACTTCCTATACATCTCCTAAAGATATTAGTAATCATATTTTTACATTATACTTTACATCATATTTTTGCATCTTTTTATTTATATCAATGTCATGTGCTCAAATCAGATAACATAATCTTACCTGGAATTATAAAAAAAAATTTTCTAGTCTAACCAATATGTCCTTTCTGTTATCCATTCAGTTCCCATACTTGAAAAGAAATAGACATTTTACAAATCACATCTGCTCATGTTGCCCTTTAAAACCTGCCAGTGCATTTCTCTTTCTCTTAGAAGAAAGTAAAAGCATTTTTCAATTAGCATGCAAGTCCTGTGTGACCCTTCTCCAGCTGTCTGAAAACATTTAGTGAGTCATTATAAATAAGAGTTGTGGTGCCACACTGTCTGTGTTCAAATAAAAACTCTCTCACTCTCTAATTGTATGACCCGGTCATGGTCACGGTCACAGTCCTCCCGTTATTCATTGATTTGCTCGAGCGGGCCCAAAAACATCTCCATCATGAGACTTGTTGTTATTGTGTTTGGCATATTGAATACTTCACAGATAGTTTGCCTGGCTTTGCCGTGAGGGCGAGATACTCTCGGTAGCTTGCCGTGCTTTCCAAGAGGGGCGAAGTAATCGAACTCGGGTTAAGCATAATGGCCGCTTGCAAGGCGTTTGCTGTGCTATCGCTCCAGCCCATTGTATGACCCATACGAGATATTTTTTTCTTTGAGTCCCAACTCCCATTGAGTTATTGGTAGTACCTATTTCATGTATCTCTATCAAAAATTGAGTTAAAATGCACACAATGTGCTTTGAATAGGCTCTTTTTTATACTAGAAATCCATTTAGCATAGTACTTTTTTCATTTTCCATTATTACTCCCTGTCAAGCTCCATAGTTTTACCATAATTTGCTTGATCTAATTAATGAATATCTCATGCTGAGTCTTACATCAGTGTTTGTTCCAGTTCTCTCCTTTGCCTGGAAGTCTGCCCCAATTTTTCTCCTGCTACAACTGCTTACATTCTATCTTTAGGTCTTGTAAATAGTTTTCCTTACCATAAAATCTATTTCCCCATGATCACAATCACCATCATCCTGTTGTTCGTTAATTGCCTCCAACAGGCACCAGTAATGTCTCCTTCCTAGCACTGAGATTTTCAAAGAGCCATATTCAATGCTCTTTCAGAGCTAGGAGAACAAGACCTATCATTATTACTGGTATTTGGAATATTGAGTATGAAACAATGATTGTCTGTATTTTCAATGCAAGTATGCTGGCATCTGATGCATCCATCGTGGACCTAATAGTACAAATGCAAAAGATCAAGTACGACATCGTTGTTCTTACCAAAATGAGAAGACATCAATCACATCACGGTGTTTTCGACACTAAAGAACTGTTCCTTGGAACATGTGAAAAAAGAGGCATAGGTGGTGTCGGTATCCTTGTCAACACGAACTTAGCCATGATCATTGATTCATTCGAATGCTTAACAACCCGAATCGGAAGAGTACACTTGAACAGATGTGGCTCACTGCAGGCAGTTTCTATCTTTGTTCTTTATGCACCAACGTCCAATTATGGTGAAAGAGAAATTGAGAAGTTGTACATGGAGCTGGAGAAGTTCTATAAAGAAGACCACATCTTCTACAAGATCATTGTGGGTGATTTTAATGCCAAGATAGGACCAAGAAGATAGAGCCGATGAACTCGACATTGGGACCCATGGCATAGAATGGAACAAACAGGGTGACAGACTGTCTGAATTCATCATGTCAACCAAGACCATCCATGGTAACTCACAGTTCCAAAAGGCTGAATCTAAACGTTGGACATGGGAGTCTCCCAGGGGACGGTTCCACAATGAAATAGACCACATAATATTCAATCAGAGGTTTTGCCTAACCGATGTTGCTGTTGTCCCAAAATTCCAAATGGGATCGGACCACCGTCCCCTTCGTGCAAAATTCTACCTCACAGAAAGTGGAGAAAAGAATGCAAAGTTTAAGAAGAGAACTCCCAGAACGACCACCAACTGGGAGCTCTTTGGCTCTGTTGTGGCAACATGGGAAGATGCCGTCATTGACAACATTGATGAGGAATACGATCGGATGATTCAGCACCTCCATGATTGTGCAAGGAATGCGAAGAGAGAGATAAGCACAAAAAAAGTCTTTCTTTGAACACTCTTGAACTTATTTGCCAACGTGGCTTGGCACATACATCAGGCAACCAACTGCAAGCAAACATCCAAACTGGCAAAAATGTGGGCTCAGATCTCTGCCTAACTCCATGTACAAAAGTAAGATCAAAGTTGATTAAAGACCTCAACATCAGATTGGAATCCATAAGGTACAGTGAAGACAAGGTTGGCAAAACCCTCCATGACATAGAAGTTAATGGTATCTTCAAAGATGTCACACCGCTGGCCAAGCAAGTGAAAACAGAGATAGACAAACAGGACTATCTTCAACTAAGAAGCTTCTGCACCTCAAACGAAACAGTGACCAAAATACAAAGACAGTCTACAGAATGGGAAAGTATATTTGCCAAGTACACATGCAATAAGGTGTTGATATCAAGGATATACAAAGTACTGGTTGAACTCCACAAAAAGGAAACATCCAACCCCATCAAAAAATGGGGAGATGAAATGAATAGAACTTTCACAAAAAAGAAATCCGAATGGCTAAAAGGCACATGAGAAAATGCTCCACATCATTAATCATCAGGGAGATGCAGATCAAAACAACAATGAGATATTTCACACCACAGAGACTGGCCCATATCCACAAGAACAAAAGCAACTGGTGCCAGCGCGGATGTGGTGAGAAAGGGACCCTCCTTCACTGTTGGTGGGAATGCCGACTGGTTCAGCCCTTTTGGAAAACAATATGGACGATTCTCAAAAAACTAGAAATTGAGCTCACTTTTGACCCAGCAATACCACTCCTGGGAATATAATATATCCTAGAGAGGCAAAAAAAGTATAGTCGAAGTGACATCTGCAATTGTTTGTTCATTGTAGCACTCTTTACAATAGCCAGAATCTGGAAAAATCCTGAGCGACCCAGAACAGATGACTGACTGGTTAAAGAAATTTTGGTACATTTATACAATGTAGTACTATGTAGCTGTTAGAAAAGACGAAGTCATGAAATTTACATACAAGTGGTACTGCATGGAAAGTATCATGTATCTTTCTCTGGGAGGAAGGTAAGAAAATTTTTAAAATTCATAAGAAAAGCCATTTTATTCAGGTCATTTTGAGTTGGCTTTCTTTAAAATCATATTTCATTAAATAATATCTTTAAATCAATATTCCATTTCACTCCTCAGGCTTTCAAAAATAACTTTAATGGGCTAATAATAAGCTTAGAGGAATTTTTTCCAGTATAGTGAAGAAAGCAAGAAAGTGAATTATATGAGGAAAACTGAAGACAGCATTCTGATTCATATATCCAGGACACTTTATCTGAAGTTTTTTGACATTTTTTATTTTAAATGATGTGTCAGGTGATTGCATACATATTATACATATTGTCTTTTAATATATTTTAATATATTTTCCTCTTACAGGTTTTCACTGACTTATAGCTAATTGTTATAGCTAACAATTTCTCAGATGACAATTTTGTGAACTGTTTGCTTAAAAGGAGGAAGGAAACCTGAATAGTGCTCCGGTTCCTATACATTGATTCATTGCTATCTCTGTTCAAACATGCTCCAAATTGCCATTTACCATCCTGTTCCCTTATGTGTATTTCTCCAGAAAATGATCAAATGTGCCAAGAAATATGTGGAAAATACCGACTACTTTTAGAGTGAAAAAATGAATTATTTCTAAAGTATTTTACCTACAGTAAAGCTGTTGATAAATTAAATATGTCTTTTCTTTGTCCCCAGTGATACTTTCTTTACTGGTATTGGCCCATCTAGTAGGGTTTTATTGAGGTTCTATTTTGGAATGAAGAGTCACCACTAGAATTTAGAAGACAGTGCTCAGTTGTGAGCAGGGGCAATGTCAGTTGTGCTGTTCTGGTGTTCACACACTTTCCCAACAGAGTTGGGTACCAGAAGTGTCATGCCAGAAAGTTTTAATTCCAACTTAGCATTGTCAACAAACAGTCAACAAACATTGGTAAAGTTTCTCTCCTTGAAATATAAAATGATTTTCTCACAGTTAATTGAGTTTCACCACACACTCTCATTTGATATTTGTTATTTATCTGCAATGAATCCAAAACCCTATAATCAGTGAGAACAGGGTGCTTTTGTTTAGGTGAAACAAGTTATAATTAGAGCTAAATGGATTGCATGCTGTTATACTCCTGATAACTATCAGTAACAAATGAACCATAAACGCATACACATTTCCTTTGAGATCAATTCAAGAAGAATTGAAAAACTGTAAATAATTAGACAAAATTCAATATAGTGTCCAAACAGTACACCCCCAATTAAAATTAAGGCAGTGCATCATTTCCCTTCAGGATAAAAGGTTAATCAAGGTCCCTTAAAGGAGAGTGTGTGTCAACAAAACCAAATATAAGTTAAATTTGAAATATACATATGAACATCTGTGTGGTTACAAATAAATGAAGAGAAAGGTTCTGTAACCATCCTGCTTTCCTTTCTATAAACAATATGTTCAGGAAGCTTTGAAGGTTCTGCTCTTAAGAAACACATCAATGGAATGAATTAATAAATTATCCCATGAGAGAAAAAATAATTTAAAGGATTTGCTCAACAGGAGAATAATGACTAGGCAAACACTGGCAAAAATTACATAGAGTCTTTGTTGAGGATTTGGACTAGAGTGTTTTTCAAGAAGGTTATGAAATGCTGCTATGAGAATTGCAATTACTAAAGAAACATCATGCTAAGGTAATTATGTGTTGTTCTCAATTTTGAAAAGTAATATTATCAAACTGCATAAATATATACATATATATGTATATATACCCTGCACTAGTAAGAGAAATGCTTTGTGCTTCACAATTTTACATGAAAGCTATATAGCATTAAGACCTAATGGCTAGTGAAAATAAGTTACATGCATGTATTGGTCTGACTTTCATTATTTTTGCAATATGTCTGTGAAAGGCTGGAGCAATAGCACAGCAGGTAGGGCTTTTGCCTTGCACGTGTCAGAGTCTGATTCCTCCGTCCCTCTTGGAGAGCCCAGCAAGCTACCAAGAGTATCCTGCCCACACTGCAGATCCTGGCAAGCTCCCCGTGGTGCATTCGATATACCAAAAACAGTAACAAGAAGTTTCACAATGGAGATGTTACTGGTGCCTGTGTGAGCAAATCTGTGAACAATGGGAGGACAGTGCTACAGTGCTACAGTGCTACAGTGCATGTATTTGTTCGACTTTCATTATTTTTGCATTATGTCTGTGAAAATGCTATATCTAAAATGTTATTTTCTTAAAAGGTAAAGGTAAAGGTAAAGGCCCTCCCGTTGATCGTCGATTTGCTCGAGCGGGCCCAGTAACGTCTCCATTGGAGACTTTGTTGTTACTGTGTCTGGCATATCGAGTTCAATTCCTCCGCCCCTCTCAGAGAGCCCGGCAAGCTACTGAGAGTATTCGATATGCCAGACACAGTTATTTTCTTAATTAAGATATTTATTTTTTATGAGTTGTAATTTTTCCCTTAGCTTACTGTTTTCATAATTTATTAACAAACACAGAAGATTGTATCACAGTGGCCAATGGCTATTGAGTACTTACTATACGCTAGGAACTTTTTGAAGGATTTGATATAATTTGCTGACCTTATCTATACAACACGTCTTTAAGACCAGTATTCTATTCTTATCTCAGGTTAAAAATGAGAAGAAATACAGAAGGAACATTTGTTAAATAGCTGGCAGCAGAACAAGTGATAAGCAATAGGAGACACTAACATAGGAAGTCCTTGTATCCTTGTATCCCTAAGTACAATGACATATTCCCTCTGCTTCAAAAAGGGTCAAAATATAAATTTTTATTTTTCCGCCACATGTGATGGTACTCAGGTCTTATACCTACTTCTGCACTCTGCCTGACTATGCTGGAACCATATGGATTACTGAGGATGAATCCCAGGGAGGCTGCATGTAAGGCATACAACCTGCCTATTCTATTTTCTCTGGCCCAAAGAAGAATATATTTAGTATATAATTTGTCAGAAAAACATCACCAGAAATTCACAAATATGACATTGTTTTAGCAGAAATAAGTAAAATATATATATTAAAAATTGTATGTGTCAGAAGGAAAATAATAGAGGGTACAAACAATTAGTTTCAGTACTTGTACAATAACCTAATTTGATCACAAATTGAACAGAGTATACATAGAAGTATTGTTTTGAAATAACATCAAGAACTTAGTATACTGGTAGTGATTATTTCTTTGATACAATGTCAAAAGGAAGGAGAAATATGAGTTTATCTAGGCCAGACTATATTTTTAATACAGAATGATTTGTTTTTGTGTATGTATTGTAATAATTTCAAACGAAAATTCCATATTTTGATTACTATGTTTTTAGACAACCATTTAGAACTATATTGTTTTGAAAATATTGTAGAACCAAGTGTAAGAGCACCTCTCTGTGGCTGGAAGCTAATATTATTTTTAAAAGAGAAAAACATATTTGTTCTAGTCATCTTTGCAGGCAGTAAGAATGACTTCTGTGAATTTTTGGAGTTTTTTTTCTCCTATGCCCCAAGTTTTCTCTATTTAAAATAAAAATATTTTAAGTTGAGAAGAGCAAAATTCATAGTAACATGCTACTCCTGACTTTAGAAGAAAAGAATGGTGTGTCTTTGAAATTTGAAGAAAATTAAAGATAAATACACTTTATTTGTTGAATTTTATGTTTAAAAATATTACTATTCCTTTTTAGAAAACACAAAAAATGTTTCAGTATAGAAAAACAAAAGCGACAGAACCACTGGGAAATTATAACTGAATACTGTGGGTTTGAACTGTGGTAATTCACTTATTTGCAAACTTTCTTGTCCATAGGTCATGTAAACGTAACAGTATAGATAAATGTGATAGAGTACTGTAACTGTATTTTCTCTTCTTTATCATTTGCTTAATAAAATTTCATTTTCCCTAACTTATTTTAAGAATATAGTAAAAATTGCATAAAACATAGAAAAGATGGGTTAACCAGTTACTGTTTTACTAAGCCTCCTGGTCAACTGATTACCAGTAGATAAGTCTGAAAAGAGTCCTAAATTATACATGGATTTGTAACTATTTGGAACTCAGCTTCCAACCCTCAATGTTGTTCAGAAGTCAACTATAGAGTTTAAAATGTACGTCAGTGGTAGGATGCTTGCCTTGCAAGCAGCCAACCAAGACTCAATCCCTGACATTTCTTCTTCCAAATATAACCAGGAGTGATTCCTGAGTACTAAAGAAGTACTAAGCTCCGAGTACAGCCATACAAGCTGAAGAATGACATCAAAGAAAAGGTTACAATTAAAAAGCTGACAGCCTTATCAATGAAAAGAGCCCAAAGGGGAAAAAATAAATGAAACTATGTAAGAACTATGAAATAGCTAGTGCCTTCATGACCTGTCAAGGTTCATCTCATATTTGTAACTAAAATTTGGCATGCTCATGTCCATGGCCGATTTTATGGTTTATTGGATCGGCCAATATTCCATTCCAGTTGCATGGTGACTTGGTGGTTACATAATCAAGTTTCAATCTGTACATAGAGCCCCATAAGAGAATACACTGTCCTCCCGTTGTTCATCGATTTGCTCAAGCAGGCACCAGTAACATCTCCATTGTGAGACTTCTTGTTACTGTTTTTAGCATATCAAATACACCATGGGGAGCTGTGCAGGCAGGGTACTCTCGGTAACTTGCTGGGCTCTCCGAGAGGGACAGAGGAATTGAACCCAGGTGGGCCAGTGCAAGGCAAACACCCTACCTGCTATGCTATTGCTCCAGCCCAGAAGAATACACTATATTTGGAAATGTTTAGAATGTTTAGACTCTAAAAATGCTTAGAATGTTTAGAAAACATTCTAAAAAGAGAAGACTTTTAATATCTGTTTTTATAACTTTATAACTGTTTTTATAACAACTTATAATATCTGTTTTTCACTTTAAAGATTTTATTTTTCCTAAATTGTATTGGACTGAGTCACAATTTATAATTATCTCTTGAAATCTCCTATCAACTACGCTATTTCCCATCGACCCTTCAAACACATTCATATATACTGCTATGTTATACTGTTATACTGTCAACTGGACCTAATACAGATCCTTTTCTTAGAGACCCACTCAAAGCTGCCATTTTCATAGTGAACTTGGCAAATGAGTTTGGGTGATATACCAAAATTAGAAACTCCACTAAATTCATATTGTTTTGAGAGTAACTCAAGTTATTGCTTGTAGTCATCTTAATTTTATCATCTATAAATATACTTATTTCTAATATATAAATAAAAATTCAAATATTATTTGAGATTTGTATAATGACATAATCAGGAAATTTTAAAATATTTGTTTTTCACTTTAAAGATTTTATTTTTCCTAATCAAAAAGTAGATGTATTTCAAGAAATGCTTCATTAGTAGTCCATATGGTAAGTTTACCTGATTTCTGGTTATGTGAGAAAATCTTTGCTGAAATTTCCAAAAAAGTAATAAACATAATAAATGTATTGTTCAGTAAATTCATAGTTTATGCTGATTTCTTTATTTAATAAAGTAATAGAACACAAAATCTGTTAAGTGAGAACACAGAAAATTTATTATTTTTTGATAAATACAGATGTTGGGGGTATTTTAAAAGTTTAGTGATGGTGGGCTGGAGCAATAGCACAGCAGGTAGTGCCTTTGCCTGGCACACGGCAGTCTAGATTTGATTCCCAGCATCCCATAAGGTCCTGTGAGCACCACCAGAGATAATTCCTTAGTGCAGAGCCAGGAGTAACCCCTGTGCATCACCAGGTATGACCCAAACAGCAAATAAATAAATAAATTAAATAAAAGTATACTGATAATTTTTCCCCATTAAAATATCTTAAAGCAACTGTCTTTGAAAACATTGAAAAATTATACAGTGAATTTGAAAGAAAGAAATTAAATGGAAAAAAAGATGAGGAAGAGGATAAAGTATATATTATCAGCACTGATAGGGTAGTGCATAGAACACAAAATAACGGAAGAAAATTTTCTAATCAATGCTTATAATGAAGAAATCACAAATATTTACATTCTTCACTAATGTTTAATAATAATATTTAACAAGTGTGCTTTTATAGTAAACAAGAAAGTTTAAGGAAAAGTTATTCTTTTCTCTATATTGTTTGCCTACATCTGCTTCCAACTTGAAAGGTTCTTTTACAACTGATAAGCATCTCCTCCTTTATTTCAAGCACCAATTCTGACACTGCCTGCTGTGACTTTTACAGTAGTTTATTTGAAGCCTGTACAAGGTTTAGTCCTTCAGGAAACCCTGTTTTGGTGATCCCCGTGAGTGAGCAGGGCTACTTGTAAGACGACAAATGATTAACTGCATGTTCTCCTGCTGCTCTCAGCAGCAAGCTCAGTAACTGGTTGAAGCAGATGTTGCTCCTTTAGATCTTTAAGAACTATAATTGGGTGGGAAACTAGCATATTTCACTAAACTCAATTTACTATTTGCATTCATTTTCTAGAAAATGCAAAATCCAAATAAATATAGTGTTTTTAATGACACAGGGTATGTGTGTGGCCCAGTGTCAATTAATTATACAGAAGAATGGCTGATACTGATAAAAGCAATCAATATTCAGAGAAATCTATCTTAATTTATGCCTAACTCACTTCGTATCAAGTGTCTGAATATATTCTACAGTTTTTGAGGTCAAGTAACATCAAGCTACTGTTATATATCTGTTTCCTAGTCTGAAATATTAAACTCCAATCAACACTTAAATAAATAAATATTAAAATGTTTTATGGTAAATTAATTTGCTAATTACATTTAAATGTAAATTAATATTACATACTGGAGAGTAATTAAAAATCTAGTAATATATTTACATGATTATTTGTCTGCTTGGGAGCCCCTACTCTGAAAAACAAACAAGCAAAAACCCTGTGTCTATCCTATTTCATTCATCTTCGAACAAAAACATCCTCTGCTATCATTAATATGAGAGACAATCTGGTGGTTCAAGTAAAGATTCGTTACATGTGTTATGTGCTATATTACATTCTACATGTTATACATTATAGACACATATCCTATGCAAGTTGTGCGTTATGTTGCATGTGTTTTGGATCTGGTAAGAATCTTTTGAATCTTTCACTCATTCAGTAAGAAAGGTTACTTTCTTTGTGATATCTGCCATGTATTGTTGAAGCAAATTAAGTCAGTGACTTCCTAGATATATAATTATGACTTTACACAGATTAGTTTTAGTGTAGACTATACCAGATTTTTTTTGCAGAATATATTGAAACAAAGCATATATTTTAATACATTAAGTAATTTATCAGGTAAATATATTAAGACAGTTTTTATATTGAAATATCTATTAAATATTAGCTCAAAATCCTCTTCAAAATTATGGCTTTACAGAATTTATTGACATGTTCTAAAACTAAATTTTTATACAACTTTCCACTTTATATAAAAATAGTTGACGTATGATTAATGACTTTTTATTACAGGTCTTGGGTAAACTGAGCTGGTAATGAGGGCCCAAGGTGCTGGTGCTAAATGACTCTTTGCTGCCAGAGGTCATTTAAAACACCCTGGTAGTACTTGCAGTGCTGGGGGTGCCCCCCGAGACTGCACCCAACTACGGTACCAGGTATTACCAAGGGTCCGTCATAAGCAAAGCATGCACCCTAACCCCAGGACAGTTTCTGTGGCCCCCAAATATAATCTGTAATTTGAGAATTTCACATTATATTTCAACTAAGACAACAACTCCATGCAAAAACATCTATCTGTATAAATAAAAATTGCATAAAACTACAAGTCTGTGCCTAATTTGAAGTGGCAAAGGCTAACAGATTAATTTGAGTATCACATTGCCTTAGTCCTGGTTCTTTATTTTATTATATCCAAACCCTGAGTATTTTTCAGCTGCACGGTATAGAAGTTAATACTTGTTTAATATATATAGATAGAAAACACATTGCAACGTAAACCTACAAAAATAAAAATAGAACTACAAATTAAACTAATATTTGATATTGCTTATTAGTTGTGCTTCATTTATTTTATTATATTTTTAAAAGTTTTATTTTGTCCACTGTGATTCACAATACTGTTAATGATTGGGTTTCACTTTTATTAGTTTCGACCCAAAATTAAGTTTAACATAAAATGAAGTTGAGTTTTATAAGGACTTCAAAAAAATGACATTTTGAAAAAGATATTTTACCAATGATTTCAAATGGACGAGATTATCTTGTACTTGTTATCTAATTTTTTTCTAAACAATTCTTCAAAGTAAGTGTAAAAGACAGAGATTGTTTCTGAAAATAATAAAAGAGGATTCTATATAATACCTTTGAAAAGAAGACACACATCAAAGATTTTTAAAGCATAAAAAATTAGCATTCAAATACTGCATTAAATTCACAGAGAATTTTCACTGAATGAATAAACATATGGAACATGTCACCTAAGAGACCAATTAAAAATAGGATAAATCAAAAGAACTGTCATCTGTAGCGGAACACTAGGATACAGAATAAATAAGACCAGAAAACATTAAGGACATTTTTCTTACTGACTTTTTTTTAACTGTAGGTTTGATGACATGGTTCCAATATTGTTAACGCTTGTGATTTACATGAACTGTTTCTGCACCTTCACCACCATCAAAGAGCCCAAGACCCCTCCAGACATGGTCTTGTGTCCTTTCTAATTCCCCCATCTCCCCAATGCTTGGTAATCTCAATCTACAATAAAAGTCAAGGGATTGTCATCACTTGATAATATCTATTTCTTTTTGTGTTTCTCTACATTATTGACAAAATTTAGCCTTTATTTTGGTAATCCAGAATATCCAAATGATGTTCCCTGCTGGTGTCAATTCTTAACAGCAATTTCACCTTTGCATATACTGTTTCTCAGCTGTGACCAAGGCCTGCACATTTGTTGATCAGATCCCAGTAACATAGTGTAGTTTAGACCCAGTGGTGCTGGGGGAATCCCAACAATGCTCTGGAACTACCAGCCAAATAGGCAGCAGTGTTCAGGAAAACCAGGAGAGGCTAGGGATCAAACTTGGGGCCTCATGAAAGGTATGTACACCAACCTTTTGAGAGAGCTCCCAAGTTCCAGTTTAAATGTACATTTTAAATATTTAAATTTAAAGTCAAATTTAAATACGTAATTGCCATTTTATACTAACATTTTCCTTATCAGAATTGTATTCAAAATAGTCACTTTTGGAGCAGGAGTGATAGCACAGCGGGTAGGGCGTTTGCCTTGCACGTGGCAAACCCGGGTTCAATTTCCAGCATCCCATATGGTCCCCTGAGCACCGCCAGGAGTAATTCCTGAGTGCAGAGCCAGGAGTAACCCCTGAGCATTGCCGGGTGTAACTCAAAAAGCAAAATAAATAAAATAGTCAGTTTAACTTTAGTTTCTCATTATTTTCATGATTATTTTTATATAATTACCTAACTTTCTGAATTTTCTTAGAGTAAAATGAAGGTTTATATAATAATTTCCAGTATTATTATCGTACAACAACCTACAATCAATTCTACATATTGAGATAATAATTGGTACATGGTAGATACACACAAATTCTTTTACTTTTCAAATGCCTTTGCTATTTCTCTGAATATTATTTAAATACCACATCAGAGCCTGGCAAGCTACCTTTGAAATGCCAAAAACAGTAATAATAACGGGTCTCATTCCCCTGGCCCAGAAAGAGCCTCCAATACAGCAGCGTAGGGAAAGACGAGTAAGGAGAGAATGCTAAAATCTCGGTGATACAGTGATACAGTGACAGTGATTATTTAAATACATGAAATCCTATAGTTTGGGTACAGGCATTATGAGAGGCTAGAAAATATATATTCTGCCTCTGTGATACAGGTTCTGAAACCCTAAGTTTTCTGGGTGACATGAGCATCATCTGTTCTAACGAAGTGACTCTGAGTGGATTCCTAGCTAGGACAGGTTTCCAATGAAAGAAACCAACGAAACACTATTGGAGGCTGTTATTTCAAAATCCCAAATCTAATTTTTCTAAGGGAGAATGTTTAAAATGAAGTTAATTACCAAATTAAGTTAATATCTTATTAAGGAGATTTAATCTCCACAAAATTTCTCTAAGAATGTAGCTTGGTAATATTTTAGTTAGATGAACACATGAACTTAATTGGAGGGAAAAGCACCCCAAATCTGGGGTCAGAGCTATTGCCTTAGTCTTTTCCAAATCTCACTCTATTGCTCTGTTTTCTCTTGAATATCCATTTGGATTAGCAGAACACTAGATGAAGGACAACCATGTGAACAAGCTGGATTCCGAAAAGGATTCAGTACCATTGACCATATCCACACAATAACCAAGCTCATTGAGGTATCTCGGGAGTTCAAGATGCCGCTCCGTCTAACGTTCATTGATTTAAAGAAGGCCTTTGATTCTATTGAGACTGAAGCGGTCATGGAAGCCCTAGCCAATCAGGGCGTACAAACTCAATACATCAGGATCCTTCGTGAGCTCTATTGCGGATTCACTACCAAGATCTCACCATTCTACAAAGAAGTAATCATCCATATCAAGAGAGGGGTTCGGCAGGGTGATACCATTTCACCAAAACTCTTCAGTGCCACCCTCGAGAACATCATGCGATGACTGGAATGGGAAAACATGGGAGTGAAGATAGATGGTCGGCAACTACACCACCTCCGCTTTGCTGATGACATCGTTCTAATAACACCAAACATCAACCAAGCGGCACAAATGCTGAACGACTTTGACCGTGAATGTGGAAAGGTCGGACTACAGCTGAATCTTACGAAGACAATGTTTATGAGAAACAGCCTTGTTCTTGAAGCTCCATTCACTCTCAACGGAACCACCATCTCCGAATGCAACAGTTATATATACCTAGGTCGAGAAATCAACATGATGAATGACCTGGCACCTGAGTTGCGCAGGAGGAAGAGAGCGGCTTGGAATGCCTTCAAGAGCATTGAAGAAATAACTAAAAGGACAAAGAAACTCCAGCTACGAGCACATCTCTTTGATTCCACTATTCTTCCTGCATTAACATATGCCTCAGAGACCTGGACCCTACGAAAACAGGATGAGAACACTATTCGGGTCTCTCAAAGAGGAATCGAAAGAACTATGCTTGGAATATCACGATTCACTCAAATGAGAGATAGAATCCGGAGTTCTGATCTTCGTCAACGCTCAAGAATCAGGGACGCTGTCTCATTTGCCAAGACATCAAAAATCAGATGGGCTGGACACGTAATGAGGTTTACAGACAACCGCTGGACTAGAGCCATTACTGATTGGATTCCACGAGACATCAAAAGATCACGTGGACGCCCACCTATAAGATGGTCAGACTTCTTCGTCAAGACCCTAAATGATCGGTTTGAGGCTCTACATGTTCCTAAAACGAACAGATACCATTGGGCTACGCTAGCATGCAACCGGGATGAATGGAGACGTTACTGGCACCCGCTCGAATAAATGGATGAATAACGGGGATTAAGTGATTAAGTGATTAAGTGATCCATTTGCATACTTTATCATATCTTACCAGTTTTAGAAAATTGCCACATTTCCCTACATTCTAATTGAGCCATTCTAGCAAATTCATTAGACCCATGTAGAAAAGGATGTTATGGGAAAGGATACTATTCTCATAGGAATCAAAAATTTTGATTACCCAGTAGAAAGGAAATTTCAAGTAACCTTAAGACTTATTATTTGAATAAAGCATCTGAAGTGGGTAACACACTCTGATGACTGAGCCCTGACTCTGTGAGATCTAATGCTCTTTCTGGGTATATAGGTGAGATTGAGTTAAATTGTAGGACATCCAGGCGGTGTCTCAGAGAATTGTTCTGTGGAGGAAATGCAAAATACACAACTAGCTGTATTGGACCTGGTGCGCTGTGTTAGTGAAGAGAGAGGTCAAGGAAGCGTCAAGTATTTCTAAGGCTGGTATCTTATCTTTCTGTCCAACTGCAAATTCCCCTAAACTTTCACCTAATGTTTTCAGAGTCGGCTGTATCTGTATCTTATAATGGTACTTAGTCTTTTTGATATGTTTCCAGTAAGACAACCAATTGAGAAAATCTGTAAGTTAAAATAAGAAAAATTTTTGTTTGGTCAAAATGTTGGATATGTTGCAAAATGAAGTTTGAAGGTCTTGAAGTGCATAAAATATCCAAGAAATTAAGAATCAGAAATAAAAGACCAGGGTTTTCAGAAACAAAAAAATGTATGGAAGGAAGAGTGCAGGCAGCAAAGATGCATAGGCACAACAATTGAAAAGCTAATTTCAAAAATTTAATCTTTGCTCTTACTGTGCGTAGTTCTATGTATTATAATATGCTTATTCATTTTTAAAAATAAATACCCTAGAACATTAAAATTAAGATATAGAATTAAAAATTTAATATGTATTCAACATTTAGGAGAAAACTATGGATGAGATCTAATATTTACTTATTTAATCGACAAATAATTGCAAACATTGGCTTTGTTTTATGAACATAGTTCACAATATGATCAAACGTATAATTGACATTTCTCCAGTGTCTAAAAGTTTATTCCTATGAACATTATTTTATTTGAGCTACCTTAACTTTTTTTAATTTACCCATTGTGATTTACAAAGTTATTCATAGCTGAGTTTTAGGTATGGCAATTTTCCAATAATCCAACCCCCAGTGTCAAGTTTTCCCCACCAGCATCTGCATTCCATCATTCTTCCCCCTTCTATCAGTTTACTCTGTGGACTTCAAATTTTTAGTATTACTCAGAAATTAGAGTACAAAAAAGACGAATTTATTCACAAAGTGGTCATTTAAAATAAAAGAGAAAATACTAAAGAGCGATTTATAGAGTTTTATTTAAAAATTATGATTGTGCTCATTTAGAGGTGATTTGGAACACATATATTTAGAAGTATATGTGTCAGTATTTTCCATTTTTTTGTAATGACCTGTCAAAAGGAAAATGGTATTATCTACAAATTTATACAGTTCGGTGTTAGTTCATTTGGTTAGTAAATTTCCTCTGAATAAAATGATAATGTATAGAAATGTTTTTTAAAATATTTCATACAACAATAAAATTTTTTTATTAAAAAATTTTTTTATAGAGAAACATCATGAGGTACAGTTGCAGACTTACACATTTTTTTGCTTGGGTTTCAATTATAAAATGATCAAACACCCACCTCTCCACTGGTGCCCATTTCCCACCACCATGGATCCCAGTATCCCTCCCACCACCAATCCACCCCATCCCACGCTGCCTCTGTGGCAGGGCATTCCCTTTTGTTCTCTTTCTCTTATTGGGTGTTGTGGTTTGCAAAAGAGGCAATGGGTGACAATCATGTTTAGTCTATAGTCTACTTTCTGCATGCTTCTCCCATCCTGGGAGGATCCTCCCAACACCTTTATTTGGTGTTCACTTCTTTATCTGAGCCCCTTTTCCCCTAGTATGTGTGGTTGGCCTCCAAGTCCTGGAGTAAAATTCCTGGTACTAATCTCAGCTATTCTTGGGTGTTAGTGTCCTATTTTGTCACTTTATGTTCTCCAGATGAATGCAATCTTTCCATGTCTATCCCTTTCTTTCTGAGTCATTTTGCTTAACATGATATTTTCCATGTAGTACCACTTGTATGTAAAAGACTTCGTCTTTTCTAACAGCTACATAATACTCCATTG
Organism: Sorex fumeus; assembly: GCF_029834395.1. Lineage (NCBI taxonomy): Eukaryota > Metazoa > Chordata > Mammalia > Eulipotyphla > Soricidae > Sorex > Sorex fumeus. The sequence continues at coordinate 7,710,588 of NW_026606067.1, read as the reverse complement.
TGTAAATGTACCAAAGTTTCTTTAACCAGTCATCTGTTCTCGGGCACTCAGGTTTTTTCCGATTCTGGCTATTGTAAACAGTGCTGCAAAAAACAGACAATTGCAGATGTCACTTCGACTATAGATTTTTGCTCTCTGGGAGTGGTATTGCTAGATCAAATGGGAGCTCAATTTCTAATTTTTTGAGAATTGTACATACTGTTTTCCAAATCTGCTGAACCAATCGGCATTCCCACCAACTGTGAAGGAGTGTCCCTTTCTCACCACATCCGCGCCAGCACTGGTTGCTTTTGTTCTTGTGGATATGGGCCGGTCTCTGTGGTGTGAAGTGATATCTCATTGTGGTTTTGATCTGCATCTCCCTGTGGATTAATGATGTGGAGCATTTTCTCATGTGCCTTTTAGCCATTCGGATTTCTTCTTTGTGAAAGTTTCTATTCATTTCATCTCCCCATTTTTTGATGGGGTTGAAAGTCTTTGTATTTTGGTCACTGTTTCTTTTGAGGTGCAGAAGCTTCTTAGTTTAAGATAGTCTCGTTTGTCTATCTCTGTTTTCACTTGCTTGGCCAGCAGTGTGACATCTTTGAAGACAACATTAGCTTCTATGTCATGGAGGGTTTTGCCAACATTTTTCTCAATGTACCTTATAGATTCCGGTATGATGTTGAAGTCTTTAATCCACTTAGATCTAACTTTTGTACATGGATTAGGCAGAGATCTGAGCCCATTTTGTTTGCATGTAGCCGTCCAGTTTTGCCAGCATAATTTGTTAAAGAGGCTTTCCCTGCTCCACTTCAATTACCTTGCCCCTTTATCGAAGATTAGATGCTTGTATGCTTGGGGGGAGATGTCAGTATAGTCAACCCTGTTCCATTGGTCTACAGGTCTGCCTTTGATCCAGTACCATGCTGTTTTAATTATTACTGCCATGTAGTAGAGTTTGACGTTAAGGAGGTTGATTCCTCCCATTTTCTTTTTCCCAAGAATTGCTTCAGCTATTCGTGGGGGCTTATTGTTCCATATAAATTTTAGGAGTGTTTTCTCCACTTCTGAGAAGAATGTCATGGGTATCCTAATAGGGATTGCGTTGAATTTTTGCAGTGCCTTGGGAAGTATTGCCATTTTGACAATGTTAATTCTACTGATCCATGAGCAGGGGATATTTTTCCATTTCCTTGTATCCGCTTTTATTTCCTGAAGTAGCATTTTGTAGTTTTCTGTGTACAAGTTCTTTACTTCCTTAGTTAAGCTGATTCCTAGGTACTTGATTTTCTGGGGCACAATTGTAAACGGGATTGTTTTCTTCATGTCACTTTCTTCTCTTTCACTATTTGCATATAAGAACGCCATGGACTTTTGGGTATTGATTTTATAGCCTGCCTTTACTAGACAAGCTTATTGTTTCTAGAAATTCTTGGTAGAGATTTTAGGATTCTCAAAGTATAGTATCATATCATCTGCGAATAGTGAGAGCTTGATTTCTTCCTTTCGTACCTGGATTCCCCTAGTAATTTGTTTTTGCCTAATCGCTATTGCAAGTACTTCCAATACTATATTGAACTGCAGTGGAGAGAGTGGACATCCTTGTTTCGTCCCTGATCTTAGAGGGAAGGCTCTCAGTTTTTCCCCATTGAGGACGATGCTTGCTGTAGGCTTGTGGTAGATGGCTTTAACTATATTGAGGAAAGTCCCCTCTATCCCCATTATGGCTAGGGTTTTCATCATAAATGTGTGCTGGATCTTGTCAAATGCACTCTCTGCATCTATTGATATGATCATATGATTTTTATCTTTTCTTTTGTTGATATGGTGGATCATGTTGATGATTTCTGAGTGTTAAACCAGCCCTGCATCCCCAGGATGAATCCTACTTGGTCATGGTGTACGATCTTTTTGATGACTAGTTGAATTCTATTTGCTAGTATTTTGTTGAGTATTTTCACATCCGTGTTCTTCAGGGATATTGGCCTGTAGTTTTCTTTTCTCGTGGTGTCTTTGTTTCCTTTTGGTATTAGAGAGATAGGGGCTTCATAGAAACTGTTTGGGAGAGTTTTCGTTTTTTTCAATTTCCTGGAAAAGCTTGATAAGGACTGCCAGCAGGTCCTCTTTAAATGTTCGGAAAAATTCGCTAGTGAATCCATCTCGACCTGGGCTTTTGTTTTTGGGAAGACTTTTTATTGCAGTTTCAGTTTCGTTGATGTTAATGGGTCTATTCAGATACTCCAGATCTTCTTGATTCAGCTTTGGGAGATTATAGCAGTCCAGGAGTTTATCCATTTCTTCTAGGTTCTCCCAGTGATAACCTAGCATTGCATCCCTGGAATGAATCCTACTTGGTCATGGTGTATGATCTTTTTGATGAGTAGTTGAATTCTATTTGCTAGTATCATAGCAAATGATATGTTTTGTGGCATACAGACTTTCAAAGTAGTCTCTGATGATCTTTTGGATTTCTTTGGTTTCTGTTGTGATATCTCCCTTCTCATTTCTGATTCGGTTTATTAGGGTTCTCTCTCTTTGTTTCTTTGTGAGTGTTGCTAGTGGTTTATTTATCTTGTTTATTTTCTCGAAGAACCAGCTCTTGGTTTCATTGATCTTTCGGATTATTTCTTTGGTTTCCATGTCATTGATTTCTGCTCTAAGTTTTATGATCTCTTTCCTTCTGCCTGATTTAGGCACTTTCTGTTGATCCTTTTCTAAGGTCTTGAGCTGTGAGGTCAAGTTGTTTATGTGCATCCTTTCTATAGACCTAAGATATGCTTGCCGTGCTATAAATTTCCAACTTAATACGGCTTTCGATGCATCCCATAAGTTCTCGTAGCTCGAGCTACGGTTTCCAAGTATCTTTTGATTTTGTCCTTGACTTCATTCCTGACCCACTCTTTTTTCAGCATTGAGTTGTTTAATTTCCAGGTGTTTGATTTGTTTCTTCGTGTCTGTGTGTGATTCACTTCTGTCCTCAGTGCATCATGGTCTGAAAAGATAGCTGATACTATTTTTATCTTCCTGATTCTTTTGAGGTATGTTTTGTGTCCTAGCACATGGTCTATTTTGGAAAATGTTCTGTGTGCCCTGGAGAAGAATATGTATTCTTTCTTTTTAGGGTGCAAAGCCCTGTTTAGGTCTATAAGCCCTCTCTCTTCTATTTCTTCTTTCAAAGTCAATGATTCCTTGCTGGGTTTTGTTCTTGTTGATCTGTCCAGAGGTGATTGGGCGATGTTGAAGTCTCCAAGTACTGTTGTGTTGCTTCAATGTCCTTCTTAAAGTCTGTTAGCAGTAGTTTTAAATATTTAGCTGTTCCCTCATTAGGTGCGAATACATTTAAGAGTGTGATTTCTTCCTGTTGCACGTATACCTTGATGAAGAGAAATTAGCCTTCACTGTCCCTTCTAGTCTTTTTCAAGGTGAAACTAATGTTGTCGGATACTAGTATGGCCACCCCAGCTTTTATGCAGGAGCTGTTTGCTTGCAGGATTGTTTTCCATCCTTTCACTTTGAGTCTGTTTGCTCTGACGGTTGAGATTAGTTTCTTGTAGGCAGCAGAATGTTGGGTTCTGTCTCTGTATCCATTTTGCCTCTCTGTGTCTCTTAAATGGTGAATTTAGACCGTTGACATTGAGAGAGACTATGGTTCTGGTGTTTTGTGTCATCTTTCTGTAAGGGTGTGTTGTGGTTGTAGGGTTTGTCTTGTCTTATAGTAGCCCCTTTAGCCCTTGTTTTAGGTTTGGTTTTGAGTCTATGAATTTCCTGAGCTGCTGTTTATCTAGAAAAAAGTGTAGCGTTCCTTCAATTTTGAGTGAGAGTCTAGCCAGATAGAGTATTCTTGGTGAAGCATTCATTTCAGTGAGTTTTTTCACTATATCTCACCACTGCCTTCAGTCTTGTAGGGTTTCCTCTGATAGGTCTGCTGTGAATCTCAAGGTGTCTCCTTTGTATGTGATTTCCTTTTTTGCCCTTGCTGCTTGCAGTATTTTGTCTCTATCGGCAGCATCAATCATTCTAACTTTAATATGTCTTGGAGTGTTTCTGTTCTGGTCTCTGGTAGCTGGCACCCTTCGGGCTTCTTGAATCTGAATGGCTGTACTGTGGAGCTCTGGGAATTTCTCGGTGATGATTTGTTTAAGCATGATTTTTCATTGGGATTGTTTCCCTGAGCTTCTTGTAGTCCAATGATTCTAATGTTGTTTCTTTTGGAATCATCTCCTAGGACTCTGATTCTCTGTAGAGCTATTTTGAGGTCCTCTGCCATTGTTTGTTGTTGCGTGCTGGCTTGGTGCAGCTGATCTTCAAGCTCACTGATTCTTTCCTCAGCTCTGGTCATTCTATTTTTGAGGGCACAGAGTAAGTTTTTGATTGCATGTATGGAATCTGTGATCCGTGCCATTTCTCTGCGAAGCTTTCCAATTTCTGCTCTCATTTCTTTCTGTATTTTGTCGATTATGCGATTGATTGTTTCTTTCATGTCCTCTTTCAATTTAGCAGATATCTGTCTGACTGTTTCATTGAGTTGATTGAATATCTTCATGACTACATATCTGAATTCCTTGTCAGAGAGGTCCCTACGGTGGCTAGCACCTACTGAGGCTTCTGGATTTGTTTCCTCGTCGTGTCCCTGTAGCGGGGATTTGCGTTGTTTCTTCATGTTGTTGTGTAGGTGTAGAGTTCAGATTTCTTGATTTGAGTAAACTACCTGTGCCCGCGTGAGCATTGTCCCACTGAAAATTAGGCCACGCCCACTTTAAAGTCACGCCCACTTCTAAAGTGGCCACACCCCCACGGATACCTGGTGTGTGTCCTGGGAGTAAAGACTGCGTGGGAGGAATAGACCAGCTCGGCTTGGGCAGCGGAAAGGGAGAGGCAGATAGCAATAAAAATTTTTAATAGTAAATGAAATTTCTAAGAGTTGCTCTTGATTTAAATTAAATTGTATTTCATTTTGTTTTCTATTTTACTTTATAAAATTGGAGCTGGCTACTTATATAAAATAATTTATGTGCTAAGACGTTGTCAAATACAGAATGTTATAGTACACTATAAATGACATGTTCTGTGTGATTTCCAAGCTATGATTAAAATAAGTCATAAATATATAAATGGAAAATAACCAAATTACTCTCTAAGCTGATCCTGGCACATGTGCATAAAATCAGTACATAAAATGGAGCTATATACAAAGTAAAGAATGTAAAAAATGTTTGTTTAGTGAATGGATGAATATAAGGAGACAAGGAGCTGCTTATTTGGCCATTCATATTGGATTCAAATCAGTAAGATTACTGAAACCGATCTGTTCAAAGTTCTACATTAAGCTAACACGCAAATCCAACTTAAACCAAAATAGAATATAGAAAATCAAAAAGAATAAAACATGAGCAAGGCAAAAAGAGAAGGGGGTCATGAGGGGAGGAAAACAAAAGAAAGCCATTTGCCATTGACCTTGATATCTGGAGGTTTTCTCTTCTCCATCTGCCTGGCATATCTGTCTAGGTTTCTATGAAGGAGCGAGAGTTACTAAAATATGTCTAAAATAACTTTCAATGAGAGTGTTCCCTTAGGGATTTGTCTTACAAATTCTGTATAACATGATATCCCATGAAATACTTGCAAAGCCTCTATTCTCATGTTATTTTTCCATAGCAGACTAGACTATATGTAATACTGAAATTTCTCTAATACAATTATGAATAACTTCTAGTTAATAACTAAGACATTTATAGTAGTCATTTATAGTCTCCTGCCCCCGCTCCTGGCTGTCCTCACCAGGGCCCCTTGGAGGGGGGAGGGTTGAATTTCTCTCCCCCCACTCCACCCCGAGCAGAGCCCCAGCAGCCGAGGACCTCCGGAGCCAGCCACGGCCATGCTGAGGCCACTCTCCACAGGTCCGGACGGGCCTCATGCATGAAAGAACTGGCAGAGAAACCCAAGCATGCGGGTCCCGGAGCTGAGGTCTCCAAGCCTAGTCAGACTGGGACTGGGCCTTCTCCATCCAGAGCCCCCACCCCCATCTTCCAGTAGGTAGGCGTCACACCCACCAGCTGCCACGGCGCCAGGTTGGTCCCATCAATGGCCAAAACCCAGCTCCCAGAAGTGTTACGAGACATCTTATTTTTTCCTTTGGAGAACTTGGCAGGCTTCCAAAAGTATCCTGCCCACATGGCAGAGTCTGGCAAACTTCCCGTGTCGTACACAATATGCCAAATACCAGTAACAATGATGGGTCTCATTCTCCGAATCCTGAAAGAGCATTGAAACAGCTCTTTTAAAATCTCAGGGCTAGGAAGGAGATGTTACTGGTGCCTGTTCGAGAAAATTGACAAACAACAAAATGATCGTGATTGTGATTGTCATCAAAAATACTACATAAAAAAAGCAAGCCAGCAAAAAAACAGAGATTTTGTCTTATCCTATATCTCTAGCATTCTAGGATAATAGAATGCTAGAGAATGCTAGAGTGCCTAGAGAATGCTAGAGAATACTAAGCCATTATTTACACGCATGCTTCAATGGCAATGTTTCCATTTTTAACAGGACGAACTACTCAACTGCATTTCCAAACTTTATTTCTCCTTTCAAATATCCATCTCTGTGGACTTTCTAGTAACTCTTATATACTAAATGACAGTTCAAAAATTTTCTTATCCTTTAATACTCAGAAAAAAGTGATTGCCCCAACTTTTCCCCCAGTATAAAATATAATAAAAACATGATAGCATCTTTTATCAATCACTTAATAGTGCAAATAATTGTAGAATGTTGGTAGATATAACAAATTACCATAATGAAGTTTATTAAATAATTATAATAGTGTTCTAAAAAATACTAAAATTACTACCATTGATTTTTATAATAAAACTGGATACAGAGGTAGGCAATAATTCCATATCACATAACCAGTAGCAGAAACACTATTATAATCTTCCTTTTTATTATTATCATTGGAAACATACTTCTCCTCTTTGCGTAAATTAAGGGAATACCTTTTCTCAAAACCAACCATAATCCTTGGCCTGAGTAACAAATACTTCCTTCACCCACTGTGAAAGTAAATGACAGGTTTTGATGAAGAGGGTGTGAATAAGGCTCCTTTCTTCATTTCTTGTTATTATTTATTGCTTCTGTAAATGACCCTCATTCTGTTGTATATTACTTCCTAAATCTAATTATTCTGGGGACTTTCATAATATCCTGAAATCAGTCTACCTAAGTTCAGAGGTATTGTTCTTTCTTTCTCCCTTTTCAACACATTCTCAATCCAAATTTTATTCCTGAAATTGTATGTTCATATTGATGTGACTGTATATATTCATTACCTTTGTTAAAGGATACTATTAGAATTTGGGTATGAGAAACAATTTAATACTAAAGTCTTCTATGTCAGAATGCCTCATTCACTTTAGATTTACTTTTAGATATTAGAATTATTTCTGTATGATCTTTTTGATGGGCTGGAGCAATAGCACAGTGGTAGGGCATTTGCCTTACAAGCGGCCAACATGGCTGACCCGAGTTCGATTCCTCCGCCCCTCTCGGAGAGCCCAGCAAGCTACTGAGAGTATCTCGCCCTCACGGCAGAGCCTGGCAAGCTACTCGTGACGTTTTCGATATGCCAAACACAGTAACAACAAGTCTCATGATGGAGACGTTACTGGGCCCGCTTGAGCAAATCAATGAACAATGGGAGGACCGTGACCATGACCGATCTTTTTGATAATGACATACAAGTTATTCATAGACCTTATTCATAGACAAACAAGAAATATAAAATCTGTCGTCAACAAATTAAACAGTGGCTTTTTGTGTCACTGCAAAGACAAAATATGAGTTATTAATTGCTGTGACTATCATTTAAGCAAAAAGTTCGGTCCTATTTATTCTATCAGAATTTCTTTCCCAAAAAAACCTGTTTTTATTTAGTCTATATATCACATAACCAATTGCGAGTGTCCTATAGACAGAAAGGCAAAAGTCAGTTTTAAAATCGATGTTAAATTGACTAACAAAGACAGAAGCAAGAAAATTTAAAAATCTGGTACATCCCCCCCCCCCCCGCTCTGGACCAATCCCCAGGGAAACCAGAGGAGACTTTGGGGACACCTCTCCTAGTTCCGCTGGATTTCCCATCCATGTCTTCGGGCTATGTCTTCGGGCTGCTTTCCATGTTCCTGGGTCGGAGTGTCCATGGGACCAGCTGGGGGCATGGCCTCCATGTAGGGGGAGTGGTCTCCTGAAAAGTGGGTGTTGCCTTCTTCGAGGCTGGCTGCCACTCAAGCTGCTGCAGTTACATTTCCCACTCCCAGCACTCTCGACTTTCATCCCAGCCTTTATCACCTAATTCTGTGGAAAAAATCCTGGCCACTTCAACTACAATACAACAATAATCCACTGGCCTAATGAAAGACCAGTATGCAAGAAGCTGTACATGCCCAATATTAAAGAGCACCTCCTCCAAAACTTCACTCGATGCCCGTCATAAGCCAAAGAGTAATGCATGAGAGGAAGGTCAGACTCTAGAAGGAAGAAATGTGACGACCATCGACTGACCCTATCCAGATTCCTTTCCCACAATAAGAGGGAAAAGTGCTAGTGAATTCCAGGGTTTTGCCAATAAACAACCAAAACAACATGAAGAAACAGCGCAAATCTCCACTACAAGGAGAGGATGAAGAAAAGAGTTCCGAATCCTCAACCGGGGTTGTCCACAAATATGCTCTCTCCGATAAAGAATTCTGAAACGAAATGAAGAGGATGTTCAAATAGCTACTCAAAGAATCAATGGAGGAGATATCCTGAAAACTAAAGCAAGAAACGAAAGAAATAGTAGAATGGAGAGTCAAGAAAATACAGGAAGAAATGAGAACAGAAATTTTAAAAAGCTACCAGAATAAGTGTCACAAATAAAGGATTCAGTAGACGAAATTAAAAACTCAGTAGGTGCAGTAGGATGAATACAGCTGAAGACAGGATCCGTGAGCTTGACGATGAGCAACAGAAATCGCATAGGGAACAAAAAACATGGGAAGAACACCTCAAAATAGCTCTAAGGAGAATCAGAGACGTAGGGGATGACACCGAGAGGAACATTAGAATCATCGGAGTTCCAGAAGGACACGGAGGCAACCCCAATTAAAAAACCAGTCAAATCATTGCTGAAAAGTTCCCAGAGTTAAAGAATGCAGACATCCAGATCCAAGAGACCAGAAGGGTACAAGCTAAAAGAGACCCGAATAAGAAATAAGAGGTGGAGCAAGGAAAGCCTCTTCAACAAATGGTGCTAGCATAACTGGGCAACCAAATGCAAAACATAGGCTTAGACCTCAACTTAACACCATGCAAAAAAGGCAGATCAAAATGAATTAAAGATCTCAACATCAGGCTAAAATCCATATGGTACAATAGACAAAGTCAGCAAAACCCTCCACAATACAGTCTAACAGTATCTTCAAAGGTGACACTCCACTGAACAACCAAGTTGAAACAGAGATAAACAGATGGGACTATGTTAAATTAAGAAGCTTCTGCACCTCAAAAGACATAGTGACCAGAATACAAGACAATATACATAATGGGAAAGGATATTCACCAATACCCATCTTATAAGGATATACTAAGCACTGGTTGAATACCACAAGAAGAAAACATCCAACCCCATCAAAAAATGGGATAATGAACAGAAACTTTTCAAAGAAGAAAGCCGAATGGCTAAAAGGCACATGAGAAAATGCTCTACATCACTAATCATCTGGAAGATGCAAATCAAAACAGCAATGAGATATCACCTAACACCACAGAGACTGGCCCACATCCAAAAGAACAGGGGCAACCGGTGTTGGCACGAATGTGACGAGAAAGGGACTCTATTTCACTGACATGACCAAAAGCGGGAGAGAGGGGGGATGGGAGAGAGAGTGTGTACAGTGGTTAAGGCACTTGCTCGGCATGCGGCCAGCTAAGGATCAATCCCTAGACTCCATCTGATCCCCTGAGTCCCACCAGAAGTGAACCCTTAATGCAAAGCCAGGAGTAAGTCCTGAGCAGTGCTGGCTAGGCCCAGAAACAAACAGAAGAAATTTTCCTTTCTACATGTTTTTGCTGTAGGAGGTCTCATTAATTTGTAAGATCCTGTCTGAATCTTTCCCCTCATCTCTATTGTGACCTCTGGTTTAGGATGTACAGAGTACATATCTAGAATCTTTCTCAAAGCAACGTAGCACCGTCCTCCATCCTTCCGTTCTTCATGGATTTGCTTGAGCGGGCACCAGTAATGTCTCACAACAAATTGTGAGACTTGTTGTTACTTTATTTTGCATATCAAATACATCAGGGGTAGCTTGCCAGGCTTTGCCATGCGGGCGAGATACTTCGATAGCATGCTGGGCTCTGCGAGAGGGGCGGAGGAATCGAACCTGCATCCGTCGCGTGCAAGGCAAATGCTGTCACTCCAGCCCATATTAAGATACCTAGAAATATCAATGATTTTCCCTGACCTGAAATCTTTTATTCTCTACATTCCTAGATTATCATTTAAAAAAAGGCAAGCCACAGGGGAGAGACTGGAGCAATAGCACAGTGGGTAGCCTTGCAGGTGGCCGACCCAGGTTCGATTTCCAGCATCCCATATGGTCCCCTGAGCACTGCCAGGGGTAATTCCTGAGAGCAGAGCCAGGTTTAACCCCTGTGCATTGCTGGGTGTGACCTAAAAAGCAAAAAAATAAAAATTTAAAATAAAAACAATAAAAAAGGCAAGCCATAATCTTCCAGTTATTCTTCCCATCAGTAATTTGTCCAGCCAATAGGTTGCACTTTTTGAATATCTTAAGCTTACCCATTGAAATAACCTTAGTTCCTAACTCCCATGGTTACCCTTAATCAGACTTTTAGGAAACACTTCATTTGGTTTTGCTGCTTGAGTCTTAGGTATTTGCAGGTTGCCACTGTAAACTTACTGCTCTTCACATTTCCTGGATTTTTTTTTGTAGCCATGATTGCCACTTTGTGCATTCAACTGTTGCCTAAATCCACTAGTTTTCTCATGCCAATATACCAGGCTGGCATTTATATGGCATTAATTTTATTATTGTTTTTGTTTGTTTGGGGTTCACACCCAACATATTGAGCTTGGTACTTGGAGAGTCCTCCCAGTTCAGTGCTTAAGTTTGCTCCAGCTGGTGCTTGCTTACTGGACCACAGGGACCATGCCCTACCATGGGTTAAAGCCAGATTCCCATATGTAACACATGTCTTCCTGATATCCCCTGCCTCTCCCACTCCACACAGTCTTCTCAGTTATTTCAAAGGACTTTTTCTGATGGATTACTTTCTGTCAGCTCTTGTAGTTTAGTTATTGGGTGATAATGGGTGTTAAATTTCCACCAGTGAAGAACTTTTATCAATATTTTTCTTTTTTCAGATATGACAATTGGTGCTGAAACAATTGGTACTGAAGTCAAGGCAGTGTTTCATAGCTCTGACTAATATGAAATTTATGATATTATAACATCTTGTTTTCTGTTAACTTCCTCTGAAATTAGAAATTCTAGTTAAACCTCTCTAAGGTTAAATGCCTGATCTGAAAACACATAAAGGTAAAGGTAAAGGCCCTCCCGTTGATCATCGATTTGCTCGAGCGGGCCCAGTAACGTCTCCATTGGAGACTTTGTTGTTACTGTGTCTGGCATATCGAATACGTCATGGGAGCTTGCCAGGCTCTGCCGTGCGGGCAAGATACTCTCGGTAGCTTGCCGGGCTCTCCGAGAGAAGCGGAGGAATCGAACTCGGGTCGGCCGTATTGGCTGCGTGCAAGGCAAATGCCCTACCACTGTGCTATCGCTCCATAGGAAAGAATATTATGCCTCCCCATTTTGAGTTCTTATAAATTATCTCCCTTTAATGTGAAACCGTGATAAGTACTTGTTCAATTTAGTATGGAGTTCATATTATTTATAGTAGTTCAGTTTTCAGACATGTTTCTTAGCCTCAAAAATGTTCCAAATAGAAGCAAACACACATTATTTTATTGCATAAAAATTATTTTTGTTGGGCTGGAGTAATAGCACAGTGGGTAGGGCGTTTGCCTTGCACGCTGCCGACCTGGGTTTGATCCTTGGCATCCCATATGCCTAAGCACTGCCAGGAGTAATTCCTGAGTGAAAAGCCAGGAGTAACCCCTGAGCATTGCTGGGTGTGACCCCAAAAGGAAAATAAAATAAAATAAAAATTAGAAAATTCACAAGAAAAGGAGGCTTTGATTTGCCCAGTTTCTTTAATGGGTAAGGTGATATTTGGCACCATTATTGCAAGTTCCAACCTCTCCATTTAATTTAGGGTTATCTATACACAATATATTTTGTGAGCACACAGACCCAACAAGTACCTTAAATAAGTTGGTATTACATGAAGCTGTAACACCTTGGCCCCCCAAAATAGTAGAATATAGACATGGTTTCCAGTTGTTGGGCCATTTATTTAATTTGCATAGAATATTTCTTGGACATGCTTGCATTTCTTAATATTGCTGTGTGGTGTCCCATATATGTGAAATTCCTGTAATCCCAAATTGGTGACTCTTGGATAAGTAGGAAAACTGAATTTGCAGTATTGAGAGCTGTGGCTAGTATGGCTTTTGGGGAAAAGAACCTCAGTAGCAGAGCAGAGTCCAATTGCTGAGTTAAAAAAAGTCAATCAGTATTTTGAGCTCAACCAAATGTTGGAATATATTGTCCAAGTTTAGATAAAGAATTCATAGTTGAAATGATCTACTTTCCCAAGCCCACCAGCTTCCTGCATTCTCTGTGTTGCTTTATTATCCTGCATTCTCTTTGTTGCTATGAAACTAAATTTTTGTGGCTTAATTCTAGCTGGCATCAACAGAAGTATCCAAAGCTACAGTGTAATAACCCTGTATATTATCTGCCCTGAATTCAGCACTTTAATTAATTAAATTGGTTATGAGTGCAGTCTATTATTATCCACATATTTTCATGAGATTAATATCTGGACATTGTTGGAAGTCATTTGGGATAGTCTTCCTGGTAAGCTTGCAGAAGAGAGGTATTATTCTCTGTGAAGTACTAAACTGATGTTAGAAGAGGAAAGAATACCTGTGGTGAAATCAGCTATCTTACATATTTCTATGGCTAAGGCTCCATGCAGGTTTGATTTGGTGTAATTGGATATTCCTTCTATTTTAGATTAACAGGAGCCACTGCCTTTACTGCCAAGTGATTATGGTACATGTCATTGAGTTTTCATGAGCCATGGATCTGGCAAAAGCTTCAAAATCTCTCTTGGTAGTTTGGACACCAGACTTTAGAAGGTAACCTTGATTGGTATATTTTTATTAACCCTATTATCTTAAAGTAGCAGATATTATTTTTTTGTGTGTCACACCTGGTGATGCACAGGGGTTACTCCTGGCTCTACACTCAGGAATCTACCCTAGGAGTGCTTAGGGAACCATATGGGATGCTGGGAATCAAACCCGGGTCGGGTACTTGCAAGGCAAATGCCCTACCAGCTGTGCTATTGCTCCAGCCCCCGCAGATATTATTTTTAAAAAGATAAAAGAAAAAGGGCAATAGGTCTTTAAGTTCAATAAAAAAGGCTTAAGGAAAATTTTCTTTTAACAGCTTAAAATCATTCCCAGAGTCCTTATTACATTAAATATATATTCCTATAAGATAATTAGGTTTTAAGATATTTAAATTCACAACAAATGAGACCACCAGTAGAAACATTGGGAGTTCTGCTGGTGTGTGTATCTACATCAAAGACAGTCACAATTCATTCAGACAAATGTGAAAAAACCTTGTATAGGAACACAAACATAGTGGCCTATGACATAGCCTTTATCCACATGGTTTCTCCACCTTTCCTCAGACATAGCCAAACAGCGCAGAACTTACACATTTCCATCGTGATGTCTTCCTGGCAAATTCCTGCGTGTGATCACCCATCCTTGAACCACATTCAATCTGACTCCTGGTCCAGCACATTAACAAGTTAAACTTCTAACAGTATCTGGAAAAGAGAAGGCCATCCTCATACTCTTAATTTGCTTTATCACAGGAATGCTGGAACACATAAGGTGCTGACCCCAGTAACTAGATCAGATTGTCCTTCATCTTGGCAATACTGAGGGTCCAGTCATAGAATTTCTGTGCTGGACATGCATGACTTTGTTTCTTCTGCCTTGTGGCGTCCTCCTTACCTAAAATATAAGCCTGTGTCAACTATATATTTTATGGAGTACCATCCTAAATTTGGTAAATTTTTCTTGCCATTGTTTTGTGGGTCACACTCAGAGGTGCTCTGCATCTATCACTTGTTGTAGGCTCAGGGATCACCCCTGGTATGTTCATGGACCCTATGTGCTGCTGGGGCTCAAATCAGTAAGGGCCACATGCAAGATAAGTGCCTTGCATTGGTAATTTTTGTAACTCATTTCCAACAAGATATGTCTAAAAAGATGCCACTGCACATCACAAATAGATGAAAATCTGGTGAACAATGCTAGTTGGATCAGCTGATCCCACAAATGTATCATTTTACTTGTATCACTTGTCATCCCATTGCTCATCGATTTGTTCAAGCAGGTGCCAATAACATCTCTATTCATCCCAGTCGCATGCTAGTGTAGCCCAATGGCATCTGCTCACTCCAGGAACACAAAGTGGGGCCAGTTATTGTTACTGTTTTTGGCATACCGAGTACGCTACGGGGAGCTTGCCAGGCTCTGCTGTTTGGGCGGGGTACTCTCTGAAGCTTGCGAGAGGGATGGAGGAATCAAGGCAAATGCCCTACCTAGAACCTAGAAGAAATGGATAAATTCCTGGATTCGTATAATCTCCCAAGGCTGAGTCAAGAAAATCTAGGATACCTGAATAGTCTTATTAACATCAAGGAAATTGAAACTGTAATCAAAAGTCTTCCCAAAAACAAAAGCCCAGGTCCATTTGGATTTACTAGCGAATTTTTCTATACACTTAAAATGAACAGTTCTTCTCAAGCTTTTATAGGAAACTGAAGAAACAGAAACTCTCCAAAACAGTTTCTATGAAGCCCATATCTCTCTAATACTAAAAGGAAACAAAGAGACCCCACAAGAAAAGAAAACTACAGGCTGATATCCCTGATGAAAACGGATGCGACAATTATCAACAAAATACTAGCAAGTAGAATTCAATGACTCATCAAAAAGTTCATACACCATGACGAAGTGGGATTCATCCCAGGGATGCGAGGATGGTTTAAAATTTGAAATCAATAGATGCAGAGAAAGCATTTGACAAGATCCAGCACCCATTTATGATGAAAACCCTCACCAAAATGGGTATAGAAGGGTCTTTCCTCAACATAGTTAAAGCCTGCCACCCCCATCCCCCTCATCTCACCTTGCCTCTGTGGCAGGGCATTCCCTTTTGTTCTCTCTCTTCTTTTGGGTGCTATGGTTTGCAAAGGGGCATTGAGTGGCAAGCATGTTTGGTCTATGTTTGGTCTATAGTCTATTTTCAGCATGCATTTCCCATCCTGGGAGGATCCTCCCAACACAAACATTGTCTTCATGAGATTTAGCTGTAGTCTGACCTTTCCACACTCACAGTTGAAGTCAGCCAGCAATTGTGCCTATTCGCTAATATTTGGTGTTATTAGAACTATGCCATCAGCTAAGCAGAGGTGGGGTAGTTGCCGACCATCTATCTTCACTCCTATTCCTTCTCATTCCAGTCATCACATGACATTCTCAAGGATGACACTGAAGAGTTTCGGTGAAATGGTATCACCCTGCCGAACCCCTCTCTTGACATTGATGATCACTTCTTTGTAGAATGGTGAGATCCTGGTAGTGAATCCATAATACAGCTCTCCTGAGTTTGAATGCCCTGTTTGGTAGGTTTTCCATGACCGCTTCAATCTCAACAGAATCAAAGGCCTTCTTTAAATCAATGAAAGTTAGACAGAGGGGCATCTTGAACTCCCGAGAAACCTCAATGAGCTTGCTTACCGTGTTGATATGGTCGATTGTGCTGAATCCTTTTCAGAACCCAGCCTGCTCGCATGGTTGTCCTTCATCTAGTGTCCTGCCAATCCTATTCAGGATGACTCAAGTGAACAGCTTGTAGATGACCGACAACAACAAATCAGGTGATGTTGCCAATGTCGTGGGTGTCTCCCTTCTTATACAGTAGTACAGTCTTGCTGATTTTCCACTGGGACAGAACCTTGCATTCAGACAGGTGAGATGTCAAGAGCAGAGCCAGTGTGTTAATGAGTACTGACGGCAGGTTCTTCAGGTGTTCGGGTCTGACCTTGTCTGGGCTCAGTGCTATTCACTTCTTTACCAAAGAAATGTGTGCCGGATTTCATAAGGGAGAACAATGGGAACAACATATCCATCCTGCGGAGTTTGGTACGTGGGCAGGTGGACATGGCTATAGAAGAGATCCAAGTAGAAGTCATGACTTCATAGCCCTTCTGGAAGATGTGATAGATCCATCAGGACACTGGAGAGCAGTCATCTTGGTCTTGTAGTTGGCGAAGGACAGGCGGAAGTTATGAACGCTTTTCCCGGCTTCTGCCGCATCTGCCAGCACTGCTGCTCTTCTCTCTTTTATCTGCTAACATTTATAATTTCAATGAAAAGTATATCATTGTCTTAGAAATTAATCAAGCATACATATTATTTAAATGCCTCTCATGATAGGAGCAACATATTGTTTATGTATATGTTTATGTATATGTATAACCAAAGTGATACTAAATATTATAAATTTCACCTCCTACTTTACTACTTTGTCTCTGTCCCCTGGTCTTCAAGTAGCCACTATCTCCTCCACAAACTTAAAATTCTTCTCTCAACCCTAGCCCCTTATTTATTTGTTTCATATATGACGTCTGAAGTTACATCTAAAGTCACATTGTAATAAATTTTAATACTTTATGATAAAATCCTCATATTTTCAGTGGCCTGTCTATGTTAGACTTGCCGAAATCATAAGCACCCACCCAATATCTGATTCCATTTTCTACACTTCTATATCAGCATTTTAAAGCTTTTGGTTTCAAAACCGATCCATAATCTCTCACCCATGAACCTCATCACTTTTCTATTGTATCCCACTGTGTTCACTGTAAACACTCCATCTTTTGTAGTAAAAAATAAATTAACACATTCAATCCTGTATTTAATTTTCTACCTATTTTCAAATCAGATAGCTACAATTTTTTCAGGGAACTTTTGTAAAAATCACACAACTTTTCATGTGTTTTTAGTAAATTATGCATCTATTTACATAACTTTTCTAGTAATGTGTTTTTGCAGTCGAGAATATTTTTCATTAATCTGTTTCCCACAGTGAAATGTAAACTTATTTAATTCTGAATGGCAACTCATTTTCTGGCAAATAGAGATGAGTCAATATATGTTTTAGAGAAAAAAATGACTATATAAAATCACACTTGTTACTTCCATGAGTCAGGTACAGTACACAATTCAATATTGGCCACTCTTTAGCATGTATATCCATTTTTAGGATATTTATCACAAATTTCTCACTTGAAAATCAATTGAAAATTTCAAAACTTCAAATTACATTTCAGTATCAAAATAATTAATCTTACCCTTCTCTTACTGGCTCACAGGTTTTTAAAACTAAGTAATTCAGGCATATTTGTCAATTGTTAAGGATTTATAAAATACAGAAAAAAATTATAATATATGTAAGCCATCATAAGACAAAAATAATACAAAGTGAGAAATTAAGGGAGAAAGTTACCTAGAAAATTGTAATTCTGTACAAGTAATTACATAGATAGCAAATAGATAAATAGATAGAAAATTTTATAGATATCCAAAAGCTGATTTTCTCATGTGTTCAGACTGACAATATTATGTTGCCAAACAGTGCAAGTACTGTCTTCTTGTATTGCAAATAAAAGCAACACATGATAATCCATCTAATTATTTTGGAAAATTTGTCATAAAATATGCAGAAATTATTAGCACAAACTAAGTTACTACATTTTCAGGTATAAGCATTCTATATTCACAGTCATTGCCAAAATAGGAAGAGTGAGGAGGTGAGAATGTTATACAATTTACCATCAAAATATGATTCTGCTATAAACCCATGACAGCTGGATTTCCAATTCCCTTTTTATTTTTGGTTTTGTATCCTCAAATGGCTCTCTCTGCACTTAGGGATCACTTCTGTTAGGGCTCATGGGACCATGTGGGGTGCCAGGAATCAAATTCAGGTCATTCATATGCAAGGCAAGTGCCTTTCCTCTAAATTATTTCTCCAGTACCTTAAATGTAATGTTTGGAGAAATTTTTATTGTTCTTTTCTTTCTGCTCTATAGAAGCCCTGGGTATGGCAGCATCATTTCAACCTTGCTTCAACAATACCAATCCATATTCTCCTACAGGACCATTTCTTAAGAACCATTTTCTTTCGGATATAGAAGTATCAATTAATACTGAATTTGTCATTATACCTTTATTCTCATTTACTCTCCTTTAAGGATACTTCCCAGTGGTGAAAAAGCAACACATATGATTTGGGTTAGAAAACAAAGCTTGTACAATCTTCCTATTTCCTGTCACTGTCACTGTCCTCCCGTTGTTCATTGATTTACTGGAGTGGGCCCAGTAGCATCTCCATTGTGGCACTTGTTATTGTGTTTGGCATATTGAATACATCACGGGTAGCTTGTCAGGCTTGGCTTGCAGACAAGATACTCTTTGCAGCTTGCCCCGAGAGGGGCAGAGGAAGTGAACTTGGGTCAGCCATGTCGGCCGCATGCAAGGCAAATGCCCTACACGCTGTGCTATCGTTCCAGCCCATCCTATTTCCTACCTGTTTGAATGGTTATATCATTTAATCCAGGCTGTTTAGATTTCTTGTCTATAAGATGGAACCAATAAAAAGTTTCTTATAAAATTTTTATGACTCTTGGAGCTGGAGCAATAGCACAGCTGGTAGGGCATTTACCTTGCACGCAGCCGACCCAGGTTCGATTGCCAGCATCCCATATGGTCCCCTGAGCACCACCAGGGGTAATTCCTGAATGCAGAGCCAGGAGTAATCCCTTTGCATAGCCGGGTGTGACCCAAAAAGAAAAGAAAAAAGAAAAAATTTTTATGACTCTTGGGGGCTGGAACGATAGCACAGAGGGTAGGGCATTTGCTTTGCAAGCGGTCAACCTAGGTTTGATTCCCAGCATCCCATATGGTCCCCTGAACACCACCAAGAGTAATTCCTGAGTGCAGAACCATGATTAACCCCTGTGCATTGCTGGGTGTGACTCAAAAAGCAAAAAAAAAAAAGTTCATGAGTCTCTAAAATTATTAAAACTCAATGATATTTTTTCTTTAAAATAAAGATGTTCACAAAAATAATTGTGTGAATGAGTAAAGTGAACTTTATCTGGTATTTTCTTTGCTATAATCTTCATGCGTTTGAAGTGAAAAGTGTTTTTACATGATCTGAAATAAAGTTTGATTAATAAAAGCAATATTTTATAATGTATATCATGATCTTTAGAATTAATGAGATTAAAATTTTCATTTCATACCCAATATTTAACAGTAGGCAGTGGTAAGACTGGATACATAACATTGCATTACTTGGCTCAGAACTAAAATGAGACTTAAAATCATGTTCATAGCTTCTTCTGTGAATCATCTTGGAAAGTTATTAATATCATATGAGATAGAAAGCTGACAAAAGTCCTAGACCCCTGAATCAACATCTTTTTATTGAACTCTCTTAAATGATTCTATGAAGAGTAATACAAAACGTATATCAGAAAATAATGATTCCTACTTTCAATTGCTTTTTCACTATAAAGTAACAACTATTTATCCTCTGAAAATGAAATCATTTTTGCCACTTATCTAACATATAAGTATGGTTATATGGACAGGCTACAGTGCTATCTAAACATAAGTGGAAAAAAATAATGACTAATTCCTTTTAGAAGAAAAGAAGAAATGCTCTTATTTACAATGTCTGTATTTAGTATAAAATTGTTACTTCTACGTGATGGGCATAGGTGATCAAATATTAATTCCTTTTTATAGTAGGACTCAATAGCATATCAAAAATTGTAAGCCTCATAAAAATTCTGTTTCAAAGTCAAATATCACTTTGATCAAACAGTGATTTTAATTTAGATTTAAATATTAACTTACGAACTCTTATGAACAAACTTGAAGATCATTTATTTGTGGAAGGGGACAGAATCAGGCCACGCCTATCATTGATTAGGGATTACTATTGGCTCTGTATTGATGCCAGGGTTGAATTAGAGTCTACAAACACTTTAACCCCTGTGCTATCTTGTTGGCCCTGATTCTTTATTCTGATTATCTGTCTTATAAAAGGGGGTAAATATTTCTCTAAAGAGTGCCATCAAATAAAAAAAAATGTATCACAACATCTGTTCTTGAAGAAACAGGTTGAACCACGTGTGCACGCGTGCATGTACGCACGCTCACACACACACACACACAAACACACACACACACACACACATTACAGATAACTCTCCTGGGTAGGCTATTTGGAACTAGTCAAACTTGAGTTTGCAGTTTGGTAGACCTAAGGTGCTCTTTTGAGGCATTGACATTTATGGAAGCACAGCTTGCTTCCACTTCAGCCCTCAGTCTTAACTATAGTTTTGGGGAAACTCCAGTTTTCATACAATTCTGATATGTATTCAAAGTTTTCATCCGGTTTTCCTCTTCACAAATCTAAGGGATAGGTCTCAAGAATTCGAAAGATTCACATTCTTTTTCATCCCCTTGTGGCACTGATCCACCCTCCACAGCTCTTATATTTGACAAGTGGGAGTTTACTATCCTCTCCCCTTCCTATGATAAGGGGAAAGAAAACAAAATATTCTCTACACACCATAGGGTTAATTAAGAAAGTACAACCAAAACAAAACTTGAATTAAAAACTCAGAAACCTGGATTCCATCAATGTGTTTTGCACTGATTTTCCAGAGGGTTGGAGCAATAATAGAGCAGGTAGGGCTTGCTTGTGGCCAACCCAGGTTTGATCCTTGGCATCCCACATGTTCTGCAGAGCACCACCATGAATAAGTCCTGAATACAGATGCAGGAGTAACACCTAAGCATCCAAGGGTATGACCCAAAACAAAACCAAAACAAAAGCATTGATATTTTGGGGTTATATATGGTAGGACACAATTTTTGCTACCATAAAATCCTTTTGTTTGCATAAATGATTTTAAAACTATACATTAGAAAGTGTAACTGGGATTTAAAAGGAAGTCAAACTTCTGAATGAGCAATACTATTTTTCAATAGTGTGACCACTTAGAACATAAATACTTTGTTTATTTTTCAGGTTACAGCCTGCAGTGCTCAGGGAGCCTTGTGGTGCTGGAGATTCAATCTAGAGTTCCAAGATACAGAGCTCAATCTCAACGTGTAGCGCTTTCTCTTTGGTCCTTGACTGTTTTGCTTAATGTAAAATTTTTAAGAGGAATCATTAAACATACAATAAATCACATATGTTTAAAACATAACATTGAAATGAAAAATTTGACAAGACTATCTTGATAAACATATACATAACATATCAAATTTCCCCCAACTCTTTAAAAACTAATGTCTAGTCCTCATCATTCACAGGCAAGCACAGAGCTATTTGTGCCACAAAAGGTAAATGTGCATTACTAAAATCTGCATAATGAATTACACAATGTGTTAAAAATCTTGCTTTTTTTACTTAATTCAATAATATTAAAATGCACCTAAATGATGTGTATATTTTAATAGTTGATTCTTTTGTACTGCAGAGTTGTATTACATTGTGGGAATTAATCAACGGTCTGCTGGTATCAACAGTCACTTTAGGTGAAGCACTTTTAGTACTTTGGCAACTTTTTGTCTGTTACAACTAAATATGGTAGAACATATGTGCACAAGTCTTATTTTCACTTTCTTTGAATAAAAGCTTATTTATTAAGTAAATTGATTAAAATAATGCTGAATTGTTTTAGATTGGATTTGTCTTGATGACATTTAGAATTTACCCTGATATATTTTTCTGAAAATAAATATTAGATTTTTAAAATAGTTTTTAAAATAAAATTCTTGAACTGAAAATTCCTGAGCTGGAACGATAGCATAGCAGTAGGGCATTTGCCTCGCATGCAGCCAACATAGCTGACCCGAGTTCGATTCATCCGCCCCTCTCAGAGAGCCCAGCAAGCTACCGAGAGTATCGCACCCGCACAGCAGAGCCTGGCAAGCTACCCGTGACATATTTGATATGCCAAAAATAGTAACAAGTGTCACAATGGAGACATTACTGGGCCCGCTGGAGAAAATCGATGAACAACGGGGTGACAGTGACAGTGACAGAAAATTCTTACTTTTTGTTTATATTGTTTCATCATCTTCATTGTTCCTTAAATCTGCTTATGTCCATTCAAACCAAATCAAATGTTCCTAGACACCTCTTTTAGGACTTATGCCTTCTTTGTCTCTTTCTCTCCCTCCTTCCCTTCCTCCCTCCCTCCCTTCTTTCTTTCTTTCTTTCTTTCTTTCTTTCTTTCTTTCTTTCTTTCTTTCTTTCTTTCTTTCCTTTCTTGCGATTATTGAAAGAAATTTACTTAGAGAAGTCTGCAAGGCTGATTAGAGAGAGAGATAGAAAGAGAGAGAGAGACAGAGAGTGAGAAAGAAGGTAGAGTTTCAAGAGAGAACATGGACTTAGCTTTTGGGAGAAGATTACAAAAAATACTCTTCAAACCGTCATGGTTTGGAATTCTCTGCATCATAAAAGTTAATTTGGATGTTGTCACAGGGAATGCCTTGACTCATGGTCCTTTCATTTTCTTTGAAAAATCTTTAAATTATCCTGTACCTTCTACTTTTCTGAAAAGGGTCAATTCTTGTGGTGGTGCCTCAGTTTTAGGATGTAATCAATATAAATATAGATTTAGCAGTTGTCTTTGATATATTATAAATACTGGGAGTCAAAATAAGTGGCATAGTTGAAAAGCTACCAATGACAATTTTAATATACTACATAAATGATAAAAGTTTAAAAATAAAATTCAATTTATAAACAAGCCTGTTAGTTATCTTTAAGGTGCAAATATTAATATATATTCACAATACTTTTCATCAACTGTAATGGTAAAAGAAATAAGAAAAGAAAGACATTGGAGAATTGCCTAATTTCTCAAAAGCTTTGATATTAGAAACAATTTGCACAGGATGAGAATTGTGCATTATAGTTTCATTAGACAGCTAGTCCCAGGGGCATTATAAAAATCAACAAGTACTGTTATGTCATGCTAGTGTTACCTTTCAGTGTGGTTGAGACATCTGACAAGCAGTGTCCATGCAACAATACACAAAGTCCCTAGACATCTGAGACTTTCAACAATCTTAATCCAGTTTGTTGGATTTCAAAAGTCAAAAAAATTTTAAAAAATTGTAGAGGGCTGTTGGCACAGCCTGTATTTTCCACATACACGTTGCACAAATAAGAATCAGAACTCCAAAGTTAAAGAAGACTCATGAGTGTACGATATGCCCTTATTTTGGTTAAAACTTTTGTTTGATCACCATTTTCATTCTCATCTGAAATAATCATGGGAATTCTTAACACAGATCGAAGTGGACCAACAATCATAAGTCAGCTTTACCATTTTTTATTTAATACCTATGATGATACTATGTACAAAGTGTGATTTAGTTTTGTTAGATAGTCAAGCTTCAAATTTGGGAAGTAATAGAACCATGAAAAACACTTTTTTCAACAATTCTCCAGCATCTTTCAGTTTATACTTAGTATCCTAATCCAAGTTAGCATTATATTTTACTTTGACTAACAGTAAAAGTAAACAGACTCATGTGCACTCTTTGTAGAGTATCTTCTAATCAATTTGCATCCACAGCTTTCACTCTAAAATTAAAATATGATTAGGTCACATCTCTCCTTGAAACCGTAAGAGACTCCTACTGATTTTTCTAAAGGTCATATAAATCCTTGCTGATATTATCTTCAACAATAGACTTTAAATCTTATTTTTAGTTATTAGAATGGTCATAGTACTTATAATATTAACCTTCAAGCAACATATACTATTATACTCTGTTTATTTTTGTTTATTTATGTATTGAATCACCATGAGCTGCAGTTACAAAACTTTCATGTTTGAGTTTCAGTCATAAAATCATACAATGATCAAATGCCCATCCCTCCGCCAGTGCACATTTTTCACCACTAATGTCCCCAATATACCTCCAACTCCCATCCTACCCCTCCCCCTGTCTCTGTGACAGACAATTTTCCTCTTAGTCTCTCTCTACTCATGGAAATTATGGTTTGCAATACAGATAATGAGAAGCCATCATGTTTGGTCTTTTATCTACTTTCAGCATACAACTCCCATCCCAAATGATCCCTCCAACTCTCATTGACTTAGTGATCCCTTCTCTATCCCAACTGCCTTCTCCCCTAGCTCTTGAGGCAGGCTTCCAACCATGGAGCAATCTTCCTGGCCCTTGTATCTGCTGTCCTAGGGTGTTAGTCTCATATTATTATATATTATATTCCACAAATGAGTGCAGTCATTCTGTCTGTCCCCCTCTTTCTCACTCATTTATTAGCATGATTCTCTCCATGACCATTCACTTATAAGCAAATTTCATAACTTCATCTTTCCTAACAGCTGCACAGTATCCCATTGTGTGGATGTACCAAAGTTCCTTTAACCAGTCTTCTCTTCTCAGGCACTCGGGTTGTTGGTTGTTTCCAGAGTCTGGCTATTGTGAACAGTGCTGCAATGAACATACAGGTACAGATGTCATTTCTACTGTATTTTTTGCACCCTCGGGATCTATTCCAAGAAGTGGTATTGCGGGTCATATGGAAGCTCAATTCCTTGTTTTTAAGGAATGCCCATATTGTTTTACAAGAAGGCTCGACCAATTGACATTCCCACCAACAATGAAAGTGAGTTCATTTCTCCCCACATTCGTGCCAGCACTGTTGGTTCTTGTTCAGAAAGAACACCAGTGTGTGCCAGTCTCTCTGGTGTGAGATGCTATCTCATTGTTATTTTGATTTGCATCTCCCTGATGATTAGTGATGTGGAACATATTTTCATATGCCTTATGGCCATTTATTATACTCTGTTAGACAAAGCTCTTCTTCCACTTACCTGGCATCATTTCTACTTAAATTCTTTGTTTGAAGTTCTATGATGGAGAAGTGTTTTCTAACGTGAGATGCCCATTTTATTGCTTAACAGTATCCTATATTTTGCTTTTGTAACAAATTACTAATGACATGTATTATTTTCTAAGATATTCACACGCACACAAATATATAAACTCATACATGAGATGCTAATTGAGGTACACAATTTTACTTCATCCTCATAAGATTGGTGATCTTATATGATTTGCTGATTTGTTTTGGTGCTGAAGGTTTACTCCTGGCTTTGTGCTCAGGAATCACTCCTGAATGGGTCATGAAGCCCCAGTGATCAAATCTGAGTAGGCCTCATGCAAGACAAATCTGTAGTCTCTCTGTAGTCCCATCAGCAATAATTATCAATTTTATGTTGTGGATGTGAAAGCAAACAACTTTTCCAATGGCACATAAAAAAGTACCTAATTAATTTAATAATAACAAGTAAAGGGCTACTAATAGAGCAACACTCTAGAGATTCTAATCTGGCATAATATGTCCTATTAGATTGAACTATGAATCTCTTAAATTTTTTATCACAGTTGTTTCTTATAATATCTAATTATGTCCTTTCAAAATTTTTATCAGAGTGGTAATGCATTTGTCTTGCACGGGGCCAGCCGGAGCAACCCAGGTTTTATTCCTCCGCCCCTCTCAGAGAGCCAGGCAAGCTACTGAGAGTATCTCATCCACACAGCAAGGCCTGGCAAGCTCCCCATGATGCATTTGATATGCCAAACACAGTAACAACAAGTATCACAATGGAGACATTACTGGGCCTGCTCCAGTAAATAGATGAACAATGGGAGGACAGTGCTACAGTGCTACAGCTGGTACATAAAATAAAGTTTTGTTCTAATACTAGGGTTTGAAATTAATGTCATAAAATTAACTCATCTAAACAGTACAACATGTACACTAAAATGTTTTGAATTTTATGATAAATCTAGAATTCAATTTAAAATGCAGCATAAATATTATCTTAAATGAGTAATGAAAAAAATGAAAAGATCTGTATTATTAATACTATAAGGATATTTTAGTCCTATGTATACAAATTAAATATAAACTAATGTTAAACTTTAAATATTTATTACAAAGTCTACTACACAGGACTAAAGAAGAAAAAGCAATAAAATCTAGAAAAAGATCCTAACTCCTCACATAAGAAGCCCAGAGTATGCAAAAAAAGCACAGTAGAAATGACATCTGTACCTATATGTTCATCGCAGCACTGTTCACAATAGTCAACATCTGGAAACAACCCAAGTGCCCTAGAACAGGTGACTGGTTAAAGAAACTTTGGTACCTGTACACAATGAAATACTATGCAGCTGTCAAGGCAGATAAAGTTATGAACTTTGCTTATAGGATGAACATGGAAAGTATCATGCTAAGTGAAATGAGTCAGAAAGAGAGGGACAGACATAGAAGGACTGCACTCATTTGTGGAGTATAAGATAGCATAATATTTCCCTACATTAGAGCAAAATGACGGTAAGAGATTCAGGAACTAATCAAGTTGAACTAAAATAAATGGAAAATAATAGTGATAAATGAATGCTGAAGAAGTAGTAAAGTGGCTCAAGTGCAATAAAAACTTTCATAAGTCAGGGCTAGAACTATAGTGCAATGGGTAGGGCATCTACCTTGCACGCAGCTAACCTGTGTTCTATCCCCAGCATCCGATATCTGAGCACCACCAGGAGTAATTCCTGACTGCAGAGACAAGAGTAGCCTCTGAGCATTTCCAGATGTGACCCAAAAAGCCAAAATTATTTTTATAAGCCAATTTAATATTATAATGACTGTTTTTTTCAGTGTTAGCTTTTCATTGGAGAATGAAGGTGTTTAGAAACATAAGTACTCATAATTATATGAAAATGTGTAAATTATACATAATAATAATATACAAAAACAGACATGGTTTTAAAGATTGAATCAAGTGATTCTAGAAATTTAGAGAAAAAGCAAAATATAAACTCAGTCCACAGTGTAAGCAGAGAAAATTAGTCTTGACTAGGGATTAATATAGGCTGTTAGTCTTAATTTTCTTTTCTTTTCATTTTCTTTTAATTGATTTTATTTTCAACTATTTATAAGTTTTAATTGATTGTGAAATTTAAGTTTGCTAATCAAAAATGCATATATGGCTAAATATTTTTAAATATATATTTTAGTGAAATGGTTTGAGTTATGTACAGAGTAGTGCATTTGGTTGCTTATTAAATATTTAACACCTAATGCTTTCTAAAAAATTTATATGGTATATGCAGTAACAGCAACATTGTAGCTTGTTAGTATCAAGTAAGTAATTATTGTTTTAATATTTTATATTTTATAGACATTTTTGTCACACCCACAAGTGCATAAATGATTGTTTACAATGGAGGTTTAATTAAAATATTCCTGACTTCTTTAAAGAGTTATTTAACTTTCCATTTTATAATACAATAATTCTTCAGTGAATACATGCTAAAGAAATATCATATGATATAGATTTGGGAATTCAAGAGATACATGCATAATTTCTGACAATCACTAATTAAATAAAATCATTTCGTTTAATTTACATTCAGCTTTTAATATATATATGAACAGATATCCTAATATTAAACTTCAGTATGATTTTGAAACAAAAGCCATATTAGGAGTGAGGCAGGTGAGTTTGGAGTCGCCTGGTGGTGCTCAATGCTTATTCCTGACTCTACTCAGGGTTTACTTCTGCTCAGTGCTCAGGAGTCACTTCCTGATAGTACTGAGGAGACTATCTGGGGTGCCAATGATTGAACTTGGCAAGGCCTTTAACCTCTGGGAATTATTCCTAAACACAGAACCAGAAACAAATCCTGATACTAGCAGTATGGCCCATTGTCCTTCACAAAAAAAAAATAATAATACTGAAGAAATAATGATTAAATCAGAGACATAAACCAAGTATCTAAACTACATAAAGCAATAATTTGTTCCTATTATTTGAATCACATCAATTTTTTAAATTATATTTGGTAGCTAGGCATTAAGTTCTATAGGAAAACAGACAAAAGCAAGTAAAATCACTCCTTTTAAATTGTTAATTTTGGGTTCTTTGAATTTCCTGATTTTTGAAATTTCTTATATACGCAGTTTATAGAGAATATGTTTCAAGGTTATTGAGATTATTATTCACCCATATTATTTAACTCTACTTCAGCACATCACACCTGTACATCCATGTGCACAGGACATTCAATGTTAAATACACCCAATGGTTTTATATATAATAAATCTGGCTTTGTATATAATAAATCTGTAGGCAACAGTGTTCTAAGACTGCATCTTAAGGAAAGCATGTTACCTGAGTTTTCTTTCTTTGAAGATTATAATGAGGCCCGGTAAGCCAAACATTTCCATTTTGCATTAAAAAATATACTTATGAGGGAAAGCAGAGTAAAAGAATAATATCTGCATGGCAAGAGATTTGACTGAAAGAGAAATAATGAATTTCTTTCTGACTTCATCATATATACTGAAATTCCCCATTGTGAATACCTTAAACACTGAGGTATATTAATACTCAGGAACTCTTTATGAATGGGGATATGTGTGCTCACATTCTAAAATGGCACATTGTGAAAGGGAATTTTCCAGTGAATTGACACAGGCTCACATTTTGTCTTTGAGCAAAAGGGATAATTGTTGTCCTCAGCACTATAATTGATTAATCCTGGATCAATTGAAGCAAGATGCATTCAGATAGCATAAAGGTAATTATTAGGAATGTCTTTTCAGATAAATGGTTTATGACATCCATTACCTTATGTTTTGTTAGTCTGACTTTTTAAACAATATTTTATTGAAGATTAGAAAGAAAAGACTGAAAAATTGAACTATCTCAAGGGTTTGAAATAAATACCTTCTATGTCATGGCCAATACATGAGATATCACATATTCCTGCAGTGGTTTTATTTTAATTTTTATTGAATATGAGTTACATATTCCTGCAGCGGTTTTATTTTAATTTTTGTCTTCATAGTACCTGGAGTCAATGTAGTATATTTTTAATAGTAAAACTGAAAAACATGACTAATATAAATAAACTATTGCAAATAAAAAAATAGTGTAACTGAAACCCATTTAAGGACCAGGTTTCAGAACTGGAGAGACTGTATAGGAAGTAAGGTGCTTAACTTGCATGCAGTCACAATGGCTATGACCTTGTTTGGAATCCCTGATATCTCTTATGGTCCCTTGAACACTGACAGAGGTTCACTCCATGAGCAATGAATATCTCCTGAGCACAGCAGGGTGTGTTTTCCAACCCAGAAAGAAGGAACAGAAAAAGAGAAAAGGAGAAGAGAGGGGAAGGAAGGAAGGAAGGAAGGAAGGAAGGAAGGAAGGAAGGAAGGAAGGAAGGAAGGAAGGAAGGAAGGGAGGGAGGGAGGGAGGGAGGGAAAGGGGAGGGAGGAAAGTATGGAGGGAGGGAGAGAGGGAGGAAGGAAGGGAGGGAAGGAAAGAAGGAAGGAGGGACAGAGGAAGGGAGAAAGGAAGGGAAGAAAGATACACTTAGACCTATCTTTTAGCCTTTACAAAGCTGATTTTCTAATATCTGATTAAAAAACTCAACTTAAAAATGTAATTAAATTACAAATATGGAGATTATTGATAGATCCATCAACAAGATATAACAGCAATCTCTCTACCTTTCTATCTAACACCCGGGACATCCAAATGTACAAAATAACAAGAAAGTAACATTTACAACAATAGAGTAACTCAAAGGAGATCTCAATATACAACTTACAGAAATAGAGAGATAACCTATACAAAATATTAAAAAACAATGGCATTAAATGAACTACTTGACAAGATAGACTTACATATGTAGAAGCTTTCACGTCAAAAAAAAAATAAATAAATCGACCTTCTCCTTTAGTCCACATGGAACATTCTCAATGATGACATATATCAGGACAAAATTGCTCTTAATAAATATGTGAACATTTAAATCAAATCAAGCATCGTGCCTAATCACAATGCTGAAAAAGTAGAAATCACTAATAAACAGAAAATAGGCAAAATCCCCAAACATATGGACACTAGATACCATGCTTCTGAATATCTTTTGGGCTAATAAAGAATTAAAGAATACTTTAAAATTACCTCGAGGGTGGAAGAGATGGTAAATGAGATAAAGCACATGCCTTGTATATGGCCTTCCCATTTCATTTCTTGGCACTGAAAATGCTCTACTGAGCATTCCAGGAGTATTCACTGAGCACAAAGCCAGGAGTAAACCCCAAATGCAGACAGCTGTGACCCGAATTTGCCACTCTCCCAAAAATGTATTATGGTACTGGAAGAAACCTGAGTGCCCAAGAACAGATGACTGGTTAAAGAAACTTTGGTACATCTATACAATGGAGTACTATGTAGCTCTTAGAAAAGATGAAGTCATGAAATTTACATACAAGTGGTACAATATGGAAAGTATCATGCTAAGCGAAATGAGTCAGAAAGAGAGGGATAGACATAGAAAGATTACATTCATCTGGGGGATATAAAATTACAAAATATGAGATTAATACCCAAGACTAGCTGACATCAACACCAGGAGGATTACTCCATAGCTTAGAGGCCAGCCGGGCATTCTAGGGGAAAGGGCAATTCAGATAGAGAAGGGAGCACCAAATAAAGGGTGCTTGGAGAATCATCCCAGGAGAGGAGATGCATGTTGAAAGTAGACTACAGACTGAACATGTTTGCCACTCAATGCTTCTTTTGCAGACCACAACACCCAAAGGAGAGAGAGAACAAAAGGAAATGCCCTGCCACAGAGGCAGGGTGGGATAGGGGGGATGGGGGGAGTGATATTATCCATGGTGGTGGAAAATGGGCACTGGTGGAGGGATGGATATTTGATCATTGTATAACCGAAACTCAAGCACAAAAATTTGTAAATCTACAACTGTACCTCATGGTGTTTCACTAATAAAAAATAAATAAATAAATAAATAAATAAATGTATTGTCGTAACAAAAAATTAAAAACAGTAAAGAGACAAACACTTAGAGACTTTGGAATATAGCAAAAGCAGTATTTAAAGAGAAATCCATTGTTACACATCTTTACAATCTAAAGAAGAAGTCTAATGCCACCTCTGAAGAAAACAGAGGAGAAAACACTAGAAAAAAAGACAATGGAAGAAAGATCAATAATTTAGAGTTTAAATAAATAGAACAGGAAATATAAACAAATGACTCTGAAAGACTGTCTGAGAGAAAAAGAGAAAATCCTGATTAAGAGAAGCAGGCTAACCGGGAGGGAAAGGGTGTTGCTCCTTTCCGTCTTTTCCACCCTGGACAGCAAGATGGCGGCCTTCTTGGAGCTTTCTGGATAGCCAGGTATGAGCCGCTGGTGACGGGGCAACTGAAACCTCATGGGAAGGGAAGCGTTCCCGGCACATCCTTCACACCCTACTGAGGTCACGAGTTGCCACCCACAAGTGGCTCTCCGGCATGGCCATGGCTCCAGAGCCACAGATACCATTCTCGTAATTATCTGGCTCGTGGCAGAAATACCAGGCTTAATAAGTAAAATATCAGAAATCCAAATTCGTGTGGCCACTGTTGCGGCCACGTGACTTCATATGGTATTCATAACTAACTGTAGAAAACAAATTATTTCACAATGCCTTTTCAGCAGTTCTGATTGTTGGGTGTAAACTGTAAACAGTGATGGTGCATCTTTTGTCGAAATAATGAACATAATCAAAGTAGATAGAGTGTTAGGTAGAATTCATCTGCTTCACAGGCATTGGGAGGGGTGGCAGGGGTGTATATTGGGGTTCTTGGTGGTGAAAAATAAGTACTGGTAAAGGGAAATGTATTTGATTGCTACATAACTGAGGCTTAAACCTGAAAGCTTTGTAACTTTTCCCACAGTGATTCAATAAATAAATATAAAAAAAAAATAAATAAGATACGCAGGTTGATGGGCCAGAAAAGTTATGCAAAAGGTTTATCACACGCATTGTATGTGTAAGGTCTGAGCTTGATTTGGGATTCAATGCCTGATACTGTGTGTTCTCCTGAGTAAAGAATCAGGAGTAGCCCTGAGCGAAGCTGAGTGTGGCACAAAAAGACAAAAAAAAGTTATCTGAGATGAAAGAGAGGTGGTTACAACTGGATACTGCAAAATTACAAAAATAATAAAAGACAATACAGCTATATATAAGGAAACTAGACAATGTCAAAAACATGGACATGTATTTTGAACCCTACAATGTTCTGATTCAAAGCCATGAAGAAATAGAAATAAAAAATACTAATGAAACATCAATTTCCCAAATCATAAACACCCAGAACTAAATGAATTCTCAAGGGAATTCTATGAAAGTTTCAAAGAACTAATACCCATGATGCTCAAACCCTTCAATTTCTCTTTCATACATTTTTGTAAAAGATACTCCAGCCCAATTTGCCTTGCATGCGGCTGCCTGGCTGAGCCAGTTCGATTTCTCCACCCCTCCTGGAGAGCCTGGCAAGCTACCGAGAGTGCCTTGAACACACGGCAAAGCCTGGCAAACTACCCATGACGTATTCACTATGCCAAACACAGTAACAACATGTCTCACAATGGAGACTTTACTGGGCCCGATCGAGCAAATTGATGAGCAATGGGAGGACAGTGCTACAGTGTTACAAAAAAATACTAATTCATAAGGATATTTGCAATCTTCTTCACAACAGCATTATTCACAGTAGCCAAAACATGGAATCAAACTAAAAGTCCACTGATAGATGACGAGAATAAAAGTTGTATATTTAGTGATTCCATTTAAAAAATGAATATATATATAGATATATAATGGTATATACACTCAAAGAAGTAATTCTCTGCCACTAAGACAAACTTAGTCTTTTGGGACAAATCTGGTTGAACATGAGATGATTATGCTACCTAAAAGAAGTAAGGGAAATGCAACTACTAGACAGTTTTGCCTATATCTGTATGTAAATAATAAAGCAAAGAACTAGCAAAAATAAACACACACAAAAAAACCTAACATATGGTCTTGATGAACAGAACAATTACTTTCCAAAGGATTTTCTTCTATTAATGACATGACACAAGCACATTGATAAGATGTCCTGTGATTTCTGTTCATGTATACAGGGTTCAAACTATAGCTTGGTAAATTTATAGTTCTGTAAACAACATCAAATTAAAAGGAAACGCAGAAAAAAATGTAGATGGACAACATTTTTAACAGCTGAAATACACACACACACATCACGAAATTGAGAGGGCTGGGAGTATCTCTGAAGAACAAGAGAAAATATTCTAAGAAACAAAAAATAAAGCTTCCAAAGTCACTACTATCCTGAGAAAATAACTTCCATCCTATTTATTATACCAGAACGGTCACATTTTCTGCTCAGATTCAAAAGAATGGATGAAGGCATCTTACAATGCATAGGAGTATTTATTTGCAGAGGGAGTTCTTCTGCAAATGTCTTTGTAAAACACATTTTGTTATATAAATATTTATTGAATTTCCAACATGTGAAATTGTTGGACCCCTTAAAGATAGGTAGTCCCTGAATTGGCTAACAATCTGGAATACAGTTGAGCAGCAAAAATGTAATGTAGCTGGCCTCCAAGCCATGGAGAAAAATTCTTGGGTGTTAGTCTCCTATTTTGTTAATTTATGTTCCCCAGATGAATGCAATCTTTCTATGTCTCTCCCTCTCTTTCTGACTCATTTCGCCTAACATGATACTTTCCATGTAGAACCACTTGTATGTAAATTTCATGACTTCATCTTTTCTAACAGCTACATAAGTACTCCATTGTGTAAATGTACCAACGTTTCTTTAACCAGTTATCTGTTCTTGGGCACTCAGGTTTTTTCCAGATTCTGGCTATTGTAAAGAGTGCTGCAATGAACAAACAAGTGCAGATGTCATTTTGACTGTAATTTTTTGCCTCTCTGGTATATATTCCCAGGAGTGGTATTGCTTGATCAAATGGGAGCTCAATTTCTAATTTTATGAGAATCGTCCATACCGTTTTCCAAAAGGGCTGAACCAGTCGGCATTCCCACCACAGTGAAGGAGGGTCCCTTTCTCGCCACATCCGTGCCAGCACCGGTTGCTTTTGTTCTTGTGGTTATGGGCCAGTCTCTGTGGTGTGAAATGATAACTCATTGTTGTTTTGATCTGCATCTCCCTGATGATTAATGATGTGGAGCATTTTCTCATGTGCCTTTTAGCCATTTGGATTTCTTCTTTGAAAAAGTTTCTACTCATTTCATCTCCCCATATTTTGATGGGGTTGGATGTTTTCTTTTTGTGCAGTTCAACCAGTACTTTTTATATCCTTGATATCAACCCCTTGTCAGACAGTCTACAGAATGGGAAAGGATATTAATCCTTTTTAATCCTTGAGATGCCAATAAAATTTTTAAAAGACCTATAGTAAATAGCAAACATTATCAAAAGAGATATGATGGCATCAGAGCAAAGAGACCAGTGAGTGCTGGATATTAAGAGCAGGATAAAACACTCTAAAAGCTCTGCTAGCATGGCTACCAAAAATATATGAGAGGCAGGTGCAGTTTATGATTGACCTGGCATGCAATTTTACTATCTGCAAAAAATGCGATTATTTATGAATAAGCCAACTATGAAACTTTCAGCTGCAGTTTCTGCTCTCTGTTCCCCATCGATACAGAGATTTTTTTATAACTAAAACACCACAAGAGAATCTATGAAACTATTTCTAAATTTTATTATCTAGCTCTCTCAAAGAATAATTTAGTATTTTTATGGGAGACAGATGGTAATTTTTCAGTGAAATACTCACCTTCACTTACTGAGAAAATGAGTATGGTAACATTTATAACTGATACAACAAAATTGATCTTTGCCTGTGTAAACTTTATTTTTATAGATTTATAAAGTAATAGTTTTATAGTAAGTTTAACCAAAGTATATCTTACATATTTACTTAAATTTATTCTTACATCTTCCCTGAGGGGCTAAAATATATTATTTTATTCTGTTCTCGTCAACAGATAATTATAGCAAGTATTACCAAGTATAATTGACTTACTCAAAGTCTTGCACTTATTAAAAGCCAGAAAGTATTATAATAAAAGAGTGGAACACTTTAATGAGAATACTTACCCTAAATGGAATTATCATAAATAATAAAAAATATATTTAGGCACCCATAAATTTAACATATATTTACATATATGTACACCATTTACAAACTGTTTACATATACAGTTTTAGTATGGTGTAATATACCATTTATGTACATGAATAAAAATGTCAAATGTATAAAAAATTACAAATAAAAATAAGGTTAGAAATTTAATATCAAATTAAAATTTAAATAATACCAATATTGGACTTTTCAATTCATATGTCTCTAAATTGTGGTTTAATTTTTGGGGGAGGAGGAAATGTTGATTATTCTATAATGCAAATAGGAAACTAAAAGTTCTTATTTGTCATCAAGTGCTTCCTGACATGATTCACGATCAGCAACTGTGATCATCACACAAAAACTTGATAATCTTAATATAACCAAGAGGGCTGGAGCGATAGCACAGCGGTAGGGCATTTGCCTTACAAGCGGCCAACATGGCTGACCCGAGTTCGATTCCTCCGCCCCTCTCGGAGAGCCCGGCAAGCTACCGAGAGTATTCGATATGCCAAACACAATAACAACAAAGTCTCCAATGGAGACGTTACTGGGCCCGCTCGAGCTTGAGCATCATTGTGACCTTTGAAAATTCTATGTCAAGTAACCAAAGAAGGAGCAAATTCTTATTTTTGCTAATAATTTTATTTAGTTATTTTTAATTTTTATTAGTGAAACACCATGATATACAGTTGTAGACGTACAAATTTTTGTGCTTGGGTTTCAGTTATACAATTATTGAGTACCCATCTCTCCACCAGTGCCCATTCTTCACATCCAATGCTACCAGTATATCTCCCACACCTCATCCCCCAATCCCACCCCATCCCTGTAGCAGGTAATTCCCCTCTGTTCTCTCCTTTTGGGTGTTGTGGTTTGCAAAAGAGGCATTGAGTGCCAATCATGTTCGGTCTATAGTCTACTTTCAGCATTCATCTCTCATCCTGGGAGGATCCTCCCAACACTCTTTACTCGGTGCTCCCTTCTCTATCTGAGCTGCCTTTTCCCCTAAAGCATGTGCAGCTGGCCTCCAAGCCATGGAGTGAACCTCCTGGCTCTTATCTCTGCTATTCTACCGTGTTAGTCTCCTATTTTGTTAGTTTATATTCCCCAGATGAATGCAACTACCTATGTCTGTCCCTCTCTTCCTGACTCATTTCGCTTAACATGATATTTTCCATGTAGTACCACTTGCATGTAAATTTCATGACTTCATCTTTTCTAACAGCTGCATAATATTCTATGTGTGGATGTACCAAAGTTTCTGTAACCAGTCATCTGTTCTCGGGTACTCGGGTTTTTTCCAGATTTTGGCTATTGTAAATAGTGCAGCAATTAACATAGAAGTGCGGATGTCATTCTAACTGTACTGTTTTTCCTCTCCAGGATATATTCCCAGGAGTGGTATTGCTGGGTCAAATGGGAGCTCAATTTCTAATTTTATGAGAATCGTCCATACTGTTTTCCAAGAGGGCTGAAACAGTTGGCATTCCCACCAGCAGTGAAGGAGAGTCCCTTTCTCGCCACATCCAAGCCAACACTGGTTGCTTTTGTTCCTTTGGATGTGGGCCAGTCTCTGTGGTGTGAGATGGTATCTCATTATTGTTTTGATCTGCATATCCCTGATGATTAGTGATGTAGAGCATTTTCTCATGTGCCTTTCAGCCATTCCGATTTCTTCTTTGGGAAAGTTTCTGTTCATTTCTTCACTCCATTTTTTGATAGGGTTACATTTTTTTGTAGAGTTCAACCAGTGCTTTGTATATCCTTGATATCAACCCCTTATCGGATGAGCATTGGGTGAATATCATTTCCCATTCTGTGGATTGCCTTTGTATTCTGGTCACTATATCTTTTGAGGTGCAGAAGCTTCTTAATTTAAGATAGTCCCATTTGTCTATCTCCGTTTCCACTTGGTTGGTCAGTGGAGTGTCGTCTTTGAAGATACTGTTAGCCTCAATATCGTGGAGGGTTTTGCCAACCTTGTCTTCAATGTGCCTTATGAATTGTGGCCTGATGTTGAGAGCTTTAATCCATTTTGATCTGACTTTAGCTATTAATTGCTTTAGCTATTCGTGGGCATTTGTTGTTCCATAATTTCAGGAGTGCTTGATCTATTTCTTTGAAGAAAATCATGGGTATCCTTAGCGGTATCGCGTTGAATCTGTATAATGCTTTGAGGAGTATTGCCATTTTGACAATGTTAATTCTTTCTATTCATGAGCAGGCGATATGTTTCCATTTCTCACTTCCTTTTTTATTTCATGGAATAGCATTTTTTACTTTTCATTTTAGAGATCCTTTACCTCTTTATTTAGGCTGATTTCGAGTTCTTTGATTTTCACAATTGTGAAAGGGATTATTTTTTTCCTGTCACTTTCCTCTTTCTCATTATTTGCATATAGAAAAGCCATGGATTTTATAGCCTTCGACTTTACTGTACAAGTCTATTGTGTCTGTCCCTCTCTTTGTCACTCATTTCACTTAGAATGATACTCTCCATGACATCCACTTATAAGCAAATTTCATAACTTCATCATTCCTAATGGCTGCATAGTATTCCATTGTGTAGATATACCAAAGTTTCTTTAACCAGTTGTCTGTTCTCAGACAATCAGGTTGTTTCCAGAGTCTGACTATTATGAACAGTGCTGCAATGAACATACAGGTGTTCATTGTCATTTCTACTGTTCTTTTTTACACCCTCAGGATATATTCCCAGAAGTGGTATTGTGGGGTCATATGGAAGCTCAATTTCTCAATTTCTAGTTTTTTCAGGAATGGCCATATTGTTTTCCAAAAAGACTGGACCAAACGGCATTCCCACCAACAGTGAAAGAGCGTCACTTTCTCCCCACATTCACTCCAACATTGGTTGCTTTTGTTCTTTTGAATGTGTGCCAGTCTCTGTGGTGTGTGATGATTTCTCATTGTTGTTTTGATTTGTATATCTCTGATGATTAGATACGTAGAGCATATTTTCCTGTGCCTTTTGGCCATTTTATTTCTTTTTTGAGGCAGCTTTTGTTCATTTTTTCTCCCCATTTTTTGATGGGGTTGGAGGGGTTTTTTTTTGTACAGTTCTACTAGTGTCTTGTATATCCTGAATATTAATTCCTTATCAGATGGGTTCTTCACCTGAAGAACCTGCCGTCAGTACTCATGAATACACTGGCTCGGCTCTTCACTCGCTACCTGTCTGAATGCAAGGTTCCGTCCCAATGGAAAACCAGCAGGACCGTACTACTGTTCAAGAAGGGAGACATCCATGACATTGGCAACTATCGCCCGATCTGCCTATTGTCTGTCATCTACAAGCTGTTCACTCGAGTCATCCTGAATAGGATTGGCAGAACACTAGATGAAGGACAAGCATGCGAGCAAGCAGGGTTCCGCAAAGGATTCAGCACCATCGACCATATCCACACGGTAACCAAGCTCATTGAGGTTTCTCGGGAGTTCAAGATGCCGCTCTGCTTAACATTCATTGATTTAAAGAAGGCCTTTGATTCTGCTGAGACGGAAGAGGT
Organism: Sorex fumeus; assembly: GCF_029834395.1. NCBI lineage: Eukaryota > Metazoa > Chordata > Mammalia > Eulipotyphla > Soricidae > Sorex > Sorex fumeus. Next base: position 7,671,619 of record NW_026606067.1, on the reverse strand, counting down.
CATTGAAGCCCTAGCCAATCAGGGCATTCAAGCCCAATACATCAGGATCCTCCGTGAGCTGTATTGCGGATTCACTACCAGGATCTCACCATTCTACAAAGAAGTGATCGTTGATGTCAAGAGAGGGGTGCGGCAGGGTGATACCATTTCACCGAAACTCTTCAGTGCCACCCTCGAGAACATCATGCGACGACTGGAATGGGAAGGAATGGGAGTGAAGATAGATGGTCGGCAACTACACCACCTCCGCTTTGCTGATGACATTGTTTTAATAACACCAAACATCAGCCAAGCGGCACAAATGCTGGCCGACTTTGACCGTGAGTGTGGAATGGTAGGACTACAGCTGAATCTTACGGAAGACAATGTTTATGAGAAACAGCCTTGTTCCTGACGCCCCATTCGCTCTCAATGGAACGACCATCTCCGAATGCAACAGCTATGTCTACCTAGGTCGAGAGGTCAACATGACAAATGACCTGGCACCCGAGCTGCGCAGGAGGAAGAGAGCGGCTTGGAACGCCTTCAAGAACGTCGAAGAAATAGCTAAGAGGACGAAGAACCTCCAGCTCTGGGCACATCTCTTTGATTTCACTGTTCTTCCTGCATTAACATATGCCTCAGAGACCTGGGCCCTACGCAAACAAGATGAGAACGCCATTCAGGTCTCCCAAAGAAGAATAGAAAGAGCTATGCTTGGAATATCACGTTTCACTCAAATGAGAGAACGAATCCGGAGTTCTGACATCCGTGGACGATCAAGGATCAGGGACGCTGTCTCATATGCCAAGGTGTCGAAAATCAGATGGGCTGGTAACGTAATGAGATTTAAAGATGACCGTTGGACTAGAGCTGTTACTGATTGGATTCCACGGGATGTCAAGAGACCGCGTGGCCGCCCACCTACCAGATGGTCAGACTTCTTTGTCAAGATCATGAATGATCGGTTTGAGGCCCTCCATGTTCCCGGAGCGAAGAGATGCCATTGGGCTACACTAGCACGCGACAGGGACAAATGGAGACGTTACTGGCGCCCGCTCGAGCAAATTGACGACTAACGGGAAGTTAAGTGATTAAGTGATTAAGTGATCAGATGGGTATTTGTACATATTCTTTCCCATTCCATGGACTCTCTTTATTTTGGTCACTGTTTCTTTTGAGGTGCAGAAGCTTCTTAGTTTAATGTAGTCCCATTTGTTTATGCTTGTTTCCACTTGCATGATCAGTGGTGTTTCATTCTTAAAGATACTTTTAGTTTCTAATTCTGAAAATTGTACTGAAATCAATATGAGAAAACTCCTTGCTCTTAGAAAACATACATTAAAAAGACTGAGATAAGTCATCGAGTCTGCAACTGACTGTCGAGTATAACATAAAAAGGACATACGTGAAAGCTCATCCAGTGAAAGAATGAAACAAATGAGATAAAACTATAAAACTATTTGGGAGAATCTCATTTCATTCTTTTGGGTGGGAACTCTGTATTATTTTTGAAAATTTTTGGTATGCCTGAAATTTCTCAAGATAAAATGTTTTAAAGAATTATGAATTTTTGTCTATTTTCATTTTCCTCAAATTATCTCAATTTAAGAAAAGTGAAACTAAGCACAATGAACTAAACCGAATAAACAGAAGGATGCTATATAGGATAGTTAATTACAAAATGTAAACCCCCACCATCAAAATCAGTGCTAAGTAACTTCACTTCATTTCTATATGCCACTTTAAAAGCTTTTACTAATGTTAGTTAATTTTCTATCAGACTATTTCAAGTTAGATAAACTCAACAAATTATCATGGACCAGCAAGATGTTCTGTATTCCTGAATGGGCATAAATAAATCACCATACAAATTTGTTGAATCATACTTCTTGATCATTCAGGTGACAACCACGTTGAAATTCTTTGCATCTTTTTGTTTCAGAGTTGTTTTAGAGAGAGAAGTGAATAATTTTTTCTTTAAAGATCTTATTACCTTTTTTCTCCTAATAAAAATATTCATGAGTCATGTTAATAACAGAGAGGAGATCACAGCAGTTATGCCCCTGTCACACCTCTAGTTCCTGAAAACTCTAAACGTGTCTCTCTCAGCCTTGAAATAATCTTACCCTCAATTTCAACTCTGAATTACTCTTGTTTTTTCTACTCCAAAATTGTTCATACTTCTAGTGTAAGCTGTCATGGCTTAGTACAAATAATGTTCTTTTCTGTTGGAATGCAATGTCAGAAACAGGAACTGATTTGCATTTTCTTTTGACTTTCAGCAGTTAGCACAATGCTTGTCACATTGAAGAGGCGCATTAATGATGCAAGGGACCACTGAAAATCGATGGGGATTTTAATGTTAGACACGCTGGTATGAACTTCAGTAAATTACTTAACCTCTTTTGAGATAAAGTTTCCTTATATGTCAAGTGGGAAGAATATTTTTTATCTCACACGGCAATGCTAAAACTCAATTCAGTTAATATATTTTTTAAAACTAGTCACTTCGGGGGCCAGAGCAATAACACAGTGTGCCTGTTCCTTGCCTTGCGAGTGGCCAAGCTGGGTTGGATCCTTGGAAACCCATATGGCTCCCAAAACATGTCAGCAGTGATTTCTGAGTGCAGAGTCAGGAGAAACTCCCTGAGCATTGCTGGGTGTGGCCCCCAAGGCAAAAAATAAAATGAAAAACTCACCTGTTCTCAGGGTACAATGAAAAAAAAAAACACCTTCCTAGAACTTTAACTAAAATTAACTGAAATACAGTTCCTTATGGCTGAAGAAGTTAATTGTATGACTAAAACTCAATCATGAAAGCTTAGTGTCTGTGTCTCATGGTGATTCAATAAAAAAAAAAACCTTTCTTTTTTTAATTTGTTATTTTATTTTATTTTTTATTGAAACACCGTGAAAGCAGTTACAAAGTTTTCAGTTTAAGTCTCGGTCATACAATGATAAAACACCTGACCGTTCACCAGTGCACATTTTCCACCACCAAAAGCCCCCGTATCCCCCCCATCCTACACCCTCCCCCTACCTGTGTGGCAGATAATTTCCACGTTTCTCTCTACTTTGATTACATTCACTATTTAGACACCAAACCCACCATTATTATTTGGGATTTTACCCCAACACTCAGATCTGCCGAAAAGGCAACATTAGACAATTTGTTTTCTATTGCTGACTATGAATTGCATATGATGACCATTTTGGAATTCTGAAGTTTTAATAATTAAATCTGGAGGGATTTCTGCCAAAGCCGCTGGGTTCTGAGCTGTGTTTCTGAGTCTCTGGGATCATGGCCGATAAGCAGCTCGATTAGCAACCAGAGGGCTCATTCATGGGCGGCAACTCGGGGTCTCATAGGGGCAGGGGCCAGGGGGGAGGGTCGGATACGCCCCCATCCCATGAGGCCCCCAATTCTTCATCACTGAATAACTGCAGGACCCTCCCTGGGTCTCCCTAGGCCTCTGGAAGATGGCAGCGGTGACCGAGCCACCAGGGGAAACAGGCCAAAGCACGAAACCCATTCACACCTGGGGTGTTCTGGCGCCGGAGACCTAATGTGTAGTCTGAACGCATTTTTGCCAAAAGCTGCTGGATTCTGAGTTATGTTTCTGAGTCTCTGAGATCATGGCCAATAAGCAACTGGATCAGCAGCCAGGGAGTCTCAATTAAAAAAAAATCTTTTTTTTTAATTTTTATTAGCAAAACACCATGAGGTACAGTTGTAAACTTACAAATTTCTGTGCTTGGGCTTCAGTTATACAATGATCAAGTACCCATCCCTACACCAGTGCCCATTCTCCACCACCACTAATCCCAGTATCCCTCCCACCCCCCATCTCCCCATCCCACCTTGCCTCTGTGGCAGGGAACTCCCTTCTGTTCCCTCTCTCCTTTTGGGTGCTGAGGTTTGCAAAAGAGGCAATGAGTGGCAATCATGTTCGGTCTATAGTTTACATGCAGCATGCATCTCCCATCCTGGGCGGATCTTCCCAACACCTGTTATTTGGTTCTCCCTTCTCTATCTGAGCTGCCTTTACACCTAGAGTGTGCGGCTGGCTTAATAGAGGGGTGGAGAGACACTACAGCTGGTATGTTTCCTTTTCATGTGCCTGAATAGGGTACCATTCGTTGCACCACACAGGGTCCTCCAAGCCCTCCAGAAATTATTTGTGACTGCAGAGTCAAAACGAAGCCCTGAGCACAACCAGGTATAACCCTAATTTAAGCAAAAAATTAATAAAATATAAAATATATTTCTTGAGAAATAAAAAGCAAACCAAGCTATGACCTTATCCTTATTTTCCATAAGTAATAAGTAAGTCTCAAAATGGAGATGTTACTGGGCCTGCTCTAGCAAAAATAAGTAACTTTTAATTTTTTTTTCAATATATGGTCACAGTCCTCTCATTGTTCATCAATTTGCTTGAGCAGGCCCAGTAACATTGTGAGACTTGTTACTGTGTCTGGCATAATGAATACGTCACGGGGAGCTTGCCACGCTTTGCCGTGCAGGCGAGATACTCTTGGTAGCTTGCCAGGCTCTCCGAGAGGGATGGAGGGATTGAAATCGTGTCGACCATGTTGGCTGCATGCAAGGCTCTACCTGCTGTGCTACCTAAAAAGTCTTACCTCCACTTGGAACAATAACATGAAGATATTGTAATGTTTAGTTGACTTCCATAATGCAATAATAATAATAATAATAAGTACTTTTTAGTATTGTGATTATATAGAAATATTTCCACATTCCTTTCAAAGGGATACTTAGTTTTTTGTTTTTTGTATTTTTTCTTGGTTGGTTATCAGCTGGTTTGGGTTTGGGGCCCACAACCAGTAGAGCTGAGGGCTGACTCCTGCTCAGGAATCACTCCAGGCAAGCCTTTGGGGATCATATGGGCATCATATCATCACTTGATCCCTCTGGGGATCAAACTCTGGTCAGCAAAGCAAGAGCCAACATGCTACAGAATGAGTCAATTGTAGGGCTGAAGAAAAGTAGACTTCTGGTGGACTTAACATAATACATACTCATAGTATGTACATGTACATACATACAGGACTTAACATAGTATATACGGGACTTAACATAGTACATACTTTTTATAATATGCTCCAGAAACTTACATAATGTTATAGGAAGCTGATACTAGAGTAAAACTTTTTAAAAACAAAACAGTTACATTCTTACAGTTTCTTCATTGCACACTGGTACAACATAAATCTTTTGTTGCAATAAAAAAACTTAATGAGATCTAGTGGGTTCCTTCCTGTTACATTGTGTGTGTCATCTGTGGCAAACTAGTTCTTTCAATGATTTCGGTGGAGTGGTAATGTTGCTTATGTAAACACCACACCTGTTATAAAGATTCTAGGACCTAAGAGTACCATGGGCAGGGTGTTTGTCTTGCATGCAGTGTACCTGGGTTTGATTCCTGATATCCCATGTGGTCCCCTGAGCACTGTCAGGTGTGATCCGAGTCCAGAGCCAGAAACAACCTCTGAGCACCACAGGATGTGCTCCTAAAACCATAAAAAAGCAGAATAAAACCCTAGAAGTTTTAAATAGTGAAAAGTTTCAAGAAGCAAATTATTTAGAAGTTATTACCCAGGATAAAAACCTGTGTTGTTGGTATAAATCTATAGGACGAAGCACTAAGTCAAGATGTAGGAAAAAAATGAAGATTCCACTCTCATAAAGTATTATAAGTTGATGTATTGATAATATGTCACCTGATACTGAAGAGACTTGGTTTAATAACCAGATAATAGTTTCTGTGTCCAAGTTGATGAGTCTACGAATTTTGCCAATAGTTTTCATAATGCTTCTTTTAAAGTTTTGTCAAACTACAAGGAAGTTTAAAATTTTTCTCTTGAAAAAAAAACCCAATAATTAAGGGTCAAGATAGGTTCAATATGTTTCTCCAAATCTGGAAAAAATAACTGTGTCTAGAGAAAAGGTGTTCCTTTATTGATGCCTCATAGCTATACTGACTTGCTGCTTATAGAGGCAAAAATATGCATATCTTATATAAAATATTGTGAAGTCACTGAGTACATTATATAAAATATTCAACTAATTACTTGAAAGAAATAATTTAGACACAGTCGAAAGCAAAAAGAAAAATCTATCTAGGAACCATAACACACTCAAAAAGACCTTTTCCATAATGGCATAATTACTTGAAAAAAAATCGTTAAGCTGCAGATTCCACATGCCAATCAATAGGATGATCAGTGTACTTAAAGTACACAGGGAAATAAGATATAACCTGATGTTAGCCTCTAAGGACAAATTTTAATTAGGTTAAGGCAAATAGAAGTTTCCAGATATGGCATATAATATAAGCAAACGTGGAAATGTGTATGCTTTTGGCATACTTAATTCCTAATAAATTGATGCTTTATTATTTCACCACATATTCAAAATGTATATATTTTTTTGAAATAAAATGAAAATGAAATTCAAAATGTACATATTAAGCTCTTTCAATATATAAGTGTTACGCTAGAGGATGTGGACCCAAGAAAACTAAGGTGATTGAGCAGGTTTGTGGCAGTGAACATTGGCCACTGATGTGATTGAAGTGACTTGATGTGATTGAATTTTACACTAATGGTATTTCCAATATGTCAAGGATGATAGAATTATCAAAAATAGCCTTTCTATTAAACTTTCTGGTTATATGTAGCAGATATTAGGCTTTATATATGTACAATGAATGAAATATGGCATGATCTTTAGTTTCAGGTTTTTTGGTAAGTCCAGATACAGTTATTTGAATCAGGCACACAGTTAAGAATGCAAATGATTCATTGGATGCCTTCTCTACTGACCATGACAGATGGAATATATTATAGTTGGTTCATAATCTCTGAATATTCATAGTACTTCTTGAATTCAATTTTAAATGGGGAATAGAATGTTTTGTCTCTACTGTAGATCAGTTTATACGTAACAACTTTAGATATATTTTGATTATTCACATTTAGCTGCAGGGCTGTTTGTAACAAAAAACTTACCATCATTTTTCCATTAAGGAATATAGTTTTGTGGGAAGAGAATTAAAGCAGAATGATAAATGACTAAATGGTTATATATAATGATATATAGCAACATATGAGAAATTACTTAACTCAGATTTTGGGGAATAGGAAAATATTACAGTGATTCTGTAACATTACAGAATTCTGATCATTAAATAAAACCTAAACAGAAAGTACAAGGATGGCATTAATTAAAGGTGGAAAATATTTTCTGCAGCATAGCTAATAAAATATAACTTTAGTTAAGAAATGTAAGTAAATTGTTCTTTTAATTTCAGAAGTTTTAGTAGTGTTGAATCAGAGTTCCTCATCCAATGTATAGGTGGGTTTTGTGAAATATAAGGCCGGAGAGACAATGATAGTTTGAGTTTACATTAAAGATCCCCTAAATGATTTATAAGAATCTATGGAAAGTAACAGGAATGTTATACACTGTAGGAAAAAAATATCATTGTTCACTTTCATCTAGGTAGTGAAAGCGAATGGCACCAAATTGTCAGCCTCAAGGGAATATGCAGGGCTAGCTAAATGTGAGAAGTCAAAACAAGGTCAATGATAGCTATGAAAACAAAACAGTATTTGTTGGAAATACATTATTTAAAAGGTCTGGAAGGGGTTTGAGAAACAAAAACATAATGTAGTTATAGATTTCAAGGTACATGAGACCCATAGAGGGACTTATGGGAAATTTACTGTACCCAGAATTAGGGACACAGTAAAAATGCCTAGATGAGGTGCTGGACACTGAGCACTTTCCAATTTCAAGGCCCCTTATGAAGTGATATCTTTAAAAAAGGAGATAAACTTTTCTTAGAAGGAAGAGAGTACAGAGAAAATACTGCAAAGATGTAGGAATATGTTTCCTTATATAGTAAGAAATGCAAAAGTCACAAGCAAAGATTCTGGAGAATGGGAGGTTGGGCTTGAAAAAAAACCATAGACTATTTTAAAGATAAGAATTAGGGAGAAAAGGATTGGAGATGGAACCCTGGGCAGGGCCCTTACCTTGCATGTGGCTAACCTGGGTTCATTCCCTGACACCCTATACGGTCCCCTGAGCACTGCAGAAATGATTTGAGTGGAGAGCTAAGAGTGAATCCTAACCTCAACCAGGTGTGGCCCCCAAAACCAATAATAATAATGATAATAAAGAAACAGGTATTCTAAAAAGACAATATAGTGAGAGGAGAGCAAAAAAACACAAGGATGTAAGCAAGAATTATTTTTCAAATATTCAGACTCAAATATTTTGAGTCAATGTTTTCTAATATTTGACCTCTCATTTAGGTCAAATCAATGTAAAATTGCTTAGTGAATGTAAAAAGCTAAATCTCAGGTAGAGACTAGAGGTTTGTAAAGTTAGCAACAAGGCTAACCTTGTTTTTGTGTTGACTTCCAAAGAATACTTAAAGATAAAGGCAAACAACTCTCCCCTAGAAACTTTCTTTTTTTCTTTCATTCTAATGAGTTAAATCATCTCAGAAAACTGGGCTTTAAGAAAATATTTTATTTTCTATGTGTGCAATGTTATAATTGTATTTCCCATCTGGCTATTGGATTCTATAAAATTTTGGTGTTTACTGTGTAATATCTGTAGAAATAGAAATAATACTGGCTATTATAAGTAGCCATGCTGAGACCACTCTCCACACATCTGGACAAGCCTCATGCATGAAGGAACTGGCAGAGGAACCCAGGCATGCAGATCTCCATTGTGAAACTTGTTGTTACTGTTTTTGGTATATTGAATACGTCAAAGAAGCTTGACATGCTCTTCCGTGCAGGTGGGATATTCTCGGTAGCTTGCCAAGCTTTCCGAGAGAGACCAAGGAATGGAACCCAGGTTGGCCATATGCAAGGCAAATGCCCTACCTGCTGTGCTATCACTCCAGTCCACTGGCTTATTATAAAAGAAAAATAATTTAATGGGGTTTGGCTGATAGCTCAAAAAGAGCACACACCTTGCATAGAGGAGGGGCAGGGTTTAATCCCCAACATCACATAATTCCTTGAGAACTTCCCAAAGCAGTCCCTGAGCCCCTCAGGACATTGCCCCCCAAAATAATAGAACATGGTACAGGGTGTGATGCTATTAACTTGACATGTGACATGGTAAAGGTACAGATTATCATGGAGGACACTGCATGAAGTAGGTAGCAAATGTAACCTGAACAAATAAGATAGCAGCTGGAATTACTCAATTTAGAACACTGGAGCAGAGGACAGAATTTACTAACACGTTGACTTTAGAGAAGGGCGTGCTGCTTGTTGTAGCTGGCATCTCTGAGTCTGACTGGACTTAGACCTCTGATTTAGGGTGTCTGAAGAAGCAGCGGGAAACTGTCCTTTTGTGTTGGAAAAACTCCAACACAGGATTCAAATTTTGCACCAGGAGAAGCACCTCCCACTTCTGTGCAGACAAAAGGTCTCTAGAGGGAATCTCACAGGATCAAGCCAATGCGAAAGGAGAGAGGAATGAGTTCCTAATCTCTAGTTTCTCTTTAGCAAGTTCTAGCTATAGTGTTTAACAGGGAAGAGCTGGCTTAGCTGAATTATGTTGCACATGTGCACTTTTCATCAAGATCATATAACAGAGTTTCTGGCCCTGTCACAGATCCCAGGTAAAGAGAAGAGGAATTATATCTAGAAAAATACTATACAATGAGCCCAATATACATTATTACTTAAAGGGCATAAAATATTTCTAAGCCAGAAAACATCTCATGTGTAATTATATGTATATAGGTGTGTGGTTTGTAACATTTACAACATTAACTCAAATTTGCATGCATATATATACAGAATTTATTTACTACAAATATTTTCTTCAGTAATTAAAAAGCCTTTTCCCTTAGCCATCTTTGACACAATTTTTCTTTAATGTGCTACTGCAGATTTATTTCAAATTTGCTTTTCTGTCACTGTTTCTTTACCTTTAGTAATCTAATTTAATGTTTGGATAAATAGTCTTCCGTCTTGCAACAGTAAGAAAAATTACATATTGCTGCAATAAAACCTTCCTGGCCTTTGTAAATGAAAAATGTACTAAATATCTAGCTTGCAACTCTAGCTGAGCATGCTGCTTCATTAGGGAGAAAAGAATAAGCGAATCTGCCATCTGTCAGCTCTTCCCAGCCCAGACTCTCCTCGCTCCTGCTACTTCACCTGTGAGCAGAATACTCATAAACATAGTTGGCCTGGATGAGATTGAATGTTTGGCTTCTTTGACAACAGAATTTGGAAACCTATTTGTCAATCTTAAATCATGTAATTGATGTTTTTCTCTTCACATGTGCACTTTTCATCAAGATAAAATAAGCAGCTTTTTAAAATTACATTGTATTTTTATTCACTGAGATAGAAATAAAATGCAAACATTTATGCTCTAATAATAAAATCATAGGGAAAGCTGCAAAAGAGAATGAATGTACATTTTAGTAATGTGGATTTGATTCTGTCAGGGAAGCTTGAGTATATTTCACCAGTCTTAATTCTGAAAGATTTTTTTGCTGCAGGAAAGAAAAAAAAGCAACAAAAGATTTAAAAATTAGAAAAAATCATAGTATGTATCTTTTAATTTTCTGATTGAATGGACAAAAATCACTTCCAGATATCAAACATTATTTTCCTATGAGAAAATGTGCCAAGGCAAAATATGATGTGATTAAAGGACATGCAAGTCATTTATTCACTAAAAATTTAATAAATACTTAGTAAATTTTTATAGATTTAAAACCTTAGTAAACACTTAAATTACAAATAAATATTAGCTCATGTGTCTTTTAAATGTCAGCAATATTAAAACCTTGGAGATTATCCTCATGTAATCTGAATAATTCATATTATTCTTTAATGAATCCTGTTATGCCACTAAGTAAAGTTGTATAGATAACCAAAAAGCATATTGTAAAATTAATCTTGCAATAGAGGATGTTTCATTTAAAAATCTAAATTTGTTGTGAAAATTTAAGTGATATTACTCTGGTGGAGGACGTGGTGTTGAAATTTTGTGTGCATTAAATCCGATTACTAACAAGCAGTACTGTAAATCACAGTATCTCAAATAAACAAAGAAGCAATACAAATTTTAAATCAATATTATGAGAACAAAGTTAAATTAAAGAACAGGAGAATAAAGTAAAGATAAAAAACAAGTAGAGAAACAACAGAAAAAAATCTTGAATACAGAAAACACATTGATGGTACCAGAGGGAAAGAGATTTGGAGAACAAATAAAAGATAAAATGGGGTCAAGAATCTGATGATAAGTGAAAGACCGTTGGTGATAATCACACTGCAGTATTTAGAGGCGTAGAATTAGAATACTGTGCACCGGAAGTTTATATAATTTTGAAGACCAGTATTAACTCAATAAAATTTATTTTTGAAAAAATAATTTCTGAATCATAATAAAAAGCAAAAACCATAATCTCAAAGTGAATGAAAAAAAAAAAGAACATTTTAGTTAAAAGAAAAAGATGGGGGTTACGGTGCCATCAACAGCTCAACCCATACCTGAGGGGCAAGTGTGTCAGCAGCCTGATGATGCCTTCAGGCATCCTAACACCTCAAAATTACCAATGTGCCTTTGGCCAGACCCCAACAATTTGGGATCAAATTTACCAAGAAATTAAATGGCCAAAAGTTAGGTATCTGGGAGCCACACCCACAAACCACCTCTGGCTCAGCTATACAAGCTCACTTATTGGCTTTATTTCAAAGACCTAAAATAAATCTCGAAAGGAATCAAAAGCTACAGTTAATCTTGAACCCGCGCATGGCTGAACAAACTGGGGTAAATCAGAGGGGAGCAGGTTGGCCTGTGCCTGCCCAGGCAGAAACTCCAGAAGCCCCTTGCTTCTATAATCTAAAATCACCACCATATTCCCAGCCTGTCTACATTACCTCTGGCCACACCTCACCAAGATATAATCTGCTGAAAAATCTGGTATGAGGGTTTTGTGACTGCAATCTCCAGGTTTTCTCGGAGTTGGGGTGGGCTTCCTCCCCACACTTCTCAATACAGATGGAAGCACTTGCAGTCACCCCCATGAACCAACTCCAGTGCCACCCTGTAAACTCTATTACTAGCCTTGCTTCAGACACCCATAAATAAATCTTGAAAAAGATCAAAAGCTAGAGACACAGCAGGGAGTCCCAGAAGTCACCACAGAGCTGGAGATCTCTCTGGGCCCCATACCAAGTGAATTTCACCGGGGCACCCTAGATGGAGCAGGTGCACTCTCCTGCCTATGCCAGATGGACTCCCAGGGAAAAAGAGCTTCCACAAGCAAGGCCCAGGTATGCAAGTTCAAGGACTAAATCTCCATGCCACACAGTGGCAGAGGCAACTGGCTTTCCCTCCAGGCTCCCTGCATGCTTGTAGGCCTGTCTGCCACACCCACAATGTGCCTCCAGGTGCCAACTTAACGTACCGACAGCCCTGGTCCAGAGATGCCCAACTGAATCCCAAAATGGATTAGTGCCCCACAGAAATGTCTCTGGAACCCAACCATTTACAATCTAGGATTCCAGAAGTGTGCCACCGTGGCATCCATGATATTCACAAAGAGCAATTGACAATAAATGATCTGCCTCTGCCAGGCAGGCTTGAATGGTGGTGAGAAAATTCGAGCAGAACATAATGCCCAAAAGTAGAAAGAGAGCACTGGGGAAATTGCCTGCCATGGAGGCAGGGTGAGGACTGGGATGGGTGGGGGGATATACTAGAGACACTGGTGGTGGAAAATGAGCACTGATGGACGGATGGGTGTTTGATCATTATACATCTGAATCTCAAACATGAAAATTTTGTAACTGTATCTCACAGTGTTTCAATAAAAAAAAATGTGGAATTCATGCCCAATTCAATCAGCTTAATAAATGGCTGAATAAATAGCAGTGCTCCTGCATTTTAAAAAAATAAAGAAAAGAAAAAGATGATTGTTTGATTACCCATCTCTAAGCGTGAGTAGAGAAAATATCACTTGATCACTTGACTTCCCGTTAATCATCGATTTGCTCGAGCAGGCGCCAGTAATGTTTTCATTTGTCCATGTTGCGTGCTAGTGTAGCCCAATGGCGTCTGTTCGATCTAGGAACATGAAGAGCCTCAAACCAATCATTCATGATCTTGATGAAGAAGTCTGACCATCTGGAAGGTGGGGGGCCACGCGGTCTTTTGACATCCCATAGAATCTAGTCGGTAACAGCTCTAGTCCAGCGGTTGTCTTTAAATCTCATTACGTGACCAGCCCATCTGATTTTTGATACCTTGACAAACGAGACAGCGTCCCTGTCTCTTGATCGTCAACAGATGTCAGAACTCTGGATTCTTTCTCTCATTTGAGTGAAATGTGATATTCCAAGATTAGCTCTTTCTATTCCTCTTTGGGAGACCTGAATAGCGTTCTCATCCTGTTCGCATAGGGTCCAGGTCTCTGAGCCGTATGTTAATGCAGGAAGAATAGTGGAATCAAAGAGATGTGCCCGGAGCCAGAGGTTTTTCATCCTCTTACCATTTTTTCGACACTCTTGAAGGCGTTCCAAGCCGCTCTCTTCCTCCTGCGCAGCTCGGGTGCCAGGTCATTTGTCATGTTGACTTCTCAACCTAGGTAAACATAACTGTTGCATTCAGCGATGGTCGTTTTGTTGAGAGCGAATGGGGTATCCGGAACGAGGCTGTTTCTAATAAACATTGTCTTCATAAGATTCAGCTGTAGACCGACCTTTCCACACTCACGGTCGAGTCGGCCAGCATTTGTGCCACTTGGCTGACGTTTGGTGTTATTAAAACAATGTCATCAGCAAAGCTGAGGTGGTGTAGTTGCCGACCATGTATCTTCACTCCCATTCCTTCCCATTCCTCTCGTCGCATGATGTTCTCGAGGGTGGCACTGAAGAGTTTTAGTGAAATGGTATAACCCTGCTGAACCCCTCTCTTGACATCGATGATTACTTCTTTGTAGAATGGTGAGATCCTGGTAGGGAATCCACAATACAGTTCACGGAGGATCTTGATGTATTGAGCTTGAATGCCCTGATTGGCTAGGGCTTCAATGACCACTTCCATCTCAACAGAATCAAAGGCCTTCTTTAAATCAATGAACGTTAGACAGAGCGGCATCCTGAACTCCCGAGAAACCTCAATGAGCTTGGTTATCACGTGGATATGGTCGATGGTGCTGAATTCTTTGCAGAACCCTGCTTGCTCGCATGGTTGTCCTTCAACTAGTGTTCTGCCAATCCTATTTAGGATGACTCGAGTGAACAACTTGACAGACAATAGGCAGATCGGGCGATAGTTGCCAATGTCATGGATGTCTCCCTTCTTGAATTTCGGAAGGGAGAACATTGGGAATGACACATCCATCCTGTGGAGTTTGGTATGTCTGCAAGTGGACGTGACTATCGAAGACATTTGAGTAGAAGTCATGGATAATCTTCTCCAGTGCAGTTCTGGAGGATGTGTAGATCCATCAGGACATTGGAGGGCTGTCATCTTGGTCTTGTAGTTGGTGAAGGCCAGGCGGGCATTATAAATATTTTTCCTGGCTTCTGCCACATCTACCAGCACTTCTGCTCTTCTCTCTTTGAGGTCTTTCTTGATCGCATCTCTGCACTGCTTTGCGAGCTCAGATGTTAGCTTGCAGTTGCCTGAAGCATGCACCAAACCACGTTGGCGAATAAGCTCAAGAGTTTTTGAAGACAGGCATTTTTTGTGGCTATCTCTCTCTTGGCATTCCTCGCACAATCATGGAGGTGCTGAACCAGTCCATCGTATTCCTCGTCAATGTTGTCAACAATGGCATCTTCCCATGTTGCTGCAATAGTGCCAAAGAGCTCCCTGTTGATGGTCGTTCTGGGAGTTCTCTTTTTAAACTTTGCAGCCCTTTCTCCCCGATCTGTGAAGTAGAATTTTGCACGAAGGAGATGGTGGTCCGATCCCGTTTGGAATTTTGGGACAACAACGACATCGGTCAGGCAAATCTATTGATTATATATGATGTGGTCTATTTCATTGTGGAATCATCCACCGGGAGACTCCCATGTCCAACGTTTAGATTCAGCCTTCTGGAACTGTGAGTTACCATGGATGGTCTTGGTCAACATGATGAACACAGACAGTGTCTCACCCTGTTCGTTCCATTCTAGGCCATGGGTCCCAATGTGAAGTTCTTCAGCTGATCTTCTCGGTCCTATCTTGGCATTAAAATCACCCACAATGATCTTGTAGAAGGTGTGGTCTTCTTTAGAGAACTTCTCCAGCTCCATGTAGAACTTCTCAATTTCTCCTTTATCATAATTAGATGTTGGTGCATAGACAATTAAGATAGAAACTGCCGGCAGTGAGCCCCATCTATTCAAATGTCTGATTCGGGTTGTTAGGCATTCGAATGAATCAATGCTCATGGCCAAGTTTGTGTTGACAAGGACACCAATGCCTCCGACACCTCTTTTATCACATGTTCCAAGAAACAATTCTTCTCCAGTGTCAAAAATGTCATGATGAGATTGGTGCCTTCTTGTCTTGGTCAGACCAATGATGTTGTACTTGATCTTTCACGCTTGTACCATCAGGTCCTCAATGGATGCATCTGATGCTAGTCTGCGTGCATTGAAAGTACAGACAATCATTTTTGTCTTCCTTCGTTGTGGCAGCCTAGTTCGGCCTTGAGATTTTATCAGCCTCTCCTTTCTCATCCTTCTCAGTGCTGCCATGTTGTTGAAACCTTCAGGGTCAGGTGAATGAGACCCATTGTAATTACTGGTTTTGGCATATCGAATACACAACGGATAGCTTGCCAGGCTGTGCCGTGCAGGCAGAATACTCTCGGTAGCTTGCCAGTCTTTCCGAGAGGGATAGAGGCTTTCATTGCTGTCTCTATATGTTCATTGAGCTGGTGACTGCAGTATGGGAAGGCCAGTACAACTTCTTCTGTCAGGGCACACGCAGGGAGGGAGAATCCAATATGAAGTACAGCACCCAGGGCCAGCTGCTCCAGTTCGTGCTGACCATCATCCAGACTCCCTGCGGTGTCATCTGGTCATGCAGTTTCCCTCTGGGTTGGTTGTACTTCCAGATCGGGTACATGATTTCACTGATCATGCTCTTAACCAACTTCTACATTCAGACCTACAACAAGAAGGGATCTTCCCGGAGGAAAGAGTACCCGAAGGAGCACCAGAACGGCTCGGCGGCAGTGGCAGCCAAAAGAGAAAACTTGATTAAATTGGAGTACACAGTCTAATAAGAACTACTTTCAGAATTTTTATACAAGAACTGTTAAAGAAATATAGGACTATAATTAACATCACAATACAGACATTTTGAAATAAAAACAGAACCTTCATACATGTCTGAGTATTAATCATATCAAAAATTGTAAATCAACAGTTGATCTATTTTTCCCAAAGAATTAAATCATGGCAGTAGAAATGGAAGGCCAGGTGAACTGATCGACAGTTAGAACCTTCCCACAAATGGTAGGGAGAGGGCAGGTAGGACAGAAAAGGGACAACTCCACTATGACAGTAGTAGTTGGAAATGATCACCCTGGACAAGAATTGAGTGTTGAACAGAGGTAAACCGATATTCATGATAACCCTTCAGTACCTGTATTACAAACCATAATGCTCAAAAGAAAGAGGGAATAAGTGAGAGAGAAAAAGAAAAGTGGCTGCCACAAAGGAAGACTGAGGGTGGGGGTTGGAAGCAAGGAAACTGAGGATATTGATGATAGGAAAGGTACACTGGTGAAGTAATGAGCGTTGGAACATTGCATGACAGAAACTCAACTATGAAAAACTTTTCTGTGTATCTTACAGTTATTTAATTTTTTAAAAGTATAGATCATAAATTGTATTTGCGGACATATATCTCTTAAAATGTTTTTATAAAAAATAAACAAAATTAGAAAATAATAAACAAATACATATTCAAAATACTTTAGTTAGAAATTTTGTTGTTTTTCAAGGTTTCTTTTCTGGTTTTTTTGGTTTTCTTTTTTTATGTTTTCATGTCACACACACCTGGCTACATACAGGACTTAATCTTGTTACTTTTTTCAGGGGATCATTTCTGGTTTTGCTCAGTGCTGGGAATCAAACCTGGATCATCCACATGCAAGACAAGTGAATAGCATTGTACTACTTCCTTGTCACATTAGTGAGAAATTTAAAAGAACTCTATATATGGTAAGACAACCAGCCTTCAAAATGGCTCCAGTGAGTATTGTCTCTTGGCATTCAGGTTTCCAGAAATCTTTCCCAGTCTGAATTGATCTGTAAGCGACAGGATTGCAAAAATATTGAGCATCATAGCAAAGGAGAACTCCTAACAGACTTTGTGTTCTTATCTTTACATGCACTTGTCATTCTCCTGGGGAAGCTTGTGGTGATGTAATGAGTATGACTAAGAACTCTTGTGGGGTTCAAAGACTGAGTAAATAAAGCCTTCCATCCTTCCATCAATATCTGGGACAAAACTAAAGCCTCCTATTAAAGGCAGGAGAATATGCCCTGTTACAAATAATACCAGTTTAGTCTTTAGCTAATTATTGTCCTTGCCAACCTTTTTCTCTTTTATTTGTCCTTGCCAATCTTGACTGTCGCCTCATTGCTAGACTAACTCAACAAACTTCTCTAATAATCCCAATCCTAATGTACAAAAAAATTACTTAACTGTTGAATTTTAATCAAAGGAATTTGTAGGAAGGCAATATATATACATATATATATATATGCATTTGAGTAGGACCTGAAATGATGAAACAGTGGGTAGAGTGCTTGCCTTACAGCCATAGATATGAGTTCAATCCCTAGCACCCCAAATGAACCCCCAGTCCATCAGGAGTGATTATTTAATGTAGAGCCAGGGATAAGCCATGAGCATAGCCAGGTGTGGGCAACCCCAAAGCAAAACAAAGATAATATAACAATGTATTTAATACTATCAGGTCTGGGAGGAGCATTCATGAGTTCTGGAGAGTGGCCAATGAGGAGATTATCTGGTTCCAGCAGAGTGTGGCTTATGGGTGTGATCCTTGAGTCACCGGAGACTGGGGGAAGCAGGCAGAGGATCTCTGTTCCGGGTCCCATTGAGTTCAGAGTCTAAGGTCACAAAGTTCCACATTATCAGGGTTCCATAGGACTTCATTCTTGCGTGAGGCTCAGCCTGAGCATCCGGAAAGTGGCCTGGAGCGTAAGGGTGGTTGGGCAGTGGAGGTTGGCTACTGGGGTGGGGTCCCTTGGGGTGGGGAAGGCTCTCACCTGCCCTACAGCCTTGCACAGAGGATGGTCCTCCCAGACGGGAGTATAAAAGGAAGCTCCCAGAACCATGCCACCGGACTCAGCATTATAAGACAGTTCCTACCCATTTATCCGTTTCAGAGTCCGGCAAGCTATCAAGAGTATATCACACATATGGGCAGAGCCTGGCAAGCTCCCTGTGGCGTATTCAATTTGCCAAATACAGTAACGACAATAGGTCTCATTCCCCTGATCCTGAAAGAGCCTCCAATCATTTGGAAAAGACAAGTAAGAAGAGGCTGGGAGGAATAGAAACACTATTGGCACCTGCTCAAGTAATTCAACAACCAATGGGATGACAGTGATACAGTGACTTATTATTAACCTTAATATTAACTTAGAATCTACTGATGGGATCATTTTTTTTCCCTTTATTTTATTTTTTTTAAAAGTTGTAGATTTACAATTTTTTGTGCTTTGGTTTCAATTATACAATGATCAGATACCCATCCCTCCACCAGTGCCCATTTTCCACCACCATGGATAATATCCCTCCCACCCCCATCCCCCCATCCCCCCTGTCTCTGTGGCAGGGCAATCCCCTGTGTTCTCTCTCTCCTTTTGGGTGTTGTGGTCTGCCAAAGAGGCATTGAGTGGCAAACATGTTCAGTCCATAGTCTACTTTCGACATGCATCTCCCCTCCTGGGAGGATCCTCCAAACATCCTTTATTTGGTGCTCCCTTCTCTATCTGAACTGCCCTTTCCTCTAGGATACCTGGCTGGCCTCTAAGTTATGGAGTAATCCTCCTGGTGCTGATCTCAGCTATTCTTGGGTATTAATCTCATACTTTGTTACTTTATATCCCCCAGATGAATGCAATCTTTCTATGTCTATCCCTCTCTTTCTGACTCATTTCGCTTAGCATGATACTTTCCATATTGTACCACTTGTATGTAAATTTCATGACTTCATCTTTTCTAAGAGCTACATAGTACTCCACTGTGTAGATGTACCAAAGTTTCTTTAACCAGTCATCTGTTCTTGGGCATTCAGGTTTCTTCCAGTTTCTGGCTATTGTAAAGAGTGCTGCAACGAACAAACAAGTGCAGATGTCACTTCGACTATACATTTTTGCCTCTCTGGGATATATTCCCAGGAGTGGTCATTGAAGCTAATGGTATCTTCAAAGATGCCACGCCACTGGCCGAGCAAGTGAAAACAGAGATAGATAAATGGGACTATCTTAAACTAAGAAGCTTCTGCACCTCCAAAGAAACAGTGACCAAAATACAAAGACAGTCTACAGAATGGGAAAGGATATTCGCCGAATACACATCTGACAAGGGGTTGATATCCAGGATATACAAAATACTGGTTAAACTCCACAAGAAGAAAACATCCAACCCCATCCAAAAATGGGGCAATGAAATGAACAGAAACTTTCTCAAAGAAGAAATCCGAATGGCAAAAAAGCACATGAGAAAATGCTCTACATCATTAATCATCAGGGAGATGCAGATCAAAACCACAATGAGATACCATCTCACACCTCAGAGACTGGCCCACATTCAAAAGAACAAAAGCAACCGATGCTGGCGTGGATGTGGCGAGAAAGGGACACTCCTTCACTGTTGGTGGGAATGTGCACTGGTTCAGCCCTTCTGGAAAACAGTATGGACGATTCTCAAAAAATTAGAAATTGAGCTCCCATTTGACCCAGCAATACCACTCCTGGGAATATATCCCAGAGAGGCAAAAATGTATAGTCGAAGTGACATCTGCACTTGTTTGTTCATTGCAGCACTCTTTACAATAATCCACCATATCAACAAAAGAAAAGATAAAAAGCATATGATCATATCAATAGATGCAGAGAAAGCATTTGATAAGATCCAGCACCCCTTTATGATGAAAACCCTAGCCAAAATGGGTATAGAGGGGACCTTCCGCAACATAATTAAAGCCATCTACCACAAGCCTACAGCAAGCATCATCCTCAATGGGGAAAAACTGAGAGCCTTCCCTCTAAGATCAGGGACGAGACAGGGATGCCCACTCTCTCCACTGCTGTTCAATATAGTACTGGAAGTACTTGCAATAGCGATTAGGCAGGAAAAAGATATTAAGGGCATTCAGGTAGGAAAGGAAGAAATCAAGCTCTCACTATTCGCAGATGATATGATACTCTACTTAGAGAACCCAATAACTTCCACCAAAAAACTCCTAGAAACAATAGACTCGTATAGTAAAGTTGCAGGTTATAAAATCAATACCCAAAAGTCCATGGCTTTCCTATACGCAAACAGTGAGAGAGAAGAAAGCAACATGAAAAAAACAATCCCATTCACAATTGTGCCCCAGAAAATCAAGTACCTAGGAATCAGCTTAACTAAGGAAGTAAAGGACCTGTACAAAGAAAACTACAAAATGCTACTTCAGGAAATAAAAGAGGACATGAGGAAATGGAAAGATATCCCCTGCTCATGGGTCGGGAGACTTAACATTGTCAAAATGGCAATACTACCGAAAGCATTGTATAAATTCAATGGAATCCCTATAAGGATACCCATGACATTCTTCAAAGAAATGGAGCAAACACTCCTGAAATTTATATGGAACAATAAACCCCCACGAATAGCTAAAGCAATTCTTGGGAAAAAGAAAATGGGAGGAATCAACCTCCCAAACTTCAAACTGTACTACAAAGCAGTAATAATTAAAACAGCATGGTACTGGAACAAAGGCAGAACTGCAGACCAATGGAACAGGGTTGAATACACTGACATCTCTCCTCAATCATATGCTCATCTAATCTTTGATAAAGGTGCAAGTAATGTGAAGTGGAGTAAGGAAAGCCTCTTTAATAAATTGTGTTGGCATCACTGGACGGCTACATGCAAAAAAATAGGCTCAGAACTCTGCCTAACACCATGTACAAAAGTAAGATCAAAATGGATTAAAGACCTCAACATCAGACCAGAAACCATAAGGTACATTAAAGATAAAGTTGGCAAAACCCTCCATGACACTGATGGGATCATTTTTAAGGTATCAATAAGTAACTAACATATACATACTGACAATCTTTCAGCCAAAGAGCCCATGACACTATCAAGGAAGAAAGGAATAACTGCATAGATATAACAACTAGGAGAGATAAACATGACCATTAATGGTATTAGATATAGCCTCAAAATCATCCAGAATATGATTTCTCTAAAGATCATCTAAAACTCAGTAATGCTCTCAGCACAAACTTGGGAATGAGAACTTCTTTAAAATGAAGCTGGTAAAATGAGACACACATTGAATGTCATTAGTCATTCTAGAAATGAGTCCAAAAGATTGATTCTATATTGGTCACGGTCACAGTCCTCCCATTGTTCATCGATTTGCTCAAGCAGGCCCAGTAACATCTCCATCGTGAAACTTGTTGTTACTGTGTTTGTCATATTGAATACATCACGGGTAGCTTGCCAGGCTTTGCCGTGCAGGGGGGGAGATACTCTTGGTAGCTTGCTGGGCTCTCCGAGAGGGGTGGAAGAATTGAACCCGGCTCGGCTGGTCTGGCTGTGCACAAGGCAAATGCCCTACCACTGTGCTATCACTCCAGCCCTATGTTAATAACTGAAAAATTTAGTGAAAATACAACTAAAATCAGGGCAATGAGAATATTACTGTTAGGAAATTAGGTAGCGACAACAATCCTGATTTCTAGTGGGAAGAGTCACCAGATCAATCAATCTTTTGACTCCCTGCGAAACAGAATGGATCTATAGTAGAGTAAAGAGGCAACTAGCTTTAAACATGGTCATTTGAACCCTTGCACCCCATATGGTCCCCTGAGTCCACAGGAGTGATCCCTAAGCACAGAGCCAGGAGTAACCCCTGAACACCTGACAATGTGGCCCCAAATTAAACAAAAATTTTCCTCTTT
The DNA here is from genome assembly GCF_029834395.1 of Sorex fumeus. Classification (NCBI taxonomy): domain Eukaryota; kingdom Metazoa; phylum Chordata; class Mammalia; order Eulipotyphla; family Soricidae; genus Sorex; species Sorex fumeus. The sequence goes on along the minus strand of NW_026606067.1, from coordinate 7,649,392 downwards.
TGTTACAACCTGTAAAGGCAGTTAAATTCCGGGTGATCACTGAGTAAACTCTTAACTGTTTATAAGAGCATTGTAAGACTTTAGCATATCAAAAGTCACCATACCCTCCCTACAGAAATCTTGCCCCCAGCTCTGTAAAGGCTGATATCTACCTTGGCAACCTCTGGAAATTGCCTATGGTCAGAATCTTGGATCCCAAGAAATAAACATTTACCAAGGAAAATGAAAGGAAGTAGGAAGAAGAAATGTCTGAAAGCCTAAAGCCAGCAGCTAGAAGCAGTAATCTATGTTCTTAGACGCCCTCTCTGTGTCATACCTGTTTCTCTTTCCCATCAATGCTTCACCTCACCCCAGCCCTCACTTGCTTCTTTCAGTTTTTTCAATGAATACTTGCAGTAAATCCAACACAGTATCTATGACATCTTTCCTGGGGAAACACAAGAATCAAAGGCCTGGGAATGTGTGTGCCCGGCCTTCAATAACACTCTCCCAATTTTACAATTCTTTTCAAAATTAATATGTAGCTTATAAAAACAACTATAATGTGATTGTAATATGGATGCAGAAATCTAGACTATTTATTTTCACCAGTTTATAGTAAATTCAATGTGATTTTAAGCAAAGAACAATGGCATAAGACTTTTTAGAGATCTAGACAAGGTAATGAAAAAAATTATTTGGAAAACTAAAAAATAAGTTATGATTCAGAAAATTATGAAGAATGAATGTGGAGTGCAATTCTCCCCACCACATGTCTTTCTAAATTTTGCAAGAATAGATAAAAAAGTTGATTTCAAAATATATGTAGGTTTATGGCAGACTAGTACTAAGAAAAATGAGGAAAATATGTGAACTTGCTAAAAATATGAATATCATTATATCTATTAGTATAGATCAAATAGATATTTACATTTATAAAAATTTCAATATCCATGTGAAAAAGACTAAATCATTTTCCTATTTCAATTCTTACTAAACAATATGAAAATGGTAAGAAATGAATGTAGGATCTCAAGATATAATATTGGGTTAAGGTATATGCCTTGCATGTGGCTCTCCCCAGTTTCATGTCCCCTCCATCAGCAAAATGTGTTCCCCTGAGCATTGCCTGGTGACAGCCCTGTAACTCCCTAGGACCACTTGATGAATCCTCAAGCAGCACCAGGATGGTCAGACTTATCTCTACATACTTGGACCCTTGCATTGAGCCACTGGTTGGTCAATAATCACAGGGACAGAGCCCTTAGACTCCTGAGCACTGCTGGGAAACCCCCCCTCAAAAATATCAAATATAAAAATTTAAACCATATGAGAAATAAATAGAGACTAACCTTAGGATTTTGGAAACAATGAACATTTTAAAATTAGTTACAAAGGGCGTAAATCTTCTACATTCTATATTCTATATTCTATAGTGATAAATTCTATATATACAGTGATCATGAAACTTTTCCAACAGACTTTTTCTTAACTATCACAGGATTTTTCTTAAAAGCAGTGTTGTGAAGAAGTAGGCCTGAATAAAAAGAAATAGTCTCATCCTGGAGAATTTGTGGAAAGTCTATAAATATTCTTCCAAACTGTCCCCGTTGATATGTATAAAAATATGTATGTGAACTGAGACTAAATCAGAATCAGAGGAAGCATTTTTTTGGGTAACATGTGACTTCCCTCTTATTTTTAGAGGAATAAGATTCTACTACTCAAGTCAGTTCTGGATTTGGCTAAAGCTAACACTCAAACAGCAGCCACTAATTTTGTTATAAACTAGATAAACACTTATATTTGTTAATTGTAAAATTAGAATGATAAAATTAGATGTGAATTACATTTTTATATACAATTAAATGGCAAACCTAAACCTACTTTATTTTCAATGATGGTTCCATAAACACTGCCCACAGCTGCCACCTTGTTTCACTGCATGTACTCACCCTTGTTTGGAATGCCAAAAGTAAGTATTGGGGTCATATTAAAGAGAGTAAAATGAAATGGGTATCATTAAATAAAATTACAAATGGCAAACGCAGCTAATAGTTGAATAAATAAAGATAAATAAAGCAGTCTTACCAATGGAACTCATTTTTTGTTCAAGGTACCAGAATAAATAGAGCTAAGACCTAAGTTAAGGTGGAAAACTACCATGAATGTCTTTCATTAAGAAAACATAGAAAAAAAAACGAAAAGTAGTTCTGTCCAGAGTGGTAGATGTAGAACTTAAGAAATAGCACAGCAGTCAGGGTATTTGCCTTGCATGTGGCCCACCTGGATTCCATCACTGGCATCCCATATGGACCCTTAATCCCTACCAGAAGTGATCCCTGAGAGCAAAACCAGGAGTTAGCCATGAGCTCCACTGGATGTGACACCCCACTTTGCACCCCCCCTCAAACTGAAAAGAATGAAGGAGCAAAAACCAGAATGGAAGTTGTTAACCTGATCATTATAGCACCAATCAATTAGGCCTTTATCATTATTTTTTTAATCTTACCTTGTAATTCAGTTCCCTGAGGGGAAAATCAATCTCCCTTTATTAGTTAAAAAGGAAAGAAATCACTTTGCAGATGGAGACATAGAAAGAAATTATTATGAACCCCCTTTATTTTCAAGGACCCAAGCAGAGGAAAAGTCTTAACTTTAAATTTAATTTTACTTTTATTTTTGGAGGGTTGGGAATTGGACTATACCTGGTACTGCTGAGGAACAACTCTTGTTTCTATGCTGAGGGGTCACTCCTGATCCCTGATTAGCACACCATAAGCAGAGCATAGATCAAACTAGTAACAGAACTGAAAATTTATAAATTAATAAGGCATGACTTGAAAGAGGAGTGGGGAAATTTTGGCATAGAAAATGCAAAAAATACATGAGCAAAAGAATAACAACAAGTGAAGGAAATTGGCTTGGAAACTTTGACAGGGCAGGTCATCAGCCAAAAAGCAAGCTGAGTCTTAATATGATCCCAATACAACTGTATGGTTATTTTAATTTTTTTCGTATATGGTGTTATTTGGAACCCTATTAAAGTAAATTGTGGCAATTCAAATTGTTTTGCACCATTTGAAAAAGAAAATGGGTTATAATATATGTAATTAATGTCAAATATACAGTATCTTAATGAAATATAAGCAAGTGTGTAAAATATCAAATTTATAAGTTGATGCTGCAGAGCTACACAACATTTCTACTGATAGAAATATCAGTCCAATTAATAGGTATTTATTCAAAAGACTAAAATATGTGAATAATATAAATTATCAAATGAAGTCATTTCTTTTTGATAGGAGGATCACCTGTGGCAACGAATGATGAAAGGTAACTTGATCATTTAAAATCTTATTTTCAGTGGCCACTAAATGACACAATGTGAACCATCTTTTCCATCTCATCATCTCATGAGTGCATAAAAGTTGAGAATTTTGCCTTCTTGATTGTACTAGACTAGGCAACCTCTCTCTCTCTCTCTCTCTCTCTCTCTCTCTCTCTCTCTCTCTCTCTCTCTCTCTCTCTGTCTCTTTACCATTCATAGTAGTATGAATGGTAGCTCCTGTCTCAAATAAAATGTGACCCTGGATTGGTGATATCATCTATAAATTGCAAAAGTGAATTCTCTAAAAATTTATCAAATATTTGCTTTTATTTTCTTAAACTATGAGTATAATTACAAATTCATCTTACTTGTTTATTTTCTAGTTGATACTGTGTTGAAGTAAAGTGGTAACATCCACACCATAGTATAGTCTTGTGTACTTCATAGCAAAATTAATTATTGTTCATGAGATTAATTTTCCTGCTGATTCTTTTCTACCACCCTGCATACATTATACATGTTGCTTTTACCTAGAATGTTCGAATTTTTAGGTGTATCTCAATCATTGGCAGTAGCAGTGAACATGAGGGTAGGGGAGAAAACTGAGAACTAGGATACACAATTGAGGGAGTGGGGGTTGTAGTTTAAAATTTAAAATATTCAAAAGCTTATGTATTTGATCAGAAATTTGAAATAAAGGGAGGGAAAAAGTTGTGCCAAAATACTGATTTAAGAGGTTCTTAAAACAAGAAAAAGAGAGGGGCCAGAGAGATAGTACAGCGGACAGGACACTTGTCTTGAATTTGGTGACATTCCCCCACCCCCCAGACACAGCCAGTGATTCCTGGAGCACCAGGAATGATCAGGAGTGATTCCTAAGTGCAGAGCCAAAAGTAAGCCTGAGCCTCCCTCCCACCCCCCTCCCCCTCCGCCCCAATGAGACCCCGAGTCGCCACCCACGAAAGGGCCCTAAATTTATCACTATTACTGTCCTCCCATTGTTCATCAATTTGCTCTAGCGGACATCAGTAATGTCTCACAACAAATTGTGAGACTTGTTACTGTGTTTGGCATATTGAATATGTCACGGGGAGCTTGCCAGGCTTTGCTGTTGCAGGCGAGATACTCTTGGTAACTTGCCAGACTCTCCAAGAGGGGCGGAGAAATTGAATCCCGAAGGCCAATGCAAGGCAGACGCCCTGCCTGCTGTGCTATCACTATAAAAAAAAAAAGAGTAAGCCCTGAACTAACCAAACCGAAAACAACAAACAGAGGTAAAATGAACAAAGGAGAATCTGGGGACTCTGAGGAACACCAAGAATATCAGTGCAAGATCAGAAGATCTCATGGCATGTTGAGCCTTGAGAACATTTCGATGAAATGCAGCCACCTTGCTGTGGCCTATCTCCCTTCTCCACCGGTAGCTCCTAAAACCTTCTCCTTTTCTTTTCTTGACAAAAATCCTAAGACGGTTTTATTAGATCATAAGAGAATTTTATCAGCATTTAAGCCATGTTATGAATGGATTAATAAAAGAGCATAAGGATGAAGCATATTTTCTATACAGATGAAGTCCTGCAATTCCTGATGACAAAAGTTGGATGGCTTCAGAGGACTCAGGTACCTTTTTCTGCTCTCATCACCATACATTTCAGATTGATCTTAGAAAACATTTTTAAACAACGATTACAAATTCAAAACAGAATAAAACTCCTGAGACCTTAAGAATGAAGCAATTTAAAAATGATAAACTTACCCAACCCAGTCATTAAATTATTTATAGTTCTAATCCTAAATATCTTATTTGGCATCTTGTCAAAGGAGCCAGATAATATAGTAGTTTGGGGAAAATTAAGAAGTCAAGTCTATGTTGTTATAACAAGTATTCTTTCATCAATCTCATATAATTCTGTAAAGTTATTTTTGTTCTGAGATCACTACTTTTTTCAGTGTGGTTTTACATTAAAACAATCTCTTGACCCCCCCCTTGGTTTTTGAGTCTAAGATACAAATTCTTCAGCACAATCTGAAGAGGCTCAGTTTGAAAAGGACTTTAAATTTGGCCCTGACCTGATCTCCAGAATTTCTTCCCAACTCAATCTTCCCGCCATTATAGTACAACAGATTCTAACTTCCACTGCACATTAGACTTACCAGCATAAAAATGCCAATGCCACGGCACAACTGCCTCAGAAAATATTAAAAAAATATTCAACTCACTGTGAATGTGAGTTGGGTAGCAATATTTATAAGATTATTCTAGGTGAATTTAAATTCTGGTGACTGAAAAGTGGGTCAAAATGCATTATTGTCACACATTGCTTTTTCTGTTGTCAATTTTAACCGGTTTTCAGGAGTATGGACTGATTCAACATCTGGAAGCACACTGAGCCATTTTCTGTTTCTCAGACATCTAATAGTCTCTTTCTTCACATGTCTTTTCATTCTGCTTGAAAATATCTCATGTACTTTCTCAAGCTGGATGTCACCTATGTATATTTAAGAAAGGTGCTAGGTACTGCTCATTGAAAATGGCCACTTGGTAATTTCTCATTCTAAATACAGTGTGAAACACCATACTTTTTAAAACATTGTAGAAAGATTACAACTCCTGACAGCCTACTATTACACTCTTAAGAGCAAAGAACCAGATGTTTTGCACCTGTTTATCTGCTCTATTCCGCTTGATAACTACTTTCAATAAGGCAGAAAGAAAATCAGAGGAATGTGGCATCCCAGAAGGCAATAAAAAGACAGATTTCTGAAAAGGAAGAAATAATAATTTGGTAAATGCAGCTGAAAGGTTAAAGCAGATTTGGATCAATGATTGATAATTAGATTTAGCAATATGGAGATTATGTGTGAGTTGGTGAGGTAATACAGTGCATTGATTTAGAAAGGATTTCATGGGCATCTGGCTGAATTTTATTCCCACTTCCATTTCTTATTACCGACCATGCAGATTTTTGAGAGGATTAAATAAACTGCCAAACAGTCTAATCAAGTGCTTCAAGCATAGCCTGATTCTAGAGTGAACTATTATTAGTAATAATTTTATTCAAGCACTCTGACTAGAGTATTATGAATAAAAATCAACTTTGAATGAAGGTAAAAAAGAAGAAAATGGGTGATAAGTTTTATTTTGAGTAATGTCACCTTATAAGAAGCAAAAACCTGGCTGAGACTCAGAAAACAATATTAAACAATATTAAACACAGATTATACCCTGGAGGGGATGAAATACATATGACAATTGGTGTACAAAAGAGTAGTCATGCCATAATCTATGAGAAGAATAATTTTTCAACATTTTGGGAATACAGCTTACAAGTGGGGAAAATGGTAGGAACAGGGAAAAGGAATCGAGAATAAGAAGGAAGAAAGAATCATCAGACAATAGGAAAAGAGTTACTGGGTATTAAAAGGTCATATAGAGATATAAAGTGAGGCTCCCCAAAGAAGGTGCAATAATTGGCCTAAGGAACTATATCAGTATTTCTGGTTGAAGGGAAGCATTACAAACTCACTTTAAATGTAAGATTACAAATTTAATCTTGAATAATTAGCCAAAACTTGTGCATTTATCTCCTGCCTCGGTCAGCAGATTAACATCAGAATCAGAAATTTCATAGAGTTGGAGTACAAGAGTGTGCTATGGATTTGCCAAAAATACAGAAGATAAAGTGCTGGGAAAGGGTGAAAAAAACTGGTTAAAGTTGTGAAAAAATATAATTTTAAGATTTTTGGAAGCTTGATGGCAATACGAAGTGCATGAGGGAAAATTAAAATAAAGTAGCAACTCTGATGACAGAGCCTGGTGGTTTAACGCCAGACAGACATGTAATTAAATTCATTATTCCTTCAAATAGTAAACAGAACATTTTCTACCTCAGTAGACACTGAAATTATACTGAGCAGATACCATTGTCCAGACAACTAAAATTCTGTCTCAGTCCCACAAAAAATTCACATAGGTTTCTTCTTATTCACATAGGTCTTCTCTTATTCCACTGTTTGATATTCATGATGGAGAATTAGGGGATTGAATTCATGGGTCTCTCTCTCTTTTTATTCATACCACATGCAACTTACATGTCTATGTCTCCTCCGTCAACATTTCCTTCACTGTTTCCTGCTCTGGAAGGCCTCCCCTGACCTGTAGATCCAATTGAAATCTCCTCCTTTTTAATTACAATCCATTAAAATCATTGAATTATTCCTCATACTTGACCTAATAGGTTTGATTATAAGCTGCATGAGGTAAAAGTAAATGATTTCTTCTGTGGCAAAATTTCCGCTAAGAAGAAAACATTCAAAACATATTTTGTTTTGATAGGCAAAATCTATTTGAAAAGAACATATCTGAGAAAATCAAAATTACCTTGGTGTCTCAGCATAATAACAACCTCAAAAGATACCTAGTATTCCCAGAACCTAATTCCCAAAACCAGTGATGGCAAAGGCACTTGAATATTTGACTAAATTTGAGATAAAATATTATTCCAAGTTATCCCATGTAATCACAGGATCCTCTTAAGAAGGGAGATAGAATTTTTGTGGCTGGAGGCAGGAATTGGAATGAAGCACTTGATAATGGAAGGCAAGGCCATGTTCCAAGAACTGCAAGCAGCCTACACACCTAAAAAGCTAAGAAATAGATTTTCCCTTGGAGTCTCAAGAGAAAGACACACAGTTTGATTTAGTCTCCTAAGACTCTTCATTAAACTTCAAATTCCAAAGTTATAAGATAATATATTTGTGCTGTTTTAAGTCAATACATTTGAGATAATTTTGTCTTAAGGCACCAGTAGGATACCAAAATATGTGGTAATTAAATTGATTATTCCTTCAAATAGTAAACAGAACGTTTTCTACCTCAGTAAAGGGACTAAAATTATACTGAGCCCAGAAGGATGGAATTCTATCTCAGTCCCACAAAAATTCACATAGTTTTCCTGTCTCCTCTTATTCCACTGTTTGATCTTCATGATGGAGAATTAAATGAATCTTATTGTGATGATAGATGTGACATAGTTATAACTTCTTGCCATGGCTATAATAGTATAGAGTAAAAGGCTTACCAACAAACATGTTTCATTTTACTTGTAGATAACAGTCTGTATTACCTCACTTCTTACACACTTTATAGCAATTCCTTAGGTTATTTAGTCCAGAAACTGGCAAATAAAATGCAGGTGAATTCAAATTTGAGAATATATTGGCAACCAGCTCATAACTTTTTGCACAGTCAATTGTGAAAGTGACTTACAGTGACAAAATATATTATACACACTAAAATATTTAAACTTTCTGGACATATCATGGATTGTGAAGCAATGGGTAATTTTTTATGCAGCTAAATGCATCTGCAGTGTGATGGCTCTCATAAGTAATAATCAGAAATGCCTATCAGAGGAAAGTGCTAAAGTTATTTACAAAGGGAAAACTAACCTAATAACTTAAAGTGTCACAATTTTGTGCAGAAAGAAAGTAAATCTGGCAGCAAGAATAATGAAATGAGATATGCTACACACTTGATATCTTACATTTCACATGGAAAAATTTTTATAGAAACATTTATATAGGTTCACTGAAATAGAATTTTCAAAAATTGCATGTATCATTGGCCAAAGAATTAACTCTAAAAATCTTTGATTGACTTGAATAATGGCTCTCCAAAATGTCTATAGAACTCTCCTATCTTTTTTTTAATTTTAAAATTATTCATTTATTTATTTATTTATTTTAATTTTTATTAGTGAAACACCATGAGGTACAGTTGTAGACTTACAAATTTTTGTGCTTGGGTTACAGTTATACAATGATCAAACATGATTGCCACTCAATTCCTCCTTTGCAAACCACAGTACCAAAAAGGAGAGAGAGAACAAAAGGGAATGCCCTGCCACAAAAAGCTCCTATCTTTAGCAAACGAAAGATCACCACCTAAATGATCTCCTTCTCTCAGTTCCTATAAAACAATACCTAGTTCATTAATCGTAACTTAAGTCTGTTATCCTTAATTTTGTGGAATTAAACAACCCCTTCCAAATACTGCTCTCTACAGAAGCCCCAATTTTATTAAGCATTGAACAGTATTTGTTATTGATATGCAGACTTTTGAAAAAAGTTTTTTTTAATTTGACTTATGACTCCCATTCATTTGGATATTCCTCACAAGACTTTTTCTGACTTCTTGATATTTTTAATAAAAATGTTTAACTTCTATTTTTTCCATATTGCCAAATTATTGCTGTATTCAATAACTTCTGTCTTCATTGCCTACGCACCAACATCCAATTATGATGTTGAGAAGTTCTACATAAAGCTGGAGAAGTTCTATAAAGAAGACCACACCTTCTACTAGATCATTGTAGGTGATTTTAATGCCAAGATAGGACCAAGAAGATCAGCTGAAGAACTTCACATTGGGACCCATGGCCTAGAATGGAACGAACAGGGTGAGAGACTCTCTGAGTTCATCATGTCGACCAAGACCATCCATGGTAACTCACAGTTCCAGAAGGCCAAATCTAAAGGTTGGACATGGGAGTCTCCCGGTGGACAGTTCCACAATGAAATTGACCACATCATATTCAATTGATGGTTTTGCCTGATCGATGTTGCTGTTATCCCAAAATTCCAAACGGGATCGGACGACTGTCTCCTTCATGCAAAATTCTACTTCACAGAGCAACGGATTCACTACTAGGATCTCACCATTCTACAAAGAAGTTATCATCCATGTTAAGAGAGGGGTTCAGCAGGGTGTTACTATTTCACCAAAACTCTTCAGTGCCACCCTCGAGAACGTCATGCGACAACTGGAATGGAAGGATTGGGAGTGAAGATAGATGGTCGACAACAACACCATCTCCGCTCTGCTGATGACTTCGTTCTAATAACACCAAACATCAGCCAAACAGCACAAACACTGACCAACTTCGACCATGTGTGTGGAAAGGTCTGATTACACTTGAATCTCACAAAGACAATGTTCATGAGAAACAGTCTTGTTCCTGACATTTCATTCACTCTCAATGGAACAACCATCACCGAATGCAATAGTTATCTATACTCAGGTCGAGAAGTCAACATGACGAATGACCTGGCACCTGAGTTGTGCAGGAGGAAGAGAGCGGTGCAGTCGAAGAAATAACCAAGAGGACGAAGAATCTCCAGCTCCATGCACATCTCCTCAATTCCACTGCTCTTCCTGCATTAACATATGCTTCAGAGACCTGGGCCCTACAATAACAGGATGAGAATGCTATTCGGGTCTCCCAAAGAGAAATCGAAAAGCTATGCTTGGAGTATCATGCTTCACTCAATGAAAGAAAGAATCCGGAGTTTCAAGCTCCGTCAACACTTAAGAATGCTGTCTCGTTTGCCAAGGCATCGAAAATCAGATGGGCTGGACAGGATATCAAATGATTAGTCAATAACTAATGCTTAAGTGTCAACCATAAATGTATGGAAAGAATATGCAACCAACCAGCAGACAATCATTATTTAGCTGTGCATGCCAGATAAGTTATGTTAATTTTCATCTTGAACTTTATTCTCTTCCTTTCTAAGTATGGATATCTGTAAATTGTGTTAAAAGGAAGAAAGTGTGCTATAAACGAAATAGTGTGAACGCATTTAATGCTATGGTTGATACATTTTAAATGCTGGTTTCTTTTCTAGTGTTCAATATTAACGCTATTTTCAACAAGACACTGTCACTGTCACTGTCCTCCCGTTGTTCATCGATTTGCTCGAGCGGGCCCAGTAACGTCTCCATTGGAGACTTTGTTGTTACTGTGTTTGGCATATCGAATACATCACGGGTGGCTTGCCAGGCTCGGTAGCTTGCCGGGCTCTCCGAGAGGGGAGGAGGAATCAAACTCGGGTCGGCCATGTTGGCTGCGTGCAAGGCAAACGCCCTACCGCTGTACTATCACTCCAGACAAGCCTTATAAAAATGAGTGGGGATCACTATACTTATCCTTGGTATTTTGGATATCTATCAATAAGTACAGAAGCAGCAGTAATGACCAGCACCCATCACAAACACCTGTTTCCTTTAGTGCTGTAATACTTAAGTGTTATTTGAGAATTCCTGGTGGTAATTGCTGAGGGTTCATGAAGCCAAAAGTATTTTCAAAATACTGCCACAGTAGTATTTGCCTTTTTCACTACTGTTCCCTTTTAAGCACTATCTTTACTCCCATTGTTCATCAATTTGCTCGAGCAGGTCCAGTAATGTCTCCATTGTGAGACTTATTGTTACTGTGTTTCACATATCGAATATGTGACGGGGAGCTTGCCAGGTTTTGCCGTTCGGGCGAGATACTCTCAGTAGCTTGCTGGGCTCTCCAAGAGGGGCAGAAGAATCAAACCTAAGTCACCCTCGTCGGCCCCATGCAAGGCAAATGCCTTATCCGCTGTGCTATCCCTTTTAAGCATCAAACAAAATAATTTTCCAGGTAGTTTTAAGATGACAAAGATGACTTCTACAAAGAAGTGATCGTTGATGTCAAGAGAGGGGTGCGGCAGGGTGATACCATTTCACCGAAACTCTTCAGTGCCACCCTTGAGAACATCATGCGACGACTGGAATGGGAAGGAATGGGAGTGAAGATAGATGGTCGGCAACTACACCACCTCCGCTTTGCTGATGTCATTGTTTTAATAACACCAAACATCAGCCAAGCAGCACAAATGCTGGCCAACTTTGACCGTGAGTGTGGAAAGGTAGGACTACAGCTGAATCTTATGAAGACAATGTTCATGAGAAATAGCCTCGTTCCTGATGCCCCATTCGCTCTTAACGGAACGACCATCTCCGAATGCAACAGCTATATGTACCTAGGTCTAGAAGTCAACATGACAAATGACCTGGCACCCGAGCTGCGCAGGAGGAAGAGAGCGGCTTGGAATGCCTTCAAGAACGTCGAAGAAATAGCTAAGAGGACGAAGAACCTCCGGCTCCGGGCACATCTATTTGATTCTACTGTTCTTCCTGCATTAACAATTTTAAGAAAATTATTTAAAATTTTAAATATCTCTTGAGGCTGGAGAGATAGTGCAAAGGGTAAGGCAGATGCCTTGCATGTGACTGACCCTTCTTCGATCCCTGGTACCCCATACGGTTCCCTGAGCATTGCTGGGAGTGGCCAGATATCTAACATAATTTAAATCATAAAAATCAATTTTAAAAATCTCATCTTTACTTGGCAATAGAGTAATTCAGGTGATCTATAAACAAACACTCTGTGGGGCTCCTTAGTGATTTTTACCAAAGCAGTTTTGAGGAGGATTTGTAAACGACTTATATATAAAATTACTTACCTGAGAATTAATTTATAATACTTTCCATAGAGCCTATGTTTAACCATGACAGATATATTCAAAGTGATGCTATACAAGACTTCAAGTGTTTGTGAAGCTAATGAAGGAAATCATTTTAGAGGAAAAAAAATGGGTTATACTTCCCTCAAACCTGACTGAGTCCAGGTTCATTTTTCTCTCTAATTTTCTGGGATCCTATCCAGAAATAGAACCCTTCAATCAGGCAGAAATTGTAGACAGAGAAGCGAGCATTCTCACTTGAGTGCTGCATCTTCTTCTATGTCATTGCAGCATGGATGCTAGTTTTATTATCTTTCTTTGAATCAGAAAATAGCCTGGTCCCTTTCTGTCAAAGTAGCATGTCCCTAAAGAAAGGCTGCTTGTCTTATGCCTATGGGTTGATATATCTCTACAAATTCAAAGGACCTATAAAGTTATAGTGCCCCCAACCCTTTTATTTATTTATTTTTATCTTTGGTCCTTCTGAGCAGTGCTCAGAATCTGTGCCCAGAGGTCACTCTCACGGATGCTCAGGGGACATATGGTAACAGGGATCAAACGTGGGCTTCCTGAATGCAAAGCTTGTACTCTACCCTTTAAATATTCTCCCAGTCTTTCCCCAACCAATATTTTCAAATAAAATAACAGATTTAACAAAACATTGTTACAAAATATTTAGGTCTTGTAATTAGTGCTTGTTTTAAGCAATCCTTTTTTTTCTAGCAGTGTTTTCCAAAGTGGGGGGACCCAGAAAGGGTATATAGCCTTAGATGCAAATAAACACTGTTCACCTAAAGAATGCATATTTCCCCAGGGATTTAAAAGAGTAAATTTCTTTTCCTCTGAAAGGAGGATGATATGTTGTGTATAGATTTATAAAGATTAAATGCAGACTTGAAAGATTAGATGTTTTTTTTTTTATCCCTGAAAGTAGGACAGTTTGTTTTGCTTGGAAACCTCTGTCGGAAGGTATGTTGACTTCCTTATTCTAGAGCTATGCTTTCCAATGTGACTTTTAAGCACTTCCTATCTTAACTCTAGCTTCCCTATATCCATTCTCTATGGAACTGACATAAATCAACTACCACTCCTTAAAGCCCAGCTTCATGAATAGCAACGTTGTAAGTAGACTAGAGGGAACTAGACAGTCTGACAACTAAAGAAAATGAAAATTTGGTAAAATTCAGATAAAGTCTAGTTTAGTTCATGGTAACTGCCAATGCTTTACAAATTTTACATGTTTTTGAAATCCTGTAAGAGTTTAGCATGCATCCACACAAGCTGAGTGAGGTATACTCGGGACTTCACATGCAATTTTGCAACGTTTCCATAAATCTATAGCTCTTTCAAAATTTAAAGAGCATAAAAAATTAAATCAGAATATGTTATTCCATTTTTGTTCCATTTAATAAAACAGCATTTTACAGTTTCATAAATTAAAATCAAAAGCCTTCTTATAACTCTCAAGGCCCCCAGACACTCGTGTTTCCATCTCCTACACCTTCTTGTTTTCAACACAGTTGTGTTTATTTTCCTGAAAAAATATCAAGCCAATTTGTACTTAAAGTAATTCATATTTGCTATTCCTTCCTATTGAAACCTCTAAATTATTCCCTAGCTGGCAATTTCCATCATTCATTCATTTCTTAGTTTAGTTTCATCAGATGTATAATCTCTCCTTTCAGTTATCACTTCCCTCTTTGACCTTGGTTTATTTATATATGAATATTACTAATACTACGTATGAAGTTGTCACTAAAAGAAAGTTTTTCTCCTTACTACAATATATGAATCATTTTTTTCTGTTTCTCCCAGCTTAGATATGAGCAGAATATTGTGCATGTTATTTAACTGTGATATTTCAGGAATAGAGAAAAGTACTATATGTAAGGAATTTTTTGGTTATTTTCTATGTTTCAAAAGTTAGTGGTGTAAATCAGTGTTTCTGTGGTTCACTTGTACAATAGTGCATATCAGTAATATTTTATTTTATTTTATTTGCTTTCTTTTTGGTCACACCTGGTGATGCTCGGGGGTTACTCCTGGTTCTGCACTCAGGAGTTACTTCTGGCAGTGCTCAGGGAACCATATGGGATGCTGGAACCAAACCCAAGGCAAATGCCCTACCTGCTGTGCTATTGTTCCAGTCCTGGAATATTTTATTCTTTTTCTTCAATGTTTAGAGCTTCAGTTGGTATGGAGCAAATGGTTTGGTGAAAATAGTCAGTACATCTACAACTGCCAGAACATCAAGAGTGAACTTCATTTATCCTTCCTATGGTCATTTTTAGTTTCCTTATAGCATGAGAGCACCAAGAATCAAACTCAGGACCTTGCACATTTAAGACACACACCCCAGGACCCTGAGCTATTTCTCTTGCCTTATTCCTATGTTTAATTGTTACTGTTTAGAGTTAATAGTACCTAAATAAACACAGTATATTTTATCTAGGAATAGTCTGTTCCTTTTTTCACAATTGACATGGATCTTTGAAACTTTGATTCTTGTCTCTAAAATAAAGGTAGAAACAACAACCTTACTGAATTGTCATAAGAAACAAGTGAGTCGTTTCAAATAAAATATTGAAAACTGGTCAATAGTGATAAATGACTGTTTATTATTTCCTTTTGTTCACCTCTATTTTTTGTTTTGAAGATTCCTTTTCCCATGCCTTAAGTCTTAGAAGGAAAATAGATTTTCTGGAATTTAGCATAGAGATTTTTCATATTGAGCTCAGGGATTATACTTACTTTTTTACTTTATTATTACTATAAAAGACAAGAAGATATAGAAGCAATGCTATGAAAGAATAAAATAAAATTTAATGAACAAAAGAATTTTATTTGATTAAAAGTTGTCATTATGAAAAATAGATCTATAGCACTTTATTTTTTATTTATAAATCATATACAAAATGTTGGTGGCATGATACTCAATTGTATAAAGCAATACCAATTTTGATTTCTTCAGGAATTTCACAAACTATCTGAAATTACATAGATTAAGTTATATTAAAATTAAGAGGCATGATATTTGAGAATACAATAGGATTCACTATTTTTAAATAACAAACAAGCTTCAACTATTAAAACAAACATATAAATTAGCATGTAAATATTTTCCATAAATTTATACTTATATATAGTAAATTTTGGGCTCTAAGATAGTACTGTGGGTAGGGCATTTATTTGCTTTGCACGCAGCTGACCCAGGTTTGATCCCTGACCTCCCAAATGGTTCCCCTAGCACTTCCAGGAATAACTCCTGAGTAAGAGCCAGAAGTAATCCATGAGCATCACTAGGTGTGCCTTAAGACAAAAGAATAATAGTAAGTTTACTAAAAAATTCTCAGATGAAGTCCAATTCAAAGGTATAATAATGAAATTTTTGTTTTGTTATGCAAAACTTCAAAAGAAATTAAGTATGTAGGAACAATACTTATAATCAAAGTAGATAGACAAATGTGCAATTTGGAGCATATATGCAATTTCCATTTGGACTGTTGATTAAAGGCAAGAAAAGCTCAATGTTATTTATTTAAAGTAGAAAACATTTGAATACATAATGAATAATAAATAGGTGTTAGTATACCACAGAATAACCAGGAATATTGCACACAGTTAAGAGCTTCAGGCCTCAAAGTCATGTTGAATGGATTGTAAATTCCAGAACTTCCACCACCATTACTGTCAACATTAACTCTGTATCCTTGTACCTGGACACCTGGTGATGCTATAGCCTTTCACCACACACAACAGATTGGATTTTCCCATAACCCCTACTGTTCTGTTCTCTAGATCCAGGATTAAGGTCTTGGCAGTTGATGTTCGGACATGATTACCCATGTTTGGTCTATAGTCTACTTTCAGCACTTGGAGTTCCTGGAACTCCCCTAAATGACATACCTAAACCCCAAGGATACGTAGTAAGTAAGTGCTCAGTGTTTACAATTTCAGTCAACTCTTTCTTTTTTAAAAAAGTTTTATTAGTGAAACACCATGTGGTACAGTTGTGGACTTGCAAATTTTTGTGCTTGGGTTTCAATTATATAATGATTGAGTAACCATCCCTCCGCCAGTGCCCATTTTCCACCACCATTGATATCAGTATCCCGCCCACCTCCCCTACCCCTGCATCCCATGCGGCCTCTGTGGTAGGGCATTCCTTTTTGTTCTCTCTCTCCTTTTGGGTGCTGTGGTTTGCATTGAGCGGCAATCGTGTTCAGTCTATACTTTCAGCTTGCTTCTTTCATCCTGAGAGGATCCTCCCAACACGCTTTACTTGGTGTTCCCTTCTCTATCTGAGCAGCCTTTTCCCCTAGCATGTGCAGCTCGCCTCCAAGCCATGGAGTAAACCTCCTGATACAAATATCTGCTATTCTTGGGTTAGTCTCCTATTTTGTTATTTTATGTTCCCCAGATGAATGCAATCTTTCTATGTCTGTCCCTCTGTTTCTGACTCATTTCGGTTAAGATGATACTTTCCAAGTAGTACCACTTGTATGTAAATTTCATGATTTTGTCTTTTCTAACAGCTACATAGTACTCCATTGTGAATATGTACCAAAGTTTCTTTAACCAGTCATCTGTTCTTGGGCACTCAGGTTTCTTCCAGTTTCTGGCTATTGTAAAGAGTGCTGCAATGAACAAGCAAATGCAGATGTCACTTCGACTATACTTTTTTGCCTCTCTGGGATATATTCCCAGGAGTGGTATTGCTGGGTCAAATGGGAACTCAATTTCTAGTTTTTTGAGAATCATCCATATTATTTTCCAAAAGGGCCGAACCACTCGGCATTCCCACCAGCAGTGAAGCAGGGTCCATTTCTCGCCACATCCATGCCAGCACCAGTTGCTTTTGTTCTTTTCAATGTGGGCCAGTCTCTGTGGTGTGAGATGATATCTCATTGTGGTTTTGATCTGCATCTCCCTGAGGATTAATGATGTAGAGCATTTTCTCATGTGCCTTTTTGCCATTCGGTTTTCTTCTTTGAGAAAGCTTCTGTTCATTTCATCACCCCATTTTTTGATGGGGTTGGATATTTTTTTCTTGTGGAGTTCAACCAGTACTTTGTATATCCTTGATATCAACCCCTTGTTGGATGTGTATTGGGCTAATATCCTTTCCTATTCTGTAGATTATCTTTATATTTTGGTCACTCTTTCCTTTGAGGTGCAGAAGCTTCTTAGGGCTGTTCAATATAGTACTGGAAATACTTGCAATAGCGGTTAGGCAAGAATAAGATATTAAGGGCAATCAGGTAGGAAAGGAAGAAATCAAACTTTCGCTATTCTCAGTTGATATGATACTATAATTAGAGAATCCTAAAACCTCTATCAAGAAAATCCTAGAAACAATAGACTTGTATAGTTAAATTGCAGGCTATAAAATCAATACCTAAAAGTCCATGGCTTTCCAATATGCAAACAGTGCGAGAGAAGAAAGTGACATAAAGAAAAAAATCCCACTCAAATTTTACCCCAGAAAATCAAGTACCTAGGAATCAGCTTAACTAAGGAAGTAAAGGACTTGTACAAAGAAAACTATAAAACCCTACTTCAGGAAATAAAAGAGGACACGAGAAAATGGAAAGATATCCCCTGCTCATGGATCGGGTGAAATAACATTGTCAAAATGCAATACTTCCCAAAGCATTGTATAAATTCAATGTGATCCCTATAATGATACCCATGACACTCTTCAAAGAAATGGAGCAAAAACTCCTGAAATTTATATGGAACAATAAGCCCCCACAAATAGCTAAAGCAATTCTTGGGAAAAAGAAAATGGGAGGAATCAACCTTCCTAACTTCAAACTCTAATACCAATCAGTAATAATTAAAACAGCATGATACTGGAACAAAGGCAAAGCTGTAGACCAATGGAACAGGGTTAATAATACTGACATCTCCCCCTAAACATGTTATCATCTGATCTTTGACGAGTGAGCAAGAAATGTGAAGTGGAGCAAGGAAAGACTATTTAACAAACTGTGCTCGCAAAACTGAAAGCTACATGCAAAAAATGGGCTCAGATCTCTGCCTAACATCGTGTACAAAAGAAAGATCAAAATGGATTCCAGACGCGCCGCCCACCGAGCGAGCCCCGCCGGAGGAGAGCACGGACCCCAGGCTCCAGCGCGCATCCAGATCCGGACCGGCACGCACAGCAGCCGACCGGCACCCCCCATCCAGGTGGGTTGGAGGACCCTAGCGGAGCCCCGCCCCTGAACCCAGATGCACCGCCCGCGGAGCGAGCCCCGCCGGAGGAGAGCGCGGATCCCAGGATCCTGGGAGGGAGTGGCCTGGGATTGCCTAGGGGCGTGGCCTCTAAGAAGGGGGCGTGGCCTCCTAAAGTGGGCGTGGCCTGCTTCCAGGCCGAAGGTATATCTATCAATCCAAGCAACTTGGACCTTCATCCTTTCATCCTTTTCATCACCTTGTTACCTAATACCAACCAAAATTTCTCACCTCTTCTACTACAATTCAACAAAATCCCACTCACCTGCTCCATTTCCAACACAAGTTCTGTTTGAAAATAGCTATACAAGCTCAGTAGTAAATAGTAACTCCTCCAAAAGTTTCACTCAATGTCAGTTATAAAACAAAGAATAACGCCTGATTGAGAAGAAGGTCAGACTCAGAAAGGTAGAAGAGGAGCATCTAGCAGCAACAAAGCTGGACGGCTCCTGGCAGTCTCCCCTCACTCAACTAGAACAGTAGCAGTGAGTGTGAAGGACCAAACCACACTGGTCACAATGGTAAAGCAACGCAAAAGCCCACCAAACTTTCTTATTCACAAGACTAGCCCAGACGACACCAACAGTACTATAGCGTTAGACAACCTCTCTGACAAGGAATTCAGAATGGAGCTACTCAGGATGCTTAGGGAACTAAAAGAAACAATGGAAACCAATGCCAATAAAAGACAAGAGGATTTGAAGGCAGAAATGAGGAAAATGCAATCGGAAATGTCGGACCTGAAAAATCTGGTAGCCGAATTGAAAACCACAGTGGAAGGCCTCAGCAGCAGAGTAATCAGTGAGCTCGAAGATCAAGTTCAGAGTCTTGTCAGAAAACAGCAGAAAATGGAAAAGAGACTCACAGTTCGAGAACAGATGGCAAGAGAAGATCGTGACGAAGCCAAGAGGGGTAACATAAGAATTATTGGAGTCCCAGAGGGAAGGGAAGAAAACCTTGATGAAGAAGAAACTGTCAAAGAAATCATTGCTACAACGTTTCCAGAGATGAAGAAAACTTGTGACCACATCCAGGAGGCCCAAAGGGTACCGGCTAGAAGAAATCCAAATAAAAATACCCCAAGACACATCCTGATCAAAATGACCAAAACTTTAGACAGAGACAAAATTCTGAAAGCAGCAAGATCGAAGAAAGAAATCTCTTACAAAGGAGCATCCTTAAAATTCACAGCTGATTTTTCTGATGAAACCCTCAGGGCCTGAAAACAGTGGTGGGACATAGTGAAAAAACTAAATGAAATAAATGCTTCTCCAAAAATACTTTACCCAGCGAGACTCTCATTCATAATAGAAGGAACAACACACAGTTTCACGGACAAACAACAGCTCAGGAACTTCATAGACTCAAAACCATGGTTACAAGTACAACTAAATGGGCTACTTTAAGGCAAGAAAGGCCTCTCAAATACACCAAATTTCAACAGAACAATGGGACAAAATCCCATAACAATAATCTCTCTCAATGTCAATGGGCTAAACGCACCAATTAAAAGACATAGAGTGGCAGAATGGATTAGAAAATTGAACCCAACATTCTGCTGCCTGCAAGAAACACATCTCAATAGTCAAAGCAAACACAGACTCAGAGTCAAAGGCTGGAAAACAATCCTACAGGCAAACAGCTCCCAGAAAAAAAGCTGGGGTAGCTATCCTAATATCAGACCACATCGATTTCAGAGTGAAGAAGGTCATAAAAGACAGTGAAGGCCATTTCCTATTGACCAAAGGATCTGTACAACAGGAAGAACTTACAATAATAAATGTATATGCACCTAATGAGAGACCAGCAAAGTACTTAAAACAACTACTCATAGATTTGGAAAAAGACATCGATAGCAAAACAATACTAGTGGGAGACTTCAACACCGCTTTGTCACCTCTTGATAGATCAACCAGACTCAAGCTTAGCAAGGACATACTTCATCTGAGGGAAACAATGGAAGAAAGGGGCTTAGTAGATATATACAGGACACTTCATCCACAAAAAGCTCAATACACATTCTTCTCAAGCGTACATGGAACGTTCTCCAAGATAGACCACATGCTGAGCCACAAAACATGCCTCCATAAAATTAAGAGGATAGAGATTATATCAACAATCTTCTCAGACGATAATGCGCTGAAATTAGAAGTAAATCACACACAAAAACAGAAAACTAAATTAAACACATGGAAATTAAACAGTGCGCTATTAAACAACGAGTGGCTTAGACAGGAAATTAAAGAGGAAATCAAAAGATTCTTAGAAACGAATGAAAATGAGGACACGAGTTACCAAAACTTATGGGACACAGCAAAAGCGGTCTTAAGAGGAAAGTTTATAGCTCTACAAGCATTCCTCAGAAAGGAGGAGCGAGCCCACATAAATAAACTAACCTCACAGCTTAAGAACTTGGAGAAGGACCAACAAAAGGAGCACAACCCTAACAGGAGGAAGGAAATAATAAAACTCAGAGCAGAGATTAACGAGATGGAAACCCAGAAAACAATCCGAAAGATCAACGAAACCAAGAGCTGGTTCTTTGAGAAAATTAACAAAATCGATAAGCCCCTAGCAAAACTCACAAAGAAAGGGAGAGAGAAAACCCTAATAAACCGAATCAGAAATGAAAAGGGGGTCATTACAACAGAAACTACAGAAATTCAAAGGATCCTCAGGGAGTACTTTGAGAAGCTTTATGCCACGGAACATCAAAACCTCGAGGAAATGGATAAATTCCTAGACTCCTACAGACTCCCAAGGCTGAACCAAGAAGACCTGGAATAACTGAACAGACCTATCACCATCAAGGAAATTGAAATGGTAATAAAAAATCTCCCCAAGAACAAAAGCCCTGGCCCGGATGGATTCACCAGTGAATTCTTCCAAATCTTTAAAGAAGACTTACTACCAATCCTCTTTAAGCTTTTCCATGAAATTGAAATATCAAATACACTTCCGAACAGTTTCTATGAAGCAAATATCACACTGATACCAAAAGCAGACAGAGATAACACAAAGAAAGAGAACTACAGGCCGATATCCCTGATGAACACAGACGCAAAGATCCTCAACAAACTACTAACAAATAGAATCCAACTACTCATCAAAAAGATCATACACCATGACCAAGTAGGATTCATCCCAGGGATGCAAGGATGGTTTAACATTCGGAAATCAATCAACATAATCCACCATATCAACAAAAGAAAAGATAAAAAGCATATGATCATATCAATAGATGCAGAGAAAACATTTGATAAGATCCAGCACCCCTTTATGATGAAAACCCTAGCCAAAATGGGTATAGAGGGGACCTTCCGCAACATAATTAAAGCCATCTACCACAAGCCTACAGCAAGCATCATCCTCAATGGGGAAAAACTGAGAGCCTTCCCTCTAAGATCAGGGACGAGACAGGGATGCCCACTCTCTCCACTGCTGTTCAATATAGTACTGGAAGTACTTGCAATAGCGATTAGGCAGGAAAAAGATATTAAGGGCATTCAGGTAGGAAAGGAAGAAATCAAGCTCTCACTATTCGCAGATGATATGATACTCTACTTAGAGAACCCAATAACTTCCACCAAAAAACTCCTAGAAACAATAGACTTGTATAGTAAAGTTGCAGGTTATAAAATCAATACCCAAAAGTCCATGGCTTTCCTATACGCAAACAGTGAGAGAGAAGAAAGCAACATGAAAAAAACAATCCCGTTCACAATTGTGCCCCAGAAAATCAAGTACCTAGGAATCAGCTTAACTAAGGAAGTAAAGGACCTGTACAAAGAAAACTACAAAACGCTACTTCAGGAAATAAAAGAGGACATGAGGAAATGGAAAGATATCCCCTGCTCATGGGTCGGGAGACTTAACATTGTCAAAATGGCAATACTACCGAAAGCACTGTATAAATTCAATGCAATCCCTATAAGGATACCCATGACATTCTTCAAAGAAATGGAGCAAACACTCCTGAAATTTATATGGAACAATAAGCCCCCACGAATAGCTAAAGCAATTCTTGGGAAAAAGAAAATGGGAGGAATCAACCTCCCGAATTTCAAACTGTATAACAAAGCAGTAATAATTAAAACAGCATGGTACTGGAACAAAGGCAGAACTGCAGACCAATGGAACAGGGTTGAATACACTGACCTCTCCCCTCAATCATGTGCTCATCTAATCTATGATAAAGGTGCAAGTAATGTGAAGTGGAGTAAGGAAAGCCTCTTTAATAAATTGTGTTGGCATCACTGGACGGCTACATGCAAAAAAATAGGCTCAGAACTCTGCCTAACACCATGTACAAAAGTAAGATCAAAATGGATTAAAGACCGGAAACCATCAGACCGGAAACCATAAGGTACATTGAAGATAAATTTGGCAAAACCCTCCATGACATTGAAGCTAATGGTATCTTCAAAGATGCCACGCCACTGGCCGAGCAAGTGAAAACAGAGATAGATAAATGGGACTATCTTAAACTAAGAAGCTTCTGTACCTCCAAAGAAACAGTGACCAAAATACAAAGACAGTCTACAGAATGGGAAAGGATATTTGCCGAATACACATCTGACAAGGGGTTGATATCCAGGATATACAAAATACTGGTTAAACTCCACAAGAAGAAAACATCCAACCCCATCCAAAAATGGGGCAATGAAATGAACAGAAACTTTCTCAAAGAAGAAATCCGAATGGCAAAAAAGCGCATGAGAAAATGCTCTACATCATTAATCATCAGGGAGATGCAGATCAAAACCACAATGAGATACCATCTCACACCTCAAAGACTGGCCCACATTCAAAAGAACAAAAGCAATCGATGCTGGCGTGGATGTGGTGAGAAAGGGACACTCCTTCACTGTTGGTGGGAATGTCCACTGGTTCAGCCCTTCTGGAAAACAGTATGGACGATTCTCCAAAAATTAGAAATTGAGCTCCCATTTGACCCAGCAATATACTCCTGGGAATATATCCCAGAGAGGCAACAATGTATAGTCGAAGTGACATCTGCACTTGTTTGTTCATTGCAGCACTCTTTTCAATAGCCAGAAACTGGAAGAAACCTGAATGCCCAAGAACAGATGACTGGTTAAAGAAACTTTGGTACATCTACACAATGGAGTACTATGTAGCTGTTAGAAAAGATGAAGTCATGAAATTTACATACAAGTGGTACAATATGGAAAGTATCATGCTAAGCGAAATGAGTCAGAAAGAGAGGGATAGACATAGAAAGATTGCATTCATCTGGGGGATATAAAGTAACAAAGTATGCGATTAATACCCAAGAATAGCTGAGATCAGCACCAGGAGGATTACTCCATCACTTAGAGGCCAGCCGGGTATCCTAGAGGAAAGGGCAGTTCAGATAGAGAAGGGAGCACCAAATAAAGGATGTTTGGAGGATCCTCCCAGGAGGGGAGATGCATGTCGAAAGTAGACTATGGACTGAATATGTTTGCCACTCAATGCCTCTTTTGCAGACCACAACACCCAAAAGGAAAAGGAGAGAGACAACACAGGGGATTGCCCTGCCACAGAGACAGGGGGGATGGGGGGATGGGGGTGGGAGGGATATTATCCATGGTGGTGGAAAATGGGCACTGGTGGAGTGATGGGTATCTGATCATTGTATAATTGAAACCAAAGCAGAAAAAATTGTAAATTTACAACTGTAAAAAAAAAAATAAAATAAAGGGAAAAAATGGATTAAAGACCTCAACATCAGACCAGAAACCATAAGATACATTGAAGACAAAGTTGGCAAAACCCTCCATGACATTGAGGCTAATGGTATGTTCAAAGATGACACGCCACTGGCTGAGCAAGTGAAAACAGAGATAGATAAATGGGAATATCTTAAACTAAGAAGCTTCTGTACCTCCAAAGAAACAGTGACCAAAATACAAAGACAGTCTACAGAATGGGAAAGAATATTCGCTGAATACACATCTGACAAGGGGTTGATATCAAGGGTATACAAAATACTGGTTGAACTCCACAAGAAGAAAACTTCCAACCCCATCCAAAAATGGGGCAATGAAATGAACAGAAACTTTCTCAAAGAAGAAATCCGAATGGCAAAAAAGCACATGAGAAAATGCTCTACATCATTAATCATCAGGGAGATGCAGATCAAAACCACAATGAGATACCATCTCACACCTCAGAGACTGGTCCACATTCAAAAGAACAAAAGCAACCGTTGCTGGCGCGGATGTGGCGAGAAAGGGACACTCCTTCACTGCTGGTGGGAATGTCGACTGGTTCAGCCCTTTTGGAAAACAGTATGGACGTTCCTCAAAAAATTAGAAATTGAGCTCCCATTTGACCCAGCGATACCACTCCTGCGAATATATCCCAGAGAGGCAAAAATGTATAGTCGAAGTGACATCTGCACTTGTTTGTTCATTGCAGCACTCTTTACAATAGCCAGAAACTGGAAGAAACCTGAATGCCCAAGAACAGATGACTGGTTAAAGAAACTTTGGTACATCTACACAATGGAGTACTATGTAGCTCTTAGAAAAGATGAAGTCATGAAATTTACATACAAGTGGTACAATATGGAAAGTATCATGCTAAGCGAAATGAGTCAGAAAGAGAGGGATAGACATAGAAAGATTGCATTCATCTGGGGGATATAAAGTAACAAAGTATGAGATTAATACCCAAGAATAGCTGAGATCAGCACCAGGAGGATTACTCCATAACTTAGAGGCCAGCCGGGTATCCTAGAGGAAAGGGCTGTTCAGATAGAGAAGGGAGCACCAAATAAAGGGTGTTTGAAGGATCCTCCCAGGAGGGGAGATGCATGTGGAAAGTAGACTATGGACTGAACATGTTTGCCACTCAATGCCTCTTTTGCAGACCACAACACCCAAAAGGAGAGAGAGAACACAGGGGATTGCCCTGCCACAGAGACAGGGGGGATGGGGGGATGGGGGTGGGAGGGATATTATCCATGGTGGTGGAAAATGGGCACTGGTGGAGGGATGGGTATCTGATCATTGTATAATTGAAACCAAAGCACAAAAAATTGTAAATCTACAACTTTAAAAAAAATAAAATAAATTAAAGGGGAAAAAAAAAATTAGAAATTGAGCTCCCATTTGACCCAGCGATACCACTCCTGGGAATATATCCCAGAGAGGCAAAAATGTGTAGCCGAAGTGACATCTGCACTTGTTTGTTCATTGCAGCACTCTTTACAGTAGCCAGAAACTGGAAGAGACCTGAGTGCCCAAGAACAGATGACTGGTTAAAGAAACTTTGGTACATCTACACAATGGAGTACTATGTAGCTCTTAGAAAAGATGAAGTCATGAAATTAACATACAAGTGGTACAATATGGAAAGTATCATGCTAAGCGAAATGAGTCAGAAAGAGAGGGATAGACAGAGAAAGATTGCATTCATCTGGGGGATATAAAATAATAAAATATGAGATTAATACCCAAGAATAGCTGAGAGCAACATCAGGAGAATTACTCTATAACTTAGAGGCCAGCCGGGTATTCTAGGGGAAAGGACAATTCAGATAGAAAGGGGAACACCAAGTGGAGGGTGTTTGGAGGATCCTCCCAGGAGGGGAGATGCAGATTGAAAATAGACTGGACTGAACATGCTAGCCACTCAATGCCTCTTTTGCTGATCACAACACCCAAAAGGAGAGAGAAAACAAAAGGGAATGCCCTGCCACAGTGGCAGGGGGGGATGGGAGGATGGGGGGATGGGGGGGAGGGATATTATCCTGGTGGTGGAAAATGGGCACTGGTGGAGGGATGGGTATTTGATCGTGGTATGACCGAGATCCAAGCACAACAATTTGTAAATCTACAACTGTACCTCATGATGTTTCTCTTATAAAAAAAAATGGATTCCAGTCCTCAACATCAGACCAGAATTCGTATGGTTCATTGAAGACTAAGTTGGCAAAACCCTCCATTACATTGAAGTGAATGGTATTTTCAAAGATATCACGCCACTGGCCAAGCAAGTGAAAACAGAGATAGACAAATGGGACTATCTTAAACCATGAAGCTTCTGCACCTCAAAAGAAAGTGACCAAAATTCAAAGATAGTCTACAGAATGAGAAAGGATATTAGCCCAATACACATCCAACAAGGGGTTGATATCAAGGATATACAAAGTACTGGTTGAACTCCACAAGAAAAAAATATCCAACCCCATCAAAAATGGGGTGATGAAATGAACAGAAGCTTTCTCAAAGAAGAAATCCGAATGGCAAAAAGGCACATGAGAAAATGCTCTACATCATTAATCCGCAGGGAGATGCAGATCAAAACCACAATGAGATATCATCTCACACCACAGAGACTGGCCCACATCGAAAAGAACAAAAGCAACCGGTGCTGGCGTGGATGTGGCGAGAAATGGACCCTCCTTCACTGCTGGTGGGAATGTCGACTGGTTCGGCCCTTTTGGAAAATAATATGGACAATTCTCAAAAAACTAGAAATTGAGTTCCCATTTGACCCAGCAGTACCACTCCTGGGAATATATCCCAGAGAGGCAAAAAAGTATAGTCGAAGTGACATCTGCATTTGCTTGTTCATTGCAGCACTCTTTACAATAGCCAGAAACTGGAAGAAACCTGAATGCCCAAGAACAGATGACTGGTTAAAGAAACTTTGGTACATCTTCACAATGGAGTACTATGTAGCTGTTAGAAAAGACAAAATCATGAAATTTACATACAAGTGGTACTACTTGGAAAGTATCATCTTAACCGAAATGAGTCAGAAACAGAGGGACAGACATAGAAAGATTGCATTCATCTGGGGAACATAAAATAATAAAATAGGAGACTAACCCAAGAATAGCAGAGATTTGTACCAGGAGGTTTACTCCATGGCTTGGAGGCCAGCCACACATGCTAGGGGAAAAGGCAGCTCGGATAGAGAAGAGACCACCAAATAAAGAGTGTGGGGAGTATCCTCCCAGGATGGGAGAAGCATGCTGAAAGCAGACTATAGACCAAATATGATTGCCTCTTAATGCCTCTGTTGCAAACCACAACACCCAAAGTAGAGAGAGAACAAAAGGGAATGCCCTGCCACAGAGGCAGGGTGGGTTGGGGGGATGGGGGGTGGGAGGAATACTGAGATCGGTGGTGGGGAAAAATGGGCAGTGGTGGAGTGATGGGTATTTGAGCATTGTATAATTGAAACCCAAGCACAAAAATTTGTAAATCTACAACTGTACCTCATGGTGTTTCACTAATTAAACTTTTTTTTAAAAAATCACATTGTATGTAGATCTATATTGATACCTTAGGTAAAGGTAAAGGCCCTCCCGTTGATCGTCGATTTGCTCAAGCAGGCCCAGTAACGTCTCCATTGGAGACTTTGTTGTTACTGTGTCTGGCATATCGAATACTCTCGGTAGCTTGCCAGGGTCTCCGAGAGGGGCGGAGGAATCGAACTCGGGTCGGCCACGTTGGCCGCTTGTAAGGCGAACGCCCTACCGCTGTGCTATCGCTCCAGCCCTATTGATACCTTAGATATTAAAAATCATATGATATATATTAAAAAAGGAACAGTTAGGTGCCTGCTGTGCTCATGTGGGGAGCCAGTTGAACTCCGAAATTTATTCTCTAAACTGAATTGACTTGGAGACAAAGAGGCTCAGATTATCAACCTTCCCTCCCACCCTAAGACTAAATGAAAGCAAGTTTACACAGAAGCATTCTCAAGTCATGCATGGGCTTGTTGGCATTACTTAAATTATCTGATGTGTAGTCTTTTAAAATATGGATAATTTCCCTATTTCAGATTAAAGGATGAGTTTGAGTTGGCATAACCTACCTGCTGCCTACCATTGCCTGAAAATTGAAAGACTTGGCTATTCCATCAAAATACAAATAATAAAACCCACTTTGCCCACCATACATACACTGAAATTATGGTCTTAAGTTTGGTTTAATGGAAATCACTATTTCATGAAGTGTTTGCATTTTCAACAAGTTTTTAATTACAGTTGTCAACACCTTTTTATTTATTTATTTATTTATTTATTCATTTTTGCTTTTCAGGTCACACCCAGAAATGCTCAGGGGTTACTCCAGGCTCATGCACTCAGGAATTACTTCTGGTGGTGCTCAAGGGACCATATGGGATGCCGGGAATCGAACCTAGGTCGGCCGCGTTCAAGGCAAACAGCCTACCCACTATACTATCGTTCCAGCTCCCCTTTTTATTTACTTTTAATAATTATTATTTTGCTTTTTGAGTCATACCCGGATG
The DNA here is from genome assembly GCF_029834395.1 of Sorex fumeus. Taxonomy (NCBI): domain Eukaryota; kingdom Metazoa; phylum Chordata; class Mammalia; order Eulipotyphla; family Soricidae; genus Sorex; species Sorex fumeus. The sequence goes on along the minus strand of NW_026606067.1, from coordinate 7,620,228 downwards.
TACTCAGGGATCACTCCTTGTTCTGCAGTCAGGAATTACTTCTGGCAGTGCTGAGGGTTTGACATGGGATAAACTTTTTGTTGTTGTTGTTTTGTTTTGTTTTGTTTTGGGGGGTCATGCCCAGCGATTCTTAGGGGTTACTCCTGTCTCTGAACTCAGGAATTACTTCTGATGGTGCTGGGGACCATATGAGATGCCCGGGATGGAACCACATGCAAGGCAAATGCCCTACATGCTGTACTAACGCTCCAGCCACCCTTTGGGATAACTTGAAGGACAGCATTGCCTAATTGTGCTATAAGTCCCCAAATCTTAGCTTTTCTCTGAATGAACTGTGTGTGTGTGTGTGTAAATGTGTGTGTATCTATATGCATGCATGTTGGTAGTTAGAGGATGAGAGGGGCAGTAGAAAATGCAAAAAAAAAAAAAAGAGGAAGAAAAAGAAGAAACTGCGGGGCCTTTTTATTTTTCAGTTTAAGAAATAAAAGCACTATGATTATGAAAGCACTAAACTGATTACTTGTTTTTACTATAAACAGTTCTGAGTGTATGACATCTGGGACCTTGATAATCATACTGAATAGTGAAAAATCCCAATATAGTTGAGAGCCCCCTGATTCAGGCAAGTTGCATACTGGACAAACAAGCCTTGACAATAATATCACAGGCTTAAAGATGTTCTGAAGTTTCTTTCCACTCACATGGCATCCTCAGAAATGTTCAACACCTGGTAAGAATCTCAAGATCAAAGCTTACAATCTTAGGGGGTATGGTGCCACCAGCAGGTCAATCTGTTCCTGTGAGGTGAGTGCAACAGCAGCCTGATGGCAACGTCAGACTTTCAGATACCCCGAAATTGTTGCTGTGCCTTTGACCAGACCCCAAAAACTTGGGGCAAAGTTTGCCAAGAAAGTAAACGGCCAAAATTTAGGTATGTGGGAGACACACCCACAAACCACCTCCGGCTCAGCTGTGTAATTGGAGGCATGGCCTCTCTGGTTCCTGATCAAACTGATTAATGGCCATGATCCCAGAGACTCGGAAGCGAATCTCGGAACCCAAAGGCTTTTGGCAGAAATGCGTCCTGTTCCTGCAGTAGGTTACTGGCGCTGGGTCACTCCAGGTGGGAATAGGTTTTGTGCCTTTGCCTGTTACCCCCTGGCGGCCTGGTGACCACCATCCTCCAGAGGGCACAGGAAAGTCAGGTTTGGGCCTGCAGTGACAAGACACCCAGGGCCTCACCACATGTGGGTGGAGCCGACTCTTTCTCCCCATCCCAACGAGACCCCGAGTCGCCACCTAAAAACGGCCTTGCTGGCTCCTGATCAAGCTGATTAATAGCCATGATACCAGAGACTCAGAAACAAATCTTGAAACCCAGCAGCTGTTGGCAGAAATGCATCTAAACTGCATACAAGGTGGCCGCCGGCTCAGAGCTTATTGGAAAGCCAGGTATGAGCCGGCAGTGATGGGGCAACTGCAGTCTCATGGGAAGGGGGGGCAGTACCAGCTCATCCTTCACGCCCTATCGAGGTCACGAGTTGCCCCCCACAAGAGACTTTGCGGCACGGCCATGGCTCCAGAGGCAAAAGGACTTAATCCAGAGCCCTGAAGCTTGCGGCAGAAAAGTGAATGGACCATGCATTAAACAACGGCACCATGCCTCCCCGGGAGGGAAAGGGTGTTGCTCCCTTCCGCCTTTTCCCCCTCCCCGGGTAGCAAAGTGGCTGCTACCTCAGAGCGTATTGGAAATCCAAGTATGAACCGGTGGTGAGGGGGCAACTGCGGTCTTATGGGAAGGAGGGCAGTACCGGTTCATCCTTTACGCCCAACCGAGGTCACGAGTTACCCCTCACAAGCGGCTCTCTGGCATGTCCATGGCTCTAGAGGCAAAAGGACTTAATCCAGAACCTGGCAGCTTGTGGCAGAAAAGTGAATGGACCATGCGTTAAACTACGGCACCATGCCTCCCTGGGAGAGACAGGGTGTTACTCCCTTCTGCGTTTTTCCCCCCGGCAGCAAGGTAGTCACTACCTCAGAGCTTATAGGAAAGCCAGGTATGAACCGGCGGTGAAGGGGCAACTGCAGTCTCATGGGAAGGGGGACGGTACCGGCTTGTCCTTCACACCCTACCGAGGTCATGAGTTGCCCTGCACGAGCAGCTCTCCGGCACAGCCATAACACCAGACACACAGAAACAAATCTCGTAATTATCTGGCTCTTTGCAGAAATCCAAAATTGTGGCCATGTGACATTATATGATTCTCATAACCAGCTATAGAAAACAAAATAATTCACAATGCCTTTTCAGCAATTTTGATTGTTTGGGGGGAAATTCTAAACAATAATGGTGCATCTGTTGTCAAAATAATGAATGTAATCAATGTAGAGAAGAGTTAAATAGAAATCATCTGCCTCACAGGCATTTGGAGGCATGGGAGGGGGGTATACTTGGGTTCTTGGTGGTGAAGAATGAGTACTGGTGAAGGGAAAGTTGTTGATCATAGTATGACCGAGACTTAAACCTGAAAGCTTAGTAACTTTTCCCGCAGTGATTCAATAAATAAATATAAAAAGAAAAAATAAATAAAAAATACGGTGGAGTTCATGCCCAATTATGGCTGAATAAATAGCATTACTCCTACATTAAAAAAAAAAAAAGCTTGCAATCTTGTGTGGTTGGGGAAGCTATAATTACTTTAGCCTGGCTGCCAACAGCACTGACTTGTGTTCAGTAAGATCATTTACAGTAGTTAGTTAAAATTTTTTTAGTTTCAAGTATCGTAACACAAGTTCTTAAAATGACAGCAAAATCAATAATGATGGCAGTACTATTTAAGTTAGCAAACCTGATTTGCAATTAAAAACTATTATATAATTTGCCACAAGATGGTGCTATTACAAAACAATTCCAAAAATCAACCACATTACATTCCAAATATAAGATGCTAACATTCGCCCCCTCCCCCCAAAAAAACAAGTCTAAACATCTTGTGTTTACATCAGTCATTGACTTTCCCCAAGTTTTCATATTTCAATGTCTATTTCAGCTCTGCATTTCAGAGTGATTGACTCCCATATTTATTGTTGACCACTTACCATCCCCCAAAGGAGATAAAGTCTATTTTTCTGAAATTGATAATATCTATCAAAAATGAGTAGTATATATTTTACTATTTACTGTTTTATATATATGATCTTGTCACCATAAAAATATTTCCTTTCCCAGTATCCACAGAGACATTTAAGGAAATGATCTCCAAGCAAACTATTGGTGTAATAAGAGATTCAGTAAGAACTAGAAGAATAATTTCACTATTCTGTTTAGGATGATTAGAGGGTACCCTAAAAGCCTCTATCCCTCTCGGAGAGCCTGACAAGCTACTGAGAATATCCTGCCTGCACCCTGAAAGAGACACCAATATAACAGCCTTAAAAAGGATGAGGAAGAAGAGGCTGATAAAATCTCAAGGCCAAACTAGGCTGCCAAAACGAAGAAGAACAAAAATGACTGTCTATACTTTCAGTGCACGTACCTTGGCATCAAATGTATCCATTGAGGACCTGATGGTACAAGCTCGAAAGATCAAGTACGACATCATTTGTCTGATCGAGATGAGTAGGCATCAATAACGTCAAGCCGTTTTTGACACTGGAGAAGAACTGTTCCTCAGAATATGTGACAAAAGAGGCATTGGTGGTGTCGGTGTCCTTGTCAGCATGAACTTGGCCATAAGTAGTGATTCATTCGAATGCCTAACAACCCGAATCAGAGGATTACACTTGAACAGTTGTGGTTCACGGCTGGCAGTTTCTATCTTCATTGTTTACACACCAACATCCAATTATGATGAAGGAGAAATTCAGAAGTCCTACATGGAGCTGGAGAAGTTCTTTAAAGAAGACCACACCTTCTACAAGATCATTGCCAGTGATTGTTACCAGTGATTGTAATGCCAAGATAGGACCAAGATGACCAGCCAAAGAATTCCACATCGGGATCCATGGCCTAGAATGGAACAAACAGGTTGAGAGACTGTCTAAGTTCATCATGTCGACCAAGACCATCCATGGTAACTCACAGTTCCAGAAGGCCAAATCTAAAGGTTGGACATGGGAGTCTCCCGGTGGACAGTTCCACAACGAAATTGACCACATCATATTCAATCAACGGTTTTGCCTGACCCATGTCTCTGTTCCAAAATTCCGAACGGGATCGGACCACTGTCTCCTTTGTGCAAAATTCTACTTCACAGAGTGGGGAGAAAGGGCTGCAAAGTTTAAGAAGAGAACTCCCAGAACGACCACCAACTGGGAGCTCTTTGGCACTGTTGTGGCAATGTGGGAAGATGCCATCATTGACAACACTGACAAGGAGTACAATCAACTGGTTCAGTACCTCCATGATTGTGTGAGGAATGCCAAGAGATAGAGAGATAGCCACAAAAAGACGCCCATGTCCACATGGTAACCAAGCTCATTGAGGTTTCTCGGGAGTTCAAGATGCTGCTCTGTCTAACGTTCATTGATTTAAAGAAGGCCTTTGATTCTGTGGAGACTGAAGTGGTCGTTGAAGCCCTAGCCAAACAGGGCTTTCAAACTCAATACATCATGATCCTCTATGAGCTGTATCACGGATTCACTACCAGGATCTCACCATTCTACAAGGAAGTGATCATCCATGTCAAGAGATGGGTTCGGCAGGGTGATACCATTTCACAGAAACTCTTCAGTGCCACCCTCGAGAACATCATGCGATGACTGGAATGGGAAGGAATGGGAGTGCAGATAGACGGTCAACAACTACAACACCTCTGCTTTGCTGATGACACCATTCTCATAACACTAAACATTAGCCAAGCAGCATAAATGCTGGCCAACTTCAACTGTGAGTGTGGAAATGTCGGACTACAGCTAAATCTCATGAAGACAATGTTTCTGAGAAAAGGTCTCATTCCTGATGTTCCATTTGCTCTCAGTGGAATGACAATCTCTGAATGCAACAGTACCTAGGCGAGAAGTCAACATGACGAATGACCTGACACCTGAGTTGTGCAGGAGGAAGAGAGCGGCTTGGAACACCTTCAAGAGCCTTGAAGAAATAGCTAAGAGGATGAAGAGCCTCCGGCTCCAGGCATGTCTCTTTGATTCCACTGTTCTTCCTGCATTAACATATGCCTCAGAGACCTGGGCCCTTCAAAAACATGATAAGAATGCTATTTGGGTCTCCCAAAGAGAAATCAAATGAGCTGTGCTTGGAGTATCACGCTTCACTCAAATGAGAGAAAGAATCCGGAGTTCCAACGTCTGTCAATGATCAAGAATCAGGGACACTGTCTCATTTGCCAAGGCATCGAAGATCAGGTGGGCTGGACACATAATGTGATTTGGAGACGACCACTAGACTAGAGCCATTACTGACTGGATTTCACGGGACGTCAAAAGATCACATTGTCACCCATCTACAAGAAGGTCAGACTTCTTTGTCAAGACCCTGAACGATTGATTTGAGGCTCTTCGTGTTCCTAGAATGAGCAGACAGCATTGGGCTACACTAGCACGCGGCAGGGATGAATGGAGGTGTTACTGGCACCCGCTCAAGCAAATTGATGAGTAAAGGGATATCAAGTTATCAAGTGATCAAGTGAATCTGGTAAGGGTTCTTCTCACCATCTGGATCCTCATGGTCGAAAGACTTCCTATCAGAAACTAACAGAAATAGAACAATGAAGAGAATTCTCCCAAATCCACAGACATGAAGAGGAATCTTTTTTTTTTTTAATTTTATTGAACATGGAGAGGAATCTTTTTTTTTCTTTTATTGAATCACCTTGAGTTAGTTACAAGCTTTCATGTTTTGGTTACAATCTCACAATGATCAAAAACCCATCCCTCCACCACTGCACATTCCCAGCACTGATATCCCCGGTATACCACCCACCCTTTTCCCAACCTTTCCCATCGTCCCCCTGCCTCCATGGCAGACAATATTCCCCGTACTCTCTCTCTACTTTTGGGCATTATGGTTTGCAATATAGACATTGAGAGGTTATCATGTCTGGTGCTTTATCTACTTTCTGCACACATCTCCCGTTTCGACTGGTTCTCAAGCCATCATTTTCTTAGTGATCTCTTCTCTATTCCAGCTGCCTTCTTCCTTTGCTGATGAGGCAGACTTCCAGCTATGGAACAATCTTTCTGTCCTGTGTATCTACTATTGTTAGGTGTCAGCCTCATGTTACGTTGTTTTATACTCCACAAATGAGTGCAATCTTTCTATGTCTGTCCCTCTCTTTCTGACTCGTTTCACTTAGCAAGATATTGTCATTGTCACTATCACTGTCTTCCCATTGTTCAGTGATTTGCTCAAGCCGGCCCAGTAGCAATGTGAGACTTGTTACTGTCTTTGGTATATCGAATACATCAGGGTGGCTTGTCAGGCTTTGCCATGTGGGCAAGATAGGGGCTCTCTGAGAGGGACAGAGGCATCAAACTCGGGTAGACCAAATTCGAGATTGGCCACCTTGTCCAAGGCCATGCAAGGCCCCTACCTGCTGTACTTTTGCTCCAGCCCAGCATGATACTATTGAATCTTAACAAAGCACTGTGTCCCAATCCTTTCACAGAGCTATGCTCTTGGATCCAAAGTTCGTGATTTTTGTTTTATGAGACTGTCATATGAGACTAAAGAGGATTCAGGAACATAACGCTATAACTTGCACAAAATATGTGTCTGACAATCCTCCAATCTTCAGTAGGTCATAGAGAATAGCAAATTTAAATATTTAAGAATTTTTTAAAAATAGAAAATTTAAAAGATTGCTAAATCAAATAATAAATTATACCAAAAATTTCAGAAGCTAATGGCTCCCCATTTTTTTTTAAAAAAAGGATATCCTATGCACTATGAATTTTCCTCAACTGTAATTTTGGAGAGAAAACTTAAATTTCTCAAAAAATACTGATGAAACACACCTGTTAAAAGAGATTGTTCAGGATACCTCAGTGATTAGGCATTTTTGTAGCAGCAATCCTGCCAACAGAAGCAATCAGAGATGAGTGAGTTTTTGAGGGACTTTGTTCTGTTAACTTGTAATTACAAAAACAGGGGAATTATTTAGTATTAAAGGGAAATGTAAAATACTGGAACACTGTTGAAAGAAAAAATTGATGAAAGAAAATTTAAAATAAAAGAAGTAAGATACCCCAGGTGTGTAAGTTAGGAAACAAGACATCTTTGGAACAAAGCTTCCCCTGGGGTCTGGAACTCTCCAGGATTATGCCTGGGAGAACCAGGTAGGTATATGGTGCTGGGGCTTGAACTCGGGGTCCTATGTGTTCCAGGCATGGAATCCAGCTCTGTGAACTATCTCTCTCTTCCCAGAGACCATATAGTTAATCTCAACATTCTCCAAATTACCCTTTAATTAAATAAAGTCAAATCTTATAAAAAATATTAGGTAATGTGCTTCAGAACAGGAAAATCTGATCCTAAAGTCACACAGAGATGCAAAGAACCAGAAGAGTCAAAAAAGTCAAAGACTTTTCAGAAGACTAAGTTGGTGGACTCACAATACTTGGTTTCAAAGAAAGTTATTACAAAAGAGCAGAAATGAAGCCAGTGGGGTCCCAGTTTAAACAAAGGAAGAGCCCCAGTATGGACAAAGTGAGTGAAAAATAATCACTGTTACCTGGAAAATATTTACATTTTAATTTCACATAAGTATGATGAGAGCCATTCCTTAAGGATGTGACATTAATTCACAGGCATGTAAGCAGACTAGTTTATGGAGCTTAAGAGTTCTTAGAGTAACAGATAAAATCCAATCCAGTTTGTGATTTCAATGCTTAATTTTTTTTCAAAAGTCTTGGGGTATAGAAAATACTTCTGAAAATTTCCCACAACAGAACACAAAAAACTCACAATAACACAAGCAGACACATACATACATAGTCTGCTAAGCAATCAATCATGTTTCAAAAAGTATATACCTATATTTGGATTTGAATTTTCTAGAAATTTGGAGTTGTTGGAACTTAGCATTGCAATCAAGCTGTGTCACTGTATCACTGTCATCCCATTGGTCATTGATTTACTCAAGCAGGTGCCAGTAAACGTCTTCATTTGTCCCAGCCCTGAGATTTTAGTAGCCTCTCCTTACTCGTTTTTCTCAATGCTGTTGTATTGGAGGCTCTTTCACCGTCAGGGTAGTGAGACCCGTTATTGATACTGTTTTTGGTATATCGAATACGCCATGGGTAGCTTGCTAGGCTCTGCCGTGTGGGTGGGATATTCTTGATAGTTTGCCGGGCTCTCTGAGAGGCAGATATGTATATATTTCCCTCTATGATTTGTTGCCTATTGTGTGAACCCCATCAAATATGGTGTGGTAATTTTGGAAAAGGGATAGCGAGTGTTTTATGATTGTGTCATGGTGTCCAGGAATATGTTCACTCATATGTGAGGCTTGGTCCGAGCAAGTGGAAAGCAGCCTGGAGCGTGACAGCAATTGGGTAGTGGAGGTGGGCTGTCTTGGGGCTGGGAGGGGTTTGACCTGACCCCCTCTGAGGTGCCCCAAGTGAAAACAGCCTGGCGTGGAGTCCAGTGGCATGGTTATGGGGGCCTCATTTTTGCTCCCTTCCGGGAGAAAGAAACAATTAATTACAGGAGCTAAAAGGAGGAACTGAAAAGGCTGAAGAAGAGTAATAAAACTCTAAGACAGTTCAATTTATCTACTAAAGGTAACAAAAGGAAAGTTTTCATAAAGAAAAATAAACATATCCCCTGAGACCTGTGGGACACCACCATTATGGGATGCCCAGAAGGAGACGACAGAAAGGGATAAAAAGAGGATTTTTGAGAAGGGGAGGGAAATCACACATCACACCCAGCAATGCTCAGGCTTACTCCCAGCTCTGCACTCAGGAATTACTCCCGCCGGTGCTTGGGGGACCATATGAGATGCCAGGGATTGAGCCCGGATTGGCCATGTGTAAAGTGAACACCCTCCACACTGTCTTATCGCTCTGTCCCTGAAAAGAGTATTTGAGGAAAGGTAAAACAACTCCCTGCATATGATGAACACTACTCACATGAACATCTAGGAGATCCAACCAAACTTAAAGAGATCCACATTACACTGAAATGGGTCCACACCCCTCTCCCCGATCCCCACACACACATCATATCTTATCAAACTGCCAAAAAACAACTTAAAAAAAATTTGGTCACACCTGTTGATGCTCAGAGGTTACTCCTGGTTCTGCACTCAGGAATCACTGCTGGTTGTGCTCAGGGGACCATATGGGATGCTGGGGATTAAACCCAGGTGAGCCACATGCAAATCAAACACCCTAACCGCTGTACTATTGCTTCAAACCTGGAAAGACATTTTGAAAGTAGAAATTGAGAAGTGACTTCTCAGGAACAAAGATTTCTCAGGGTACAGCAGGTAGGGGACTTGCCTACTGCCAACTTAACTGAGCCGGATCCCCAGTACCACACAGGATCCCCTGAGCCTGCCAGGGATGATCCCTGAGCACAGATCCAGGAGTAAGTTATAAGTACAGTGGGTTATGGCCGAAAACAAAAAGATTTCTCAAAAAGATCACTAGTTGGTATCTTGTCAAGGAGAAGGTGCAGATGCAGGAGGCTTGAGTTCCCAGGCCTGGTCCCTCAAACGCCACCAGCAGTGACCCTAAAGCACAGAGCTAAATCAAACAATGACTTTAAAATTTAAGTTTGCTTAATTTATATAATAAAATGACAATTTTTTTCTAAATAATCCTTAATTTCAAAATGATAAATTCCATTTATATTGATCTCACTCTTGTTTATCATTCACCTTTTCACTGATTCAACTGCCAATCAATCATTCATAGGTGTTGAAGATCAAATGTTATGTAATACTTCATATCTGCTAGTACGAAATTCAGGACTGACAGATTAAATCCAATAAATATGTAACAAATATAGTTTAACACTTAAGTAAGGTACATGCTTTACAAACATTTTTATAAAGAGGTACTTAGTTATGTGGAAACATAGTCTTTTCAATAGTTAATATCATTGGGAAGATTCAGAAATGAAAAAAATTCTCAGTTAGTAAAACCCTGTTCTGATATTATAACCACATTAAACCTGCTACAGATTTATATCAATGGAACATTCTAGACTTATACCTTTAGGAGTGCTGTGGAGTTATTGAAGAGAACTCCACTGCTCCTGTTCTATAGCACCTCAGGCTCTGAGCGTGTCCAGCAGTAACTGGCTTGTGGTCTAGTCCTGTGGAGTGAGTCCAGGAAGATACACTGTTTGGAGACTAGAGAGATAATACAGTGGGTAGGCATTTGCCTTGCACCTGAGGTTGGTCTTCGGCACCCCATTTGGTCCTGGGATCCTGCCAGGAATAACCCCTAATATAGAACCCGGTGTATGCCCTGAACACTAGAATGTGTCCACAAAACAGAAACAAACAACCCCTCTCCCCCAAACCTGTTGGTTTCCTAAAGTGGTTTAGGGGAATTACTAATTTAAATTGACTTTTCTCCCTATTCCTGAGGCAAAAACAAGTATGGGTGCTTAGAGGCAGAGAGAACAGGGTTCTCTGCAGAATAAGGGATATCAAAATATCATTTAAGAACACTATGACTTATGTAGTTTCACACCTTGTACTCAGACTACTGTTATGCTAACCACTGTGCAATTATATGCTAACAAATGCATAAATTGTCTCCTCAGTGTCAAGGAGAAATTTGATGATATCAATCTTCTGTTATTTTTGACCTTATCTTGTCCCTAAAATATGCGTAGACAATTTACTGTCATCAGTATCTGACTATCTGACCCCAATCTGACTTTATTCTTCCTCACACACCCTGTTTATTTCTCCTACTAAAAGGAAAATTCAGGCTTGTCTTATTTCACAAACTCTAGTATTTCTTTCCCATGTTCACCTCTGTTTATATACTCTGCCCACATGAATAATGAAAATTTGTAGATACAGATTTTGGGAATTTTCTTCGGTCAGTTGAAAGTTAGTAGAAACTGCACATCATATATCTTTGATTACTGCCATTAAATAACTAATTTTCTTAAATCATTGTTGAATAATGTTGAAATGGTTTCTGAAGACCATCTATAAGCAGGACTATAGCTCCTTAAAACACATCCAATTGTGGAATATGAGAATTGGTCACTTCTACCTAGAAATACTACTTTTATCTCTCACTCTCCCTTTTTTCTTCCTTTCTCTATTTCTCTCTGTCTTTCTCTCACTTCCTTCCTTCCTTCCTTTCTTCTCTTTCTATTTTGCGTAATTCTTGGCATTGCTCAAGGCTTACTCCTGGCTCTGTGTTTAGGGATCACTCCTGACAGGTCAAGGGAGCATTTGGTATGCTGAGTATTGAATCTGGGTTGCATGTGTGCAAGGCAAGTTCCTTACCAGCGAGCTAGAATATCTCTCCAGTTTCAAAATAACATTTTTTAAATCATCTCATTCAAATATCACAACTATATGAAGCAGATTGCTTTATATGACCACATCATTATGTAGATGATGGACAGCAATCTAGGTAACTTGGGTGGTGGTCATATAGTAGTAAATTGTGGGCAAAATTGTTGTCCAATACATACCTATTCAGTCTGATTTAGGATGCACAGTCTTAATCACTTTTTGATAATCGATAAAATATTAAAATAACCCCATAAAATTAATTTTAATAAGTTAAAATCAGATCAAGTAAAATAGAGAAATAAAGAACAAAAGTCTACAAAATCCCGCCTTCTAGTTTTAAATTTTAAATCTAAGTGTGTTCACTCTTTTTATGAATCATCAAAGGAGAATATCAGATAAAATATAGGTGCCCTTATTGGCAACATACTAGCTAATTGTTAACTCTAAATTGTGGGTAAGCTACATTTTGACATTGTTCAACTAAATATATGGGGAAAAATTTGCTTTATGGTAAATACTCTGAAACAGAATAGAATTATTCAATGGTTATGTAAAATATTCCTTTATTTTATTCATTTTATGTTTTTATCTCATTTTTGTGAGGAGGGTGAATTTTAAAAAGAATGAAACAGTTGGTATTATGAGCACTGAATAATGAATTATAATTAGAGTAAGGGACCTAGCTGTTGTAGATCATTTATCGTTATAAAATAGAGAATATTTGCATAGTATTTTCATTTACAAAGCAATTTCAAGCTCATGATCTCATTTATCTCTCTTATGGAGTTGGTGATTGGGGTAGGTAACATTTAATAGTCATTTTTTCAATAAAGAAGAAACATTTAGTGGAATGAAGTGAAAGGGCAAGGATTATGGTAATAGTAATGCTCCACAAAAGATCTTTCCTTTTTAAGAAAGAAGAGTAATTCACAACCATAAAACTTTGAAATATGCCTGTCAGGTGGCAGGTGGTGGTAATGAGGCTGGGGGGAAGGGGTTGGAAGCATGGGGACACTGGTGGAGGGAAGTTGACACTTTTGGTGTGATATGTGTGAAAATATTGTATGCGTAAAACCAAACAATCAGTAACTTTGTTAATTATGATTCTTTATATATAAAGTTTAAAACAATTAAGAAAAAGAGAAGTATTATGCACAAAGGCCATTGTTTCTGAAAGGAACTTGCATTGTGTGTATATACTGCTTCATTTTGCTATGGTTTTTGGAACTTCTGATACTCTTTCTTAATAAATCCCCCTTCAACTTATTATCATTTTACTGGGCCACAGAACATCTTTCCCTTCCTGCCAAATCTCTTTTGGTTCAATATTCCAGTCCACCCGATAACCACTATTAAATAACAAAAGTGTTTTCTGAAGCCAGTGAATCTTAGTCATGCCATTGGACATAGGAAGAAATAGTATATATGTGGCAGATGAGAACATTTTGAAAAGGACTTGAAGAAGTTTAGTTGAATTTTATTTTATATTTTTCATCTCTGGATGCTCAGGGCTTACTCCTGGCTCTGCATTCAACTTGTGGTAGGTTTGGGGGGCCATAGGGAATCCTGGAAATTGAACCTGGGTGGGCCATGTGCTAGGCAAGTGCCCTACACACTGTACTATTTCTCTGGCTCCTGAATTTGTTTTTTTATGAGCAATTTCTTTTTCTTATGAATACATAAAAAATAGAGTAATTACCTGGTACTAAATTTTTATTAAACACAGAATTTATATTACTTTTTCAGTCTTTCAAATTATGTAATTACAATTTTGTGTCTATTTTTATGGCCATATAAAGGACCACATGAGAATTTAGTTTAAAAAAAACTGTATGACAGTTCAGTATGATTATAAAAAATTTGATGAAAAAGTTGCATAGAAGCCCACCAACTTCAATAAGTGAAAACACTGGAACAGAAGGCTCAAATAGCATCAATTAGCTCAGTAAATCCCCAATGACCTTAGTAATATCATCAAGAGATAAACACTTATCATGAATTGACTTTTAAATAGACCTATTTTTGATAAATCCCACTTTCCATTTTGTTATTACAAGCAATATGAAGCACATTTGTTTGTGTCTGCAAAGGAGGCTTGGAAGGATGGGTGGGGAAGCTGGAGACATTGGTCATACCAGTGGTGGAACTGCTGTTGGAGCTCTGCATGCCTGAAACACATGTGTTATGCACAACTTTGTAATTCAGCCTGTTATTACAAAAATGACTAAATAACTGTGCTCACATTTAAAACCTATCATTTTCATCATTTACCCTACTTTTAAATAACAACCCGAAGTCAATTTTGTAAGTGGTAGCAAATGATTAGAGATTGTTCAGCACTGTTTTCACAGTTGGAGCCCTCTCCTCCCATAAATAATTCGAAAATAGTGAAGTGAAACACCAATGATAAGTTCTTTTCCTGAATACATTTAGCACATCTTTTTCTTTTGTTTTACAAATGAAATGTATGGAAACACTGTGCCATAGTGAAATTATCCCTATTGAGAATTTCAAATAATGATTAAAGTTTTGAGGGCCAGAACAATTCTACAGTGGATAGAGCTTTTGCCTTGCACACAGGCAACCTGGGTTTGATCGTTGGCACCCTATGTGGTCTCCCAGCCACATGAGGAGTAATACCTGAGCACAGTGCCAGGAATAAGCCCTGATCACCACTGGGTGTAGCCCTAAACAAAATCAACAGACAAAAAAACAATTTTTTTCACCATGTACACACAAATTTATATTAATGTGACTCAGATTACAAGAAGAATAAAATTGCCAATAAAAAATAGCTTTTCTTTCAATATCAAATACTTGTTTTAATTTTGAAATGTTTTGTCACTAAGCATTTATTTTCAATGGATTTTTTTAAAATTTAGATGCCCAGATATACCACTAAACTAAAATGTGAAACTCAGATAGCAGGTCTCAGGTAATCAAACATTGTTAGCTTTCTCTGGCACTGAGCTCTCTTTTGCTCTCTGAAAACTGCATTATCACACCATCAATATTTGTGTTTGTGGATTTCTTGCCCACAAATATTTCTTCATTAAAAATAATAAGGGGCCAGGCATGGTATGTATTGAAGGGTGAAGTTACTTGCTTTATGGGCAGCAGAGCCTGGTAATATTGCTGCAAAAAATATGGTCCCCAAAGCTTGCAAGGTATGATCTCTGAATACAGAGTTAGGAGTAATCATTAAGCATCACTAGGTATGACCTGGAAAATAAAACACACACAAAAAATAAATCAAATCAGTATCCTCTTTCTCGTTTCTATCTGCATGCGTTTGTATATTTTTACATTCAACTCGGAGTTTCATTTATTTGATGTTTAAAATTTATTTCAGCCATTTTAGTTTCTAACTTTAAATCAAGACTTTCTTTGACAAGTCTTTAATTGGACAGTATTATTTTAAGATGTGGGGGTAAAGCTAATAATTATTCTATGAGAAATTTTAAATATTAATCATTCACATATAATTGTTATTACTTCTTCAATTTGAGTTCTGTCAAAATTCTTCCTTTGGTGTCCAGTGGTTATGCCAATTCTAAGAATAGTATATTGATACATCTCATTCTGGATAGTCTTATATTAAACAACTATGTCACATAAAATAAAATTCAGATCTAGAGCCAAGTGTTAATATACAAGAATTTCCTTTCTTATGTTAGTGATTGATTCATTGCGTCTGAGTTTAAAATCTATATATCCTAACCCATTATTTATTGATTTATTTTGCTTTTTGGGTCACACTCAGCAATGCACAGGGGTTACTCCTGGCTCTGTACTCATGAATTACCCCTGGAGGTGCTCAGGGGACCATATGGGATGCTGGGAATCGAACCCAGATCAGCTGTGTGCAAGGTAAATGCCCTACCCTCTGTGATATCGCTCCAGCCCTTATCCTAACCCATTAAGTGAACTAGGATTCTTGGAAAGATATTTTCCTTACAGGATGGTAAGATGTTTAATTATACCTAATGATCTTTTATTAGAGTTGGAATTAGGAGTCTCCTTTCATTGTTCTTCTATGGACCTGGGAGGGATGAGTGTTTCATACAGCTATTATGTGGTTTTCCAGGGGTCCCCAGGCTATGTCAACAGGGCATGGGATAAATTTACATAAGCCAAGGGCATGATGCAAAATTAGGGAATTACTGGTAGCGATAGCACAGCGGGTAGGGCGTTCGCCTTACAAGCGGCCAACATGGCCGACCCAAGTTCGATTCCTCCGCCCCTCTCGGAGAGCCCGGCAAGCTACCGAGAGTATTGGATATGCCAGACACAGTAACAACAAAGTCTCCAATGGAGACGTTACTGGGCCCGCTCAAGCAAATCGACGATCAGCGGGAGGGCCTTTACCTTTACCTTTACTGGTAGGACAGGGGACCATGGTAAGGAAACAAGCTCAGGAGACCATTGCAGGGAGAAAATCCATTTTGGTCTGCTTTGAAGTGCCATACTAGTCCTTGGGCTCGGCCTGGGCGGATGTTCCAGAGCATTCAGAAGCCTGTCGCAATTTATATTTACCACCACAGGTCAATGCAGCCATGGGACAGGACCCTGAGACAGGATGTGTCTGGAGACGTGGGGATGACAACTTATCCATTATGACCAAAAGAAGAATATAACCCTACCTATAGAATTATAATAAAACAATGTAACCTATCTATAGAACAATAATGAAACAATGTAATCCTATATATAGAGCTGAGTAGACTCTATTTGTTCTAACCACTGTGACTATGTGACTGCCTGTCTAAGCTTTGCTGTTTGCTCAATAAATCAGCACTGCTTTACCCCCACCATGCTCGTGTGCTTATTTCTCTTTCCTTGGCAAGGTTTGCTCTTTTTCTCTGACCCACCCCCCTTAGCTGGAGGGAAGCTCGGCTCTGTTCTCGGGACTCTGAGCCGTGGCCTCTTGCTGGACGAGGGAGCACGCTGAACAGAGCTCAGGAGAAGGCCCCAACAAAATATATTTTAAAGAAACAGTGCTTCAAGTTATCTTTATTTTATACTAGCAGCCCTCTATTATTCTAAGCATACATTATGGTTAAAAAGCACTTTGTGGTATATTACTATTTTTAATTATCATGTGGATTCTCTCCTC
This sequence comes from Sorex fumeus, assembly GCF_029834395.1. Classification (NCBI taxonomy): domain Eukaryota; kingdom Metazoa; phylum Chordata; class Mammalia; order Eulipotyphla; family Soricidae; genus Sorex; species Sorex fumeus. The sequence continues at coordinate 7,603,656 of NW_026606067.1, read as the reverse complement.
TAATAGGATCCAGAGTAGTACAGAGTTAGTTGCAGGATTGTTTCCAAGGAACTAGCACCAACTGCAACGTGGGATTTTTATTACTGTTTTAATCCTGCCCTTGGATGTGAGTGGTCTAAATCTCCCTGGCAACAAGAAAGAGGGTGCTAGTAATCTGTAGTCTATAGCATCAGTACAACAAATGCAGCTGGAGACTGTGACTAAGAAGTAAGAATTAAAGCACACTGCCTTAGAATTCGAAACAATCTCTGCATTTAAGGATAATCGCAGTCATGACTAAGTGATGCCAGATGAATTCCTTTGAGATAATTTGAGAGTCACAGAAAGTTTGTCCTTTGAACTCTCACCTCAACTCACATCCAGAGAATCAGAGAAGGTCTAGAATAGCCTTAAAGGAATCTCTTCATTTATGTAACGGTGCTTTACAAACTGAAAATCAAATGCAAAATTGCAGGTTGCTGAATTTCAGTAGAATTCAGTCTTTCTATTGAACCCTACCAAGGGATGATTCATTAAAAGAGTTGTTATGGGTTAGGGCATTGAGCGATAGTACAGTGGGTATGATGCCTGCTTTGCATGCGGCTAACCCAAACTCAATCTCAAGCACTCGGTATAGTGTGCACTGAACATAGCTAGTAATGAAAACTGAGTGCAGAGCCAAGAGTATGCCTGGAGCATAGCCAAGTATGGTGTGAAAACAACAACAACAACAACAACAACAAAACTATAAAAGAATAACAAAAAAAATCCCAGAGGTGATGGGATGGTTAATTTACATTTCAACAAGAAAAATGCTGTTGAACTATATGTTCCTTTAGATTACTGAGCTCAGAGTAAAATAGGCTGCCCTCAGAATGTTATCAGTGGAACACATATAGAGCAAAAGACTGGCTATCAAGATCAGAAGAAATTATTCAGCACCCTGCCTTTAAACTTGAATTCACATCAACTACTTGGGGTTTATAGTCTAATGGCTTCTAATCTTGAATTGCAGATTTAGCTCTTCCCTGTTTTTGTTTTGTTTTCCAGTTGTTCAAATAACAAAAATAGAAGGAGAATTTTTTAAATTAGAAGAGAGAGATAGCTTAAAGGGTTGAACAACTGCATTGCATTTGGAAGTTTATGATCCACATCCTAGCACCACAATCCTAGCATCCTAACATCCTTGTCCAGGATCCGAGCACCTCTATGTGTAAACCACAAGCAGAGCCAGGAAGAACTCAGCACCATCGGTGTAAAAGGAAGGAAGGGAAGAAGGGGGGGGAGGAAGGGGAAGGAAGGAAGGAAGGAAGGAAGGAAGGAAGGAAGGAAGGAAGGAAGGAAGGAAAAAAGAAGGGAGGAAGGGATGGAAAGAGGGAGGGAAGGAGAGAGGGAGGGAATAAATAATATTAAATGCTATCTTAGTTTATTGTAAAAAAGGTTTTCAAAATATTTTTGAAACCTCCATTATAAACTGGAATTGTGAGAACAGATGTAATTTCCAGGTGTGCCAGGATACTCATATGAATGGACAGTGTTTTCATTCAAGATCTCTCTGGTTGTGGCATTATGATAGCCATGCTTGATTGTATGGTCAGCTTATTTATTCATAATATATACCTTTGAATAGTTAGGAATTTATTATAAACTTAAGGTGTCTGTGTTTTTATGTTTGTACCATTTTCTTCAAAATATGTAACCTATCTTGACATGCTGCAGTCACACTGTGATTAACATTCTGAATCTGTTATTTTAATGGTACTGAAAATTTAAAGTGAAAAGAATAAGCATGTCATGAGTTTATTCTGATACTTTAATATTGGGAAATAGCATGTGCTCTGTAAATATTTATTATGAAACCTCTAGAAACACTCCCATTAACAACAACAACAAATATATATATATGAAAGTCACATAAATAATCTTCTCTAATTTTATGATAGAATTAAAAAGTTTTTATTTTTAGCTCTGCAAAGCAGATGATTTGCCACTATGTAATATTATTAAGTTCTAGATAAAAAGGTTTATTTTCTGAAAAATGCTCATTTTCCTGTGAGCAGTTTTTGTCATTATGAAATCATACATAAGGCTTCTCTCTAATTTATCAGTGTCCATAAATTTCACATTCAAAATCTTACAATGTTTATACATATTAAAATATGTACAATTTTTAATTTAACTACATGTATGCATACATTCATACACATAATCAACATCAGTTACTATTTCTACAAACAAAAAGTAAGCAATTTAGACAAGTTATAAATGAATGATGTGTACAGCTTGTGTTAAGTATTTTAAAATTGTGTCTAATTTAATTTGCAACAATTCTCAGTGTATTTTTATTTTTTATTTAATCTTTTTGCATATCTTAGAATATTCAAAAAGTTCATATTCAGGACCAGAGTGATAGGACAGTGTTTAGGTCATTTTCCTTGCATGTGGCCAACCAAGGTTCAGCTACTGACATCCTGTATGGTTTCCTAAGCACTATCAGGAGTAATTCCTTACTTCAGAGCCACAAGAAACTCTTGAGCATAGCCAGATGTGGCCCCAAAACAACAACAAAAAAGTGCTATTCAATTATTATTGATCAATATATTAAAAGTTTGATACCAACTATATGTATTTGTATTTCTCCTAGCAATTAGACTGAGAGTCACCAAGAGAGTCCCAATCAAATATAAAAGAAAATATGAGAAAGCATAATCAAAGTAAAGCCCTGATTTGGGTTCTTCCTCTGCAGGACCAATGTTAAGAGAATTGGATTTCGGAGAACTTAATTTGCACACTTATTTGTCAGTACAGAAATCTACTTTTGCAAAGTAAAATAAATACGAGAAAACCTTAAATGCATCATTTTAGAGCTCTGGATGTCTTTAAACTAATAAAGTTAAATGAAGTCCATATTATAACATGAATTTTCAACTCCTGAGGTATTTTAATAAACCTTTCATAGTTTTGCTTTTTCAATTTTGGAGGATACTAATGGTAAAATAGCAATATGAGATAAGCATTTATTTTACTGAATTTCTTACTGTCGGTAATTTTTGCCTAATTGCATTATTTTCATAATGTAAATATTATAGTAGTTAATAATAGGTAAAGCACTCACTAGAAACATAGTTGGTGTTCCATAAATACTACGATGGCAAAATAAATACTGTACATTGTTTTATTATGACTATTTATTGAATAATATATTGTCATTCTGTGCACAAAAGTAAAATATAGCAAGATCCTTTCACTTTGTATTAGTAACAGTTATGAATTCTTCACTTGCATATGGTGCTATCACTGATCCAGATTCTGATCATTCTAGTGGATATGCAGTAGCATCTCAATGGTGCTTATTTTTATATTTTCCTGGTGACATTGATGTCAAGTTTCTTTTCACATGCCTATATGAAAATTATATATCTTCTCTACTGAGTCACTTTTGTTCTATTTTTTATCAATTTATTTCTTCTAAGTTTTAAGGGTTGTTTCATGGTCACGGTCATGGTCCTCCCGTTGTTCATCAATTTGCTCAAGCGGGCCCAGTAATGTCTCCATCGTGAGACAAGTTGTTACTGTGTTTGGCATATTGAATACGTCCCGGGTAGCTTGCCAGGCTCTGCCGTGCAGGTGAGATACTCTCGGTAGCTTGCCGGCTCTCCGAGAGGGGTGGAGGAATCAAACTCAGGTCGGCCATATTGGCTGCATGCAAGGGTTGTTTCATAATTTTAAAATAATAGCATTCCTTTGTTATATATTCCTTTTATAAATATTTTCTCCGTGTCTATGGCTTATTTAAAAAAATCTCTTTCACTTTATCTTTTCACAGAACAAAAATTTAAAAAATAAAATGAAATTCAGCCTATCATCTTTGTTTCTAAAAGTCACAACAAACCCAGTCATCTAGATTTTCCCCCATACAGTTACAGTTTTGTATTTTACATTTAGATTTATGATTTGAAGTTATGAGGAGCTAAGATTATGTCAGAAGTATTGTTTTATGTATGTCTATACAATTTGTTTTGTGTGTGCCACTTATCAAAAATACTATTTTAACATTTTTACAAGTGTTATTTTTCTGTAACCTTGATTTACAAACTCAGATCTTATATAATATTCCCTATTCTATTGTTTCTAAGGGGGCTAAGAAACCATCTTTCTGGTTACAGTGTGATCCAGCAGTTGTTATTTCTGGACTATTATTTAGTGTGACACCTGAAAAGTCACTTAGTGGTTTGGTATTCAGGAATATAAACAATATTTTCATAAGACATTAAGATCAAAGTAAGTTAAGTGATATTAGAGAAAATGAATCAAAAGAGTGCATAAATTCTGTGCTTCCTGCTTTGGGGGGGGAGGCTTTTTTTTCCGTTTTGTTTTTCCTATCTTCAAATTCATTTTCCCAATCCCTCAATCCATTTAAATATATGTTATATCTTTTCAAACAGCAACAATCTGTCTGGTATCTAAGTTATGAAACTTAGAAGCAAAATTGATTTTTAACACACAATCAGTTTACATCTATTTTAGTTTTGGCTTTTTTTTTAAATGGGTCACACCTAGCAGTGCCCAGGGTTCAGTTCTAGCTCTGTGCTCAGGGATCATTCCTGGCAGTGTTTGGTGGAGGGATCAAATCTGGGTGGGTCATCCACATGCAATGCAAGCACCCTCCCTACTGTACTATCTCTCTGGCCCCCACATCTGCTTTCATACCATAGTCACGATTTACCATTTCATAGCTGAAATGAGACTCTTCACATGGACTGAACCGGTCAACCACGATCAAGACAAATACATAATTCCTGCAATATCTCCCTAATCCAGGTACTAATATGACTATTTTCTTTCCTTCACTTTTGGTAATACCGAGGATAGAACCAAGTTCTCATGTATACTAAGCAAGTTCTCTACCCTTTGGCCACAACAGGTGGAATAAGATAGTTTAATGAAACATCATAATGAGACTATGAAGATAAGAGGCTTGCTACTGCTGAAGAGATATTGTCAAGGGCATAATCAGTCATATTAGTTCTCATAGGCAAGCTCACACATAGATTATAGAAGAAATGGAAAATTCCCCTAGAGTTTCCTGTGGTGATAAGATAAACAGGAAAACAGGGATATTGACATTAGTCTTGATGTCACAAATTCCTGCAGGAGCACATATAGGCACATGCCAGGGAGCATCAGTCTCCTAAAAGATAAAATAAGTTTTTGGACAATACCAATGTAAACAGTTATGTGGGGGGAAACACTGATTGAAGTAGGTTAAAGAACTGTAAAATAATTTTAGAGCCTCAGGAACTACCCACTGCATTTCTGATTTAATTGGTGCTGAATGCATCCTATGCAAAAGATCCTTTTTAAACGGCCCCCAGGTAATCCTAATTAGCAGTGAACCACCAGATTTACAATGCACTTTGATCACCAAAAACAGCTGAAATATCTAAGTTCTACTAGTTCTTCATTACTGTTCTCTCTATGCCAAAAGAGTTGTACATTCAGTAATTTTAGCAGAAAAGGGAAGAAGCCCAAGATAGGAAGCTTCAATAACAATCTCACTACAATTATACTCAAATATACTTCAGGATTGATGGAGCGATAGTACAGCGGTAGCGCATTTGCCTTGCAAGCCTACGGCCCTGGCAGAACCAGGTTCCATTCTTCTGCCCCTCTCAGAGAGCCTGGCAAGCAACCGAGAGTATCTTGATGTTTTAGATATGCCAAACAGAGTAACAGCGAGTCTCACAATGGAGACATTACTGGACCCACGCGAGCAAATCGATGAACAATGGGAGGACAGTGCTACAAGACAGTTACTATCCTTAGCTGCAGAGTAATACAGGGGCTAAGGTGGGTACATATGGCTGACCTGGTTGATCCTCAGTACTGAATGCTCCCCCCCTGGCAGCATTATGAGATGGGAGTAGCCCCTAAACATCACTAGTTGTGGTTCAAAAACAAACATATTTGACTGGAAGAGATGAAGTTACCCTTTCATTCCTGGCAATGAAATGTATGAGAAATTAATCACAATTTTATTGATACATAGAACCTGAGTCGAGAATGTCTTTGACAGCTCATTCATTTTCAGCTTGAAGAGGAGAATATAATCAGCGATTGCTTGACCAGGTAGAGGCACAAGTTCCTTTTAGCAATGTCGCTGTTATCATCCAGAGAATCAGATGGCAGATTGAATTTTCACTCAGCCCAGTGAGCGGCCTCATTATTAGCACAGTGGGATGCTGGAGCAGTTTATTATTATTATTATTATTTATTATTTCTCATGATCTAGTTGAAAGACAGTTCTATATTACAGCACTACCCTGACCCTAACTTCTTTGGACTGCTCCTATTAACTGGGTGTCCCCCTCTCTTGGAATCTCCATTACCTCTAACTCAGACATTCAGAGTTACAGAATGAAGGTGGCTGCTGTTTATATTTCTTTCCTAAAGTCACAGGAACAAATTGCCACAAATTAGGCTGCCTACTGTGAGTTCACAAAATAAGAGTGGGTGCATGTGTTCGGTGGCCAAGAGCCATCTTCTGTCTTCCCCAGGCCTCCCCAGCAGAGAGACAGAGAGATGGAGGACCACAGCCTGATGATAAAAATGGCCCATTTAATGCAGAGCTGCTAGCATACTTACACAACATCTGAGGGGTTTGAGGTAAGGAAATAGGTGTGATTGATCATTTACATATGGAAATTTACGTAGATCATTTATATAGATAGAGCATCAGCAATTCTCTTGGGGAGATTAAAGTAAGGAGACATACTACATTGCTTTTATCTTTCCCTCTAGCTGTATACATTATCAATACTTGCCTTGGATAAACACAGTAAGAGACAAAGATGACAACACTTAGTTTTCTGGGCTCTGAGAGCAAACAAGGCTTTTACCTTAAATCCTAGTCTGGTCTCCTCAGGCCAGTTCAGCTTGTCCTTCCCCATGGGGGTCTTGTCTCTTAAGTTGTAATAGCTTGCATCAAGACCAGGCATTTATGCTTTCTAGACTGTCCCATTTCTATGCCAGTGTAGATTTGCCATTCGCCGTGGGTCATTCCCAGTCTCATGACAGAACCTCCCTTTTAGGGTGTAAGCAGCTAAAGCCTGAGTCAAATAATTGTAACCAATGCCCAAGAGTAGATATATTTCAGAGTCAGTCAACTTCTGCATATCAGAAACATAGCATTAATGGTCTTTCTGTATTTTACAGAAGAACATTGCTTGATAGTAAAATATAAAAAGGCTATAAGGAAATAGAAAAGCAAGCACAAATACACAGCACTTCAAATACAAATCACTACAAATACAAAGTCCGTAATTACCAGAAAGTTTTGGCTTATTAGTAATCAAGACTGACTTGGGGAGCTGAGACAATGACAGATAAAACAGAAAGAAAAAGTTAAAGATAAACTTTAACTAAATTAGGAATGCTAGAAAGAGCTCAATAGGCTTCTCTGGGAGGAGGAAAAGGGGCAATTCACTGGTGAAGCCTAAAACACTTAGAGTTAATATACAACAGCCAACAACAGAAACTCATTTATTCTCTCTCAGTGTGGAGAACAAAATTTTGAAATCAGACTGCTGATAAGGTTCATTTCTTCTGGAAGGGTAAGTGGAGATGTTCTCTTCTCATGTCTGTTGTCCAGATGAACAGTCATTCCTTGGCTTTCAGCCACATCACCAAGTGCCGCTCACATGATGTTTTCACTGTGACTCTTTAAATCTCTCTCTTCCTAGAAGGACATCCATTATATTGGATCAATTCCACCCCAGTGCTGTGGGACTTAATCATAAATTGATTACATCTGCAGGAACTTATTTGCAAACAAGGTCAAATTTCAGGTTCTGAGTGAAGGACTCTGGGATGTAATTCAATTGTAGACCACCTGCCTTGTGTATGGACTAGGGTTTTATTCCCCTGCACTATGAAAAATAAACAAAAACCAGACACACACACAGAAAGAAACAAACAAACAAAAATACTACCAAACAAAACACAGATTAAGAACCAAACCAAAAAAAATTATTCAGGGTCTCGATGGTTAAGAATTAAGTGAGATGTTATTGAACATAGTATAGTAGGCAAATATTTATTATAGTGACTGGTATCATTACATACCCTATGACCTTGTAAATTACTCATAGATAATCAATTACAATTGAATACTCAGAGGCAAAGTCACATGGGTAATGACATATTTCAAACTTGAAATGCTGTTTTGAAAAATATGATACACTATGTGTACTTGTAGCCAAAATAATTTTATTTCTATAATAGAAATTAGAGAAGATCAGAGATGTAGCTCAGTGACAGAACCTTGCACTGTTTCTATGAGTTTCTGAGTTCCTGGCACCACAAAACCCTGTCCCAAAATTGTTTTAAATAATAACTGCTCTAAATAGTAAAAGATGCAGCTTAACATGGTTATTCTTATTATTTTATGTACATAGTGACATATTGTTCTGTGTTTCTGAAGAGAAAGAGGTTTCTGTTATTTTTAGATTTTCCTGATTTAAAGAATTTAGCATGTGAGAGAAGGATCTAAACAAGAAAATAATATCACCCAGAGATTCTGAATAAGTAACATAGTTTTGTGTTCTCATTTAAAAGGGGTGAATTTATTAAAGCTATTCATTTTACAGGACTGGAGGGTAGATGCTGTTTTCTTTCAATCACCTTTCAACATGGCCAAAATTCTCCATTATTTATCATCTGCTTGTTCTAGGGTCAAGTAGCTACCTCTGTGAAAACGGTCAAGTGATCCACAGCAGAATTCAAGATGTGGCAATTACCATATAGATAAGTCTGGAGAAGTCATCAATATTGTATATACAAAACAAATTACTCACCTTTGATCATCAACTGTATCCTATAGTTCATGCTGTAATGATATTGGAAAAGTTACAAAGAAACAATTGATTTCAAACTCCTGAAAACTGTTTTCTATTTATGACACAAAACAATGCTAAATTAGTTCACTAAGTTATTTGAATTTGGTATCTGGTATGGTCACTATTTTATATAAAAAGTAAACAAAAGAAGGATGTTGAGGATATTGAAAGATGTCATAAGATCTTTATTTTTTTCAATGTTGAAAAACTGTAGAATGTCCAAATTATTAGGAGGAAAGGCAGATTTTGTCCATATTTTTTGTGATAGCTTTTAAAGAAAATCTGTACAAAGATTTTAGGAACTAGTCCTATTTATTTGCTCTTGCAGATCCTTGATAACACTTTTAGTAGCTTGTTCTTTATAGTAAATAGGTCTCAAGATTTCAGCAAACTTAAGAAAAAAATAAATAATAGCATATTCTCAAAATGATGTAAGAAGATAGAATAAATCTACTGATGTTTAATGATAATAAATGTCAATAAATAATATAATCATATTGGTACATAGGAAAAACACTTTTCAACGGATTTCTTGTCTGAAAATTAGATGTCCTGAAATATTTTCATTCCAGTGTGACCAGGGAATCATCCTTCCTGATCACTTAATCACTTAATCACTTAACTTCCCATTAGTCGTCGATTTGCTCGAGCGGGCGCCAGTAACGTCTCCATTTGTCCCTGTCGCGTGCTAGTGTAGCCCAATGGTATCTCTTCGCTCCGGGAACATGGAGGGCCTCAAACCGATCGTTCATGATCTTCAGGAAGAAGTCTGACCATCTGGTAGGTGGGCGGCCACGCGGTCTCTTGACATCCCGTGGAATCCAATCAGTAACAGCTCTAGTCCAACGGTCGTCTTTAAATCTCATTACGTGACCAGCCCAATCCTTCCTGATAGTCAAGGTTTTTGAGTTTTAAACAGTGATTCAGCAGTAGCTATTATTCTTTCTCCTCCTTCAAATAGGATTGCAACATGTTTCCTAGTGCAAGGAGAAATATTAATTTTACTAAAGTAAGAAATGCAATCTGCTCACGTTTGACTTGGAAGACATGCTGAACTTCGTAATGAACTTTGTTCTTTAGTTGGAGATAATAAATCAGGCACAGCTACATAATTTTTTCAGCAACATGTTTTCCAGTAGAAACATCAGTTTCAGCTATTTTGCTGCATGATTTTCAGAAAAACATTTAAAAATCAATTAGTTGTCTTTAAAAAAAATGGTAGCATAATTTTCTTTTGTTAGAGGTAAGTGATTTGTTATATTTTTGGTCCAAGGTATCTAATTCAAATATTTTCCAGGAGTTATTTTATGGACAGGTAAATCCCTTTTGTTTTTCATTATTTGAAAAAAATACTTTTTTTCATTGATTATGAATTTATGTTATGAAATTTCAGAGTGTTGGCTTTATTTTTCTATATATGTGTAATTACCATCATTCCAATCATCAACATTTCAGTACTATCCCACAATCTAAAATTTTTAGGTAAGATAACACATTCTTTACGTTTGTATTATTCTAATTATGTACATTATATATTTCTCATGAATCCATATTTATATAATCTTTTACCCTAAAATGTCATATAATTTTTTGCATTTTATCTCATTCACGGATCACGGATCACAGTCCTCCCGTTGTTCTTCAATTTGCTCGACCGGGCCCAGTAATGTCTCCATTGGAGACTTTGTTGTTACTGTGTTTGGCATATTGAGTACATCACGGGTAGCTTGCCAGGCCACATTCCGGATGCTCAAGCCGAGCCTCACGAAGAATGAAGTTGCACGGAATCCAGGTAATATGGAACTTTGTGACCTTGGACTCTGGACTCAACAGGACCCGGGCGCAGAGATCCTTTGCCTGCTTCCCCCAGTCTCTGGTGACCCAGAGGTCACACCCATAAGCCACACACTGCCGGCACCAGAACTCACAGCTGCTCCTCCTAGACAGGAGTATAAAATGAGGTCCCCAGAACCATGCCACTGGACTCTGTGCCAGGCTGTTTTCACTTCAGGGTCCCAGAAGGGGGGTGGGTGAGAATCCTCCCCTCCCCAAGGGACACAGCCCTGGCAGCCAACCTCCACTACCCAATTGCCGCCACTCTCCAGGCCACTTTCCGGACACAAAATAAGACACTTTCTACCCATTTTCCATGATTACCACACCATGTTTGATGGAGTTCAGACAGACAGTAGGAAACAAACATATATATATATATATATATATATATATATATGTATATGTATATATATGCCTCTCAGAGAGCTTGGTAAGCTACCAAGAGTATCCTGCCCACACAGGCAGAGACTGGCAAACTCCCCGTGGCGTATTCAGTAGGCCCAAACCAGTAACAATAACAGGTCTCATTTCCCTGACCCTGAAAGAGCCTACAATTATTGGAAAAGATGAGTAAGGAGAGGTTGCTAAAATCTCAGGGTTGGGGTAAATAGAGATGTTACTGGTGCCCACTTGAGTAAATTGAAGAACAATGGGAAGGCAGTGATATAGTGATATGTTAAAAAAGCTATTTTTTATTTTTCCTTTTTTCTTGTCTTCCTTCCTTCCTTCCTTCCTTTTTATTTTTTTGCTGAGCCTATGATTATGTCTATTACTGTTGCATAGTAAATCATTTTGCTGAATTTATTTCCCAAAGAACCACTTTCCAGAAAAGATCTTAGGATTATATAATTGAATATTTGAGTTCATCTCAAATTCATTGTGTTGAAATGTCATTCTCCAAAGTTTTACAGGATGGACTTTGGGAAATAATTAGATGAAATTATGAAAATGGAGCCTTTCTAGATGGGATGGATACTCCTCTAAGACATCCAAGAGAACATGTTTCTCTCCATAACTTGCCTTGTGAATATTCAAGACAGCCATTTGTAATCCAGAAAGTAATATCTCCCCATAAAACAAATCTGGTGGTGTCTTGATCTTGGCATTCCCAGTTTCAAGAATTGTGAAAAATAAGGGAGTGTTGTTTAAGTTACTCAACATGTTTGTTTTAGCATTATGAATAGAGTAAGGCAGACACTGGTATTGAGAAGTGGGATTACTGCTATCACAAATATGCACAGATATGGAAGTAATTTGGAACTGGATAATGCATAGAAGTTGAAAAAGTTTTCACATATTCCATAAAACCCCACATTATTTGAATGGACCATAAAAAAGTAATTTTTGTGTCAGCTCTGGAGAAAGATAAAGAAAAAAAAAAGAAATAGAATCCAATCTTCTTAAAGAATACCTAAGTGCCCACAAATAGAAGATAGGCTTCTAACGACATCCCAGAGTGAAATTAGGAACATGTTATTGAAACTGGAGAAGCAATCAATCCTTGTTAGAGGTGGCAAAAACATTCTAGTGCTTTATAAAGACAGAACTTGCAAGGGACAAAAATTGGTTTTTTATAGCTGAGAAGCTCTCTAAGGAAAAGTTTTGAAGGTACACCGGGAATATTTTGATTACTTATAGTAAAATCACTGTCACTGTCACTGTCCTCCCGTTGTTCATCGATTTGCTCGAGTGGGCCCAGTAATGTTTCCATGGTGAGACTTATTGTTACTGTGTTTGGCATATTGAATATGCCACGGGTAGCTTGCCAGGCTTTGCCGTGCAGGCGAGATACTCTCGTTAGCTTGCCAGGCTCTCCAAGAGGGGTGGAGAAATTGAACTCGGGTCGGCCATCTTTGCCGCTTGCAAGGCAAACGCCCTACCGCTGTGCTATCGCTCTAGCCCTTATAGTAAAATAGATGAAAGAAAAAAATTAAAGTTGGAATTGTTAAGCTAAAGGGAAGCAGAATTAAAAAATTTCTATATTATCAGTCTAGACATAGTACAGACTCTCAGAGGCAAGAGTCAGACTCTAGGAGTTTAGTATGGGTCACCTAGCAAAAGATACAACCAGCATTTTTTGGTTCATTTTGATTTTGGGTTCACACTCAGCAGTGTTCAGAGTTTTCTTTTCCTGGCTCTCTACTCAGGGATCAACTGCTCGTAGGGCTCATGGAACATAAGGGGTGCCAAGGGATCTAACTCCAGTCTGCTGCAAGCAGGGCAAGTATCCTACCCGCGCTCCTATTTCTCTGGCCCACCATTATTCTTTCAGAGAGTGAAGAATGATTACAAAGCCAGTTCAGAGATTGCCAGAGCTCCCTCTCCTATCAGAAGTCCAGAGTCAAGGGCCTAGTGCATAGAGCACTTTCAGAAGAGCGCCACTGGTTGCGGAAGATCTTGGCATGCTTTAATTGATCAAAGTGTATTTTTTAGAACCACGACAATACTTAGTAACAATTCTAAGGTGGTGTTTCTTCTAAAACTTATTTTATTTGGTTTTGAGGCCACACCCGGCAACGTTCAGCAGCTTTCCGGCCCAGTAGTTAGGGGTTATTCCTGGTGGTGCCTGGGATCCCATGTGGTACTGGGGATTGAACCTGGTTCTCCTACATACAAAGTACACACTTTACCACTGAAGCACACCTCCCCCTTGTCCCAGACCACCGCACATTTTGGATGTAAATAAATTATTAATCAATTGAATAATACTACATTAATTCAAAAGGCTTTCTTAACCAAATAATTGCTTTATTAGAACTGGTAACTGCAGACAGGAAGGGAAAGAAAGTAAGTTAATCTCATTGGTTATTTTTAATCTTCAAAAGTAGTCAGTCAAAATAGATAAAGGAATAGCAAATAACATAATAAAAGTGGACTTCTGGCCAGGTAATTCTTTATTCTCTTTGTTGCCGAGTTTGTGCCTGGAAGAAGGCACTGTCTTTGCCTCCTTACCGCTGCCCAAGCAGACTAGGCCAGCAGTGGTTTTCACCCATATTCACATGGCCAAAAGAATCAATGAAAACCAAAGGTCCAAAGATGCTGAACAACAACTATGGAGAGGTCAGCCTCAGTGTTCAGTGGCAGAGCACTAATGACAGAGCAGCGAGAGACAGTGAAGGACCTATGGGGACTCAGAGGGATGGTTGTTTAGCTGGGACCTAGAAGGTCAGTGCATCACAAACTACCTGTGGCATAAATATCTGGAGGTGTGCATGCAAATCTTTCATACAAGACTAAGGAATCAAACCATCTTGGCTGTGATGGAACGACTTGCACTTAAATTGATCGACCACACTTCAAGCTACTCTGAACTTCCAAATAAAAGATTGGAGCTTTCCTCTGAATGGAACAGAGGTGAACAAGATAAAGTACATGTGGTCCAATGCTTCGCCCCACAGGCTGAGCAGTATCAGTCCTAAAATTTCAGCAAACGCCATATGTGGTATTTTCTCCAACACTACCACTTCGAATGCAGCCTTTGGTATTTGAAATCACATTATCTCAGATTTAATCAGGTGGAAAACATCACACAATTGTTTTGAAATTAGGAACCATGCAGTGATTTCAGAAAGTTTAATACAAGGAACTCTAACCTGTGTCAGAGCTTCCGAGTAGCAGACATTGGTTCATAATAGAGAACTTGAAAATGTCTGTGCGGGCAGCTATAAAGAGACACATTGTCTTTAGGACTGATGTGATGGAGTATCCTAGTATTGAAGTCAAAATTCTGTGGAAGATGAAAAAATTGAAGATCCCAGCTTCGCACAAATACGACGCTGATGATGTGCACATAGAACTTGCCAAAATTCTGAGGAAATCCATGATGTTGGATGTGCCTCATTGAGCAGAAGACTAAAAATTATCTGATGGGGATACTGAAGAAATTGCTTGTCACTGGGCATGTTGACTGCTATAAATACACTTAGAGTCATTCCCTGGAGAATCACCCACAAAGCAGGAGCATCACCAGTTTGTTGTTTGTTGCTGGTTCTCCACAGAATGATGGTGCAGATTTTAGTCTTTTGCGGAAAAAAAAATAAGAGCAGAGTAGCCTGTAGCCTGTAACACCTTTTTTTTTCTTCTGGACTTATGCATAGGAAGAAAGGAAATCTGGTAAACTCACTACCATGTGATACGATCCTAGTGCTTCTTCCTTGTTTCTTAAGAATTTAGTCTGTTTATTGCTTCATATATATATATATATATATATATATATATATATATATATATGTTGAGCTTTTAGATGTACTTATCATGAGTAATAGAAGAAATGTGTGTATGCCATTTTCCTGGTACCAAAAGTCTATTTTGCCTTTAAATTTATTTTCTTTAAATGATCTGGCTTCTAAATTATTGTGCTTTGACATTATTCTGTTTTGTATAAAGCATATCTATATCTAGCCATACACACACACACACACACACACACACACACACACAGCATTTCTCCCCTCTTCTATCACCCTTAGTGGTTATTTTCCATTTCTATCCCTTTGTTCATTATATTTCTCCATCTATGCCCTCCCTGTCACTTTCTCTTCTTTCCTTCTCTCTCCATTCTTGTCATGTAACTTATTCAGAATCTATTACACTAAGACACTATTCAGTGACATTTCTTTTATGACTGTCTTTTCTAATCATACAACTTTAGCATTTATTTTGTTTTGAACAAAATAACCGACAACTTGTATGCTTTCAAAGTATACAATATTTAAAAGCTTTAGATAAGGCACACAGCAGTTTTTCATCATCAGAAATAATTTTATTATTTGTTTCAAATCAGTTGAATATAACTGGTAGCAAAATGGTACATTGATGATAAACAAAACCAATTCCCATAGGGTCACACAAGGACTATTAATTGAATGTTTGTTTTACTTTCATATGAGCATTTATTTTTAAAAGGCAACAGTCTTTAAAAGGCTTTTAAAAGCATATTTTATTTTTTAAATAACAGACTAATAAACTACATTTATTATAGCAAGCTAATATGAATTTTGTCAAATATTAAATTTGGAATAGTGTTCATAATAAAAAATAAATGTTGTAAAATTCATTAAACACAATTTCAATTTTATAGGAAATATAGTCATCTCCTAGCTTAAAATCCTATTCTTAATAACTGTCATAATGCAAAAATAGCAAACTTGAGCATTTTGGGGAAATAGAAGATTCATAAAATCTCACATTTATTCCTAAAAATAGTGGCAATGAATTAAAGAAATGGCAATTCAAAGAAAGTTTACACTTGAATATTGAAGTGCAAATATTAAACAAGTATTGTTCTCTGTTACATATATTATCTCAATTTACCTTAAGTTTGATCATTTTATATGTAAATGTTTGTCAAATACAGTTTTTGTGTTTTTTTCAACAAATAGATGTAAAAATGCATATGATTTTAAGGTATATTTAAAATTTATGAAAATTTTTATCAATTAAATTTCCTTATCTGAATAATGAAATAAAGGATATGCTTTTAAAGTAATTCTTAGTGTTCTCATGATTCTAAAAGAGATCAATGCAAAATACTAAAAACAACAATAACAACAATTAGATCTTTGATGTTCTCTAAACCAAAGTATGTAATTTTTATAAACCTTAATTTTCCATTTTGTTTTACTTTTTAATTATGTAGAGCTACCTGGGGGGATATTAAACTTTGTTTTGATATATTTAATTTTTTTGGTAAAGAAATTATGCATGAAAACATTATAGAATCTTCAGGTATTCATCCCTGGAAATCAATATGCTTATTATATACTACAATAAATTCACCACTAAAGTTCCCGATTAAATTCATTAGTAAAGTTCCAGATCTAGGGCCCTAATAACAGTACAGTGGGTAGGGCATTTTCCTTGCACACAGCTGACACAGGTTCGACCCCGGGAACCCCATATGGTACTCCAAGAGTGATCCTGAGTGTGGAGCCATCAGTAGTCCTGAGCACAGCCAGGTGTGGTCCCCCAAACAAAACAACAACAAAAGCATTTCTTTTAGATTCCTTTTATTCTTATATGATGTACTTCTTTATGAAAAGAAAGAATAGTGTCATAACAATGTCAAATTCAGATATAAAGGAAAATAAAATAATTAGGAAAAATGTATTTAAATTTACCGATGTATCTTTTAATTATACTGTCACTACCAGGCAAGCTGTGCTGTAGTAGTTTATAATCTGTTTCTGTAGAGGAATAACAGCAACACAAACAGAAGCAGTAGTGTCACCAAGAATCAATTTAATTAATAACTATCATATCTTCCAAAACTCATGGTAAATTTAAATGGCAAAACTATTTATCTTAATGGTCTGCTCTTTCATGCAATATCAAAACATAATTCCTATAGATATGCCAAACACAGTAACAACAAAGTCTCCAATGGAGAAGTTACTGGGCCCGCTCGAACAAATTGATGAACAACGGGAGGACAGTGACAGTGACAGTGACAGAATTTTCCTCCAATAAAAATAAAACCTTCTAACTAAAAGTTTTTGTGTGCTTATTTCAATACTGAAGTCAGAAATGAGGGGTTTTGTATTTAAAATGTTTTGTATTTGCAAAAGCATGAAACTTTGTTTTAAATTTAAAGTCTTTTTCTAATGAATTATACTATTTAGATATATGAAAAATATTCAAGCCCAAGAGTTTGAACAAATTATTACTGAATTTATGTGTTAATATTTCAATTCTTGGATTCAATTCCAAGACACAGTTATTTTTTCTATTTTTGGTAGTCTTTTAAGAGAACAATACTTATTTGCTCTTTAGCATACTGTTCTTGTCTTATAATAATGTTTTGGGTTCTTTAGTGTAATAAAACATGCTATGAACATTTCAAGTTATGAAATGAATATATTAGGACACATCAACAAAAAATTTAAAATGACTTAAATATTCAATCTAAAGCAAACTATGATTCTTACACACAAATGTTAATCATACAAGTGTGTTAGTCTTTGTGTAGAGAAAACTAGACATGATGAGCTCTAGTTTATAAAACAACAAGTTTAAGAATATAATATATATTTCATTTTTAAGAGGAGAAACAATCTTCTAAATCCATTTTGATGCGCCCAAGATAGTGGATTTTTAGCTCTTTCATAAAACCTTAATTCCTTGAAAAATGTCTTCATAGGTTTAGGAGTCTACTCAAATAAATAAATATTAAATTTAACTGTTTAAGTTTCAATTTAGCTTTTTACAATAATTCCACGAGTCTTCCAAATATCAGCAAGAATTATAATAAATAATACATTAAATCTCAAAATAATCTATACGTCTAAGAGGATAGATATTTTAAAATATGAGTTAACTGAATGTATTCTCATCTATTTTATTCATGCCAGTAATATTTCTCTTGCCTGCTATTTGGAATTACCTCAAACAACATAATTGTAGGAAAAAACAGTCTCATTTTCTTTTTATCAAAGTTGAGTTTCCTCTCGAGAATCTGGACCACTGACATTACAGATGCTGTTTTTCCGACTGGGTTCACGGTTGGGAAGATATGCCAATGGATCTGGTCTGATTAAGTACCTAATAAAGAAAAGAAAAGCAAGTAACTGCAGTCATAAGCAAAGACAAGGCCAGTTCACACTGACATTTTAGATTGTTATTTCAAATATATTTAGTCAGATTTCAGATTATTCAAACCAGCACTTCTCAACCAGGATCTTCTGGATTTCTATGGGTGCTGAGGATATTTCAGACAGACTGGAGGTGAGAAACTTGCATGGATACAATGACTGCAGCTGAAGACTGAGAGCAAACTGGTAGGATGGGTTCAAGGCTTGGGGGCTTGCTTTTAATCACTCATAAATAAACTTGACTAAATAAATTTAAAAGTCTTTAGAAAATAAATGTTCTATAATTGCATAAATTAATTATTTACATTATGGAGAATATCCAGAATAATATTTTAGTTATCTATAAATCAATTGCTTTAAATTTCTGACATAAGATATTATATAAATATATGGCACACAAGTCTCAATTTCTTTTAGTAGTAAATATAAAACTGTTTAACTTCTAAACACACACATTTTTATACTGTAAGATTTTGTTTATTTTTTATTTTATTTTATTTTATTTTATTTTTGCTTTTTGGGTCACACCCAGCGATGCACAGGGTTACTTCTGGCTCCGCACTAAGGAATTACTCCTGGCGGTGCTCAGGGGACCATATGGGATGCTGGGAATCGAACCCAAGGTCGGCCGCGTGCAAGGCAGATGCCCTACCTGCTGTGCTATTGCTCCAGCCCCCTGTAAGATTTTGTTTAAAGGGAATGTTTTGTTTTACACTTTCAACTGATACCCTGAGTACAATTTTCTTGAGTACTTCTAGAATGTTGTGCTTGAACCTAGAATAATAAATATCACAAACCTTGCCCCTTTTCCTGAAAATCAGTAACATTTAATATATGAAGCAGATATAAGGAAGAACAGTAAATTATAATCACAGATGGACAAAAAGAACAAAACAAATTAGAGAATACTCCATTTAGTTGTGATTGAGCTTGATTTACTGGATTTGCAAAGAACAGAGGGCAATTGGCAATTCCAAACATGAACTCTGCATGATAGTCATATTCATTTTAATGGGTACAAAATACATGAACAGAAACAAAAAGTGAGGATGTGTTCAGAGAGATAGTACAACAGATAAGATGCTTGCCTTGCAAACAGTGTCCGGAGTGATTACTGAGAAATAAGGCAAGAGCACATGCTAAACAAAGTCAGAGATGACCCCAAAATAAAACAAAACAAAGAAAGAAACAAACAAAAAAAAACTAAGAAAAGTAAGTGAAAAGTGAGTGCTTTTCCTTTTAAAAACTAAAGAAAAATATTCCTAAACATTTTCCTTAATGGAAATGGGAAAAAGCAATGTAGAATACTGGAGCCTATTTTCTTTGCTAAAAAGTGAAGCTTATTGTCCTAGAATCTATAAACTAGATTTTGTTATCCATTCATGCTGCTTTGTAATTACTTTAAATATCAATAGCATTTTTGATCGATGAGGAAAACTAATAGTGAACATTAAGGTTTTTAATGCCCTATCTCCTAATGATTTATTGCTCTTTGAGGCAAATTAATGTTATCGCTTCATTTAAAATGAATTTCTCAAAGCAATAAAGTCCCTTTTCTTCTTCTTATTGTTACTAAACCTATGTATTTAAAAACACAAATTTCTTTAAAATGTTTTAAAATATTATTTTCCTGGTGGGCACACTTTTTACATGAAAGTTATTACCTAAGTTACACTAAAGTTCAATTATCTCAATGCAACAAATAAACAAATATTTAAATAGAAAGTCAAACTGCAAGTTCATTTAAAAGTAATAAAAAAGTGCTAATATTTTAATTTATTTTTCTTGTATGTACTGCAAAATACATGTTTTATTTGTGAAGTAAATAATTTGGAGGATTGTAGAAATAACTCCAATGGAAGAGCCCAGGTGCAAGAGCCTGAACTCAACCCCCAGCACCACAGAGCCTTGCATTACTGCAGAATACAGTGACAAGTACCGGGGGTTGACCACCACAGGTCTGTGTCTTATTATACAGCATTAGTGGCTTGAGCATGGCTGGGAGCGACCTTTGACTTCTCTACTGCACCCAAACCAACCACACCACTGGGTGTGTTCTTATAAAAATATAAATAAAAATTAAACATTTCTCCAAACGTTTCTCTCCAGTCATCTTAAATTATAAAAAAGATGCTCATAGACCCTAAATGCTAATAATATCTTTTCATTTTTTCAAAAATAATCTGTAGCACTGTCCTCCTATTGTTCATCTATTTGCTCGAGTGGGCGCCGGTAACATCTCCATTGTGAGTAAGTAAAACTTGTTACTGTTTTTGTTTTTGGCATATCGTATACACCATGGGTAGCTTGCCAGGCTTTGCTGCGCGGGTGGGATACTCTCGGTAGCTTGCAGGGCTCTCTGAGAGGGACAGTGAAATCAAACCCGGGTTGGCCCGGTGCAAGGCAAATGACCTATCGCTTCAGCTCAGCTCCAGCTCCAGCTCAAGCAAAATAACTGCATTGGTTCAAGAAATACTATGATTTGTTACGAGATAGGCAAATAAAACTTTCAAAACCCTGTACTAATTGACAGAATTATAATTCACTTAACAATGAGGTATACAAGGTTTGTATGGCATCGTGGATTTAAAGGAAAATGTGTATAAACGTGGATGCAAGAAAATCTTCACAGCTGTGTTATTATAATATACTAAGTATATATTAAGTGTACTGTGATATATTAAGTGCAATGTCTAGAATCAGAAGTTGAGTGTTAGGTGCACCATAAGTAAGACATTTTCATCTACCATGAAGTTCTCCATAAATCCAACATCACCATTAGACACACTTTTGAAAATTTCTTTTTATATCTAGCAGTTTAAATCATCATTCATTTGATTGCCCCAAACCAGTATCATCAATGGCTAAATAAATTATTATTAGAATTGATAGTTATATCTTAGTTTCATTATAAAAATTTTTCACATTGATTTTGGGCAAAAGTTAGTTTTGCAGATAAGTTTTCCTAAGGCATCCTTGAAATGTTTTAATTTTTCTTCTCTATCTGATACAACTCTTTTATTGTGTAATATTCACTCATTCTACTATTTTCTTTTTTTAAATCTCTTCTTTGGGAGAAACATTCTCTGTATTAGCTTTATTCCTCTAAAAGACAAAAGCTAAATGTTTTCTATATAGAGAAAGCTTCTCTTTAAATCCCTTGTACACTCTCTTTGTATATTTTCTTGACAGTTTCACTTAGCACTTTGAACAATGTACCTAATCTCTAGCTGCATCATCTCTTTTTTCTTCACAATCAACAGCTCAACTTTCCTGCTTGAAAAATTGTTTCCCTATCCTAATTTGTTTCAGGAACAGTTTGTTTCATTTTTTTAATTCACATATATTTGATATTTTAAAACCAAGGCAGACTACTTCTTTTACAATTTCCACATCAATGACCAAATATCACATATTGCCTTCATATGAAATTCTATATAGAAACCTCCATTATCATGATGGCAGCTTCTTCTTTCCCTCACCATGAATAACAACTTTTTTTTTTTGCTTTTTGGGACACACCTGGCAATGCACAGGGGTTAGTCCTGGCTCTGCTCTTAGGAATTACTCCTGGTGGTGCTCAGGGATGCTGGAAATAAAACCCAGGTCGGCCCAAGGCAAACAACCTCCTCACTGTGCTATCGTTCTAGCCCTGCATAACAACTTTTTAACTGGTTTCCCTATTTTTCTTTGTTTCTTGGCCACACCAAGAAGTCTTTGGGGTTTATTCCTTGCTCTGTGCTCAGAGATCTCTCCTGTATTGACTCGGTAAAGACCATATGTGGTACTAGAAATCGAACCCAGGTAGGCTGTGTCCAAGGTAACTGGCCTACCCACTCTGCTATTTCTCTCATCATAGTTTCTCTATTTTCATACCTGCCTCCACCTTAAAACTTTTTGATAATTAATTCTATTGATTTTTATAGTTGTATCCTTACTACCCTTTTATCCTTCACAAACTGGCAAAGGATAAAATTAGGATTCTCAATATTGACATATTCCTAGCGTTAATTCTAAACCACCTACATGGGTTCATTTTATGCTATTGCACATAGTGTTCTCTTCTAAATCTCTGAACCTGGAGCCTGAACAATAGCACAGTCAGAAGGGTGTTTGCCTGGCAGATGGCTGACCCAGGTTCAGTCCTGGGATCCCATATACCTCTGAGCACCAGGAGTGATTCCTGAGTGCAGAGTCAGAACTAACCCCTGAACATCACCAGGTGTGACCCAAAAAGAAAAAAAAATCTTTGACATTACATACTAGGTAGAAATATGTTTTGTAGACTTAAGCCAAAGTCTTTTGGATGCTTTATAGACCTAAGCTCTACTAAGATGTTTGGATGTTTGGCATTCATCTTATGTTATTAAAGCCATTTGAAATTTACTCCCTTGGATGAGTGACTCGATCTAGTTCAGCCTCAGGGTCATATGCTTCAAGGACAGATTTCAATTTGGAATTATTCTTCTATTCCAACAACTGTTAAAAATGCCTTTTCTAAATTCTTGCTACTCTTGTTTACATGTGTTTCATATTGTCTATAAGATTACGTTTTAAGTTTTTTTTGTCATGTAAGATCCTTCCAGAATCAAGTATAATAGTACAGTACAAACAGACTGTACTGATAAAAATGGTTATTTTTGCAAAAATGTCAAGTTACTCTTTAGTTTGGCACATCCAAAAAAGTAGAGCATTATTAATGAAACTACCAGATGGTGTGAAACATAGATTTCAGCTTTGGAATCGGTATGTTAAGTCAACTGTAATAAGTGTACATGTTTAATACATAGAATTCTATGAATAAAATTTTAGCCATAGGACTCTCCTGATCAAGTATTTCTACCTATTTTATTTTAGTGTTTAGGAGCTCTAAATAATTTAGAAATATATCTTATGGGATATTTCTAGTATTCTTTCAATCAATCTTTTACAAGTATTTTCTCCTTTAATAAAAATATTGTAACTTATACAATACAGGATTCAAGCTCTCTTCCTTCCTTTACTGTACTACACTATTACAGTGATTTTAAATGGCATTACACTCAATAAGACAAAATGCTTTTGCTTTCTGAATACAAATATCCTTACATTTTCAAATATTTTTCTACAATTAAAATATGAGACTAAAATGGCAAACACAAAAATAGTAAAGTAAATAATCTGTTGGCTTCTAAGAATAAATGTTTTGCAAAATGTAGAGATCAACTTACACTACATCATTCAGCTCTAGTCTGGTATCTGGAGACGGGTTAATCAGTATGTAAGAGAGGGTACTTTGATGGTCATTCATTTCATCTAGAAGATAAAGAAATGCCAAGTTTGTTGACATAATTGTAGAGTATTACAGGAATTCATGTAGTACGTCTTAGGCTCAAGTCACATAGTTGAAAAATTTAAAATATTTTTGCCAAAAGTATGAGTGTGTAAATGTTTGACCATTTTCGGATTATTATTATTACAAATAAATCTGACAAGTATTTATTTTGTGCAATAAATTATAAAAACATAAAGTATTTTTTTAAAAAGCCAAAGTTGTAATTTTCTCTATAAGATATGACACTGAAAATCATTCATATTTTAAAATTGTTAGTGTTTATTTGCCGACTTTTATCAATTATGAAATATAATTGTGGTTATAGAAATTATCCAAGAAGAAATATTTTTTTTTCCCCCTTTATTTTATTTTATTTTTTTTAAAGTTGTAGATTTACAATTTTTTGTGCTTTGGTTTCAATTATACAATGATCAGATACCCATCCCTCCACCAGTGCCCATTTTCCACCACCATGGATAATATCCCTCCCACCCCCATCCCCCCATCCCCCCGTCTCTGTGGCAGGGCAATCCCCTGTGTTCTCTCTCTCCTTTTGGGTGTTGTGGTCTGCAAAAGAGGCATTGAGTGGCAAACATGTTCAGTCCATAGTCTACTTTCGACATGCATCTCCCCTCCTGGGAGGATCCTCCAAACATCCTTTATTTGGTGCTCCCTTCTCTATCTGAATAGCCCTTTCCTCTAGGATACCCGGCTGGCCTCTAAGTTATGGAGTAATCCTCCTGGTGCTGATCTCAGCTATTCTTGGGTATTAATCTCATACTTTGTTACTTTATATCCCCCAGATGAATGCAATCTTTCTATGTCTATCCCTCTCTTTCTGACTCATTTCGCTTAGCATGATACTTTCCATATTGTACCACTTGTATGTAAATTTCATGACTTCATCTTTTCTAAGAGCTACATAGTACTCCATTGTGTAGATGTACCAAAGTTTCTTTAACCAGTCATCTGTTCTTGGGCATTCAGGTTTCTTCCAGTTTCTGGCTATTGTAAAGAGGGCTGCAATGAACAAACAAGTGCAGATGTCACTTCGACTATAGATTTTTGCCTCTCTGGGATATATTCCCAGGAGTGGTATTGCTGGGTCAAATGGGAGCTCAATTTCTAATTTTTTGAGAATCGTCCATACTGTTTTCCAGAAGGGCTGAACCAGTGGACATTCCCACCAACAGTGAAGGAGTGTCCCTTTCTCGCCACATCCACGCCAGCATCGGTTGCTTTTGTTCTTTTGAATTTGGGCCAGTCTCTGAGGTGTGAGATGGTATCTCATTGTGGTTTTGATCTGCATCTCCCTGATGATTAATGATGTAGAGCATTTTCTCATGTGCTTTTTTGCCATTCGGATTTCTTCTTTGAGAAAGTTCCAAGAAGAAATATTTTAATGGGTTATTCTCTGAAGACATTTATGACTGTGCCTTTAGAAAACACTGCAGAAGCATGTCTAAACAGTTTCAAGACCATAGATATTTTGACTTTATTAAATGATAAAACTAATATAAAATTTTATAATATTTCTGCAGAATGCAAGGGATATGGTGGTGGAAAATAACCATAAGTTTCAAAGTCTGGTGAACTATCAAACCACTTGATTTTCCTCTAAGACCAATATTGTTCTCTTTTGTTAGTCATGGGTACCACTCCAGGGACCATTTCATGATGTGGGAAAACAGGAGATTCCAGGGATCAAACCTAGCCATCCCCGTCGCCCCACTCAATACACAACATAAGTGTTCAACAACTAAAATCTGTCCCTTAAACAACATTTTCAAAATGAAAGGCTGAGCCTTTAAGTTTTTTTCTGTTCACTCTAAAATGTCCTCCAGTTCAAATGTATACAGCTGACTTAGCATGAGATGGGACACTGAAGAAGTAGAAAAAACAGTACTTTGGAACTTCGATTTTCCAGCTGTGAGGTATATTCTGAGATTCTGATTAAAAAAAAACAACATAACAAACCATATGAACACATATTTCAACTAGCAGCATCCTTTAAGGATACAGATTTTAGGCTGGGAGGTTATTCTTTAAAATTCTATTTTAGGGCTGGGGACAATTTCAAAAGGTGAGTGTACATGTCTTGCATGTAGCAGGCCTGCATTCTGTCCTTGGCAATGTATGGTCCCCTGTGCAGCACTGGGAATGAACCCTGAGACCACACTGGGAATAGCCCCTGAGCACTGCTAAGACATAAAAACCAAACTAAACCAAACCAAAATCTTTCTCTCTGGAATCAAAGTATCCTTCTAGTCATTTTAGTTGTTGACAAATGTGGTTCTTGAAAGACATACTAAAGTTTTCAATTTGATTAAAACCTAAGAGTAGATTTTATACCAATAAAGACATAATACTCTAACTGCAAAAATTGAATTTATTTAAAATAAAAACAGAATAGGTGGTGATAATTTCATGCAGTGAATAATATGTATATTTAGTATTTTCATAAAATTCTTTATTCATCAAATGAGAAACCCATCTTTTAGATATGAAACATAATACTTTTTTAGTTGTACAAATCTGATACGGTGGATGAACTCAACATAAGTTTACTAGTAGCCCTACTCTAACCATAAGACCAACTAATTAGTAGTTATGAGTAACATATTTGTATTCATATCTCTAGGGTAGACACAGGAAATATATTGTTAGAGGATTAAGTGTGGAAGGCAAAGAACAGTGCAGTGAAATATGTATATTAGATGAAAAACTAACAACTTTTAGCACCTATCCTATAGCACTGACCTGTAGCACTGTCCTCCTGTTGTTCACTGATTTGCTTTGAGTGGGCACCAGTAACGTCTCCATTGTGAGACTTGTTTTTACTGTTTTTGGCATATCGAATATGCCACAGGGAGCTTGCCATGCTCTGCTGAGTGGGCGGGATACTCTCGGTAGCTTGCTGGGCTCTTCAAGAGGGACAGAGGAATTGAACCTGGGTCGATCGTGTGCAAAGCAAATGCCCTACCCGCTGTGCTATCACTGTGCTATAGCACCTATAAATTCCAAATATCATGTGACAGCATTAAGCTAAAATGCATTTACTATTTATATGAAATTTCAATTTAAGCGGGAATCATATTTTATTTGCTTCATCTAATGCTCATAACAGGGACAGATGTCCAATCCTACTGACTGAAGCTTGGTATTTGAAAGATAATGAGCTTTACTCCAAAGATATGTACTACTTCAATTCAAAAGACATTGTACTGACAAGAGAGTACCAGAATCAACTTTATATATAAGAAGCCATATTGATTTTTATGAATACTCTGAAAATATTCCCCCTGTATGAATGTACACAACTGCTATACTAAGGAGCAAAGATAGCGAAGGCATCCTACAAACTGAATTAATAATAATAGCAAGCTGCAAGACCGCTAGAAAAACTGCAATTTCATTTGACTTTGTATAACTCAGTCTCTTGGGCAAACACTTCTATACCAAAGTTTCTTATATAACAGCAATCTTTGGTGATGTCATTAAAGGGCAAAGCACTTAATAAGCAACCTTATGGCGAGTGTTGATATCTAATCTTTCTACTTGTTTCTGTGATGTGGTAGTAGTTTTGGGTTCTGTGAAAATGCACTGGTGAAACAATTGGTTATGAAGGTGAAAAATATTTAGACAACTCAGACTTTCATGCAAGTAGATATAACTAACTTATCAACTTTTTTTTCTCGCTCAAGTAGCCCGTTTTTTGTAATTTACCATTATAACTATTTTAATTTTCCATGGAGTCCAAAAATGGAGCAAGCAAATAGGTGTGAATCAATGATCCCATCTGGTTTATATGAAGTCGGGGGTAACTCTGAAGGCAGAGCTCAAGAATCCTGGCATCTTCTCACTCAGACCTCGCTAACTTTCAGGAAAGAGTGATTTATCTCTCCAATTAGGTCAAAATATGGTGGAGTTTAAGACTCACTTTCTCTTTTATTTCTGTCTTGCTGTTGCATTTTGTCTGGTCTGATTGTTATTTGTCAAGATGCTCTACTGAGTAGCTCTGTGGTTCATTCTTTTTCAGGAACATCACATTTAAAAATTTGGAAACAGTTTTAAAGCCCATTGGTACCATATATTAAAAAAAACACATCCAACAATCTAATTTTAGAGTAAGAGTATGGTATTTTTGTCTCTACTAGTCATTGAGCATTTTTCCATTTGTTATTAGCTATTTCTGAATTTTGGATGAAAAAATTCTGAATTGTTAAGTCTATCTTAGGCACATCATTTGTGGTTCCAAAGGTATCAAAGGATTAAATACAACCAACTAATATATTTAGGGAATAAAATTAATTTGCTTTGGAAAAACTTATTCATGAGCAGAATCAATATCTGACCCAACAAGACTATCTGCTAGGGAATCTGTTGTGATAATATTCACAATCTTTTTCATCAGATGATAGTAATTTCGTGATTTATTAAAATTACTCAGCCTTATAATAATTTCTGACTTAGCAAAATAAAAAGATCATATAAGACAAAATTGAAATGATTATCACTGACATAGTTATTTAAATGAAACTATTCTTATAGTATAAACTTGAACACAATGTAGTATATTAAAAATCTTCAAAAAATTTCTGAGACAAATTAAACAACTGCTAACTGTATGTACCAAGAAACTCTTACTGCTATGTAATTGGCATTTACAATTATCTAAACCAAATTTTCACTTTTGCTTAAAGTTTTATGTAAATATGTCATAATAGCAAGGAAACAGAATTTGTTCACACTGTTTTACAAAATTGAGTCCAATTATACACATGTGATTTTTATTTAAGGGGTTTGTTTTGGCCTGTTCAGATTTATTAAGGACATTTTCAAACAAGAAAAATAAACTTTTTTTTTCTTTTTGAGTTTCACCTGGCGATGCTCAGGGGTCACTTCTGGCTCTGCACGCAGGAATCATTCCTGGTGGTGCTCAGGGGACCATATGGGATGCTGGGAATTGAACCCTTGCCAGCCGCGTGCAAGGCAAATGCCTACACACTATACTATCTCTCCAGCTCCAAGAAGAATAATCTTTTAAAATAAATATGGATATATATAATTTTTTCATATATTTGACTAGTTTGTTGAATTGAAATAAAAAGACTCATGTGTATCTGTTGTATAATTAAACACTGCAAATACAAAGTTATTAAAAGATTAAGAATAAAAATTTCAGAATGCTTATATTAAACCTATGATTTTCCCAAGTACCTTAGATTTAACACATTCTTTGAACAATTTAAAAGTATATATTACACTTTATGTAATAAGTGTAGTATCTAGAAAACTAAGCAAATGTTTTAAATGTTTTGCACTTTTTCTTATTATTTATCATTACTATTTTTTATGAGATTAGATATCTATCACTTTTTCATTCAAATAGCTAAAAGAAATTAGAGCCACTACAAAGAGCAAGGATTCATAAGTCTATCACCTACAATACATCAAAAGAGCATACCATATCCCCCTGTAGAAAGGCCCAAGTGTTTCATTCTGTTTTTCACAAGTTCAGCAAGCTCTTGTCTCTCTGATCTCCTGTAGAGGTTCAGTCGCTGCTGGGTAATTTTCTCTGCTGCTTTTCCAGAGTGTTTGGGACCTTTCCTGCTCAATCTGCGTGCCCACTGCATGCTCTTTCTCCGCAGCAAGGGATGGTCTGACTGATCACTGGATGTTGAGTTACGGTGGTTACTTCGATGGTGACCTTGTTCTTTGGAATCTTTGGTGTCTTCCCATTCTTCCACACTGATGGATATTTGAGACTTTAAAGGAAAAGAATAATGATGTTAGATATTTTAGGAATAATTGTGCCCTACAGCTGAGTTAATATTTGTTTGTAAATTCCTTTGTGTATAGTATACATACATAGTCACGGCAGCTTTCAGAGAAAAAGCAAAATCATACTCATAGACACTTATTTTCTGTTCTAAACATATCTGAAAAGGCTGGAGCGATAGCACAGTGGTAGGGCATTCACCTTACATGTGGCCAACATGGCCGACCGGAGTTCGATTCCTCTGCCCCTCTCGGAGAGCTCGGCAAGCTACCGAGAGTATTCCATATGCCAAACACAGTAACAACAAAGTCTCCAATGGAGACGTTATTGGGCCCGCTCGAGTAAATCGACGATCAATGGTAGGGACTTTACCTTTACCTTTATGCTTCTGGAACTTAGTTAACATACTTCAAAAAAGTTTTTATGAAAGGATTTAATTTTTATACATGAGAATTATCATGATTATCAGGATAGAGTGGTTTGCAATTTCAAACAACAAAACTAAGTATTTTATAACGTTCTTCAAATAAAGAGATGGACTTTCTCAAATCAACTACAAATATTTCACATGAAATTTAACTAAATATACATATGTTTATATATATTTTTTTGTGGGGTTTGGGTCACACCCAGAGGTGCTTAGGGTTTTCTCTTGGCTTTTTGCTCAGGGATAACTCCTGGAGGTGCCCAGAGGACCACATGGGGTGAAAGGCTAGGCCAGCCACATACAAGGCAAGTGACTTACCTGCTGTATTACCTCTCTGGATCCTATAGAAAATATTTTTAGAATTAATAGTTTTAAAGATGTATTTCTTTTTCTAAAGATGGCATTGGAATAAACTTCATAAAATGTAATTTTTAGTCCCTTATATGATTCATAAAAAGACACATTTTAATTCATGCATTAATTATTCACTAGTGATGTATTTAAATGTTTTCTGATAAATATATTTAAAATAGTTCAGGAACTGACCTTAGTATTATAAGTAAAATATACTGTACATATTAATATTTTATGTGTATTTTAAAATTCCAAATAAAATCCAAACCAAGCTATTTTCCATAGGTGGGAAGAACAATGAACAAACTCAGAAAGTCTATTTTGATTTCCTCTTACTACTAAATTTGATTTTACAATAAGAAGCTCTCCTTTGATTTTAGACCCTTGATAAATGTAAGCTTCCTGTTTTAAAATTGTTGCTTTTCATAGCAGAAAGTCATATGAAGTACAACAGTGATCAAAGCAGAAACTCTTCTAAAAGCATGCACATGCAAATAAATAGCTTCTGTAATTTCACTGTACATGGAAGCAGCATTCATGAATCTGTTAATTGTATTTCCCTTCTATGGATGGAAGTTAAGCTTCACCTATGGCATGCACATGTTGCTGGCTTTCAAAGTAATGGAATTTAAATTACCAATTTAAGTTAGGTCAGGAGGTATATCCAATAAAATCCTTTAAAAGTGAATATAAATTATGGTAGCTCAGTCAGTGTCTTACATATAGTTCCTCGTTTAAGCTATGAAATTTTCTCATAGTTAAGTTTTTAAAAAAATGACATATTTTCCAAAACAGTAATATATGAGTGATCTAAAATTAATTTTTATATTTTTGATAAGAGAATATTTATGAGAAAGTTTAGAAAACTTTTATCTTTAAGAATTTAAATAGAAAATATTAAGAATTTTAATACTGTTGCTTTGCAATAATGTGTATCTTTATAAATCTTAACTTATCCTGGTTTTACCTACTTGATAGTATACTGAAAATCTGTGAAAACAAAATGTATAAATGCTTAATCTTACATTAATCTTAA
Organism: Sorex fumeus; assembly: GCF_029834395.1. NCBI lineage: Eukaryota > Metazoa > Chordata > Mammalia > Eulipotyphla > Soricidae > Sorex > Sorex fumeus. Next base: position 7,572,442 of record NW_026606067.1, on the reverse strand, counting down.
TCTTACATATAAATGCTTACATCTACCATTAATAAAAAATTTCAGTTTCTGTTTAGATTTATGTACTCTGAGGAAAAGTTTAAAAATGTTATGACATTTATAGGAATTTGCATACAGAGATGTTTAATTCAGTCTCAACATTATCTGATATAATCTTTTACATGATAAATGTCTATGAGCAACACTTTACCAAATAAAGTCTGGAAATAGTCATCTTGTCAGATTAAGTGCTCAAAATATTTATATTCATAAAATGCTACTTACAATTAAAGCCATAAAACATGAGTTAATAAATACTGGGAGAGAAGGGGCTGGGTCTTTCCTAGTGGTTCTAAGGCTTACTTCTGATTCTGTATATAAATATATGTATATATGCATGTATGTATATATATGTATATACATGAACTGGAGTGATAGCACAGCGGGTAGGGAGTTTGCCTTGCACACAGCCTACCCAGGTTCGATTCCTCTTCCCCTTTTGGAGAGTCAGGCAAGCTACCGAGAGTGTCCTGCCTGCATGGTAAAGCCTGGCAAGCTACCCGTGATGTATTTGATATGCCAAAACAGTGACAAAAAGTCTCACAATGGAGACGTTACTGATGCCCGCTTGAGCAAATCGATAAACAACGGGAGTACAGTGCAGTGCTAATATGTATATACATATGTGTACATATATATATACTAAATAGTACAGCATACCCTGTTCTTCATTTTTTTATGTTCCGGAAGGAATGAAATATCATGACTTACGCATAACATCAATAGGAATCACAAGGCTTGTTTGTCAATAATTCTGTACAATCAGAAACAATTTCTTATAGAGTTTATTTTAACTATTGATCTGCAGATTCATTTTCAGAAATTTTAATAGGCACAGGGTGACAGCTCAAAGCGTTGGAGTACATGACTGGTATGTACAGACTCTGAACTCAATGCTGTCCCCTGGTAGTATCCAGTGGTCACTCCCTGTATCAACTAGCACCACGCTGTCATACCTTTTAAATTGAAAAAAAAAAACAGAACATTTAGTGGGTTTTATATTATTTTTTCTATGTTTGCATACCTTCCTTTATTTCCTAGAATGTGGCATGATAAAGTATTTTATATATCAAGATACACAATTTTAAATGATTTACATAATATGTAAAACTATATACTTAATTGTGTCCTTTCAACAAAACTGCTCAACCACTATATAAAAGTAGAATAATACCCATCATCTGCTTCATAGGGACTCTATAAATTTATACAGTATATGCATTAAAAATTTTGTCAACCATGAATTTCTGTATATAATATTGCTAAGAATCACTAACTACAATATAAACTCTTTGGTAAGAAACATTAGTTATTCTACTCTCAGTGCTCTGTGTGTGTGTGGTGTGTGTTTCTAAGTGTGTATGTGTCTATGGTTTTTATAAGGAAGGTCCACGTATAAATACACTTTCATGCTATTATTTCATTATATGGCTGTAATTCTACTATTCTCTGGGAATGACCTCATGATTTAATGGAAAGAATTTAGTTGTCGGAAGACACAAAAATGCTTTTATGATAGAATCTTTCCCTGAACTTGGTAATGGAGTGATGGAATTGTTGCAAGCAAATGTGCTGCCTTCTGATTTACCCGGTTTAAACTCTAGTTCTTTCTATTTCTCCCTATGTAATTTAAACTCTCTAAGATGATCCTCCTTTCTCTGTCTGAGACATACTAATTATATCATTACTTTACTCAGAGTGTTTTTTCTGAGTCGATCTTAGAGATAATGCATGGAATGTGCATGATATAGTGCTGGTCTCAGTAAATACTCAATAAATATTAATTTGCATTATGACTCAAAATATTATATGAAAGTCAATAAAAGGGTGAAAAACATTATGGGGACTATATAAAATAGATAAATTATCATGAATGACTCATAGTTTTGTTATAGTTCTCTCAGTAACAACATTATAAGAGAAACTAAGGTACTCTAACAAATCCTTGAGGGGAAAAGATTCCTTAGCTAAAATTTGGTGACTCTGGAAAACAAGTATTTCTGTTGTTTTTAAACAACCCAGTCTGTGGTGATTTCTTAGAAATGTCAGAATATACTTAACCCATTTTAAAATAAATATTTCTGGGAACTTATTTATATTGTTCAATGCATAATCAAAAATATATGACTACTGTTACAATTTTCATATAAATTTAAACACTATTTTGAAAAGTGATATTATATCCAGATTTTAATATTACTGGAGAAGGCAAAAATATTTCTTCATAAGAACTTGAAAACTTTATAAATGAGAATATATATCTCATGGTTTAAAGAGCGTTTTTTTCCCCATTACTTACTGAGAGGTAAAAGCATCAAATTTACAAAATATATCAAACATTCTTTATGCACAGCAAAGTGACTCGATTCAATTTTTTATTGAAGTTATTCATGTCATAGGTTATTGAGCATTCATAGAATAAAGTGCATTTTAAAATAAATCAATTCACTCAGTGGTGTGAAAGTGAGTGTTTGTAATCTGGATTCACTACTCCCTTAAGAATAGTTTTAGAGCTGTTATAATAGACTTAAACTGGGCTATCTGATTTATGAGTGAATATATTTTGCACTGATGTCAAAGAAGAAAATATAAGAAAATGGTGTCTTTTAAACTAACACTGAAAATGTATTAGCCTAGCATTTTGTAAAGGAATTCTCTTATTAAATTTTCCATTAAAAAGAATAAATGATAAGAACGGAAGACAAATTATTTAAATGCATACTCCTCATAGCTAGGGGCTTGGAGTCTACATGGAAACTTATTTTCATTAAAAAAATTCACTGGGCTTAGTGAAAATGTCTCACTTATAGGGTGCACAGCTCACATATTTGAGACCATAGATTAGCTTCTAGCCATCACCCAAAAAAGCCACTGAAATGTTTTTTTTAAAATTTTATATATAAAGTTTTAGTCTGATTAATTTTGTGCATAATCTAAGGAGTGACAGAACATACTAGTTATTTCATATGGAGCTATATTTCTCAATATAATTTCAGAATCACAGGAGAGGAAACACAGTATAACAATCTGACAATACTCTAGTTAGAGTTAAAATTCCAGGTTAATTTTTTTTTATCATTTCAGACAAAAACATCTGAATTTGAACAGAGCTTGGGGATCCATATGAGGTTCTGGGGATCAAAACCATGGAGGCCATGTGCAAAGCAAGTGCCTAACCTGCTGTGCTACATCTCTGATTAACATCTGTATAAATATTTGCTCGTTTATTTATTTGTTTTTGAGCCATCATTCCCTTATAAAGATCCAGATGACATATCAAATTTACAATTTTCCATCCATTCCTGATTTTGTATATTCTAGACATCCATTGCACAAGGGAATGCAAAGAAAGGCTTAATTTACTTCCTGTGAGCATAAAATGAAAGAATAATTTCCACACACTTTAAGATGCTAAGAGGGCAGAGAGCCATGACTATCTAGTTAAATTAGATAAAATAGATGGACTATGTTTAAATAGCTCTGGTAATAAGTGTATCTCTGAGACTTTTATTTAAAGTAAGACATATTTTCTTGGGTTGGAAATTAAGAAGCTAAGAATCAGCAGAGATAGAAAATATCATACATAAGAATTATAAAACGGTAATAAAAAAGACCCAGGAGTACTAATTTTTATTAGGGAAAGTGAAAAGCAAGTACAGATCAGCTTAGGCTTATTGTGTATTTTAGGGGGTGTGAGATTAGAATGCATTTGAAGTAACTGAATATGTTTGTCTAACATCACAAATCATTTATCTAAGACTAGGAAAAGTTGCTGTCATTTTATTTATAGATCTAAGCAATCTGAGAATTTTTAAGGAAGAATTACCCCAAAATGATGGAAGTAAAAATGTGAAAATCAAGAAGTAATTAAATCTAAGAATAAAGGGGGCATGGTGCCATCCAACAGGTCAACCTGTACCTGCAGAGCGAGTGCATCAGCAGCCTGCTGGTGCCTTCAGACTTCCTGATACCCCAAAATTGTTGCTGTACCTGTGGCCGGACCCCAACAACTTGGGACCAACTGTCCCAAGAAATTAAATGGCGAAAACTTAGGTACATGGGAATTATTCCCACAAACCAGCTCCAGCTCATTTATACAAGCTCATTTATCAGCCTTGTTTCAGAGATCCATAAATAAATCGCAAAAGACATCAAAATCAAGCCAGTTAAGCACATTAACGGCCTTGAATAAGACTCAGAGAACAGCATGCTACACAGATGCCTCCCCACCCCCTGCCAGGCAGATTTAATCGGGGCACATTGGAGGGTGGCAGTTGTGTCCCTCCACCTGCTCCAAATGAACCCCAGCAGTCGCAAACCTCCAAAACCCATCTGCCACCAAGCTCACGTCCAACCTTCACAGAATCGTCCGGAACCCCCCATGCATGAGAATGAATCTGCTAAAAAATCCAGGTATGCAGGACTAGTGCCTGAGAACTCCAGGCTTCATGAGGTTGAGGACAGGTGACTCCCCCCATCTCCTCGCCCTTCCAGTTCCCTTGCAGTAATCCTCAAGTACTGCCTCTGGGTGCCATTTAAGTGCATTAATGGCCCTCATTCAGCGACACACAAATGAATCTCGAAAGAGAGTAGCATGCCGCCGCAGAGATGCCTCCGCTCCCAAATATTTAAAAATCTTTAGAATTCCAGGAGTGTTTGGTTGCTTTTATAGCTGCACAACATTGCATACTATTCATAATGAGCAATAAAAAATAAATTACTCATCATCTGCCTATGAGGCAGGCTTGGGTGGTGGTGGTAAAATTTGAAATAATATTGGTGGGATTTGTGTTGAAATGTATGAAAACAAATTATTATGAACAACTTTATGAAAATTAAATGAAAACATTTTTTAAAAAGTAATATGGAGTTCATGCCTGCTTCTGTATGAATAATCAGTGGCTGAAAAATAGCAGTACTCCTTGATTTAAAATAAATAAATAAAAAGAAAGGGAAAAATCTAAGAATAAGCATGTATATTGTATGATGCATACAAAACACTTAAATTAGTAGAACCGGTTCCCAGAGATGCTCAAAAATATTTATAACACCAGCAGAGGTGAAGAGAACCTGGTAGATATGAGTTTGTTCTTCGTGTTTAGAAATCAGAACAATGAAGATAGAAAATACAAATTTGCCTTTCCTCAATGTAGAGAGAGTTATTATAGTGCTACAAATAACAATGAACATTCTGAATAGATGTGTCACTGTCACTGTCACTGTCACTTTCATTGTTCATCGATTTGCTCGAGTGGGTCCAGTAACGTCTCCATTGTGACACTTGTTACTGTGTTTGGCATATCGAATATGTCAAGGGTAGCTTGCCAGGCTTTGTCATATGACTAGATACTCTCGGTAGCTTGCTGGGCTCTCCGAGAGGGGTGGAGGAATTGAACCTGGGTCAGCCAGGTCAGCGTGTGCAAGGCAAACACTCTACCTGCTGTGCTATCATAAAAAGAATAAAAGACAATAATAATAAATTTAGTAAACACTTTGATAAAGCTGAAATATCCACTTCCTCAACTTCCATATTGATTTGAAAAGTACATGGAAATCTCAAACATGATGGAAAAGAGAAAGATAATCAAAAACTGTCGGAGCCTTCTAGACTAGAATAAAACTTTTATTTTAAAAAATATGGCTCTGGTATCAGACAGAAATAAATCCAAAATGTGGCCTTCCTAACAGTCTTTGCTACTTTAAAACTGGAAATGGCGAAGCCATTTATAGCAGGTAGGGCACTTGTCCTGCATGCAACTAACTCATGTTCAATTCTCTCTTCCCAGACTGCAGGAGTAATCCCTGAGCACAACAGTAAGCCCCAAGCACTGTGAGGTGTGAACCCCAAACAAACAAATAGTAATAGTATCTGCAATACTAGTCTATTATAATCACTGTAGCACTGTACTGTCCTCCCGTTGTTCATCGATTTCCTCGAGCGGGCACCAGTAATGTCTCCACTGTGAGACTTTTTGTTATCGTTTTTGGCATATCAAATATGCCATGGGTAGCTTGCCAGGTTCTGCCGTGTGGGCGGGATACTCTTGGTTGCTTACTGGGCTCTCTGAGAGGGATGGAAGGATCGAACCTGGGTCGGCCACATGCAAGGCAAATGCCCTACCTCCTGTCCTATTGCTCCAGCCCTCTATTATAAGAATCAAATAAAATAATGAAGTGCTTAGATGCAGAAATCAAGCTAAGAAGAGCTTAGTCTATGGAGACCCAGTGCCATGTAGCTTAGCTTCAGATGCGCAAGGCAATACTTGCTAAAAATCAGAGAAGCCCGATCCTAGGAAAGGAGACAAAGGTGAGCTGCTGCTGGTCCGTGGATGCTTGTGTTTTAGAACCAATCTCATAGACAATGGATCAGACACTAACTTTTAAGGAAAGATGCAGTAGCAACCTCTCACATGGGCAGGTCAATAGAAATTGAACACCAAGTTTAAGAAATAAACATGTGAAAACAGGTCAAGCAGAAATATCTTAAAATATGAAAACTAAAGTCAAGAGCCTTTAAAGATATAGAGGATAATTAACTTGTATAAGGCTGTATAATACTCAGAGAACTAGAAACAAATTTAAAACTAATACAAATTTTGGCTGAAAGTTATTTCAGAAACAGAAGAACAGAATAATTATGTAGTGGATAGAAACGAAGACACGGACAGTGAGCTCAGTGAACAACAATGCCTTAGAGCCTAAGAACAAAAATAGAATTAAAACAAAATGGAATAAAAAAAACAAATTTTTTGGAACTAGGGAAAATCATATCTTGTACTTATTTTAAGGTAAAAATCAAAGCTGGAGAAAACTGTGAAAGTAAACATATGGAATGACAAAGATGAATATCTTCACACCAAACTGTTTTTAGAGTTTTTTTTAATTCAGAAAAAGAACGCATACAGCATATTAATGTTCAAAGTATACTTTTTCAGAGTAATCGTGAGGTAATATATTTACTTAGAGAGATGATGGAAAAATGTTGAGGCCTAGAATATTAACAATGAGAAACAAGACAAGAAGTAGCACTATAGCACTGTCCTACTGTTTGTGGATTTGCTCGAGTGGACATCAGCAACGTTTCCATTGTGAGACTTGTTGTTACAGTATTTTGGCATACTGAATATGCCACGGAGAGCTTGCCAGACTCTGCCGTACGGGCAGGATACTCTCAGTAGCTTGCCAGGGTGTCTGAGAGGGGCGGAGGAATCGAACCTGGGTCTGCCACGTGCAAGGCAAACGCCCAACCCGCTGTGCTATCACTCCAGCCCAATACTAGAAGTATAAAAATTTATCTGTCAATTAACTGTTGGCTACCATTTTCAGAAATTTAAAAACAACTGTTCTTTCTGCTTTGAAAGTGGTGAGAGCAAAGATGTTTGCTAAATTAAATAACAAAATTTAATTCAGAACATATGAATAAATATAGAATTAGAATACAACCAAAACCCACATGAAAAGATTCACTCCAGGGCCAGAGAGATGGTTCAATGGACTGCGTGGAGGCTTTGCATGCTGGAAGCCTGGGTTTGATTCCAGGAGTGACCTGACACCATAGAGTTGGGCCCAAAACAATATGAAATAGACACTCCAATTTCAAACAATATTAAAAGTTTATAACTACAGGAAAACTTCATTTGCTCTGGGATATCTGTGATCCCTAATTAGTATTTCTATAGCTGGGACTCATGACTGAGAATTCCTTTAAGAGAGATAATGTGAGAGTCCAGAGAGATAGTACTGCAGAAAGGATTCTTGCCTTGCCTGCAGTCGACCTGGATTCAATCCCCAGCACCTGATATTGTAGCCCAAGACCCTCCATAAATGATCCCTGAGCACAAGACAGAAATAAACAAATCTTCACGACAGCTGAGTGTTTTGAAGGAAGAAAGGAAGAAGGGGAGGGAAGACAGGTGGTAGAGTGGGGAGGGAAGGGGAGGAAAGAAGAAAGGAGAAAGAAAAAGAAAAAGGAAGTAAGAGAAAGGAAAGGAAAGGGAAGGAAGTTAGGAAGGAAGGAAGGAAGTTAGGAAGGAAGGAAGGAAGGAAGGAAGGAAGGAAGGAAGGAAGGAAGGAAGGAAGGAAGGAAGGAGAAAGAAAGAAAGGAAAGAAAGGGAAAAAGAAAGGAAAGAAAGAGGGAGAAAGGAAGAAGGAAAGACAATAAAATGTGAAAACATTACTTGTAGCATATTAGTAAACTACTCCATGTAGTGATATTTTAATACACCAATTCAGAAGTCAGATAAAATATTGTATAAATTTTGATTTTTAGAAATATATATATATATATGATTTGAACTCAAATTATATGTAACAATCTCTACAAGATACCACAGGGGTTGAAAACAGAGCAGCTAGAACACCAACCTAGATTCAATTTCTGGTACCACATGGTCCCTGAAGAATTCTTGGGGTGGCACTGGAGGCTCTGAGCATCACTGGGTGCAGCTCTGAGGTACCCAGTGGCACTGACATCCCATGCCCTTCAGGGTCTCCTCAGACTCTCATCCCCAGGAACTTGCACATAGGCTGAAAATTTGCCAGTGGGGCTTGAAACTCCTGTGCAATTTGGGGGATTAAAACTACCTCCTCCCCACCCTATTTCTCAAAGTAGCCACAAGATCTCTAATACCAATTTCCCAAATTCTGTGTCAGAAATATGATCTGTATTGAACTGAAATTTGACTTCAGTCTGTAGCAGTCATGCTACTTAAAAACCCGAAATAACTTCATGCCAACCACATCATGTTCTGTATCATGTGTACCATAAATTCAAAGAGAATAGAAACCACTGTTGTAACACTTGTTCTATTCATATAATCCAGAGTGAAGCTTCCTTGCTGAAGGTTTAGTAAATTCCAAAGAACATATAGTATCTTTTCAATATACAGGAAAGTAAAATAAAAACAATTTTAATCCAAAAAGGGTTATAGCCTAAAAAACCTTAAATAATGTAAGGTGTTCAAAATAATTTAATAAACAAACTGTGTCTGCTATATGAATTCAAATTAAGGCACAATAAAAATAAGTCATCTCAAAACACTTTGGAAATTATGAACATACATAACTTTTCTTCAAAATTCAACTATTTTAAACATATGCGTGTACCTTTTGCTGGTAATTTTGATGTATAACCTTTATATTTAATGTCCAAAATCTATCATTGCTTTGATTTCAAAAAGCAATATTTGGAACAAAAGCGGACCTGAGCTCCTTCCCGCCACCCGTCCCCAACGCTGCTCTGCAGGTCTCCTCCCATCAGGTCAGTCCACCCACCAGCATTCGAGTCGCAGACTTGGCTTTCGCCCTGCAAAGACCCAGGCGTCCTCTGGGACCCTGGAACAAAAGCGGATCTGAGCCCCTTCCGGCTGCCCGCCCCAACGCTGCTCCGCTGGTCTCCTTCCCATTCAGTCTTTACACCCCAGACACACACCAGGTACCCCGTGGGGGTGTGGCCACTTTAGAAGTGGGCATGGCTTTTAGAAGAGGGCACGGCCTAATTTTCAATGGCCTGCTGCTCACAGGTAGTTTACTCATACCAAGAAATCTACTCCCTACACCTACACACCAACATGAAGAAACAACGCAAATCCCGCCGCAGGGAGAGGACGATGAAACGAGTCCAGAAGCCTCATTAAGTGCTAGCCATCTAAGGGACCTCTCTAATAAAGAATTCAGATATGAAGTCATCAAGATGTTCAATCAACTCAATGAAACTGGCAGATAGATATCCAGTAAATTGAAAGAGGACATGAAAGAAACAATCGATTGTACAATCAAGAAAATACAGGTAGAAATGAGAGCAGAAATTGGAAAGCTATGCACAGAAATGGCAGGAATCAAAGATTACATAGATGAAATCAAAAACTCTGTCTGTGCCCTCAAAAATAGAATGACCACTGCAGAGGAAAGAATCAGTGAGCTGGAAGATCAGCTGTACCAAGCCAACAGGCAAAAACAAACAGTGGCAAAGGACCTCAAAATAGCTCTACAGAGAATCAGAATCCTAGAAGATGATTCCAAAAGAAACATTAGAACCATTGGAATACCAGAAGCTCAGGGAAACAATCCCAATGAAAAAACCATCGTTAAACAAATCATCCCCCCCAAATTCCCAGAGCTCCACAGTGCTGCCATTCAGATTCAAGAAGCCCTAAGGGTGCCAGCTGAAAGAGACCCTAACAAAAACACTCAAAGACATCTTATAGTTAGAATGATTGATGCTGCCGATAGAGACACAATACTGCAAGTAGCAAGGGCAAAGAAGGAAATCACATACAAAGGGGCACCCCTTACATTCACAGCAGACCTATCAGAGGAAACCTTCCAAGCCCAAAGACATTGGCAAGATATGGTGAAAAAACTCACTGAAATGAATGCTTCACCAAGAATACTCTATCGGGCTAAACTGTCACTCAAAATTGAAGGAATGGTACACTATTTTCTATATAAACAGCAGTTCAGGAACTTCATAAACTCAAAACCAAACCTAAAACAAGGGCTAAAGGGGCTACTATAAGACAAGACAAACCTTACAACCACAACAGACCCTTACAGAAAGATGGCATAAAACCCCATAACCATACTCTCTCTCAATGTCAACGTTCTAAATTCACCATTAAAGAGACACAGAGTGGCAAAATGGATATAGAGACAGAACCCAACATTCTGTTGCCTACAAGAAATTCATCTCAACAGTCGGAGCAAACAGACTAAAAGTGAAAGGATGAAAAACAATCCTGCAAGTGAACAGCTCCTTCAAAAAAGCTGGGGTGGCCATACTAATATCCGACAACATTAATTTCACTTGGAAAAAGATTAGAATGGACAGTGAAGGCTATTTTCTCTTCATGAAAGGATATATACAACAGGAAGAAATCACACTCTTAAATTTATACACACCTAATGAAGGAACAGCTAAATATTTAAAACAACTGCTAACAGATTTTAAGGAGGACATTTCTAGCAACACAATAGTAGTTGGAGACTTCAAATCACCTTATCACCTCTGGATAGATCAACAAGAACAAAACCCAGCAAGGAATCATTGGCTTTGAAAGAAGAAATAGAAGACAAAGGGCTTATAGACCTATACAGGGCTTTACACCCCCAAAAGGAATAATACACATTCTTCTCCAGTGCACACGGAACATTTTCCAAAATAGACCAGGTGCTAGGCCACAAAACATACCGCAACAGAATCAGGAAGATAGAAATAGTATCAACCATCTTTTCAGAACATGATGCACTGAGGATAGAAGTGAATCCCACACAGACACGGAGAACCATGGAAACAAATGAGAATGAAGACACGAGCTACCAGAAGCTATGGGATGCAGCAAAAGCCGTATTAAGGGGCAAATTTATAGCTTGGCAAGCATATCTTAGGTCTGTAGAAACGATGCACATAAACAACTTGACCTCACAGCTTAAGACCTTAGAAAATGATCAACAGAAAGAGCCTAAATCAGGCAGAAGGAAAGAGATCATAAAACTTAGAGCAGAAATCAATGACATGGAAACCAAAGAAACAATACGAAAGATCAATAAAACCAGGAGCTGTTTTTTCGAGAAAATAAACAAGATAGATAAACCACTAGCAACACTCACAAAGAGAGATAGAGAGAATCCTAATAAACCGAATCAGAAATGAGAAGGGGGGATTATCGCAAGAGAAACAAAAGAAATCCAAAAGGTCATCAGAGACTACTCTGAAAGTCTGTATGCCACAAAACAAGAGAACCTTGAAGAAATAGATAAATTCCTGGACTCCTATAATCTCCCAAAGACGAATCAAGAAGATCTAGAGTATCTGAATAAACCTATTAACATCAAGGAAATTGAAACTGTAATCAAAAGTCTTCCCCAAAACAAAAGCCCAGGTTGAGATGAATTCACTAGCGAATTTTTCTAAACATTTGAAGAAGACATACTGCCAGTCCTTCTCAAGCTTTTCCAGGAAATTGAAAAAAATGGAAACTCTCTCAAATAGTTGCTATGAAGCCCATATCTCTCTAATACCAAAAGGAAACAAAGACACCACAGGAAAAGAAAACTACAGGCCGATATCCCTGATGAACACAGATGCGAAGATTCTCAAAAAATACTAGCAAATAGAATTCAACTACTCATCAAAAAAATGATACACCATGACCAAGTAGGATTCATCCCGGGGATGCAAGGGTGGTTTAACACTCAGAAATCAATGAACATAATCCATCATCTCAACAAAAGAAGAGATAAAATCATATGATCATATCAATAGATGCAGAGAAAGCATTTGACAAGATCCAGCACCCGTTCATGATGAAAACCCTAGCCAAAATGGGAACAGAGGGGACTTTCCTCAATATAGTTAAAGCCATCTACCACAAGCCTACAGAAAGCATCGTCCTCAATGGTGAAAAACTGAGAGCCTTCCCTCTAAGATCAGCAATGAGACAAGGATGTCCACTCTCTCCACTGCTGTTCAATATAGTACTGTAAGTACTTGCAATAGCAATTAGGCAAGAAAAAGATATTAAGGGCATCCAGGTAGGAAAGGAAGAAATTAAGCTCTCACTATTCACAGATGATCTGATACTATACTTAGAGAACCCTAAAACTTCACCCAAGAAACTCCTAGAAACAATAGGCTTGTATAGTAGTGTGTCGGGCTATAAAATCAATACAAAAAAGTCCATGGCTTTCCTATATGCAAATAGTGAAAGAGAAGAAAGTGACATGAAGAAAACAATCCCGTTTACAATTGTGCCCCAGAAAATCAAGTACCTAGGAATCAGCTTAACTAAGGAAGTAAAGGACCCGTACAAAGAAAACTACAAAACACTACTTCAGGAAATAAAAGAGGTTACGAGGAAATGGAAAAATATCCCCTGTTCATAGATCCGGACAATTAACATTCTCAAAATGGCAATACTTCCCAAAGCACTGTATAAATTCAATGCGATCCCTATTAGGATACCCATGACATTCTTCAAAGAATTGGAGCAAACACTCCTGAAATTTATATGGAACAATAAGCCCCCATGAACAGCTAAAGCAATTCTTGGGAAAAAGAAAATGGGTGGAATCAACCTCCCTAACTTCAAACTCTACTACAAAGCAGTAATAATTAAAATAGCATAGTACTGGAACAAAGGCAGAGCTATAGACCAATATAACAGGGTTGAATGTACTGACATCTCCCCCCAAGTATACGAGCATCTAATCTTCGATAAGGGGGCAAGAAAAGTGAAGTGGAGCAGGAAAAGCCTCTTTAACAAATTGTGCTTGCAAAACTGGACGGCTACATGCAAAAAAGTGGGTTAAGACCTCTGCCTAACTCCATGTACAAAAGTAAGATCAAAGTGGATTAAAGACCTCAACATCAGACAGGAATCCTTAAGGTACATTGAGGAAAAAGTTGGCAAAACCCTCCATGACACTGAAGCTAATGGTATCTTCAAAGATGACACGCCACTGGCCAAGCAAGTGAAAACAGAGATAAACAAATGGGACTATCTTAAACGAAGAAGCTTCTCCACCTCAAAAGAAACAAATGTCAAAATACAAAGACAATCTACAGAATGGGAAAGGATATTCGCCCAATACACATCCGATAAGGGGTTGATATCAAGGATATACAAAGTACTGGTTGAACTCCACAAAAAGAAAGCATCCAACCCCATCAAAAAATGGGGCAATGAAATGAATAGAAACTTTGACAAAGAATAAATTTGAATGGCTAAAAGGCACAGGAGAAAATGCTCCATATCACTAATCATCAGGAGATGTAGATTAAAACCACAGTGAGATATCATTTCACACCACAGAGACTGGTCCATATCCAAAAGAACAAAAGCAACTGGTGCTGGCGCGGATGTGGTGAGAAAGGGACCCTCCTTCACTTTTGGTAGGAATGCCGACAGGTTCAGCCCTTCTGGAAAACAGTATGGACGATTTTCCAAAAATTAGAAATTGAGCTCCCATTTGACCCATCAATACCACTCCTGGGAATATGTCCCAGAGAGGCAAAAATGTATAGTCGAAGTGACATTTTCAGTTGTTTGTTCATTGCAGCACTCTTTACAATAGCCAGATTCTGGAAAAAACCTGAGAGCCCGAGAATAGATGAGTGGTTAAAGAAACTTTGGTACATCTACACAATGGAGTACTATGTAGCTGTTAGAAAAGACAAAATCATGAAATTTACATACAAGTGGTACTACATGGAAAGTATCATGCTAAGTGAAATGTCTCAGAAAGAGAGAGATAGTCATAGAAATATTGCATTCATCTGGGGAACATAAAGTAACAAAATAGGAGACTAACACCCAAGAATGGCCGAGATTCACAGATCACAGATCAGATCATCCTGTTATTCGTCGATTGCCTCGAGCAGGCCCCAGTAACGTCTCCTTCATCCTAGCCCTGAGATTATATTCAAGGCTCTTTAGGAGAATGAGACCCATCATTGTTACTGGTATTTGGCATATTGGGTACGACACAGGGAGTTTGCCAGACTCTTCCGTGTGGGCAGGTTACATTCGGGAGCCTGCCAGTTTGTCAAAGTAGAAATGAGATGTCATAATAAAATGTCGCGTGGCCGCAAATGCTGCCATGCAGTTCCAGGATCTGGTTTTTATAGTCTCTGAGTCTTGGCCGCTGATGGGATTACACGGCGCCAGGGGGCCAGTTGATGGGTGTGACCCCCGCCTACTGGAATTTGGAGGATCTGGGTGGAGGATGCGCGACTCCAATCCGAGTAGGCTTGGAGATCTCGGCCCCGGAACCCACGTGGCTTTGTCCCTCTGCCGGTACCTTCAGGTGTGCGGAGAGTGGTCTCAGCATGGTGGTGTCTGGTCCTGGAGGTCGTCGGCTGTCGGAGACCTGGTCGGTGCGGGGAGGAAAGCTCAACCCGCTCCCTCCAAGGGGCCACGGTGAGGAACAGCCAGACGCGGGGGCAGGAGACTGCACTGTTCTCCCTCCGGGATCTGGTTTTTATAGTCTCTGAGTCTTGGCCGCTGATGGGATTACACGGCGCCAGGGGGCCAGTTGGTGGGTGTGACCCCCGCCTACTGGAATTTGGAGGATCTGGGTGGAGGATGCTCGACTCCTATCCTAGTAGGCTTGGAGATCTCAGCCCCCGCACCTGGCTGTTCCTCGCCATGGTCCCTTGGAGGGAGCGGGTTGAGCTTTCCTCCCCACCCCGACCAGGTCTCCGGCAGCCGACGACCTCCAGGACCAGACACCACCATGCTGAGACCACTCTCCGCACACCTGAAGGTACCGGCAGAGGAACAAAGCCACGTGGCCGAGATTAGTACCAGGAATTTTAGTCCATGGCTTGGAGGCCAAGCACACATTCTAGGCGTAAAGGGAGCTCAGATAGAGAAGGGAACACCAAATAAAGGTGTTGGGAGGATCCTCCCAGGATGGAAGAAGCATGCTTAAAGTAGACTATAGACCAAACATGATTGTCACCCATTGCCTCTTTTGCAAACCACAACACCCCAAACAAGAGAGAGAACAAAAGGGAATGCCCTGCCACAGAGGGGGGGATGGGGGTGGGAGGGATACTGAAATATGTGGTGGTGGGAAATGGACACTGGTAGAGGGATGGGCATTTGCTCATTGTATAATTGAAACCCAAGCATAAAAAATTTGTATGTCTACCACTGTACCTCATGATGTCTCACTAATAAAAAAAATTTAAAAAAATAAAAATGACAATAGGAAAATAAAAGCAATATTTAACCTTGAAAAATTCTATATTTTACTTGGCTTCATTAGTTATACTAATACTATATTTAATTGTAGTGAATCAGTTATTATCACATGTTAACATAAAGTACAAAATTAATGATTTATTCATGATGATAGATTGAGATATTAAAAAAATTAAACATGGTTCAGATATGTGGCTTAGTCTATGGCACTTATCTTATATATGTGAGGTCCTGGGTATAATTTTCCCTACAAAATTAAAAGAAACTTATTTTGTACATAATGTGTGCTAGAGAATCCATCACAAGGCCTGACCATCCCCCTCTCTAGGGAATCTGTCCACAGTGAAGCATACTAAAGTGTATGTTTTATAGCATGTGAATTCTGTCTCATTCCTTCGCAACTGACTCTTTTGAAGATGAAAATTTTATTCATACTGGATCTAATAGGGCTGGAGCAATAGAACAGCAGTAAGGTGCTTGCCTTTCATGCAGCCAGCCCGGCCAAGCGGGGTTCGATTCCTCCACCCCTCTCGGAGAGACTGGCAAGCTACTGAGAGTATCTCGCCCAGCTGACAAAGCCTGGCATGCTACCCATGATGTATTCAATATGCCAAACAAAGGAACAACACGTCTCAAAATAGTAGATGTTACTGGGCCCGCTCGAGCAAATCAATAAACAACGCGATGACAGTGACAGTGACAGTGACTGTATCTAATAATACCACCACAGCAAAATACATGTTTGGACTGCATTAGTAACATATATTAACTGTATGAAAATGATGTGAGAGCAAACTAGACTAATTTATGAGCCTATCATAAAGTGAAAAAAAAAACTAGAAACTAGAGAATTTATCTAGACTCTCCTTTATTTTAACGTCTGAAAAAACAAATCAAATCTTTTCTAATTTTTAAAACTTTATTGGTTCTAAATTAATGTATAAAGTCATTTGAGGAAAAGGAGACAAACAGAATACTTACTTGTGATGCTATTTCTCGAGACTGACAGACACAATGGGAAGGAAAAGAAACAGACAAAATACCATTTAAACAACAAAATTACATAGAATGAAACAATCAACAAGGACAAACTATGACAGATACATAACACATATAAACTAAAAATGTGCTCATTTTTCAATCCTATAGAATTTACATAACAGTAGGCAAAAATAAGCTATCATTTTAAACGTTTACCGGAAAACTTTTCTCATTTGATCAGCTTTACAATTCTGCTAAAATTGCCTTTCTAGGTTAGGCAGAATGTGAAAAGAAATCAGGAGTATGTAAAACAGATAGGACCTTAAGAAACTGTCATTTCAAATGGGATATTGACCATTATAATTAACATATGAACATATTAATTGGTTTTAATAATTTAAAGTATGTATATAATATTTAATTTATAACTGCTATGGTATATATAATTTAAATATATTTGAAATTTCTATATTAAATAAGATGGTTTAATAAATCTTATGTATTAAATCTATGTATTATTTTACTATTTTTTAGAAATAACCTATGAAAATCACACTAGCCATAGAGTCTAAAAATGAGCCTATCCAATCAACAATCATACCATAGTGATTTAGGCGTTACAAAATCCATTATTTTCCTTAGTTCAAAGAATGACATTTTATTCATCATTCAACAAATTAAATCAGATTTTAATTATATCTGGTATATTTGTAACTCATTAGCTAGCACTCTAATTGCTGTTACAAATATCAAAAATGTATAATAGGCACTTATTATAATCCCCTTAAAATTGATACAGAATTCTTTATACAGGAAAGAATTGTTAAAGTAACAGCACAGAATGATTAGTGTTTCATAACCACTCTGTCATTAATCCTTACAAAATAATTTTGCTAATGTAAAAATTATTTTTCAATTCTATGTAATGTTACTTTCCAAATTATTAATAATCATTGTAATATCCACATTTTAAAAGCTACATTGTTTTCTGAATATAGTAACTAACCATCATCATAACAATCATAAATTTATTGCATATATTACAAAGTTGTTGATATTTTGACACACTATAAAATATTTGTTATTATCTATTCAAATTTTCAGTATGTTTACTTCAAATAAATGTGATTTTTACTTTTCTATGTACCAGAAAGCTGGATACAATGGAAGTCACGCATTTTCTACCCCCAAACTCTAAAACAAAATAGGCTGATTAATTCAGAATTATTCATATTTGTAAATATATGATAGATAGTATGGTAGATACAACCCCAGGGTGTCTTGGGTAGCATTTTAGAAGACAAAATGTTTTTTCTTAGGAAAGTAGGAATGTTCACATTAAGGAGAAGAGCTAAAAGTTATAAATAATCTCACAGTTCAAGTGAGGTTTGGTCACCAGTGAAAAGTTCAACAACAAACTTAAATTTCAAAGCTAAATAAAGAGTTGTGAACAGGGGCCAGAGAGATGGCTGCATCCCTCACAGAGAATGGAATGTCACAGAACAAAGACTAGAAAATGATGTAGCATGAAAAGCTGTATCACTCTCTCAAATGAATTGTTTAACTCTATAAAACTATAGGGGAATAGCCTAGAGACATTATGTTCATTTACCCCTATGGTGTTCTATGAAATATTTATATTTGATTTAAAAACCTACTCATTAAATAAGACAGGATTTAGCATTTGATACTATAAAGTGAATAAATGATCACTGAATGGGTCTAAAATTACTGTTTTATGAAAATAAATCTATTGTTTGTGGTTTTGATTACTTAAATATATACAATTTAAGGATACCTACATTAATATTGCTTACTTTGAAAACAGAAATTCCTGCCCTAATAACTATTATTTACCTCTAGGTATGCATTCACTTTTTCCTTTTGAGCTGGTGCTAAGCATCTTTATACCAATGTTTGTTATTTCTTATTCCATTTTTAGTTTTTGCTTTATCTACTGACTTCTACTCTTAAAGAGAAATTATTTTCTACTCCACTATGTTTACCATGGCCAAATTCACAAATAGTTAAAACAAATGAGTGGGTTAGATAAAATCTTAGGCATTTTATGAGTAAGAAAAATGTGTGCATTAGGTATATAGGAAATATAATTGCCATTCAATTTTTATATAGTGCTTTTTCAGTGTATGACCCTTCTCTGTCTCCAAGGAAGTTTTATTTTTTCGATAGGGTAGAAGTTGGGGATATAAAATCATTTTAATAAATTAATCTTTAGTTGTGATCAAAAGATTTGATTAAAATGCAATGCTAAATGTTCCTTGATGAGAATACAAATACCTGATAACCTTTTTCCTATCCATACTAAAAGCAGTATACAACAAAGTTCGCACAAAAACACAATGACTGCCACGAATAGGACTTAATCAAGGGCATGACTATATCCAAACTCACAAAGTCTATATGGACTGTAAGAACATAATACTATGTTGTCTGGAAGTCTTAGTACTTAATCATGTTCAATGGAGAAAGCACTTGCCTCTTCCTTCATCATTAAACAAATATGATTTTAGCTTTACTACTCTTAATAGTTTGACCATGTTTAGTCAAAGTATGTCCCATAATTAAACTGCCCTAAACACTTTTACTATTAGGCCCTGCTGGCTCTTACTAGATCTTCTGCTTTGTGGTGGGAAGTAGGGGGCCCACAACACAGACAAGGCAATACACTATTTGTCACTCCTGAAGCTACACCAAAAAACAAACAAACAAACCAACAAAAAACACAGCTCAGAGAAATAGAACTATTTCTTGCTGTCTTAGTTATCACTGATTTAAATGTTAAACTATAAATTTTAACAACAAGACCCTACTCTTCTGCTTTTTCCCCCTATAAATGGCTTCACTGATTTCATCACAGACTGGTTTGTTTACTTAGACTACTAAAATGCACATAAACCGCAAAGCTGTCATCATTTTGCAGATTTTAAGAAAAAAAGCAAATGGCTAACCAACATGTTGAATCTCTTTAATGTATCTGCAGAAGAAAAGGACTCCAAGACTCTAAGTCCAACTTATCATTTCAAAATAAATAATGCATATTGTAATACAAGAGTAAGGGATATAACTCCATTTTTTTTATTTTATAATTTAAAAGGTGGTATTTTACTAAGGATGCAAAAGCTATTCAGACCCACATAATGTAACAAAAAAACAATGTGATTTTTCACTTATAAATAGTAATTCTGCTCCATATTATTAGACTCTAGCTTGCTTTCATGGTGCTTTATTCTGGGAAGGTCTGCTAGGAAGGCACTGCATAGCCCCTGGGGTTTTTTCATTAACTTCAGACTTTCTTTTTTTATTTTCACCCAGAGTCTGAGAAATGTGAATTTTAATGCTCACTATCTCTTCTATATTTTGCTTAATTTCTCCCTTATTCACTGCACAGTCTATGTGAAAAGGTTAAGCTCCTTATCCTAAGAACTATTCTGATGAATCAGAAAAGTACTTATAATTAATTTATGGATAATCTTTGAAAAATAAAAAACCCTAAATCCACAAAGGGCACAGTGCAAGGTTTACATACTCTAGGACAGTTCCTTAAAATCTAGTTTTCATAAAATTCCAATGTAGTTGACTAAAACAAATAGCAAGGTATTTTACTTCTGAGAATTGACACTAGGTATCAACTGGCTTTTGACTTCTATGACATTTTGTTCACAAAACAGTTTTGAAGATGCAGAATGGCAGCATTCCATCAGATAAAACATTACAACGGGGGATATTTTGCAATTTGCAAACCTCAGATGTTGAGAGTTTCTGGGACTCAGTCCTATAGATTCCAATGGGTACATCTCCAGTAGAAGAACACAGCTTCTGATAGAGTCTGGCATATGTTCTGATCCATAAGTCATCCTCAGTGATCTTCATCTGGAACACACAGGAATACTTTGAACATTACATTTTAGAAATAAAAATCCAGCCATTATTTTTCAATTCAGAAAGGTAGAATTTGCTGGCATTTTTATTTTTTTTTAATTTTTCATTAGTGAATCACTGTCAGGTATAGTTACAGATTACAAACTTAAGTGCTTACATTTCAGTCATACAGTGATTGAGTAACCTTTCCATCCCCAGTGCCCATTCTCCACTAACAATGTTCCCAGGATCCCTCCCACCGCCCTCACCCCATCCCCCCACCTCTTTGGAAGGGTATTTCCTTTTGTTCTCTCTCTCCTTTTGGGTGTTGTGGTCTGCAATAGAGGTATTGAGTGGCAATCATGTTCAGTCTATAGTCTACTTCCAGCTTGCATCTCCCATCCAAAGTGGGCCCTCCAAGCACCCTTTACTTGGTGGTCCCTTCTCTATCTGAGCTGCCTTTCCCCCCCCAGCATGTGAGCCCGGCTTCCAAGCCATGGAGCCATTTTCCTGGTACAAATCTCCACTATTCTTGGGTGTAAGTCTTACATTCTGTTACTTTATATTCCACAAATGAGTTCAATCTTTCTATGTCTGTTCCTCTCTTTCTGACACATTTCACTTAATATGATACTTTCCATGTTGATCCATTTATATGCAAATTTCATGACTTCATCCTTTCTAACAGCTGCATAGTATTCCATTGTGTGGATGTACCAAGGTTTCTTTAACCAATGATCTGTTCTCAGACACTTGGGTTTTTATCAGACTCTGGCTGTTGTAGGACAGTATTGCAATGAATATACAAGTGCAGATGTCATTTCAACTACTCTTTTGCCTCTCCGGGATATATTCCCAGGAGTGGTATTGCTGGGTCAGATGCGAGCTCGATTTCTAATTTTTTGAGAAGTATCCATACTGTTTTTCAAAATGGTTGAACCAGTTGGCATTCTCACCAGCAGTGAAGGAGGGTCTCTTTCTCCCCACATCCTTGCCAACACTCGTTGCTGTTGTTCTTTGGATGTGAGCTTGCTGGCATTTTTAAATCTCCAAGTGGCATATCTTTTGGAGGTTTTGGGGTGTCAGTCAGTTGTGCTCTAGTGTTACACCCAGTTTGATATGTGGTGGGGACACTTCTTGGTGTTTTTAGTGGGGCTGTGTGGTGCAGGAGCTAGAACCTAGGTCTGCACACAAAGAGTGCACTCTAGCCCGTACTGCTAGTTTTTGGTTTAAAAATAGTAGCAACTTCAAAGATGTAACACTGACCAAACAAAAGGAAGCAATGACAAACAAATGGGACTACATAAAACTAAGCTTCTGCACCTCAAAAGAAAAGGTGAGCAAGATACAAAGACAATACATAGAATGGGAAAAGTTACTTATCAATACCTCTGATAAGGGGTTAATATCCAATATATGTAAGGCACTGGTAGAACTATACAAGAAAAAAATCATCCAACCCAATCAGAAAATGGGAAGAAATAAATAGAAATTTCCTCAAAGAAATGGTCAAAAGGAACATTAAAACTTCTCTACAAGGAAGCACCAAATAAAGGGTGTTTGGAGGATCCTCCCAGGAGGGGAGACGCATGTTGAAAGTAGACTATGGACTGAACATGTTTGCCACTCAAAGCCTCTTTTGCAGACCACAACACTCAAAAGGAGAGAGAGAACACAAGGGATTGCCCTGCCACAGAGGCAGGGTGAGATGGGAGGGATGGGGGTGGGAGGGATATTATCCATGGTGGTGGAAAATGGGCATGGTGGAGGGATGGGTATTTGATCATTGTATAATCGAAACTCAAGCACAAAAAATTGTAAATCTACAACAGTAAAAAAAAAAATAAAAAAAAATAGTAGCATTTTTATGTGCTTTGCCATGTGTTAAACTTATTTCCTTTGCGCCTCAGGTCCATCCTTGGTGGTTACACAAACTTTAATCAGTCAATTAGTGGCAGCACTCAATAAACACTGGCAAGTGGCTGACAGATTTGGAAAACATGGTGATGTTTTGAATGTTAATAGTTTCAACTGGACCTTAGGGAATAAGAATAGCCTATGCAGAATATCTTAAAGCATAAGACATTGTCCAGCACAATAAGAATCTGACCAAAAGTTCTAGGAATACCCATATTGAGAAAGAAATGGAATAGAATGAGACCAGGGCAAAGCGTCAGAAGGCACAACTAGGTGCTCTTCACTGCTACTCAAATGCTTGATTATTTAGCAGATCATTTCAGTAAATAAGCTGGGACAGAGTATACTCATTTATTAACTAAAAAGGTTAAATTTGTGGAATTGTTAGTTTTTGAAATGATAACATCTTATGCCAGAAGCCAGTTATCTCAAACTACCAGGTGAAAATAAATAACAGTTCTGAACTTTGTACAGAATATTACTTCCTTCAAAAACTGAAAAAAAAACCACGCTGCTATTCTTGAGCACATATATTTAAAAAACATATGTGGCAAAAAAAAATTCAACTCTTAGAGTTCGTCAACTATTGATGAATTTCAGAACTATTTATCACAACAATATTTTGCCCTCCACATTGGAGTGATACTACAATGCGTAGGGCACCTACCTTTCACGTTGTTGACCTGGGTTAAAAACCATTCACCACGTAAGCCCAAGCTTTGCTGGAATGATTCCTGAGCACAGGAATGATTCCTGAGCACAGAGTCAGGAGCAAGCATTATTGGGTATGGCTCATAAAACCCAAACCAAAACAAACCAAATCAAATGAAAAATTCTACTTCATTAACTTACGGAACAAAGAAACCCAGATCCTGGTGTTGTGTCCAATCCCAACAGAAGTCTGGTAATAGAAATCATATAATCCTTCACAAACGACTGTAACATAAGCAGAATATGTATCCATTACATGTATGTCATGGGGGAAATAGGCATAAGAATACCTTATGAATTTTAAAAGGTTAATTCTCATAAAGTGTGTTGGTAAGACTGTAAGACCACAAAAATAAAATTTAAACTTAGTTTATCAGTGTCTTACATACATGAAAAGTAAAACTATTCATAAGAAGCTGTGGAAAAAAGTCTAGAATATCTTGGTAGGTAAATATTTTATGTATGCTATTAGACATGATCAAAAACTTTTTTTATTTGTTTATTATTTTGTTACTCCTGGCTCTGCACTCAGGATTTACTTTGGGTATTACTTGGGTGGCCAGTTGGGATGAGGGAATTGAACCTGGGTTGGCCTTGTGCAAGGTAAAACCCTGTATTGTACCTGATGTACTATTGCTCTGGCCTCAATAAAAATATTTTGAGACTGTATATTGACAACTATGAGATAAAGTAAAGCAGAGAGTATATACTCCAAAAGTTTAACGAAGTAAAATTTATAACAAAATATTTCAACTAATTTTATTTTTGGGGCTAATACAATCTATCTTAGGATTCAGGGGTCAATACTATTAGCCAGGGAACATTTGGTGCTGGGTATTAAGCACAGGCCCCCCACAATGCAAACCATGAACTTTAGCCCTTTGAGCTACCTCCCAGGCCCATCAACAAAATTGTTAGCATTAGTCATAAGTGGTGGAATAAAATTATAATATTTAAGAATATCAAACAAGAATATAGTAATATGTGTTATCAAAAATAACTATTAGGATCTCTCGACAACAAAGCTGAACATCTCCGGGCACTTTCCCCTCATTCAACCAGGTACAGCCTGCCCCCAGGGCTTGAGACTCTCTCTGGGCATGCGCAGCTAGCTCGATCCCCTAGAACAGCCGGTTTTCTCCCTTGATTTGCGTGGGACGGGAACAGAAGCCCATCTTTTAGCAACAAAGCTGAACGTCCCAGGGCACTCTCTCCTCATTCAACCAGGTACAGCCCAGCGACCCGCCAGGGACCCTTTCGGGAGCCGCAGCTGCGTTATGGAACCTTCTCTAGGTTATTTCAGCCACTAGAAACACAGTAGCCAATAACTCATAACCTTATCTCAACTAACTCTGCATATCAAGCAGAATAGTAACAGTGAACGTGAAGGACTAAACCACACTGGTCACAATGGTAAAGCAACGCAAAAGCCCACCAAACTTTCCTATTGAAGAGGCTAACCCAGAAGACACTGTTGGTCAATGGTCACTGAAGGCCATTTCTTATTGATCAAAGGATCTGTACAACAGGAAGAATTTACAATAATAAATGTATATGCATCTAATGAGAGACCAGCAAAGTACTTAAAACAACTACTCATAGATTTGGAAAAAGACCTCAATAGCAACACAATACTAGTGGGAGACCTCAACACCGCTTTGTTACCTCTTGATAGATCAACCAGACTCAAGCTTTGCAAGGACATACTTCATTTCAGGGAAACAATGGAAGAAAGGGACTTAGTAGATATATACAGGACACTTCATCCTCAAAAAGCTGAATACACATTCTTCTCAAGCGTACATGGAATATTCTTCAAGATAGACCACATGCTGAGCCACAAAACATGCCTCCATAAAATTAAGAAGATAGAGATTGTATCAACAATCTTCTCAGACCATAATGCGCTGAAATTAGAAGTAAATCACACACAAAAACAGAAAACTAAATCAAACAACTGGAAATTAAACAGTGCTCTATTCAACAACGAGTGGCTTAGAAAGGAAATCAAAGAGGAAATTAAAAGATTCCTAGAAACGAATGAAAAGGAGGACACGAGTTACCAAAACTTATGGGAAACAGCAAAAGCTATGTTAAGAGGAAAGTTTATAGCTATACAAGCATTCATCAGGAAGGAGGAGTGAGCACGCATATATAACCTAACCTCACAGCTTAAGAGCTTGGAGAAGGACCAACAAAAGGAGCACAACTCAAACAGGAGGAAGGAAGTAATAAAACTCAGAGCAGAGATTAATGAGATGGAAACCCAAAGAACAATCTGAAAGATCAATAAAACCAAGAGCTGGTTCTTCAAGAAAATTAACAAGATCGATAAGTCTCTAGCAAAACTCACAAAGAAAGGGAGAGAGAAAACCCTAATAAACTGAATCAGAAATGAAAAGGGGGTCATTACAACAGAAACCACAGAAATTCTCAAAATACTTTGAGAAGCTTTATGCCACAGAATATCAAAACCTCGAGGAAATGGATAAATACCTAGACACCTACAGACTCCCAAGTCTGAACCAAGAAGACCTGGAATACCTGAACAGACCTATCACCATCAAGGAAATTGAAATGGTAATAAAAAGTCTCCCCAAGCACAAAAGTCCTGGCCCGGATGGACTCACTAGTGAATTCTTCCAAATCTTTAAAGAGGACTTACTCCCAATCCTCTTTAAGCTTTTCCATGAAATTAAAATATCAAAAACACTTCCAAAGAGTTTCTATGAAGCAAACAATACCATGATACCAAAAGCAGACAGAAATACCACAAAGAAAGAGAATTACAGGCCGATATCCCTGATGAACACAGATGCAAAGATCCTCAACAAACTACTAGCAAATAGAATCCAACTACTCATCAAAAATATCATACACCATGACCAAGTAGGATTCATCCCAGGGATGCAAGGATGTTTTAACGTTTGGAAATCAATCAACATAATCCATCATATCAACCAAAGAAAAAATAAAGAGCATATGATCATATCAATAGACGGAGAGAAAGAATTTGCCAAGATCCAGCACCACTTTATGATGAAAACCCTAGCCAAAATGGGTATAGAGGGGACTTTCCTCAACATAGTTAAAGCCATCTACCACAAGCCTACAGCAAGCATCATCCTCAATGGGAAAAACTGAGAGCCTTCCCTCTGAGATCAGGGACGAGACAAGGATGCCCACTCTCTCCACTGCTGTTCAATATAGTACTGGAAGTACTTGCAATAACTATTAGGCAAGAAAAAGATATTAAGGGCATTCAGGTAGGAAAGGAAGAAATCAAGCTCTCACTATTCGCAGATGATATGATACTATACTTAAAGGACAATAACCTCCACCAAAAAACTCCTAGAAACAATAGACTTGTATAGTAAATTTGCAGGCTATAAAATAAATACCCAAAAGTTCATGGCTTTCTTATACGCAAACAGTGAGAGAGAAGAAAACTACATGAAAAAAACAATCCCGTTCACAATTGTGCCCCAGAAAATCAAGTACCTAGTAATCAGTTTAACTAAGGAAGTAAAGGACCTGTACAAAGAAAAGTACAGAATGCTACTTCAGGAAATAAAAGAGGACACGAGAAAATGGAAAGATATCCCCTGCTCATGAGTCAGGAGACTTAACATTGTCAAAATGACAATAGTACAGAAAGCATTGTATAAATTCAATGCAATCCCTATAAGGATACACATTACATTCTTCAAAGAAATGGAGCAAACACTCCTGAAATTTAAATGGAACAATAAGCCCCCACGAATAGCTAAAGCAATTCTTGGGGAAATGAAAATAGGAGTAATCAACCTCCCTAACTTCAAACTCTACTACAAAGCAGTAATAATTAATACAGCATGATGCTGGAACAAAGGCAGAACTGCAGACCAATGGAACATGGTCAAATACACTGACATCTCCCCTAAAACATATGATCATCTAATCTTTGATAAAGGTGCAAGAAATGTGAAGTGGAGTAAGGAAAGCCTCTTTAACAAATTGTGCTGGCATCACTGGATGGCTACATGCCAAAAAATGGGCTCAGAACTCTGCCTAACACCATGTACAAAAGTAAGATCAAAATGGATTAAAGACCTCAATATCAGACCAGAAACCATAAGGTACATTGAGGAAAAAGTTGGCAAAACCCTCCATGACATTGAAGCTAATGGTATTTTCAAAGATGCCACGCCAATGGCTGAGCAAGTGAAAACAGAGATCGATAAATGGAACTATCTAAAACTAAGAAGCTTCTGCACCTCCAAAGAAACAGTGACCAAACTACAAAGACAGTCTACAGAATGGGAAAGGATATTCACCGAATACACATCTGACAAGGGGTTGATATCAAGGATATACAAAGTACTGGTTGAACTCCACAAGAAAAAAACATCCAACCCCATCAAAAAATGGGGCAATGAAATGAACAGAAACTTTCTCAGAGAAGAAATCCGAATGGCAAAAAAGCACATGAGAAAATGCTCTACATCATTAATCATCAGGTTGATGCAGATCAAAACCACAATGAGATACCATCTCACACCTCAGAGACTGGCCCACATTCAAAAGAACAAAAGCAACCGATGCTGGTGTGGATGTGGCGAGAAAGGGACACTCCTTCAATGTTGGTGGGAATGCTGACTGGTTCAGCCCTTCTGGAAAACAGTATGAACGGTTCTCAAAAAATTAGAAATTGAGCTCCCATTTGACCCAGCAATACCACTCCTGGGAATATATCCCTGAGAGGCAAAAATATACAGTCGAAGTGATATCTGCACTTGTTTGTTCATTGCAGCAGTCTTTACAATAGCCAGAAACTGTAAGAAGCCTGAGTGCCCAAGAACATCTGACTGGTTAAAGAAACTTTGGTACATCAACACAATGGAGTACTATGTAGCTCTTAGAAAAGATGAAGTCATGAAATTTACATACAAGTGGTACAACATGGAAAGTGTCATGCTGAGCGAAATGAGTCAGAAAGAGAGGGATTGACATAGAAATACTGCATTCCATTGGGGAATATAAAGTAACAAAATATGAGATTAATACCCAAGAATAGCTGAGATCAGCACCAGGAGGATTATTCCATACCTTAGAGGTCAGCCGGGCATTCTAGGGGAAAGGGCAGCTCAGATAGAGAAGGGAGCACCAAATAAAGGGTGTTTGGAAGGATCTTCCCAGGAGGGGAGATGCATGTTGAAAGTAGACTATGGACTGAACATGTTTGCCACTCAATGCCTCTTTTGCAGACCACAACACCCAACAGGAGAGAGAAAACAAAAGGGAATGCCCTGCCACAGAGGCAGGGTGGGATGGGGGAAATGGGGGTGGGAGGGATATTATCCATGGTGGTGGAAAATGGGCACTGGTGGAGGGATGAGTATTTGATCATTGTATAATCGAAACCCAAGCACAAAAATTTATAAATCTACAACTGTACCTCATGGTGTTTCACTAATAAAAAAAATAACTGTTAGACTGCTGTGCAGAATATATTTTTATATAACTAAAATGATATTGAATGTTTAGTAAATACAATGCTTCCAATTTCTATTTATTTTTTCCTTTATTCAACTTTTGGACCACACCTGGCTGTACTAGGGCTTACTCCTGGCTCTGAACTCAGGGATCACACCTTGCAGCTGTGGGGAACCATAGGGGGCTGGAGATTGAACCCAGGTCAGCTGTTTGCAAGGCAAGTGCCCCACCTGCTGTACTAGCTCTTCAACCCTGGGATTGTTTTTATTCTTAGCTAAATAAAATGGAAACCCTTTGATCAGATTCAAGCAAATTTCACCATACTCTGGACACTTATGTAACAAATTGTTTCATTTGCTGATAGACAAAGAGTGAAAAAATTATAGACTATTTATAGACTCATAAAAATGATTAAATAAATCTACTAGACTACTTGGATAATTACTAGCTTATTTTACCAACTTGTCTCACGAAACAAAACTCTCCTTGTAATAAGGAATATAAATAAATATCTTGAACTATTTTTTCAGATAAAATGGTATTTAGGTTATTAAGGTATATTAGTTATAACAGCAATATATAGGGGTCACGAAGAAAGGAATTGTGATCTTCACATTCAAAGAATATTATTCAGACGCTTTTGGAACTCTGTGTGCAAAAGAGAAATGTTTCATCAAAATTTAAGGCACTTAACCCTACTATTTTGGAAGAAGAAAGTCAGTATTCATGGAAGACAAAGTAATCTGAAGTTGTAAACTATTTGCATACTATTCTTAGTTTTTTAGAATCAGATTAATAATATAGACAATTCAGTAATCTTCATTAATAGATTTCCAGTCATGAGATAGTTTCTATTGTAATTTCCTCAGATAGAGATAAGTTAGAGTAAAACAAAACATGAGGACAAGTCCTCACCTGATGTCATAGAATAGCATACAGTTGAATCATATGAGATGCTTTTCCAGTTTTAACAGGTGTCTTATTTTATTTCATTTTTAGAAAATATTTACTTATTGCTTTCTAAGTTATGTAAAGATGAGAACAAATGATTAAAACCATGCCATCTTTTTTTCAGGTGGGAAAAAAATAAGACTTGAGAAAGTTTAGCAAATGAAAAGACACCCTTCCAGTAATTAAAAAAAGTTCCTAAGAAATATAAACATTATATATTCTCAGGTCTTTACCACGGGGCAGGATTGAGAGTGAACTCATGCAGTTGAAGGTAAGCACTCACACTGAGCACTGTGTGTTTATCTTGTTGAGCCCTTGGTGTCTCATCTATTACTGAGATTGATAATATCATTTGCAGTTTCCTTAGGGAATGCAAATTAAATGACGGTCATGGTAGACTATTATAAATAGTGAATCACCACAATTATAGTCATTAATAAGAACTCTTGAATATGTAATATAAACATATGTCCTTAAGAAGTCTAATTTAATTAGCCTTCCAAATAAGTTAAGTGAAATTTAGTATATTTCAAGAAAGCTTATTATGTCATGACAATTAGAAATTAGGTCTGTTTTACATTTTAACTATTTAACCCCATAAATGGACTTAGTAAAGCAGAAGAGTAAAGCAGCCTAGTTGATGTGAGAGAAAGTATATTGGGAGGTACAGCTTTGAAAATTGTTGTTCTCGCTCACTATCACAACAGTAGCTTCAGAAAATAACCTGGAAAATATCTAGCAGAAAAGCATGGGTCAGAAATAGAAAGATGGGTGGTGGTGGTGGTGGGGAAATGCTTTAGCTTCACACTCCTATAAAATACTTTTTCTTTCCATTTTTGCTTATATAATAGAGACATTTTTATGAGATTTTTATATAAGCATAGATATAATGACTACACTACGAAAATAGTTGAGAACTTTGAAAATCACTGGTTGGCATACTGACATCAAATGCTACTGAGTCAAATGTGTTCAGCTTCACCATAGCTCTTCAAACAAGTCTCCTCCTCCAGGTCTTCTTAAGCGATCATAAGGTTGTACATGTGGTCACGTTCCTTGGGTGGAACTCTGCCTCCTGGAACACCCAGATAATGTGTCTGGAACCTTTCAGAGCAACAGCAGTGTTTATTCTCTTTTGCTGTGTTTGTTCCTACACTCATCTGGTATAAGCAGATGGTTCCTGACATTGCTAGAAGCAAACTCATGGGCATAATTAGCCCAAAGGCCAGTAGGAAAGCTTTAACTCTGCTTGAATTAGGTTGAAATAGTCAAGCACAGCAGAAGAGGGTACATAAAATGCATAATGTAAAAGAGGGGGAAAAAGCACAACAAAATACTCAAATGCTTAATTTGAGATCAACATTCCTAAACACTTTAGAGCTCTCTGAGTATATTTTCTAGTCAAATAGATCACAGTCACACAGTCACAGTCCTCCCGTTGTTCACTGATTTGCTCGAGCGGACCCAGTAATGTCTCCTTCGTGAGACTTGTTGTTACTGTGTTTGGCATATAGAATATGTCACAGGTATCTTGCCAGGCTCTGCCGTGCGGGCGAGATACTCTCGGTAGCTTGCCGGGCTCTCCAAGAGGGGTGGAGGAACCAAACTCGGGTCGGCCATGTTGGCTGTAAGGCAAATGCCCTACCCGCTATGCTATCGCTCGAGCCCAAGTCAAATGAAATACTTATAAATTGTGCAATCACTTGAATCTGAGAATATAAAAGCATTACTGTTATCCTGTTTCTGGCAGAGCTTGAAAAAGATTGAAATGTCTTATTTTAAAACAAAATGTCCATGAACTTATGAGTTCTGAGAGAACGACTGTCATTTAACCACCCACAAACAAACTAAATGTCCATATTCATAATTTTAAAAATGCTTTTTTTTCATTATGTTAATGTAGGAGTCGAGTCTGAGCTCACAAAGCAGGGCAGGGGAGTGATAAAGGAAGACCTCAAAGACAGAAGAGCAGCAATGCTGGCAGAGGTGGCAGAAGCCGAGAAAAGCATTCGCAACGCCTGCCTGCATTTCACCAACTACAAGAATCAAGATAATTGTCCTGCGATGTCCTGATGGATCTATCACATCTTCCAGAAGAGCAATGGAGAAGATTATTCATGACTTCTACTCGTATCTCTAAAATACCCACGTCCACATGCTCACATACCAAATTCCGCAGGATGGATATGTTGTTCCCAGCATTCTCCATTCTCAAATCCAACATGCTATTTTGTCGGTAAAGAAGTGAACAGCACCTGGCCCAGACAAGGTCAGACCCGAACACCTGAAGAACCTGCTGTCAATACTCATCAATGCACTGGCTCGGCTCTTCACTCGCTACCTGTCTGAATGCAAGGTTCCGTCCCAATTGAAAACCAGCAGGACTATACTACTGTACAAGAAGGGAGACATTCACAGCCATAACCAGGTTCATTGAGATTTCTCGGGAGTTCAAGATGCTGCTCTATCTAACGTTCATTGATTTAAAGAAGGCCTTTGATTCTGTTGAGACTGAAGCAGTCATCGAAGCCCTAGCTAAGCAGGGTGTTCAAACTCAATACACTAGGATCCTCCGTGAGTTGTATTATGGATTCACTACCAGGATCTCACCATTCTACAAGGAAGTGATCATCCAGGTCAAGAGAGGGGTTTGGCGGGGTAATACCATTTCACCGAAACTCTCAGTGTCACCCTCGAGAATATCATGCGATGACTGGAATGCAAAGGAATGGGAGTGAAGATAGATGGTCAGAAACTACACCACCTCTACTTCGCTGATGACATCATTCTAATAACACCAAACATTAGCCAAGCAGCACAAATGTTGGCCGACTGACTGTGAATGTAGGAAGGTCAGACTACAGCTGAATATCACGAAAACAATGTTTATGAGAAGCTGTCTTATCCCAGACATTCCATTTGCTCTCATCGGAACGAACATCTCCAAATGTAACAGTTATGTGTACCTAGGTCGAGAAGTCAACATGACAAATGACCTGGCACCTGAGTTGTGCAGGAGGAAGAGAGCAGTTTGGAATCCCTTCAAGAGCCTTGAAGAAATAGCTAAGAGGATGAAGAACCTCCAGCTTTGGTCACATCTCTTCAATTCCACTGTTCTTCCTGTATTAACATATGCCTCAAAGACATGGACCTATGAAAACAGGATGAGAACACTATTTGGGTCTTCCAAAGAGGAATCGAAGGAGCTATGCTTGGAGTATCATGCTTCACTCAAATGAGAGAAAGAATCCAGATTTAACCTTTGTCGATGGTCAAGAATCAGGAATGCCGTCTCGTTTGTCAAGATGTTGACAATCAGATGGGCTGGACACATAATGATATTTAGAGATGATCGCTGGACTAGAGCATTACTGACTGGATTCCATAGGATGTCAAAAGATCACGTGGCCGCCCACCAACGAGATGGTCAGACTTCTTGGTCAAGACTCTGAATGATCAGTTTGAGGCTCTTCGTGTTCCTAGAATAAGCAGATGCCATTGGGCTACACTAGCACACAACAGGTACGAATCAAGACATTACTGGTGCCTGCTCGAGCAAATACATGAGTAACGGGATGTCAAGTGATCAAGAGATCAAGTGAATGTAGGAGTGGGCTGAAACAATACAACAGTGGGTAGGGCTTTTGCCTTGTACCTGGCCGACTTGGGTTCGATTTCTCTCCAAGAACACAGCAAGCTACTGAGAGTATCTCTCTGCATGGCAAAGCCTGGCAAGCTACCCGTTACATACTTGATATGCCAAAAACAGTAAAAACAAGTCTCACAATTTGTTGTGAGACGTTACTAGTGCCCACTCGAGCAAATCGATGAACAATGGGTGGACAGTAGAGTGGACACTGCTAATGTAGGAATATTGCTATTTATTCAGTCATTGATCAGGCTGATTGAATTGGGCATGAACTCTACCTCACTTTTTTTTCCCTTTTAATAAATTTATTTATTGAATCACCGTGAGAGCCGTTACAAAGCTTTTGGTTTTAAGTCTCAGTCATACAATGATGAAACACCCATCCCTTCACCGGTGCATATTTTCCACCACCAAAAACCCCAGTATGCCCCCCTCATCCCACATCCTCCCCCTACCTGTGGGGCAGAAGACTTCCACATAATACTCTCTCTACTTTGATCACACTCCAGTATTTTGACACCAGACCCATCATTATTATTTAGGATTTTACCCCAACACTCAGATCTGCCGAAAAGGCAACCATAGACAATTTGTTTTCTGTTGCTGATAATGAATAACATATGATATTGCACAGTCACAGTAGTGGCTGCACAATTTTGGAATTATGAAATTTTAACAATTATATCTGGAGGAGTTTCTGCCAAAACCTCCTGGGTTCCATGATTTGTTCCTGAGTCTCTGGGATCATGGTCATTAAGCAACTTGATCAGGAGACAGAGAGGCTGTTTGTGGGTGGAGACTGAGGATCTCATTGAAGGAGGGAGAAAAGGGCCCATTCCATCTCCATCCCATGAAGCACTATGTGTCTTGTCACTGCAGGCCCAAATCTGACTGTTCAATGGCCTCTGGAGGATTGCGGCCACTGAGGTGCCGGGGAGGGGGAGAGCAGGTGAAGGGACATCACCTTTCTCTCCTGGGGTGGCCCTGCTCTGGTAAAGTATTGCGGGGACCAGATGCATTTCTGCCCATTTCTGCTGGGTTCCAAGATTTGTTTCTGAGTCTCTGGGATCATGGCCGTTTAAGCAGTTTGATCAGGAACAAGAGAGACCTTGTTCCTTATATAACTGAGCTAGAGGTGGTTTGTGGGTGTGTCTCAATTTTTGGTCTAACTAACTTTTGGCCTCTACCTAACTTTTAGCCATTTACTTTCTTGGTAGACTTGGTCCCAAGTTGATGGGGTCTGGCCAAAGGCACAGCAGCAATTTTGGGGTATCTAGAAGTCTGAAGGCACCATCAGGCTGCTGATGCACTCACCTCACAGAATGACCTGCTGGCAGCACCATACCCTCCCCCCCCAAAAAATACTTTAAAATTAGCGAATAATTAGCAGTGCTTAAAATGCCTTTTTTTTTATAAGTTGACTAGCATAAATGTATCTTTAAATCTGGGGAAAAACCGTATTGTACAGTGCTAATGTTTTTTCTGTTGTTGTTGTTGTTGTTCTTGTTCTTGTTGTTTTGAAACTCAGCATCAACCCCCTCCCCCAGTTAGCTTACTTTTAAATCTAGTAATGTGCTTAGAGAAATATGAAAGATGTGTTAAGATATCACATAAACATTGGAGGACACTGGTCCCAAGGAATGCCAAAAAACAATTTCATGAATTATTCTGGATAATTACAGTCTTTCTCTAACAAACATTTCACAGACACATTTTTGTGGTTAACTATGTGAATTAAAATACTGAGTTGCTTTAAGAGTAAACTTTAGTTACAAGCCACATGAGAAACAGTTGGTGCTTGATGAAACCTATAAAATCTAAATGCAATATTGATTTTTAAGAGATAAAACATAAAAGACCATACCTGATAGAGAAGCGTGTCCAACATGCTGATACTAAACACCCTCCCAGCAGCAAAAGGCAGTCGGAACATAAAGGCCAAGTTAGAACCTCGCTCTCGTTCTTTCTGTTCAAAAATTTGAAATGAAAAATTATGTCACGTATTTATTTTTTTAAATAGTCGCCAGATCTGGCAGTGAGGAAAAGGTAGGGGGACTGGGAATACACCTGTAAGTACTGAAGGGCTACGTGATATCTGGGATCAAACTTAGAATGTGAACACGCTAGATGTCTCTTCTAGTTGAGTTTGATCCAGATATGTTTAAAGTCACCCGTTCAGCCTAAATTTCTTGACAAAGGAGGTAAAAATATTGTTCATGATATAGTTCTTAAGATTGAATGCATTGTTTCTTTTATTATAATACATGTAATGTGTTCTTTTAATTTTCATGACCATGTTTTCTAAATCTATTTAAATACCAAATGGTGAAAAAAATTTCATCCATTCATACATAAGATACTTCATCATTTCTTATTTCTTATACATATTTTTGAAAAGGATTTGAGGTGATATCATAAGAGAAACAAACACAATAAAATAATCCAATCAAATTGAAATAATCTACCATAATATTTAGAAGGATCATCTTTTAGATATTCTCCTAGGAGTAAGATTATTAGCACATCCAGTGGTTGCGAACTTTATCTCAACTAAGATGGCATATCTCCATCTTCACTGGACACACCAACCAGATGACATAAAAGACAAAACATTGTGTGTATCTGTGTTACTGAACATGTATTATGCAGTATGTGAGTTTTTTTTTTAATAAGGGGAAAAAAACTCTTGCCATTAACTTTTCTTAGTTAACGAAGGCACATGCTTAAGTTTGGTAGAACTTATGCAGGAACCCAGGTTAGCCCCAAAGAGCTGGTCTCCTATGTCACCAGCTATACTTTACTAAGAAAGATAAACAGAATTAAGAAAATGGAAACATCTGCCCACACTTGCAAGCAAGGTAAGGCCCTGCTTCTCATGTAGTCTTTAGGAAGATATCCAGGATGAGGAAAAAACAAAGCAAACAATCTAAAACCAAGATGAAAGAAGAACATATTTTTACTCATTTTCAAACCATCTAGATTAATAAATTTAGAAAATATATTGTGAGAACATATGAAAGAATGTACGGACTGTTGGTAACATGGTGATATATACTATACACTGTTATATGAAATTAACATAGTTGGCACCTATTACTAAATCTGAAAAATGTATTATGTCAGCAGAAATAGGCTGCCAAAACGAAGAAAAACAAAAATGATTGTACTTTTAATGCTCATACGCTGGCATCTGCTGCATCCATTGAAGACCTTATGGTACAAGCATGAAAGATCAAGTACGACATCATTGGTCTGACCGAAACGAGAAGACATCAATCACATCATGCCATTTTCGACACTGGAGAAGAACTGTTCCTTGGAACATGTGATAAAAGAGGCGTCAGTGGTGTCCGTATCCTTGTCAACACAAACTTAGCCACGAGCATTGATTCATTCGAATGCCTAACAACCCGAATCGGACGATTACACTTGAATAGATGTGGCTCACTACTGGCAGTTTCTATCTTTGTTGTCTATGCACCAACATCCAGCTATGGTGAAAGAGAAACTGAGAAGTTCTACATGGAGCTGGAGAAGTTCTATAAAGAAGATCACACCTTCTACAAGATCATTGTCGGTGATTTTAATGCCAAGATAGGACCAAGAAGATCAGTTGATGAACTCCACATCGGGACCCATGGCCTAGAATGGAACGAACAGGGTGACAGACTCTCTGAGTTCATCATGTCAACCAAAACCTTCCATTGTAACTCACAGTTCCAAAAGGCTGAATCTAAACGTTGGACATGGGAGTCTCCTGATGGACAGTTCCACAATGAAATAGATCACATCATATTCAATTGGCAGTTTTGCCTAACCGATGTTGCTGTTGTCCCAAAATTCCAAATGGGATCAGACTACCGTCTTCTTCGTGCAAAATTCTACCTCACAGAACGAGGAGAAAAGAATGCAAGGTTTAAGAAGAGGACTCCCAGAACGACCACCAAGTGGGCTCTTTTGCGGAACATGGGAAGATGCCGTCATTGACAACATTGATGAGGAATACGATCGAATGATTCAGCACCTCCATGATTGTGCGAGGAATGCCAAGAGAGAGATAACCACAAAAAACCGTCTTTCTTCGAACACTCTTGAATTTATTCGGCAATGTGGCTTGGCACATTCCTCAAGCAACCACAAGCGAACATCCGAACTGGCAAAACAATGCAGAGAAACCATCAAGTATGACCTCAAAGACAGGAGAGCAGCAGTACTGGTAGATGAGGCAGAAGCCGGGAAAAGCATTGGTAATGCCCGCCTGTCCTTCACCAACTACAAAACCAAGATGCCCTCCGACATCATGATGGATCTATCACATCTTCCAGAGGGCAATGGAGAAGATTATTCATGACTTCTACTCAGATCTCTTTAATAGCCACGTCCACTTGCCCACATACCACATACCACATGATGGATATGTCGTTCCCAATGTGCTCCCTTCCGAAATCCAACATGCCATCTCGTCAGTAAAGAAACAAAGAGCAGCTGGCCCAGACAAGATCAGACCTGAACACCTGAAGAACTTACCATCAGTGCTCATCAATACATTGGCTCGGCTCTTCACACGCTACCTGTCTGAATGCAAGGTTCCATCCCAATGGAAAAGAAGCAGGACTGTACTACTATACAAGAAGGGAGACATCCATGACATTGGCAACTATTGCCCAATCTGCCTATTGTCTGTCGTCTACAAACCGTTCACTCGAGTCATCCTGAATAGGATTAGCAAAACACTAAATTAAGGACAACCATGTGAACAAGCCGGATTCCGAAAAGGATTCAGTACCATCGACCATATCCACACGATTACTAAGCTCATTGAGGTTTCTCGGGAGTTCAAGATGCCGCTCTGTCTAACGTTCATTGATTTAAAGAAGGCCTTTGATTCTGTTGAGACGAAAGCGGTCATGGAAGCCCTAGCCAATCAGGGCGTACAAACTCAATACATCAGGATCCTTCATGAGCTCTATTGCGGATTCACTACCAAGATCTCACCATTCTACAAAGAAGTAATTATCCATATCTAGAGAGGGGTTCGGCAGGGTGATACTATTTCACCAAAACTCTTCAGTGCCACCTTCAAGAACATCATGCGATGACTGGAATGGGAAAGCATGGGAGTGAAGATAGATGGTCGGCAACTACACCACCTCCGCTTTGCTGATGACATCGTTCTAATAACACCAAACATCAGCCAAGCGGCACAAATGCTGAACGACTTTGACCGTGAATGTGGAAAGGTCGGACTACAGCTGAATCTTAAGAAGACAATGTTTATGAGAAACAGCCTTGTTCCTGACGCTCCATTCGCTCTCAACAGAAGCACCATCTCCGAATGCAACAGTTATATATACCTAGGTCGAGAAATCAACATGATGAATGACCTGGCACCTGAGTTGCGCAGAAGGAAGATAGCGGCTTGGAATGCCTTCAAGAGCGTTTACGAAATGACTAAAAGGACAAAGAACCTCCAGCTATGAGCACATCTCTTTGATTCCACTGTTCTTCCTGCATTAACATATGCCTCAGAGACCAGGACCCTACGAAAACAGGATGAGAACGCTATTCGGGTCTCTCAAAGAGGAATCGAAAGAGCTATGCTTGGAATATCACGATTCACTCAAATGAGAGATAGAATCCGGAGTTCTGATCTTCGTCAACGCTCAAGAATCAGGGACGCTGTCTCATTTGCCAAGACATCAAAAATCAGATGGGCTGGAAACGTAATGAGGTTTACAGACAACTGCTGGACTAGAGCCATTACTGATTGGATTCCATGGGACATCAAAAGATCACGTGGACGCCCACCTACAAGATGGTCAGACTTCTTCGTCAAGACCCTGAATGATAGGTTTGAGGCTCTGCCTGTTCCTAGAACGAACAGATACCATTGGGCTACGCTAGCACGCAACTGGGATGAATGGAGACGTTACTGGCACCCGCTCGAGTAAATCGATGAATAACGGGGATTAAGTGATTAAGTGATAAGTGATTAAGATATAGCAGATAGATAAACATGGGGCAGTCCTTGTCTACACCTTTTCTTTAAACCATCTTCATACTTAAAGAAGCTATTCTTTCAACTGAATCATCTCAAGCAATTGAATCATCTCAAGCAAATGTCTTCAGTATGGTGCATAGGTCCTTTTGCTCCTCAAAAAATGAAGAGCCTTGGCCTCATCTGTTTCTCCATGGAGCTCAGAGGGCAAGTGACTCTTCACCATTATCAGTAGCAAATCTATTTCTTAAGTTGTGACAAGCATCCTGGAGAACCGAAATTAGAACTGTCACTACTAGTACATGTACACAGCTACAGTACAGTGATATAACCTCTGAGAATTCAAATTACAGTATCTGCCATTGGGATGGGGGATAGAGCAAGATGGTTGCTTCTGACACATAGTTAAGACATTTTCTTTTCTAGTGCTCTGGTGACTACTGTCATTTGATCCAGATCTTGTCAGCAAGGTTTATCTTGCCTCTGGAGTGCTTTCTCCTCTGGTTTACTAGTGATATCAAAACAGGGTAAAGAGAAATTTTATGCTTTTGCATTTCCCCTCATCCCTTAATTTGCTCTCATGTTTTGTTCTTTTTCTCTGATGAAAGTATTGACTTCAATAGAACTAATTCAGTAATTAATCTACAAATAGTTAAGAGCAGAGAGTAGTGGTGATTAGGTGGTGGAGAGGTGTAGGAGAATCTTCTAAGGTGACAGGTATGTGTGTGGAGAGATAAGTTAGTGACAGGCACAAGAGGCTGGGGAAACTTAGTAGAAGGCAGGCCAAAGAAGACAT
Source organism: Sorex fumeus (assembly GCF_029834395.1). NCBI lineage: Eukaryota > Metazoa > Chordata > Mammalia > Eulipotyphla > Soricidae > Sorex > Sorex fumeus. The sequence goes on along the minus strand of NW_026606067.1, from coordinate 7,532,339 downwards.
ATTATCAAACACTAGTCAACAATCAAACAGGATTAATGCTAAGGAAGGCCGTACTTTTGTGACTGTTAACAGAATTCCAAATCCAGTGTTCACTCTCCATGAGTAAACATTTAGATGTAGGTTTTAAATATTTAACCTAGGACTTTAAATTCACCTTTCCCAAACTTGTATGCATATGAAGCACTGCATTAGCTTAATCTCATGCTTTACTTAAGTGCATCCAATGGACCAATTAATATGTAGTCATTTGGAGCCTGAATTCTAGAAACATGGAAGACATTGAGATTAATGTTTTCACTTCCTAGCTGTAAGACACTACTCAGTCAGTCAGTCAGTCCTCCCGTTGTTCATGAATTTTCTCGAGCGGGCCCAGTATCGTCTCCATTATGAGACTTGTTACTGTGTTTTGGCATGTTGAGTACGTCACGGGTAGCTTGCCAGGCTCTGTAGTGCGGATGAGATACTCTTGGTAGCTTGCCGGGCACTCCAAGAGGGGTGGAGCAATCGAACTCGGGTCGGCCATGTTGGCCGCTTGTAAGGCAAACACCCTACCGCTGTGCTATCGCTCCAGCTCAAGGACACTGTTCACATGATGAAAAGTACCTATATCCCAGTTGCATCACCTATGATAAGGAGTCATACCAGTGTCTCCATCCCATTGGTGATTGTGCTAAACAAGAGCTAAAAGGCACATGTGCTCGCTTCGGCAGCACATATACTAAAATTGGAACGATACAGAGAAGATTAGCATGGCCCCTGCACAAGGATGACACGCAAATTCGTGAAGCGTTCCATATTTTTACAAAGGAGCATCCTTAAAATTCACAGCTGATTTTTCTGATGAAACCCTCAGGGCCCGAAAACAGTAGTGGGACATAGTGAAAAAACTCAATGAAATAAATGGCTCTCCAAAAATACTTTACCCAGCGAGACTCTCATTCATAACAGAAGGAACAACACACAGTTTCACAGAAAAACAACAGCTCAGGAACTTCATAGACTCAAGACCATGGTTACAAGTACAACAAAATGGGCTACTTTAAGACAGGACAGGCCCCTCAAATACACCTAATTTCAACAGAACAATGGGACAAAATCCCATAACAATAATCTCTCTCAATGTCAATGGGCTAAATGCACCAATTAAAAGACACAGAGTGGCACGATGGATTAGAAAATTGAACCCAACATTCTGCTGCCTGCAAGAAACACATCTCAATAGTCAAAGCAAACACAGATTCAGAGTCAAAGGCTGGTAAACAATCCTGCAGGCAAACAGCTCCCATAAAAAAGCTGGGGTAGCCATCCTAATATCAGACAACATCGATTTCAGAGTGAAGAAGGTCATAAGAGACAGTGAAGGCCATTTCTTAGTGATCAAAGGATCTGTACAACAGGAAGAACTTACAATAGTAAATGTATATGCACCTAATGAGAGACCAGCAAAGTACTTAAAACAACTAGTCATAGATTTGGAAAAATACATCAATAGCAACACAATACTAGTGGGAGACTTCAACACCACTTTGTCACCTCTGGATAGATCAACCAGACTCAAACGTAGTGAGGACATACTTAATCTGAGGGAAACAATGGAAGAAAGGGACTTAGTAGATATATACAGGACACTTCATCCTCAAAAGGCTGAATACACATTCTTCTCAAGCGTACATGGAACATTCTCCAAGATAGACCACATGCTGAGCAACAAAACATACCTCCATAAAATTAAGAAGATAGAGATTGAATCAACAATCTTCTCAGACCACAATGCACTTAAATTAGAAGTAAATCACACACAAAAACAGAAAACTAAATCAAACACCTGGAAATTAAACAGTGCGCTATTGAACAACGAGTGCCTTAGAATGGAAATCAAAGATGAAATCAAAAGATTCCTAGAAACGAATGAAAATGAGGACACGAGTTACCAAAACTTATGGGACACAGCAAAGGCTGTCTTAAGAGGAAAGTTTATAGCTCTACAAGCATTCATCAGAAAGGAGGAGCGAGCCCACATAAATAAACTAACCTCACAGCTTAAGAGTTTGGAGAAGGACCAATAAAAGGAGCACAAATCTAACAGGAGGAAGGAAATAATAAAACTCAGAGCAGAGATTAACGAGATGGAAACCCATAAAACAATCCGAAAGATCAATGAAACCAAGAGCTGGTTCTTTGAGAAAATTAACAAGATCGATAAGCCTCTAGCAAAACTCACAAAGAAGGGGAGAGAGAAAACCCTAATAAACCGAATCAGAAATGAAAAGGGGGTCATCACAACAGAAACTACAGAAATTCAAAGGATCCTCAGGGAGTACTTTGAGAAGCTTTATGCCACGGAACATCAAAACCTCGAGGAAATGGATAAATTCCTAGACTCCTACAGACTCCCAAGGCTGAACCAAGAAGACCTGGAATACCTGAACAGACCTATCACCATCAAGGAAATTGAAATGGTAATAAAAAGTCTCCCCAAGCACAAAAGCCCTGACCTGGATGGATTCACTAGTGAATTCTTCCAAATCTTTAAAGAAGACTTACTCCCAATCCTCTTTAAGCTTTTCCACGAAATTGAAATATCAAAAACACTTCCGAATAGTTTCTACGAAGCGAATATCACACTGATACCAAAAGCAGACAGAGATACCACAAAGAATGAGAATTACAGGCCGATATCCCTGATGAACACAGATGCAAAGATCCTCAACAAACTACTAGCAAATAGAATCCAACTACTCATCAAAAAGATCATACACCATGACCAAGTAGGATTCATCCCAGGGATGCAAGGATGGTTTAACATTTGCAAATCAATCAACATAATCCACCATATCAACAAAAGAAAAGATAAAAAGCATATGATCATATCAATAGATGCAGAGAAAGCATTTGACAAGGTCAAGCACCCCCTTATGATGAAAACCCTAGCCAAAATGGATATAGAGGGGACTTTCCTCAACATAGTTAAAGCCATCTACCACAAGCCTACAGCAAGCATCATCCTCAATGGGGAAAAACTGAGAGCCTTCCCTCTAAGATCAGGGACGAGACAAGGATGCCCACTCTCTCCACTGCTGTTCAATATAGTACTGGAAGTACTTGCAATAGCGATTAGGCAAGAAAAAGATATTAAGGGCATTCAGGTAGGAAAGGAAGAAATCAAGCTCTCACTATTCGCAGATGATATGTAACTATACTTAGAGAACCCAATAACCTCCACCAAAAAACTCCTAGAAATAATAGACTCATATAGTAAAGTTGCATTCAGACAGGTAGCGAGTGAAGAGCCGAGCCAGTGTATTGATGAGTACTGACGGCAGGTTCTTCAGGTGTTCAGGTCTGACCTTGTCTGGGCCGGGTGCTGTTTGTTTCTTTACCAACGAAATGGCATGTCGGATTTCGGAAGGGAGAATGTTGGGAACGACCTATCCATCCTGTGGAATTTGGTATGTCAGCAAGTGGACATGGCTATCGAAGAGATTTGAGTAGAAGTCATGGATAATCTTCTCCATTGCCCTTCTGGAGGATGTGATGGATCCATCAGGACGTTGGAGGGCAGTCATCTTGGTCTTATAGTTGGCGAAGGACAGACGGGCGTTACGAATACTTTTCCCGGCTTTTGCCGCATCTACCAGTCTACCTGTCTGAATGCAAGGTTCTGTCCCAATGGAAAACCAGCAGGACCATACTACTGTTCAAGAAGGGAGACACCCATGACATTGGCAACTATCGCCCGATTTGCCTATTGTCTGTCATCTACAAGTTGTTCACTCGAGTCATCCTAAATAGGATTGGCAGAATACTAGATGAAGGACAACCAATCAAGCAAGCCGTGTTCCGCAAAGGATTCAGCACCATCGACCATATCCACACGATAATCAAGCTCATTGAGGTTTCTCGGGAGTTCAAGATGCCTCTCTGTTTAACGTTCATTGATTTAAAGAAGGCCTTTGATTCTGTTGAGACGGAAGCGGTCATTGAAGCCCTAGCCAATCAGGGCATTCAAGCCCAATACATCAGGATCCTCCGTGAGCAGTACTGCGGGTTCACTACCAGGATATCACCATTCTACAAAGAAGTGATCGTTGATGTCAAGAGAGGGGTGTGGCAGGGTGATACCATTTCACCGAAACTCTTCAGTGCCACCCTCGAGAACATCATGCGAAGACTGGAATGGGAAGGAATGGGAGTGAAGATAGATGGTCGACAACTACACCACCTCCGCTTTGCTGATGACATTGTTTTAATAACACCAAACATCAGCTAAGCGGCACAAATGCTGGCCGACTTTGACCGTGAGTGTGGAAAGGTCGGACTACAGCTGAATCTTACGAAGACAATGTTTATGAGAAACAGCCTTGTTCCTGACGCCCCATTCGCTCTCAATGGAACGACCATCTCTGAATGCAACAGCTATGTGTACTTAGGTCGAGAGGTCAACATGACAAATGACCTGGCACCCGAGCTGCCCAGGAGGAAGAGAGCGGCTTGGAACGCCTTCAAGAACGTCGAAGAAATAGCTAAGAGGACGAAGAACCTCCGGCTCCGGGCACATCTCTTTGATTCCACTGTTCTTCCTGCATTAACATATGCCTCAGAGACCTGGGCCCTAAGCAAACAAGATGAGAACACTATTCAGGTCTCCCAAAGAAGAATAGAAAGAGCTATGCTTGGAATATCACGTTTCACTCAAATGAGAGAAAGAATCCGGAGTTTTGACATCTGTCGACGATCTAGAATCAGGGATGCTGTCTCATATGCCAAGGTGTCGAAAATCAGATGGGCTGATCACGTAATGAGATTTAAAGACGACTGCTGGACTAGAGCTGTTACCGACTGGATTCCATGGGATGTCAAAAGACCGCGTGGCCGCCCACCTTCCAGATGGTCAGACTTCTTCGTCAAGATCATGAACGATCGGTTTGAGGCCCTTCATGTTCCCAGAGTGAACAGATGCCATTGGGCTACACTAGCACGCGACAGGGACAAATGGAGACGTTACTGGCGCCCGCTTGAGCAAATCGACGACTAATGGGAAGTTAAGTGAAGTGATTAAGTATAGTTGCAGGCTATAAAATCAATACCCAAAAGTTCATGGCTTTCCTATACGCAAACAGTGAGAGAGAAGAAAGCAACATGAAAAAAACAATCCCGTTCACAATTGTGCCCCAGAAAATCAAGTACCTAGGAATCAGCTTAACTAAGGAAGTAAAGGACCTGTACAAAGAAAACTACAAAACGCTACTTCAGGAAATAAAAGAGGACATGAGGAAATGGAAAGATATCCCCTGCTCATGGGTCGGGAGACTTAACATTGTCAAAATGGCAATACTACCGAAAGCACTGTATAAATTCAATGCAATCCCTATAAGGATACCCATGACATTCTTCAAAGAAATGGAGCAAACACTCCTGAAATTTATATGGAACTATAAGCCCCCACGAATAGCTAAAGCAATTCTTGGGAAAAAGAAAATGGGAGGAATCAACCTCCCTAACTTCAAACTCTACTACAAAGCATTAATAATTAAAACAGCATGATGCTGGAACAAAAGCAGAACTGCAGACCAATGGAACAGGTTTGAATACACTGACATCTCCCCTCAATCATATGATCATGTAATCTTTGATAAAGGTGCAAGAAATGTGAAGTGGAGTAAGGAAAGCCTCTTTAACAAATTGTGCTGGCATCACTGGATGGCTACATGCAAAAAAATGGGCTCAGAACTCTGCCTAACACCATGTACAAAACTAAGATCAAAATGGATTAAAGACCTCAACATCAGACCAGATACCATAAGGTACATTGAAGACAAATTTGGCAAAACCCTCCATGACATTGAGGCTAATGGTACATTCAAAGATGCCACGCCACTGGCCGAGCAAGTGAAAACAGAGATAGATAAATGGGACTATCTTAAACTAAGAAGCTTCTGCATCTCCAAAGAAACAGTGACCAAAATACAAAGACAGTCTACAGAATGGGAAAGGATATTCACCAAATACACATCTGACGAGGGGTTGATAACAAGGATATACAAAATACTGGTGGAACTCCACAGGAAGAAAACATCCAACCCCATCAAAAAATGGGGCAATGAAATGAACAGAAACTTTCTCAAAGAAGAAATACGAATGGCAAAAAAGCACCTGAGAAAATGCTCTACATCATTAATCATCAGGGAGATACAGATCAAAACCACAATGAGATACCATCTCACACCTCAGAGACTGGCCCACATTCAAAAGAACAAAAGCAACCGGTGCTGGCATGGATGTGGCAAGAAAGCGACACTCCTTCACTGTTGGTGGGAATGCCGACTAGTTCAGCCCTTTTGGAAAACAGTATGGACGTTTCTCAAAAAATTAGAAATTGAGCTCCCATTTGACCCAGCGATACCACTCCTGGGAATATACCCCAGAGAGTCAAAAATGTGTAGTCGAAGTGACATCTGCACTTGTTTGTTCATTGCAGCACTCTTTACAATAGCCAGAAACTGGAAGAAACCTGAGTGCCCAAGAACAGATGACTGGTTAAAGAAACTTTGGTACATCTACACAATGGAGTACTATGTAGCTCTTAGAAAAGATGAAGTCATGAAATTTCCATACAAGTGGTACAATATGGAAAGTATCATGCTAAGCGAAATGAGTCAGAAAGAGAGGGATAGACATAGAAAAATTGCATTCATCTGGGGGATATAAAGCAACAAAATATGAGATCAATACCTAATAGCTGAGATCAACACCAAGAGGTTTACTCCATAGCTTAGAGGCCAGCCGGATATTCTAGGGGAAAGGGTAGTTCAGATAGAGAAGGCAACACCAAATAAAGGGTGTTTTGAGGATTCTCCCAGGAGGGGAAATGCATGTTGAAAGTAGACTATGTACTGAACATGATTGCCACTCAATGCCTCTTTTGCAGACCACAACACCCAAAAGGAGAGAGAGAGAACAAAGGGGAATGCCCTGCCACAGAGGCAGGGTGGGAGGGGGGGTAGGGGGAAATGGGCACTGGTGTATGGATGGGTATTTGATCAGTGTATGACCGAAACTCAAGCACAAAGATTTGTAAATCTACAACTGTACCTCATGGTGCTTCACTAATAAAAAAAATCTAAAAATTTGACTCTTAAAAAAATATTTGATATTGAAAACAGAAGATTGTGTGTGTGTTCATGGTATAAAGATAGAGCATAGCAGAGTAGCTATGGTAGATGAACTAAGAGGAATACTTCAATGAAAAAGTACTAAAAAGAATAGCTAGAACGTTCCATTAAGAGAATGTACAATTATGTGAAATTTCTGCATTACTTTTGTTTTGGAAATACACACAGTGATGTTCAGTGGTATTTCTGGCCCTGTGCTCAGGGATCATTCCTGGTTCAAGGGACCATAGCAGGTGCCAGGGATCAAACCCAGGTCAGCCACATGCAACACAACTGCCCTACCCACTGTACTATCTCTCTGACTCCTCTATCTTATTTTGTAATTAACAATATAGCAATAATACATATTGCCAAAGAAGTTTAGACAATGCCATGGTTAAGATGGATGGTACTGGAGGATTACTCCATGGCTTAGAGGCCAGCCGGGCATTGTAGGGAAAAGGGCAGCTCAGATACAGAAGGGAGCACCAAATAAAGGGTGTTTGGAGGATCCCCCCCAGGATGGGAGATGCATGTTTAAAGTAGACCATGAACCAAACATGATTGCTACTCAATGCCTCTTTTGCAGACCACAACACCCAAAAGGAGAGAGAGAACAAAAGGGAATGGCCTGCCACAGAGGTGGGGTGGGATGGTGGGGGTTGGGGGTGAGAGGGATACTGGGATCCATGGTGGTGGAAAATGGGCACTGGTGGAGGAATGGGTATTTGATCATTGTATAATTGAAACCCAAGCACAAAAATTTGTAAGTATACAACTGTACCTCATGGTGTTTCACTAATGAAGATTAATAAAAAAAAAAGAAAAAAAGGCACATATATAATAAGCACCAAATACCACCCTCTATTATCAAAATATTTTCAGTATGGTAAATGATCATCAACTCAAGGCCATTACTGCATTTCTTTTGTAATGCTACTTGGCCTTTTTTTGGTATGTTTTCAACTTTGGGATTTCTTTTAGGCCATACCTAGCAGCTTGTGGAGGATGCTCCCAATTCTGTTCTCAAGTGAAATTCCTGGCAGTGTTCTGTGGAATAATGCTGGGGATCCAAGTGGAGCAGACCACATGCAAGGACAAGTAATCCTTAACCCTTGTACTATCTCTCTGGACAGTTTTCCATTTTTACCAGGTTGCTGCTCACACTAAAGTTCAGATACGATTTCCCAAAGAGATCTGTTTTGTTTTGCTTTGCTCATTATTTAAAGAAAAGGATGAATATCATTTGTTACTTTTTTTGTTTGTTTGTTTTTGGCTAAACCTAACAGTGCTCAGGGGTTACCCCTGTCTTTGTTCTAGGGATCACTCCTGGCGGTACTTTGGAGACCATATGGGATGTCTGGATTCAAATCTAGGTCTGCCATGTGGAAAGCAAGTGCCCTACACACTGCACTATCTCTCTGACCCCTCTGTTACTTTTATAACCCCTCTTATAACTTTGTGGTGACTTCCATAGCACTTCAGAAATCCATAATGTCTTGTTATATATTTATTTTATTTGCTAATATTCTGCCTGTGCTAAGTTTGATCCAATTCTGGGAGAGCATAAAGCATCTTCTTGTCTTATCACATGAACAATTCCTAACACAATCCCTGGTACACAAACAGCCAATACAATCTTGGATATAGCTGTGACTGTTGTGGGGATCACACTCAGACCATACAGTGTTGGGTGAGGGACCTCTGGAGCCACAGTTGACTGTGCCGCAGTGATGGGTATCAGTGAGGGAGTGAGGAAGATGAACCCTAGGCCTCGATCATGTAAGCTGATCCCTGGCTCTGGTTAATGAATTTTTATTGCACAACTGAATAAAACATTTCCACTTACAGCACCTCCTTATAGACATAGAACACTCACTTCAGGCTATAAGTTTGTAGAATTCATATGAAGAAGTGAGAAAAAATAATTGAGTCTCACTCCATACTTCTCATTTTTCTCTTTAACATGATTTGCATATGGAAAGCACACCATGTCCACATTATTCAAAGTTCTGGTTTTTGATATTTTCATTATTTCATAAGGAATTCCCCAGTGTGCTGGGAGAGAACGAGAGGTAGGGCCACTCTCAGCAATATTTGGTCCCGGGGAACGGAGATGATAGGTAAAGAGTCTGGCCTGTTGATTGGGACCAGAGGTACTAGGGCTACCAAGGCCACTGTGGCATGGGTTCATGTGGCATAAGAAATTAAGCCTGAGACCTCACACATCCCAGGCATGTGCTCCAGTCCTTTGAGCTACATTCCAGGCTGGGAACTATGACTTCAGTATTTAGACTGCTGAGATTTATTAAGTATAATAATACATATTTCTGTATTTGCTTCTAGTCCAAGCATAAGATAGAATTCTTTTCAAATATATAGTTCTGCTTTCCTAGTAGAACTCTGTATTCCATTTAATATTCAATGGCAATTCTGTGTTTTCCTGACAATTGTATCTAAACATAATCTAAAAAGATAATCTGAGATATCTATTCAAAGATCGCAGCTACTTTAATATAACTGGCCTTTCCCTGATCTTCCGTTGGTTTCTGTTATGAACATGAGCTTTAGCTGAAAGAAAGAAGTCTTTTCTGGCAGAATTTTTGTTTCTTCTAAATTGTGGCCACCGAATACCATATGGAATGAGATTTTAAATGAGAATTAGTAGAACAGTGTGGGAGGTGAAAAAATGGCATAAATTAATGCCAACTATCTAGCTGTTATATTTTCTACTACAATTCTCTTATAATCTTTAATTTTTTGTCCTTGTTTATTTGGGACCACAACTGGTGAAGATCTGGGCTTACTCCTGGCCTGTGGTCAGGGATCACTCCTGGATCTACGAGGGGAGGGAAGGAGGGGAACCATAAGCAGATGGAGGAATCAAATCAGGATCAGACATGTACAAGGCAAGCAAGCACCACTGTACTGCTTCCCCGGCTCCTATGTTCTTTAGTAGTTCTTCCTACTGTGATTCCCCCAATCCAGTGACTTTTCCTCAGCAGTTATTCTACTTGGAAGTATGTCAACATATGTGCCAGGGAAATCATATTTAAAACTGGCTTAGCAAATAGTAATTCTATCATAGCACTGTCTGTAGCACTCTTGTCCTGTTGTTCACTGAATTGCTGGAGTGGGCACCAGTAATGTCTCCATTGAGAGACTTCTTGTTACTGTTTTTGGCATACCAAATATGCCATGGGGTGATTGCCATGCTCTGCCATGCAGGCGGGATACTCTTGGTAGCTTGCTGGGCTCTGTGAGAGGGACGGAGGAATCGAACTCAGGTCAGCTGTGTGCAAGGCAAACGCCCTACCTGCTGTGCTATTGCTCCAGCCTAATTCTATCATAAATAAGAGTAAACTAAAAATATATTTTGAAACGTGTTCAATTAATTTAAAAATGGAAGAAAAAAAACATTGATAGCCTTGCCTGTTTTTTGTAGAAGCTATCTCCGTGAAAAATAAGTTTGCTGTGCTGGTGATTTGATGAGCAGGCATGGAACTTTCCCTGCTGACAACAATTTTCTGACAATGCGTGTCTAAAATTCAGCTCAATGCTAGTATGAACTGACTCACTTTGGCTTCCAGTCTTGAGGTTAAGGGACTCAGTGCCACAAAACTGTTCCATTCCAGACACCTGCTCTCAGCACAGCTTCCAATTATGCTTCTATTTAACCAGTTACAAATTTGGGACTTCTGGGACAGAGAAATAGTACAGTGGGGAGGGCATCTGCCTTGCATACAGCTGACCCGAGTTGGATCCCCAGCACCACAGATGGTCCACAGAGCCTGCCAGGAGTAATCTTTGAATGCAAAGACAGGAGTAAGCCCTGAGCACTGTTGGGTATGACCCAACAAAACAAAAAACCAAAACAAAATGAAAAAATTGGGAACTTCCCCCTAGTCCCTTAGGTCTGATGATTTGCAACAGTGCTCACAGAACTCAAAGAATTGTTAGCAGTAACTATTGGAGTTTATGGACACACGAATAGCAAAGACAAAGGGACAAAAAGCAAAATCTGGGAGAATTGAGAACCAGGAGTTGCCCTGAGTTCTGGGACATCTGTATCTCACCGAACAGGAAGCTCCCAAACCTGGTTTTCAGAGTTTTAATCAAGGCTTAAGGCACACATGATTAATTAAATCATTAGACACATGATTAAACTCAATGACTCTTTCTTATCATCTGCATTTTATCTAGTAACAGACTGGCTTTCATGCTGACGCTGCCTACTGCCTCCCCATGACTTATTCTGCTACGGGTGACAAGAATCAGGACTGGCTGAAAGGTTTGAAGAACCAAAGACATGCCTGTTTGTCAGGAAACTGCAAGAATCTTTCTAGCTTAGTGTCTGAAGCTGGGGAGAAAACCTAAATATCTTTGTTTATTATATCACACTATTCCTCTCACATTTTCATCACTTTGCTTCTTACATCAGTGTGTAATTACCATATGATTGCTAAAGTGTAATTATGATTATCATGGGGAATGCTGATACTTCAACAGTAATTTTGAAGGAAGCAGTCTTGAAATAAACTGTGCCAGAAGTATGAGGAAAGAACTTTTTTAAAAAGTGAAATCTATCAAAGCAGGGAAAATAAAGCTTCTTTAGAAGGAAAGAGGTAAAATTTTCTCATGTGCCCCTCTGTCTTCTTCTATTTGTTATTTTCTCTCCATTGCCAAATAAGTCTTTGGCTATTTCTGGTGCTGGTATAACTATTTCTTAGGAGCGAGTTCGATTCCTCCGTCCCTCTCGGAGAGCCCGGCAAGCTACCGAGAGTATCTCGCCCGCATGGTAGAGCCTGGCAAGCTCCCCGTGACGTATTCGATATGCCAGACACAGTAACAACAAAGTCTCCAATGGAGACGTTACTGGGCCCGTTCGAGCAAATCGACGATCAACAGGAGGGCCTTTACCTTTACCTTTTATCAAGGATCCAATGGGACCAGTGACTAAATTTGGAGAATACATTAGGGAAAATTGGTGGCTGTCATAATAATGGAAAAACAAAATAAAACAAAAACTGTAGCAAAAAGTAGACAACGACAACAGAAAGGTTTCCTGATGAGGAAGCCCAGTGACCATTTAGTTGGTTGAGATCTTGACTTGCACACAAGAGGCTGCGTGTCCCACCCCTGATTCCATCTTAGTGCCTCATGAAATTCTCATGGTCTCCCCAGGTATTCTAAGTGTTTGGCTTCCTGAGGCAGCAACCAGTTGTGTGCCAGCACTGCAGCTAATCATGTGCAATGCCCAGAGATCAGCAATATTGAGTGTCCAGGTACTGCAGCCATGTATGTGAGCAACAAGCACTTAGCACAACCAATTGTGTGATCACTGCAATGAGGTCTGTGACCCCCCACACGCATCATAATAACCACAGACAGCAAAGAAATGGAAGGGAAAACGCTTCTTTTAAAAAGAGGTTTTTCTAGAAAAAGAAATAAAGAAGAAAATGTGTGCCAATAATGCTATTCATGATATACTTCAATAGGTTCCCTAATTTGGAAGAGAATAGTTGTGGTAGATTGTATTGTGAGAGAATCTTGACTCCACGGAAAAACCATGCTTAATTCTCCTTAGACACGTGATCAACATTTCCCTGTCTGCCCTGAAGGCAGGTTTGGAAATATTGTGTGCTTCTCCCTGACTCGTTAGTAAAAACTTCCATCTGTTTAATAGTGATGTGTGTGTGTGTGTGTGTGTGTGTGTGTGTGTGTACTGGTAGAGGTTCCTTTTAGTTGGACATTATAAGACACTGGTTCAGACACGAATTATTTCCAAGTAAAACATGCAATAACTAAGAAGCTCAGTGATGAAGAGCCTCCCAGATTTAAACACTTCTGGTTGTCAGCAGGACAGAATAGAAAGCTGAAAAGTGACATTAACAACAGAATCACACCCAGTCTTACTGTCCCAGGATCCCAAAGATTTCATAAATATAGGAGAGAAAAACAGACTTATGAAAGGATGTTTACCAGTAGTTCACCATATTTTTATATACACTAGCTATTTAGTAGGAAATATACAGTAGCTGTCTAATAGGAAAGATTTAAAATTCTTAAGGAAAAGGAAAGAAGGAAGGAGGGAAGAAAGAAGGAAAAAAGGAGGAAGGAAAGGAGGAAGGAAGAAAAAACAGAAGGAAGAAGGTAGGAAGGAAGGAGGAAGGGAGGGAAGAAGGAAGGGAGGGAGGGAAGGAACTCATGCCCTTCTGTGTCTCGGGTCTTCTCCATTCACTATAGGAGCCACAACAGTCACTTTTGACAGAAAACAGCCTTTTCAATGGCTCCTGACACTCTAATTTCTGCTGCCATTGGGTAGCACATGTCTATTGTCAAGCAAGGTCTACTGGGAAAACATCATAATTTAATCACCAAACAAACAAAACCACCAGGGTTAATGCAGGTTAACTTTCTTCATTAATCCTGTAACCCTTAAAAATGTCATTTATAAAAGTTTGAGAGATGGTTCCAAATAAAAGCTTGTTACTAGACAGGCTGTGGTTTGCAACTACTTTCAAACCTTGCCAGTGTTTCCAAAGGTGAAGGCCCCATCTGTAAAAGTCCAGGTGCATCTACTTGTAGACTGAATACAACGATGTTCATACTTATGTTTGGAAGAATAACGACTCACCCAGTTCTAAGTCAACAGAAATGGTCTTGGCAATGTTTTTACATTTTGAAAATAAAGACTCTCTCACTAATCTTAAAAATTCTTCTGTTTTTTTCTGGTTTTCGATACACGTTTTAAATCAATTGCTTTAGACAGTATGTCAGCAGCATTTTCATATTAGCAATATCATAGATCCAAAAATATGCTTGAAAAAATTGCTTAATCAGTGTTTGCTCATGCATTTGTTTTCTAGAGTTGTCATAACAATGATTCATAAATTTTGGTGGCTGATAAAACAGAAAGAGACAGTCTTGTAGTGGTGGATGGTAATACGTGAAATTAAGGTATCTGCAAGGCAGACTCTTTCTGAGGAACGGAAGGGAATCTTGAATCTACTGATCCATTCATATTAGATTAGACACCACCCACAAAGGCCTATTTTAACTTGATTATTTTTGTAAAAAAATTATATCTTCAAATAAGATAACATTCAGAGGAACTGTTCATTAGGACTCCAAATATTTTGAAGGGTAGGGAGATAAGGGGGAGGTAAGAAAGAGCCAAACAGTCTTAGAAGTTTCAATGTGAGGAAGATGGTTGTTTCAATGGATAACATGGCAATAAGTGAATTCTGTAGTTTTTTTTTTCTGTTTCTCCTTCACTGAATATTTTTTATTTATTTATTTTTATTAGTGAGACACCATGAGGTACAGTTGTAGACTTACAAATTTTGTGCTTGGGTTTCAATTATACAATGATCAAATACCCATCCTGTAGTTTTTTAACACGAAAACCATTCACTGTATCACTGTCATCCCATTGATCATTGAATTACTTGAGCAGGCACCAGTAACGTCTTTATTCCTCCCGGCCCTGAGATTTTAGCAGCTTCTTCTTACTCGTCTTTTCCCAGTGATTGGAGGCTCTTTCAGGGTCAGGGGAATGAGACCTGTTGTCGTCAGTATAGTTGGCATATTGAATGCACCATGGGGAGCTTTGCAGGCTCAGCCTACACGGATATGATAGTCTCGATAGCTGCTGGGCTCTCCAAGAGGCATATATTGATATATTTTTCTCTATGATTTGTTGCCTACTGTCTGAACCCCATCAGATATGGTGTAGTAATAGTGGAAAATGGGTAGGAAGTGTCTTATAATGTGTTGTGCAGCTGCTTTGCACCCATCCAATCCGGAAAGTGGCCTGGAGCATGGTTATGGTTGGGTAGAAGAGGTTGGCTGCCAGGGCTGGGTCCCTTGGGGCAGGGAGGGTTCTCACCCGCCCCACAGCCTGGCATGGATTCTGACGGTAGGGTTCTGGGAGCCTCATTTTATACTCCCGTCAGGGAGGAGCATCCTGAGTTCTGGAGGGTGGCCAATGAGGAGATTATCTGGTACCAGCAGGGTGTGGTTTATGGGTGTGATCCCTGAGTCACTGGAGACTGGGGGAAGCAGGCCAAGGATCTCTGTTCCGGGGTCCCACTGAGCCCAGAGTCCAAGGTCACGAAGTTCCGCATCATCTGGGTTCCATGGGACTTGATTCATGCGTGAGGCTCGGCCTGAGTGTCTGGAAATCAGTCTGGAGCATGGTGGTGGTTGGGTAGTGGAGGTCGCCTAGAATCAACTATTGTTGATTCAATTCTACTTCTTATAGTCTGTCTTTTAATTAGAAAATATGTTGAATTTTTTTCAAGCTCTATATTTGCAGATGATATGATTCTATACTTAGAGAACCCTAAAACCTCTACCAAGAGACTCCTAGAAACAAGATTCTTGTATAGCAAAGTTGCAGACTATAAAATCAATGCCCAAAACTTCATGACATTCCTATATGCAAATAATGAGAGAGAAAAAAGTTACATGAAAAAAGCAATCCCGTTCACAATCATGCCTCAGAAATTCAAGTACCTCAGAATCCGCTTAAATAAGGAAGTAAAAGACCTGTACAAAGAAAACTACAAAATGCTACTTCAGGAAATAAAAGAAGAAACGAGGAAATGGAAAGATATCCCTTGTTTATGGATTGGGAAAATTAACATTGCCGAAATGGTAATAATCTCCAAAACATAGTACAAATTCAATGTGATCCCTATAAGGATACCCAAGATATTCTTCAAAAAATAGAGCAAACACTCCTGAAATTCATATGGAACAATAAGCCCCCATGAATAGCTAAAGTAATTCTTGGGAAAAAGAAAATGGGAGGAATCAACCTCCCCAACCACAAACTCTACCATAAAGCAGTAATGATTAAAACAGCATGGTACTGGAACAAAGGCAGAGCTGCAAACCAATGGAACAGGGTTGAATATACTGACACCCGCCCCCAAATATATGATCATTTAATGTTTGATAAGGGAGCAAGAAATGTGAAGTGGAGCAAGGAAAGCCTCTTCAGCAAATTGTGCTGGCAAAACTGTACAGCTACATGCAAAAAACGGGCTCAGATATCTACCTAAGACCATGTACAAAAGTAAGATCAAAATGGATTAAAGACCTCAACATCAGACCAGATTCCATAAGGTACAGTGACGATAAGATTGGAAAAACTCTTCACGACATTGAAGCAAATGGTGTCTTCAAAGATGACACGTCACTGGCGAAGCAAGTGAAAACAGAGATAAACAAATGGGACTATCTTAAACTAAGAAGCTTCTGCACCTCAAAAGAAACAGTGACCAAAATACAAAGACAGTATACAGAATGGGAAAGGATATTCATCCAATATCGTCTGAAAAGAGGTTGGTATCAAGGATATACAAAGTGCTGGTTGAACTCCACAAGAGGAAAACATCCAACCCCATCAAAAAAAAACGGGGTGATAAAAAAACAGAAACTTTCTCAAAGAAGAAATTTGAATGGCTAAAAGGCGCATGAAAAAAAATGTTCTACATCACTAATCATCAGGGAATGAGGATCAAAATAACAATGAGATATCATCTCATACCACTGGTGTTGGTGCGGCTATTGTGAGAATGGGACCCTCCTTCACTGCTGGTGGGAGTGCCTACTGGTGTAGGCACTTCTGGAAAACAGTATGGATGATTCTCAAAAAATTAGAAATTAAGCTCCCATTTGACCCAGCAATACCACTCCTGGGAATATATCCCGTAAAGGCAAAAAAAGTATAGTAGAAATATAAGAATAAAAGTATAGACATCTGCACTTGTATGCTCATTGTTGCACTGTTTACAATAGCCAAAATCTAGAAAAAACCGACTGGATAAAGAAATTTTGGTATATTTACTCAATGGAATACTATGCAGCTGTTAGAAAAAGATGAAATCATAAAATTTGCATACAAGTGGATCCACATGGAAAGTATCATGCTAAGTGAAATGAGTCAGAAAGAGAGGAATAGACATAGGAAGATTGCACTCATACGTGGAATATAAAGTAACAGAACGGAAGACTAACACTCAAGAATAGTTAAGGTAAGTACCAGGAGGTTTACTCCATGGCTTGGAAGCCAGCAGTGCATGCTGGGGGAAAAAGAAGCTCAGATAGAGAAGGACCACCTAGTAAAGGGTGTTTAGAGGATCCGCTCTGGATGGGAGATGCATGTTGAAAGTAGAATACAGACCGAACATGATGGCCACTCAATACCTCTATTGCAAACCACAATACCCTAAAGGAAAGAGAGAGCGAAAGGGAATGTCCTGCCACAGAGGCAGGGCGGGATGGAGGAGGATGGGGTGGGGGGATTGGGAGGGTTACTGGGATCACTGGTGTTGGAGAACGGGCACTGGTGGAAGGATGGGTACTCGTTCATTGTATAACTGAAACCCAAGCATGAAAGTTTGTAAGTCTACAACTGTACTCATGGTGTTTCACTAATAAAAAATTTAAAAATATATATATATATATATTGAATTTTTTTCTCCTTGGAGCTATTGAGAAGATTAAGTATATACATATATTCAAAAAGAAATTAACTGTGGTTTGCAATATTGATACTGAAAATTATCAAGGAGAGAGAAAGATAGAGACAGAGACAGAGACAGAAGTGCTTGCCATCGAGGCAGACTGGTGGGTGAAGGGGTTGGCAGTGATGGGAGCAATGTGTGTACCCTGGTGCTGGGAAATGTACACTGGTGGATTGATGGGCGTTGGAAAACTGTATGGCTGGTATGACTGAAATCCAATCATGAACAGCTTTGTAAGATCTATCTCAGAGTGATTCAGTAAAAAGTGAAAAAAAAATCACTGAGGCCAGAGTGATAGTACAACATGTACAGTGTTTGTATTACATGCAGTTAAGCCAGGTTCTATCCCCAGCATCCCATATGGTATCCTAAGCCCCTCTAGGAGTGATCCCTGAGTGCAGAGCCAGGAGTAACCCCTGAGCATTGCTGGTGTGACCCCAAACCATATACATATAATGAAAAGAAATTAATTTCCCTGGAGCCAGAGTAGTATCCCAGTGGGTAAGGCACTTTTCTTGCACGTGGCTGGCGTAAGTTCAATTCCTAGCACCCCATGTGGTCCCATGAGACTGGCCAAGAGTGATCCCAAAGCAGAGAGTCAAGGAATAAACAGTGAGCATCAGTGTGTCCCCCCCAAAAAACTTAATTTCAGTGTGCCAGGAGAGAGAACTGTCTCTTTCTCTTCCCCTCCTTTCTAGAATATTCCCCTTACTTTTTTTTGCGTGTGTGTGAAAAAAATTCTGTTTTTCTTATTTATGCAAAATTTAAAAATTGTATACAGCATCATAGCAATAGTATAGCAGGTAGGGCACTTGGCATCCTATATGGTAACCAAGCCCAGAAGTGATTGTTGAGAGCAGAGACATAAGTGAGCTCTAAGTACAAAAGCTAAGAGGCTGTATTCTCTGAGACATGTATCACAGTGTGGTTCAGTTCTATTTGAATGAAAACTTATAGACATGGGATATCGCTCAAGGGTAGAGCTGCAATAATATGTAATCATGTTTCCTTACCAGCAGCCTTGGGGATGTTCCGAGTGCCTTACACACACAAAGGCAAGTGCTATACCACTGAATTAGGTCCCCAAACTTGTAATTATGCTTTTCCTACCATTCACTTGACTAAATTTTGTGTGCCCAGTCTGAGCTCAATGTTCTGAATTGATCATCTGGTTTAATTCTTCCAATGACTCCTAGTAGCACTGTAGTGCTGTCCTCCCATTGTTAATCGATTTGCTCGAGCGGGCCCAGTAAGTCTCACAATGGAGATGACTCCTAGTATTTACCATTAATTTTTTAGATAAGAAATTCAACGCTATGAATGTGTCAATAATACTGTCAGGTTCTTATCATAGGAAGTAGATGAGAAAAGGATCAGCCTGATCTCATGGACCGTTTTCTTCTTCACTGAGTGATCTTAAGTTACTAGTCACAAAGGAGATGTGATACCCCAGGCCAGCACTGATAGTAGCCAGGTGCCTAGCTACTTTGGTAGTAGGTTTCTTATGGATATTGTCAACTTTCCCTTTTGATTGTCAACCTTTTGATATAGATAAAGCAGTGTGGAGTGAATGATTTAAATTTCTCCTATTGCACTGCTTTGATTACCCCATGATTTTAATAAAATATGGAATCTGTTTCAAACCTATCTGAAAGCTGGACATAATAACAACTTAACTGTGTCTATAAACAAGCAATGTCAGCTCTTCCAATGAACATGACCTGCTTGAAAGAAAACAAAAGGAGAGAGCAGAAATGACCTAACTCAACAACTGTGTCTCAGGACTTGACTCTGTGTCTGATATAAAAGGTAACAAAAATAAAAGTGAACAATTCATTTTAAAACATAAGTAATCTTCTCTAATTTTTGTATAGTTATAAATAACAAAGGTGTTGACACATTTTCACATGTATAAGATTATGTCTTGATTTTTGCCTCTCACATGAAGTTCTCCCAGAATACTAATATCCAGTAAACAACAAATGCAAAAGTCATCTATCTCTACACTCAGCCTGGAGATTGGAAACCACTTTTATGTCCACATAACATGAGTGCAATCCCACGGTCTACAGTCATTCTAACCTGATCCCTCCCCAATGCTATTCAACTTCCCACTTTGAAAGGAAGGCTCTCTAGGATGGAGAGACAGCACTTTGCTTTTACTGTAGCTTGTAGTACTATTTTTTAACATAGAAATTTTCAGAGCTTTTATATCCACAAAAAGCATCATGTTCAACACACTTAAATAATGCGGTTGCTTACCTTTTCCAGTTTTGAAAGAGCAAGAGAGTAACAGTCTTTGGCTCTGAACTGCATGAATCTCATGTTGGCTGGGTGAGTGAGCTCTGTGATAATACTGAGACTGGAAAACAACCTATGTTAAAAAAAGTAGACATTACACTTACAGTACAGTATGGCATTTCTCATAAAAACATATCTACAAGTGTCTGATTCCTAGTCTTAGGTTTAAAACCATGTGCAATTACAAAAACAGGCTTTGTCACACATAAAAGTATTCTGTACAATGAAAGAAAAACAATGTATTATTCTCTAAACAATATTTTAACCTTTATTATTTGGCTTTTGGGCCATACTTGGTGGTACCCTGTGCTTACTATTGACTCTGTGCTCAGGGATCATTCCTGGCAATGCTCAGGGCACCAGATATAGTTCTGGAGATTGATCCTGGGTCAACTGCATGCAAGGAACATGTCTTATCCAATGTACTGTATCTTTCTGAATTTTAATCAGCTTTTCAATATTGGAGTTTTATCAGACCCTTTATTTTTATGATTATAACATAGCATGGAAGAGAAACTCATACAATTAATTTAAGAAGTTACAAGGTTAATTTGTGGTAAGTCTCCAAAAAAAGACATTGATAAGATAACTACAGTGATTAGCAAAATCTCACATGGTAAGTATACTTTCTGTAATGGGGTATTCTGAAATACAGAACTTATCCTGTGAAAATTTAAAGGTCAATGCTCATTACAATGAACTTCTGAGAAGAGGAAATACCTTAATAGAAATAGCATTTCATTGAAATAATTGGAGCGGGAAAAAAAAAAAAGAAATAATTGAGACCAAGGCTCAATTGACAAACGTGTTCTAAAAGGATTCTGAGAATTATCATGAGCAGTAATTTACATTAGATTTCTTCTCATTCACCTCTAAACACCATTTCCCACCCAACACACACACACACACACACACACACACACACACACACACACATGCACATACTAAAAATTTTTCTTCAAGAGAAAGGTGCAAAACAGAACTATAGCTATTGCCCTTTTTATTGCTGCTATTATTTGTGATCTGATTCTTATCAGGTACCTATGCGTCTTTGAGTAGCTTCTCTGTTTCAACTACTTTGAAATTTTCCGTAGCAACCTCTTTAGGGGAGGATCAGCTTTATTCCTTTTCAAATGACTATTACCTCAGGCATGGCTGTTCACATTTCCCATCACTGGGCAAAGCCTATACCTTGAATAGAGGGAATACAGGGACTGAAATAAACAGGATATCCTTTGACTAAAAACATGTCAATTTCTGCTGCTGTACTTCCTCTCCTCCCAGAGTCTCAGTAAGGAGTCTGCAGTTTCTCTCGACTGGTGCCTGATGAGAGGGGAGCCTTATGGAGGGGAGCATGAAATTCAGAGCTGTGGGATCAATTTCCTAAAAATAATCAACCAGACCTCTCACAATTTACCCAAATAACCTTCTTCGGGTAAGTGGTACCTTGAAACAGGGTGTTGGGGATCAATTTAGTCTCTGTAGCCCCAAAAGAAACTGCTGCTATTGGAAATGCAGAAAACTTAAGAGTAAGCTAAAAACACTGAGACCATAGAGGTGGAGAAGGAGACTTTGCCTTATCCCAGGCCTTTGAACTTTTATCTAGTCGAAGAAGCAGCTGTGGCTGGAACCCTTTAAAACTCAGAGAAAGATGGTCTGGGGGAGACCACTCAGGCAACTTGATCAGTAAACGTGACTTCTCCATCCAAGAAAAATTTGCTCTCAGTAAATATGAATAATCTCTCTCCTTGTTATGTGCACTCTTACATAGACATTTCTTAATACCAATCCCTGGTCGGCCAAATTTTCATTTGAATTTCATGTTTACTAACTTGCTTGATGCTTTGATAGTTCAATAAGACTAAGAGCCCAGAAGTGTAGGAGATAGTTTTTGTACCCAAACAACTCTAAAAATAATTTTTTTTAACTTTTTCTGCTCTCACGTACTAATGGCAGTGGGTGAATTTCTTGGAACACTCCCTGTCCCCAGAGGAGGGGCTTTGTCACCTAATAACCAATTTTATGAAATATTCATCTTTTTTTATCCTTGCTTTTTGGGTTGGGCTGGAGCGATAGCATAGCAGGTAGGGTGTTTGCCTTGCACGTGGCCAACCCGGTTTTGATTCCCCTGACCCTCTCAGAGAGCCCGGCAAGCTACCGAGAGTATCCTGCCTTCAAGGCAGAGCCTGGCATGCTCCCCGTGGAGTATTCGATATGCCAACAACAGTAACAAGTCTCACAATGGAGACATTACTGGTGCTATAATGTGCTTTTTGGGCCACACCCAGTGATGTACAAGGGTTACTTCTGTCAGTGCTCAGGAGACCATAGGCGATGCTGGGAATCGATCCCAGGTTGGCCGCATGCAGGGCAAACACCCTACCCACTGTACTATCGCTACAGCCTTAACAGTTCGGTTCTATTTGTGGCCAAACCATCTCTCATTATCTATCCCACAGATCTGTCTCAGGAGACAGTGGCCACCATCCTAGTTAAGAGATTAAAACCAATTCCTTTTTTTTTTCTTTTTGGGTTATACCCGGCGATGCTCAGGGATTACTCCTGGCTTTGAACTCAGGAATCACTCCTGGCGGTGCTCGGGGGACCATATAGGATGCTGGAAATCGAACCCGGGTTGGCCGCATGCAAGGCAAAAGCCCTACCCACTGTGCTATTGCTCCAGGCCCCTAAAACCAATTCCTTTTAATTCTTAAAAAATTTTCTTTTGTGCTATCTGTGGAAATTGTACGCTCTCTTCATTTAACTTTATTAAAACTTGAGCCTAACCTACTTAAAGCCTTTGAAAATGATATCAAATTTCCTGTGACATTCATTCTTCGTAACTGAGAGAAATTCAGATTTATGTGCCCTTATGTCCATTTTGAAAGCCAATGGTTTTTTTTTAAATATATATATTTATTTATTGAATCACTGTGGGAAAAGTTACAAAGCTTTCAGGATTAAGTCTCGGTCATGCAATGATCAAACACATTTCCCTTCACCAGTACTTATTTTTCACCACCAAGAACCCCAATATACCCCCCGCCACACACACCACTCCCAATGCTTGTGAGGCAATTGAATTCTACCTAACACACTATCTACTTTGATTACATTCATTATTTCGACAAAAGATGCACCATTATTGTTTAGAGATTACACCCAACAATCAGAACTGCTAAAAGGGTATTATGAAATAATTTGTTTTGCACAGTTATGAGGACCATATGATGTACAGATTTCTGCAAAGTAAAGTAAAGTAAAGGCCCTCCCGTTGGTCATCAATTTGCTCAAGCGGGCCCAGTAACATCTCCATTGGAGACTTTGTTGTTACTGTGTTTGGCATATCGAATACGTCACAGGGAGCTTGCCAGGCTCTGCCGTGCGGGCGAGATACTCTCGGTAGCTTGCCGGGCTCTCCGAGAGGGGTGGAGGAATCGAACTCGGGTCGACCATGTTGCCTGCGTGCAAGGCAAATGCCCTACCACTGTGCTATCGCTCCAGCCCAGATAATTACCAAAAAAAAGAGCCAGATAATTACAAGATTGGTTTCTGTGGCTCTGGAGCCATTGCCGGAGAGCCGCTCATGGGGGGCAACTCGTGACCTCGGTAGGGCAAGAAGGACGAGCCAGGAATGCCCCCCTTCCCATGAGGTTTCAGTTGTCCCCTCACCTCTTTCGGCTCATACCTGGCCGAAAGCCAATGTTAATGCATTTCACAAACTAGCGAACTTGGAGCAAATATGCCTAGAATAATACCATCAAATCAGTCATCAGAACATCATTTCATTTGCTAACTTTTAGCATTATTTTATTTTTATTATATAATTAATTGCCAAGACCCAAGAGATAACCAGTAAGGCACTTGCCTTACATGCAGCTCACCCAGATTTGATCCCCGGCATCTCATATAGTGCCTCGAGCACCACCAGGAGGAATTCCTGAGTACAGAGTTAGGAGTAATCCCTGAGCATTGCTGGGTGTGACCCTCCAAACAGTAAATACATAAATAATTAGAAGTAGAGTTATAAAATTACTGCAACTCAGCTGGATAGACAGACAGGAGGTCAGAACTTGTTTCTTGTATGACACTACATATGGTCCCCCAAGCATTGTCAGGGATCATACCAGGTGTGATCCCAAACTCCCCAGATAAACTAATTTTATTTATAGAGTTGACCATTGTTTTCAGCAATTGATCCCCTGAATTAATGATATCTCAGATTCTGCAGTGCAGAGTTTGGTGATGCTTAGTGATCTGACTCATGGAACTTGTGGTGTCGCACATAGAAGCTTCTTAGTTGAGATGGTGCCTGTTCTTTTCTTTCTAATGTTGCAATCATGTTTAAAATGCACTTTCTTGAGAGGGATAGACATAGAAAGATTGCATTCATCTGGGGAATGTAAAGTAACAAAATATGAAATTAATACCCAAGAATAGCTGAGATCAGTACCAGGAGGATTACTCCATAGCTTAGTGGCCAGTCGGGCATTCTAGAGGAAAGGGCAGCTCAGATAGAGAAGGGAACACCAAATAAAGGGTGTTTGGAGGATCCTCCCAGGAGGGGAGATGCATGTCGAAAGTAGACTATGGACTGAATATGTTTGCCACTCAGTGCCTCTTTTGCAGACCACGACACCCAAAAGGAGAGAGAAAACACAGGGGATTGCCCTGCCACAGAGGCAGGGGGGGATGGGGGAATGGGGGTGGGAGGAATATTATCCATGGTGGTGGAAAATGGGCACTGGTGGAGGGATGGGTATCTGATCATTGTATAATCAAACCCAAGCACAAAAAATTGTAAATCTACAACTGTACCTCATGCTGTTTCACTAATAAAAAAAAATTTAAAAAAAATAAATTAAAAAAAATTTTAAAAAATGCACTTTCTTTCCTCTTTGTTTTCCTCCTCATCCTGTGTGTTAAAACCCTAACTGTTATGTAAAGTTCTTCTCATATCTAATTAAAAGAAAATTTTAAAATTAGAATCATTCTCTCCATGTTGAATCCCTTATCGTAGGTTCACGCTGCTTATTGCACAGCATCTTGTACTAAACTCTGGTGGGCTTCATCTTTGACTTTGTTCTGCTAAATGACAACAGCAATACAAAAAATGTTTGCACCATATATTCCTCCATTTAATAACCCTTTGTGACTCACAGCAATTTTTCAGTTTTTATTAGTACACGTAGATGAGGCACTTTGCAACTTATGCAGATAGCTTATGAAAAAAGAGTAAAAGTATGCAGCCTCAATGGTTATATTTTTAAAAGCTTGATTTTCTGTAAAGTAACCAGAGACAGACAAATTTAACAAAAACAGTTCATTCTATCATAAACTTAAAAAATTCAGATAGCCTGATGTAAAAAATACCAATTAATTGGACAAATTCCCCTGTACCAAGTAAATACTTGCAACGGACAAATCTCAAACCATATAGAAATTTCAGAAGTTTTATTTCAGATTTTTATTGTTGTTGTTAACTTGTTTTGGGGTCACACCCAGCAGTGCTCAGGGCTTACTCCTGGCTTACTTAGGAATCACTCCAGGTGGTGCTCAGGGGACCTTATGTGGTGCTGGGGATCAAACGCTGGCTGGCTATGGGAAAGGCAAGTGCCTTAGCCCACTTTACTATCTTTTTGGCAGAAGAAATATTTAAAAATAATAACACAGCTAAAGATATATGTCACAATATGGCACAGGCAATATTTGGCAGTATTATTAGTGACAAAGTGAATCACTGAATATAAATCCATATAGTATCATCCAGACGTTAAATTCTGTATTTGTGCTGAGAAATTCTAAAAGAGGACTGGAGAAAACTGATGCGTACAGATTCTAGGTTCAAGGTTACATTGTAGCAACTCATAGAGTTTGGGTTTAACTCAACTCATCTAGAAAAATACCTTTCCCCCTTATTATACTTTTAATATAAGACCGTTAAAAAAGGGGTACTACAGTGATTCAAATAAAGATAATAAATTTTGAATAATATCGAACAACACATTGTTGTTTTACAAATTCTCATTTAAATCCATTTAATCTTTTCAATCTCTAGTTTTCTTTATCCTCCCTAAACAGTAATTCTTAAATCAAATTAACTACTATTAATTCATCAAGTTATTATAAAATCTTTGATATTGAAAATACCTGGTTTCAAGAAGATTGAAAAAAAAGCATGAAATTCCTGCCTTTAGATTTGAGATTTCACAACCTAGTAGAGGAGACAGCAAACATTCAGGAATTAAAGGACTATTCATAGTTATTCCAGCTGTAATAATGAGGCTGATGAAATGATCACAGAATAGATAGCACTGAGACATTGGTAAATAAATGGTATGGGGCAAATTAACTAGAATTATTTAAATATAAGGTCAGAAAAGTAATTTAATAGGAAAATTACAGCTGTAAGCAAATGAAAAGCTATAAACAAATGAAAATTTCATTTGGAAAATTTTCTTCTCTTAGAAACATAATTTTTATCTTTCATATATTTATCATTTTAATTTGATTAAATTTGTCATTACTTGGATTCTTTTATTTGTAATATGCTTTTGTTTTTCTTTTATTCTTTTTTTGAGGGGTGTGGGGGCTCACCCAAGTGGTGCTCAGGACTTAACCTGACTCTGTACCCAGAGTTCTCTCCTGGTGGTGCTCGGGAGAGCCACATGAGATGCCAGTGGTCGAACCTGAGTCAGCCACGTCCATGGCTGGTGCCCTACCCACTGTACTGCTGCCTTAGTTCTGTAACACCTTTTGTAACACATGCTATCAAAGAGAAATATACACACAATGCACTTAGATATATCTGATGTCTCAGTAAAAGTGCCTACAATTTATGACTGAGTGTCCTGGTCATTTTATTTAAGTGACCCATAGTTTTGAAATTTGATAGGTCTATAAAATTTATGAGATATACCATTTGTTTTATTGAAAAGAACTGCATGATTAATGTTGTTTTAAACTGAGACACAGAATACATTATGTAAGTCTGCCACCTAGTGAAAATATAGATGTAACAAATATAAAATGTTTTCTTGCAGTGTCCTTTATACTTATAAAGTATTTATATTCGTGATAATAGTTGAGGTTTAAAATGTGTTTACCTAATAACTTAATTATGCATCTTTAAAGAACTACTAAATCTACTTCTAAATAAATTTTGAATAGAGAGCATACTACAAATAAAATAACATGCCTCTTTTTCTTAGGTATTAGAATTTTAGTAAAGTAATATTTTAATTAAAATTAATACAGGGGACTGAAAAGATAACTCAATAGGCTAAGATATGCTTTGCATGTGGGAGAGCAGGGTTGAAATCTTTGGCATCACATGGTCCCCTGAGCAACTCCTGTGGAGCAACCCCTGAGCACAAAGCTGGGAGTACCCCCTGAATACTGCCCGATCCCCTCATCCTCTTTTGCAAGGCTCCCAAATGAACGTGTGTGTGTGTATATATATATATATGTATACATACATACATATATATATATATACATGTGTATGTTATATACATGTATATAACAATCACGATCATTCTGTTGTTCGTCGATTTCCTCGAGCAGGCACCAGTAACGTCTCCTTCTTCCTAGCCCTGAGATTTTAAAAGAGCCATTTCAATGCTCTTTCAGGATTAGGAGAATAAGACCCATCATTGTTACTGGTATTTGGCATATTGAGTACAAAACGGGAAGTTTGCCAGACTCTGCCACGCGGGCAGGATACTTTTGGTAGCCTGCCAGGTTCTCCAAGGGAAAAATAAGATAATAAGATATCACGTGGCTGCGAATGCGGCCGCACGCTTCCGGGAGCTGGGTTTTATAGTCTCTGCGTCTTGGCCATTGGTGGGACCAACCTGGCACTGGCGGCAGTGGTTGTGACGGCTTCCTACTGGAAGATGGGGGGGTCTGGTTGGAGAAGGCCCAGTCCCAATTTGAGTAGGCTTGGAGACCTCAGCTCCAGGACCCGCATGCCTGGGTTCCTCTGCCAGTTCTTTCATGCATGAGGCACATCCGGATGTGTGGAGAGTGGTACCAGCATGGCCGTGGCTGGCTCCAGAGGTCCTCAGCTGCTGCGGCTCTGCTCGGGGTGGGTGGGTGGGGGGGAAGAAACTCAACCCTCCCCGCCCCAAAGAACCCTGGTGAGAACAGCCAGGCGCGGTGCCAGGATACTCTGCCATACATGTATATATACATGTATATATATGTTATTCTATTTCTGTTGTTTATTTTTATTGTAACATGGTAACAATATCTCAGTCACAGGCATTTTTTGTGTGTGGGGGGTGTGGTTAGAAAAGAAAGGAAAGCAGGGATAATAGTGTCTCTCCAGGAAACACCCACTCACTGTTTCTGTGGGGATTGTCTTTTCACTTTCATTCTTCCTTAAACATTTACTTAATTCCATCTCAATACCAGGCTCTTCTTCACTTTTGAATAAAGGCTCACTTTAACTAGTTCTTATCCCCTGTAAAATCCTGTTTGGGGAGACTGAAAAATAGGGAACCACAGGCTCTCAGTGCAGGTGTTCCTCAAATTTCATCCCTGAGGCATGTCAGTAGAATACAGCAATAAATCTCTTCTAAAGGTTGCTGCAGAGGTCATCCTTGCCAAGCTAATGCAGGAATCTTCAGTCCAATCAAAAGGCAATCCATGATGATAAGTGTATTCTATAATTTTGCATGCTCAAGTGTTTCTTTTGACAATTATTCTCTTCCCAGTTAGCTAAATTTCAGAACACAAAGGAAACCGCCCCCCCCCACAAATATCTTCATAGTAACACAAACCAATTCAAAGGAATTTTACTGTAAATCATTCTTTGAACTTTACAAAACAAAATAAAATTCTTTAATCAAGGTCAGTATACCTTAACAACCTGGATTATCAGACTATAATCTAAGTTGGAAAGACTCAAGTTTACAAAAATATAAGCAAAAAACAAACAACCTATCACATAAAATAACTTGTATAAAGAATTAGACCACTTCGGCTATAGCCACACAAGGATCTCCTTGCTTATTCTTTCCTCTTATCTGTAACTCAACATCCTTAGTTCCCATGGATGAAGGGCTTCTAGTCATTTTTAATTTGGTACTGCCTGATTTGATTTGACTTCTGTACAAATGAACTCCTAAAGTGTTTAATAAACTTCAGTTTATTTTTTCACACTAACCGGAATTTAATTCTGCAGTCCTGCACTAAATACTATTCCACTTGCACCCCAGAAAACCATTCTATTTTCCAATTCTGCGAAATGTTCTCAGACTGTCCTTTTCCTCATACAAACTCAGATCTGAAACTGTTTTATCCACCCTGCTCCAATTCCTAAGAGGAAAGTGCTGCAATATTTCTTTCTTTTCATTAAAAAATAATAATGATAGGTATTTTATAGTCTCTGGGTCTTGGCCGTTGATGGGATTACATGGCGCCAGGGGGCCAGTTGGTGGGTGTGATCCCTGCCTACTAGAATAAAGAGGATCTGTGTGGAGGATGCTCAGATCCAATCCGAGCAGGCTTGGAGATCTCAGCCCCGGGACCTGCATGCCTTTGTTCCTCTGCCGGTACCGTCATGTGTGCGGAGAGTGGTCTCAGCATGGTGGTGGCTGGTTCTGGAGGTCTTCGGCTGCCGGAGCCCTGGTTGGGGTGGGGAGGGAAACTCAACCCGCTCCCCTCCGAGGGGCCCTGGCGAGGACAGCCAGGCGTGGGGACAGAGACTATAAAACCCAGCTCCCGGAAGAGAACAGCGCAGAGTCTTCTGCCCCTGTGCCTGGCTGTCCTCGCTGGGGCCCCTTGGAGGGGAGCAGGTTGAGTTTCCCTCCCCACCTCATAGGCAGGGGTCACACCCACCAACTGGACCCCTGGTGCTGTGTAATCCCATCAACGGCCAAGACCCAGAGACTATAAAACCCAGCTCCCGGAAGTGTGCGGCCGCAATTGCCGCGGTCGTGCAGAATCTTATTATCTCATTCTTACTTTGGACAAACTGGCGGGCTACTGAATGTCACCTGCCCACACAGCAGAGTCTGGCAAACTCCCTTTGGCGTACCCAATATGCCAAATACCAGTAACAATGATGGGTTTCATTCTCCTAACCCTGAAAGAGCCTTGAATATGGCACTTTTTAAAAAACCTCAGGGCTAGGATGAAGGAGAGGTTACTGGGGCCTGCTAGAGGCAATCGATGGACAACAGGATGGTCCTGATCATGAATGATAGGTATTATTGACATGCAAAACATTGCCCCACTAGGGTATTTTGCTATGTCAATCTGATAGAACTGTTTGAATTGGTTGTTTAAAAAGCAGTTTGTTTTTAAATCTTTAGGTACTAATTAATCTCAGATATTAGCCCTGAGTTTTTAACATATAAAATATTCAATATATTCTAATGAACCTTGTTAGGTGAAACTTGAGCAAAAGAAAACTGGAAGACAGGAACTTACTTTTCTTCTAAATTGGAAATCAGAAATTCTCTTTCCAGCAGATTTTTGTGCTGAGAAGATTGCAAAGGAAACAAGAGAGAACAGTCTTGCGGTATCTGACCAGACAAAAAGCGTTATTTCCAAAACTCTAAGGTTTTCTGGAAAGGTCTGCGAGAGAGGTGGCAGACCAATTGCATAAGATTTGAGAAATCTATTGAATAGATGAGTGGAGATCATCTCTAACTAAGGTGATTTGGGACCTCTAAGAAAATATCCTGTCCCAGAGAAGATCTGCTGCTATTGCAGGCAATAAGATAGGGGGTCCCTGCTAATGTATGTTGGGGAAAAGTGTCAGAAACTAAAGCAGTATGAAGACCTTTGATACAAAAGGCCCTCCAAGAGGAGAGGCAGTGGGCAGGCCCTGAGAGGAGATGCTCCCCAGCTGGAACAAAGTCCACACAAAAAATATTCAAAGATCTTCAATTGCTCCTGGCTAACCTCTTTGGCAACCACTATAGCAACGGACTGTCAGAGGGACAGTTTGGGGAACATGATATAGACTATTCTGGAAGAAGAAGAGGCCTGCATATGCTTCCCTGTCTGTATGTCCTTTCCTGATATGTGAACTTTCATACTTTAGGGTTCAATTCCTCACATTTGGGATGAGTACTTTGCCATTTCCATTCTGGAGAAGCTCCTGTTCTCTCTTGCACATGCATGGTAATCCTCCCTTTATTTCCCCAATAAACTTGTTTTATTTAACTACTTGTCTCCTCCTGGACTATTTTCTGTGTAAGATAGATGATTAATTTTCTCTTTCTGCAAAGAGCATTTGCTCACTCCAGCCTGATTTCATGGCTCCCCAAGAAATCGGGTGGTGGGGATCAGCTCCCATGCTGTGCAGAACAAGTGGATGCCAGCCACAATGTGTTGTTGGTGGTAAGAGAGTGCCTACTGTGGCTCTTCCCCATTTCACTTTTTTTTCGGTCTGAATTTCAAACCAAGGCTTGACAATCTCAAAGGCTCCACAATTCCCTTTTATCCCAGCATTAGTGCCACAGTGTCTGTACTGATGGCTCCAAGATGACACTGTGAACATCTAACATGGAAAAATCCTGGGCTCTGTGTTGAACAGTTTATATTAACTTTATTTTTGACACGCCCCCCTCCCCCCTTGAAGTAGCACTGTAGCACTGTCCTCTGGTTGTTCATCGATTTGCTTGAGCGGGCACCAGTAATGTCTCCATTGTGAGACTTGTTACTGTTTTTGGTGTATTGAATACATCATGGGTAATACCCCTTTGAAGTAGGTATTGTCAATTGTTTTTTACAGGTTGAGAAACTGAAGCTCAGAGAGTTTAAATGATATGACCAAGATCGCACCATTAGCTTTCCAGATCATTTTTAGTTTCTAGCCCTCCAGATGTATAGAGCATTAGGTCACTCAAGACGGCTCAGTTGAAATACAACACTTTATCTGTTTTACCCAAGGATCTAAAGACAGTGGATGGCCTCTGAATTTGCTTTTTATGAGATGTAGTAAAACAGGAGAGTTCATCTAGGGCCTTAACTGTTAGAAGTTTTGGGGCAAAATCAAGGACTTGTAACTGGTCAGGGCCTCTCCCTGGCATTCTAGCAGCTGGCATCACCTTTCCTGTCTGTATACTGCAGGGAGAAGCTGGCACAGCCAACAGAGACGTCTGCCTGCCATCCTGAGGGCCTTCGAGACAGAACTCTAATTTTCTCTCAGCGACTTGGGTGCAATTTGGGCAAAACGTCTCCAACAGCAAGATCTTACAGAGAGTGGCCTGTGGTAGGGAGGAGAAATCCTACTTCTTTGCTGGAAAAGAAAGTTCTCTTTGAGGAATGATACTTTAAGTAAATGGTCAGTTCAAGGCACCGCTCAAGTTGTTCCGTGCCTTGAAGGGAGGCTACTCATTTAGCTACAAAGCAAGGTTAAGGCTGGAGGTGTATCCTGTCTGAACTTTAGGAGCACTGACCAGATGCTCAAACATCTCTATATCCCTATTCTAGATTCTGGGTGATGTAGGTGAAGCACTTCCTGGATAGATTCTCTGGAAGAATCAATTGGATGAAGACACACTGAACTGTGTTTTCAGTTTTTGATTACAAAGGAAGCTTCAAAGGGAGAAGGAATTCTCTCCCACACCCCCAACTTGCTCCTGATCTCTGCTTGCCTCTTGGTTCAGGGAAGTGCCTGATTGTTTTGAACTTATTAAATAATTAAAAGAGTATCAGAAGAGAGCAGTTTATTATTATATATTCATAGGGAATCTAGGTAAAAAATGAGGCTCCCAGTTCTAGGAAATAGCACTGTCCTCCTGTTGTTCATCTAGGAAATAATAGGACAGAAATATCCTGATGCAAGAAATAATACAGGTACTCTATCATTGTATAATTAAAACCCAAGCACAAAAATTTGTAAGTCTACAATTGTGCCTCATGGTGTTTCACTAATAAAAATTTAGGAAAAAAAGGAAAAAATAATACAGGTATGTGATGCTTTAAGAAGAGAGGAGTATCCCATGAAAAGAGAGAAGGTGATTCATTATAAATCCCAGAGGTTCTGTCACAAGAAATTGACCTTGCTGTCTAGATTGATGTCTTAAATATAAAGATTATTTTTGTCAATACTGTCTTAAATAGGGCTAGCTGGGAGGTCCTAGCAATCTGGATTAAAGAAGTCACTGCAACTCTCCAAACCCAAACAACTCAAAAGCATGAGAGCTAGAAACCCATTAACATGCAAAAAGAGAGGCTGGCAGCTTAGTGGGGCCTCTTAGGAGAAGAGAAACTGCAGCAAAACAAAAAGCCATAAAAAGAACATGAAAGAGGAACATCAAAGTTCTAAGCTCTTCCCACTGACAATACCCTAGCAACAGACTCTTTAGACTCTTGTCTTCAGAGAAAGTGCCAAGTGGCAGCAGTTTGGATCAACCCTATGAAATTAACTTTATGGGGCACAACCCCCAATTTAGGAGGCTGCCATATCTCCAAGTTGAGGGTATGCATTCCCTTATTTGGGGATCTCCTGGATAGAAATTGGGATGTGTAGAATAATCAGCTCCCCCCTCTTTAGAAAGTTAATGTTGTCTCTGAATATGTTTCTCTTTCTTTCTTTTCTCTCATGTGAAATAAATAATATTTTATTTCACAATGTGTCTCCTTTCTGAAATTATTTTCTCTGAGGGGAAGAAATAGGTCTGGAACCCTGAGTAACCTGGGCATCCAGCCTCAGGACTGACTTTCCTTTTCCTGAGAAGGGCAATTACTTGCTCTGACCTGAGACAGCACTCACAAAGACCTCAGGTAGTGGGGGAGAGGACCTTGGGTGCCCACTGTGTCTGGTGGGACTCAAGGGCCCACACTATCATGTGCTTGTGTGGACTTTACACGTCTGCAACCTCCAGGCACTTTTCTGGGTGAGAGAGGTGGGCCTAACCACAGGGAGGTAGCAAGACCCTGTTTCTCTCCAGTATAAGACCTCTCTCACTTCCCACTTCACCCTAGTCACCAATAACATTCAGATCATACACTAAGGTAACCTGTAACATTTTGCCAATAACCCAGGAGAACTACTCCTTTGGGGGAGCTATTTCTCCAGCCTGAAACAATACCTTGTATATAACTCAATTTCCACTGTTGGTGTTAAGGAGATGGTAAACAGTTTCTATGAGTCATCAAGGTCCCTACCCAGCTCCAAATAATACATATGCCTCAGGCCACATATTGAGGACACCTGTCTGAATATTTTTGGGAAGCTATACTCTGTGTGTCTTCATCCCCAGACCCTCCATCCATGTGCATATGTATAACAGGTGAATTAATGAGATTCTCCTGACTTTGATTTGACATTTTGGGGTTTGAGTGGGCCAGAGGGTTTTTTGAATGTGGCAAGAATAGAAGTCTATCAACAGAATATATGTATTAGGAAACATAATTAGAAGCTCAAAGTAACCAATATAGACTTCTGAATAACAAATTTAGCCTATCCCTCACTGTCAAAATAGGGTGGGGCAGTTACATATATCGTTTACGAGCTGGAGTCCTCTTTCACTTTCTCTCCTCATTATTTTTTCTCATAATCTCTAAAGTCAACAAGGATTGAAGATTTTCCTAACAGTAGTTTTAAAAGCTACAAATGTGGAAGTAAAAATGTTCTATATAAAAGTGGAATGTCAAAACAATCAAGTTAAAATGGCAACGGCTCAAATAGCTACACAGTCATTTACAAACACTAAAATAAAACAGCATCTCCCCACGTAAAATAATATCATACTGTGATCTTAATTTGCCCAATATATACTGATACTCAGTATGATTCCAAGATTAATTTTTCCCCTAGT
The DNA here is from genome assembly GCF_029834395.1 of Sorex fumeus. Classification (NCBI taxonomy): domain Eukaryota; kingdom Metazoa; phylum Chordata; class Mammalia; order Eulipotyphla; family Soricidae; genus Sorex; species Sorex fumeus. Next base: position 7,497,563 of record NW_026606067.1, on the reverse strand, counting down.
AATAACAGGGAAATCTAACTTCTTGCTAAACATCCTCATAAAATGGCTCTGATGCGCACATAGACATTTTTGTGGCCATTGTATTTTAGAAATACCAATTTGAGGGTTTGTTTTTTTCACAAGTGATAGTGGTTAGTAATCCGTCTGAGGCAATGTTCTGAGTGATTCTCAGAAAATGTGTCACTCAGTCACTGTAATAACCTTGATGGGAAGATACAATGCTAAGACATGTTCTGGCAGCCTAGATTAAAGTTGACATGCTTTAGACTCTCCTGGCTAAAATCCCGAGGCCCATCAATCCCAGTTCCTCAGCTGTCTACAACTAACTTCAAAATACTTTCACATAAACAATGTATTAGGTGCAAGTTTGGTTGCAGACACATACCAGGTACAGCTAGCTCTCTACCTTACCATTTAGGGTGGTTCTAAATGCTTTTAATCAGAAATGAAACATTTGTGGATCAAATCTACTTTTGTTCCCATTAGTTTTACTAGTAGATGACTCACATAAACAAACTAATATGTTCATGAAGATATGAGGATTAGCTCAGGTATCTTACACGCATTTTTGATGAAGTAAATTAGCCCAAGAGGGCACCATAGCTGCCTGGAGTGCCACATTAATAAACACAAAGATAGGTAACTTTGGTATCCTTGTAAATGTCCCTCCTCTTCACTAGAAAGAGAGTATATCTGGTTCAGTGGGTATCCGAATTTCAACCCATGTTCTCTGCCTCTTTTTCCATATTCATTTTCTTTTGAGGGGATTGGCTGGGGTGAGGGGTGGTTTGTGCCAAATCCAGTGTTTCTCTGGGATTACTCCTGGCTTTGCACTCAGGGATTTCTCCAGGAGGGAGTTGGAATATAATATGGGGTGCCAGGGATTGAACCCAAGTCAACATGTGCAAAGCAAGTGCCTTACCCACTGCACTATCTCATCAGCTCATTTTCTTTTGTTTATTCTTTGCTTAAAGCTTTCTCTCTTCTTTTCAAATTTGCTGCTATCTGGACCCTGTGGAATAGTGTTAAAGTTTATCTATATTTGTCAAGTGTTAAAGTTTGTTTGTATCACCTCAATTGTCCTTTAAAATTGTGTTTATGCATGAGGTTGAATCTGCTGAAAAACCCAATTATGCGGGACTCCTGACTGAAATCTCCAGGCTTCCAGAGTTGGGATGGGCCTTGCACCACTCATCTCTCTGTGCTTCTGCTTTCCTGGCAGTCATGCCCTTGAACTGCCCTTGGGTGCCAACTGAGTGAATTTATGGCCATGTTCCAGACACACAAATGAATCTTAGGAGAGAACAGCAAGTGGCAGAGATGCATCCAGACCCCCAAATCACCATCCAGTTAAAGAAATTTAACTCCAAGTCTAGAACCCTGTGAAAAAATTTTAGAATTCCAGGAGGGTGTGGCAGCAAAAGCTGCCAAACAACATTTTATACAATTATGTCACAGATATACCAGGAATAGCACACCACACTTGATGGGGTGTAAGGTTGAAGACAACCAATCTTGATATTGCATACAATACTTAAACTCTAACAACATCTTAATGATCTCTAATATAGGGATTCATTGGCTCCAAAAGGAGAGACAACAATTTTACACACTTTCCTCTGAGGAAATCGTTTTGATCGTTTTTAGTCAATTATTCATACAAGCAATACAAAATAAATTACTTAGCATCTGCCTTTTGGGCAGGCTTGGGTGGTAGTGATAAAACTAGAAATAATGGTTGTGGGATTGGTGTTGAAATATTAAATGTAATCAATTACTGTTAACAACTTCTTGAAAATAAATTTTTTAAAAAATTGTGTTTAGAATAATTTGCTCTTACATATTCCATATGCATGGTCTGGTTCACTTAGAGATGGAATGCTAGCCTTGAAACCTAAGGAACCTGGGTCCAGTTTATGAATACTGGATTTCTGCTTCTGTGAGGCTTTCTGGTATACGTAATTGACTGGATCCTACTTCTGGAATGTCTGTAGGGAATTTCAGGAAAGGTGGTAGGTAAGTAAGTATGGTAAAGAGTCAAGAGATGGGAGGACGAGAAAAAGAAAGAGGGGGAAAAATGCTGGGATTGGAGTTAGTTCAGAGTAGTGTCTGGCAAGTATCAATTTAGTTTTCCAGGGCCATATTGGTTATGATGATCTTGAAATTAAATTTGGTAAGGGCCCCAAAATCCCTTAGATACTGAGTATAGTGAAGAATAGGTTCCAACAGGGCAAACAAACTATTGAGTTGAAGATATGACAAGAAATGGGAGGTAGAAAATAATTAAGCAGTGATATTCAGAATTGAATGGGATTATGGAAAGGAAATTATAGAGCACATAAATATTAGAGAACCATGATAATATTTGACTAAAGAAAAGGACTTCAGTCAAATATCTACTACATCAACTACATAGGCCTTTTTTAAGTCATCATAAATTATGGCAGAAACAGGTTTAGCAAAAATCATATTTAACCAGAAGAAAAATAATCAAGGAATGCAGAAAAATCACCTAACGGGTAGTAGCTTACTATAATTTTAATATGAAACAATCAAGTTTACAAGCCTTGGTCATTCATTAGGATAAATGATATTTTATGAATCATAGGGATCTAATATCTTACTTTTGTTGTATAGGACTGGCCAAATTCAGCAAGCATACTTAAGTAGAACAACTTCTTAATGTTTCATAAAAATGTATACCCTAACAAATGATATGTGACTAGTGAAATAATAATAATGCCTTTATAGATCATGGGGTGGGTGGTAGAACATAAATAATTAGTTTGGGTATGCATTAGTTATTCAGAAAATTCTGCTTGCAATAATTCAATCTGGGTGTATGTATGCACTATATAAATTATGGAAAATTGAAAGCTGCTGACAGGTAACCTTAGAAGTTAAGGAATCCAAGTTATTTATTAATTCTTCTTACAAATGATTTCTTCTCAACCAGGAACATAAAAAGGGTTCCTCTGCAAGTTACCATCTGTGTATCTGCCCTGAGCAATTCTGGTCAATTTGTTTTAAATTGTTAATTAAAAATTTTGCATCTTTCAGCAAGAAAAGAATTTACTACTGTTTTGGATCCAAAATAATTCATTCAGAGAACATATAATAAAAGCCAATCAATAAAAACCTCATTAAACTAGAAATAAACTCACAAAGTTGAAAATGAAAATGAATGTTTAATCAAAAAGACCCAGATTCTTTCTTATTAATGTTATAATTAGCTTCTGCCAAGTCTGGAGTTTTAAAACAAAAAGAAGTATGATTTTGCTTTATTCATAGTATATAAATCTCATCCCTTCAATTAATTTCCCACCCTGCAATTTGCTATTTCATTCTTTAAAGAAATTGGAAATGTAGCTGTCATATTTAAATATGTGCTATGTTATCTTTAATTTAATGTTTAGTACAGATCAATAACTAGTTAGATATTCTAGGTAAACACTCACATTCTGTAATGTTTTGAGATGTATTTAAACTTCTAGACTGAAAGGTTTTTATGTCCAGGGTAAATTTTCCCAACTATGTGACAAATTCTTTATATAGCTGAAATACAGTATTTGCATCAAAACTTTAAGGCAGATTAATTACATTCTGCAATCATTTTATACATAAAAAAACCCTGTGTTTGTATTTCTTGGGGGTGTTATGCCAACTGTGTTCCTCCCTCCCTCCCTCTTTCTCTTTCTTTCTTCCTTCCTTCCTTCCTTCCTTCCTTCCTTCCTTCCTTCCTTCCTTCCTTCCTTCTTTCTTTCTTTCTTTCTTTCTCTCTCTCCCTTCCTTCCTTCCTTCCTTCCTTCCTTCCTTCCTTCCTTCCTTCCTTCCTTCCTTCCTTCCTTCCTTCCTTCCTTCCTGAATCACCTTCATATACGGTGATTACATTTCAGTCATACAATGATCAAGTATCCATCCCTCCACCAGTACCCATTCTCCACTACCAATGTTCCCAGTATACCTCCCGCCAGCTTCCCGCCCCCCACCCCCGTCTCTGTGGCAGGCACATTTCCTTTTACTCTCTCTCTCCTTTTGGGTGTTACAGTTTGCAATATGGGTGCTAAGTGGCCATCGTGTTTGGTCCCATAGTCTACTTTCAGCACACATCTTCCATCCTCAGTGAACCCTCCAAAATGTCATGAAATTTGCATATAAGTGGACCGACATGGAGAGTATCACGCTAAATGCTAAATGAAATGAGTCACAGAGAGAGGGACAGACTAGAATGATTGCATTCATTTGTGGAATATAAAGTAACATAATGGGAAACTAACAGCGAAGGATAATAGAGATAAGGGTTAGGAGGATCGCTACATGGCTTGGAAGCCAGCCTCACATGCTGGGATGAAGGGAGCTGAGAGAGAAGGGACCACCAAGTAAATGATGCTTGGAGGCTTGCTCGGGATGGGAGATGTGTGCTGAAAATGCTTAGCCACATATTAGGCCCTCGTAAACAAGTTTTGCAAAGATTAAAAAAAATATACTAAGGGGCTAGAGAGATAGTGCAGGGGGTAAATTGCTTTGACTTGCCCATAGCTGACCCAAGATATTTTTTGTTTTTGTTTTGGGGTAATACCTGGCAATGTTTAGGGGTTATTCTTGGGAATGCACTCAGGAATTACTCCTGGTGGCATTCAGGGGGCCATACTAGATGCCAAGAATCAACCCTGGTGGGACACGTGAAAGTCAAGCTCCCTGCCTGCTGTACTATCTCTAGCCCTCACCCCTGGCACTAAACGTAGTTCCTTGAGTTTTGTGAGAAGTGATTCCTAAGCACAGAACCAGGAGTAAGCTTTGAGCATATCGGCTATGGCCCCAAACGAAACAGAAAGGAAAAGAAACACACTAAAGGCTAAAGCTGTGATTCAGCAGGGGCAGACACGGCATGACCCCTGCCTCTCACCTCCCGCATCTCAGGACCTGGCATTGGTAGGCCTGGAGTAATCATAATCTAGGAAACAACAACAACAACAACAACTAAAGATAAATTTAAAAAGTTATTGTCTGTGGAATCCTTGGGGATAGTGGTACCAGGTGAAATTTATTTGCTACAGTATTTGCTGTTGCAAGGTCTATGGTCTGAAAATGAAAATTACATTGCTAATAGTTATAATATCAAACACTTATCAAGTAACTGAAAACTAACTGTGTGCTACAACATTACATGTTTTAAACTATCAAAAACAACCATGTGCCTTGTGATTAAGACACAGAGGGTTAGGAAAGGAAAACAATTTGCCTCCTATCATCATCTAATTAGGTAGGATTCAAATTTGGATAATTTTCTCCTGAACTATGAATTCAGGTAATCAGATAATGACCCTCAATATGTGCTTTGCTACAAAATAAAGGTAGAGTGAGAAAACATGATGAAAGAATTCAAATAGTTTAATTTTATTATTTCATAGCTCATGTATATCTTGGAGCTATGTGAATTTTAAATTGGTATAAGAATCATTTTACATATATCGTGCAGAGACATTGATTTTTAAAGGATTTTTAACTTTGGGCTGGAGCGATAGCACAGCGGGTAGGGCGTTCGCCTTACACGCGGCCAACATGGCCGACCCGAGTTCGATTCCTCCACCCCTCTCGGAGAGCCCGGCAAGCTACAGAGAGTATTTGATATGCCAGACACAGTAACAACAAAGTCTCCAATGGAGACGTTACTGGGCCCGCTCGAGCAAACTGACGATCAACGGGAGGGCCTTTACCTTTACCTTTACCTTTTTTAACTTTGATTATTACATGGGCTTTTCTCTTGCTAAGGTCACAGAGTCTTACCTACAATGATCATATAAAGAATTCCTCTCTGGATGAGTTTTATTAATGAATTACAGGAAAGTTGTGATAAGGATGTTATGACCTTGCTCCTAATATGATTATATTCCCTATTCACAGGCTGGCTTTAGTCCTTGCTGCCCATTATGTAAATGGAAACCTTTCACCACTAATAGACACAGACATTGAGACCAAAATTAGGGGCCAAAGAATACTATCAGCTTGTGCCTATGAAATCCAGGTTTTGATTCCTGGACCCAAAAATTTTCTCAGTACTACCTGAAGTGAACTTGGGAGTACAAAGAATTACAGGTGTATCTCTTAAACAAACAAATCAAAACTCAGACCATGCATGGGATGTCACATGTCTTTGTCGATTCAGTTCTTTAAAATCATACAAGAAATCGTTTGAGTATAGAATGAGTTTTAAAAGGAATTATCAATACCTGGCATTAAAACACTGACATCCACAGTGCAAGTCACATATTGGATTATGATTAAATAAATAAATGAACATAACCTGTGTGTGTCTTATGTTCATTCCATTGGCACATAGTCAAATGGTTTACAATGCTGAGCACTAAGTAAATCAACAAGACTGGTGCTCCAGACATTTACCTGAAAAGAGTCTGCACATTCACAATTGTCTTGGCATCTGCCATGTAGTCTTCCTCAGCACTCATGGTGCTTTCTTTGTCCACAACCACCATGTTGGCAGCAAAAGTCACTCCACACCTGAGTAGATCGTCTAGGCTTTGATAGAAATCAACAGACAGAAATGGAATTTTATTAAATCACAATCCTAGGATAGGCGCTAAGATCTGCTTGCACCCTGAAGATGTATAGATCGCGCTTAAGGGTGGCATTCATAAAGTGTACATCATTAGATATTAATGGGACTTATCGGTAAAATATTCTGTTCTCATGCTAAATAATTGATACTGTGAGACTCTATGCTTCCTTTAGATCTTAACTGTTACAAAATCATATGTATTAATACTTGGTTGTGCAAATAAAATCAATTTGCCAATGACATTGAAATAGTATGCTAGAAGTTTGTTTTTATAGCGAATATTCTATTTCAAAAACACACCATTCATATATATTTTTTAAATCCTTCATGTCCTTTTGTTAAACTATAAATGAATACTTACTCTATTAATTTAAATGGTCAAGTCTAAAAAGATGTAGAATTTATATCTGAAAGTGTCTCTTTTGTGTTTATGAAAACAATATGCTACATATTGGTTCTGGACAGTCAAAAACATGTAAAGTATGTAATCATCAGTTGTATTAAGCCAACTGTTTAGTCAACCTAAGTTTTTTAAAAAGTAATTGAAAGCTGGTTTCTTTGGGTGTGTAAAGTCCTATGAGATGGAATAGAGTAAGTCTATCTTCTCTGTAACTGATGAAAACTTTTCCTAACATTCTCCCACTGAATTCAGAGAAAATGTTCCCAATAGTCCTGAATTAAGTAAATAATCATCCTCACTGTCTGCATTTTATATACACTGAAAAAATATCGATCTGAATAAGGGATATTAAACTTAACTACCGAAAGAGTGTCTTAAATAGAGTCGACTACAGACATTAGAAAAAAATCATGTGAACCGATTTTCTCTTTTATTTTAAAAGAGAAAGTGTAAAGCAAAAAAAAAAGTTTCATTTATACTTTTTTACATTTTTTTCCACTTAGATACTTAAATGATGGGGGCATTCCCTGAGGATCTTTTCCAAGTGCATAATTGGATTGGTTGATTAGCCATGACATGTTAGGAAGAAATACTTTTCCTTTACAGGAAGGCAGGAGGCAGTTCTTACTCTGTTATAAGGCGAGAGAGTATTACCAAAGCTTTGAGTCCAGATCCCCAGGAGTAGTCCAGAAAAAATATTTCGCTTGAATCAGGAACAACGTTCTGTGGCAGAGATTTTATGGCTAAAACTGTGGAAACAGAATGTTATTCCAGATAAATTTCCTATGGTGAGAGGGGCTGGACCATAACATCCGATCAATATATGACTGAATCTAAAACTGTCTATGAAGACTTGGGGGCTCCTTCCATCTAGGAAACTCATCATAATTGTTCTTACACTAACTAGAATACATTTTTTAAAAAGGAAAGTGACATCATGAAATGAATGTGTGTGGTTCTTTATAGTCCATAAAAATAATATCTGAGTTGTATTTCTTCAATTCACCTTATCATATTGTAATGCTTCTTATATTTTAGCACTTATCATTTTTACAGCCCGATTAAAAAAATACTCTGTAGTGACTTCTATACTGGAAATGGAAAGAATAAAATGGTAAGCAGTAAGTTTGCTGAAAAGGATTCAAAGGTAGGAATGATGATAAGGAAGATAATTTTATCAGTAATGAATGAAGTTGAAATTAATATTGTCAAAAACTTCACTGAGGGTACAGGTAAAACGGCTAACACTACCTGAACTGGTATATGCATATATCAATTCCATATTAAAAATACTGAATGTTGTGTTTTACGAATAACCCTAGTTGATTATTTTAGTAATTATGCATTGAAATCTACATTAAAAAATAGAACATTTAAAAATGACATTTCTACATTGAAAGATTTCTGTTTAGCATATTTTAACTTTGTTATATCTTTAAATATTTAATTGGTTCTTAATTTTGTTATTTTTTTTGCCTTTTTGTAAAAATAGGTTATCAAGCTAGTCTTAAAATTTCGTATCTGTTATTTTTCCCACAGCCTCTTTTTTTTTTTTCTCAGCGTGATTGCTTTACACGTTTTTCACCACCAGATGGCAACCTCCGAAAAAGTCATCATGAGTACAGATGAGACAGGAGACTACCTGGCAAAGCTCTCCTTCCTGACTTTCTTTAAGACTTCCTCTGAGAATAATGTGAACCTATGAGTATGAAGGAGTGTTTGTAAATTTGTTTTAATTCATTCAGATGCTTTGTTCTGTTTTACTTGTAAGGGTACTTTCAAACATGAGCAAAAGAAGAGAACTGCGCAGTAAATCTCTGTGTACCAAGCACCCACCTTCAATAATTATGTGACCAATACTATACCTCTAACCCAATAATCTGATCAGTTCAATTATTTTCTTTTACCAAATTTTACAGAGAAAAATTAATTTCAGATTTCATATCAGAAAATGTAGATGGCAGGTTTATTTTTTAAATTTTTAGCTAGTTGTTGACAATGGATAGTGTAAATTATATCAATGTAGAATGGAGGGTACCTAATCCACTACCAATAACTACATTCAAACCTATGAAGATTTTTTTTTCATTTTCCATGGAATTAAACAAAATCATGAAACTTCCCAATTAATATTTTTTGGCATTTTATTTTGAAGACTCTGGCTGGCATATCTTTTAATTGGAGAAACAAAGCAGAAGCATCTTTTATCATATTTAGTTTTAAAATTGCCCTTATAGGGGCTGGAGCGATAGCACAGCGGGTAGGGCATTTGCCTTGCATGCAGCCAACATGGCCAACACAGGTTTGATTCCCGGCATCCCACATGGTCCCCTGAGCACCGCCAGGAGCAGTTCTTGAGTGCATGAGCCAGGAGTAACCTCTGAGCATCGCCGGGTGTGACCCAAAAAGCAAAACAAAAAAAAATTGCCCTTATAACTGAAATTGGTCTCTTAAGAAAATGCATAATATGTTGCACATAAAATGATCTATATCTTAACACTAGAGAATTGCACATTCTCGACTTTTATTAACAAATATTTTAGAAGTTATAGAGTAACATGTGTTATAAGAAGAAAATTAATTACTACATGTATAATTTATAAATCTGAACTAAAAGATTTCAAAATTATTCGAAAAGTTTTCAGAACTTGTGACAACTATATGAAGGCATCACAATGTTGAACCTTTAAGTGTCCTGTGCCATTATGTCAATAGTAAGTCATGTTTTAATTGTAGACAAAAAAAAAGGAATTAAGTTTCTAAAATCTGAATATAATAGACATTATTGACATGCAGCAAGATTTGTTTTAATTCAACAACACATTACTGTTTATAAAGTTTAAATACAAGGTATATCACACAAGTACATAAGCTCTGCATGCAAACTACCATATTTGCAAATACTAAGAGGGCAAGTAACACTCCTCATGCAACAAAAGGGCACAGCACAAGACAAATCACAGGACAGCACAGGAGTTAGTGCACCAAAGATTTTGTCACCTACTTGTCAATAGAGCCCACCATGTAGTAAACCATTGGAAACCAACAGATTGCATCCAGAAAATGCATATCTGGCCTAAGTAGCAGATGGGTTACAAAATGAAACACAATGTCACAACAGCGGTAGCACTTCTGGGGAAAGGAAGTAAGTTGTCTTAGTTTGCATTTTCAAAACTAAAGCTGATGTGCCTTTTTATTATCTTAACAATAACAAAAAACATCATTTGTACTTGTTATGAATAATACAACATACCCAGAATTATAAAAAACAACTAAACTGTAGATCTGCTTTCAAAATCAGAAACATTATGGCATAATTTTACACAAAACACTAAAACACTACTCTCAATTATAACTAAAATAACTTACCAACAGATTTAAAAGTGATTCATGTAGAGGGCTAACTCATAAAATGTGAAAATAATAATTATTTTTCCCAGATGACTCAAAGCATAGAAAGCCAAACTAACATGAGATATTAGCAACTGTCCCAGGAAAATAGAGAACTGCATGTCCTCTGATATAGAAACATATCAATAGATACAGAATATATACCCACGCAAATATGTATTATATAAATGTAAAAATTCACCTTCCATTTTATTGATTTACTCAATACATAATGTCGAACAAATATTAGGTGTAGCTGAAATCTTCACTTATGTACACATTTCAGTAAAGGATCATAAATCTGAAACTTCTTTAGAAATCTCTTAATCATTTTCTTCCTTTTGCAAAATTATTAATTTTCATGTATCTATTTGCTAAGTACATATGTATAGAACATTTAAAATAGACATTTTAACATGTTAATTTACATGCAAAATAGAGTATTATATTAATTTCATCTATAAAACTATACTTTTGGGAATTTGTGTCCAAAAGCGCACATCACATTAGATGTTTTAATCTAAAAGTGAAAACATAGCACTTGGATGCAGACTTGGAGAATATTTAACAGAAATGATAGTTAAATTTGATGTTGGTTGAATGACGATTGAGAATTTATGCAATATAAGGAGAGGGAAATTATAGGGAAAATTACATACATCCCATGTATTTATTCCTACGAGATGAAGTCTTTTCCCCTGGTTTATTTTATTCCTGTTAAATATCATCTGATCTGATTACACTCTAAAGTAAAAGAGTGTTCAATATGTGAGACTCAAAAAGATGTTTCACAGAAACATTATGAATAGATTTTCTCCTATTCTCAAATTTCTTTGCAGCAGTTTAAAGTGTTTATTAATATTACAGATATTAGATCATTTAAAAATCCTCCATTATTCATTTTATAAGATATTTTCACATTTCTTAATAATTATGATTTATTTTCATCACATTGAATTATAATGCTGATAAGGAAGTTTTGGTTAACTTTCATTAGCAATCATTTTTATCATTTAATCTAAGACTCATAGAAGGGTTATTGGTGAATCATAGGCCATAAATATTTTTCATGTTTGCAAAAGTAATGTTCAACAAATATTACAGCAATACACACTTATGGTACAAGCTTTGATTGTGTCTTCTAGTTATCTGTATACACTAATTGCTTCTTAAAAGAGGAGGCCAGAGACCAGGAAGAGATAGCACAGTGATTAAGGTACTTGCTAAGCACGTGGTTGACCGGTTTGATTCCTGGCACTGCTTATGGTCTTATGAGCAGCACCAGGAACGCTCCTGAGAACACACTCAGGAAGCTGGGTGTGGCCCAACAACCAAAAGGGAAAAATAAGTTAAGTTTCCCTTATCAATATTGGTTTGGAGGCTCAGGGGATATGCCTGAATAAGTACTTGGGGGATGTCCTCATGGTATTAAGGTGACCACACAGTGTTGGAAATTGAACCCATACCTTCAGCATGCAGCACGTGCTCCAGCCCCAAAGCTTTCTCCCCATCCCCAAAGGGCAGTTCTAAGTGTTGATTTAAGATCATTCAAGAGCTTGTTCCAGCTGTCCTGAATACAGGAGTACTTGTGAGGAAATGTCACAGGACTGCAGGCAGCATGGAGATTTTGTGATTTAGAAATACATTTTACCTATCAAGAAGATTTGCAGCCGGTTTGGTTCCATAACTCCTTATTGTTCCTTGGATATATCTACCCAGACCCAGATAACATCCCGTTGAATCTTATTCTTTCAAATTCACATTTTAATCTTTTAGTCTTCAACAACAAGAGGACAGTGCTACAGTCTTTTTTAAAAAATTTATTTATTTTTGTGGGTGAGTGGGTAGTGGAATGTGGGCCACAACTCATTCTGCTCAGGGCTTACTCATGGTATGGCTTCACACTGAGGGATCACTCCCGGTGGTATACAGAGAACTGTATAGAGTGCAGGATATTGAACCCAAGCTGACTATGTGCTAAGTAAAGTGCCTTATCCCTGTACTATCTCTTTGACTCTTACCCTTCAGTTTCTTTCTAACTTAATTTTTTTCTTTTGGGCCACTGGTACTGGGTTTATTCCTGGCTCTCACTCCTGATGGTGCTCTGGGAACCATATGGGATGGCAGATATCAAACCCAGGTCCACTTTGTGTAAGGTAATGCCTTATTTGCTCTGGCCCCCAAAATTCAATTTCATAATGCTACCTTCTTGATTTGTTCTTTGTGATGTATCCTCTAGTCTTGTCACAGTACTAATATTATTGACTAAGTCTGTTTAATAAAAGTTATTGATACTATTTTGTATAATAAGAAGTACTTGGTACTTTGGCTATGAAGTAAATTCTGTAGTTAACCGTCTTATCAGAGTTAAGATAAGATTTTTGGTCTTGATTAAGTAAAATCATTAAAGATACCTACACATCAAAATACTACCTTGTTTTAAGAAACTCATAAATGTTATTACATGCAATAAAGCCAGTTACTTTATTCACATTGTGAAAGAAATCTTCTAAGATCTTAGAAATTACTTTAACATCTGTACTCTATGAGTCATCCATACATGTTTCATGATTCATTCTTAGATGGATTTAGCTCTGTTAGAAGGTAAATCAGTTTCCTGAAATCTTGAAAATATGTAATTTTCATAAGCTTAGTTAATGTTGGGAGCCTACTAGGCAATAGGCTCTCTGAAAAATTTAACTAGGATAACATTTTTAAATTTAACAAGCTAGGTTTGACTTGGGCAGAAATCTGCAAAATTTAACTGGAATAACAAATAAGATTCATTTACTTATACTCATAAAGGCAGTTTTAAAGAAAGTCAGAAAAGATAAAAAGTGATAATTTCCACATATCAAATAGGCTACAACTTAAAAAGACAAAAACTATGGCAATAAACTGTTTAAGTAATTAAAAAGTAACATGAATCATGACACAGGCTCTTTTTTCTTAACTTGGAGTATAGGGTATCGAACCCAGGACCACACAACTGCAGGCCGTGCACTCTGCTGTTAAAGCCACATCTCAGTCCCATCTCATAGGCTCAGAGTTAACTATTTTTTTCTAATTATCCAATGACAAGCACAAACTAATTGGCAAGCATATTATAATTAATTAATTGACAAACATAAACTTTGAATTGCAAAGCATTGTTACTGGCTAGCACTGAATAATAACACATAAAAAAGTAGATGTCCCATTCTTATGATATAAACAGAAGTACTAATGAAGGGAACATTAAACAATTTAAAACATCAATACAACTGAATGAAATGTATGTAATTTTTCTGTTTGACTTCCAAATGGAGAAAGCCATCAGTGAATTACATTAAAGCAATGAAAATTATTGACAGATTTAATTATAAATTTTATCACAGAGGGATTAATTTTAAAACTTTATCACAAAAGTTTTAACTTATAATATAAATTAATGAAAATTCATTCCTTATAAATAAATTTGCTTGATATACAAACAAATCTTACAAATAAGAAAAAGATAAGCATGATAAAAATTGATCAAGGACAGACTATTCATAGATCATACCAGAAAAAAAAGAAACATGCTATAACTAATTAGTAATACAAGAAACAAAATTCAACAAACATAAAAGTAATCAATGTTAGCAAACAGAAGGAAAACTGGAACAATGTTGATTAGTGTCCTAACCATAACTTATGTAGAAAAATAGCTACTTATGAGTTCTAAAAATCATGTCCTCACAAGGTATAAAATTTGTGCCCATTCTTTATAAAATTGTCACTATATGCAATTATTAAGTAGCCATCAATTGCTAAGAAGTGAAAATGTCTGTGACTAACATGTTTGTAAAATTGGTTTTAAATAACTAGAATAAACATAATTTTCTACTTCAAATTAAAGAAATTAATATTTTAGGCCTTTATGATATTCTTTATTTTCTCAGAATTATTCCACTTCTAAGTAGCTTATTTCTTTATACATATACCAAAAATACATATATATTTACATGTATATGTCGTTTTTGTTTTGTTTTGGGGTCATATCTAGTGGCAATCAGGAGCAACTCCTGCCTCTGTGTTTGGGGATTGACCCTGATGGTGTTCAGTGGCAGGGACTGAGCATATGCTCAGTGTGTTGAGCTCTTTCTCTGGTCCTACAAATGTAATTTAATCTCAACTACTTAGAATAAATTTCCATTATTGTTGATAGGGGTTTCGCAGAAAAGGCACTCATTGGTATGAACCGGATAATGTCATTTTCCTCCTAATGGAAGAAGGGAATTTCCATTTCCTGTCTGCCATTCGTGAGTCAGACAGAGTATGCCTCATATGCAACATCACATATAGTTCTAAATTACTTAAGACCCCTCTAGTGATTTCACAAATGAGAAAACTGAGAGAATGAAATTCAACAAATAGCCCTAGGTTTACAAGAAAACAAGCATAGATCATTTGCCAGATCTGTACAAGCCCTCAAATTGAAAGCTTTTAATAGCAATAGTGGTATTACTGTAAGATAACAACATTTTGTGACAATAAATTTTATCATTACTTATGAAATAAGCTGAACTAAAGTTTCTTCAGCACCATTTGTCAGAAAGTAGAGTTTAATAGAAGGGGAGTGTAAACAAGATGAAGGTGTTAGGAAAACAATGTTGGCTCTTATAACTTGTCTAATACACCTGAAAAAGAGCTTTAAACTTATATGTCCCATTTCTCACATGAAGTGGTATCACCAGATGACTAGCAACCTTGAAGGTTGTGATTATAATCAAAACATTTAAAGCAAGATGATACAACAGAAGATCACATAGAATAAATTGCCAACTAGCTAGTAATGAGCAACCCTAGTGCTTATTTAATTACTTATATGAGTTCTTGAAGATTTTCTATTTAGAAATATGATGAACACTTAGAAATATTATGGGTATTAAATAATGCATTTATTATTAATTAGTAACAAACTATTAATAAATTAATAACAAACTAATATTAGTTTGCATTAAAAACTCATACTTGTGATATTTGTTATTGTTATTCTGAATAAATTTATCTTTCAGTAAAATTTTAAGTAGCCTTTACTTGAGTATTATTTTCTGCAATATTGATGCAGATTTGCTTTGCACGGAGATAATCCAGGATCTACCCGTGACACTCTATATGGTTCCCTGAGCACACCAGGAGTGATCCCTGAGCACAGAGCCAGGAGTAAGCCTTGAGCACTGCTGGGTGAGGCCTCAAAACCAAATAAATACTTAAACAAACAATAAAGTCCTTTATACCTAACTGATAATTCAAAAGAGCACAACATACAAATTCTTAATCTGAGAAAGCATTGCATTTCTATGTAACACTGTAGAACAGACTATCAAATATTAGCTATGAGAGTATAATAGGTTTTTTTATTGCTTAAAAACAAAGTATTTTATCTAAAACTTTCTGGAATATTATGTACTGTATTTAGTTTTTATTTTCTTATTCTTGAGCAAAGGATCAGAGGACAATAAATAAAAAATATTGATGTCAGTTTTGGGAAGTACACAGGAAACTAACAGAATCTTGCAATAAGCTTTTTATTTTTACCTCACTGAAATGATGTCAAATCCCACCAAATAGTAAATAATAAACATCATATGAATAGATGCATTCCAAAATATAAGTCATGATGATGGTAACAATGGAACTATAAATTTTGCATTATGAAGTTTCTCAGTATATTTCAGGATAAATCATCTCTATATGATATAGACATGTTTCTTATGAGAATAAAAAGTAAAGTCAAAGTCTGATTTCTGAAAAATAATAAAATCTCAGCAGTTATTATATTATAAAGAATTTGCAGGTAAAGAATATTCATTTAATTAATCTTTATGGTCTTGTAAAAATAAAATGTCCTGACAAAAAGCTACATCTAGTGGCTAGAGAGACAGCATAGCCCACAGGGCACTTGCATTGCACATGGCACACATGGGTTTATTCCCCAGTATCCCCTATGGTTCTCTGAGCCCCAACAGGAGTGATTCCTGAGGAAAAAGTCAGGAGTAAGCACTGAGTACACCAGTATTTAAGAAGAAGAGTCCTCAGATTTTTCTATAACTTATCAAGTTGAAAAATTAGCTGTAGGGGAAAAAAACAATAGAATATTTTGATTCTGAGAAAAATTTAATCAATCATTCCATAATCTGGCAGAGATTGACAATCTTTTTTCATCACAACCATATGTAAAGGGACTGGTTTAGACACAGCTATCACAAAATATGCATTAAATGCCGAGTCAAGGACAGACACCTGAGCTGAACCCATTTGCTCGCTGAGCTCATGAGGCGGAAAAAGGAGGGCGTGTGATTCTGAGAAGGAAGACAGACTGTGTCTAATTCTGTTCCAAGGAATAAATATACTCCCAATTATAGGAAGGCATTTTTGTAGGAAAGATATTTACTACTGGGAAGTACATTTCTATTTTGAATTCATGTAGAGCAGAAAAAAAGGGCATCTATGAGGTTTTGATATAGAAAAGGGATATTCTAAGCTTGGATCCATCTCATTCTTTTCAAACCTCATTCTTTTCTATAACCTGGATGTGAGATGATCCACTTTGTTTCAAGTCATATAAGAGAGATCTCAGGCTATTGCTTTGTGTATATCTCTAATTTTCCATTTTTATCTCTAAGAAAATGGACTAGTCATAAGCAGAAAGCACTCAAACCTGATGTGTATTTATCGATGCTATTCATCAAGCATCTCTTGGTGTGATAACTTGGCCCTTCCCTTTCAGATTCTTACTAGCAAAACTTTAGAACTGAGGCCATGTTCAAAGGCTTTTGAGGTCTTGGTAGTGAGTGAACTTTGTTGAGCATTCATAACAATTCAATTGTCGTGACTATTTCACAACCAAGGTTTCATTCTCATAAAATTCATCATAAACTTTTACTTTATCTGACAATGTATGCAAATATCTTTCCCCCCACCACATCTAAATTTACCTCATATTTTCTGACATGGCAAGGGGATATAAAATTGGAATTCAGTTATCCTACTGGCATATTCTTCCATGGTTTTAGTCAAGTATTAGAGTTTATTCCTTGCAATAATGATAAAAAAAAGATAACAACGAGCGTCTTATAACATGCAAATGAAGCCAATTCATATAGTGGAAAGTAATTTGTTTGGTAAAACTTCTTCCAAAAAATTTTATTATTTATTTATTTTGGCTATATCCCAGTTGTGTGCAAGGGACTTAGTGGTGTTAGGAATTCAACATGGATTCCCACATACAGACTTGGGGACATCTCCTAGCCTTTGATAAATTTTAGAGGCAAAGACCAGGCAATGATTTTGCATTATTAATTTTTCTTCTGAAATTTGCTTCATTTTGGAATTTTAGAAAAGAGTGATTGGATCCTGAAGTATTATCACTAGCTACTAATTTCAAGCACAAAGAATACCATAATTTTAGGATATAAGAGCCAATTGCAGAATTCACTGACCTATATTTTACATTTGCATAAAAATTTTGGAATGCTTAGTGTTCATGTTTCATAAATGCATAGAAATTCAACATTTAAAAATGAATGACCATGGTAACACATTACTCATACATGCTATGTTACAGAATTTTTGTTGAAAGAGTGGAATAATCAAAACAATTTATGGAAATGTGTCATGGTATAACATATGAAAGCAGATCATTAAAATGCTTATCTTATAGTTAATGGTTCTTTGGAAAGACAACAAAATTGTGCAGCTTTGGCAGAGATTTTTCCAGGCTAGTTGATTAATTTAAAGAAAATTACTATAATTATTTCAGTGGCGCATTTCCCACTGGCTATTAAATAGATGACCACTTGCAAAATAGTTTAAAATAAATAGCTGGGAGTATTCCGGTGATGTTTTAAGTAGTAGTTGTGAAGTATAACCATAATCTATGATTGTTTTGTACCATGGCACAAAATACATCTCTTGAATGTATTTATTTTGTACCATAGCACAAAATTTATCTCCTGATGAATCATGTGCCATAATGTATCTGATTTAAAGTATTGTAAGCAAGTTAAACTATTTTGTATATAATGTTAAAGTTCTTTTTCTTATTTGTGTATTTTAAAATATACTTACGGATTATCCAACAGCAGTACTATGGGATTAAGTTCTTTCTTTGGTCTATAATATGCCCTGAGAGGAACAATAAAATTATACAATCCATTTCCAGCTGTTTCAGCTGCAACTATAATTAGCTTATTTTTGAATCCATAGGCTTTTGCATCCTCATAGTAGTTATGCTGGCAACTCTGGAGAAGAAAAATTATACAAAGAAATGCCATTTTTATACTCCACTCAGCTTTGGTGACAAATTTTAGGATATATGGAAATAATCTCACCTAGTAGATTACTTTCTCACAAATTTGAAATAGTTACATTTTTCGATGACTAGTTGTTCAGCCCACTTTAAAAAAGCAAAGGTGTGCATGAACAAGACAAAACAATTGCAACTAGAATGCTTGATGCAGGGAAGAAAAAGTCTGCACTATATGTGCATACATTCTATTGGAAACTAAATTTTATTATTAGATGACTTCTGGGTATCTATATTTTAAAATTATAACAATGTACACATATAAAAATAATTATATATGAAAACAAAAATACTTGATAGACCACAAATATGTATATTTTTTCCACAATAGTCCAAAAAGCTGGGAAAAAATCATCTTTCTCTTCCAGTTTGTGGAAAAGAGTAATTAAATAACATTGGGATATTCCAAATTCTGAATAGATAAAAGGACAGAATATCTAAAGGGAATCTTTGTTCTTAAATTTCTTCTCTTTCAAGAATTTTTTGAGAGATAACTGAATAGGCTTTTTAATCTTTATAAAATCTTGAATAAAAGTAGAATTTTTAATTTATTTAGATTGGAATTAGTTCTTTGTAAATTGATCAACTCCAGAATATTCTCTACTTTTACTTAAAGAAGAAAAAATATTCCAAGAAGTGGTATTACGGGGTCATATGGAAGCTCAATTTCTAGTTTTTGAAGGACTGTGCATATTGTTTTCCAGAAAGTCTGGACTAGTGGGCATTTCCACCAACAGTGAAAGAGTGTCCCTCCATGAAAGCTCGTAACTATCTCACGGTGATTCAATAAAATTAAAAAAAAAAAGAAGAAGAAAAAATACAGAAAAATTGTGAGAAAAGGTATTACAAGTCAGCAGAAACAAAGAATACTGAAATTAAACTCACAGAGATTCCAGATTTTTATACCATTAGATCTTACTTTAGAATATAAAATGAGTATTTTTAATATATTTAAGAAATGAAAGAGCATAATTAAAGCATTGAAGAAAGAACAAGCAACTAGCCTATAGTCTTCAGAACAAAAGAGAGAACAATTTAAAATATTGACTCAAAAGATAGTTTAAATCACACACACTGATATGCATAGTTTGCAGGAGAGTGCTCAGAGTAAATATTAGAAAGTCCTAAACTCAAGAACGTTGTGGAGAGACAAGACATAATCTGAAAAGGAGCCATCACCCCCCTACCAGATTCCCTGTGAGAATGATTTAACAAAGGCTCCAGTTGTGGGAACAAAGTCCCACCTGGAGCAGAAGAAGGAATTCAGTGGGACAGGTACTTGCTTGCCATTGGTCAACCACGTTGCATCCATTGCAACACACACAGACCCCTGAGCATGGCTTACAGTAATCCTGGTGACATTTAGGTGTAAAACACTTTCCCCTCCCTCCCTGAAAAGGTGACCACCAGAACTCAAAGACTTGACCTTGCCAAACCCTGGCGGGTACCCCCAGCTGACTGAACCTGGGAAAGGAAAGTTCCAGCTTCCCCACAAATTGAGAGCCACCACATTTGGAGACGGCACACTTGGATTTGAGTGCACCGTTTCTTCTCTTAATTTTCCAGCACTATCTCGCCTCTGTGGCAATCTCACTCTCCCTCCACTGTGTATTCTCCATTAATCAACCTCTTTTACTTTGCTGTTCATCTCCTGAAATTGTTTTCTGAAAAGGAAGATAAAAGCCCTAGACTCTAAGTGAAGAATTGGGCTGATTTCTGATTTTGAGGTAAAGAAACACAGATCTTCTCAGTTTAAGAACCAAGGGGTCCCCATGAGCAGGGTGACAGGGATGAACTTGTATGCATTTAACGTGCAATTTAGAGAGACCCTACTGTCCATGCCATGCCATGCCAGAGGTCTTGCAGATTTTACTAATTCTTACTTCCCTGGTAAACACTCCATTGAAATAGATGAAAGAACCATTAGGGTATAACTGAAATAATAACTTAGAATACAAATCTGGGGCAACAGGAATATTAAAAGGAAATAAAAAAATTAAGATACTAGAAGAGAGCAATGAGACCATTTAACATAAATTTAATAAATCTGAAACATAGAAAATGAAAAAGAAACCTTGATATTCAAGTAAAATATTTACTGAGAACTTCCTTAGGATTAATAATAATTTTTAAAAATTCATGGGTCCTGGAAATCCAGTGACTCCTTATAACAAATCAAAATTAGAGAAATGTGGTATCATATATATCACAATAATATACAACCTTACATATCTTAGTAGAAGTACTGAAAGAATGAGTTCTTTAGTATAACCAGAGAGGAAAAAATATGAGAAGGAGTACACATTAGAATGATAACTAACTTCTCAGTAATATAATCTGAAGTTGGACATCCCACTAGACTGCATTTCTCAAAGCGATAATTAAAATGGAGGAATATGAAGCCAGAAGGAAGGATTAAAATATAATGAAGAATACATAAAAAGAAAAGTGATGAAGAAGGTTGGAAGTCTTCTTTGGAAGCAGAGAATTACTCACCTAAGCAGTATCTGAAGCCACAGAGAAGAGCTAAAGCCGCTAACAAAGAGACCATAGAAAGTTAAGGATGGACAGTGCTGGGATTGTTAAAAACTTCAATACTGAAATGTGGACAAGGAATTAATTAAGGTGCTTAAAGTAGTTCTGCTAGTACAAAAAAAAAAAAGGAGAAAACAGGGAATATGAAGTGGTTAGACCCTGCCTAGGAAGAATTAGTCACCCAAAGCTGATACCTACTGGTTTGGATAACTCAATCCTGACTCATACTCTTTACAAACATCATAAAATTCGCTGCATAATCCAATCTATTCTCAGTGAGGGCCTTCATCTACAAAGCAGATTCTCTCTATTCAACTCAACATTACCAAAATGACAAATAATCACAGATGTTACCAGTGCAGATGCCGCAGTTTGAAACACTTCAAAACCATGCTTTTTCAATGTGGTAAAGAGACAGCTCATATTCTTTGGGCTTTAAAAAGCCCCTGATTGTTCTTTCACTGAGCCTCAATTTTGAAAGTTCAGGTTTTAAGCTTTACACAGTTTCCACTTTAGTCTGTCAATATTTTATTAATCTTTAACCATGTACTAAAAGTAAAATGCCATCAGAAGTAAACTCAAGTTTTGTTGAGCCAAATGTTTATAAAAGTGAGTGAAATTTTGTTAAAAAATTAAAATATAGGGCTGGAGCAATAGCACAGCGGGTAGGGCGTTTGCCTTGCACGTAGCCAACCTGGGTTCGATTCCCAGCATCCCATATGGTCCTCTGAGCACCATCAGGGGTGATTCCTGAGTGCCGAGCCAGGAGTAACCCCTGTGCATCGCTGGGTGTGACCCAAAAAGGAAAAAAAAATATCTGATAAGAGAAGGGCCTTGAAGCTTAATATTCATCAATGTTACCAAAAACACACATTTAGGCAGCTATATCAAATGTTCTAGACAGGTAACTAAAATACAAACTCAAAAAATTATATCAAATATTGAGAGGTGGAGATATCCCTTTTAACGGGCTGAGACAAATATGCAGGAGCACTGGCAAAGATTCATCAAACAACTTCTGGATAATAAAAACAAAAATTTTTCAATAAAATATCACTCTTCTTAAGTGTGACAAGAGTCAAGATTAACTTTGCTTACCACATAAATAACAACACTTGAAAGAACACTGACTCATTTACTAATTTCCTGGAACTGTGTTTAAGTTTGTCACAGCCACTGATTTATATAATTTTCTGCTCTGAAGTTTATGTCAAAATTATAGCCATCTTGTAGATGTGAAAACTAAAATGCAATATGCGTTTTGTTCAAAATGCACAATTTATAAATGAGGATGTGAGATTTCAAGTTATTATCTGCTAAATTTAGAGTAAAAGAAGAAATCTCTTAAAATTTGACCTTTTTCCCCCCAGAAATACATTTTAGGAAAGCATTTCCATCATACACTTCACAGTTTACTATCTAGGAGTTGGGTGTGGGACTTGAGGATTCCCAGTATAAATCATGCTCAATACTGCTCAAATATAATGAGTATTCTATGTGGAAATAAAATGCATTTTTGTGTTGTTTTGTTTTCTTTGGGGTGATCACATGTAGTGGTGCTTAGAGCTTAGTCTTGAATATGTGCTCAGGGATCATTCCTGGCTATGATCAGGAGACCATATACAGTGCTGGGGATCAAACCTGGGTTGGCTGCATGCAAGGCAAGCACCTGCTGTCCCCATTCCCAATAAAATGTCTTGAAATCTATTTTGGATAGTTTTATCAAACCCATTCAGAACCAAAATCATTGCAACCTTTAGGAAAAAAGGTATTAAGGACTACAGTAAAACTAGCTTCCAATCTGTTCCACAGCCAGTCTTGCTGCAAACATACAAATCAGATAGTTTCACAGTGTCAAGCAATATCATACAGAAACCTGGAAACAAAAAAATATCTGGTAAGACAAATAGTGCAGATTCAGAAAAAGTGATTTTGGGAGAGTATGGATGTTGAAAATCTGTAGGTAGAAAATTTTGATCTTTATTTTCCTCTATAAAAACCTAATTGGCTGAAAGTGAAAAACAATTACCAGATGACTTCCTGCATATGTAGTATACAAATCAGCAAAGAAAATTATCTGGCAAAAGAAAAAATATCTTAGACACTATAGAATTCAGAGAAGAGAGGAGGATGGTGGGTAGAAGGACAAGGCTGAGAAGATGAATTTCATAGTCTGATGGTATTAGACCTTAGTGGTGGGACAGTAAGGCAAATGCACACAATGGATCTGAAGCTGACCTCCCAATACTATATGATATATAAAACAATAAAATGTGATTTTTAAAAAAACTTCATTCATTCAAAACTTCAGCAAAGGAATGACAGGTGACCTTCAGTGCAAAGGACTTTGCAAATTTATTTAAATAGAATTGAAAATGTGATAATTTTGCTTTTTTATATTAAATAAAAGAAAAAATCTCTTACCTTGTCTAATCTCAAGCAGCAAAATGGCACTTTTTCATGAAGGAGATGACAAAATGTTGGTGAGCTTCCTATATATGGAGAATAGGGTGGGTAGCCTTTAGCATATCTGCAAACAATAACATATATGTAATTGCCTTGGAGAAGAGATGAAAAGTTGAGCAATGGAACTGTAGTCAGGATTCTTTATATTTATAAAGTTAGATGCATAAATTATTTATGTGACAATTATATTTTTGATAAAGAAATAGCTAGCAGTAGGTAAACTAAAATCTGTAAGCCAAAGGTATCCCATTACCTGGTTTTGTGGGGTTTTATTTGTTCATCTGTTTTGGGGTCATACTCAGAGATGCTCAGGATTTACTCCTTGTTCTGTACACAGAGATCACTGCCGGTAGTGTCAAGGGGCAATTTGCAGTTTTGGGGATCAAACCCAGTTCAGTCTCATGCAAGGAAAGCACTTTGTCATCTGCACTATATCTCTGGCCCCTAACCTAGTTTTCTGACTCAAGAATAATTTTTATATTTTTAAATTGAGGGGTATATTCAATCGGTGGTTTTGCCTAACTGATGTTGCTGTTTTCCCAAATTTCCAAATGGGATCGGGCCACTGTCTCCTTCGTGCAAAATTCTACCTCACAGAACGGAGAGAAAAGAATGCAAAGTTTAGGAAGAGAACTCCCAGAACGACCAGCAACTGGGAGCTCTTTGGCTCTGTTGCGGCAACATGGGAAGATGCCGTCATTGACAACATGATGAGGAATACGATTGAATGATTCAGCACCTCCATGATTGTGCGAGGAATGCCAAGAGAGAGATAGCCACAAAAAAAAAAAAACGCCTTTCTTCGAACACTCTTGAACTTATTCACCAACGTGGCTTGGCACATGTCTCAGGAAACTGCAGGTGAATGTCTGAGCTGGCAAAACAATGCAGAGAAGCCATCAAGGATGACCTCAAAGACAGGAGAGCAGCAGCGCTGGTAGATGCGGCAGAAGCCAGGAAAAGCATTCATAATGACCTCCTGTCCTTCACCAACTACAAGACCAAGATGACTGCCCTCCGACATCATGATGGATCTGTCACATCTTCCAGAAGGGCAATGGAGAAGATTATTCATGACTACTACTCAGATCTCTTTAATAGCCATGTCCACTTGCCCACATACCACATTCCGCATGATGGATTTGTCGATCCCAATGTGCTCCCTTCCGAAATCCAACATGCCATCTCGTCGGTAAAGAAACAAAGAGCACCTGGCCCAGACAAGATCAGACCTGAACACCTGAAGAACTTACCATCAGTACCTACCAATACACTAGCTCGGCTCTTCACATGCTACCTGTCTGTATGCAAGGTTCCATCCCAATGGAAAACCACAGCAGGACTGTACTACTATACAAGAAGGGAGACATCCACGACATCTGCAACTATCGCCCAATCTGCCTATTGTCTGTCATCTACTAACTGTTCACTTGAGTCATCCTGAATAGGATTGGCAGAACACTAGATGAAGGACAACCATGTGAACAAGCCGGGTTCCGAAAAGGATTCAGTACCATCGACCATATCCACACGATTACTAAGCTCATTGAGGTTTCTCAGGAGTTCAAGATGCCGCTCTGTCTAATATTCATTGATTTAAAGAAGGCCTTTGATTTTGTTGAGATGAAAGCGGTCATAGAAGCCCTAGCCAATCATGGTGTACACACTGGCCGAGCAAGTGAAAACAGAGATAGATAAATGGGATTATCTCTAAACTAAGAAGCTTCTGCGCCTCCAAAGAAACAGTGACCAAAATACAAAGACAATCTACAGAATGGGAAAGGATATTCGCCGAATACACATCTGACAAGGGGTTGATATCCAGGATATACAAAGTACTGGTTGAACGCCACAAGAAGAAAACATCCAACCCTATCAAAAAATGGGGCAATGAAATGAACAGAAACTTTCTCAAAGAAGAAATCCGAATAGCAAAAAATGACATGAGAAAATGCTCTACATCATTAATCATCAGGGAGATGCAGATCAAAACCACAATGAGATATCATCTCACACCTCAGAGACTGGCCCACATTCAAAAGAACAAAAGTAACTGATGCTGGCGCGGATGTGGCGAGAAAGGGATACTCCTTCACTGTTGGTGGGAATGCCGACTGGTTCAGACCTTTTGGAAAATAGTATGGACGATTCTCAAAAAATTAGAAATTGAGCTCCCATTTGACCCAACAATACCATTCCTGGGAATATATCCCAGAGAGGCAAAAATGTATAGTCGAAGTGACATCTGCACTTGTTTGTTCATTGCAGCACTGTTTACAATAACCAGAAACTGGAAGAAACCTGAGTGCCCAAGAACAGATGACTGGTTAAAGAAACTTTGGTACATCTACACAATGGAGTTCTATGTAGCTCTTAGAAAAGATGAAGTCATGAAATTTCCATACAAGTGGTACAATATGGAAAGTATCATGCTAAGCGAAATGAGTCAGAAAGAGAGGGATAGACATAGAAAGATTGCATTCATCTGGGGGATATAAAGTAACAAAATATGAGATTAATACCCAAGAATATCTGAGATCAACACCAGGAAGATTACTCCATAGCTTACAGGCCAGCCGGGTATTCTAGGGGAAAGGGCAGTTCAGATAGACAAGGGAACACCAAATGGAGGGTGTTTGGAGGATCCTCCCAGGATGTAGACGCATGTTGAAATTAGACTATGGACTGAACATGTTTGCCACTCAATGCCTCTTTTGCAGACCACAACACCCAAAAGGAGAGAGAGAACAAATGGGAATGCCCTGCCACAGAGGCAGGGTGGGATGGGGGGGATGAGGGGGGATGGGTATTATCCATGGTGGTGAAATATGGGCACTGGTGGAGGGATGGGTATTTGATCATTGTATAATCGAAACCCAAGCACAAAAATTTGTAAATCGACACAGAGGCCCAGCTCTGGGCAACAAAGCTGAACGGCTCCAATTCCAACAGGTACAGCCCGCCCCCAAGGGCCTGGTTTCCTCTCTGGGCACGCGCAGCTAGAAACAGCCCCGAGACAGTCGGTTTTCACCCCCTGATCCGCGTGGGACGGGCACAGAGGCCCAGCTCTGGGCAACAAAGCTGAACGGCTCCAATTCCAACAGGTACAGCCCGCCCCCAAGGGCCTGGGTTCCTCTCTGGGCACGCGCAGCTAGAAACAGCCCCGAGACAGCCGGTTTTCACCCCCTGATCCGCGTGGGACGGGCACAGAGGCCCAGCTCTGGGCAACAAAGCTGAACGGCTCCAATTCCAACAGGTACAGCCCGCCCCCAAGGGCCTGGGTTCCTCTCTGGGCACGCGCAGCTAGAAACAGCCCCGAGACAGCCGGTTTTCAACCCCTGATCCGCGTGGGACGGGCACAGAGGCCCAGCTCTGGGCAACAAAGCTGAACGGCTCCAATTCCAACAGGTACAGCCCGCCCCCAAGGGCCTGGGTTCCTCTCTGGGCACGCGCAGCTAGAAACAGCCCCGAGACAGCCGGTTTTCAACCCCTGATCCGCGTGGGACGGGCACAGAGGCCCAGCTCTGGGCAACAAAGCTGAACGGCTCCAATTCCAAACAGGAGACATTCCCAACTCCTCGCCCAGTGCCAGGGACTCTTTCCGGAGCCGCGGCCGCGAAATATTTTCCCACTACATATGCCATAGGAACCATAAGCTAACTTCTTAGATGGAAACTTCTCTATTTTAGCTCAGCCACTAGAAATACAGTTGCCAATAACTCATAAGCCTATCTTAACTCACACTGCATATCAAGCAGAATAGTAACACTGAACGTGAAGGACTAAACCACACCTCTCACAATGGTAAAGCAACGCAAAAGCCCACCAAACATTCATATTGAAGAGTCTAGCCCAGATGACACCAACAGTACTGTAGTGTTAGACAACCTCTCTGACAAGGAATTCAGAAGGGAGCTACTTAGGATGCTTAGGGAATTAAAAGAAACAATGGAAACCAATGCCAATAGAAGACAAGAGGATCTGAAGGCAGAAATGAGGAAAATGCAATCAGAAATGTCAGACCTGAAAAATCTCGTAGGCGAATTGAAAAGCTCAGTGGAAGGCCTCAGCAGCAGAGTAACAGCGGCTGAGAACAGAATCAGTGAGCTCGAAAATGAAGTTCAGAGACTCTCCCGAAAAGAGCAGAAAATGGAAAAGAGACTCACAATTCGGGAACAGATGGCAAGAGAAGATCGTGATGAAGCCAAGAGGGGTAACATAAGAATTATTGGAGTCCCAGAGGGACAGGAAGAAAACCTCGATGAAGAAGAAACTGTCAAAGACATCATTGCTACAACATTTCCAGAGCTGAAGAAAACTTGTGACCACATTCAGGAGGCCCAAAGGGTACCAGCTAGAAGAAATCCGAATAAAAATACCCCAAGACACATTCTGATCAAAATGACCAAAACCTTAGACAGAGACAAAATTCTGAAAGCAGCAAGATCGAAGAAAGAAATCTCTTACAAAGGAGCATCCTTAAAATTCACAGCTGATTTTTCTGATGAAACCCTCATGGCCCGAAAACAGTGGTGGGACATAGTAAAAAAACTCAATGAAATAAATGCCTCCCCCAAAATACTTTTCCCAGCAAGACTCTCATTCATAATAGAAGGAACAACACACAGTTTCACAGACAAACAACAGCTCAGGAACTTCATAGACTCAAAACCATGGTTACAAGAACAACTAAATGGGCTACTTTAAGGCAAGAAAGGCCCCTCAAATACACCCAATTTTAACATAACAATGGGACAAAATCCCATAACAATAATCCCTCTCAATGTCAATGGGCTGAATGCACCAATTAAAAGACATAGGGTGGCAGGATGGATTAGAAAATTGAACCCAACATTCTGCTGCCTGCAAGAAACGCATCTCAATAGTCAAAGCAAACACAGACTCAGAGTCAAAGGCTGGAAAACAATCCTACAGGCAAACAGCTCCCATAAAAAAGCTGGGGTAGCCATCCTTATATCAGACCACATCGATTTCAGAGTGAGGAAGGTCATAAGAGACAGTGAAGGCCATTACTTATTGATCAGAGGATCTGTACAACAGGAAGAACTTACAATAATAAATGTATATGCACCTAATGAGAGACCAGCAAAGTACTTAAAACAACTACTCATAGATTTGGAAAAAGACATCAATAGCAACACAATACTAGTGGGAGACTTCAACACTGCTTTGTCACCTCTTGATAGATCAACCAGAGTCAAGCTTAGCAAGGACATACTTCATTTGAGGGAAACAATGGAAGAAAGGGACTTAGTAGATATATACAGGACACTTCATCCACAAAAAGCTGAATACACATTCTTCTCAAGCGTCCATGGAACATTCTCCAAGATAGACCACATGCTGAGCCACAAAACATGCCTCCATAAAATTAAGAAGGTAGAGATTGTATCAACAATCTTCTCAGACCATAATGCGCTGAAATTAGAAGTAAATCACACACAAAAACAGAAAACTAAATCAAACACCTGGAAATTAAACAGTGCACTATTGAACAACGAGTGGATTAGACAGGAAATCAAAGAGAAAATCAAAAGATTCCTAGAAACGAATGAAAATGAGAACACGAGTTACCAAAACTTATGGGACACAGCAAAGGCTGTGTTAAGAGGAAAGTTTATAGCTCTACAAGCATTCCTCAGGAAGGAGGAGCGAGCACACATAAGTAACCTAACCTCACAGCTTAAGAGCTTGGAGAAGGACCAAAAAAAGGAGCACAACCCGAACAGGAGAAAGGAAATAATAAAACTCAGAGCAGAGATTAACGAGATGGAAACCCAAAAAACAATCCGAAAGATCAATGAAACCAAGAGCTGGTTCTTTGAGAAAATTAACAAGATCGATAAGCCTCTAGAAAACTCACAAAGAAAGGGAGAGAGAAAACCCTAATAAACCGAATCAGAAATGAAAAGGGGGTCATTACAACAGAAACCACAGAAATTCAGAGGATCCTCAGGGAGTACTTTGAGAAGCTTTATGCCACGGAACATCAAAACCTCGAGGAAATGGATAAATTCCTAGACTCCTACAGACTCCCAAGGCTGAACCAAGAAGACCTGGAATACCTGAACAGACCTATCACCATCAAGGAAATTGAAATGGTAATAAAAAGTCTCCCCAAGCACAAAAGTCCTGGCCCGCATGGATTCACTAGTGAATTCTTCCAAATCTTTAAAGAGGACTTACTCCCAATGCTCTTTAAGCTTTTCCACGAAATTGAAATATCAAAAACACTTCCAAACAGTTTCTACGAAGCAAATATCACACTGATACCAAAAGCAGACTGAGATACCACAAAGAAAGAGAATTACAGGCCGATATCCCTGATGAACACAGATGCAAAGATCCTCAACAAACTACTAGCAAATAGAATCCAACTACTCATCAAAAAGATCATACACCATGACCAAGTAGGATTCATCCCAGGGATGCAAGGATGGTTCAACATTCGGAAATCAATCAACATAATCCACCATATCAACAAAAGAAAAGATAAAAAGCATATGATCATATCAATAGATGCAGAGAAAGCATTTGATAAGATCCAGCACCCCTTTATGATGAAAACCCTAGCCAAAATGGGTATAGAGGGGACCTTCCTCAACATAATTAAAGCCATCTACCACAAGCCTACAGCAAGCATCATCCTCAATGGGGAAAAACTGAGAGCCTTCCCTCTAAGATCAGGGACGAGACAGGGATGCCCACTCTCTCCACTGCTGTTCAATATAGTACTGGAAGTACTTGCAATAGCGATTAGGCAGGAAAAAGATATTAAGGGCATTCAGGTAGGAAAGGAAGAAATCAAGCTCTCACTATTCGCAGATGATATGATACTCTACTTAGAGAACCCAATAACTTCCACCAAAAAACTCTTAGAAACAATAGACTCGTATAGTAAAGTTGCAGGTTATAAAATCAATACCCAAAAGTCCATGGCTTTCCTATACGCAAACAGTGAGAGAGAAGAAAGCAACATGAAAAAAACAATCCCATTCACAATTGTGCCCCAGAAAATCAAGTACCTAGGAATCAGCTTAACTAAGGAAGTAAAGGACCTGTACAAAGAAAACTACAAAACGCTACTTCAGGAAATAAAAGAGGACATGAGGAAATGGAAAGATATCCCCTGCTCATGGGTCGGGAGACTTAACATTGTCAAAATGGCAATACTACCGAAAGCATTGTATAAATTCAATGCAATCCCTATAAGGATACCCATGACATTCTTCAAAGAAATGGAGCAAACACTCTTGAAATTTATATGGAACAATAAGCCCCCACGAATAGCTAAAGCAATTCTTGGGAAAAAGAAAATGGGAGGAATCAACCTCCCGAACTTCAAACTGTACTACAAAGCAGTAATAATTAAAACAGCATGGTACTGGAACAAAGGCAGAACTGCAGACCAATGGAACAGGGTTGAATACACTGACATCTCTCCTCAATCATATGCTCATCTAATCTTTGATAAAGGTGCAAGTAATGTGAAATGGAGTAAGGAAAGCCTCTTTAATAAATTGTGTTGGCATCACTGGACGGCTACATGCAAAAAAATAGGCTCAGAACTCTGCCTAACACCATGTACAAAAGTAAGATCAAAATGGATTAAAGACCTCAACATCAGACCAGAAACCATAAGGTACATTGAAGATAAAGTTGGCAAAACCCTCCATGACATTGAAGCTAATGGTACCTTCAAAGATGCCACGCCACTGGCCAAGCAAGTGAAAACAGAGATAGATAAATGGGACTATCTTAAACTAAGAAGCTTCTGCACCTCCAAAGAAACAGTGACCAAAATACAAAGACAGTCTACAGAATGGGAAAGGATATTCACCGAATACACATCTGACAAGGGGTTGATATCCAGGATATACAAAATACTGGTTAAACTCCACAAGAAGAAAACATCCAACCCCATCCAAAAATGGGGCAATGAAATGAACAGAAACTTTCTCAAAGAAGAAATCCGAATGGCAAAAAAGCACATGAGAAAATGCTCTACATCATTAATCATCAGGGAGATGCAGATCAAAACCACAATGAGATACCATCTCACACCTCAGAGACTGGCCCACATTCAAAAGAACAAAAGCAACCGATGCTGGCGTGGATGTGGCGAGAAAGGGACACTCCTTCACTGTTGGTGGGAATGTCCACTGGTTCAGCCCTTCTGGAAAACAGTATGGACGATTCTCAAAAAATTAGAAATTGAGCTCCCATTTGACCCAGCAATATCACTCCTGGGAATATATCCCAGAGAGGCAAAAATGTATAGTCGAAGTGACATCTGCACTTGTTTGTTCATTGCAGCCCTCTTTACAATAGCCAGAAACTGGAAGAAACCTGAATGCCCAAGAACAGATGACTGGTTAAAGAAACTTTGGTACATCTACACAATGGAGTACTATGTAGCTCTTAGAAAAGATGAAGTCATGAAATTTACATACAAGTGGTACAATATGGAAAGTATCATGCTAAGCGAAATGAGTCAGAAAGAGAGGGATAGACATAGAAAGATTGCATTCATCTGGGGGATATAAAGTAACAAAGTATGAGATTAATACCCAAGAATAGCTGAGATCAGCACCAGGAGGATTACTCCATAACTTAGAGGCCAGCCGGGTATCCTAGAGGAAAGGGCTATTCAGATAGAGAAGGGAGCACCAAATAAAGGATGTTTGGAGGATCCTCCCAGGAGGGGAGATGCATGTCGAAAGTAGACTATGGACTGAACATGTTTGCCACTCAATGCCTCTTTTGCAGACCACAACACCCAAAAGGAGAGAGAGAACACAGGGGATTGCCCTGCCACAGAGATGGGGGGATGGGGGGATGGGGGTGGGAGGGATATTATCCATGGTGGTGGAAAATGGGCACTGGTGGAGGGATGGGTATCTGATCATTGTATAATTGAAACCAAAGCACAAAAAATTGTAAATCTACAACTTTAAAAAAAATAAAATAAAATAAAGGGGAAAAAAAAATAAAAAAAATAAAATAAAATAAAAAAAAAAATTTGTAAATCTACAACTGTACCTCATGGTGTTTCACTAATAAAAAAAAAATCAGGGTGTACAAACTCAATACTTCAGGATCCTCTGTGAGCTCTATTACAGATTCACTACCAAGATCTCACCATTCTACAAAGAAGTAAACATCCAGTCAAGAGAGGGATTCAGCAGGGTGATACCATTTCACCAAAACTCTTCAGTGCCACCCTCGAGAACATCATGTGACCACTGGAATGGGAAGAAATGGGAGTGAAGATAGATGGTCGGCAACTACACCACCTCCGCTTTGCTGATGACATTGTTCTAATATCACCAAACATCAGCCAAGCAGCACAAATGCTGACCAACTTCGACCGTGAGTGTGAAAAGGTCGGACTACAGCTGAATCTTACGAAGACAATGTTTATGTGAAACAGCCTCGTTCCTGACATTCCATTCGCTCAACAGAATCACCATCTCCAAATGTAACAGTTATACCTAGGTCGGGAAATCAACATGGTGAATGACCTGGCACCTGAGTTACACAGGAGGAAGAGAGCGGGTTGGAATGCCTTCAAGAGCATTGAAGAAATAAGTAAGAGGACAAAGAACCTCCAGCTACAAGCACATCTCCTCGATTCCACTGCTCTTCCTGCATTAACATATGCCTCAGAGACCTGTGCCCTACGAAAACAGGATGAGAATGCTATTTGGGTCTCTCAAAGAGGAATCGAAAGAGCTATGCTTGGAATATCACGATTCACTCAAATGAGAGATAGAATCCAGAGTTCTGATCTCCATCAATGCTCAAGAATCAGGGACGCTCTCTCATTTGCCAAGGCATCAAAATTCAGATGGGCTGGACATGTAATGAGGTTTACACACAACCGCTAGACTAGAGCCATTACTGACTGGATTCCACGGGACATCAAAAGATCGCGTGGACGCCCACCTACAAGATGGTCAGACTGCTTCGTCAAGACCCTGAATGATCGCTTTGAGGCTCTGCATGTTCCTAGAATGAACAGATGCCACTGGGCTACGCTAGCACGCAACAGGGATGAATGGAGACGTTACTGACACCCGCTTGCGTAAATCGATGAATAACGGGGGATCAAGTGATCAAGATAATTGAGGGGAAAATAAAAAGAATATTATATGATAGGTAAAAACTTGTTAAAATTCAAATTTTCAGATTCATAAGCAATGTATTTTAGAACATAGTCATATTCCTTCATCTTTTGTGCTTCTGTGTTTGTTTCTGCTGTTATTCATTTTATAGGCACATTTATGCTTCAGAATATAAATCAGGTGTTGTAACAAGGACCAACTAATTCATAAATTGTAAAGTACTAAATGATTCTTCTAGAAAAGGATTGTCATGCCTCTTTCCAAAAAACTACAGAAACTTAAAGATGTATTATTTTTACAAAACATATTTAAATTCAAATGCATTAAAATGACTCACTCCATCAATATTCACTAGTCATGGATGTAAAACAAAATGGAAGTACATGATTGAGTTAATTATTCATTGAAACTCCCAGAAAAGAATTTTTGTTGAAACTATGCTTAAAATATTATCAAAGATACTCAGTTTGTTTGCTAACTTTATAAAAATAACCACCTGCACATTTTGGCAGTACTGCTGTTTAAGATGAAACCATCAAAACGTAGTAGCATGAATTAATTGTTTTTAAAATGAAAATGTAATGTGGAAAGAATTTCTTTATTCAATATGAAAGCTTATTTTCCTTTGGTAAAAATTTTGAACAAAATCATTCTAAACCCTACTCAAACTATTTTCATATGTTATTAGTTCAGAAGTTAACAAAGAGCACATTTTTGCATTGGTGGTGTTTGGGGGCTTCTTCTTACATGGAGCCAGGAATCCTGGCTGTGTTCAGGAACAACACAATATACCAGGGGCCAAACCCAGTTTTTTTTCATGATTTTATTATTTTTGGATCACACCCAGCAATGCACAGGGGTTACTCCTGGCTCTGCACTGAGGAATTACTCCTGGAGATGTGTGGGGGACCATATGGGATGCTGCGAATCAAATCTGGGTCAGCCACATGCAAGGCAAGAGTCCCACCAGCCCCCAAACTCAGGTTTAACACATGCTGATCACAAGCTCCAGCCTCTGGAGCTCTTTATCCAATCCAGTAAAATATAAAATTCCATTTTAATTAATATAAGGAGAATTTAGATCACATAAATAACGCTAGTTTGTGTTTTATTGATTTGAGGGATGAGAACAATTTGCGGAAAATGGAACATAAATCTATATTGAAACAGAAATTAGAGAGCTTAAGATGTGATGAGTAGCATATATTATTGGTTTCTTAACCAGTATACTTTATACCTGAAAGGAAATTTCAGAAGAATTATGTAGGAAGGACTCTAGATGCTTCAAAAGGTAAGGCCAGTAGCTCTCCATGGAAAATCCACATATCATAAAATTATACAGCGTAAAAAAGCAAACTTACTCTAAATTTGAGGAAATGACTTCATCTGGTGTAGTTTCGTCTTCTGATTGATCACTTAGAAGATCACAGGTTTGAATAGATGAAGTATCTGCAACCTCTAAAACAGGAGCTATGCTGGGTCTTCTGGCTTCTTTGCTTCCTTCTGCAGGAAGAGACAGGGTGGGGCCACTGGTCGACCTACAGCTTGTGTCTTGCAAGTCTATAGCCACGGTCCCTAGAAGGAAGAAACATGAACATGTATTAAAGATTTCTGCTAAAACATGGCATATGAATTGCTTACTATTCAAACTGAACTGTGACATAATCATAGTAACAAGGAAATACATTTATAGTTTATCCTTTCATCCCAATAGTTACTGAGTTCTTTTTTATGTGGGGATTTCTGTTCTCCATCCAGGCTGAAAAACTGTAAAATTATAAAATAGTAAATTTGCTGAGTTTAGCTCAAGAGCAAAAAAAAAAAAACCCAACAAAAAAAATTTGTACAATCCTGAAAAATTATTTAAGAATTCAAGGGTAAATAAATCATGTTACCGTATTAAAATTTAGTTTACACTTGTTAAAAATTAGCAAAACCATTTTGGCGACTTCAACTTTCATTTTATTTTTGTTTGGCGCCCACACTCAGTGGTATTCGGGGCTTTCTCCCTGCTCTGTCCTCAGAGTTCAGTCCTGGAGTTGCTTGGGGACCATATGGGATGTGGGGGATTGAACCTATGTTGGGCACATGAAGGCACAAACTCTACCTGCTGTGCTGTCACTCTGATCCCCTGGACAATTCACTTTTGTGGATTTCTCATTTTATCATTCACTCTATTCGTTCACCATTTTATTGAATTTGTTTTCATTTACTGATTTATGACCACTTTTTATATTCAACAAACATTTGTCGAGTAACTACTGTAAGACACAAACTATTCTGGACAGAATATGCAGACAACCAATCAAACTTGACAAACATATGAACTTTAATCAAGGCCTCCTTTTTTCATTTTGGTTTCACAGCAGGCAATGCTTGAGGACTCCTCCCACCATGCTCAAAGCTGAGAAATTCCTCCTGGCAGTGCTTAGAGGATCATTTGACACAAGGTAACCTGGCCTTGCATCATGCAAGGCATATGTACTATCACTCTGTACTAATTCCTCAGGCCCCAAACCCACGTTTTTATATCATAATGCCACAGAGAAAAAAAATCTAGAAACGTAATGTATGATAAAGGGTTGCTGATTAAAGGGAGTAAGGACTTTTACACTAGACAGAAGGAATGGTCACTGTGAAGTATGACATTTTTGTATTAGAAAGATAGTCAGGAACATACTAACTATAGGAAGAACAGCAAGTACAGAGAGCTTTAGGTTTATGCATAAATGAACTTTTAAAAACATTAAACAGGACCCAAGAGATAGCACAGTGAGTATGACACTTGCTTTAGATGGGGCCATCCTGGGTTCAATTTCTAACTCAAAGGATCCCCTAAGCCTCAAAGGGAGTGATCCCTGAGCTCATAACCAGAAGTAAGCCCTGAGCACCTCTGGGTGTGCCATCAAAATAAACAAAACAAGACAAAAACATTAAACAAATCCCATTGGGTTTTTTGTTGTTGTTGTTGAGGGAAGAGGATTTCTCAAGCAGTGCTCAGGGGATGCTGGGAATCTACACCTGGCAATACTTGCCCATCTAAGTTGCATCACTGAGTGAGAGACTTGAGGATGCGGGGCTGCTGGGGTCCTGCAAGCTGTGGACCTCCAACCACCAGATGATTCTGGAGAAACACCAGGGCTACCTGGCTTTGTGAAGCCACCATGGACACAATCATCATGAAGTGGGTCTATGTGTTGCTAGGGATTGAACTGGGAGAGGGCATATGTCACCTGCTGCACCGTCCTTTTGTATTTGTCATTGGAATTTAAGAATAAGACATTGCTTTCAGGAAAGCTGATGTCTTTCCTATCTGTATAAATAAAGCAATCTAACAGATGAATGCTATCATAGATCATGATGACTCATTTTACTTATGAACTCAATGTCTGGACATTCTGCTGAAAGTCTTTAAGTCTTCTGTCATATTCTTTGAAAGAACTATTAAAACTGTATTTCCTTTTTTTTCTTTTTGGGTCATACCTGGCATTTCACAGGGGTTACTCCTGGCTCATGAACTCAGGAATTACCCCTGGTGGTGCTCAGGGGACCACAATGGATGCTGGGAATCGAACCTAGGTTGGCCGCGTGCAAGGCAAATGCTCTACCTGCTGTGCTATTGCTCCAGCCCCCAAACCATAATTCCTTTAATGTTCCTCTTACCTCACTTGTTTCTTGAGTGTAACGGTACCAGTTTTTACAGGGGGAAATGCATCGGTTTTGAGGGTGACAGAGACAAGACTGGAGAGAGTACCAAAGTAAATAAAAAACTGGTACTGACTTTGGAGTATAGATGCATTACACTCAATAGATACACTGTTGCTTGGATCAGAGGAAGAATCTGAAAGTAGTGAGTAGGGGGAGTCTTCAATGAGGGGTATATACTTAAGTATGTTGTGACTAAGAAAAACCTGCTCTAATAGTCTGAAAAGATATATGCACAGCAATGTTTACTGCAGAACTTAGTCCAATAAAAATGACATGTAAATTGCCCGGATGTCCAATGATAGGGAAAGAGATAAAGAAGATATATATATATATAATATATGTGTGTATATATACATATATGTGTATATATCTTCTATATATCTTCTCTATGTATATATAAGATACACATACTGTATATATATACACAATATATGTATACTGTATATATAAGATATGGGCTGGAGTGATAACAGTGGGAAGGGCGTTTGCCTTGCATGCAGCTGACCCGGGTTCAATTCCTTCATCCCTCTGAAGAGCCCAGCAAGCTACCGAGAGTATCCTGCCTGCATGGCAGAGCCTGGCAAGCTCCCTGTGGTGTATTCGATATGCCAAAAACAGTAACAACTCTCATAATGGAGACATTACTGGTGCCTGCTCGAGAAAGTTGATGAACAATGGGAGGATAGTGCTATAGTGCTATTGTGCTTGATATAAGATATATACAGTATGTATATATCTTATAGTATGTATATATCTTATATATAAGATAAATATACATAGTGTGTATAGGCTTTTGTTTATGTATTGAACAAATATATCTTTGTATATTATTATCATATAAATAAAACATAAATATCAAACAATTCCAGGTACTTCAGCACAGACTCAGTATGTGTACATTGTCTAGTATCATTATTTAGGGGATCTTCTTGACTCTCAGTTTAGGAGAGAAATTTCACTGTCATTTTACTAAAAGGATAGTGGTGTTTTCTGTTTTTAGTTAAATAAAATGTAGGAGGCAATAGTTTAGACTGAGGGTGGAAATATTAGTTCATCCTGTATTTTTTACCTGTAATATTTGCAAATAGAAAAAAAACAGTGGACAACTGAATATATCATTGGAAGAAAACTTTAAGTTGTTTCATAAGCTGGAGACTTATCAGTTCATGAGAACAATTAAACCTGTCGGAGCAGATCTGAGTACTCAAGGAAAATGAATGTGTCTGATGCAGAGAAAAGCACTGGGTGTTTTAAGAACAATACAATCAATATTCTCTTCCAGCGAAGATGTCAACTAGATTTAGTGACAAACTGGTGGCCTTGCTAGAGTAGATTTAGTGATGTAATGGTAGCATATGTCAGACTGAATTAAGCTGAGATTTGAAGAAACAATTAGATATCAAGCTCATCACCAAAAACAATCTTTCAAGGAATTTATTTGCAGAGATATCATGGCAAGGGGTCTAGAGTGTCTTTGTGCATATGTGTGCATGGAGAGAAAGAAAGAGGGATAGAGGAATAAAGGGACAAGTGGAGGAATGTGTCAGTGAATTAGGGAACAACTGAGACAGATAATAAAGAGGAATTAATGAGACCTCAGAAGGAAAAAACAACGGTTTCCTTGCATAAGTGAAAGCATTAAAATCGGGAGATTTTCTTTGTTACAGAAACTACAATGTTTGTAGACGTGGGAGAAAAATTTTAAGCAAATTCTATCCTTGTCTCAATAAATACATGTAGCTTGCATGTCATAATTTCAAAGGTGAAAATTAGGTGGAAAAAAGATGGAGCTTTTTGAGGAAACAATGAAGAAGGAGGAGGAGATAGTGCAGTGCACAAGCATTTGCCTTGCATGGGGCCAACTGGGATTTGACCACCAGACCTCCATAGTCTCCGGAGTACACCAGGAGTAATCCCTGAGTTCAGAGCCAGGAGTAAGTCCTGAGTATGGTTCAGTGTGGCAAAAGGAAGGAAGAAAGGAAGGAAGGAAGGAAGGAAGGAAGGAAGGAAGGAAGGAAGGAAGGAAGGAAGGAGAAATAAGGAAAAAAGCAATGAATTATCAAAAATAGTCTCTTGTTGATACTAAAGAACTTACAAATGAAACGAGGAAGTATTAGACAACTATATGGAAGCTTTGAATTACCAAATGTCTATGAACTTAACAATTCATAAAATGTATGAGTATACTTAGAGAAACCAGGTTTGTAATATACAGAGGTATTTTTGTTTGCCATTGCTGACTCTGCAACACTACAATCTTTGTTGATCATCACTTGACATAGTCACCAAGCAAATCATTTCTTTCCTTAGCACATTCTCAGAAAAGCCTTCTTTCCACAGGACTGTCTTAATTATCACAAGTATCTTTTGCCTTCAGAATTATTTATGCAGATTCTTTACATTGTGGATCTCTTTACAGCAACTTTGACAGAATAATTTTCTTAAAAAATTTGCACTGTAGCTTAGGTAACATGCTAAAATAGCATTGATATTTATGGCTGTGAAGGAGAGTTATCACATCCTCACCACAACTAAAGTGTCCCTAAGCCTCCATTACCAGCTATAGAACAGCGGTAGGGCATTTGCCTTGTGTGCACCAGCCTGGCTGAGCGGGGTTCGATTCCTCCGCCCCTCTCGGAGGGCCCAGCAAGCTACCGAGAGTATCTCGCCTCCGTGGCAGAGCCTGGCCTCTGGCAAGCTACCTTTGGCAAGCTACCTGTGACATATTTAATATGCCAAACACAGTAACAACAAGCCAATGCCAAACACAGTAATAACAAGTCTCAAAATGGCAACGTTACTGGGCCTGCTAGAGCAAATCAATGAACGGGAGGACATGTTACTTTCAGTCCACATTCACGTCTCTTCCCTCCCCACCATAACCTCCAGTGACAGCTTGGGATGCTGTTTAATAATTGGATTTGTTGCCATTTTGTACTGGCTATCCACCCCCCCACACACACACTTTTTTTTTCTAAACACAACAAATGTTCATGTGAGACCACCTCATATTTGTCCTCCTTCCTCTGACTTAGCCCCTAAAGTAATACCTTCCACTTCCATCTAAACCTCAGCGAACTGCAAGCTTTTATCTTTTCTTCTGTGTAGTAATCCATCAACTCTGGTACTGAAAAAAAAAATTGAATTTGAGAGCTGGAGCAGTAGTAAAATGGGTAGGGCACGTGCACTCAACCGATCTGGGTTCAGTCCCCGGCAACCCCTATGGTGCACAGAGTTCTCAGCCCCAGGAGTGATCCCTGAACAGAGAGCCAGAATTGATCTCTAAGCACAGCTGGGAAAACCCAAACAGAGCAAAATAAAAATAAATAAAACTGAATTTGAAATCTTGATGAAAGTTGAAGCATATTTACTATATATTTTTAGAAAGGAACTAATGGCATTTTGAAATTAATTTCTACTTACCCATGCTGGCAATTATACTATGCACAGGTAATCTAGAAGGTCCATGATAAAATGACCTTGACATGTTGCTTTTCTTCTGTTGGTCTTGGTTTTTAAATGCTGAATTCTCTTCTTTGGTAATATTAATATAAAAACACGTATCTGAAGCGTTCATAATATAACGAGGACCTGGATTCAGTAAAATGTTTTTATTATCCTCCCTCCTTACACCAATCAGGCAGACACCAAACCTTAATTAAAAAAAAAGAAAAGAAAAGAGTTTAAGAGTTGTAAGTCAGCAAACAAGTGATTTCTTTTGTTTGTTTGCATATGTAACAAAATTAGTAAATACTTATAAGATTAAAGTCAAACAAAAATTCCCAATCAGTACATTTTCAAATCTGAAAATATCCTAAGTGTATATTTTATAGAAAAATTGTCTTGATTTCCCTGGAAAATAAAGTTGACTAAGTTATATCTATCAATAGAGATTTTTATCAAACAATGAAGAACAAAATAAAATAGAATTTATCAGGAAACATACCAAGTAGTAAAAGAAATAGTTGTTTTTATAAACTTGCCATAAATTTATCTTATTTTGCTCAAAAATTCATGAAAATATTCTATTTTAGTTCAAAGAGAGGTTTATATTTAATTACCTAAAGGAGATGGAAAATCTTAGCTATATTCCTAAAATCCCTTCTTGCTTTGTTTTTCCATATATGTTTTCACTAAATTTTAGGAAAAAAATTTAGTAAAATATTTGTAAAACTTTAACATAAATAATAATCCTTGAATGTAGGTAGTAAAGTAAAGTAAAGGCCCTCCCGTTGATCATCGATTTGCTCAAGTGGGCCCAGTAACGTCTCCATTGGAGACTTTGTTGTTACTGTGTCTGGCATATCGAATACTCTCGGTAGCTTGCCGGGCTCTCTGGGAGGGGTGGAGGAATCGAACTTGGGTCGGTCATGTTGGCTGCGTGCAATAAATATCTTACATATTATATTAGTGAAGTATGTTAAATACATAGACTAAAATATACCTCATTAATGAATTAATACTGATGACATTATTTTAATGCTATTTTAAAAAAATGAAACAAAATATATTTCATGTTTGAATTAGAAAGCATATCATTTTAAACTTATATTTCTATGGTCAAAAAAGTGGTTTTCTAGATGCCTAGATTTTATATATCTTATTATTTTATATATCTTATTATGACTTTGTTTAAATACCTGAGGGGCTACTCCCAGTCATGCTTGGGCTTGGCAGTACTAGGGAAAACCAGAGTTATCCCAGGTTGTGGTTGGGAGCTATGAGGTAGCAGAGAAAGAATTCAGAAACTAAATATGCAAGGCATATTTCTCTTTAAGTGATATTAAATAATATGTAGTAAACACACAGGAGGGAGGTCTGGGTTCAGTTCCTGACACCACTAGTCTCTTGACACCACTAGTCTCTTGAGTATCACTGGATGTTACCTCTAAGCAATGAGCCGTAGGTAGCCCCAAAGCACTTTTGTGAGCCACTGTCACTGTCACTGTCCTCCTGTTGTTCATCGATTTGCTCGAGCGGGCCCAGTAATGTCTCCATTGGAGACTTTGTTGTTACTGTGTTTGGCATATCAAATACATCATGGGTAGCTTGCCAGGCTCTGCTGTGTGGGCGAAATACTCTCGGTAGCTTGCCGGGCTCTCCAAGAGGGGAGGAGGAATTGAACTCGGGTCGGCCATGTTGGCTGCATGCAAGGCAAACGCCCTACCACTGTGCTATCGCTCCAGCCCTTTGTGAGTCAAAAACAAAAAATAAAAAGAGAGGGGTCAGAGACATATTACAGCACATAGACATTTGCCTTGCATGTGCCTGACCCAATTGATTGCTGGCACAAAAAATCCCTCCAAACCCACCAGAAGTGATCCCTGAGAACAGAACCAGGAGTAAGCCCTGAGCACTAATGGGTTTGACCCTTCCTTCAAAAAACAAACCAAAGCGGGAAAAAAAGGAACATGTTTATTAACTTTTATGTACAATTTTACCATATGATATCCCCACCAAAGAGCCAATCTCATTCCACCATAGTGCAAGAGACAACTTATCACTTCCCTACCTTGGTAAGCTCAATTTTGTGATCAGACTCTGAGGGTTTGTTATCATTAGACATGATGTGTTTGTTTCATTATATATGACATCTGTATGAGACGATTCAGTAACTGTCTTTGAAAGTGGTATTTAAATGCTATGAGTGATTTACCATTTATCTTTTATTATTTGGCAGTAGCCTAGGGACTCCCCATTGGGGGTGTTCATCAGGCCATGCAGTGCCAGATTATGTGCTTGGGCACTTTCAGCTCTCTTCCCAAGCCCAATTGATATTTTAATCCCACACTGGAAGTAGAAACATACTTTTTGTGCGCATGGAAAGAGGCATATGTAAAACTTTTCCCTTCATATTCAGCAAAAAATGTACTTTCTTCCAAAACAATGTGGTATACTTCATTCCCAGAGCATCTACCATATGTCTTCTGCCATTGTTCTGGTGACTGTTGGCCTTCTCTGCAACAAACGCACACACACATACACACAGAGACAGAAAAAAGCACAATGAATGTGGTTAATTAAACAGTCATCACATAAGATCTGGAATCTCCCAATTACAAGAATTGGCAAACACAGTATTAAGCAAGTTATCTGTGTTGTAAGCAATGGCATAATTTGAAATCCTTACAATGTGAGATTACAAAGTTTTAAAACTAATGCAATTTGTGAGCTTGAGAAATGTTAGATTACTAGAGAGTGGGAGTTTTCCACTAACTAATTAATGAAAGCATTTATGCTGACCATTAAAAAATGAGTTATAGCACTTGATTTTTAGCTTTTGTTTGTACATTATTTGTAATACATGTTCCAATGTATAATGTTTGCTTAAATACCTCAGTAACAGAATTCACTTCATTTCAGTTATGATGCTTGTTTGACCTCTGTAGACAGTTAATTGTCTTATATTTGTAATTATAAATATATAGATTTCAGTCTACCAATTTTATGCCATTAAAAATTTACTCTTAATTGCAACTCATATCTTTGTAATGGATTTCTTCCATTTGTAAAGAAATTTTATTTTATTAAAATTTTTTTTGAATTAAATTGGATTTTATTTGGAGGATTTTGATGAGGAGAATAGAGAGAAAGTAGGAGAGAGTGGAGAGTAATGCTCTCCAGAGGGAAAGCGGCCTTCCCCAAAGGTGGAGAGGTCCCCTACACATACCCTAGCATTAGATAAGGAAGCATGAAAGCACACACCTCCAGAAGGGAGATCTGGGTGACACATGTGCTTGGGCCACATGGGTACAAGCAGTACATGGGCTCAGGCAGCAATGCCTCTCTGCCCATAAAAGAGAAAAAATTAAAATCATAATTTGACATAAAAATAGGGGTGTCCAAAAGGATCCCAATGTATTTAAGAAAATTGATCAGAGAAAGTGCAGTTACTTTTGCTCTGGAATGTACTGCTAAATGGTCTTGGAAATACATATAAAATTCAACTATGAAGGATTTACTAGAGTCAATAGTTTTTATTTTCCTATTGTGTGCAATAGATTTCATTTAATCTTGCTGAATAAGACCTATGTACACTACAAACACAATAAATGCACCTTCTGTGAGGATTTGGAAAGCTATATAGACATGAAAATATTTCATTAGTGATGCTGTAGATTCTTAATAGAAAAAAACTAGTTGAGTCCTATTTGACACATTCAAATTAAAAAAGAACAAAAACATTTTAGATGCTGTAGAGAGAGTGCA
This sequence comes from Sorex fumeus, assembly GCF_029834395.1. Classification (NCBI taxonomy): domain Eukaryota; kingdom Metazoa; phylum Chordata; class Mammalia; order Eulipotyphla; family Soricidae; genus Sorex; species Sorex fumeus. The sequence goes on along the minus strand of NW_026606067.1, from coordinate 7,452,798 downwards.
GGAGTTAAAACATTTGCCTTGTATAACAGCTGATCTGGTGTGAGACTCCTGCTGCTGCCTTGGTCTGCTAAGCACTGCCAGGAGTAAACCCTGAGCTGCTCATGTCTTGCATTCCCTCCCCTCCTCCCTAAGTACATTAAAAAAAAAAAACATTTAGAACTCATTATGAAGTTATTGGGACATAATTATATTACAATATTTTCAAGGTGTTAGAAAAATCAGGCATATTTCATGTTTCATTTGCAATTCGTTGAATTTTTTTTCTAAATAGTCTTCAAAATTAAGGACCTGGGACTTAGTTTCTATTGGCCTGATTTAGATCCTAAACCTGCAATCTTGGCTAAGTGATTTGTCCCTGTTTCTTTGAAAAACAGTACCAGTCTTGTTGGCTTGAATAAAATGAGGTAATCCAAATAAATTACTTAGCAGATGTTTGGATCATAGTAATGATTCAGAAATTATTAGTTCTTATATTGTGCTTTGCTAGTTTATCTTCTGCTGCTAAACTCCTGAGCCACCTTCAGCCTGCATAGTCAACTACTAAAGAATAATGGTCTTGAAACTTTCACCTTTTCTTCATAAAATTAGAATATTCTTGAAAATAATAAAGTAAAATAGTAAAACAAAACATGAACTCAATTGAGTTTGACTATGCCTAACTCATGTTTCCAAAGAATGACTATTGCTAGTGGAGAAAACTTTCCCCTTGGCAAACAAAAATAAAATTAGCTTTGTTATGTTTTCTTACTGCTATCTTGTAAGATAGTACTTGACAAAACCCCTTGAAGGGTTGGAAGAATAAAAGGAAATGCTGGTCATTTATCAGAATTAGTTTGGAAATGAGAAAACCAGCATGAGGTCAAATGCTTATCACATAGGGTACTAAAAGTTATTCAAGAGAATAATGAATCTAATTTCAGAGGCTGAAATGGCATTGCATTGTGGTAGCCAAAAAGGACACAGAAGAGAAAGAGGTCAGACAAGGACAGTCAAAATGAGTTTTCTTAAATGACTCGCTTGTCTTCAGAGTGTTTTATATTGGTAACCTTCACCCCAGGGAATAACTATGATTTCTTCTAACACCTTTAATAGTTAATAAAAATCTCTCATTTTAGCTAATTATAAAATGCACAAATATTTTTCCTCAGCTCATGTCAATTGCTTTACACATGTTTGAAATTAGCAACACTATTTAATAGTAATGAGTATGTCCACTTATTCATTCCTGCATGAAATATTTAGTAAGTACCTGATGAGTGTCAGGAAAAGTTCTAAATTCATAGTTTATGATTACAAGGAATATAAGAGTAACTATTCTCCCATTTATTATTAAGCTATAGCAATCAAAGTGTAAAAATAGACACACAGATCAATAGAACACATCAAAGAGTATAGAAATAGACCCAGACATATAAGGCAAGTTCGCTTATAACGATAAACAAGAATATTCAGTAGGGAAAAGGAAATCTTGAAAATAAGTGATGAAGGGAATACTGGACACAATGTGTAAAGAATAAAACTATAACACTATGGTAAGCTATCTTACATCATGCATAAAATAAGTTCAAACTGGATTATAATTTGAATGTAAGACCTGAAACCATAAACTTACTGGAGAAAATAGAGGCAGTGTCTCAAGAGTAGTCTGAATAATGCTAGTTTGGATTGTCAGCAAAACAAAGGCAACAAAAACAAAAACAGGGAAATGGGATTGTATCAAACCAAAAAGTTTCTGCACAGCAAAGAATGCCATGACAAAAACTGAAGAGAGACAACTGAACAGAAAACAAAAATTCAAGCAATCCATTTTTTAAAAATTTTTATTAGTGAGACATCATGAGGTACAGTTGCAGACTTACAAATTTTTGTGCTTGGGTTTCAATTATACAATGATCAAATACCCATGCCTCCACCAGTGCCCATTTCGCACCACCACGGATCCCAGTATCCCTCCCACCCCCCATCCCCCGCCATCCTACACTGCCTCTGTGGCAGGGCATTCCATTTTGTTCTCTCTCTTATTCGGTGTTGTGGTTTGCAAAAGAGGCAATAGGTGACAATCATGTTTGGTCTATAGTCTATTTTCAGCATGCTTCTTCCATCCTGGGTGGATCCTACAAACACCTTTATTTGGTGTTCCCTTCTCTATCTGAGCTCCCTTTTCCCCTAGCATGTGTGGATGGCCTCCAAGCCATGGAGTAAAATTCCTGGTACTAATCTCTGCCATTCTTGGGTGTTAGTCTCCTATTTTGTTACTTTATTATCACACCAAGCTCCTGGAAGAGAACAAGGTTGAGTCTCCTACACTGTGACTGACTGTCCTCACCAGAGTCCAAAGGCTGAAGACCTTCGGGCCCCAGCCAAGGTCATGCTGGGACCACTCTCCACACACTTGGATGAGTCTCACGCATAAAAGAACTGGCAGAGGAACCCAGGTGTGTGGGACCCGGAGCTGAGATCTCCAAGCCTGCACGGTTTGGGACTGTACCTGCAAGTAGCTAGACAGTTACACCCACCAACTGCCGTGTAACCCCAACAATGGCCAGGATTCAGAGATTATCACACCAAGCTCCTGGAAGCTTTTTATTTACATTCATTTAATTTTTCAGGGTACCTTAAATATCCCACCCACATGGCACAGCCTGGCAAGCTATCCGTGGTCTATTTGATATGCCAAATCTAGTACAAAAAAGGGATCTCATTCCCCTGACCCTGCATACGGCACAGTCAAGAAGGATGTGGAAGGAGAGGCTGATAAAATCCCAAGGCAGAAATAGGCTGTCAAAACGAAGAAAGACAAAAATGATTGTCTGTACTTTTAATGCATGTTCACTGGCATCTGATGCATACATCAAGGACCTGATGGTACAAGCGCGAAGGATCAAGAACAACATCATTGATCTGACCAAAACGAGAAGCCATCAATCACATCACGCTGTTTTCGACACTGGAAAAGAACTGTTCCTTGGAACTTGTGACAAAAGAGGCATCGGTGGTGTCGGTATCCTTGTCAACATGAACATAGCCATGAGCATTGATTCATTCGAATGCCTAACAACCCGAATCGGACGATTACACTTGAATAGATGTGGCTCACTGCTGGGAGTTTCTATCTTTGTTGTCTATGCACCAACATCCAAATATGGTGAAAGAGAAACTGAGAAGTTCTACATGGAGCTGGAGAAGTTCTATAAAGATCACACCTACAAAATCATTGTCGGTGATTTTATTGCCAAGATAGAACCAAGAAGATCAGACGATGAACTCCACATCGGGACCCATGGCCTAGAATGGAACGAACAGGGTGACAGACTGTCTGAGTTCATCATGTCAACCAAGACCTTCCATGGTAACTCACAGTTCCAAAAGGCTGAATCTAAACATTGGACATGGGAGTCTCCCAGTGGACGTTTCCACAATGAAATGGACCACATCATATTCAATCCGTGGTTTTGCTTAACTGATGTTGCTGTTGTCCCAAAAAATTCCAAACGGGATCAGACCACTGTCTCCTTTGTGCAAAATTCTACCTGACAGAACACGGAGAAAAGAATGCAAAATTCAAGAAGAGAACTCCCAGAATGACCAGCAACTGGGAGCTCTTTGGCTCTGTTGTGGCAACATGGGAAGATGCCGTCATTGACAACATTGATGAGGAATATGATCGAATGACTCAGCACCTCCATGATTGTGCAAGGAATGCCAAGAGAGAAATAACCACAAAAAAGGCCTTTCTTCGAACACTGTTGAACTTATACGCCAACATGGCTTGGAACATGCCTCAGGCAACCGCAGGCAAACGTCCGAGCTGGCAAAACAATGCAGAGAAGCCATCAAGGATGACCTCAAAGACAGGAGAGCAGCAGCGCTGGTAGATGCGGCAGAAGCCGGGAAAAGCATTTATAATGCCCGCCTGTCCTTCCCCAACTACAAGACCAAGATGACTGCCCTCCGCCCTCCTTATGGATCTATCATATCTTCCAGAAGGGCAATGGAGAAGATTATTCATGACTTCTACTCAGATCTCTTTAATAGCCACGTCCACTTGCCCACATAACACATTCCACATGATGGCTATGTCGTTCCCAATGTGCTCCCTTCCGAAATCCAACATGCCATCTCATCGGTAAAGAAGCAAAGAGCACCTGCCCAGACAATATCAGACCTGAACACCTGAAGAACTTACCATCAGTACTCATCAATACACTGGCTTGGCTCTTCACACGCTACCTGTCTGTATGCAAGGTTCCATCCCAATGGAAAACCAGCAGGACTGTACTACTATACAAGAGGGAAGACATCCACAACATTGGCAACTATCGCCCAATCTGCCTATTGTCTGTCATCTACAAACTGTTCACTCGAATCATCCTGAATAGGGTTAGCAGAACGCTAGATGAAGGACAACCATGTGAATAAGCCGGGTTCCGAAAAGGATTCAGTACCATCGACCATATCCACACGGTTACTAAGCTCATTGAGGTTTCTCAGGAGTTCAAGATGCCTCTCTGTCTAACGGTCATTGATTTAAAGAAGGCCTTTGATTCTGTTGAGATGGAAGCGGTCACAGAAGCCCTAGCCAATCAGGGCATACAAACTCAATACATCAGGATCCTTCGTGAGCTCTGTTACGTACTCACTACCAGGATCTCATCATTCTACAAAGAAGTAATGATCCATGTCAAGAGAGGGGTTCGGCAGGGTGATACCATTTCACCAAAACTCTTCAGTTCCACCTCGAGAACATAATACGACGATGGGAATGGCAAGGAACGGGAGTGAAGATAGATGGTCAGCAACTACACCACCTCCGCTTTGCTGATGACATCATTCTATAACACCAAACATCAGCCAAGCAGCACAAATACTGACCGACTTCGACCATGAGTGTGGAAAGATTGGACTATAGCTGAATCGTACAAACACAATGTTTATGAGAAACAGCCTCGTTCCTGATGCTCCATTCACTCTCAACGGTACCACCATCTCTGAATGCAACAGTTATATATACCTAGGTTGAGAAATCAACATGATGAATGACCTGGCACCTGAGTTGCGCAGGAGGAAGAGAGCGGCTTGGAATGCCTTCAAGAGCATTGAAGAAATTACTAAGAGGACAAAGAACCTCCAGCTACAAGCACATCTCTTCGATTCCACTCTTCTTCCTGCATTAACATATGCCTCAAAGTCCTGGGCCCTACGAAAACAGGATGAGAATGCTATTTGGGTCTCTCAAAGAGGAATCGAAAGAGCTATGCCTGGAATATCACGCTTCACTCAAATGAGAGATAGAATCCGGAGTTCTGACCTCTGTCAATGTTCAAGTATCAGGGACGCTCTATCATTTGCTAAGTCATCAAAAATCAGATGGGCTGGACTCGTAATGTGGTTTACAGACAACCACTAGACTAGAGCCATTACTGACTGGATTCCACGGGACTTCAAAAGATCACGTGGACGCCCACCTACAAGATGGTCAGACTGCTTCGTCAAGACCCTGAATGATCGGTTTGAGGCTCTGCATGTTCCTAGAATGAACAGATGCCATTGGGCTATGCTAGCACGCAACAGGAATGAATGGAGACATTACTGGCACCTACTCGAGTAAATTGATGAATAACGGAGATCAAGTGATCAAGTGATCAATTGATGTTCCCCAGATGAATGCTATGTTTCTATGTCTATCCCTTTCTTTCTGAGTCATTTTCCTTAACATGATACTTTCCATGTAGTGCCACTTGTATGTAAATTTCATGGCTTCATTTTTTTCTAACAGCTACTCCATTGCGTAAATGTACCAAAGTTTCTTTAACCAGTCATCTGTTCTTGGGCACTCAGGTTTTTTCCAGATTATAGCTATTGTAGAGTGCTGCAATGAACAAACAATTGCAGATGTCACTTCGACTATACTTTTTTGCCTCTCTGGGATATATTCCCAGAGTGGTATTGCTGGATCAAATGGGAGCTCAATTTCTAATGTTTTGAGAATCGTCCATACTGTTTTCCAAAAGGGCTGAACCAGTTGGCATTCCCACCAACAGTGAAGGAGTGTCCCTTTCTCGCCTCATCCGCACCAGTACTGGTTGCTTTTGTTCTTTTGCATATGGGCCAGTCTCTGTGGTGTGAAATGATATCTCACTGTGGTTTTAATCTACATCTCCCTGATGATTAGTGATGTGGAGCATTTTCTTTTGTGCCTTTTAGCCATTCAGATTTCTTCTTTGTGAAAGTTTCTATTCATTTCATTGTCTCATTTTTTGATGGGGTTGGATGTTTTCTTCTTGTGGAGTTCAACCAGTACTTTGCATATCCTTGACATCAACCCCTTATCGGATGTGTATTTGGTGAATATCCTTTCTCATTCTGTAGACTGTCTTTGTATTTTGTTCACTGTTTCTTTGGAGGTGCAGAAGCTTCTTAGTTTAAGATAGCCCCATTTGTCTATCTCTGTTTTCACTTGCTTGGCCAGTGGCGTGACATCTTTGAAGACACCATTAGCTTCTATGTCATGGAGGGTTTTGCCAACTTTTTCCTCAATATACCTTATGGATTCCGGTCTGATGTTGAGGTCTTTAATCCACTTTGATCTTACTTTTGTACATGGAGTTAGGCAGAGATCTGAGCCCACTTTTTTGCATGTAGCCATCCAGTTTTGACAGCACAATTTGTTAAAGAGGCTTTCCCTGCTCCACTTCACTTTTCTTGCCCCCTTATCGAACATTAGATGCTTGTATGCTTGGGGGGAGATGTCAGTATATTCAACCCTGTTCTATTGGTCTACGACTCAAGCAATCCAATTTTGAACTGGGCAGAAAAGTCTCAGTAATTCAATTTTAAAGTGGGCAGAAAATCTAAATTGAGTCCCCTCCCCACCACCAAAAAAACTAAGAAGTAGATAGCCACAGATAGCCACCGACATAGACAGCCATAGGCATAGGTAAAAGTTCATATTTTTACTAACTATGATAGACAAAATCACACTATCACCCATGGAAGGAAGGAAGGAAGGAAGGAAGGAAGGAAGGAAGGAAGGGAGGGAAGGAGTGAGGGAGGGGAGGAAGAAGTGGATGGAGGAAGGCATGAAGGAAGGAAGGCATTAAGGAAGGAAGGAAGGAAGGAAGGAAGGAAGGAAGGAAGGAAGGAAGAAGGGATGGAGGGAAGGAGGGAGGGGAGGAAGAATTGGATGGAGGAAAGAAGGAAGGAAGGAAGGAAGGCAGGAAGGAAGGAAGGAAGGAAGGAAGGAAGGAAAGAAGGGAGCAAGGAAGGAAGGAAGGAAGGGAGCAAGGAAGGAACGAAGGAAGGAAGGAATGAAAGAACGAAGGAAGGAAGGAATGAAGGAACAAAGGAAGGAGAGAGAAAGAATATTGAAGTTGGGAAAGGAACTTCAACAACATTGAAATCACTATAGTCTTTTCTCAAATTTTTTTAAATATAGAACTGTTGTATAATTCAACAATTCCACTTCTGTGTATGTAAGCAAAGAAAAAAATTTTAAAAAAATTATTATATAAAAACAGGCTATCTGTACCATGTTTGTTGCAGTATAATTTATTGTACATCAAGATATGGTATCAACCTGAAAGAAATAATAGGAAGTGAATTCAAAGAGAATGATGGAAAAAAAAAAGTCATGTAAAATGAAATATTACCTGGCCATAAAAAGGGAAATTCTAGTACATAGGAGAAAGTAGATTAATTTTGTAAGCATTATGATATGCAAAAATAAAACAGAACATTTTATTTCACAGCTGGAGTTGCTCAGGGATTACTTCTTGCTCTGCATTTAGGAATTACTCCTGGTGGTGCTCAGAAGATCATATGGGATGCTGGGTATTGATCCTGGGTTGACTGCATGCAAGGTAAATGCTTACCCACTATGCTATTGTTCCAGCCCCACAATTAGTCTTTTATGGTCTCCAAAGTAGATGGAATCCAAAGAAAGAAAAAAAAAAACAAGGAAAAACAAAAGAAAGAAAGAAAATGTTAAACAAACAAAACAAAAATATAAATACAGAGGAGAACTGGTAGTTTCTAGGAGCCAGAAATGAGTAAAATAGGTGATGGGGCACATACTTCCAGTCAGAAAATTAAATATGTACTGGGGATATAAACTACAGTATAATGACTGAGATTAATAATGTATTTTACACATGCATTTTACATAGGCAGCAACTGTAATCATACCTATTGGTGATAGATGGAAAAAAGATTTACAGTAGTGATTTTTCAGTATAGATATGGATATAATCAATATATTGTACCCCAGACACTAATAGAACATAATATATATGTATATACATAATCAACCATATACCAATACAATATAATAATACGGGACATTACATAGATAATAGATGTACCAAAAAAAAAAAAGAATTGTTGGCTTTCACTTTCTTTCCTGATCTAATTTTATGTCTCACTTTTTACATGCAGACAGACTTAAATAAAGGCTTATTTTTTAACTTTGCTTTTTGTTTTTAATTTGGAGGACACACCTGAAAATACTCGGTGCTTACTCCTGGCTCTGTGCTAAGGGTTTACTCCTGGCAGTGCTCGGGAAGAATATGTTTACCCTGTACGAGTCAAATGCCTTAACCCTGCACTAACTCTCAAGCACTTAAAGGATTTTATGGATGAGAAGAAAATCAAATTTTTAAAAAATAGATAAAAGGGCTCTATAATTCTATGACTAAGTGCCCTTGAACTTACTTTTTATCCTTCTCCATCACTAATTCTGACTCTTCAAATAATCCCAATACATCTTCTTGCTTGCCTACTTCCACAATTCATCTCTAAAAATTCATTCACTAGCTGGTACATTGAATTCATTCACTGCCTGGGCACATGCTTTGCAAATGATCATGCAGGAGACCTGGGTTCAGTGTCCAGCAAAAGTACAGCTTAGTACCCCAAGAAGAACCACCAGGAGGCACGAAGAACTACCTCAAGCACTGAGCCAAATATTCCAGAGCCAGGGGATAACAGTGGGATTCCCCTTGCCACACCCGCCCATACTCATCAGATAGAAAAATCCATTTACGATGCTGTTATAGTTCATTTGAAAACCTCTAGTCACTGCATGTGAACCGCCAGTTGAAATGTTTAAATGACTTTGCTTTCATTTTGAAAAGCTGCTTTGTTTTTGTTACAAAACCCTTCTGATCTATTCTTTGCCTCTTTCAAATTTTCTCTTTCTCTTCTTCACCAATTTCAATAAGTCTATCATTTCCCCTGATCAAGACTCTTCTTAGATCCAGCCTCTCACTGTGTTACTCCTTCTACTCCTATATCTTACTCAAACATGACTACTTTAATCATTATTTCCAAGATTTGTACTGGTGATCTTTTTGCATAATACTGAAACACTAAGTTGTACTAATTCATCTTGAATGGCTTGTTTCCTTGTGAAATTAGCTCCATGAGAAGAAGGGATCATGTTTTGTTTATCACAGTATATCTGAGACCTGACATCCTTTCTGACATAGAATATGTGAGTAATAAATGTTTTGCTAAATGAACAAAGAATCATCTACCAATGTTCTTCATGCTCAATTACTAAATGTTCCGCTTTTCTAATAATATAATTCATTCTCCTTCATCAGAATCATTTTTAGTTTCAACAAATTACTTTCCTTATGATGAATAAATCTGCCATCAAAATAAGAGGGAAATCACTCCATTCGATAATCATTAATGGGCATGAAATGAATATAACTTTGTAAGTTGTTTAAAAAAAATTGAGGACAAACAGCACAAAATGAAAAGTTTTAGTGAAAATTATTAACACTGACTTAATAAGGAGTTGAAATCTGCTTACACTAATCAAATAAGGAAATTTTGTGTATTTACTTACTGTTAATCTCTAAGTACTCCCTAATCTATGAAATAATAAGTCTACCTTCTCTTTGTATCCCACTGAAGCTGTTCTATCAAACCTGGTAAAAACTTAATGTCAATGAATCCTTCCTACACAGGTGTGTATCCATTTTTACTTGCAAAATAATTGCCAGCTGCAGCATTTGTAATGCTACAATTACAAATGTAATGCCATTAGTACAGAGGAAAGGAAAAAAAAGAACCAGGATATGAAGGAAAAGAATAACTGGAATATGAAACAAAATGTTAAGAAAAAAATGGTAGTCAGAAAAATACTATGTGCTTGATACTTGCAAGAATCTCTTTGCAATTTATATTTCCCTTGAATAAAGGAGCAGAGCATGTTACTGTAGCATGTGTAAAGCCTGAACAAGGCAACCTAGAAGAAAACAAAGCTTATGCTTGCTATTTTCTAATTCAAACACTTTAACATACAGGACAAAAATAGAAAGCATTAGAAAAGGTGATAAAGAACTATGAAGAGGAAAGAAGGGGGGAAATAGCTAATGAAATTAATTTCAAGCTGCAAACTTCATTTCAAGGTCTTTGAGATGTGCATGCATGCCTTTGGACACACTTTGGCTAAACTTTCTGTACCTGTCCTGTGATTACGTCTGGGCAAATTCGATCTTTGCAGATCATGCCCAATTATCCAAAACCTTACCCATCCAACTTGAAATTCTATTGTTCTCTGCTCAAGTTTATTCTTCCAAAATATTCTGCTCTCTGAACTGTTTAGTTTTGCTGATTTGTTGGGCCACAGCTGGTGGTGTCTCGGGGCACGGCTAGCTCTGTGCTCATGGATCACTCCTGGCGATGGCGTGGCCACGGAACACGGTAGTGGAACCTCTCCTTCTGGCATGCAAGGTGAACACTCCAGCCCCTTCAGTTATATATCTGACCCTCTCTGGACTACTTATAACTGGTCATCAGTATCCTCGAGTAGGCTGCCCCAATCTTGGCTACCCTTAGTTGGTGTAAAAATACTTTGCAAGGGACAAGATATGGGCCAGTGGATAGTATCACTGGTAAACAAGAAAATCTCTTCTACATTCACTCTTCTTACCCGAGAGTAGACCTTAGAGCTTCTTCTATCTTCTTAGGTTTTCTCATCTTGTGGCTAAAACCGTAGGAAGCACCACCATCTACATGGCTCTAATCTATTCTGCTACTGGCAACCCAGCAAGCAAGAACAGACTGCTCTGCAGCTCTTTCTGCAGCTTGTTGTGCCATAACCTCCTGATGCTTTTATCGTCCTCTTTATCAGATAATTTCAGAAAGCTGCACAAGCAGATACCTGGCTTAGAACAAGGTGCCAGATCCCATTTCACACAGGCATCCCTACTCTTCATGAGGGATTCCATTTTAATCTTTACCTCCGTTGGGCTGGGGGTTGGGGGGGGTCATGCAAAAGCACTTGCTCACTCTACTATTTTTTCCCCTTCTAATCTTGTCACCATAAAAAAAAGGCTGAGGATATTAGAAGATAAGATATGTAACTCATCTACATTCTCAGTTTTGAGTTAGAGTCACCAATTCTGGGTGAAAACAGTAGATAACGGTTAAAAAGAGAGAAAGAAAAAAAGTGTCTATTCCTTTTTTTTAATATTGCTCCAAATTAGAGATTCCAGTGACTTCACATAAGTTTTAGATGGTGCATAAATGAATAAATCAAATTTGACATCTGATTTTGCATTTTTTAAAACACAAATTGCATATTCCTCTTTAACTCATGATTACAACTGAAAATAAAGAAATATTGGTATACTTTTTGACTCAAGAACAAATCAACTCATAACAGTCTCCTGTACTTCAACTCAGTCAAGTGGGACAAGGGTTGTTAGCAATAAGCAATTAGCTCTGCATTTGGCAGTAATATATTTTAATATACACCTGCAATTGTAGTGGAAGAGTGTAACAAAGTTTTACTTTTAAAGTTTCACCATAGCAAATTTTTCCAAAGAGAGAAAGATAGGATTTGGCTGGAATTTACCATTCTCGATACAATAAGTTGAAGCATTATTTTATTATATTCACTATTCCTATTTTAGGAACAGATTGAACTATGGTGCTTAACAATGGCATTTACCTTTCTTAGAAGTAACACAAGGTCATATTCTAACAACTTCTTGTTTCCATGAAAACGAAAGTTTTATTGAACTCCTAAGTTTTAAAAAGTAAAAAATAATTATTAATTTAATTTATCCTTTGTGACTGTCAGAATGTTTTCAAATTTAAAGTGGATCAAAGAAGAATAACCATGGTTACTAAAGCACTTCCTTTAAAGTTGTAAAATGTGGTAACTGTGGACATTCCTCTCTAACATATTTTGGGTTTTTAATCACTTGGCTTGAGCATTATAATTACTAAACTCAGTTTACTAGTACATTTTCTTCTTTTCAATCTTAAAGAATGTAGTTAAATATACAATAAAAGAACCATATTGGCCTCTTCAAATTGACACACATTTCCATATCAGTTTCCTTTCTATATTTTTGTCAATCTAAATTATTTTCACATCAATGGAAATGAATAATATCTTGTCACAAAGTAACTGATAGAAAATTCAAACTTCACTACATAATTAAAAGCTTTATGTTTTCCTAAGTACTGAGAAAAAGGACATTTGTATTTATATTTGAGTTAAATAAAGCTTCACCATTTATGCTCCATTTTGTCAAGGAGGAAAGAACATATTTGCTAGGAGATAAAATATATTTGCTAGTATGTGATAATAACTGAAAGTAGAGTGAAAGGTCTAAAACAAGTGACCTAAAGGTTTAATTTTAAATGGAATAAAAATATTTTATTTAATTCCATTCTAGAGTATTTAATTAGTTTCATGACAATTTGGTTTGGTTAGCTGTTTATAGTCTTTGCAGAATATTTTCCTGCAAACACATGGATCACATTAGTCCATGATGGTTCTAAAATTTAAATTAATTTTAAAATTACAGTATTTATTGTGGTATTGCCTTCACTTGCCTTTACTACTGTTAACAATGGAGATCTAAGAAATGGTTTTGACAACTTTTAGCAATGTCATTTGAAAAATCTTATTGGAAGCTCCCCAAAACAGTTCCATTACTTAAGAAATAGTTTTCACACAACGTTACATGAACATTTTTATGCAGAGTAAATCAAAAAGACATATGTATGATTCTCTTAACACAAACCAATTATTTGAGAACTTTGCCTAGAAGAATTTATAGGAGTAAGATTAAAATGCCTTATAAAGAAAGAACTTCACATATTTCCATTTTTATTTTGTTTTGTTTGGGGACCACAACTGGCAACGCTCAGGGATTATTCCTGGTGGTGCTGCTTCATTTTATTTAAATTATTAGCATGATTTACTAAGTACTGATAACTGCATTTTAGGCATACAACAACTTAATACCAATCCCTCCACCGGTATCAACTTCCCTCCACCAGTGTTCCCAGATTACCTCTTCACTTTTTTTACATTATAAGACATCAAAACAGAAGTGAGTTGTAAGCTTAAAATAGTATAAAGAACAATAATTTTCAACCACTAGGTGGAAGTGGAAAGCTGCTTGCCATTTTCAGTGAAGGAAAGAAACTGCTGACCTGGAGAGAAGAGAGGATTATTACAGCTTTCAAGCTGTACAGAGTGCATATAAACAATGAACATTATTTTGATAGGGATCTATTTCAAGAAGGAATGAAAGAGAGCTCGGAGGTCAAATCTGGGGAGGCTGGATTAACTCTGTGCCTTGTAGACACATCTCCATTTCACTCCTTTCCACTACCTCACATTCCAAGTATGATCCCTGCCACACTGTTGTTTGGGATTCCCCAGTAACACAAGAAAGTGATCCTCAGAGCACAACGGGAAGACAAGCAGAATGTGAAACCCTTGGCAAGCATCACAATAATATGCAATATCACAACAAAATAAGCACCGCTAAAAATTGTGTATGTATGTGCATGTGTGTATGTGTGCATGTGTGTGCATGTGTATGTGTATGTATATGTCTGTGTGTGCAATTCTTAGTTATATCAATAAAAGTAACAATAAGAGACAGGTCTGGTGAGTGTGTTACACATAAAACATGTTCATTAATGATAGTGTAAACCACGATGACTAAAAAAAATTTCTAAAGGGGGTGGAAAAATAGGGAGGATAACAAACATTTTTATGTTAAATTTGAAAGCTTGATTGTACAGAAAGATGGCCTATATTCATTGCCCTCGAGGATAATTTAGTCTTCAAAATCTCCAATGTGGTTTTATTAGGGGTTTATTTCATTAAAAGATCTTCCTGATGATCACCACAAAGAATTTTGTATTCTTTAAGAATTCATCTACTTTAAAATTGTAAAGTGGAAAAATAAATTAATCTGTCATGATGAAACTGTATTTTCACCACTTTAGAAAAGTAAAACACGACTGCCTTTAAACTTTCCTTCTTTGAAGCTTAATAAAGGTCCACTTAATGTGCTTTCACACAACCTCTGCGTGCCGCTGGCCCACTGAATACCAGACAGTGAGCTTCTGTTCCAGAGATTGCACCCCTGGGCATTCACATCGCCCAGCTACATCTATTTCTTTAGATTAGAACATCATTGCAGATTTTTCAGAAAAGTTCTATGTCGTATTTAGTGACTTCAATTTCAGAAGGCCCTACTGCTGTTATTTATATTTCATCCCTCCAACACTTTATTTTATAGAATTATTTGTATGTAAGAATTTTCTTTACTGCCTTGCTACATCATCACTGATTTTTTTCAATGTATGTAAACTACTTCATATTAGTGTAAAAAAAGTTAACAGATTAAATATCCTGGAGGGAAATGTATAATATATTCCAAATCGATATTTATATTGTTTCCTGCCTATTTTGATTTTGCATAATTTGTCAAAGAATATATCCAAGTTTGCCATTTCTAAACTCCTAACAGTGTATTTGTACATCATGCTTGCTACTTCTCCAGCAATAATAAAAGGCCAGAAAGAGCAAACCAAAACAGTCATCATACTATTCAATACTATATTTACAGTTTAAATGTCACAGTTTAAATTTTGATAAAAAATATGCTTTGCATCTTCTGCTTAAAATATTTCTGAGTATCTCTTAGTAAGAATGTGAGAGAAAATCAATATACCATTATAAATATATGTATATATATAGTGAGATAGAACAAAAAAAAATCTCAACAAATTCTCCACCAAAAAAAATTCTCAGTGAATCCTCAGAATTCTTTGTATAATTTATATATATATATATATATATATATATATGTATATATAGCACTGTAGCACTGTCCTCTCGTTGTACATCGATTTGCTCAAGAGGGCCCAGTAACATCTTCATTGTGAGACTTCTTGTTACTGTATTTGGCATATCAAAGACATCACAGGTAGTTTGCCAGGCTTTGCCTTGTGGGCGAGATACTCTCAGTAGCTTGCCAGGCTCTCCAAGAGGGGCGGAGGAAATGAACCCGGGTTCAAGTAAATAAAATCACTTTAACATCTCTCTGGGAAATACTTTTCTCTTTCAAAGAGATGCTCTGCAATTTCAATGTTGATAGAGCAAGTTTAGTAAAGTAAATATGTTGATCAGGCCAGATGTAAGACAATGGGGAGTACTTCAGCTTGTGGTGAGTTAGTTCTTGCTCACTCACTGCAAAGAAATCCAAAGAAAACAATTCAAGAGAAAAAAATATTTTGGTGTACTCTGGTTGTCAAGCAAGACCTCTCCATAGCAGAATTTGATCCACTGGCCCACAGGTTGCAACCTCACATACTTACTTCTTTACTTCAACACTGTTGAAACAATGAGCCACTAATGATACACACTTTCTGACTTTCCATTTTGAAAGTTGTGGCTATTACCTACCATTTTCCAATCCAGATTTCTCCATACTGTTACTCTACAGTTTTATCAGATGCATAGTTATTTTTACAATATTGCAATTGAAAATATACATATTTTGATCATTAGCAATAGAGAAGTCAGCGGGTTCTAATCAAAGAGGAAAGGAACTAGTTGGACACTTTAAATATACACAATGTGTTTCATGTCTTGATAGAGTTGTAGGAGAAAAATGACTTACTTTACTTACTGGCTAGCTATTGTTTAGTGCATTTTAAGTTGCTGCATTACAGTTTGGTTTTAATTCTCTGGGATTTCTGATTGTCTTTTCTTTATTTTTGGCAAGAAAATAGATGCCAGCTTTGCCATATTCTATATGTTTTTTTAACTGTTTCAATCTCCTGAGGGCTCATTATCTACTTTTGCATATCTTGACATAACTTGACAATTTTTAATTTTACCTATGATGCAACTGCATGATCTAACCCCTTGAAACAGATGATAATAAATGAAGACATTTATTCTAGAGTGAGTAAAAATGAGTTGAGGCCAAGGGCTAGGCATCCATTTTTTGCAGAGAATGTAGACGGAGGAAGCAGAGCTCTAAGACTGGGGGGAGGGGGGGTGGAAGCTTTGTACAGGTTTGTGTGGTGTGTCTGTGAGACTGCTCACACAGGGCTAGCCTTCAGCACAGGCTTATTTTCCTGGTCTGTGAGTTATTTATATTCCTTTACCAGTCCCATTAGACAAAATAGTTAAGATACTCATTTAAGTAAAGAACTGAGAAACTGAATTTTTCTTCTTCTTATACACATTAATTTTTTTTTCTTCATAATGAGAGTTTCATAATTTGGCAATGCTCTTTCGTCCACAAGCAGTTAATTTTAATTTCAATCGTTTACAAGCCACAGAATTCAATTTAAAGATTTCAATTTTCCTCTTCTACTTTCCCATTTTCTCTAGAACTTCCATGACATCACCCTTTCTCTTGAATTTATCTCCTGTATTGTGATTCCTTTATTTATATGTACTCTATATTACATTTTGATCTGAAATCCTCAACACTTCTATTATACCATTTGCAAAGACTTTCATTGATTCTTAATTCAGCAATCACTCTTTAAAGGTCTTTTCTTGAATCACTCAAAAAGTTCTTTTGGCTTTCAATCCCTTCACAACAACTCCTTTCTTTTATAATTAAGCTGCTTGAAAATAATAAGTACGTACTTTTATCACACTGTATTTGTGTGTTTACTTTTTGTGTATCAAATTATTGGAGAAAAAATCAGAGTGCTTAGAATCATAACCAACCAAAATTAAATATTCTGAAGATGAAGCCCTCCAAACTGTTTTCTTTGAATTTTATTTCTTTGAACAATCATTATGCCCTTTCACAATACTTCAACATTCTTCTGAACCATTACATATACGTCACCAAATTTCAAAGATACATTTCAATTTCAAATTCTAGTTAGAATGTGTCTCCCCAGCAGTGTTCTGGTGGGCCTGGAATCATTTCCAGTGATCCCAGGACCTGCAATGCAGTTTTCATCTTAAAGTACTTTTCTCCTCGTTTACTGAGAATCTCCTTGCTTCAGAAGTCTATTTGAATCTGTTCTCAAATGTAATGATTTCTGCCTATAAAGTCCAAACAATTCCTGAGTGACAAGAGGTAGTTGATCTCCATCTGAATGGATTTATTTCCCTCATTCTTATTGCACGCTGACAGGCAACAAATAGCAGTAGTGACATATTGAAATTTTGAGTCTGAGGTGCAAGAATATTAAATGGATTTATTTACAGTGAATATGATTTTCTAAGGGGACGATTACAGATTATAACAAGTGAGGAGAGATCCAGTTATGCCGTTTAATCTCCAGATGAAAGAAGACTGAAGTACAGCCCGCCCCCAAGGGCCTGGGTTCCTCTCTGGGCACGCGCAGCTAGAAACAGCCCCTAGACAGCCGGTTTTCAACCCCTGATCTGCGTGGGACAGGCACAGAGGCCCAGCTCTGGGCAACAAAGCTGAACGGCTCCAATTCCAACAGGTACAGCCCGCCCCCAAGGGCCTGGGTTCCTCTCTGGGCACGCGCAGCTAGAAACAGCCCCTAGACAGCCGGTTTTCAACCCCTGATCTGCGTGGGACGGGCACAGAGGCCCAGCTCTGGGCAACAAAGCTGAACGGCTCCAATTCCAAACAGGAGACATTCCCAACTCCTCGCCCAGTGCCAGGGACTCTTTCCGGAGCCGCGGCCGCGAAATATTTTCCCACTACATATGCCATAGGAACCATAAGCTAACTTCTTAGATGGAAATTTCTCTATTTTAGCTCAGCCACTAGAAACACAGTTGCCAATAACTCATAAGCCTATCTTAACTCACACTGCATATCAAGCAGAATAGTAACACTGAACGTGAAGGACTAAACCACACCTCTCACAATGGTAAAGCAACGCAAAAGCCCACCAAACATTCATATTGAAGAGTCTAGCCCAGATGACACCAACAGTACTGTAGTGTTAGACAACCTCTCTGACAAGGAATTCAGAAGGGAGCTACTTAGGATGTTTAGGGAATTAAAAGAAACAATGGAAAGCAATGCCAATAGAAGACAAGAGGATCTGAAGGCAGAAATGAGGAAAATGCAATCAGAAATGTCAGACCTGAAAAATCTCATAGGCGAATTGAAAAGCTCAGTGGAAGGCCTCAGCAGCAGAGTAACAGCGGCTGAGAACAGAATCAGTGAGCTCGAAGATGAAGTTCAGAGACTCTCCAGAAAAGAGCAGAAAATGGAAAAGAGACTCACAATTCGGGAACAGATGGCAAGAGAAGATCGTGATGAAGCCAAGAGGGGTAACATAAGAATTATTGGAGTCCCAGAGGGACAGGAAGAAAACCTCGATGAAGAAGAAACTGTCAAAGACATCATTGCTACAACATTTCCAGAGCTGAAGAAAACTTGTGACCACATTCAGGAGGCCCGAAGGGTACCAGCTAGAAGAAATCCGAATAAAAATACCCCAAGACACATTCTGATCAAAATGACCAAAACCTTAGACAGAGACAAAATTCTGAAAGCAGCAAGATCGAAGAAAGAAATCTCTTACAAAGGAGCATCCTTAAAATTCACAGGTGATTTTTCTGATGAAACCCTCATGGCCCGAAAACAGTGGTGGGACATAGTAAAAAAACTCAATGAAATAAATGCCTCCCCCAAAATACTTTTCCCAGCAAGACTCTCATTCATAATAGAAGGAACAACACACAGTTTCACAGACAAACAACAGCTCAGGAACTTCATAGACTCAAAACCATGGTTACAAGAACAACTAAATGGGCTACTTTAAGGCAAGAAAGGCCCCTCAAATACACCAAATTTTAACAGAACAATGGGACAAAATCCCATAATAACAATCTCTCTCAATGTCAATGGGCTAAACGCACCAATTAAAAGACATAGAGTGGCAGGATGGATTAGAAAATTGAACCCAACATTCTGCTGCCTGCAAGAAACGCATCTCAATAGTCAAAGCAAACACAGACTCAGAGTCAAAGGCTGGAAAACAATCCTACAGGCAAACAGCTCCCATAAAAAAGCTGGGGTAGCCATCCTTATATCAGACCACATCAATTTCAGAGTGAGGAAGGTCATAAGAGACAGTGAAGGCCATTTCTTATTGATCAGAGGATCTGTACAACAGGAAGAACTTACAATAATAAATGTATATGCACCTAATGAGAGACCAGCAAAGTACTTAAAACAACTACTCATAGATTTGGAAAAAGACATCAAGAGCAACACAATACTAGTGGGAGACTTCAACACTGCTTTGTCACCTCTTGATAGATCAACCAGACTCAAGCTTAGCAAGGACATACTTCATTTGAGGGAAACAATGGAAGAAAGGGACTTAGTAGATATATACAGGACACTTCATCCACAAAAAGCTGAATACACATTCTTCTCAAGCGTACATGGAACATTCTCCAAGATAGACCAAATGCTGAGCCACAAAACATGCCTCCATAAAATTAAGAAGGTAGAGATTGTATCAACAATCTTCTCAGACCATAATGCGCTGAAATTAGAAATAAATCACACACAAAAACAGACAACTAAATCAAACACCTGGAAATTAAACAGTGCACTATTGAACAACGAGTGGATTAGACAGGAAATCAAAGAGGAAATCAAAAGATTCCTAGAAACGAATGAAAATGAGAACACGAGTTACCAAAACTTATGGGACACAGCAAAGGCTGTGTTAAGAGGAAAGTTTATAGCTCTACAAGCATTCCTCAGGAAGGAGGAGCGAGCACACATAAGTAACCTAACCTCACAGCTTAAGAGCTTGGAGAAGGACCAAAAAAAGGAGCACAACCCGAACAGGAGAAAGGAAATAATAAAACTCAGAGCAGAGATTAACGAGATGGAAACCCAAAAAACAATCCGAAAGATCAATGAAACCAAGAGCTGGTTCTTTGAGAAAATTAACAAGATCGATAAGCCTCTAGCAAAACTCACAAAGAAAGGGAGAGAGAAAACCCTAATAAACCGAATCAGAAATGAAAAGGGGGTCATTACAACAGAAACCACAGAAACTCAGAGGATCCTCAGGGAGTACTTTGAGAAGCTTTATGCCACGGAACATCAAAACCTCGAGGAAATGGATAAATTCCTAGACTCCTACAGACTCCCAAGGCTGAACCAAGAAGACCTGGAATACCTGAACAGACCTATCACCATCAAGGAAATTGAAATGGTAATAAAAAGTCTCCCCAAGCACAAAAGTCCTGGCCCGGATGGATTCACTAGTGAATTCTTCCAAATCTTTAAAGAGGACTTACTCCCAATGCTCTTTAAGCTTTTCCATGAAATTGAAATATCAAAAACACTTCCAAACAGTTTCTACGAAGCAAATATCACACTGATACCAAAAGCAGACAGAGATACCACAAAGAAAGAGAATTACAGGCCGATATCCCTGATGAACACAGATGCAAAGATCCTCAACAAACTACTAGCAAATAGAATCCAACTACTCATTAAAAAGATCATACACCATGACCAAGTAGGATTCATCCCAGGGATGCAAGGATGGTTTAACATTCGGAAATCAATCAACATAATCCACCATATCAACAAAAGAAAAGATAAAAAGCATATGATCATATCAATAGATGCAGAGAAAGCATTTGATAAGATCCAGCACCCCTTTATGATGAAAACCCTAGCCAAAATGGGTATAGAGGGGACCTTCCTCAACATAATTAAAGCCATCTACCACAAGCCTACAGCAAGCATCATCCTCAATGGGGAAAAACTGAGAGCCTTCCCTCTAAGATCAGGGACGAGACAGGGATGCCCACTCTCTCCACTGCTGTTCAATATAGTACTGGAAGTACTTGCAATAGCGATTAGGCAGGAAAAAGATATTAAGGGCATTCAGGTAGGAAAGGAAGAAATCAAGCTCTCACTATTCGCAGATGATATGATACTCTACTTAGAGAACCCAATAACTTCCACCAAAAAACTCCTAGAAACAATAGACTCGTATAGTAAAGTTGCAGGTTATAAAATCAATACCCAAAAGTCCATGGCTTTCCTATACACAAACAGTGAGAGAGAAGAAAGCAACATGAAAAAAACAATCCCATTCACAATTGTGCCCCAGAAAATCAAGTACCTAGGAATCAGCTTAACTAAGGAAGTAAAGGACCTGTACAAATAAAACTACAAAACGCTACTTCAGGAAATAAAAGAGGACATGAGGAAATGGAAAGATATCCCCTGCTCATGGGTCGGGAGACTTAACATTGTCAAAATGGCAATACTACCGAAAGCATTGTATAAATTCAATGCAATCCCTATAAGGATACCCATGACATTCTTCAAAGAAATGGAGCAAACACTCTTGAAATTTATATGGAACAATAAGCCCCCACGAATAGCTAAAGCAATTCTTGGGAAAAAGAAAATGGGAGGAATCAACCTCCCGAACTTCAAACTGTACTACAAAGCAGTAATAATTAAAACAGCATGGTACTGGAACAAAGGCCGAACTGCAGACCAATGGAACAGGGTTGAATACACTGACACCTCTCCTCAATCATATGCTCATCTAATCTTTGATAAAGGTGCAAGTAATGTGAAGTGGAGTAAGGAAAGCCTCTTTAATAAATTGTGTTGGCATCACTGGACGGCTACATGCAAAAAAATAGGCTCAGAACTCTGCCTAACACCATGTACAAAAGTAAGATCAAAATGGATTAAAGACCTCAACATCAGACCAGAAACCATAAGGTACATTGAAGATAAAGTTGGCAAAACCCTCCATGACATTGAAGCTAATGGTATCTTCAAAGATGCCACGCCACTGGCCGAGCAAGTGAAAACAGAGATAGATAAATGGGACTATCTTAAACTAAGAAGCTTCTGCACCTCCAAAGAAACAGTGACCAAAATACAAAGACAGTCTACAGAATGGGAAAGGATATTCACCGAATACACATCTGACAAGGGGTTGATATCCAGGATATACAAAATACTGGTTAAACTCCACAAGAAGAAAACATCCAACCCCATCCAAAAATGGGGCAATGAAATGAACAGAAACTTTCTCAAAGAAGAAATCCGAATGGCAAAAAAGCACATGAGAAAATGCTCTACATCATTAATCATCAGGGAGATGCAGATCAAAACCACAATGAGATACCATCTCACACCTCAGAGACTGGCCCAAATTCAAAAGAACAAAAGCAACCGATGCTGGCGTGGATGTGGCGAGAAAGGGACACTCCTTCACTGTTGGTGGGAATGTGCACTGGTTCAGCCCTTCTGGAAAACAGTATGGACGATTCTCAAAAAATTAGAAATTGAGCTCCCATTTGACCCAGCAATACCACTCCTGGGAATATATCCCAGAGAGGCAAAAATGTATAGTCGAAGTGACATCTGCACTTGTTTGTTCATTGCAGCCCTCTTTACAATAGCCAGAAACTGGAAGAAACCTGAATGCCCAAGAACAGATGACTGGTTAAAGAAACTTTGGTACATCTACACAATGGAGTACTATGTAGCTCTTAGAAAAGATGAAGTCATGAAATTTACATACAAGTGGTACAATATGGAAAGTATCATGCTAAGCGAAATGAGTCAGAAAGAGAGGGATAGACATAGAAAGATTGCATTCATCTGGGGGATATAAAGTAACAAAGTATGAGATTAATACCCAAGAATAGCTGAGATCAGCACCAGGAGGATTACTCCATAACTTAGAGGCCAGCCGGGTATCCTAGAGGAAAGGGCTATTCAGATAGAGAAGGGAGCACCAAATAAAGGATGTTTGGAGGATCCTCCCAGGAGGGGAGATGCATGTCGAAAGTAGACTATGGACTGAACATGTTTGCCACTCAATGCCTCTTTTGCAGACCACAACACCCAAAAGGAGAGAGAGAACACAGGGGATTGCCCTGCCACAGAGACGGGGGGATGGGGGGATGGGGGTGGGAGGGATATTATCCATGGTGGTGGAAAATGGGCACTGGTGGAGGGATGGGTATCTGATCATTGTATAATTGAAACCAAAGCACAAAAAAATTGTAAATCTACAACTTTAAAAAAAATAAAATAAAATAAAGAGGGAAAAAAACAAAACAAAAAAAAAATCTACAACTTTAAAAAAAATAAAATAAAATAAAGGGAAAAAAAATATCAGAAATCCAAAATCGCGCAGCCACTATTGCAGCCACGCAACTTCAGATGGTCCTACAACCAGCTATAGAAAACAAATTATTTCACTATGCCTTTTCAGCAGTTCTGATTGTTGGGTGGAAACTCTAAACAATAATGGCACATCTTTTGTCGAAGTGATGAATGTAATCAAAGTAGATAGAGAGTTAAGTAGAAATCATCTGGCTCACAGGCATTGGGAGGGGTGGGAGGGGGTTATATTGGGGTCCTTGGTGGTGAAAAATAAGTACTGGTGAAGGGAAAGGTGTTTGATCATTGTATGACCGAGACTTAAACCAGAAAGCTTTGTAACTCTTCCCACAGTGATTCAATAAATAAATATAAAAAATAAAGTTAAATTTAAAATTAAAAAAATAAAAATAAAAAAAGTAAAATCTCAAAAAAAAAAAAAGAAAGAAGACTGAAGCCCAATTCCCAAATATCTATTAGCATTATATTTCAGCCATATTTTTATTCACTTTGGTAGCACTGCACTGTAGCACTGTCCTCCCATTGTTCATCAATTTGCTTGAGCGGGCATCAGTAACATCTCCATTGTGAGACTAGTTACTGTTTTTGGCATATCAAATATGCCACAGGGAGCTTGCCAGGCTCTGCCATGCAGGCGGATACTTCAGTTTTTTATCTTTGATAAATGCCTGAGTAAACTTCATTGCAGAGAACTGATATTGTGATATATGGAATAGGTGTGACTTGTTCTGTTGATAGAAATTCAATTAAAATGTGTCCTCTTTGAACTAGGAATCTTGTATCCTAGAACCTCACTGGAGGTCAACATATTGTCTGTACTTATACTAGGACATAGGCATCATCTGAAAGCATTACGTTATCAATTTTATACCTCCCAGAAGCTCAATATAGTCTATCACCTCTTCCACTTCTTTTTCATTGACTAAAGCCTCTGGGGTTTTTATTTTGCTTGCTTGATTGTTTTTATTTGTTTTCTTTTTTTCCCCTCATACCCAGCAGTATTTAAGACTTACACCTGGATCAGCACTCAGGGATCACTGCAGGCAGGCTTAGGAAACAATTAGGAGTGTCTGGGACAGAACCATGGTCAGTCACATGCAAGACCAGTGCCCGATCTTTCTCTTTGACCCCTTTTTTCTATTTCTTTATCATGACTTCAATGAAGTCTCAAGGGAAAGCAAATAAAGGAAATGGTTTCTAGGCTGCTTTAAGCTAGAGGCCTCAATGAATCATCTTTAGTGCATCAGATGCTTATTGAGCATCCATGCTGAGAAAAGCAGTAATATATGAATGAATAAGACATTTCTCTATCTTCAATGAAATGTCAGCCTGTTAAGTAGCTAAAGTAAATACAAAAGAGGACTACAAGGCACGGTCTGGCAGAATATAATGAAATTTAAGGTGAGTTCACAGAAGTTAGATATCACATTAAATTGGTGGATTTAATATTCAGGAGAAAAATTTTTGAATTAACAAAATCATCTAAGAAGGCAAAGAAATGAATTCAACATAGAGAAAATGACATTGAGAAAAAAAGATGTAGAAGGCGGAAACCACAAAGTATATTTAGGAATCATGCTATTTGGAGAATATATGACTATGAGAATCACGGGGGATAGAACATAAAAATAAATTAAAGCTAGAGAAGAGAGGGCTTCACATAAATAAAACAGAAGTGTTTGGATCTAATTTGATAATAAGTGATGAGCATTTCAAACAGGAGACTGCTAGACTAGCACAATATCCAGATTTCTACAAATGAAAAAGAGTATCATTCCAGTTGACCTTTCAATATATATATCCTCAGAAAATATTTCTCATATAATTAAATTCATTTTAAAAATACTTAACAAACTATTTCTGTGATTTTCCAGTATACATTAGTTGATATGAAAGAAAGATTAGAGTGAGTTTCATATGGATGTTCTTTCCCTTTCTTGCAATTACTTCCATTCAGATCTCCAACTATGATTTTTAAAAGTCATTTTTCTCATCAAAGAAATAGATAAAGAAATATCAGGGACATATAGATAGTACCACATCATTTGAATTTCCATCTTCAAGTCAACATGCTTGTAAGAAATCAGCAGAACTTTGTGCATAACAGAAACAGTAAAAATTCATGAATGTGCTCCATAAATCCCATGATATTCCTTGATTCCATGGCTACCATGAGTGCAATAAACCCACCCACCTCCCATTAACATTTTCAAGTTCTAGGAACCCAAAATACTTAGTAATGAGACTTTATTTGGAAATAGAATCTTTAAAGAAATGAATAGGTTAAAACGAGACCATAAATATGAACCCCATTTCCGTGTGATTTGTATCTTCTAAAGGAGAAACAGAAAGACACACTGGATATAAGAGCTCCAAAGAGGAAAGAATGGAAAAATGCTGGGACAGAAAAAAATCAAATTACCCAACACCCTAATTTTTGATTTCTATCCTTTAGTGAAAACAATGAATTTGAATGTCCATTTATTATGTTGCTCAGTCTTACTGTTTTGGTGGTCTTTGCAAACTAAAAAGTGGCCAAGAGAATAGAACAGCATTAAGTCAGTGTAAGGAAAACAAGTGAGAACTATGTCTTATGAGGTGAAAAGGATAGAAAGAATGGGGAGGAAGCCTAAAGGAAAAAAAGAGAAAGGGGTTCGATCATTGTATAACTGAAACCCAAGCACAAAAATTGGTAAGTCTACAACTGTACCTCATGGTGTTTCACTAATAAAATTTTTTTTAAAAAAGGGGGGATGTTAGCTGAAAGCAGACTATACTAGGCATGATTTAGCATAAAATTACTAATAGGCTGATGAAACTCCCACGATACAACACCCCCCCCCCCCCCGCACTTAACACACACACGCACAAAGTATTTAGCTTGGTACCTTACCTGTCTCCATATTTCTCATGGATCTTTCAATGACCTAGTATGTTATTTGGAGAAGCCTATGAAGACACTCAAATGATCTGACTCAGTAACCTCCAAGGGTTAGAAGAAGTTTCATTTCAATGAAAACGTTTTTCAGAAAGTTCTGTGGGCAGGTGGGGGCAGATATATGTCTTAGAACACAATGTCTTGGGTTTAAGCTGAATCATGAAGCCAGGTTGTAGATAATATCAACTATTCAAATGAAGAACATCAGGGCTGGAGCAATAGCACAGTGGGTCGGGTGTTTGTCTTGCACGTTGCCAACCCAGGTGTAATTCCCAGCATGGCATACGGTCCCCTGAGCATCACCAGGGATAATTCCAGAGTGCAGAACCAGGAGTAACCTCTGAGCATTACCAGGTGTGACCCAAAATTAAAAAAAAAATCCAATGATGACCCTCATTTGAAAAGTGGAATGTTACAGTCCCTGGGAAGTATATGAGACCAATAGAAACATGGAATTATATCTTTGGACACATGACCTTCTTCCATCCTGATGCCATAAAGCAGTCAATAGGTTGCACAAGGAATGAGAAAGAAACATAAGGTTTGATTTTTAAAAAATCCGGTATTTTTAAAAATTTGACTGAAAAATATACACCTTAGACTATTACTAGAACTGGAAGGGGGCTTCAAATTTACAAAAATTCTACCAAAGATTGGAGGGATAGTTCTGGGTTAAGACACTTCTCCTGCATACAGTTGTTCCCTGTTAGATCCACCCCACTGCATATGATCCCCTGAGAATCTTGAGAAGTGATTTCTTCATCCCAGACAGCAGTAAGCCCTAAACACTACCACATCTGGCCCCAAAACAAACAAAATGTTCCACCAAGTGAAATTCAAGATGGATATTCCATGTGACAGTTGAAATTCAACAATAAAATATATCAACACTAAAAAAAATATTTCACTTAAAAGGAAAATCCAGTACCTTTTGTCCTCAGGGGCACTCTGCTTTATCCACCTACAGAATCTGGATGCTGAATTTAATTTGCCAAGTTACAAAATATAATTCTCCGTCACAGTTTTGCACTGTGAAATTTCTAACAGAGCTAAAGATAGCTCCCTGGAGCATGTTCCCCTCTCCCTATGGTTTTCTCCTCTTCTCCCAGAAATCATCATTAATTTTGAGAAAGTTTTATTTCTGCTTTCATATCATACGATTCCAGAACTCTTTGTGACCAACTCAGTATTAAGAGGAGAATGACTCCGTTTATCTTTTCCTCTCCTCCCTTGCTATCCTCTTTTGTTCCCACCTTTATTCTGTTGAAGATAAAGCATTGGGTTTACAATTCCTCTTTTTAAAACTGAGACTCGATGGACACAGAAACATAATAAACAAAGAGTGTCTCATCTCACAGCTAAATTTCATAAGAGGTCACTAAACTAACAGTTAAAGCAAATGAGAATTCCTGCACGGTCTAGCACAAATCCTTGAGGTATGTCTGTGATTAGGCTCCAGGTAGGGAGGTTCAAGTTGCCTGACATTTGACTTGCTCTTTGATTTGTTTTCTCAAATATATAATCTTTTCTTAAAGAGTTTTCTCCATGTAATCTAATCAACAGTCAAAACCCAGGGACTATGAACTAAAAGCTCCTGGAGGAGAGTGCCACAGAATTTCCTGGACATTATATTCTATCCATAACAAGCAATACAAAACAAATTGTGTAGCATTGTCTTATTGGCAGATTTGAGTGGTGGTGGGACTGGTGTCGAAATATTGAATGTAACTAAAGTAAAGAGAAAGTATGGGGGAAATTGTCTGCCACATAGGTAGGGAAAGGGTTGGAAACGGGGAGGGGGTGAGGTTTAGGGGGGAATACTGGGGATTTTTTGTGATAGAAAAGGGGTGGGTGTTTGATGATTGTATTACCAAAACTCAACCATGAAAGCTTTGCAACTCTATCTCACAGTGAATCAGCAAAAAGGGAGAAAAAAGAATAACAATAAAATAATAAAATAAAATTGACATTCTGAGTAAAAAAAGTAAAGTGAAATTAATGACCAATTCAATCAGCTTAATCAATGGCTGAATAAATAGCAGTACTCTTACATTATAAAAAAACAGCATTTCCCAATCTTCAGTACATAATTTGATTTTTTTTAAAAAAAGCAATGACATTCATCAAAAAAGCATTATTAATTGTATCCTGGAAGAAAAATTTAGCAGTTGTATGAAATACCAGAACTCCTTTTTTAAATACCATGCACATAAATTAACCACAGTACATTTTTGCTTGATGTGTTTCTAGAGTACTTGCAGATTTCACAAAACTATTAAGAAACCTCTTGAGGAATAATTATTTGAATGAAAATTTCATCTCATTTAAAATGTGCAAAATCATAAACTCTGTGAGAAAAAGCCAAGGGAGACCATCTCTCTATACTTTTACTTGTACTTGGTTAGAAAGATGATAAAATTTTGCAAGTTAGGCAACAACCATGAATAAAGGTTTTTTATTTTTAAAGATGCCAATTATTGGGGCTGGTGCGATAGTACAACGGGTAGGGTGTTTGCCTTGCACGCAGCTGACCCGGGTTCGATTCCCAGCATCCCATATGGTCCCCCAAGCACCGCCAGGAGCAATTCCTGAGTGCTTGAGCCAGGAGTAACCCCTGTGCATCGCTGGGTGTGACCCAAAAAACAATAAATATATAAATAAATAAATAAATAAATAAAGATGTCAATTATTCTGAAACAATGGGAAAAACTTGAGCTTGTGTTCACATGTTCATTTCATTTTTCAAAAGGCATCGCAGCAGAGCGCAGATGGGTAGTTTCCAGATCTCATTGATGAAAATAACATACTTTCCCAGTGAGTTAATAAAGGACTTCTTATGAAATAACCACCCTGGAGAAGCATATTTACAAAATTACAACTTTTTAAAATTGATGCTGACAGAATATAAAAGCAATTTTGCATCTCCCTTACTTCTAAAATGGACTTATGGAATGTAGCACAGTCTTAGATTTTTTTCTGTCCATGTAAGATTCTTAAAATATGTCTTTAGCATAGATAAATTGATTTACATTGACTCTATTATGATCATGAGAACCAAAAATATATTTGAACATATGGTATTGGATACTTTCATTATTTAAATCTATTTGCACCTATTATTCATTTACAGTTATCTGATCTATTACTTTATCTTTTATGCTTGTTTTCTACATTTATCATTTTATATTTTATTGCATTTAATTACTCACTTTTATTTCAATTATTTTCAAAATTATTTCTGCATATAAACTAACAAATAATTACAATGTGAGTCTTTAATATGGACTTAATATTTTATGTCTGCTCTGATACTATTTGCCTACAAAAATCTTTATGACTATACTATAAATCCTTGATAATTAAATTTCTGTCATTATATGAATTAGGATCCTCATTTTAAAGTTCATTCATTCTGCTTTTAAAAAATGTTTCAAAAAATTACTCTTAAGAAAGATATACATATAATTTCACTTTTTATTGCGTGGGGGCATGTCCATATGTTATTTTCTCTAAATATAATCAAATAAAGTAAAACACTTTTATTCTTTTATAGCAAATAAAGCACTTAAAAATTTTGGCATAAGCTCTGAAATATTAGAGTTTTTTTTTACTTTATCATAAATAAAATATATTATTTCAGTTATCCTGCTTTATCTTTAAACCATATATTCTGCTACAAGCAAACTGTCTGTTACAAGAACTCAAAATAATTATTTTGATGCACATAGGACTTAGTTAACTAGATCTAGATGAATTTATTCAGATTCATGGCTTTAAGTGGTGTTCATAAGACCAGAATGCTAGTGCAGTGGGTAGGGCATTGGACTTGCACACAGACAATCCAGATTCAAAACCTGGCATCTCATATCATCCCCCAGAGAACCACCAGGAGTAATTCCTGAGTGCAAAGCCAGCAGGAACTCCTGAGCTTTGCCAGGTATGATGTCACCTCCCAAAAAACAAACAAACAAACAAACAAAACATAACAAAAGAAAACAATGGCATTCATAGGTCTATGCAAGCCAAATTTATATCTTCACTGGAGACTTCTATTTTACCTTCAGATTGCATATTGGACAAAGTTGAGGAGTCTAACAAGAATCTTAAAGTTTAAATTATTAAGAGTACAAATTCTAAATGGTTCAGAATAAAACCTAGACACCTATCGTTAACTATAACAAATCAAAATTGTATTTTTTGGTTGTGCAATTCAATTATCAGCAATTGCTTTGAATTTGTCTCATATTCAGAAAGTCGACAAAGCTTGACAACAATGCTTTCAAATTATATCTCCGATTGAAATATGTCTCATCATTTCCACACTAAAGCACTTTTCCTAACTTGATTTAAAATTTCTGGTTTAGATTTATCCCAGATTCAATGCATAGTTCCTTGCTTTTACTCAATAAAAAAGCTAACATGTTTGTCTCTCTAATTACAGACTTCATTACACTCTACTCATTGTCTATTAATAAAATTCATCTTCTACTCATGGCAAAATTCTTATGACCTGTAATAGCTTACATCCGCTCGTTCCTTGTTTCTTCTTGGATATCACATTTTACTACCTTTCCGGTGCCTCTCCTCTACTTATTCATCAAATGATGCTCTTGAGCCTCAGTTTCACTTTTCCCTCTGCCTGGAAAACTTCATCTGCAAAGCTACCTTAACTTGACCAGGTCACTAATCAAATATCAGCTCTTTGATGCAGACATGTATGACTGCATCAGATAAATAGAACTCATTGTTATATCACTTCATTTCACATTGTTCTTTTCTGCCTTCTTTTTCATGTATTACCATCTTCTAGATATCATATGTTTTATGCATTATTATATGTATATGTTGCATTAGAATAAAATTATCATAATGAAAATAATTTTTGTTGTTTTCCCCCCAAAATAACTAGAATAAATATGTCATTCAAATCTGTAGTCAATAAACAAATGTTCAATAAATTACTAATTTAATAAATTATAAAGGAACAAATGAGAAATTACCTATAAATCTTAAATTACCTATAAAATCTATTTAGAATTAAAATGATTGGATTTGTAATCAACTCTGTTAATTGGCTTTACCAGGCAATGAATCAACAATTTATACTAGTCAAAATGCTTGTCAGTGCCAGAGAGTACAGAGATGCTTGTCTTGAATGCAGCCAGCACGCATTCGATTCTGAGTAATTTCTGAGCATCAAGACAAGAGTAAGGCCCGAGGATAGCCAGGTATATCCCCAAACCAAACCAAAACAAATAGGAGGAGAAAGCATCAGGGAGACTTACATGGACTATTACTGATCTTGCTAGGGAAATAAAAATAAAATAGAAGAAATAGGCAGAAGGATGACATAAGCAGAGGAATAAACAAGTGTACTCAAAGATAAGATGCATGAAACTATCCAAAGAGAACAACAAAAACAGGAAAAAAGAATTTTAAGATATGAAAAAGAAATTATAGATCTATGGGAGAGGCTAAGTAGAAATAACTCTGAATTACAGAAACCCTAGACAAGAGGAATGAGAGATGGGAAAAAGACTCCACTTGTCTTGTTTTATCAAATTGCCCAGATTGAGGGACTTAGAGGTCCAATAGGATAAATCCAAATAAAAACATTAAGAACACATCATAATTGTCAATATTCCAATATTGACTATCCTGACAGCACTAAGAGCAAACTGAAAAACTGTCTAAAAGGGAGCTATCAAAAAAACATCATATAGATTTTTCAAATGAAATCTTACAGACTAGAAGGAAATGATATCTATCTAACACAATGAAGAAATACAGAATAATTTCAAAAGAGATTATAACATTTTAAAAAATTTCATTAGTAATATATCAGTGTTCTGACTTCTTTATATTTCCATCAAAACTTACCATCATCTGCTCTTTGTACCATAAATATTAATACATATTTACTAGCCACTCTACCAATCAGGAACATTTCATTTTGAAAATTGTTTAATATAATTTACATTATAACTCATTAATTTTTTAAAGTAGGAGTATTGCTATTTATTCAGCTATTGATTTAGGCTGATTGAATTGGGCATAAACTCTACCTTCTTTTTTTCTTTTTTATAAATTTATTTATTAAATCACCGTGAGAGCAGTTACAAAGTTTTCGGGTTTAAGACTCAGTCATACAATGATAAAAGAACTGCCCCTTCACAGTGGCCATTTTCCACCACCAAAAACCCCAATATACCACCCCCCCACTTCACACCTACCTGTGGGGCAGATGATTTTCACATTACTCTCTCTCTTTGATTTCATTCAATATTTCGACCCCAGACACACCATTATTATTTGGGATTTTAACCCAACACTCAGATATGCTGAAAAGGCAACCATAGACAATTTGTTTTCTATTGCTGGGTATGAATAACATATGATGTTGCGTGGCTGCGGTAGTGGCCACACAATTTTGAAATTCCGAAATTTTAACAATTAAATCATGAGGGATTTCTGCCAATACCTGCTGGGTTCAGAGATTTTTTTCCTGAGTCTCTGGAATCATGGCCATTAAGCAGCTTGATTAGGAGCCAGAGAGGCCATTTGTGGGCGATGACTTTTGGTCTGGTTAGGGTGGGGAGGAAAGGGCTGGCTCCACCCCCATCCTATGAGACTCCATGTGTCCCATCTGGGACCCAAACCTGACTGTCCAATGGCCTCTGGATGATGGTGACCACTGAGCCGCCAATGGGGAGCAGGCATAGGGACAGCAACCTTTCCCTCCTGGGGTGGCCCAGGACCAGTAACCTACTGCAAAGACTGGACACATCTCTGCAAAAAGCTGCTGGGTTCCGAGATTTGCTTCTGAGTCTCTGGGATCATGGCCATTAAGCAGTTTGATCAGGAACCAGAGAGGTCTTGCCTCCAATTATATAGCTGAGCTGGAGGTGGTTTGTGGGTGTGTCTCCCAGATACCTAAGTTTTGGCTTTTTACTTTCTTGGTAAATTTGGCCCCAAGTTTTTGGGGTCTGGCCAAAGGCACAGCAGCAATTTTAGGGTATTTAGAAGTCTGAAGCCACCATCAGGCTGCTGATGCACTCGCCTAACAGGTACAGACTGACCTGCTGGCAGCACCAGCAGGTGCTTAATTTATTTATTTTTAATGAAACAAATTGATTGGAGTACATTTAAAAAAGGTTATTTTTTTAAGGGTCACTACAATTCTCATTTAATGATACCATGCAATTTGTTCATCGGGGAATATTATGTGCCAATAACAATGTTTACTAGGAATTAGATAATATAATTTGTCTATGAGTAGTGATTCCTATTAGTGTTAATAAGTCTCACTTTATCATTTGTACAACAATGAAGCTGCATTAGATATTCAGATCTAAAGCTTTATGATTCGTTGGCAACAACAGTATGAATGTGATCATTTCTATGAAAGATTGACAAATTAGTGTTAAAAGTTTCTTAGTATTTTATTTAATTTCATTATAAGTCTGAGTGTTTTCAAAAAAAGACAGTTTTATTTGTGATTTGGCTGCATCTTTCTATTGCATGAAACAAAAGCTTATAAATCTACAGAGCAAAAATATTTTTATTTAGAAGTTTGGGAAAATAGTTCCTGGGAAACTCACAATCTCAAAAGAGCAAAAACATACTTTAAAAGGAAGATAGTAAAGATTATTTGAAATACTACTGGGTATGTCCAATTTCTCCTTAAAACCTTGGTCCAGATGGTTTTCCTCTAACACACACAGGTGTATGAACCGTGGTGGGACCAGTACCCTCCTCAGTCACAAAAGGAAACCCTGCAAGCCGCAGGAAGCACTTGCACTGTCAAGTGATAGCCCTCATGACATCCCTCTAAAATCTAACCCCCAAACTTTGTGAGTGTCAGCACAACAATGTGACTTTATTTATATTCTATCTTAGAGGTACAAATAAACCCAGGCATCAAATCTCTGCACCTCCCCATAACTCACTATAAATACACAAAGACATCCTAACTGTAGGTTCTTAGCCACACAATAACAGACAAGAAACAAATCCAAACCGCAAAGGTCACAATGTAAAACAACACACAAACCCACCAGATGTTGCTGAGCGAAGTTGGTGAGCGAAGTTCCCAGCCCAGATGACCCAACCAAAACTATATAACTTCTCTTTCAAAGAGTTTCGAACGGATCTGTTAAGGATGCATACAGTAGTTCAAAGAAACAATGGAAGACACTGCAATAAAATACAAGAATCTAATAGCAGAAATGAGAAAATACAAATGAAAATAAGTGCAAGCAGAAATGACAGATCTGAAAAACTTGGTAGGTGAAATGAAAAACTAACTGGAAGACCTAAGGTCAGAAACAAGAATAACTTTTCCTGAGGACAGTCAGTGATCTAGAAGAAGAGGTATAGAAAATCTCCAGAGAATAGCAGAAGATGGAAAAGAGCCTAAAAATATACCAACAGATGATAAGAGAACACAGGGATGAATTCACGAGGAACAACATAAGAATTGTTGGGTTACCAGAGAGGCAAGAAGAAAACTCTGATGAAGATGCAGCCATCAAAGTTATCATTGCTGAGAAGTTCCCAGAACTGAAGAGTTCAGGAAACCAAACAGGTACTAGAAAAAAGAAATCCAAATAAAAATATTCCAAGACACAACCTAATCAGAATGAGGGAAATCATAGAAATAGAATACCGAAAAGAGCAAGATCAAAGAAGGACCTCAATTGCAAAGGAATCACAATGACGATCATCCTGTCTTTCGTCGATTGCCTCAAGCAGGCCCCAGTAATGTCTCCTTCGTCCTAGCCCTGAGATTTTTTAAAAAGTGCCATATTCAAGGCTCTTTCAGAGTTAGGAGAATGAGACCCATCATTGTTACTGGTATTTGGCATATTGGGTATGCCACGGGGAGTTTGCCAGACTCTGCCATGTGGGCAGGTAACATTGGGTAACCTGCCAGTTTGTCCAAAGTAAGAATGAGATAATAAGATGTCACACGGCCGCAAGTGCTTCTGCGTACTTCCGGGAGCTGAGTTTTATAGTCTCTGGGTCTTGGCCCTGGTGAGGATAGCCAGGCGCAGGGGCAGAAGACTCTGCGCTGTTCTCTTCCGGAAGCTGGGTTTTATAGTCTCTGGGTCTTGGCCCTTGATGGGATTACACGGCGCTGGGGGTCATATGGTGGTTGTGACCCCTGCCTACTGGAAGGTAGAGGATCTGGGTGGAAGATGCTCAGCCCCGATCCAAGCAGGCTTGGAGATCTCAGCCCCGGGACCCGCATGCCTTTGTTCCTCTACCGGTGCCTTCATGTGTGAGGAGAGTAGTCTCAGCATGATGGTGGCTGGTTCTGGAGGTCTTTGGTTGCCAGAGCTCTATTCAGGGCGGGGAGTCTCCTGCCCCTGCGCCTGGCTGTACTCATTGGGGTACCTTAGAGGGGGCAGGTTGAGTTTCCTTCTCCGCCCCGAACAGAGCTCTGGCAACTGAAGACCTCCAGAAGCAGCCACCACCATGCTGAGACCACTCTCCATATGCATGAAGGTACCGGCAGAGGAACAAAGGCATGTGGGTCCCGGGACTGAGATCTCCAAGCCTGCTCGGATCAGGGCTGAGCATCCTCCACCCAGATCCTCCACCTTCCAGTAGGCAGGGGTCACACCCACCATCTGACCCCCAGCACAGTGTAATCCTATCAACGGCCAAGACCCAGAGGCTATAAAACCCAGCTCCCGGAAGAGAACAGCGCAGAGTCTCCTGCCCCTGTGCCTGGCTGTCCTTGCCGGGGCCCCTTGGAGGGGGGTGGATTGAGTTTCCCTCCCTGCAAAGGAATATTCTTATGAATTACAGCAGACTTAGTAGGTAAAACCCTCTGGGCTCAAAGACAGTGGTGGCCTATAGTAACAAAACTCAATTAAATGAACACCTCGTAATAAACACTTTACCCAGCCAGACTCTCATTCAGATTTGAAGGAACAGTAAACAACTTCTAGATAAACTACTCAGGGACTTCATAGTCTCGAAACGACTTTTACCAGAATAAAACTAAATGGGCCACTAAACATAAGACAAACACCACAAATACAGAAAACTCCTGGGGAAAGATGTCACAAAATCCCATAACAATAAACTTTCCTAATGTCAACAGGCTAAATGCATCAATTAAGAGACAGAGAGTGCAGGATGCATTAGAAAATTGAACCCAACAGTCTGCTGCCTGCAAGAAACACATTTGAACATTCAGAGAAAACACAGACTCAAAGTGAAAGGACGGAAAACAATTCTTAAAGATACCCCCCCTCACCCCTACAAAGCGGGAGTGGCCATACTAGTATTGGAGAACACAGTCTTCAGGCTGAAGAAGGTTATAAGAGACAGTGAAGGACATTTTTTAATGATCAAGAAATCTACACATCAGAAAGAACTCACTCTTAAATGCACATGCATCTAATAAAAGACCAGCAAAGTACTCAAAACAAATTCCAATAGATTTGAAAAAAGACACTAATAGCAACACAATAGTAGTTGGGGACTACAACACCGCTTTTTAACCTCTTCATAGATCAACTAGGTTAAAACTCAGCAAGGAAATACTTATTTGAGGGAAGAAAGGCAAAAAACCGAGTTAGTATTTATATATATAGGGCTTTCCATCCCTCAAAAGCAAAATATACATTCTTCATCAGTGCACTTGAGACATTCTCCAAGACAGACCACATACTAGACCACAACATAAACCTCTATAAAATTAAGAGGATAGAAGTTGTATCAACTATTTTTTCAAGCCATGATGCACTGAAAACAGAAGTTACTCACACTCAGAAACAGAGAATCAAATCAAACATCTAGAAATTAAACAGCTCACTACTGAATAAACAAAGGCTTAGAGAGGAAACAAAGAGGAAATCAAAGATTCTTGAAAACAAAGAAAAATGAAGACATGAGTTACCAGAACATGTGGGACACATTAAAAGCATGTTAAGAGGAAAGTTTATAGCTCTACAAGAATTAATCAGGAATGAAGAAAGAGCCCAAATAAATAACTTAATTTCCAGATTAAAATCTTGGAAAATGACCAACAAAAGGAGCCCAACAAGGCAGGAGGAAGGAAATAATAAAACATAAGGCATAAATAAATGAGCTGGAATTCCAAAAAACAATCTGAAATATCAATAAAACTGAGACCTATTCTTTTAGAAAACAAAAGTTATAAAACACTAAGGAAGATTCGCTAAAAAAACAGAGAAATAACCCTAATAAACCAAATCAGAAAAGAAAAGGGGGACATCATAATAGAAACCACAGAAAAAAAAATTTTTGCTTTTTGGGTTATACCCTGCGATGCACAGGGGTTATTCCTGGCTCATGCACTCAGGAATTACTCCTAGCAGTGTTCGGGGACCATATGGGATGCTGAGAATTGAACCCGGGTCGGCTGAGTGGAAGGCAAACACCCTACCTGCTGTGCTATCGCTCCAGCCCCCCAAACCACAGAAATTTATAGGCTCATCAGAGATTACTAGGAGAAACTATGTCAAGAAAAAAGAGAACCTTGAAGAAATGGATAAAATTCTGGGTTCCTATAACCTTCCAAGGCTGAACCAAGAAGATTTGGAATACCTGGATAGATCTATCACCATCAAGAAAATTGAAATGGTAATCCAAAGTCTCCCCAAAAACAAAAGACCTGACCCAGATGGTTTCATTAACGATTTTTTTCCAAATCTTTAAAGAGGACCTAATCCCAATCCTTTTCAAGCTTTCACAGAAAACTGAAGAAACAGAAACATTCCCAAACAGTCTTTCTGAGGCAAATGTTTCCATGATATCAAAAGCAGACAGAAAAAGAGAAACATAGACCAATATCCCTGAGGATTATAGATGCAAAGATCCTCAGTAAATACTAGTGATATGAACCCAACAACATAAAAAAAATCATACACCATACCGTAGCACTGTAGCACTGTCCTCCCATTGTTCACCAATTTGCTTGAGCGGACACCAGTGAGGTTTCCATTGTGAGACTTGTTGTTACTGTTTTTGGCACATCGAATACACCATGGAGAGCTTGCCAAGCTCTGCTGTGTGGGTGGGATACTCCTGGTAGCTTGCCGGGCTCTCCAAGAGGGATGGAAGAATCGAACCTGGGTTAGCCACGTGCAAGGCAAATGCCCCACCCACGAGTCTATACACCACAACCAAGTAGAATTCATGCTGAGGAAGGAAGGATGTTTTAACACGATAAGTGAAAAATAGTACACCATATCAATAAAAGAAAAGATAAAAACAACATGATTATAACAATAGGTCTTCTGCTGCCAGAGCCCTGGTCTGGGCGGGGAGGGAAATTCAACCCGCTTCCCTCCAAGGGGACCCGGCGAGGACAGCCAGGCGCGGGGGCAGGAGACTCTGCGCTGTTCTCTTCTGGGAGCTGGGTTTTATAGTCTCTGAGTCTTGGCCGTTGATGGGATTACACGGCACCAGGGGACCAATTGGTGGACGTGACCCCTGCCTACTGGAATTCGGAGGATCTGGGTGGAGGATGCTCAGTCCTGATCCAAGCAGGCTTGGAGATCTCAGTCCCGGGACCCGTATGCCTTTGTTCCTCTGCCGGTACCTTCATGCATGTGAAGAGTGGTCTCAGCATGGTGGTGGCTGGTTCTGGTGGTCTCCTGCCCCCGCACCTGGCTGTCCTTGCCGGGGCCCCTTGGAGTGGAGTGGGTTGAGTTTCCCTGCCTGCCCCGACGAGGGATCCAGCAGCCAAAGACCTCCAGAACCAGCCACCACCATGCTGAGACCACTCTCCACACACATGAAAGTACAGGCAGAGGAACAAAGGCATGCGGGTTCCGGGACTGAGATCTCCAAGCCTACTTGGACCGGGGCTAATCATCCTCCACCCAGATCCTCTAAATTCCGTAGGCGGGGGTTACACCCACCAAATGGCCCCCTGGCGCCCGTGTAATTCCATCAACAGCCAAGACTCAGAGACTATAAAACCCAGCTCCCGGCTTTCCTATATGCAAACAGTGAAAGAGAAGAAAGTGACATGAATAAAACAATCCCATTCACAATTGTGCCCCGGAAAATCAAGTACCTAGAAATCGGCTTAACTAAGGAAGTAAAGGACCTGTACAAAGAAAACTACAAAACGCTGCTTCAGGAAATGAAAGAGGACATGAGGAAATGGAAAAATATCCCCTGTTCAGGGATCGGGAGAATTAACATTGTCAAAATGGCAATACTTCCCAAAGTATAAATTCAACGCGATCCCTATTAGGATACCCATGACATTCTTCAAATAAATGCAGCAAACACTCCTGAAATTTATATGGAACAATAAACCCCCACGAATAACTAAAGCAATTCTTGGGAAAAAGAAAACGGGAGGAAATCTACCTCCCTAACTTCAAACTCTACTACAAAGCAGTAATAATTAAAATAGCATGGTATTGGAACTAAGGCAGAGCTGTAGACCAATGGAACAGGGTTGAATATACTGACATCTTCCCCCAAGCATATGACCGTCTAGTCTTCAATAAGGGGGCAAGAAAAGTGAAGTGGAGCAAAGAAAGCCTCTTTAACAAATTGTGCTGGCAAAATTGCATGGTTACATGCAAAAAGGTGGGCTCAGATCTCTGCCTAATTCCATGTACAAAAGTAAGATCAAAGTGGATTAAAGAACTCAAAATCAGACCGGAATCCATAAGGTACATTGAGGAAAAAGTTGGCAAAACCCTCCATGACATTGAAGCTAATGGTATCTTCAAAGATGTCACGCCACTGGCCAAGCAAGTGAAAACAGAGATAGACAAATGGGACTATCTTAAACTGAGAAGCTTCTGCACCTCAAAAGAAACAGTGAACAAAATACAAAGACAGTATACAGAATGGGAAAGGATATCTGTCAAATACACATCTGATAAATATGAAATATGATAATGAAAAGCTTTGTAACTGTGTATTTTACAGTGCTTCAATAAAAATAAATAAAATAAAAATTCAGTTTGAAACAAACAAAAAACTTCAACTATTTTTAAAGTTTTAAAAATTTCATTTCCTATTTATTTCACCTGTCACTCTATTTAAATAATGATTTTTGATTTACTAAGTTTAATTGATAATAAACATCAATATGTGGGCTGGAGTAATACTATGGCAGGAAGATACTTTCCTTGCACACAGTCAATTCCAGATTCAATCACCAGCATCCCATATGGTCTCTCAAGCACTACAAGTAGTAATTCCTGAGTGCACAGCTAGGAGTCACCCTGAGCATCACCAGGTGTGGCCCCAAAACAAAACAAAACAAACATCATAGAGGAATTTACTTTAAATTTGCACGGTTTATCTAAAATATCAAGTATGAAATGGGAAAACAAATAAAATTCTGTTTATCCCCTGTTTCATTAAACAGGAGTGATGATGATGTTTACTTATTTTCCTTAATCAAATCAAAACACCCTGCTAATTTATGAAATTCTATCAAAATTTATAACAGCAAAAGGTTCTGGTGGTATTCATTTCCCCCACTTGCCTTGAAATGCACATTTTAAAACTTATTTCTTTCATAATACATTAACTAACATCAGTTTTTCCTATCATTCTATAATGACAATATCATTATTTTGTGGTTAATTGTTACTTATAGCTTTAAGATGAAAAACTTACCTCAAGATGAAATATGCTTATATTTTATACTAGACACTATCACACTATAGGTTTTATTAAGTCTTATTTGTTGGGAATTAATCCAGAAAATAGAAACCATACCTTAATAGTAGAAGGACATGGACACTTAGAATTTAAGGTGAAAATTATTGTCTCAAGATTAGTTAGAAAAGATGGCAAATAGTAACTTTCTGTGTTTGATGACTTAACAGCAAATATTTCTAGCTATTTATTAATGTTTGTAAGATGAAGATAAAAAATACAAACATATATATCTAATTGACTTAATATACTTCTAAATCACTTAATTGCACTTATTCTTTTATAATTCAAAATGCATTATCTTAAAGAAAAAATATACTTACTGCCCTCTAGAGGTATGAACCAGTAGTGTGATAAGTGTAGAGGTTGCTGGGCATATACAGTTTAAAGCTAACATGGCGTATTTAAACTCTTCTTCACAAACAACATGATCTGTTTAAAATAAAATAGGAAAATTAGAATAATTTACCTTGGAATAATAATAGCAAGCATAATATTAAAATAAAACGTGAATAAAATTATTAAAGATTCAACATAAACATACTCACTTTTAGAGATATTTTAGCATGTGCATCTTACTCCAAGGAAAAATACTCGTAGGAGCAAGAATTAGCTATGAGTTAAGTGGTAAAGAGCGTGTGTGTGTGTGT
Source organism: Sorex fumeus (assembly GCF_029834395.1). Classification (NCBI taxonomy): domain Eukaryota; kingdom Metazoa; phylum Chordata; class Mammalia; order Eulipotyphla; family Soricidae; genus Sorex; species Sorex fumeus. The sequence continues at coordinate 7,411,093 of NW_026606067.1, read as the reverse complement.
GTGTGTGTGTGTGTGTGTGTGTGTGTGTGTGTAGAGGAATCTTTAGTTCTAGCTTCAACAAATTAGCAATCTTTGGCAAAATGTTTACAGTTTCAATGCTTTATCAATACAGTGAGATGAGATACTAGGGTGTGAGGTTAAAGTAAAATATGAAAAATAAATCAGACTATATGAATTCTCCTTTATTTCTGACAAGTCTAGAGTATGGAATGTAACACTGATTTAAAAGAGCACTGACTTACCAAATGCATACTCATATAGAACAAGGACTTAAAAAAACACATTGTAAAGCATGTAGCAAATTCAGTACAACACAAACAAGTACAGCTTCGATCAACAAGAATTAATGACACAATAAACTTTCCTAAAATTCAATTATTCTTTTACCTCAAGACCTAATGTTCAGAAGATGAGTATGTCTCAGCTGGAAAAAAAAATGAGTATGAGTGAAATTCATCTAGAACACTGGCGAGCTGGCAATGATATGTGGACTGGAGCTGGGCCTCTCTGAAGAGGGTGCTATTCTAACCAAGTACATTATCTTTATGCAGAAATGAAGGCGTCTGGGCCACAGAGTCAACTTTCAACAGAAGCCATATTTAAATAAGTGATTCAACTGTTGTTTATTTTGGGAAAAACCCTTCCCTTCCCAAGTAAACACATAGCTGAACTTAGAAATAAAGACTATGTTTAAGCTTCTATGGAAACAAATGTACTTGGACAGGAAACAGCAGTTTTAGTTAAATTAAGAAAGAAGTCGAATTTATAAATGAGACAGTTCTATAAAATGAGCACAAACACCATATAATTTGTGCAAAAACAAATCGAAAGGTTACTTAGGAAACAGTCCAGCAAATGTTCTTGAAGACAAACATTCACCTTAGTCATGTTTTTAAATTTTGAGTCAAACTATGAAAGGGCCTGTTAATGTTTTTTCTTTCTTTCATTTCCTATTTTTTTTGGGAGAGGTGTTTGCTTTTGCATTTTAAAGAAGAAAGTGGGGTTCCTTATTATAACTCAAGGCATGCAAAAAAAATAAACAAAGGACTGCTTATAAAGTCCCTACTTTCCAATGTTTTCTCTTGTATAACAACACAGGAGGGCTCCTATGTGATGCTCAGAGGGGTCTGGCGTACCACTCCCAGTGATACTAGGACAACCTATCTAGCACGTGGGTCTGGCAACATGGGACTACATGAGACTCAGCTGTGCAAGGGACTACCAAGGACATGCATAGTTGTGCTTGGGGGCTTCCAGGGCTTTACCCCACACTGCTCATGTGGCGGAGCATAATGAAATGAGGGCATTGCACATATAAGATATGCAAGATATGTACTTTGAATTACCTCTCCAGTCTCTTGTATAAAGCTTTTTAGGGGATTTATTTGGGGTGTCAAATCCAACGATGCTCAGAAGTTGCCCCTGGCTCCGCTCTCATTAATTACTCCTAGTGGTGGTTATGGGGGAGCATATGGGATTCCAAGAACTGAACCCAGATCAGCTGCAGGCAAGGAAAATGCCTTACCTGCCGTACTATTGCTTTAACCCTGATGATATTTATAAATACATAATCGTGAGACTTAAAATTCTGCAGGGCTGAAGTGATAGCACAGTGGTAGGGCATTTGCCTTGCATGCGCCGACCTGGTTGACCTAGGTTCGATTCCTCTGCCCCTCTCAGAGAGACCGGCAAGCTACTGAGAGTATCTCGCCTGCATGGCAAAGCCTGACAAGCTACCCGTGACGTCTTCGATATGCCAAACACAGTGACAAGAAGTCTCACAATGGAGACATTACTAGGCCCACTTGGGAAAATTGATGAACAACAGGAGGACAGTGGACAGTGCAGTGCTAAAGTTCTGCAGGAATTCTAATTCCATCTTTGAATGTAGAGAAACATTCCAAAATAACATTACCTCAGTATTTTAATGATAATTTTTATTTATGAAAGATCATTCTGTGAAAATAAAGTAACAATGCTGCTAAAAGCAAAATGGTTACACTCTGTCATGATGTGGCAATAAAACCATTAATTTTAAGACAAAAATCAGAACATAAATGCAGTAATTAATGTATTTCAGAGTTTTTTCAACCAATTATGAATACGATGGATACAATTAGGATACAATGCATCCCTAGTAGACAGGACATTATTAGGCATGGTAGCTGGTAGCTATCAGGATCACTAACTGGCTGACACCATTGCCCCATTATTCATCCTCTCTTTTCTAATAACAGAGGTTTATTTTCCCCATTCACACTCAAGATGGACATGATTCCATGGTTCTCTGGGCACAGATGACAGTTCCTAACTTCTGATACCATCGTATGACTAGATTTTGCCCAACCTTGGAATTTATTTTTGCAGACAAAAACTGTCCCAAAATGCTTTCCCTTTTACTGGTGTGACCACATATGTGGCGAGAGCAGAGAGACAAAGATAACTCTGGCAAATATCAAATCTGTCCAGGCTTTCTTTCCCTCCTGGTTGAGAAACGAGCTTTCTTTTTCCAAATTAAATACATGACATCTTGTATTTTCCTGTTGAAATGTAAACCAGAGGCCAAAGAGATAACCTAGGTGTTGAGGCCTTATATTCAGTAGGCACCAGTTAATCCTCACAGGTACCTCATTTGGTTTCCCATTCACATTCAGGAGTAAACCCTAATGTAGCTCCAAAACCAAACCAAACCAAATAAATAAATTATTTCCATTTTCCATAACATGCACAGACTCAGAGAATTATGTTAAATAAGACATGAGACACAGGAAAATATTATTCCACTCATATAAATGATAAAGAACTGAGCAAACATGCAAAACATAGAGAAAGCTCAATGGGCTAAGCATGCAGGTTTGGAGGGCGAGGCTCTAACCTCTCAACACACACACACCTGATAAAAATCAATTAAGCAAAATCTAAAGCCTGAAGAATAGGGTTGGGATGTGGAACAGACAGAGAAAGTCTAGTGCTTTACTGATCGATGACAGATGGAAACTACACTTTACGGTAGGCATACTATGTTATGTACATGCTGAGTTGTGAAGTTGCACATACAAAACTTAAAATTGTAAATCAATATTAGAGAATGATTTACAGTAACAATAATGTCAGAAAATTACATAAGTGGTCAATGAATCAAGATATAACATATACATAATAGACTAATCCTCAACCTTCAGAAAACATGAAGCTTCCTATTTTATTATAATATGAATAGATCTGAGAGGTGTCATAATAAGCGAAAAAGGAAGAATAAGAGAAAACTCAGATAAATTCAGTCATTTGTAGCATGTAAAGAAACAAAGAAGAGGCCAGATAGTACAGTGGCTAACCTACATTCAATCTCTGGCACACATATGGTCCCCCAAGTCCTGCCAGAGGTTATCCTTGAGTGCAAAATCAAGAGTAATCCCTAAGCACAGATGGTTGTGTTCTCCAAATAGAAGAATCAAAAAGAAAAAGAGAAAAACAAACAATTGAACAGATACTATCCAGAAAATAAATCCATAGCATCTGATCACAGAACTGAGATTAAAAAAGAGAGTGAACACAGGGAGTGGGTTCAAAGAGTCCAGAGGACCCTGATGGAGAAATACTGGCACTTTGGAGTTGGATGTGTGAGGAAGCAATGCATACCTCAAATATGTTAACTCAATAAAAATAAAATTTAAACAAAAAAACATAAAATGTGACTGATAATACTGTTTACCTTGTAACATTTCTAAGGTACATGTAGCACTGTAGCACTGTCCTCCCGTTGTTCATCGATTTGCTCGAGCAGGTACCAGTAACGTCTCACAACAAATTGTGAGACTTGTTGTTATTGTTTTTGGCATATCAAATACATCAGGGGTAGCTTGCCAGGCTTTGCTGTGCGGGCGAGATATTCTTGGTAGCTTGCCAGGCTCTCCGAGAGGGGCTGAAGAATCGAACCCAAGTCAGCTGCATGCAAGGCAAACACCCTACCTGCTATGCTATTGCTCCAGCTCTCTAAGGTACATGTAAGAGTAAATTGCTGATTATAATTCTAAATCATAACCATGCTTCACTAATAATATCACTGTAGTACACTACTAAATTGTGCCAATAAACTACATGTCTTATTGTTGTGAAGGACACAGTCTAGCAGTGTCGGTTGCATAGGGCCCGTGTGGTTATACCTAGATGCCATGCACTATGGGGCTCGAACCCAGTACCTCCCACTGAAAGGCATGAGTTCAACCAATTGAGCATATTCCCAGTAATGAAGAAAAAACTGTGAAATACTATAAAAGGAACAAAATAATATAGCAGGGCTTCAAAGTTTTGCAATTAAAACAGGAATTCAGTTTTATAAAAAATGTTGGACCATATGAATTCTCATGTATGCATATATATATATGTTCGAATAAATGTGGGCAATTTTATGAACAGGAATAAAATTATTATGGACAGAATTTTAAAAAGAAGCAAATATTACAGGGATTTAAAATAATGTTCTGCAGGATATGCCTTTTAAAATAGTAGGCTTAGTGGCCATAAAGAGAGTACAGGGGTTGAGGTGCGTTCGTGTCATGTGGGTGATCCCATTTTCATTCCTGAAACCACCTGGTCTCAGAGCATTGGCTGAGTCACTTCTAAGCATACAGCCGGGAAAAATCCCTGCGAACAGCCAAGTATGGCTTATCTTGCTTTCGTTATCCCCCAAATAGTAGGTTTATGTTAGATCTTTTCTTCCATCCTGCCTTTCTTACTATGTTATTTGACTTTGGGGTCCAAACTGACAGTGCTCAGTAGTGCTCAGCACTTGGGGACCACTTTGGCAATGTTCTGGGGACCAGGAGGCATCAAAATCATGTGCTGCAATTCAGTGAGTTATCTCCTTGGCTATTTTAGTGTTATTTTTATAACAATGTATCTTTTAATTTAAAAGATTTTAAGATAAGCAATTTTAATTCAAAAAAAAAGGAACTGTAGGAAGATATGGTTACATAACTTTCAAGCTCTTTTTATATTATTGAAGGTAACATTGTTAATTATATTTTATCAAGTTAGAACATTTTTTTAAACATCTGCCTCATGGTATTTTCTGAGCTTGTGTATGATTTAAAAGTACTAGAAGCTTCTTCCATGCAGTTGCTAGGTAACAGCTCTTGGGAAAGCAATAAACAACAGTGGAAAGTGCACCAAACCAATCTAGTCCAGGGTTTAGATTTAAACGAATCAAATATTTTTGAGAAAGAGTTTTTAAACAGAAATACAAACTCGGGAAAATTTTAAAAATCAAACTCTTGTATTTTACAGGGTAAGGAAAAGTTATTGCATACACTGAAAATTGCTTAATAAAATATCGTACATCTGATTGTTAGGATCTGTTCAGGAGCATGACAAAGTTGATGGCTAAAAAAATTGCTCTTTTTAATCTTCAAAATCAGGATTGTTTGAGCTTCCTTCTCTAATGGTAGAATAACCGATTGCTGAGTGTATAGATTTGTGTGTGTGTGTGTGCGCGTGTGTGTGTGTGTGTGTTAAGTCACATACCAGAGACTTTTGTCAATTTTAGGACTGTGAGCTGTTCACCTGCTAACTGGCTCAATAATAGGTTTAAGGAAAATTTTAGTAGTGAATTCACAGGATCTCTCAATATAAAAATATAAGCTAAGTACATAGAATTCAAATCAAAGATTGTCAATATTCTGTAAAATATTTATTTCACTTCAGTAATACTATTTTGTGTTGCTGCAGTTGCTTTAGTTCTTTCATTTTATAACTAACTGCATTTAAAAAATATATCAGTCCTAGAACTGCTGGATTAGAGGCAAACCCTGGAACTTCAAAATGAATCAATGTTTGGAGACCTCTCAACTTCCATCAACTAAATGGATAATACTATTTAACGTCCAAGATGGGAATCAAGTTTTCTGCACGCTAAATAAAAATAAGTAAATTTGGATTAATCTTTCTTTTTATTGAAAACACTAGAAAAACATGGCAGTACTAAGAATTTTTGAAAATTATTTCTTCAGAACTCATTTTCTTAAGTTCTCACCAAAAGTATTCTTTCCCTACCAGCCCATAACAGTTCATTGTCTAATAACTGAATGTTCTTAATTATAATGTAATAAATAGTATTTTAATTTTAGTTAAATGATATGTACACATATATGTACATTTTGTGTAACAAATGTGTACCTGTTTAAATGACTTTCCTCTTTAAACTATTTAAGTTACTCTTTCCTTTCTCATGGATGAGCTGCTCGAATAATCACAAATTAAACTGCTGCTTCAAATGAAGGACACCCACCACAGACCCCAGCAGGTGACCTCTGTATTTTCAATCATATAGATATGTGTATACACTTACATTTAGGTAAACTAAAATGATTTCTGTCTACTGTCAAAGGTGTTTTGAAATATCACTAAATTTATTAATAGTATAAAGTAATGTGATAAACAGAACAAAGGAAATAAATTGAGGTGGGATATAAGAGGGGTCAAAAGGGTAACTTTTGTGTCTGGGGGAATAAACACAAGCATTTCCAAAGTATTGTGCTCAAACTGAGATATTAAGAATAATTAAGATTATTTTAGTTGAAGGTGAAGATAGTGTGCAGAGATAATTTCCCTTGAAATAGGAGGTGGGGATGTACATTTTATAGAAAAAAGAGTTAAAAGATACAAAGACATATATGTTTCAACATTACCAAAAGGGTATCAGTTAACGAGTTCTAGCACACAGACAAAAAAAGGGAATCGTCTTATAGTACTAGAGAAGTACAAGAAATGATACACAAAAACAAAATGATATTTGTCAATTATGGCAGGAAAATTTTCAGAAAATTTTGATGTACTGACTTCCCAAATATAAAAGTTCAGAGATGAAAAAATTTTAAATTCAAAGTATTAGAGTTAAAGAGAGCTTTCTTAAAAAAATCCACATAAATAAAGGCCTCTTTGAGACTTAAATATAAGTTTATGGTGATATGAATCTGTCCCTTGGATTAATTCTTCTCCCACCCCAGCAGAGTTAAAATACCAGGAAAAGAGAAAAAGGGAATTCATCTGCCGAGGATTTTGTTATTCATATCTATTTTGTAAAAACTCTAAACTTCAGATTGGAAAAATAGGACAGATGTTATAATAGTCTCAAAACAATGATTTTTTTCTTTTACAAAATGGATAAGGCCCTCCCGTTGATCATCGATTTGCTCGAGCGGGCCCAGTAACGTCTCCATTGGAGACTTTGTTGTTACCGTGTTTGGCGTATCGAATACGTCACAGGGAGCTTGCCAGGCTCTGCCGTGCGGGCAAGATACTCTCGGTAGCTTGCCAAAATGGATAAGAATTCAAAATATGCACTGATATAAATTCATGTTTATCTTTCTAATAAGGGAAGATAATAAGATTTCCCAATTCTTCTAGGCAATGAAAACCTATGGCCATATTTACAGACATTATATGTAGTCAGTAACAGATGGATTTAGCATCAACAAACATAACTTTGGATAATATTGTAAAGGATTTCTTACCTCATCTACTTAGGCATTTAGGGCACACTCTAAATTGTCAACTGTTTACTTTAAAAAGTCCCCCATAGGGGGTAGGGAGTTTGCCTTGCACGTGTCTAACCCAGGGTCGATTCCCAGAATCCCACAGTGCCCCCTGAGCACTGCCAAGAGCAACAATTCCTGAGTGCAGAGCCAAGAGTAACCCCTGAGCATCGCCAGGTGTGACCCAAAAGGCAAAAAAAAAAAATACCCCATATAAATAATTCCTCTCACTTTTAAAATTTCCTTGCTTACAAAATTAAATGGATAAGAGAGAAAGAAAGAAAAAAGAGAAAGAGGGAGACAGAGACAGACAGAGAGACTGAGAGAGACAGACAGGCAGAGGCAAGCAAGCAGGCAGGCATATAATAGAGAGACAGAGAGAGGGCTGGATATATTGATTATAGTATCTACAAAAAAGTTCAATAAAATAATGCAAAACAGCAAAATTTTCGTCTCAGCAGGAGAAATATATACTGCATTCATTCATTTTTTTTCTGAGCTGTCTCAGAACAAAATTAAGAATTATTACTAAGTTTCATGTAAGACCTAAAAATGCTCCGGGAGATACCTTGATCAAATAGCTCTCTTGGGGCTACTAAAACATGAGCTTATTATGCATTCCAGCAAAATCTAAGAAACATTAGTTCATTCTTTTTAAAATATAAAGTTTATAGGTCCTTCTCCAAGAGCATTTGGTCACCCTGGAGTCTGGAGTTTAACAAAGAAAAATGAGATTAATTTTATTTAATTTACAATTTGGGAGTCACAACCACTATGCTCACAGATTACTCTTGGCTCCATGCTCAGGAATAACTCCTGGGTGTGCTCAGGGAACTATAAAGGGTTCTGGGGATGGAACTAGGATTAGTCGCATGCAAGAAAAGTGTCTTACCTGCTGAACTATTTCTATGGCCATAAGAAGCTAATAGGTAATTGAACAAAATGTTTTGTTTTGTTAAGTCTTGTTTAATAACTATGTAAATTCTCAGTTTTATACCAAACAGCCTTCATAAATTTTCAGTAAGATATTCTCATCACCAGATTCCAAACAACCAAACTTTGACCTTTAATCTATTCACTTGTCACACACTTTCTTTGACCTTAGAGATAATTCTAGTCTTTGTTTAAAATTTTATCTTTGGAAAAGAGTAATTTTTTTTTTTTTTGCTTTTTTTGGGTCACACCTGGCGATGCACAGGGGTTACTCCTGGTTCTGCACTCAGGAATCACCCCTGGCGGTGCTCAGGGGACCATATGGGATGCTGGGAATCGAACCCGGGTCGCCGTGTGCAAGGCAAATGCCCTACCCGCTATGCTATTGCTCCAGCCCCGGAAAAAGTAAATTTTGAAACAATAAAATTATTTTTATCATTAGATAAATCTACAGCTAAGTTCAAAGAAAAAACAAAACTTTATTAAAAATTGATTTTGGTAATAGAAAAAGTCAAATCGCCTGAATTAAACCAGTTGTTACATTTTAAACTTTTGATAAAGTGGGTCTAGTGGATGACAATGGGTAGAAACTAAACTTTGATAGTAATCATAATCTATTATATACAATTTGAAATAGCCCTGTCAGAAACTTTAATCAAAGGGAAGAAAACAAATAAATAACAAAATCAATTAGTTAATAGCTTTAACAAAACTCACATGAAATGTGAGAATATGCAAAAGATGAGAGTCACAAGGAATAAATGATTTCTTACTATTCTTTAGTACCCACAGTATTATTACTATTTAATTATTACACAACAGAACATACTTAAAATGATTCATGAATGTTATCACATTTCCGTTATCACTGTACTGCTTCAATCTTTAAGCATTTCAAGTTCTTATGTTGTAAAAATTCTATACATCCACTGAAACATTCATTCATTAGTATCATTGCTTCTCCAACAACATTCTAATGTCTTAATATGTTAATTCACAACCGTGTAACATAAAGCAGAGTTCCTACCCAGTATGCTTTCAGGCAATGTTTTCATCAGAGATTCCCAAATTTACTGAAGCTACCACAAGTTATTCAGAAAATAAAGTCCCAAAATCTTTTAGTGCCTTCTCTGGAAAACTATATTGCTTAAGCGAACAAATAGAAAATACCTCTCAGTTGCAGCTTAGTGGCTAACCCCCAACCCCCGCCCAGATCTTTCCAGCAGCTCGAGGGAGCAGTATTGCCCACTTTGGGAAATTCCAGTTTAGATAGTCATACGTTTAGACTCCATCTCCACCATCTCCACCCACTGACTATCCTATAATCAGTATGATTCTTCTAGGGTCAAAGTTGTATTATTAAAAGACTATAGTTTTTTTTAACTAATAATTCTAGAGATGGAATATTATACCGTGAAAAGGCTGCAATAGGTATGCCAAACTGACTAAATTTACTAAGTAAAATCAGATGATAGTAGAAAGTTACTGGAATAATGAGTCTTAATATAGATGAAAGTGGCAAGGGTAGATGAAGTGGATTTTAAGGTAACAACTGAAGTTCTGTGTAGAATAAATAGTCTCCATTGGATTCATTTCTTTGACCAGAAAAATCAAAGCACACTGGTTCAGTGGTTATTAAAGGGTGAAAGATAGAGAAAATGAGAAAATCTGCCACTTTGCCATAGGAGTAAATAGCTAGTCCATGTTAATAATTTATAAACCCTTGTGCCTGCAGCAACAAATTGCTCTTAGTCGGATTCAATAAAAATATATGAATGAGTAAATGAGAAAGAATAAGGATATTCCTGGTCTTCTTTATAACCCTAATGTCAAGTAACTGCTTGCTTTACAGACTAAAAAAAATTGATCTAAGATGGATATAATATAGGTGACACCTTCCAAAGACAGATGTGTTCTGATCTGTTTTACCAAATCATTAAACAGAATCCTTGAGAAATATGGACATATAATAAAATTAAAGGAGAATAACATAAAGATGATCTGAATTAATTAAATAACATGTGGCAATTGCTTTGAATTACCTAAATCTGGTGGGAATCGAAACAAGTGTCACAAGAACAAACAAAAAAGCTGTTTGGGTATTTAATACATTCATTAAAAATTTCAATGCAAAAAAAAATAGAAAAAAACAAGTTAAGGCTACAGGTATTTTATTAGGAGGTGTCAAATTCAGAAATATAATTCTCATAAAAATAGCATCAATATTAATTTCCTGGGCTGGAGCGATAGCACAGCGGTAGGGCGTTTGCCTTACAAGCGGCCAATATGGCCGACCCGAGTTCGATTCCTCCGCCCCTCTCGGAGAGCCTGGCAAGCTATGGAGAGTATCTCGCCCGCACGGCAGAGCCTGCCAAGCTACCCGTGACGTATTCGATATGCCAAACACAGTAGCAACGAGTCTCATGATGGAGACGTTACTGGGCCCGCTCGAGCAAATCGATGAACAACGGGAAGACTGTGACCTGTGATTAATTTCCTAATTTTAATTAAATGTCCCTATTGCTATACACCACGATAACATCCTGGGAAGCCATGTGACCTAAACAACCTGTAAGAACTCCATTCTGTACATACTACACTTCAGTAAACCTAAAATTACTTTTTTAATTTCTTGAAGTATGTTAGCGTAGAGAAATCTTTGAGATAATTCATATTATAATAGTTCTTTGTGAACAGCAATATAGCTTCACATATGCATACAGATTATGTTCACATCAAAGTCCAGCTTACATACTATTCTATAAAGATGACCTTTTTTCCTGATTTTCACACCCATCATTATCCCCTTTCTGTTTAATTTCTATAATTGTAATACAATGTAAACTGCAATAAAAGTAAAATTTGATTCAATACTGAATTATCAGGTATATTTAAAAGAGATATTTTGAGAACAACAGATATTTGTATATAAAGAAAATGCAAAGAATTACTTTACTCCTCTTTAGTATGAAAATGTTAGCATTGATATATAGGAGATTATCATCCTTGGGCAAAGCATTCTGAAAATGTATTTGTGTATTTCTGCACAAAGACAATTATATAAATATGGTGTAAATGGTAAAAGCTGTTGGATGTAAATGGAAGGGATACAAGTGTTCATTGCATAAGTTCTAAAATTGCATATTTTATAGTGTGTGTGTATGTGAAATAAGAAAAATAAAAAATTGTGTTGTTGTTGGTGTTGTTATTTGTAAGGGCACTTCCAGCAGCGCTCCTGAGGGCCAGACTAGGTGGTGGTGCTCTAATCCTTGATCTGCATTCCCTGTCTCAATGCTGACTTAAATACTCTCCAATTTGTGCTCACTTTGAAGATACCTTGTATTAGGTGGAATCAGATATTCAACACAAGACAAACATCAAAAAAGAAAATATTTCCATCTAAAAAATGGTGAATTTTTAAAAATTTTGGCATCTTATCTTTAGAAAAACATGGACATTTAGATCCTTCTGTTCTTAAGTAGGTTGTAATAATGAAATTTAAAATGATATCTCTGTGGGTGTTTCATGGGAAATGAAATTATTCAACATAAAAAAACTCACACCTCACCATTTGGTGAAAGTCAAACCTTGCACATACATATGTTATTTAAAAACAGCTAAGATAATCTCCAATATTTATATAACTTGGAACTATTCTCTACTCTTGTTTTGGGGTAAAGGAAAGTGAGGTATTAGAATTCTGGTGTTCCAGTAAAAAACTAAACTTAGACAAGATAGCCAAATTGTGACAAGATGTGCATCATATTTTTGTCAAATAATTTTGCCAAAATATTAAAGCATTTTACACATTATTTTTATAATGTTTTATAACTGTATTCATATAATAAAATAAGTTTGTACAATAATATCAGTAATGCTGCTAAAAGGTATTATATCTACTTATAAATATTATTAAAATTGAAATAATTTCAAATTCTTCAAACTAACTCTTACTGTTCTAGAATGATTTATTCTTTTCAGCATGCGTCAATTGTGAAGTAGAAAGTGTTTCATTCAGTTAGCATTTCACTATGAAAAATGAGTCCTGCTTTCATTCATGAACTGTATTGATCTGAATTTAGCAATTAATTTACTCATCTAACGCAGAATTCATTTTCCTATTGATTTTCTGAGTAATTTCACCTACTGGAAGACAAACAGCAAACTTCTTTTAGTTATTTAAGGCTTTTAGTAAACTATTTCTCCTAGCAAATTACATATTTTATTTTTTGTCTTTCTGTTTTGCCTTTGTAATATTTTTCACATGATTCTATTGCTCACATACATTCTAATTGTATAAATCGCAACATAGATAGTAATAAACTATAATTTTCACAATAATAAAAATGTGTTTATTATTAATTAAAATGACATGGAAATATTTCTGAAAAACAACAAAAGGTTATATGACTTTTTTTTTTTTTTTTTGGTTTTTGGGTCACACCCGGCGATGCTCAGGGGTTACTCCTGGCTCATGCACTCAGGAATTGCTCCTGGCGGTGCTCGGGGGACCATATGGGGTGCTGGGAATCGAACCTGTGTCGGTCATGTTGGCTGCGTGCAAGGCAAACGCCCTACCCGCTATGCTATCGGTCCAGCCCCAGGTTATATGACTTTTAAGAAAATATTTTTTGTTTGTTTATTTTTTTCTTTTTGGGTCACACCCAGTGATGCTCAGGGGTTACTCCTGGCTTTGCACTCAGGAATCACTCCTGGCGGTGCTCGGGGGACCATATGGGATGCTGGGAATCGAACCTGGGTTGGCCGCATTCACGGCAAATGCCCTACCCGCTGTGCTATTGCTCCAGCCCCAAGAAAATAATTTTTATGCAATAAAATAATGTGTGTTTGCTTCTATTTGAACAAATTTGAGGCTAAGAAACATGTCTGAAAACTGAACTACTATAAATAATATGAACTCCATATTAAATTGAACAAGTGCTTATCACGGTTTCACATTAAAGGAGACAATTTATAAGAACTCAAAATGGGGAGGCATAATATTCTTTCCTATGTGTTTTCAGATCAGACATTTAACCTTAGAGAGGTTTAACTAGAATTTCTAGTTTCAGAGGAAGTTAACAGAAAACAAGATGTTATAAAAGCATAAATTTCATATTAGTCAGAGCTATGAAACACTGCCTTGACTTCAGTACCAATTGTTTCAGTACCAATTGTCATATCTAAAAAAAGAAAAATATTGATAAAAGTTTTTCACTGGTGGAAATTTAACACCACCTAAGGTACATTATCACCCAATAACTAAACTACAAGACCTGACAGAAAGTAATCCATCAGAAAAAGTCCTTTGAAATAACTGAGAGTACTGTGTGGAGTGGGAGAGACAGGGGATATCTTAGAACACAGGAAGACATGTGTTACATGTGGGAATCTGGCTTTGACCCATGGTAGGGCATGGTCCCTGTGGTCCAGTAAGCAAGCACCAGCTGGAGCAAACTTAAGCACTGAACTGGGAGGACTCTCCAAGTACCAAGCTCAATATGTTGGGTGTGAACCCCAAACAAACAAAACAATAATAAAATTAATGCCATATAAATGCCAGCCTGGTATATTGGCATGAGAAAACCAGTGGATTTAGGCAACAGTTGAATGCACAAAGTGGCAATCATGGCTACAAAAAAAATCCAGGAAATGTGAAGAGCAGTAAGTTTACAGTGGCAACCTGCAAATACCTAAGACTCAAGCAGCAAAACCAAACGGAAGTGTTTCCTAAAAGTCTGATTAAGGGTAACCATGGGAGTTAGGAACTAAGGTTATTTCAATGGGTAAGCTTAAGATATTCAAAAAGTGCAACCTATTGGCTGGACAAATTACTGATGGGAAGAATTACTGGAAGATTATGGCTTGCCTTTTTTATTGTTTTTATTTTAAATTTTTATTTTTTTGCTTTTTAGGTCACACCCAGCAATGCACAGGGGTTAATCCTGGCTCTGCTCTCAGGAATTACCCCTGGCAGTGCTCAGGAAACCATATGGGATGCTGGAAATCGAATCTGGGTTGGCCACCTCCAAGGCTACCCACTGTGCTATTGCTCCAGTCTCTCCCCTGCGGCTTGCCTTTTTTTAAGTGATAATCTAGAAAGTAGAGAATAAAAAATTTCAGGTCAGGGAAAATCATTGATATTTCTAGGTATCTTAATATGGGCTGGAGCAACAGCGTTTGCCTTGCACACAACCAATGCTGGTTCGATTCTTCCACCCCTCTCGCAGAGCCCAGCAGGCTATCGAAGTGTCTCGCCCACATGGCAAAGCCTGGCAAGCTACCCCTGATGTATTTGATATGCAAAAAAAAGTAACAACAAGTCTCACAATTTGTTGTGAGACATTACTGGTGCCCGCTCAAGCAAATCCATGAAGAACCGGAGGATGGAGGACGGTGCTACGGTGCTTTGAGAAAGATTCTAGATATGTACTCTGTACATGCTAAACCAGAGGTCACAATAGAGATGAGGGAAAGATTTAGACAGGATCTTACAAATCAATGAGACCTCCTACAGCAAAAACATGTAGAAAGGAAAATTTCTTCTGTTTGCTTGTTTCTGGGCCTACCCAGCAGTGCTCAGGACTTATTCCTGGCTTTGCACTAAAGGTTCATTTCTGTTGGGACTCAGGGGACCAGATGGGGTCCAGGGATTGAATCTGAGCTGGCCACATGCCGAGCAAGTGCCTTAACCACTGTACACTCTCTCCTATCCCCCCTCTCTCCCGCTCTTTGTCTCTCTCTCTTTCTCTCTCTCCTCTCTCTCTATCTCTCTGGCCTTTCCTTTTAACTTTTATAGGAAGTTAAGACTCCTTTGAATTTGTATATGAAATTATGACTTATTTTGTTACTGCCTAATTCTTATTTCTTTCACTTGCTTTTGTATCTTTACAGTTTTCCTAGGTATCTCCATGAAAGTACTCAATAAAAGTGATTAAGTTTATGCCTTTGATTGTAGCAACCTTAAAAATTAAATTTGTAATCACTGGGTTTTTTTCTGTTTTGCTGTGAGGACCACACTAGGTGGTATTCAGAGCTCACTCCTAGTTCTGTGCTCAAGGGTCACTCTAGTCCCTTCTCCAGGGAACGTACATGGAGCCAGGTTTAGAATCAGGATTTGCAAGCTAAGCAAATAAATGCCTTAATTCCAATAAAGTCTCTTCAGTCCCCATTTTTTTTTTTTTTTGCAGGGGTGGTGTTGTTTAGGTTATTTTGTAGATTATTGGTCATAGGTTAAAAGTTTTTGTGTTTTTTAAAACCACTAATTTTTAAAATTTTTGAATGAATATTGGTGTTCTCTTCAGTTTGTCTCTTTTTGTTTTTGTTTTTTGTTTTGGGGCCACACCCAAGCCTTCTCAGGCTTATTCCTGGCTCCGCACCCAGGAATTACTCATTAGGGCTCAGACAGGGTACTGGGAATTGAACCTGGGTCACTTGTGTGCAGCAAGAGGTTTACCTACTATACTATCTCTTCGGTCCCCAATTTGTTCTTTTATTTCTATTAAATGATGAAAATTTCTCGTTTTAAAAATCTATGTTTGAAAGATTTTTTTGGTGGGGTGACAAAAGATTCTTACGAAACATTACAGATGACAGCATGAAAAAAAAAATCTTGTACTTGAAAGTTCATCTCTACACTACACGCCATTGGAAGGAAATATTGTACAAAGAAAAATCTCAAATTTCCAAACAAAGATGCTGCTAAGATCTATGTCTTTATCTATAATTTAACAAGTCACCTAGAACCTACCTAATGCAAAAGTAAACTTAAAAAATAATTTAGATACCATGGGCTCGAGAGATAGCACAGCGGGTAGGGTGTTTGTCTTGCATGTGTCCAACCAGGGTTCAATTCCCAGCATCCCATATGGTCCCCAGCCAGGAGTAACCGCCAGGAGTAACTCCTGAGTGCAGAGCCAGGAGTAACCCCTGTGCATTGCCGGGTGTGACCCAAAAAGCAAAAATAAATAAATAAATAAATAAATAATTTAGATTCCAAACCCTTGAGCATCCTCTACCCAGTGTGATTTACAATACAGTTTATGTTTACTCATGCACATGATTCCAACACCATACCCATAAGCAGTGTACCCACCTCTCTCCCACAAAGCCCCCAAAGGCTCCTTCCTTTCAACTTACCCCTGATTCCCATCAACAACAACATCAACTCAATGGTGTGGATAAGTTTTCTCATTGTGTTGCCTTTGGCCCCTTGTTGCTTCCTCTAAGTGTATCTCTAAATCCAATACATAAGATCATTCTGTAGCTATTTTTTTTTCTTCTCACTTGACTCAGCATAACATCTTCTAGTTCTAAGTTGCTGCAAACTGCATAATTTTGTTTTTTTCTTAGAACTCCATAATATTCTATTGTGTATTTATATACCACAACTTCTTGATCCAATCATTTGTACTGAGGCATTTTGGATTGTTTACATATCTTGGCTACTGTACTAAGTGTGGAGGATAAAATTAGGTATTCATATAACCTTTGAAAATTAATGTTTATGTGGTTTAGGAATACATGCCATGAAGTAGTATTGCTGGTTTATAAGGAGTTCTACTGCTGTATTTGGAAATACCTATATTCTTTTCCATAAAAGCTAAATCAGACAACATTCCCATCAACAGTAGTTGTGGTTCCTTTCTCACCAGAAGCCCACTAACACTGGCTGTTTCCAGAATTTTTTGATATATGCTACTTTCACTGTTGTGGGATAATGTATCAATGCTGTTTTAAATTGTATCATCCTGAGATAATTTTTAAATAATTTTTGTCATGTCTGTGGACCATCAATGTTTTCTTTGGAATATTTTTAATTTGAAAATGTCTCATTTTATAAATGTATTACTTATTTTATTTTGCTATTATACCTTTATAAATTACATTGATCAATTAATTTGGTTTCTAGTGATCATCTCTAATACCATTATTAACACATTTTCTATCAAGGTTATGTTAGTTCATAAAATGACTTGGGCTGTCTCTTTTAATTCTCTGTAAAATGTGTGCAATCTGAGAATTGGTGGTGTAAGAATGTCTATAAGTTGTATATAAAACAGGAAATTCTCAGTTATTTTTTTCTCAGAAACAATGATAATACAGGTTTTTTAGAAATATGAGAAATACACTTTTTAAGTCTGACAATAATCGTCAAATTGATAGATACCAATCATGGGTGTTCTGCCTATTTTTTAAATTTTTTTAACAGTATAAAAACTTTGTTATTGTTTCTCTTATTATGCTCATTTTTCATATAGAAAAACTCAAGTTTAAAGTTAGTAAGAAGCCTAGATAAACAGTTAATATGTAATTGAGTGATGGTTTGAATGAGAACAGTCTAATTCAAGAATCTATTTATTGCACAAAGTAAGTTTATTTTTAAAAGGGCAGATTAATGAACATAAAGTTTCTATAAACTAATTTTTTTTACTTTCTTCTTAGGAAATTTGTGATTACTGGTAAAAATAACCAAATTACCCATAAAGTATATTTTTACTTTACCTGAATCTCTATAATATGTAGTATAATTGGACTTATATTTAGGTATCTTTCATTGTATTACTTTACTAAAGATTTTATTGTTTCTGTATATATCTAAACTTACTATTTTTACTTCCCTTCTTTGGTAATATGAATAAGAGTATAACTTTTTTATTGCTGAAACTGTATCCATATGGAGTTCCCTTCTGTGAATCTGGTCAAACTGTAAAAGACTATTTTAAGTAAAATTATTTATATAATAATTCATTCAACTAATAGAGTACCAAGTCAATGATTTACTTTAATTAATGCCTATCTCATTTCTCTGGAGGGAAATAAATCGTAAATGATGAGTGATAGATTTCTATAAAGTAATTTTGCAACATTGTTTTTGCTTTTAAATATTTTAGATAGTAATAAATTAAATGTTCAAGTGTCTCATTTTCATCTTTTAAAATCATGGATTTATCACTGAGCACCAATAGTTGTGACCCCAAAACAATAAAATAAATATATAAATGAATTTTTAAAATGGAACCATGCTTAAATGTTTATGCTTAAATATATATCTATATAATACTCAAGTTAGGAACTAAAACGGCTCTTAAATGGAAATTAAAATGTTTCACTTTAGTAATGACAGTTATTATAGCTAATTCTAGAGTATGGGTATTATAGATAACGACTCCCTATAAAAACTCCATGTGTATATTTTGATTTTGCCCCAAATATACTACTAATAGATTTCTACTGACTGGAAGTCTTACCAATAACATAAATAAATTTTGAAGTTATCTTAGTCACCTAAAGCACTCTTATAATAAACTGAAGAAAATATTAAGATAACCACAAAATAGGAGAAAATACACATAAAGTACTACAGTCAAGGATACCACAAATTCATGTATCTATTTTAAAAATTAATGTTACTATTATTGACATAACATGGTTCGCAACCATGTTAATGTTTATGCCTTAGGTAGCACTGTAGCATTCTCCTCCTGTTGTTCATCAATTTGCTCAAGCGGGTCCAGTAACGTCTCCATTGTGAGATTTGTTGTTACTGAGTTTGGCATATCAAATACTCCATGGGTAGCTTGCCAGGCTTTGCTGTGCGAGCGAGATACATTCTGTAGCTTGCAGGGCTCTCCAAGAGGGGTGGAGGAATCAAACACGGCTCAGTTGGGCTGGCCGTGTGCAAGGCAAACGCCCTACCACTGTGCTATCGCTCCAGCCCATGGAACGATATGCCTGATATGCCTTAGGTATACCAAGTTGTTTACATAGTACCACCACCGTGTGCCAAAAATATTTCAACATTATGCCATGTCAATTCAAATCTGCCCCCTTCCTTCAATATAAGACAGTCTGTGTCCAAGTGAACCTGTTTCAACACATATTCCCCAAGGATAAACTGTACTCATGGAAGTATAAGGATAAGACAATAGCAAATATCATCAAGTGAATATCATTTAAGGCTGAAGCAATAATTAATTCCCAACAATGTTATTAGTTGCCTGTTAGGGTTCTATGACTAATAACACTAACATATGGCAACTGAAAAAAAGACATCATATAAGTTCTCAAAATTCTGTGGATGTGGGACAGAGTAGAGTTCAGACTCATACTCCACATGTGGCTGACTCCAAGTTTGTTCCTTAAGGGTTCCACACATTGCTGGAGGTAAAAACTGGGTGGCTGGGTAATCCCCAGAACCACAGAACCCAGGCAGGATAGCGTTCCCAGGCCCTGACACCGAACTAGTAGCCAGGGTAGCAGAGACTGAACTGTAGTGAGTCCCTGACCAATTGGGAGACCTGCCCTCCCCACAAAAATATTTTGTTGGCCAACATAATCCTTTGTGTTTGCTTGCAGGAAAGCTGAAACTAGGTAGATGCAGGTGGCATGCCTTATTTCCTCTGACACTTTTTGCCTTGGAGAAGTTATGTAGGGATTCCTCATAAATAGTCTCTAGGTAATATTGCAATGAAGGGAAAAGAAGGTTCATTGCTTTTTAAAACTTAAATTCGAAAATCTTCCAATATGAATTTCATTACATTCTATTGGTCAAAGGAAGTCACCCACCATAATCTAAGGGTGGGGCACTAGATTTCACGTTTTTACAGAATAAACTATAAAGGAACATCACAAAGACATACACACACATACATGTGGTTATGTAGTGACAATTATTTTAACAATTTACTATACAAACGAAATGACATCTCAATGCATTCCCTTTTGAGAAGTAAAATGCACATTCTCTCTAACCTCATGCTGAGATTTAAAATGTATTATACTGGTTTGAGAGTCTCATACATCATCACAAATTGTGCTATATGGCATTTTAATGAAACTTGGAAGCTTTCATCTTTTCATAATATAAGAAGAGCTCCTTTGAGATGTTTTCATCTCAGCCATAAAAAGAATATGAACATTATTAAAAGGAATTTCAGCAGATGTCATAAATAAGACATATTAAGATAAGCTGTTGGTATAAAATATTTAAGTATTTCTTTTCTTTTAAAATATCTATCAAAATAATAACAAAAAAGAACATGAGAAAGATTTCAAGTAAATAGTTTGCAATTTTTTGTCAGTGGACTTTTCAGCATGCTGAGTCTATTGGAAGTATGTCAGACATATCAGTGGCTTGCTAAAAGGAAATAAAACATTCCTTAATATTGAGAGTGGGGTATTGGGCTGCAGTCATCTTTATGTAGGACTTACTTCTGATTCTGTATTCAGGGATCACTCCAGGCAGTTTTGGGAGGTCATATATGGTGTTCAAGATAGAAAGATTGAAGGGTTGGCAGCATGCAAGGGAAGTTCTGTACCCCCTTTAGTAATTCTCTGGATCCAAGAACTAAAGTGTATGTTAAGTCTTAGCCTATAAAACATTAAAAACGATTGTCCTATACTATCTAGTTTAAAATCCACCTTCACTATTCATCATTGAACACTTAATACATTGCACACATCATTTATTTAACTGTTTGCTAACTCAAAACAACTCAAAACACTATATAAGAGATATAACATGCTTTGACCAATTATCAGAAAAGAAAATTGAAGTTTAGAAAGTTAAATCATTACCAGGAGTAGTCAAACTGAAGTCAGTGTTGGAGGCCTTTGCTTGGATTTTTTTATTTGCTTGCCTGTTTTGTTCTCATGATTCTATTTGAACACCATGAAATGCCTGGATCAAACCAGGGTTGGCAGCATGCAAGACTTAAGTACATTTCTATTCCTCTTACAGTTTGCCTGGTTTTTGGTGTCATCACTCACTTCCTAACCTATTTGTCATAAGCTATTATCAGGCAGACAAAATTTCTGAAAAAACTTACCACTTACTAAATTATAAGTTGGAGGAATAACAGGCATATCTTCAGTGCTAATTTTTAAAGTAACAGGTAGTAGAACTGGTATGTTCCATGGATTTTTCCTTTTAATTTCAAAAAGTTGTTTGAAAAATGAGTTATGTTAGTTTTACTCTCAATTTAAGAAACAGGCTTAAGAAAAGCCATGGCAGCTCAAATAATTTAAATCAGAACCTCTGATTAGAATTTTTAAAATATATTTAGAAAACTAATAAAGATCAGCTAGAGTTGCCATTACTAAAATTTCTTGATATATATCTAGAAATATTGATGTTAATAGCAAACTAGAAGATAAAGAGCTAATTAAATAGTAATAATTTTATAATTATTTTAATATTTGAGTGTTTGTAACTTTTAATTAAACATAACAGTAAAAGTGCTTATTTTAAAACATGTTTTCTGAAGGAAATACACTTTGCTAAAATTTAACAGTTAACATAGATTACATTTTAATGACTCTTGAAGGTTCTTCTTGGGAGAAGACAATTTGAAAAACAAAGTTATTACATTTGAAAAATATATCTAAATTAATGCCTAGATTAAAATCAATTTCTACAAGAGCATTTAAGAAAAACAAAGAAAAGAGCATTAAGAAAAACAAGGTATTACTTTACTGTTCAATTTCATAACAGTTTAAAACATAATCTCTTGTGAATAATTTGAAAGGATTGTCTCTATGAGAAAAAGATCACATATATATTTTTCTTGTTTTCAAAACCTACTCCCAAATTAAACCTGTTTAAAACACTAGAATACATTTACCATGTTGTTTTACTGCATACTTTATATGGAGTTTATTTATTTTGAATTAAATAATTTTATTTAGGAAACATGAGTGTTGAGAGCACAACAAAGAGAATCCTATCAAGAAAGTAAGAGAAGAGAAATTATTGGCCCAGGACTGGAATATAGGTAATTCAAGAATGGGTGCTAGTTAATATGCACTTTAAACAATCAGCAAAGCATTATTTATCACTGTGAAAATATGAGTGTAAGTTAATATACATATAATATTTTAGTCCTGTGTCTATAAAGTGCATGAGATTAGTACTGCTAATATATTTTGGCTTGCTAAATTACCAGTAATTTCATTTGCTAAGATCACCATGTTATATTTTTCAGTTCTATAGATTCAGTAACATGTAATTAAGTTGGCACTTACTTCAGAAACATACCGCTTATAATCATAATGGGTTTTTGAGGCACGGTATCTCATCCTAGATTAAACTTACCAGCAAATTTGATATGGAATTTATTTTCAGGCTTTAATATCTGGACATATAAAGGGCAATTTGGAGCAAAATCTTTTACTGCCCATGCTCTCAAAATTGTTTGGTGGTCCTGAAATGAAAGAAAATCACAATACCACAAATAAATTAGAAATGTATACTATTTAAAGTAGACATCATTGGAGTGTTAAATGGTCCATATCCAAGTTTTTTACATTAAACACACGAAATCACTCATTGTGAGGCTTATCTTTAAAGGTATTTACTATTTCTACAAAAGAGAAAAAATGTAGTTCATTCAATGCTAATTATTGGCACAAAGAAAAATAGATAGAGGTTAAGGAATATGTCTCTTGATAAATTTGAAAATAATTTACCAATTAAACTTAAATGGTCAGAAGATCTCAGAAATGCAACACAAACCAACAGTTTGCTAGTATGACAAATAACTGTCTGCAATAAGCTTATAATAACTGTTAGCATTAAAACATGGTAATAATAGTTTCCTTAAAAAAATGGTCTTGTACTCCTACATTAAAAAATGGTCTTAATTATTTTAATATTGTCCTGAAGACTGTAAAAGGGAAATGAATATAATGCATCTACAAGTACAGAATATTTTATAGTTTTATATAGCTGTAACAGCAGAGATTTGATGTGTTTTGTGTTAAATGAATCAATAATTTCTAGATAGTAAAAAATAATATCAAAAAGTTTTAAAAATGATGCTAAAGTTTTGAATGGAAATGAAAAGCCCGCTGAACATGATATCTAATATATATATATAATATATAGTGACATAATATATAATGTCACTTCATAAGACACTTAAATAACTAAGTAAATAAAACAATTATTAGCAAGATAGACCACAGTAAACAAAAACATTTTAAGCTAATGAACAAAAGCATGTTCTTAGTTAGCATTGCTACACAGCAGCTATTAATCATTCTTGGCTCTAAAATTTATGTCAACTATAATGATCCAAACTCAGTTCCCTAGTTACACTAGTCAGATCGCAAGTGTTCAGTATCACATGTGGATAACAGCACTATAATGAGAAATGTAGATGTTTACATCATTACAGAAAGTTTTAGTTCACAAAGTTTTAGTTTTTGTTATGGGAAATAAGAAAAATGATTAAGCCATACAGTCAGTTATTAGCCTCTATTTATAAAAAGGTCAAAAGAAACTGCTGTTGAATAAAGGGAGAGAACAGAAATCAAACTTTTGTGTAAAAACTTACAAAATAGAAATTGGGAAGACACTACAAATGATAAAACACATATCCAACAGCTCCCAGGTTCTGAGTTCTGTCTATTCTATGACCCCCTCACATCCCTGGGTCCAGTCCTGATGGTAGCTGAGCTATTTGTCGCTAACGGCTCCTAGAAGTAGGTAGCCCCAAAACAAAACTTGCACATTGGTCTCCCCTGAGCCATGTTTGATTCAGAAATAAAGCAGTCTTAATGGAATATAAATCGCTTACAACTGCTAAAGTGGTAGAGTTGTTGTTTTGAGTCTAACCATATGCACCTGCTTGCTGATGGGAGTGCATCAACAGTCTTTGCTGAATACAATAGAATCCAAGAGGACACAACTTAACATAGTACCCATAATGCATTGCAGCATCACTCTAAATAGGGAATATCAGGGAATGTAATCTATTTTCACAGTGAAGAAACAAAGCAATATCCAGTAGGTGTTAGATTCTAACAGAGGGTTCCAGATTTATATAACAAACCATACCCTTTTCAGAAAAAAAAAAGCACCTGGTGCCCCATGGCAGGGGTGGAGGGGGGAAAATCTACCTTCTTTAAAAGAAAAAACAAAAAGTGTCCCAAATTCCATCTAAGGTTACTACTTTCCACTCTCCCCAAACCATTCCAATGCCCAACATTCCCACTACAGTAGTACAAATCTGGGAAACATTGGAGTAGACAGCTCATCTAGATATTCAACTATCAGATTGGAACTTAAAACAGTTTCCACAATTATGACAATGAGATAAGCAAAAATCATGCTGATGAGGAAGAAAAGCTGAGCAATAAGAGAAATTTTCAATTAACCATCTAAAATGTTTTAGAACACTTTATATATTTTTTCCTTTTCCTCGGCCGGGGAGCCGGAGGATGCTGCTGCGTGCACCCGAATCAGCACGTACTTGAAGACGCCGTCGGGGTCGATGTCCACGTCGGGGACCTGGGCCAGCACCACTCCCGCCACCATGGCCCAAAGTGCCTGAGGCTCCGCCACTCGGGAAGGGGCGGGCGCCCTCTTATGGCTGGAGCGATAGCACAGCGGGTAGGGCGTTCACCTTACAAGCGGCCAACATGGCCAACCCGAGTTCAATTCCTCTGCCCCTCTCGGAGACCCCGGCAAGCTACGGAGAGTATTCCATATGCCAGACACAGTAACAACAAAGTCTCCAATGGAGACGTTACTGGGCCCGCTCGAGCAAATCGACGATCAACGGGAGGGCTGATCTTCTTCTTCTTCTATATATTTTTTCAAAATCATTGTGTATTTATTTTATCTCAGTCCATGGCAAACATGTCTATTAAATAAATGGTTATTCTGGGTTTTTTTTAAAAAATTTTATTAGTGAGACACCATGAGGTACAGTTGTAGACCTACAAATTTTGTGCTTGGGTTTCAATTATACAATGATCAAATAACCACCTCTCCACCAGTGCCCATTTCCCACCACCACAAATCCCATCTGAGAAATATTCACTTCGTGGGTTTTGAAACATTTGGAGGATGATTCAGAAGAGAAGCCATGAACTTGATCATAGATGAGTAGAATTTACAATTTTTTTAATCAAAGAGAAGAAGAATGGACAGAGGAACAGAGTTCAGGGGCTTGGAAACAATATATAAAGGCCTTGTGAATGCAATTACATGTTCAAGGAGAAGATAAAAGTGAAAACTGGACAGGAAATGAACGAAAGAAATACTGGCCAGTGACTTCCCAATTGGTGGAGTAAAAGTCAGGGCATCTCCTAAGCAGACCTTAGGAGATCTGCCATCTCTGCCCCGCTCCAGGAGATTCACAGGCAACCTGGCACACAGGCAGATATACAGTGCTCCTCAAACCCTGTCCTGCCAGGGATTATTTAGGTCACCCCTGCAATACTCAGGAACATCTAGGATTACCCTGCAGGGCTTGGTGCCCTCCAGGAACAGACTTCACAGTGCTCAGGTTATCTAGAGCTGCATTTACCAAGTATGTAGAACTATGTGATAGAGGAGATTCACCCACTATCAGTCAAGAGCAGGCCAATCATCCATGTCTCTGGCCCAACACATCAACTTTATAAAACAAACAAATTTACAAATTCTGGGACTCAGAAAAACTTAAACTGCATGATGGAAAGCAATTACACGAAATACATATGGTATAGTTAAATTACTGGAAACTTGAGTGCAATGTAGAAACTTGAACGCAACCAAAGAAAAGTGAAAAGAGTAAGGATTTGTCAGAACTTCTGGAAATGAGGTGAGAATAGAATAGAATCTAAAGTTCAGAATGAAGAAAGAGAAGAAATACATTAGACCAGAATTATATAGAAACAAAATTCCTCAAGTTTCATGCAACGAAATCTAAGAAAATGACTTACTAGAAAAATCATGCTACAACTTAGAGGCCAAGAAACTTTATGTTTTTGCTTTTTGGCTCACACCTGGCGATGCACAGGGGTTACTCCTGGCTCTGCACTCAGGAGTTACTCCTGGCGGTGCTCGGGGGACCATATGGGATGCTGGGAATCGAACCCAGGTTGGCCCCGTGCAAGGCAAATGTTCTACCCATTGTGCTATCTCTCCAGCCCCATGGCCAAGAAACATTTTTAAGCAGAAAGAAATTGATAGAGAAAAGTTAGTATTTTAGAAATCAAAGCACATACTCAAAATGGGTAATATTTGGTGAGTACAAGATGTGTTATTTCTGTTTCTAAGAATACATATTTTTGTAGTAATGCAAAATTAATATCTTGTGAGGTTGTATGGAGAAAATTGACAGTGGGAGACTAAAATTTAAAGCACAGTAAAAGCAGAATAAGAGTCAAATTTCTCATTTTAACACTGATACAATATTAATGCAAACCTAAGGCTATGAAAATTCAACTGTATACTCTGGTCTCAGGAGCAATGGCTAAAACAATCAAAATGCGTTTCTGCAAAAAACTACCGGTTTATTATAAAATGCAATGAAAACAGTGGCTATCAATTCTTCCAAAGACACAAAGGAAACTCAAATGTATATTGCTAGTGAGAAGATTTGGTCCTAAGAGATGTGACAGATAAGATTCAAATCATCATGTGATCCACTAAGAGACATGATCCAAAAAAAAAGATGATGTGATCCAAAAACAAACACAAGATTGTTTTTAAAATCTACAGCTTTATACTTAAAAAAAAACTAAATGAGGCCAAAGATACAAAATAGGAATTAAGGCTCTAGACCCCAGCTTGACTCAGACACTGCATATGGTCCTCTGAGAACCTGCTGGAATGATTCCTGAGCACAAACAACCATGGCTCAAAATCAACACAACAAAATTAAAACAAAAATTAGCTGTATAAAAATTATTTGCTGGCATTTTACTGATTTTAAATTAATCACTTTACTCAAAGCGACAAGGTTTTACTAAACTCCAAAGACCTGTAAAAGAAGTCAGACATTATGGTAAAGTGTTACATATGAATTTACTCACATCAGTCTCTGTAGAAACCTGTAATATGTATCTATATATGTATATATACATATATACACATATACATATATAGAACTCATGAAGCAATATGAGAATGTAATCATAATGCATTGAATATATACTATCATTAATTGGCTTTTTTTATTAATTAGTGAATTAAAGGAGTGACATAGTTCACTGTAATGTAGCACTATAGCACTGTCCTCCTGTTGTTCATCGATTTGCTCAAGCGGGCACCAGTAACATCTCAGAACAAATTGTGAGACTTATTGTTATTGTTTTTGGCATATCGAATATGTCATGGGTAGCTTGCCAGCCTCTGCCGTGTGGGCAAGATAGTCTCGGTAGCTTTTGGGCTCTCCAAGAGAGGCAGAGGAATTGAACTTGGGTTAGCTACATGCAAGGCAAATGCCCTACTAGCTGTGCTATCGCTCCAGCCCAATTCACTGTAATGTATTGAAATAAATACAAAAGTAATTCATAAATGTTCTTAACAACTAAAATATATTAGCAAAATCAGTAACATTAAATCTTAAACTTTGCCAATAAATATTGAATTAGCAGACTGCTGGGAAGTGGGTAATCAAGTCATCGAAAATTGTAGCTATTTCAATTATAGTCTCAACCTATACATGCAGGTTCAGAAGTCATCAATCTTCAAGAACTATCTACATAGTCAAGAAAATTTGAGAAACCTTAGTCTAGAATTATGGACAGCAGCATCAAAACGTAAAAAACTGCCAGAATAACTTCATCTTCCTTCCAAATGTAAACAGAGGGATTTTACTTAATATCTAAGACTTAAACATGATCACAAATTCCAATCTGCAGGTAACCCATGCTTCCTTTATCTTCCAGGTGACCTTGCAGAGATTGTAAGTGCAACTATTTTTTTTAATTTATTTTTTGAGTCTCTGTGAGATACACAGTTAAAAAGCTGTTCCTGATAGGATTTCATTCATGCAGTGTTCCAACACCCATCCCTCTACCAATGTACATTTCCCACCACCAATGACTCCAGTTTCCCTCCTGCCATCTTGCAGCCCCCAGCCTGCCTCTGTGGCAAGCACTTTTCTACTCTCTCCCTCTCTCTCTTTCTCTCTCTCCTTCTCTCTCTTTCCCCCTCTCTCTCTTTCTCTTACTCTTTCCCGCTCTCTCTCTCTCTCTCCTTTCTTTTGGGCATTATGGTTTGCAATATAGAATCTGAGAGGTTATCATATTTGTTCCTTTACCTACTTTCAGCACACAGTTCTTATCCACAGTGATCATTTCCAACTCTCTTTGTCATAGTGGCCCCTTCTCTATCTCTACTGCATTTTCCCCAAGCACTTGAAGCAGGCTTCCAAACATGTAAGAGTGAAATATCATCTGTACTTCTGTGTTTATTGCAGCACTCTTCACGGTAGCCAGAATTTGGAAACCCATGTGATGAGGACAGACTAGTTAAAGAAGCTATGGAACCTCTACACAAAGAAAGTAAAACTAAAAAAAGTAACAGTAATAACTGTTAGTAAAATTAAAGTCATGAAATTCCCTTATAAATAGATGGACATGGAGAATATTATGCTGAATGAATTGATTCAGAAGGAAAGGAACAGACATGAAATGATTGCACTCATTTGTGGGTTGTAAATAAACTTACTATGAGACTAATACTCAAGGTCAATAGAAACAGGAGCCAGGAGGATTGGTTGGAAGTAAGCCTATGATATCCATTCTTGTGATTACTCCTTCCACCTGCCCAGGGGCATCACCTGTGGACCTGTTTGAACTTCCAGATATGATATATTCTTAGACTTTTCCCAAAAATTGTGGAGCTGATAGCAAGACAGCTTCATGGCCAGTTAAAGCACTTGAAACTTCCTGTATTTCCCTGTTAGAAAACCAAAACTCAGATAGTGTTCAACTTCTCAAAGCTGACATCTTCCATTGTTTTCTAGAACTTGGTCAGAGTTCTAGTAATTCCTCCAAAGTTCTCTATGTATCCTAGGTTCTGGAAAAATCTTTCCTCAACATCAACTCCAACTCCTAATGCTTCTTCCCTTACCTTCTAACAAAATCATGACAATGGGGTCTCAGAAAACTAGCAGGTCTTCGTTAGGTCTCATTTCCAATGAACTAATTGGGAAATATTAAATATATACTAAAGAAATTTCTAAAAATATCTGATTATCTTGAAAGTATGCAACTAAAGCCAGTGATAATCAATCCAAGATTTACCAAACTATTTTTCTGAATGAAATAAAAAGTGAATAGTAGGGCCAAAGAGGTAGTTTAGGGGTTAAGATGCTTGCTTGCATTGCAAATAGATAACCAGGATAAATTACCCTCAGCCATTCCAGGAGAGAGCCCTAGGCACAGAGAGTAAACCTTGAGCATTGTCAGGTGACTTTGTGGTGCACAACTGCAAAACTTAAATAATTTAAGATACATTAATTAGGAAATATAATAGAGATGTTTACTTATTCTACCAAAAAGTGTGACTGTGACCACCCTTTCCTAAGTCATTTCCTAATGACATTACAGGTTTATAACTTGTGAGATGCTAAAAAAGACATATTAAAGAGACAGTGAAAGAATTTCTTTTATAATGCCGTCCATAGTCAATGACTTAGGAAAGGGCAGTCACAACCAGGCTTTAAGAATTTACAAAGACTTAAAGACTTGTTGAAATTTAAATGTCTGTATAATATTTATCCTCTGGATGATTCTGTTTTGCAATGGTGAAAATTTTTATTTTCTTAAATGAGCTAGTTACGTGAATTTTTACCTTATAAACTATTTCTGAGAAAATCTGAACATTTAACTTTTCTCCTTAAACTTTCTTTAAAGTTCTTTTCGGAAATTTAAAAAAAAAGTGGAAGGGACAAATAAAGGATAAATAATAATAGTCCCTAAATTAATAGTTTCTAAATTATAGGTTAAGTAATTATTTATATTAAACATACATGTGGCATAGTTCTCACAATAATCCCATGAGGCAGTTACCATGAACTCCAGATTATACATAAATTGGGACTCATGCCAATTATTTGATTTAACGTTATGAGACAATAGCTAGTCACAGATTTAGGTGGTCTGCTTTGTGGTTCATACACACACTCCAACTATACCAGAAAGAATTAAATCATTAACGAAGACTTTATTTAAGACCATTGCACTAGAGAGAGTTTAAAGTTATTTCTTCAGAAGCAAATGACTGGAAGATTTCTGGCTCTGTGGAGGAAAAAGACAGTCAGTGGGCAAGGTCATCTTTTAGTCACTGTGTCTACTAGCAGGCGCCCCTGCTGCACAGAGAATGGAGACAGGAGTTGTGGGTCCTGGGATGATTTCAGAGCAGGCCAAGTCCTGGAAAAAAGACATTCCAGGTTTATAACTTGTGAGATGCTAAAAAAAGACATATTAAAGAGACAGTGAAATAATTTCTTTTTTAAAGCTGTCCACAGTCAATGTCTTAGGAAAAGGCAGTCACAAGCAGGCTTCATAACAAAATCTGGCAGGAAATCAAAGTGATGGAAAATCTCCAGCCATCTTGGTCTTTTGACTTCGTCTTGGTCACAGGCTGTAAGTTTGTTTTTCTCTCAGGCAACACACACACACACACACACACACACACACACACACACACACACACACCATTTTTACCACACCACTAGTTTTCCTTTTAAATGTCAAAAACATCCATCACCTCTCCCCCTTCCTTCATTATAGCATGCAGTTTTGAACATATGTTATCTTAAAAGTTGAATACAAATAGTCATTGAACAAGTCTTGGACAGTAATTTCTTCATGTAACCTTTCAGACAACGTGAAAAAAGAGCTACAATAAAATCTTTGCAACTGTAGGAAAGAAAAAAAGTTTTCTCTCTATACTGCTAAGTTCTATGACTGAGAATTCTCTTTATCACAAAAAGTAGGCTAAGAAGAGAAAATAAATAATAATGCATGTATGTCATGTATATACTGTGGATTCTAGGGAAACTTGATTATACCTATCTAAAATGGCTCAAGTCACCATCACAAGTTCCAGTTTTACCTAAAGACAAAGAAAACACTGGGAGAATAGGTGAGCATTAGAGGAAAATTATCTGGACAAGTACAGCTATAATGGTGTGCATATTTAAGGCCAGGGCTTAACTCATCAAAAGCTGATGACTTAATTCTTTTCTTTATAGACTGGAGACAAGGGTAGATATATTGACAAATTGAAATCTCTCTCACAAAAATAAATTAATCTTACCAAAGGGCATATTCTTTCATAGGTACCTAGTCATGTTTGGTTACTTTCCTTTTAGGTTTTTTGTTTGCTTTTTAAGATGAATTATTTTATTTTATTATTTTTTAAGATGCTTAACTTTAGATAGCTTCATCATTGAGATAATGCAGTGTGCATATTTGATAAAGTTCTGTGATAAACAGAAAACACATTTTACATATTCTGAATTATTTTAATTTTTCTCTTTTAGTCTCCCCAAAATTATCAACTTCTGTGAATATGCCAGCTAAGCTGTAAAGCATGTGTATTCAAAAATTGTTAAATCAGTCTGAACTGGCTAGTGAAAAGATACTCAAATTGTTAATAATCTTTTTTATTTATTCCACTTTTTATTAATTATTGAAAGAATAATAAAATTTCTATAATTTTTATAGCTTTCTAGTTCTTTCATTTTATGCTTCATGAAGCTGATATTTTGTTGTATGGTAAAGACATTTAGGATAATAATGTCTTTTTTATGTCCTTGTCTTTATATTATAAAAAATGAATAGATATTATATTTGAAAATGTCTCTACTTAATAAAGCTATTTTAATTATTGTAGGAAAAATACTTTCACACTTCATCTTTTTTACATATATTAACTTTCAACAAATTGCATTTTACCCTCTCTTCCTTTTTTTTTTGACTGAAGTTATTGTGAACAACATTTGGCAGTTTTTCTTGTTTTTTCTTCACTGGATAGACATGAAGATACTTGACATTTAGTTATTCAGTTTAACCCTTTTATTAATGTTGTTATTATTATTATTATTCAAACAGTTGGCTTTGAGTACCATCTTTGGTTTCCACTGCTACTGTTTGTGCTATGTTCCATTGTTCTTATTTGTTCCTTGTTCTGTTTTACCTAGTTTCTGTTAGTTTAAGGAAATATTTCCAGTATTTCATTTGTGTCCTTTGAAAAATCATGAGAAAAGTTCACTCTCGATTTTATAACTTAGTTTTCCCCACTTTGGAGAAGCCTGTATTCTCTCTTGAACATGTATTTCTCTCCCTCTTCTCATCTCTAAATTTATTTCAATAAAAAGTGTTTTATTTCACAAACTTTTTTAATAAGAAATTTTAAATTTGTTATTTATTACACTATGTACTCCACTAAAAAGTGCAAGAAACATACAGTATGTTTTTATGATTTGTGATCATGAGTGCTATGAATTTTTTCTTCATTTCTAACATTCCATAATGACTGCTCTTATTTTTGCTTTAAACAATAAATTGCATAGTCAATATATTTAAATTTATTAGCAATCATCTATGCACTTCCCATATATGGTAGTCACCATTTCTTTATATATATATGCATATATATATAAGTTTTAATGGGACTAATTCCTTTATTGCAGAAGGACTTTTTTATAATTGTATGTCTGTAGGTAATATACATTTACAGGTTTTGTTCAAAACAAATTATTTTATGATATCCTCCATTTGATATTTTGATTACAAAATAATGTAATATACTGGAAAATTTGGAGGTTTTATTTGCAAGAAGTAACACCTGGAAAGCCTCAGGTACTATTGGGAGGGGTTACACCAGGAAGTGTTCAGGTATTACTGAGGAGGGGGGTCATCACACCTGGAGGTGCATAGGTACTATTGAGAGGCCACACCTGGAAGTGCTCTGGTACTATTCATGGCTCTTTGTCCTATGGTGTGTGAGGAAACCATGAAGTGCTACAAACTGAACTGGAACTGAACAAACATGTGCCCCAGTCCTTTCTGCAATCTTTCTGGCCTGAAAAAAAATAAACTGTTTGTTTTTGTATTGGGGCCACACCCAGCAGTGCTCAGTGCCTGGGTTCACACTCAGGGATCATACCTGGCAGGGCTTAGGTAACATTTGGTGCCGGGGACTATATGTAATGCCAGGGATTGAACCTAGGTCAGCCCTGTGCAAAGCAACTGCCTTATGAATTGTATTATCACTTTAGCCCCACTACAGGAAATTTAAAAAAAAATAGTAACTTTAAAAATTACTGGGAGCTCATTGGCTCAGTTGTGGCAACATGGGAAGATGACATCATTGACAACATTGATGAGGAATACGATCGAATGATTCAGCAACTACATGATTGTACAAGGAATGCCAAGAGAGATATAACCACAAAAAAACGCCTTTCTTCGAACACTCTTGAACTTATTCGCCAACGTGGCTTGGCACATGCCTCAGGCAACCGCAAGTGAACATCCAAGCTGGCAAAACAATGCAGAGAAGCCATCAAGGATGACCTCAAAGACAGGAGAGCAGCAGTGCTGGTAGATGCGGCAGAAGCCGGGAAAAGCATTCGTAATGCCCACCTGTCCTTCACCAACTACAAGACCAAGATGACTGCCCTCCGACATCCTGATGGATCTATCACATCTTCCACAAGGGCAATCGAGAAGATTATTCATGACTTCTACACAGATCTCTTTAATAGCCACATCAATTTGCCCACATACCACATTCCGCATGATGGATACGTCGTTCCCAATGTACTCCCTTCCGAAATCCAACATGCATTCTCATTGGTAAAGAAACAAAGAGCACCTGGCCCAGACAAGATCAGACCTGAACATTTGAAAAACTTACCATCAGTACTCATCAATACACTGGCTCGGATCTTCACACGCTACCTGTCTGAATGCAAGGTTCCATCCCAGTGGAAAACCAGCAGGACTGTACTACTATACAAGAAGGGAGACATCCATGACATTGTCAACTATCGCCCAATCTGCCTATTGTCTGTCATCTACAAAGTGTTCACTCGAGTCATCCTGAATAGGATTAGCAGAACACTAGATGAAGGACAACCATGTAAAGAAGCCGGATTCCAAAAAGGATTCAGTACCATCAACCATATCCACACGATTACTAAACTCAGGAGTTCAAGATGCCGCTCTGTCTAACGTTCATTGATTTAAAGAAGGCCTTTGATTCTGTTGAGACAGAAGCGGTCATAGAAGCCCTAGCCAATCAGGGCGTACAAACTCTATACATAAGGATCCTTTGTGAGATCTATTATGGATTCACTACCAGGATCTCACCATTCTACAAAGAAGTAATCATCCATGTCAAGAGAGGGGTTCGGCAGGGTGATACCATTTCACCAAAACTCTTCAGTGCCACCCTCGAGAACATCATGCGACGACTGGAATGGGAAGAAATGGGAGTGAAGATAGATGGTCGGCAACTATACCACCTCCGCTTTGTTGATGACATTGTTCTAATAACACCAAACATCAGCCAAGCAGCACAAATGCTGACCGACTTCAACCATGAGTGTGGAAAGGTCGGACTACAGCTGAATTTTACAAAGACAATGTTTATGAGAAACAGCCTCGTTCCTGATGCTCCATTCACTCTCAACAGAACCACCATCTCTGAATGCAACAGTTCTATACACCTAGGTCGAGAAATCAACATGATGAATGACCTGGCACCTGAGTTGCGCAGGAAGAAGAGAGTGTCTTGGAATGCCTTCAAGAGCGTTGAAGAAATAACTAAGAGGACAAAGAACCTCCAACTACGAGCACATCTCTTCTATTCCACTGTTCTTCCTGCATTAACGTATGCCTCAGAGACCTGGGCCCTACGAAAACAGGATGAGAACGCTATTCGGGCCTCTCAAAGAGGAAATGAAAGAGCTATGCTTGGAATATCACGATTTACTCAAATGAGAGATAGAATCCAGAATTCTGATCTCCGTCAACACTCAAGAATCAGGAACGCTGTCTCATTTGACAAGGCATCAAAAATCAGATGAACTGGACATGTAATGAGGTTTACAGACAACTGCTGGACTAGAGCCATTACTGACTGGATTCCACAGGACGTCAAAAAATCGCATGGACGCCCACTACAAGATGGTCAGACTTCTTCGTCAAGACCCTGAATGATCGGTTTGAGGCTCTGCATGTTCCTAGAATGAACAGATGCCACTGGGCTATGCTAGCACGCAACAGGGATGAATGGAGACGTTACTGGAACCCGCTCGAGTAAATCGATGAATAACGGGGAATCAAGTGATCAAGTGAAGTTTAAAAATAGTTGTTCAATTAAGTTCTATCAAGCTTTTTATCTCAATATACAATATGATCCTTTTTAAATATAACTACACCTGAGGGTATATCTTATTACTGATTTTTAGCAATTCAATTATTATAAGCTTCATTGCCAGTGTTCAGGGACCTTATATGGTGCCTAAGGTACAAACTAGTATCAAGGTTAACACAGACACATGCAATGTAGATGACATTTATAAATGTATCTTTAGTTGATAAATGAGTCAATTGCCACAAAATAACTCATGAATATTGAATACTTTATTTAAAATTGTGATGTGTTATACTAGTGGCTATTTTTTTTCTTTCAAACAGTGTTATGTTCAAGCTTGAGCAGGAAAACAATATTAGTCTAATGTTGGATATCAACCCTAAGTGTCTTAGGCTTCACTGGTGAACTGTCCCTTACATCCTCCCAGAGAAGCTTACTATGCCCTCACTAATATCACAAATTTGGTTAAAGTCTATCCTCAACCTCTCTTTTGTGTTGGATGTTAACCCTAAATGATTTAGGCTTCATCAGTGAATTGCCCCTGTTCTTCCTCCCAGAGAAGCTTAACATACTCTTGCTGGCATGCTAATTTAGTTCATCTTTAATCTTTCCCTTGTATTTTACCTCTCATTATCACAGTTCCCCAAGTCAGCCTTGGTTGCTTGTAAACCAAAACTTTCTGGTAATTTTGAACTTTGACAAAGGAGCAAGAAATGTGAAGTGGAACAAGGAAAGCCTCTTCAACAAGTGGTGATGGGAAAACTGGATAGTTACCTGCAAAAAAATGAACTCCGACCTCTGTCTAATGCCAGGCACAAAAGTCAGATCAAAGTGGATTAAAGACCTCAATATCAGACATGAATCCATAAGGTACATAGAGGAAAATGTAGACAGAACTCTCTACGACATTGAAGCTACAAGCATCTTTAAGGATGAAACAGCACTTACCACGCAAGTGGAAGCAAACATAAACAAATGAGACTTAGTTTGACTATATCAAACTAAGAAGCTTCTGCACTTCAAAAGAAACAGTGACCAAAATACAGAAAGAGCGCACAGAATGGAAAAGAATATTTACCCAATCTGATAAGGAATTAATGTTCAGGATATACAAGACACTAGTAGAATTGTTCAAGAAAAAAACGTTCTACCCCATCAAAAAATGGGTAGAAGAAATGAACAGTTTCTTCAAAAAAGAAGTACAAATAGCTAAAAGGCACATGGAAAAATGCTCCACATCCCTGGCTATCAGGGATATGCAAATCAAAACAACAATGAAATATCATCTCACATTACAGAGACTGGCACACATTCAAAAGAACGAAAGCAACCAATGCTGGAGTGGATGTGTGGAAAAAGGGACGCTCCTTCAATGTTAGTGGGAAAGCTCACTAGTCCAGACTTTCTGAAAAACAATATGGACAGTCCTTCAAAAACTAGAAATTGAGTTTCCATATGAGCCCGCAATACCACTTCTGGGAGTACATCCCGAGGATGGAAAAAAAAAAAAGCACAGTAGAAATGACATCTGTACCTATATGTTCATTGTAGCACTGTTTACAATAGACAAAATCTGGAAACAACCCAAGTACCCACCTAGAGGGTGGGAAAGGGGGTTGTGCTGGGGATATTGGTGGTGGGGAATGTGCATTGGTGGAGGGATGGATGTTTGATCATTGTGTGATTGTAACCCAAGATTGTCACTATCTCACAGTTATTCAATAAAATTAAAAAAAAAGAAAATCTGGGGATAAGAGAAACTCACAAGAAATGAAAAGTGAAAGAGCTCTCCATCTTCAGTTAGAAACATGTATATGGATCCACCACCAGGACCCCGGCCTGGGGCAATTGCCTCCACTTCCAGAGCGAGTGCCAGCCCAACTAGTCGCTGCCCCTCTCCAACAGGTACCAGCCTGGCACCCCCTCCCCACCTGAACTCGAGATCCCGAAAGCCAGCTGCCACAGAGACCCTGACCAGAGGAACCTACCTCCACTTCCACAGCGAGTGCCAGACCAACTAGTCGCTGCCCCTCCCCAACAGGTCTATGGACTAGCATCTGGACTGGCTGGGGGTGTGGCCATCACTGTAGGGATGTGGCCTCCCCAGAAGTGGACGGCACCTCCTCAAAAGTGGGCGTGGCCTTAACTAAGGGCCTTTCCTCTATGATCAGGGACAAGGATGTTCACTATCACCACTTCTGTTTAACACAATACTGGAAGTACTTGCAATAGGGATTAGGCAAGAAAAAGACATTAAAGGCATCCAGATAGAAAAGGAAGAAATCAAGCTCTCACTATTTGCAGATGATATGATATTATACCTTGAGAATCCTAAATTCTCTACAAAGAAACTCCTAGAAACAATAGACTTATACAGCAAAGTCGCAGGTTATAAAATCAATGCCCAAAAATCCATGGCCTTTCTATATGCAAATAATGAGAGAGGAAAGTGACATGAAAAAAATAATCCCATTCACAATTGTGCTCTAGAAAATTAAATACCTTGGAATCAGCCTAACTAAAGAGGCAAAGGACATCTACAATGAAAACTACAAAACGCTACTCCATGAAATAAAAGAGGACATGAGGAAATGGAAACATATCCCCTGCTCATGGATAGGAAGAATTAACATCGTCAAAATGGCAATACTCCCCAAAGCATTATACAGATTCAACACAATCCCCACAAGGTTACCCATAAAATTCTTCAAAGAAATAAATCAAGCATTCCTGAAATTCATGAAACAATAAACGCCAACGAATAGCTAAAGCAATTCTTGAGAAACAGACAAGGGGAGGCATTACCTCTCCAACCTCAAACTCTACTACAATGCGCTAATAATTAAAACAGCATGGTACTGGAACAAAGGCAGGGCTTCAGACCAATGGAACAGGGTGGAATATCCGTACACACAACCTCAAATGTATGAACATCTTATCATTGATAAGGGAGCTAGAAATGTGAAGTGGAACAAGGAAAGCCTTTTCAACAAATGGTGCTGGCATAACTGGACAACCACATGCAAAAAAAAAAAAATGGGCTTAGGCCTCGAGCTAACACCACGCACAAAAGTCAGATAAAAATGGATTAAAGATCTCAACATCAGGCCAATATCTATAAGGTATATTGAAGACAAGGTCGGCAAGACCCTCCATGATATTGAGGCTAATGGACGGCACTCCACTTACCAACCAAGTGGAAACAGAGATAAACAAATGGGACTATGTTAAATTAAGAAGCTTCTGCACCTCAAAAGATACAGTGAACAGAATACAAAGACAATCTACAGAATGGGAAAGGATATTTACCTAATACCCAACCGACAAGGGTTGATATCAAGGATGGACAAAGCACTAGTGGAACTCTACAAGAAGAAAACATCAAAAAAATGGGGTGATGAAATAAAGAGAAACTTTCCCAAAGAAGAAATCTGAATTGCTAAAAGGCACATGAGAAAATGCTCTATATTACTAATCATCAGGGAGATGCAGATCAAAACAACAATGAGATCTCATCTCACATCACAGAGACTGGCCCACATCCAAAAGAACAAAAGCAACCGGTATTGGAGTGCATGTGGCAAGGAAGAGACCCTCCTTCACTGCTGGTGGGAATGCCGACTGGTTAGCCCTTTTGGAAAAATGTATGGACGATTCTCAAAAATTTAGAAATTGAGCTCCAATTTGACCCAGCAATACCACTCCTGTGAATATATCTCAGAGAGGTAAAAAAGTACAGTTGAAATGACATGTGTACTTCTATGTTCATTGCTGCACTGTTCAAAATAGCCAAAATCTGGAAAAAACCTAAGTGCCCGAAAACAGATGACAGGTTAAAGAAACTTGCGTACATCCTCACAATGGAGTACACTGCAGCTGTTAGAAAAGATGAAGTCATGAAATTTACATACAAGTGGTACTACATGAAAGTATCGTGCTAAGTTAAATGAGTCAGAAAAGAGGGACAGACATAGAAAGATTGTGCTCATCTGGGGTATATAAAGTAACAAAATAGGATACTAACTCCCAAGAATAGCCGAGATAAGTACCAGGAAATTCACTCCATGGCTTGGAGGCCAGCCACAAATGCTAGGGGAAAAGGCAGCTCAGATAGAGAAGTGAGCACCAAATCAAGGGGGTTGGGAGGATCCTCCCAGGATGGGAGATGCATGCTGAGAGTAGACTATAGACCGAACATGATTGCCACTCACTGCCTCTTTTGCAAACCATAGCACCCAAAAGGAGAGAGAGAACAAAAGGGAATGCCCTGCTACAGCTGCAGGGTGGAATGGGGGTTGGGGGTGTGTGGGAGGGATAATGGGATTAGTGATGGTGGAGAATGGGCACTGGTGGAGGGATGGGTACTCAATCATTGCAGAACTGAAACCCAAGCAGAAAAATTTGTGTGTCTACAACTGTACCTCATGGTGTTTCAACTAATAAAACTTTCAAAAAAATGTATATGCTACCAAAATTCTAAATGGTGCCTGAGTTTAATATACAATCAGTAGATAATAGAATGTTAATTTTAGTTAGATGATAGGGATGAATGGTATCAATCATCAAGTGGGAAAAAAACAAGAAAGAACAAAAGACCAAATTTGGGCCAGAGAGATAGGTGAATGTCTAGTATCTATGCTTCATGTACAGGAGACATCATCTGATCCTTAGTTCCTCTTGGTCCCCAGAGCATTCCTGGAAATGATCCCCAAGGAGCCCAAACCAGAAACAGTCCCTGAACAACAGTGGGTATGTCCCCCAAACAAACTGACAATAAAGAAAACATTTCCTTGAAAGCACCAAATTTAGACTTTCTTTTGGGAAGGGCTGGCGGGAATTGATACAAGCCTAATCATGAAAACAAGGCATGTACTCAACCACTAAGCAACATCCTTGGCCTCAAAAGGACAAATTTAGATCATGTAAAATCCTAAATGAAAACTGAAAGCAAAGGAAAGAAAAGGTATTTTCTCACAAAACAAATAAACAAAAAAAATACAAGTCCTAAGTACTTTAATGGATTTGATGTAAACAAACTTATTTATGGAACAGGCCTTGGATGGGAGGATGTAGAAGAGAAAGCACATGGCCAAAATCATGTGTGTGTGTGTGTGTGTGTGTGTGTGTGTGTGTGTGTGTGAGAGAGAGAGAGAGAGAGAGAGAGAGAAAGGAAGGAAGAGAGAGAGAATGCACATTATTCTGATTATAATTTCGCCGAGTAGAACCACTTTTATTTACAAATGTGTGACCCATTTGAACAGTCAGCTTTTATCTCGATGGGAAGCATTTTTGTACAAAGGAAGCTATGTGGGAGTTGGAATGACCTGAATAGAATTCAGAATCTACTGCTCTGGGAAATCTAATTAACAACTCTGAGCTTAGGTTCTCTCCTCTATAAAACAATTGCAGAGTGTATTAAAGAACAAAATGTGCATAAAATGCTTGACTATGAAAGCTACTCACAAAATGTCAAAATTGATTCCCTTTTCTTGATTTTATTAATTGAACTTTAAAAATTAAACTAAAATATGCATAACCAACAGTAGCAAAATGATCAAAACTACAATTGTATATAAGCATACAACATATTTATGTGCTATTATCACTACATTATTATAATTCTAATGTAAACATAAAAACCTAAGTAGGCTCTTTGAAAAGAACATATTATATACTGTTCGTTTTAATTAAAATTGTTGTAGAATCATTAGAAAAGGATATCTGACCTCAGGGAATTCAATATAAAGGAAAAAATTACTAAGTGGCACTTTCAAATTTATGAGTACCATTCCATTCTTTCATAAATTATATAAAATTTATGGGAGGGGAATACATTTATTTTTAAAGTATTACTAAGTCCAAAGCAGAATCCCTTGAAATACCTATTCGTTTTTCATCTCGCCATTATTCACAACTCCCACTCTCTCTCTAATCTGGAAAAAGGTACACAAACTACTGATGGCATTTTGCCTGGTTATAAAACAATCATTAGAATAACAAAGGAACTCATTAATTACATTTTGCATTATCAGCACTAATAGATAAAATGTACTGTTTAAACAGTGAGCAGTCAAAATTTTGTAAAGATTTAACTGTCAAAGAAAATAATACAAAAGAACATTTTTATAATCTAGCAGCATTGTTTAGAGCCACTTTTAAAAACATAGCTAATTTATAAAAGAAAAATCAAATACACAGGTTTTCAAGCATTTTTCCATATAAGAAATAATCCTGATTTAAATTTGCACAGATATAGTGAGAACATATAGTGTAACCCCAACAACGGCCAGGATCCAGAGATTATCACACTCAGCTCCCGGGAGAGAACAAGGCAGAGTCTCCTACCCTGTGCCTGACTGTCTGCACCAGGGCCCAACAGTTGAAGACCTCTGGGCCCCAGCCAAGGCCATGCTGGGACCACTCTCCACACACTTGGATGAGTCTCACGCATAAAAGAACTGGCAGAGGTACCCAGGTGTGTGGGACCCGGGGCTGAGATCTCCAAGCCTGCACGGTTTGGGACTGGACCTGCCAGTAGCTAGACAGTTACACCCACCAACTGCCGTATAACCCCGACAACGGCCAGGATCCAGAGATTATCACACTCAGCTCCCGGGAGAGAACAAGGCAGTCTCCTACCCTGTGCCTGACTGTCTCCACCAGGGCCCAACAGCTGAAGACCTCCGGGCCCCAGCCAAGACCATGCTGGGACCACTCTCCACACTCAACTCCTGGAAGCGCGTGGCCGCATTTGTGGGCATGCGACATCTTATCGTCTCATTCCTACTTTGGACAAACTGGCAGGCTACCGAATGTAACCTGCCCACACGGCAGAGTCTGGCAAACTCCCCGTGGTATACCCAATATGCCAAATACCAGTAACAATGATGGGTCTCATTCTCCTAACCCTGAAAGAGCCTTGAATATGGCACTTTTAAAAAAAAAATCTCAGGGCTAGGACAAAGGAGACGTTACTGGGTCCTGCTCGAGGCAATCGATAAACAACAGGATGGTCACAATCGCGATAGTGAGAACATACTACAAGATGAAATCAGCCTAGTAAAAATTATTTTTGAACTGCTCGTTTTTAAACAAACATGTAAAGACTTATTTTGTTCTTAGAAAATCAGAAACATTTTATGAATTACTTTCATAATTATCCTTGGAATTAATAGGCAGGAATTTTTTTAAAAATACGTTCAATCTTATTTATTTATCAAATATTTCTCTGTAAGGGTTCAGAGTAATTGAGTTCACACTCTTATTTGCTTTTTAAAATGACATAAAACTTGTTTGCTTTTTAACTATTGTCAGTCCGATGTGAATCTCCATGTTGATTCTCTTGATCTAATAGTGGCTGCAACACTATTTGTCAACCTATATTAATGAAAATGCAGTTTTTTAACTGCATCTAATTCACATTGGGAAGGGAATATTTTAAAATGTTGTGCACTTGTTTCCAAACTTTCACCCTACAAGCACATATCCTTGTAACACAAAAGCATTGCAGATGTTGGTGGACAGCCAAGTTTGAAAACAGATTGTTTGGTAGGGCTGCAAAAAAAAAGTACCACAAACTGAATGGTTGGCTTTAAATTTATTGTCCACAATCTTATCTGGCCAGAAATGTAAAATTCAGGTTTTGTAATGGCTGACAGGAAATGGTATGTACTAGACCTTTGCCCTGGCTTATGCTTTGCATTGTCCTGAACATCTGTCCCCAGATGCAAACTTTCCAAAAGGTAAATTCTCCTGTGAGATTGAGTTCCATCCTAATGAGTTAATTATTAAC
This sequence comes from Sorex fumeus, assembly GCF_029834395.1. Classification (NCBI taxonomy): domain Eukaryota; kingdom Metazoa; phylum Chordata; class Mammalia; order Eulipotyphla; family Soricidae; genus Sorex; species Sorex fumeus. The sequence goes on along the minus strand of NW_026606067.1, from coordinate 7,367,715 downwards.
TCAACTGCCTCTGTTAAGAATTTTACATCAACTAGCATTATGTTTCAAGGTACCTGAAGTGCTATAAACCCAATGGAGTTTTGTGGGCACACAATGAAGCCATCCCTTTCAGAAGAAGCATGAGAAAACTAGTTTCAAAATGTGTAGGAAAGTTGTCTCAGTAAATTGGAGTGAGGATGACACAAAACCAGAACTTTAACACATAACACTCACTGATGTTCCAGAAAAGGGCAAAATGTGTCCCTGAAGGACCAGGCACACTCTGGTCTTTTCCCATCATTAGAAAAGTTGGCAAGGTTTTCATTCGTTTGGGCACCAGATTCACAGGCTTCCTCCTCTAGGCCAGAGTGGAACCTCATTATTTGGAGTAACTCAAGAGGTTACTATGACGGGAGGTCTGGAAATACTCAAAATGTTTTTCTTTTTAAATAAATTTTGTTCTTGTGTTTTGTTATGTTTTGTCTTGGAGAGCCCCGCAAGCTACCGAGAGTATCTCACCCGCATGGCGAAGCCCGGCAAGCTACCAATGACATATTCAATACGCCAAACACAGTAATAACAAGTCTCAAAATGGAGACATTACTAGGCTCACTGGAGCAAATTGATGAACAACAGGAGGACAGTGCTTTGTTTTGGGGCCACACACAGGGCTTACTTCTGCCTCTTTGCTTAAGAATCATTCCCAGGAGCTGGAGTGATAGCACAGTGGGTAGGGTGTTAGCCTTGCACAGGACAGACCCAGGTTTGATTTCCAGCATCCCCTATGGTCCCCCCAGCAACGCCAGGAGTAATTCCTGAGTGCAGAGCCAGGAATAACCCATGTGCATCGCCGGACCCCAAAAGCAAAAGAAAATAAAGAAACATTCCTGGGCGACTCAGGGAACTTTACAGGGTTCTGGGGTTACCCAGGGTCAGCCACAAGCAAGGCAAGCACATCCCAAGCTGTACTATCACACCAACCCCTAAAAATGTTTTCCATATCAAGTAACAGTATTAGCACTTCTATGACCACCAAATTATACTAACCAGAAACATGATACTTTTTGTTAACTGGGACATCTCTAAGGTGAGAGATGGGTTGCAGTTAATAGCCCCTACTCAGCAGGAAATAATAAAGTACTTTTAAAAAAATATTTTAAAACCTGGGAAGAGGTTCAGTGGTAGAACACTTGTTTATATCTGTTGTTTTAATTCTTTGTTGATTGAAATTCTGTGGTTTAAAATACTGTTAATAATGGTTTCCCATGCACATAATTTCAACACCACACCCAGAGTATATGTTTTGCATCCACATCATTAATCATCAGGGAGATGCAGATCAAAACCACAATGAGATACCATCTCACACCTCAGAGACTGGCCCACATTCAAAAGAACAAAAGCAACCGATGCTGGCGTGGATGTGGCGAGAAAGGGACACTCCTTCACTGTTGGTGGGAATGTCCACTGGTTCGGCCCTTCTGGAAAACAGTATGGACAATTCTCAAAAAATTAGAAATTGAGCTCCCATTTGACCCAGCAATACCACTCCTGGGAATATATCCCAGAAAGGCAAAAATATATAGTCGAAGTGACATCTGCACTTGTTTGTTCATTGCAGCACTCTTTACAATAGCCAGAAACTGGACGAAACCTGAATGCCCAAGAACAGATGACTGGTTAAAGAAACTTTGGTACATCTACACAATGGAGTACTATGTAGCTGTTAGAAAAGATGAAGTCATGAAATTTACATACAAGTGGTACAATATGGAAAGTATCATGCTAAGCGAAATGAGTCAGAAAGAGAGGGATAGACACAGAAAGATTGCATTCATCTGGGGGATATAAAGTAACAAAGTATGAGATTAATACCCAAGAATAGCTGAGATCAGCACCAGGAGGATTACTCCATAACTTAGAGGCCAGCCGGGTATCCTAGAGGAAAGGGCAGTTCAGATAGAGAAGGGAGCACCAAATAAAGGATGTTTGGAGGATCCTCCCAGCAGGGGAGATGCATGTTGAAAGTAGACTATGGACTGAACATGTTTGCCACTCAATGCCTCTTTTGCAGACCACAACACCCAAAAGGAGAGAGAGAACACAGGGGATTGCCCTGCCACAGAGACAGGGGGGATGGGGGTATGGGGGTGGGAGGGATATTATCCATGGTGGTGGAAAATGGGCACTGGTGGAGGGATGGGTATCTGATCATTGTATACTTGAAACCAAAGCACAAAAAATTGTAAATCTACAACTTTAAAAAAATATATAATAAAATAAAGGGAAAAAATACTGTTAATAATGGTTTTCCATGCACATAATTTCAACACCACACCCAGAGTATATGTTTTGCACGTATGAAGTTCTGGAATTAATTTCTGATACCTTAAAATAATAATAATAATAATAATAATTTTGAAATCTAAAAATAATTTTTAAAACTTTTCAAGTAAAAGTTATAAAATAATAAATTATACAACTTGGTTATAAGTTTCAAAAATTTAGACATGAGAAAACTAGATAGATGTAAACAAATTGAAACATGGCTCAAATTCACCTGGAAATCTTTTTGGAATACACAGCTATTTGATCTCAACCCACATATTCTGAGTAGGTATTTCACAAGAGCATATTTTTTGAAATTCTCTAAGTAATTGAAATGCAAACTGCTTTATCTATTTGCATTGTTTCTGACTTGAGAAAATTGAGTTTAATTTTCAAAATTATATAGCATAGAATATATTGATTAAAATGATCTAGTTCTGTTTACACAAGATTCATTCCATTTGGATTAAAAGAAAACTCAAAGATTAGTAGAAACTATTTTAATTTAGAAATTTTTGCTTTTTTTTAGCAGAATTTCACATGTATTTTGTCTTAGCAGACTTAAGAGTCCTAATGTGATTTTTAAAAAAATTACACAAAACAATTTGTGAAACTTACAGATGATGTTCTATCAACTTCACAACGGCTGCTCAAAATAAAACAGGCCTCAGCATCATCCATCCTGAATACAAATAAAAAAGATAGAAAATAATCATACAGTGATTGTGCTTTTGTGTGCTTTGCAGTGCTTGACAGACAAAATATCAGTCCTTAGCCCAGTGCACACAAAGTAACTTTAAACTTTAAAAAAAAATTGCATTTTTAGCAGATCATTTCTACTTAGCTATAAACAAAACCATTGCTGTGGAATTATTATATGATTTAATATTTTATAGTAGCAGGAGTAAAATCTTATGTCAAAAATTGTTTCCATACATACTTATTATACTAGATATTTGAATTATCCTTTATTTTATAATCGATTACTTTTTAACTGTAACGTTTCAAGTAGACAGAGGACTCTGGATGAGTTAGCAATCTCTACATTTATTCTAGAGGTGATTTAACATCCTGTTCCAAACCTCTGCCTCTCATGCAACTTGCAACTATATTAAATTTAATAATACAGAAAATGTTTCTGTGCCTGATTAATAATGTTCTAAAACATAAACATGTTTATTTTCAAACAAAGTGGTTCAACTTTCTGATTCATTATTACAAAATAAAAATAAAACTTATGCCAAAAAAAAACAATTTTGTGGACAGTAAAGAGAAAAGTCCATGGAAGTAGACCAAACCAAACAATTCGGGAAAATATTGAAGCACAGTCATTAAGAAATTAAGTGTTGCATAACATTTTCTAAACACCATCCTCAATAAGCGATTCAAAAACTTATGCAACTGACCTTTAGAACCAGTCTAGAGAATCATACTTATTGTTTCTTGAATGGTAAGTGATGCTAAGGAATATCTGAGTTAATTTTAAATCCCAAATATCCAATTGTATTAGATATGAAATGAATAGTAAATGAATTCTCTGTCACTTTAATTTCTTTACTCAGTATTTTAAAATTATCACCAGCTTGTTCCCTTCTCCATCCTCCATCATTTCCTTTATTTGTTGTTTGTTTTGTTTTGTTTTGGTTTTGTTTTTTTTAGGTCACACTAAGTGGTGCTCAGAACTCACTCTTGGTGGAGTTCAGTGGACCATATGTAGTGCTAGGTATCGAAATGGGTTGGGCGAGAAAAATATCCTCCCCATTGAACAGCCCCTCATTTTCATTTTTATCACTATGGAGGAATGCATTTTGCATTTTATTTATTTTGCTATAAACTTCACCAATTTTATTAATGAGTGATATTAATTTAAAATTATATATAGCTAAGATACTTATATATCAATAAATTTGGTAGTAAGGACTTCATTTATCAGTCATGTGTAACATAACATGGGCATTACTCACTCTTGAACATGAAGAATTTAATTCTTATGTACCAAGTGCAAGATAAGCACCTTCACGCTCAACTATCACTCCAGCACCATAAACATTGTTTCTTTAGCTTTTCCAGATAATGAGTAGAGATAATAAATAACAAACAGTCAAAGTTGTGTTTTGATTAAGAGATTGACAAAATATAACTTATTATAGAACTATCACATATGCAATGACATCTATTATGCATTTAATCTATTAAAACACCAATATATCCTCAAACAACTAAATTTTCCAATTTTATACCCTGTATTTTATCACAACATTCCTACTGACTTTTAGTTTAAGTATTTATTATATCATTGAAAAAGTCTCAGTTAGGCTGACCAATTATACATGAATCAAAAGCAATGTCAGAGTTCCCAGTATTATGAGGTAGCATGTCATTTCTTGCAGGCTCAAGCAGCAAAAGGGCTGGAGAGTTTTGGCCATTTTTTTTCATTTTGCAATCACATAAATGTATACAAATATAGGATAGGCATGAAAAACACACCAAGAAAAGCACAGACATCCCCAATAACACACATACTCTTCATCCAGAACAAAAATGTTCTTTAAAAGACATAATGCTAATAAATTCAGTGGAGACTTTTAAATCTAGAAAAGCATATAAAACATCTAAAGGAAAACCATGAAGATGTATTTACATATTTAAAAGCAATACATAACAGAATGAAGTCATCGATGCTAAGGATCTAGTCTAATTTCAAAAACTAGGAATGTTTTTCTATTGCCCTGATTTCCTGCTGACCTTGACTGGTCCAACCACTCTGCTCTTGTGGAATGCCCCCGGCCAGTGGAAAACAGTGAAGAGTATACCCCCTCTAAGGGAGCTTTCTTGGCACAAAGATAACAAGAAAAGAGCATCTAAATAAGATTCCCCATTTTATCTTCCCTCTGTCCATCAAAGATTCTGTCATCTCTGACCTTAGAAAACACAATGTTCTCTACCAAGTATACAAGGCACCCTATTTAAATTTTAAGCCCAAATTCAAACTTCTTTGGTATCTCCAACACTGTTTAACCCAAGAATTTTTATTTGTTTGCCTGCCATGGAGGACAGGGTGAGAACTGGGATGGGCTGGGGGTAGGGATGTACTGGGGACACTGGTGGTTGAAAGCGTACATTGGTGAAGGGATGGGTGTTCAATCATGGAAGGGCTGAATCTCAAACATGAAAGCTTTGTAACTGTATCTCCCGATGATTTAATTTAAAAAAAAAGTAATGTGGAGTTCATGCCCAATTCAATCAGCTTGATCAATGGCTGAATAAGAAGCAGTACTCCTACATTATATAAAAAAAATTATTTGTGAAATGGAGACACTATTCAGAGATTTCAACTCTAACAATGAGTCTAGTTAACTCCACTTATCTGTGGCTGCTTGAAATAATTATACCATGCTGTATTTCTGGTGTGTAGTGGACATAGTTTGCTGAACAGTCTCACATGGAGAAAGAGGAGGAAAGACACTAATTCTATATTTTTAACCTTTCATTTTGACCAGAAGAGGATTAGGCAAAAACTCTGTATTTAAAAATACTGAAATTTATATTACAACAATGAAAGTTGCCAAATTTTATAGAGGAAAAAACGATGCTAAGGCACTGCAAGATAGGCAAACACAAAGAGATACCTACTTGGCTCTCAAGAGATCCTGGTCTTTAAGAGCTGAACCTTGAAGGTAGATGACTCTCTGTGACCACATTGGAATCTGTAGGACCCTTCGAACTTGCACATCCATTTCAGTTGGACACAAAATCACCACATAATAATCCTATTCAAAACAAAGTGGGCAATGTGATAGAAATGCATGATGTTTTGTTTGACACTATATAGCTAAACAGAATATCTTAGAACACTTTGGTGTATAATAATCAGAAATTCCTTGTTACTAAATGAAAGTTTGCAGTTTAAACCTGAACATAACATTAAATGATAGAAAACAATACTAAACATAATGAAGGCACTTTGACACAGTCCCCCTGACTTATTTTAGTATTATTAGGTGCCATGAAGAAAGGGTAATGACAGGATCTATTCAGCAATTTTAGAATTGCAAAGGAAGTTGACAATCATAATTTAGAGCTCCTAAGATACATATTGCATTTTTGACAATGTGTTTAAGTTTAATTCATGCTTTAACTTGTTACTTTTATTCACTTATTTCTTTATATTTATATTTCAGCCGAATACCTCCAGAACCAGCCACCACCATGCTGAGACCACTCTCTGCACACATGAAGGTACTGGCAGAGGAACAAAGGCTTGTGGGTCCCGGGACTGAGATCTCCAAGCCTACTCGGATCGGGGCTGAGCATACTCCACCCAGATCCTCCAAATTCCAGTAGGCGGGGGGGTCACACCCACCAACTGGCCCCCTGGCGCCATGTAATCCCATCAACGGCCAAGACTCAGAGACTATAAAACCCAGCTCCCGGAAGCAACATCGTATTATCTCATTCCTACTTTGGACAAACTGGCAGGCTACCGAATGTAACCTGCCCACACGGCAGAGTCTGGCAAACTCCCTGTGGCGTACCCAATATGCCAAATACCAGTAACAATGATGGGTCTCATTCTCCTAACTCTGAAAGAGCCTTGAATATGGCACTTTTTAAAAAAATCTCAGGGCTAGGACGAAGGAGGCATTACTGGGGCCTGCTCGAGGCAATCGATGAATTTCTTTATAGGGTTGAAGTGATAGCACAGCAGGTACAATGTTTGCCTTGCACATGGCCAACCTGGGTTCAATTTCTCTGCCCCTCTCGGAGAGCCCGGCAAACTACCGAGAGTATCTTGCCCACACAGCAGAGCCTGGCAAGCTACCTGTGACATATCCAATATGCCAAAAACAGTAAAAACAAGTCTCACAATTTGTTGTGAGATGTTACTTGTGCTTTCTCGAGCAAGTCGATGAACAACAGTGCTACAGTATTATTTCTTTAAAAGAAAAAAAAGTATATATATATATATATTTGTAGATATCAGTCCTGGCTGTCCTTGGTTGGCAGTGCAATGTTGCTCAAACAGTGCTGCTCAGGAGCACCAGGGCCACACATACCAGTGATGAGAAGATACTCAAGTGGCCGTGTCAAACCCAGGGCTCCACTCATGCAAGATATATGCTGTGCCCTTGAACTTGAACCACATGCCTATCCCCTCATATTGTTACTTTTAGAATAAAATTATAGCAGTTATTTCTATGATTAATATTATAAATAGGCAAAATAGAAATATTTTAATATATTGGTCCTTCAGCAAAAAAATAAGAATGTACTATTAGAGATGAAATAGCTTAAAATAGGAACTGCAGAGAGAGTACATTGGGTAGGGTGCTTGCCTTGAACATGGCCAATCCGTGTTCAATTTCCAGCACACCAAATGGACTCTGGAGCTGAGCCAGGAGTGCTCTCTAAGTGCAGAGCCAGAAGTAAGCCAGAGTACCACTGAGTATTTCTCCCCACACAACTCTGCACACAACACACATATGAAGAAATAGCTTTAAAAGGATGCTTGGAGGGCCCACTCAGGATGGGAGATGCGAGCTGAAAGTAGTCTATAGACTGAACATAATGGCCACTCAATACCTCTATTGCAAACCACAACACCCAAAAGGAGAGAGAGAGAGCAAAAGGGAATGCCCTGCTACAGAAGTGGGGTGGGGAGGGGGGAATTGGGGTGGGGTGGTGGTGGGGATACTGGGATCATTGGTGGGGGAGAATGGACACTGGTGGAGGGATTGGTACTCAATGATTGTATGACTGAAACATAAGGATGAAAGTTTGTAAGTCTATAACTGTACCTCACGGTGATTCATTTAAAAATAAAAAATTAAATTAAAAACAAACCAAAAAATGCTTGTTTTTTTACACTCAGAGCTGCCTTTCTTTCTCATCCAGGCTGGGCTGAAGAGAGCAGTCAATGGCCAGCGAATAAAGTCTTCTTGATTTGAGACAAAAAACAAATAAATAAAATAAAATAATAATCTAAAAGACATAAATCTCTCTTAAACATTACTTTTCCATTTCAAATGACATTTATCCATGAAGCAAGAGACATAGTTCAGGGGATAATGCACTTGCACTGCATGGAGTAACCCTAGTTTTATCCCTGGCACTGCATAGAGTCCTCAGACCACCGTTAGGAGTGATCTCAGCACAGCCAGGAGGAGGCCTTGGCCTGGCCCTTTCAAAAATCTATCCTTGGCAATGCCAAAAGGTATATACATATATGCTTATATATATACACATATATATAATTTGGGGACTTTAATAATCCTCTCTATTAAAAAGGTAAAGGTAAAGGTAAAGAGCCTGGCAAGCTACCGAGAGTATTCGATATGCCAGACACAGTAACAACAAAGTCTCCAATGGAGACGTTACTGGGCCCGCTCAAGCAAATCGACGATCAACGGGAGGGCCTTTACCTTTAGGGGCTGGAGCGATAGCACAGTGGGTAGGGCGTTCGCCTTACAAGCGGCCAACATGGCCGACCCGAGTTCGATTCCTCCGCCCCTCGGAGAGCCCAGCAAGCTACCGAGAGTATTTGATATGCCAGACACAGTAACAACAAAGTCTCCAATGGAGACGTTACTGGGCCTGCTCGAGCAAATTGACGATCAATGGGAGGGCCTTTACCTTTGGGCTGGAGCGATAGCACAGCGGGTAGGGCATTCGCCTTACAAGCAGCCAACATGGCCGACCCGAGTTTGATTCCTCCGCCCCTCTCGGAGAGCCCAGCAAGCTACCTCGAGTATTCGATATGCCAGATACAGTAACAACAAAGTCTCCAATGGAGACGTTACTGGGCCCACTCGAGCAAATATCCTCTCTATTAATGTTTAATATTAATGTTAAACAAGTAAATTACTAATCATATTTTGAGTTTAAAATATTTTCCATGATAGGCTTCCTTTATGGGTTGTAATGAGCACAACTAAAATCACTTAATACTAATAATTCTTTAAACACTAACAAGAATATGGAGGGATTGGAGAGAGAGCATAGCAAGTAGGACACTTGACTTGGACAAGGGCAACTTAGGTTTGATCCCCAACACCCCAGCTAGTTCCCCCAATCTCGCCAGGAGTGATCCCTGAGCACTGAGCCATGAGTAAAGCCTGAGCACTCGCAGTTCTGACCCAAAAACCTAAAAAGAATTTTTTAAATATAGTTTACTAAATATGCAAATTATTTTGCTAGAAATAAAATAGTATAGTATGCAATTACCTATTAACTTAAATTAGACTTTTAATATAAAAGATTTTAAATGATCTTCAAATTACTCATAACAGTATCTTTACAAAGAAAACATCATTAGATATATTCAGTATATATTCAGTACCATCTTGTTCTCAGGATTGTCAAACTTCTTACAAGTTTATAAAAAAATTAAAAATTACAAAGAATTTAAAGAACACTTTAGTCTTTGAACTAAATTAAAGGTATTAAATACAAAATAAAGTATACACAAATCTACATTGGCATACTACCAAGCAAAGGAGATGCAACAGTGGAATTTCTCTCTATGGACAGGTGGGGGGATTTCTCCAAATGTTCTTAACTTAGTTATTGTCCAATGTGTGGTCATTTGTTGCTACTATAAATAGGATCTAGCTATCGTCCTGGAAACCAAAGAAAAAAATGTAACTTGCAGATTTCCATACTGTTAGCAACAATACTTGATTAAATTCTGAACTGTTCAAGCAAGCAGATGATATTGAAGTGCTTTTTTTATTGCTTTATTCTATTTTATGTTAAACTCCACTGCTTCATAAAAACAGCATATATGCATTATCCTAGGGAGGAATAAAAGTAACTCTCTTAATTCAAAGAAATCCTCTCTTAGGGGCATTGAAATAATTCCATCTGTCTTTCCATGTAGATATAGAAGGAAACTTAAGATACTGAGGATCCCTTCAGCATTATTTCTATGTTCTTTGTTAGACTTGTAATTATTTTCTAAATATGAAAGCAAAATTAAAAATCCTCCATAACGTAGGCTGCCACCATAATAATATATATAATATAGGCTGACATTGAGACCACATGAACAGGTATGATGCAGCACAGGGAATGCTATTTTTAAAATGTACCTGTAATCTTGGATGAGCATAAAATTCATTTAGGAAATCCATAAGTAAGTCAATCTTCAATGAGCTGACACACAGAACAACGTGCTTTTCAGTTTGAGCTCTGTGTCGACTGTAGTTACCACCTGACTTCTGTCTCTCCATCCACAAATAGGCCAGCTGTTCAAACTGTAATGCATTTTTCACATATAAATGAAAATCACTGGACATGAAAATAAAAATCAATGCAAAATATTGACTGATTATTAGGTATGTTCATCTTTAGAGGAAACTCATAGAGATTGGTATTACCTGTGCTCCATTCTACAACAGACTTCATAAAATTGCTGCCGAGGATGCTAATGACTCCCAGGGATTTTAAGTTTCTAAGGAAATATTTTAATATGATTTTCTTATTATATCATAATATAATACTAAGAGGGCTGTGCCTCCGCTTTCTGTGCAGTAAAATATAATCATGTTTCATGTGATAAGTAAAAGAGAAAACCTTTGTCATTTCTTCCACATTCTTGTGTAAAGTACAAACTACAACTAATGTAACAAGAGAAACCCTTACAACACACAAAAAAACATTCTATTTGTATATTAGCTGGCATACAAGGAAATGTATAACCTATTTGGGAGGGATATCAGGAAGGAAAATAAGCTAGGAAGACCATGTTTATCCCTATAGAGAGATATTTCTGAGATATTGCTATACCCTTATTAAACATGATATTAGCACATATTTGTATATTGTTATATTACAAAATTTTCCAAAATTATATTAATATCAAAAATAGAAATTCTGATTTTGTAACACTTGCAAATTTCTATAATATGTAACATGGTTATGTTTACCTGTATAGGTAGGACCACAAGAGCAACACAGATCATTGCAACTACAAAAAGCTTGGAGGACCATGTCTCAGGAGTGACATCCCCGAAACCCACAGTAGAAAAGGTCACAATGCAGAAATAAAGGGAGTCAAAGAGATTCAGCTTCTTTCCTATTCGTTCCAGATGTTGAATTCCACAAATGCTAAAGAAACAAATGTACATTAAAATTATACCTTGCAAACTGGTCACATTACTTCTCCACCATTATTCTTTTGACAGCCAAAATACACTTCACAAATTAATTCAATAAATGAGATAAGCTATCTTGCAATACATTTTATATAAAATATAATAAGTTTTTAAGATTTTTATATACTAACCAGATTAAACATTATTTTGATTATTAGAAACAAATCAGACACAAAATATCATAAAGCATATTTGAACATCATGCAAAATGAACAGACTGCATTTCATGAGTGACTTAAAAAACATTTTGAAAACATCAAAAATAAAGACCAGAAATTGCTAAGTGTTTGCTTGTCAAATAGCATTAGTCTCTTTTTCTAGACACAAGAAAGAGGAATTTTAATAAAAACATAGATACAAACATGTATAAATAAAACATGTACTTCATATAAAGTATTGTGTTATATGTGTATTGTAGACCTTAGGATTAAAAATTGCCAAGTGACTCTCAAAAGGAGTCTTTCAATGGATCAATTACTCTTAATAAGCTATAAAGCCATAAAAAAGAGCAATATTGAAACCGATATATGTCCACAAAATAGTTATTAAAATAACATTACAAATAACACTACAACTAATCTTTTAAAAAGTAGAACTGTAAAAATATATTTGAATGTATAGCTGATACTGGAAGACTATAAGATACTGGAAGACTATAAGACCTGTCACATAAAAAGCAGAGTGTAATAGAATACTATTCAGCAAGAAAATGAAAATAATGATGCATGTTACTGTATAAATGGCAAACATGGTGAAGAAAATTATCTGTGAATGACTTTATACTATAGAATTTGGTTTAAAGACAGTGTTTAGGGAAAAATATAGGAAGTAGTAACTTCTTGAAACTAAAAATAGAAATGGGAAATATTCTAACTAGATTTCGTCTGTATTACCTATATTTAAAGAATGATTAAAATTTATAACTAAAATGAGTGAATTTTATGAGTCTAAATTATGCCACTTTAAAGATGTCAGAATTACTGCATGTACTTCTGTATACTCATTCATTCTAACTTTTATGTACAAAAAGCATACATAGTTCAATTAAGAAGAACATGAGGAAGAGTAAAATTTTAATTTTCAAAAATTCCTTTGTTAAGTTTAAAATGACATCCTCAGTTCTTAATTTTTTTTAATTACATGAAAAAATATTAAACTATCTTTAATAATTTTTTAGACAGAGCATAAGTATAAGGTTAACATATACAGGAGAAGGAAAGGGCAAATTTTATCAGATATTCTGAAGAAAATATTGCTCTTTTCTATTTTTTTCTTAGCCCCATATTTCCAAAGTGTTTCCCACAAAATTACCCTTGTTCTGTCTTTAGGAATTTTGGGTGAGCTGCCAGGTCATATGAGTTGACCCAGATCCATTTATTTGCTCAGTTGGTCCTATGTAATATAACAGCCAACTTAATTATAAGACTATTCAGATAGACCTTAATGTAACCAAGGAACACAACTGTTTGATAACAATAGGTATGTCTGTGGAGGAGGCTTTTCATTTCCTTTAAAAAATATTTATTTGAATATATAAATTATGCATGCATTATTTTGTACTGAAGTAGAAAATATAATGAGAGAAAAATAAAATGCATTTTAAAGATTCAAATGTTAAATGAAGGCTTATTAGTTTGCATAACTAAATATTAAAAATGAATTTCTGTACACGGATAAAATGTGCATTCCCTTACTGAAACATACATCAACTTAACCTATCAAGAAGTCTTCCATTGTGATAGATGCTTTTTATTTCTTCTTTTAATGAAACCAACACAGAAGTGCCATTTTCACACAGATGCGTGCTGAAAGTAGACTACAGACTGGACACAATGGCCACTAAATACCTCTATTGCAAACTGCAACACCCAAAAGGAGAGAGAATAAAAGGGAATGCCCTGTTGCTGAGGCGGGTGGGGTGGTGGGGGTGGTGGGAGGAATGCTCGGAACATTGGTGGGGGAGAATGGGCACTGGTGGAGGTATGGGTAAAGGATCATTGTATGACTATAATGCAAACACGAAAGTTCATAAGTCTGTAACTATTCCCTCAAGGTGATTCACTAATTAAAATAAATAAATAACGTGTGTGGTATGCTCTAATGAGCTCTAAATCAATATAAAACAAAGATTCCCACACTGGTGATTTTATACATGACAAAATGCAACTTTTCGAAGAGACTAATAAAGTGACTATGCTGAATTACTTTTAGAGTTCTAAGAATTTTTTAATAGCTCCACCATCTGCTTTTTATTAAATCAGTCATTACTCATGTTCATAGGTAACAATGTCATTATATATTTTATTAAACATTAACATTTAATCTTCTAAATCAGAGATTCCTGAAATTATTTAGCTACAGTTCTCTTCTCAGAAAAAAATCAATCAGCACCTCCCTGTAAATCTGCTCTCTTTAAACAAACAGAATGCACCCCCAACTGCACTTGAGGCTACATTTCTAGCATTCCTGGGGGGCTGAACATCAACTCTGATAAACAATATTCTAACTCAATAAATATTCTTGTAACAACAAATGAATTTTGTTCCATCCATCCAATAGAAAAAAAAATACTTACATAGCACAAGAACAATGTAATTGTTTTGAACAGTAGGTTAAATCTTGTTCTCTCCTTTAATTATTCTCAGCACACTTTAATTGGGTTCAGGTAAAGGTAAAGGTAAAGGCCCTCCCGTTGATCGTCGATTTGCGCAAGCGGGCCCAGTAACGTCTCCATTGGAGACTTTGTTGTTACTGTGTTTGGCATATCGAATACTCTCGGTAGCTTGCCAGGCTCTCCGAAATTGGGTTCAGAATGAGTGTAAAATCCCCTTCTCTGTCCTCATCTAAGATCATCTCCTTATAGATGAAGTATCCTTCAACAACTTTCTAAATTCTTGCCCTCGGGTTTTTAATAGATATCTTAAAGTTTAACATGCAAGCCCAAATTGAATCCTAGCCTCTCTTTTACAGCTGCTCCTCTCAAATTCTTCAACATCTGATAATGCCAAAGACAGCTTTCTTAGTCACTAGGCAAAAATTCTAGAATCAACTCTGACTGACCGCTTTTTTTTTCACAACCCACATCCAAACCCTTTACTTGGGGATGTAGCACAATGGTAGAATCTTTGGTTACATATGTGAGGCCCTGAGTTCAATAATTGGCAATGTAAAAAATAAGAGGAGGGGTGAATTAATTAATTAATTAAAAGGCTATTTCTTCCCCTCTGGAAAGAAAGATGGCAGCCTCTTGGGAGCCTTGTGGAAAGCCAGGTATGAGCCAGAAGTGACAGGGCGACTAAAACCTCATGAGAAGGGGGGCATTCCTGGCTCATACTCCATGCCCTACCGAGGTCACCAGTTGCCCCCACAAGCAGCTCTCCAGCACGGCCATTGCTACAGAAGCACAAGGACTTAATGCAGAGCTCAGTAGCTTGGAGTGAAAAGTGAACGGACTATGCGTTAATCCATGACACCATGTCTGCCCGGAGGGGAAAGGGTGTTGGTCCCTTCCACCTTCTCCTCTCTGGAAAGAAAGATGGCAGCCACTTGGGAGCCTTGCGGAAAGCCAGGTATGAGCTGGTGGTGACGGGGCGACTAAAACCTCATGGGAAGGAGGGTGTTCCCAGTTCGTCCTCCACCCCCTAAAGAGGTCACCAGTTGCCCCGCACGAGTGGCTCTCCGGCACGACCATGGCTCCAGAAGCACAAGGACTTAATGCAGAGTCCAGCAGCTTGGAGCAGAAAAGTGAACGGACTGTGCGTTAATCCACGCCACCATATCTGCCCGGAGCACAGACACCAATCTCTTAATTATCTGACTCTCAGTAGAAATACTTCCAGGGTTAATAAGTAAAATAGCAGAAATCCAAAACCATGCGGCCACTATCATGGCCACGCGACATCATTTAATTTTTGAACCCAGCTGTAGAAAGCAAATCATTTCACAATGCCTTTTCAGCATGTCTGATTTGGGGGTGTAAACTCTAAATAATAATGGTGCATCTTTTATCGAAACAATGAATCTAGTCAAAGTAGATAGAGTGCTAACTAGAATTCATCTGCCTCACAGGCATTGGGAGGGGTGGGGAGTGGGGGTCTATTGGGGTTCTTCGTGGTGAAAAATAAGTATTGGTAAAGGGAAATGTGTTTGATATTTGTATGATCGAGACATAAACCTGAAAGCTTTGTAACTTTTCCCACAGTGATTCAATAAATAAATAAATTATAAAAAAAAAAGGCTATTTCTTTAAAGCATGCACTTTGGCTCAATGATAAAGTATATAACTTGACTGGGATTCAACCCCCAGTACCATTCCATTAATTAATGAATAGTAAAATTATTACTAGAAATTAGAAGCAGAACCCACAGTTAACTCTCAATTATTTTTAGTGCTACCTGTAATCCCTGATATCTTCATTTTCCCCCCAACTTTCTCCCACACTGCAATAAACATTCTCCCCCTTCCCTCCACAGTCAATGTACCAGTAATAGTTGCATGAAGCTATGTCAGGTGATGCCATTTCTCAACTAAAAATTCTGACTCCACTCACTATTTGACTTAGACTATAGGCTACTGCTCTTTCATTTGCGTACAGCATGCTGCCCAGGCTGTGATTCCTCCCTCTGTGTCTGCAACTCATTTTCTCATGGCTCACATTGCCACAGCTAAGCTGACATCTTCCAACATGACCAACATGACAGGCCAAGTCCTGATTCAGAACCTCTGTTGTTCTTCACATCCACATAACTACCTCCCTAATTCCTTCAAGTTTTACTCCTCTCCTCACCATTAGAAAGATATCAATAGATAGGAATTTTGATTTTTTGATCCTGCTTCACTTTCAAAACACTGTTAGTATTTGTTTCCCATTGTTCAGTGTCCATTATCAGGAAGCACTGTGAGAATGGAGTAGCTGTTGTTCAATCAAATGTCTTTCTGATTCGTGTTGCCTGGGCACCTAAAATGCTGGCAAGCACATAAAGATAATTTTTATGTGTGAATGAATGAGGGTTCAACATATAATGAGCATAAATCTCTATCGCTCATATTTAAGATATTTAAGTAAGCAAATCCTTTATCTGTTTAGATAAAACTAAGGTTTAAAAGAAAAAGAAAAAAATAAAAGCAGAAAAACTTAACCATCATAACCCTGGTATCTGGTATGATCGACATGATGAGATTCTTGTTTGTGAAATGAATAGGAAGTAATATTCGGAAAACCTATTTAGTGTCCCACCATCCATTAATCAATATCACTTCAAACATTCAAATACAATAAGCATGTAATATAGGTTTTAGTCTACCCAATAATTAGCACTTATAAATCCTTCATTTGTTTTGATTAATTATAAGTAAAGAACATGGAAATGTGAAATGCATTGACTTAATTATTGAAATTCATTTTGCTTATATATTAAGCAAAGTAAATTTTGTTAAAATTTATCATTCTATGACATCAAATAAACATGTAATATATGTTCAGCCTCATATTTATACTTTCTATTCCATTAACATATTTTAAAACTGAACATCTAAATTAAATATGCTACATTTAGCTATTTATTAACCAAATGATTTACCTGAATCTCATTCATGTTATAATTAGTAAACACTGCATACTATAATAATTCAGTCAATCAGGCTAGCTATATAATTATCATAAATAATCTACTTTCAAAAGTGTCTAGCTACTTGAGGGGTGGAGGGGTTACTCTTGGAGACAGAAAGATAGGACAGCACTTGTGTCTTATTTTGTCCAATCCCCAACACTACATAGTTTCCTATGTATCACCTGAGCACTTCTAGAGCATCACTGGTGGCCCAGGAAATGCCTGGTCTAACAGAGTAATCAGCACCTCAGCCTTGAGCCATCACATTGAACTACAGGCACATTTGAAAAATAATTAGTAGGAGGGGGCCCTAGGGCTTCCAATCATTTCTTGGGAAGGAACTAATATAAATTCCTCTCAAAACAAGATATCTGCCTACAATAACTCTAGAATTAGGACTCTTGTTACTTTCCCATTAACCTCTGCCTTTATTTTCCTTTCTCTTTGTTGTAAATAAAGATTCAGAAACCCAAAAGGATGAAATGATTTAGAAAGAAATTGTGCAGCAATTTGTACTTGCAAGTCATGTTCCAAAGCCAGAATATTCATACTACTCAATAGACTTTTAAACTCATTGACTCATAAAAATTAAATTTAAAAGCTAATTTCAAAATTACTGATACCAAAGAAGGACCACATGGAGGGCTGGCTCCACAGCTCCCGGAGAAGAAACCAGGTTACCAAAAGAGCCGAGATCACCGGGAAGCCCCAGATGGGGTAGGTGCCGCATCCCACCTCCCCCAGATGGAACCCCGGTGACCGGAAGCCTCCACAAGCACAGCTCGAGTATGCGGGAACTAGGACTTTTCCTCCAAACCGCGAGGACGCTTATGAGTCTGCACGACATCTCTGTATATACAAAGTGATCAATGGGAAGTAAATCACCCAACGTTTCTCCCTGAAAATCAGAGTTAAGTTTGGAGCACGGCCACAGCCCCAGAAGCACAAGGACTTAATGCAGAACCCAGCAGCTTGGAGCAGAAAAGTGAATGGACTATGCGTTAATCCAGACCATCATGTCTGCACGGAGGGGAAAGGGTGTTGCCCCATTCGCCCTCTCCCCTCTGTAAAGAAATATGGCGGCCGCATGGGAGCCTTGTGGAGTGCAGGTGTGAGCCAGGGGTGTGGGGGCAACAAAAACCTCATGGGAAGGGGGGCGTTCCAGTCCATCCTTCACGCCCTATCGAGGCCACCAGTTGCCCCCCATGAGCGGCTCTCCAGCACAGCCACGGCCCCAGAAGCACAAGGACTTAATGCAGAACCCAGTAGCTTGGAGCAGAAAAGTGAACGGACTATGCGTTAATCCAGGCCATCATGTCTGCCCGGAGGGGAAAGGGTGTTGCTCCCTTCCGCCCTCCTCCCTCTGGAAAGAAAGATGGCGGCCACATGGGAGCCTTGTGGACAGCAGGTATGAGCCGGGGGTGTGGGGGCGACTAAAACCTCTTGGGAAGGGGGGCGTTCCCGTCCGTCCCTCACGCCCTACCGAGGTCACCAGTTGCCCCCCACGAGCGACTTTCCGGCATGGCCTCGGCCCCAGAAGCACAAGGACTTAATGCAGAACCCAGCAGCTTGGAGCAGAAAAGTGAACGGACTATGCGTTAATCCAGGCCCTCATGACTGCCCGGAGGGGAAAGGGTGTTGCCCCATTCGCCCTCTCCCCTCTGGAAAGAAAGATGGCAGCCACATGGGAGCCTTGTGGACAACAGGTATGAGCCGGGGGTGTGGGGCGACTAAAACCTCATGGGAAGGAGTGCCTTCCAGTCCGTCCTTCATGCCCTACCGAGGCCGCCAGTTGCCCCCCACGAGCAGCTCTCCAGCACAGCCACGACTCCAGAGCACAGAAACCAATCTCTTAATTATCTGACTCTCAGTAGAAATACTTCCAGGGTTAATTAGCAAAACAGCGGAAATCCAAAACCAACATTTAATTCTTGAACCCAGCTGTAGAAAGCGAATCACTTCACAATGCATTCTCAGCATGTCTGATTTGGGGGGAGGGGGTAAACTCTAAATAATAGTGGTGCATCTTTTATTGAAACAATGAATCTAACCAAAGCAGATAGAATGTCAACTAGAATTCATCTGCCTCGCAGGCATTGGGAGGGGTGGGGTGTGGGGTTTTATTGGGGTTCTTCGTGGTAAAAAATAAGTATTGGTAAAGGGAAAGGTGTTTGATATTTGCATGACTGAGACCTAAACCTAAAAGCTTTGTAACTTTTCCCACAGTGATTCAATAAATAAATAAATTATAAAAAAAATATTACCGATACCATGTCTCCACATTGCAAAAGTACAATTTTGTGATATGGAAAATTTTAATTAGAAGACAAAGATTAAACTGCGCTGATTCACCTAAATGGCCATACCATTGTTTCTTGATAACAGTTATGGAAAATCTATGTGCAACATGTAAAGAATATTAAGAGTGAGTGCCAACTTCTTACATACAATTATGCTTATAAAAAAGATAGCTGAGGGTTATTTGAAAATAAAAATATAAAATTTTAAATTACTGCTAGGTCATTAGAACTGAACATATTTTCAGAATGTTCATGTAATCTGTTTTTACAAACAATGACTGTTTCCTTGACAAAGGACTAGAAAAGTACATCTTCAAGATAGCTGAAAGTTATTATTACCTTATTTTATGATTCTTGAGCACAGAATAGGTAGCATATTAAAATATTTTTTTTGGTTTTTGGGTCACACCCGGCGATGCACAGAGTTTCTCCTGGCTCATGCCAGTTACTTCTGTTGTTGCTCAAGGGACCATATGGGATGTTGGGAATCAAACTCTGGTTCAGTCGTGTGCAAGGCAAACGCACTACCCACTGGGCTATCACTCCAGGCCCTAAAATATTTTTATTATTGAATTATGCAAAAATATTTCACTTATGTTTAATATTTTGCTAACAGTTGCGAATGCTACAAAATACTCCAAAAAGATTTGAAGTTATTTAAATATTCTATTTTAATAAAGATCTCTATCTTCTTTCATTCCCAGTAATCTTTGGTATTGTTATTAAACAAACACTTCATTTTTCTTTCACCATAACGGATAAATTTCAGTTAATTCTTATTTTGAGTCTATATTGAAGTTAGGTTAGTTTATTTGATAAACTAAATTCAATAATGTGCTGAAATACAACTAAATAATAACCAAAAATTCCTATTTTTCCTGAGCATTAAAAAATAAACCTTAAAAAATAAATAAAATCTAAAATCTATATTAGTCAAAGACCAAGTAAGTTTAAATATTAAAGTTGAATTGAAACCAGGTTAAAAATTAATAACGTAAAAATTTTAAATGATCAGTATCAGATATTTATTGTTATTATTACAATTATTTGGAATAAAATTTAACATTGCATTGTAACTGACAGTCATAATGAACAAATGTCTGGAACTTCCCATAAAACACAGAGAAATAGAATATGATAGGAAAAAATTCCTTCCAGGAGAAACTATTGCAAACAACCCTAGTCAGTTTCTCATTGACCATTACCTGTTCAATCCAAGCACCTCCATTTTTTTAAAAAAAAATTAATATTTTTCTTATATTTATTTATTGAATCACTGTGGGAAAAGTTACAAAGCTTTCAGTTTTAAGTCTTGGTTATACAATGATCAAACACCTTTCCCTTCACCAGTACTCATTTTTCACCACCAAAAACCCCAATATACCCCCCTCCAGCCCCTCCCAATGCCTGTGAGGCAGATGATTTCTATTTAATTTTTCTCTACATTGATTATATTCATTATTTTGACAAAAGATGCACCATTATTGTTTAGAATTCCCCCCAACAATCAGAATTGCTAAAAAGGCATTGTGAAATACTTTGTTTTCTATAGCTGGTTATGAGAATCATATAATGATTTTGTATTTCTGCAAAGAGCCAGATCATTATGAGATTGGTTTCTGTGCGTCTGGTGTATGGCCGTGCCAGAGAGCCAGTCGTGGGGGGCAACTCGTGACCTCAGTAGGGCGTGAAGGACGAGCCGGTACCACCCCCCTTCCCATGAGACTGCAGTTGCCACATCACCACTGGCTCATACCTGGCTTTCCTATAAGCTCTGAGGTGGTGGCCACCTTGCTGCCGGGGGAAGAAAAAGGCAGAAGGGAGCAGCACCCTTTACCTCCCGGGGAGGCATGGCGCCATAGTTTAATGCATGGTCCATTCACTTTTCTGCCGCAAGCTGCCGGCCTCTGGATTAAGTTCTTTTGCCTCTGAAGCCATGGCTGTGCTGGAGAGCCACTCGTGGGGGGCAACTTGTGACCTCGGTAGGGCGTGAAGGATAAGCGGATCTGCCACTCGTCCCATGAGACTGCAGTTGCCCCGTCACCACCGGTTCATACATGGCTTTCCACTAAGCTCTGAGGCAGCTGCCACCTTCTATGTGGTCCAGATGCATTTCTGCCACAAGCCGCTGGGTTTCAAGATTTGTTTCTGAGTCTCTGGGATCATGGCCATTAATCAGCTTGATCAGGAGCCAAAGAGGCCATTTGTAGGTGGTGACTGGGGGGTCTCATTGGTATGAGGAGGAAAGGGCTGGTTTCACCCCCATGTGGTGAGGCCCCGCATGTCTCGTCACTGCAGGCCCAAACCTGACTGTCCAGTGGCCTCTAGAGGATGGCAGTCACTGGGTGACCAGGGGGAACAGGCCAAGGCATGAAACCTATTCCCACCTGGAGAGGCCCAGCACCAGTAACCTACTGCAGGAACAGGACATATTTCTGGCAAAAGCCGGTGGGTTTCGAGATTTGTTTCTGAGTCTCTGGGATCATGGCCATTAAGCAGTTTGATCAGGAACCAGAGAGGCCATGTTTCCAATTATATAGCTGAGCCGGAGGTGGTTTGTGGGTGTGTCTCCCACATACCTAACTTTTGACCGTTTACTTTCTTGGTAAACTTTGCCCCAAGTTTTTGGGGTCTGGCCAAAGGCACAGCAGCAATTTTGGAGTATCTGAAAGTCTGACGGTGCCATCAGGGCTGCTGATGCACTCGCCTCACAGGTACAGACTGACCTGCTGATGGCACCATATCCCCGGACACCTCCATTTTTTGAAGGTAGGTGTCCACAATTCCTGGTGATGGTGGAAAACACCAATAAAATGGGAAGTCCAGTTACTTGAGGCAAGGTCAAGACTTCAGAGCTGCTTTAGTATGACCTCAGAGCAAGTGGGGGCTGTCAGAAATCTGGGTGAACTAAATTCTCCCAGACCCAGTGAGCTTCCTCACTATGGAGAGAAAGACACTTTTTGTTTCGAGAAGATGGGTACGGTTACTAGCCGTTGACCCCCATTAACATTAGCAGAGAGGGGTAAAAGCAGGCTGAGCCTCTGCCCCACTGTGCAATCAGTGCTCTGCAGCAGATCAAAATCAGCAGCTCACTCAGCGGAGCAGAAATCCAAGCAAGGAAAGTGAGCTCACTTGCCAGCAAGATCTTGACTGAATAAAGAAGCATTCATGTTACTGCCACAGATAAAGAGATGGGACCAGACAAAAACCAATTGTTGTTAGCAGACATGGATAGCAGTCAAAACGGGCATCCTGTTCTTGCATGCACCATCAGAAGTAAGCTTCAGGCTAGGAAAACCTGTCACACAGTTCAGTGAGAGGAGAACCAGCACTGGAAATCTAGTCAAGATAATCGTGACAGTAATCTCCAGAGGCAGCAAATACCTATGATCAAGCCTAGAAAGATCTGGAACTACAATGAACTCAGAATAGGTCTGAGTATTGAGGAGAGGAGAGTCAAGAACTGTATGCTTAGATTGAGCTTCCTTATAAGAGCCAGACGCTGAAATACAGTCACTGCCAGGTAGGTCCTTCTTCCATCTCCCACCCAAAGTATTAAAAATAATAAGAGCAAAATAAATAAGTAAACTGTCACTGTCCTCCTGTTGTTCATCGATTTGCTCGAGCAGGCCCAGTAACGTCTCCATTGGAGACTTTGTTGTTACTGTGTCTGGCATATCGAATACGTCACGGGTAGCTTGCCAGGCTCTGCCGTGCGGGTGAGATACTTTCAGTAGCTTGCTGGGCTCTCCGAGAGGGGCGGAGGAATCGAACTTGGGTCAGCCATGTTGGCTGCATGCAAGGCAAACGCCCTACTGCTGTGCTATCACTCCAGCCCAAATAAACAAATAAAAATAATAAGAGCAAAACAGAAGTTCAAATAAAAGTCAGAGTGACTCCTATGAAAAAATCAAAGCAAATGCCAAAATGATTAAGTATAGCAATAGAATGAATAAGAAAATTGTCAAGAAGTATGTATAAATACATACACATATAACACATACATACATAAAGTGTCAGGGATAGCACATAGGGTGCCCAGCATGCCGCACATGTAATCTACTTCTGAATCACATCCCCAGCACTTCAGGATATAAAACTTGAGAGTTGAATAGACAACGCATTTATAAAAACTATTATGAGAAAAATAAATCAGATAAACATACACATAATAAAATTTAAATGAAATGAGAACGGAAATACAAAATCAGAGCAAGTTCTCCAAAGATTGAAGTTAGACGTAAAATCCCAAATAGAGATGCTGGCTATGAGAAACACAACAATGACATGAAACTTCCCTGGAAAGTATA
This sequence comes from Sorex fumeus, assembly GCF_029834395.1. Lineage (NCBI taxonomy): Eukaryota > Metazoa > Chordata > Mammalia > Eulipotyphla > Soricidae > Sorex > Sorex fumeus. Next base: position 7,344,033 of record NW_026606067.1, on the reverse strand, counting down.
ACAAATAGGCTCAATATCACAGAGGAATGAATAATGAAGATGAAATTCTAGTAATGAATAAATAGTGAAAAGAAGAGAAACAAAATTTAGGAAAAATGAAGAAACCTCATTAGAATCATTAGACTCCATTAGAAAAGGAAACACAAAACTAATGGGTATGAATAAGATAGTGAAAAGAGAGCATGGAGCAAAGTGTTTCTTCAAATACATAATAATTGAGCACTTTTCAAACCTAAGGAAAGAACTAACTTTTGAAATACAAGGAATTGACAGGACAGTCACATCTCTGAATGCAAAAATAAAAGATATACACAAATATATATAATTATTAACTGTCACTGTCACTATCCTCCTGTTGTTCATTGATTTGCTTGAGCAGGCCCAGTAATATCTCCATTGAGACAATTGTTACTGTGTTTGGCATATCAAACATGTCACGGATAGCTTGTCAGACTTTGCGGGGGAGATACTCTTGTTAGCTTGCCGGGCTCTCTGAGAGGGGCAGAGGAATCAAACTCGGGTCAGCCATATTGGGCCGCTTGCAAGGCAGATGCCCTACCCGCTGTGCTATAGCTCCAGCCCATAATTATTAAAATATTTGAAATTTAATGGTTAGAAAGTTAGTACAGTTTGTAGAGTGCTTGCCTTGCACTTACTCAGCTGATTCAGATTCAACCCCTGGTAACCCATATGGTTCCCCAAGCACTCCGGCAGTGATCCCTGAATCAAGAGCCAGAGGTAAGCCCTGAGTACAGACAAGTGTGGCCCTAAAACAGAACAAACTAAAACCTTAAAATAAAAAATTAAGTAATAAACAACTATAAAAAATTCTAAGGAAAAATGTGTGATGCAAAGAAACAGGAACCATAAGCAAGGAATCAAGGGAATGATATATTCATAGTCTAAGGGATTAAAAACTTCCAGTCAATAATACTTTAACATGTAAAATGATTATTCCAATGGCATGTAGAAATAAAACTAAAGAATCATTTCACCACCAAAGAATACTGCAAGGAATGTCAATATGATTTCTTTTACAAAACAAGAAAAATGGAAAGGATAAAACTTTGACTATGGTACTAAATGGCAATACAGAATCACAAACATAAATAAGAATATGAATAAGAATATAACTGGTTGATCAAAAATGCAAAAAAAGTCAGATCTCTTTCTAATGCCAGGCACAAAAGTCAAATTAAAATGGATTTAAGAACTACATATTATACCTGAATCCATAATGCCATTGATGCTAGAGACATCTTTAGGTATGAAATGTCACTGACAAAGCAAAGATAAGCAAAGATAAATAAATGGGACTACATTAAATTAAGAAGCTTCTGCCCCTCAAAGGAAATGTTGACTAGAATATAAAGACAGCACACTGACTAGAAAAAATATGTCTACACTCATCCAACAAAAGGTAAATATCCAAGATATATAAAACACTATAAAAACTCTACCAAAAAATCAAACCCTATCAAAAAATGGGAAGAAGAGGTGAAAAAGAACTTCTTCAAAGAATAAATATAAATGGCTAAAAGCATATAAAACTGTTTTATATATCTAATCATCAGGGATATGCAAATCAAAACAATAATGAAGTATCACCTCACACCACAGAGACTGTCACTCATCAAAAAGAACAACAACCAATGTTGGCAAGGATGTGAGGAAAAAGAGACCCTCTTTAACTGATGGTGGTAATATCAACTGGTTCAGTCTTTTTGAAAAACAATATGGGCATTCCTCAAAAAAATTAGAAATTAAGCTTCGACATGGTCTAGCAATTTCCCACCTGTGAATATACCCCAACTTCCCAAAAGCAGAAATCAGAAAATACAACTGAATGTCTACAGCCACTGCAATACTATGTACAATAACCCAAATATCAAAACAATCCAAATCCTTATGAATAGAAGACTGGATAAAGAAACTATGGTACATATACATATACACAGTGGAATACTACTCTGTCACTGTCACTGTCCTCCCATTTTCATAGATTTTATCGAGCGGGCCCAGTAACGTCTCCATCATGAGACATTGTTGTTACTGTGTTTGGCATATCAAATACGTCACGGGTAACTTGCCAGGCTTTGCTGTGCAGGCGAGATACTCTCGGTAGCTTGCCGGGTTCTCCAAGAGGGGCGGAGGAATCGAACTTGGGTCGACCATGTTGGCTGCTTGCAAGGCAAGAACCCTACCCACTGTGCTATCGCTCCAGTCCAGGAATACTACTCATCCTTAAGAAAATATAAAGTCATGCAATTTGCTGCAATGTGGATGACTCTGGAGAGTATCATGTTGAGTGAAATCAGCCAGAGGGAGAGGAATAGACTCAAAACGGTCTCTCTCATATGTGAGGTATGAGGAAGCCTCATAAAGGAATATCAAATGCCCAATGGCAATAGAATCAAAAAGGAGGAGATTTGATCTTCAGTAGGAAGCTTACTGCTGTGGCAAGGTTTGTGAAGGGATAAATTAGAGAAGAGAACATGAATACACAAGGAAAATAGGGGAGGAAAAAAGTTCCTGCCATGGGGACAGTCTAGATGCATTGGTGGAAGGCCGTGGTCACTGCTGAAAGAAATGTTGTTGGAATATTGTATGCCTTAACTTCAATCACAAATCTCTGTAACCTTATAATTCACAGTCACTCGATTAAACTAAATAAATAAGATACAAACATAAAAGGAGAAATATTTTAGGACAGAATCTGTTTAGCAAAAATATGACCAGGGGAGATGATAAAGACTATCTTAAGTACAGATATTCTGATTCAAACCTTAAGAAAATAACCAAAAATCTTTTCATTAGAGGACTAATCAGTTATTAAAAAGATCACATGAGAGCCAGAGAGACTGTACAGTAGGTAAGGTTCTTGCCTTGCATACAGTAGACCAAGATTCAGTTTCCAACACACCCCGGAATACTGCCAGGAGTGAGTGACCCCTGAGCATAGAACCAAGAGTTAGACTTGAGCACAAATATGTGCGGCCCATCTTTATTAAGGATCCCACCCCACTCCAATAAAAAAGATCTTAAATATTTTGAGACACAAATGAAAACAACCTGAGGCAACTCGTTTAAAAGGGGTAAGTTAGAAAATGAAAGGACAACTGGACAGTCTCACCTATATTGAGTATAAATGAACTGAAAAGAACTGGCAGAAGAAAAAAATGGAAAATATGAAGGGGAAAAGGAAGTAGGAAGACGAACAGAAGGAATTGATTGTTTAACAGTGCGCTGGCACTGAACAGTTGTGGTGTGTGTGTTAATAAAAATGCATTTACAGAGATATAAGTTCTACTCTCCAAAGCATATAGTATCATGAAGTCAATGGTAAATCAAAATTGAATTAAAAAGATTTAGTTTAAGTGTTCAGGTTTAGTGATTTATTGCAATAAAACGGGTGATTATTAACCTTACCCCTGTCTAAATTTAGTTTCACAATTCACTGCAATTAAAATATAAAAATAAGGCAATAGCACACATCATTCTACTTACCTGTTCATTAATTATCACCTGAAATTTACTGAAATTTATTTGTAGTAGATTGCTTTAAATGAAAAATTATAAATGAATATGTTGTTCTTCATATTCTCCATTGCCATATACATAAATTTAAAAAATAAAATAATTATAGAAAATAATTATATGATAGATGCTATAAGTTATTACTTATAATTATTACTTAAATAAACAAATGGAAGAATAGGGTGCTTGCCTTGCAAATGGCCAAAATCTCCAGCATCCCACATGGTCCCTTGAGCACTGCTAGTAGTAATTCCTTACTACAGCATCAGAAATAATTCCTGAGCAATGCTGGGTGTCTACCCCCACAAACGCCACCCCCCAAAATCTAAATGTGAAAAGGTAAGCAAAATGGATAAAGAAGAACAAATGTTTGGTGGTGAATAAAACCTAGACTTTTGATGGAGACCATGATGTAAAATATACAGATGTAGAATTAATTAGAGTTGTAAACAATGTAATTTCAATTAAAAAAATTAAAGGATAATCTTATACTATAAAAATTAGTCAAGTTTTATTCCTATACACACATTTTTGATGGTTTAATAGTGCTAGTTGTTATTTACTTGTTAAAGATGAGAATAAAAATAAAATACCACAGACTACATACACAAATATACAAACAGCTTTATGAAATCTGTAATAGAGGATATAAAATCTGTAGTAAATTTGTAATGCTGCTGCTCATAATAATACCTTGAATTAAGGATCACTTAAAATTTCTTTAAATAGAAACTTATTTTACTTAAGTCCTTTAAACTTCATGTTCCTCAATTGGAAATTGAATGTAATAATACTGACTTCATTCAGTTAAGATTTAAATAAGTTAATATTAAGTGAATTCTCAGGAAAATAAGTCTTCAATGAATTAAGTAGTAAATTTGTTATTTATATTCAAATCTCAAGATAAATGGAAGTACAAAAATGACTCAAATATGAAGATAGGAGATACAAAAGAGTATTACAAAATCTTAAGTTTCACTTGACAAAAAAAATATTATTAGACTCAAGGAAATGGAGAAAAACAAGGCAATTAAGAAAATAGTGTCATTTCCCCTTGCTACTGATTTGTTAGCAAAGTAATTAGGTGTGGAAAATGATTCATGAATTGATGTAACCCTAATTCTTTCCAATTCTTTCTCAATTCTGCAGCTTTCAACTACATTAGAACTAGAAATATGGGCAATCACAGGAGAATCCAGAAAGAAGAGTTAGGCAATCGGTAAGGCAAACCCACACTCTTTAACTAAGAACAGTTCAGCCAATAAGACTTGACCTTTGGAATGTTCACTGTTGTCATTTACAGAAACTGACAACTAATTCCTGGTGATGTAGTAAGATTTAAAAAAAAAAAGAAAAAAGATCAAAGATCAAGCACTATTTCTGCACCAAATATCAATATCAGACTTCAGTCTTATTTCATCAAAGAATATTTATTACTAAAATTATTTGAATGAAAAGATTGCAGTTGCAATTTTTTAAAAGATTGTATTTATGCATGTATTCATATAGCTTTCTAATTTAGGTTACTAATAAGTTTATCATAGGAAAGCGATGTTTTCAGATATAAATATTAATCTTAAAATAATATTAAAGATTATTTTAAAATCTTAATTATCACAAAATCAGTATTTATTTTTTAACATGTGGATTTTACATCTTGCAAAAGTTTAAAAATTACCTGTTTTTAAATCTATATGTATTCTAGGAAACAGAATCTCCACTGTGCTTACATTTATATTTTTACATAATTATAGTCAATATAATAATGAGCTTAAACTGAATTCTCAAAACACGTTCACAGCCATTTCTTTCTTAATGTAACTTAGTTTTACATGAATACCCATTTGTGGCCATCTATTTTAAAGATCACTGCAATAAAATAAAACTCCTTGAGGAATATAAAAGCATAGCACTTTAGCGAGTTTGGGGTTTTTTTTTTAATCAAAGTAGATATGCATTAAAACTATGTAAAAAAATCTTGGAATTTGCTTCAATTTCGATGAAATTGGAAGGGATTACTTTAAATAAAATAAGTCGGAGAGAAAAGAAATATTTTTTGATCTCACTCATCTGTGGAATAGAGAGAGACAAAACTTGGCCTTGGATTATGAAACTTGGAAACTTGGATTGATTAACCAACAGTGGGGTAAGTGTGGTGGGAATGAATATCAGATCAGAGGGGACAGGTTCGAGAACAAGTGGGCTGATTCATGGGTACTCTAATGGTGGTGAAGTGAAGTAACTTTGTAGCAAAATACCACAAATGTTAATACTACTGCAGCCATGTGACCTAAAACAAAAATTGAAAACAACAACAATAACAACAATGCAGACAACAATGCACACATGGGCAGTAAGTCAAATAAGTCAAATATACATCCTGGGGAACTAACTGCACCAGCATACACTTTAAAAAGTGATAAAACCCTTGAGAATTTCGTATCATCTAATACTTTTACAACCTGTAAGTATAGAAAAATTTACTCTAAGATTAGGATCAAATAAAACTAATATAACTCTTGAGTCATGTAATAATTTATTCAATTTTCAATCAATATCGTATTACCAGTACGGTCTGTAGATATAAGGAAGTAAAGACAATGGGTCAAAATTACAAAGTAAGAAATAATAGAAAAAAATATTGCATGTGAAAAGGAGTGAACATTATTTCATTTGGGGGAATGTGTTAAATTAATCATCTTGCAATATACAATCCTTTGTAATCATATATTTATGTTATAGGAAACTTTTTATACTACTAGTGTGACATTTATGAACAGTTATAATATATTCCATTAAAAAAACTACCGATCTGTACTTGCTATTAAGAAAGAATTCATATAAATGGGAAATCATTCCACTATTATCTAGCTTTGGGGTAAATAATGTTTAATAACTGTTCTTTTACTTGTTGATTTTGTTTTGTTTTGTTTTTTATTTAAGTGTGCTTTTAATCTTAGCTTGGCAATTTATTATTCTAGCGTTTTAGTAGTCATTTATTAAAATGATTTGGGCCTATATTTATTTCTATATTTTAACCAATATATGGTTCTTAAAAAGCCAGTTTGGCAATAAATATTAAGTAAGAGTTCTGCAATAAAATATATGTGGATATTCTGAATTAAACATATTTAGTTTAGCATGGGACTTGTTAGATAATCTTAATGAGTTTATGCTTAGTATGACTATCTGAGTTAAATTTTATTTATTAACCATATCTGGAGTGATAGCACACTGGTAAGGCATTTGTCTTACATGCAGATGACCCAGGTTCGATTCCTCCATCCCCCTCGGAGAGCCCAACAAACTACCGAAAGTATCCCACCCGCACAGCAGACCCTGGCAAGATACCCATGACTTATTTGATATGCCAAAAACAGGAACAAGTTTCACAATGGAGACCTTACTGGTGCCTTCTCAAGCAAATCAATGAACAACGGGAGGACACTGCTACAGCGCTACCATATCTACCTTCCAAATATTTTACCTTTGGCAGAGTATCTCAAAGACTAGGAGTTTTTGAACTAAAATATGAGAATATCATCCCTTAGCTGTGTGTTTTGAGTACTCCAGAATCATGATTTAAATGAAGTGTGAAATTATTCGGAAAACCTTACATCTGTGTCCTGGGCTAGAGTGATAGCACAGCAGTAGGGCGTTCACCTTGCATGCAGCAGGCCCCTCCGAGCCGGGTTCGATTCCTCTGCCCATCTCGGAGAGCCCGGCAAGCTACCGAGAGTATCTCGCCCACATGGCAAAGCATGGCAAGCTACCCGTGACATATTCAATATGCCAAACACAGTAACAACAAGTCTCACGATGGAGACGTTACTGGGTCCGCTAAAGCAAATTGATGAACAACAGGAGGACAGTGACAGTGACATCTTTGTCCATACTCTGACTTATATAGTGTTTGTTCAATTGTTTCTAGAAAGAATTCAAGAATTTTAAAGCTATCTTTTGTTTTTCAATGTAGATCAAGTTATACAATTTTTATTTTTTTATTTTTTATTTATTTATATTTTTTTCTTAGCTTTTTGGGTCACACCACGTGGTGCTCAGGGGTTACTCCTAGCTCTGCATTCAGGAATTACTCCAGGCAGTGCTCGGGAGACCATATGGGATGCAAGGAATCAAACCCGGCTCAGCCGCATGCAAGGCAAATGCCCTACCCGATGTACTATAGCTCCAGCCCCAAGTTATACAATTTTTAAACGCAAAGCTATAGCACAGAGGGTAGGGTATTTGCCTTGCGCGCAGCTGACCCGGGTTCAATTCCTCCATCACTCTCAGAGGGCCCGGCCAGCTACCGAGTATTCCGCCTGCACAGCAAAGCCTGGCAAGCTCCCTGTGATGTATTCCATATGCCAAAAACAGTAACAAGTCTCACAGTGATGGTTACCGGTGCCACTTGAGAAAATTGATGAACAATGGGAAGATAGTGCTACAGTGTTTATTTCTATTCTTACTCTCAACTAAATGCTGCGTTAAAGACTGAAAATACAAATTTTGTTATGACCTACCTGCATTCCTTCTATAGATATACAAGCACTATATATCTCATTTATGATTCTTTTTTCCTCATTGACTTCCTTATCTTTATCTTCTTTATTTTATTGGCTATCTGATTATATCTTTTCTATCTTAGTTATCTATCTTATTTGTATTCTTTACCTAAACTTTGGGCTGGAGCAAAAGCACAGCAGTAGGGCATTTGCCTTGAGTGCAGCTGGCTCTGCCGAGCTGGGTTCGATTCCTCTGCCCCTCTTGAAGAGCCCGGCAAGCTACCGAGAGTATCTTGCCTGCAAAGCCTGGCAAGCTATCTGTGACGTATTCAATATGCCAAACACAGTAACAAGTCTCACAATGGAGACATTACTGGACCCACTCGAGCAAATCAGTGAACAACAGGAGGACTGTGATCATAATCTAAATTTTATCTGAAAGTATATTTGGAAAAGCACAGTTATAGGTAGGATACTTGCCAGCTTGGCTTGGATTCCCAACACCTCCTTGGTTGCAAAAGCAGGAGTCAGCACTGAGCACCACCAGGTGTGGTTCCAATCACTCTATTACTATATCACTGTCATCCCATTATTTGTTGATTTACTAAAGTGGGTTCCAGTAATATTTCCATTCATCCCAGCCCTGAGATTTTAGCAGCTTCTCCTTACTCATCTTTCCCAACGATTGAAGGCTTTTTCAGGATCAGACGACTGTGTCCTATTATTGTTACTGTTTTTGGCATATTGAATATGCGACGGGGAGTTTGCGAGGCTCTGCTTGTGCAGGCAGGATACTCTCGGTAGCTTGCTTGGCTCTCCGAGAGGCTTATATTTATATATTTCTCTCTATGATTTGTTGCCTACTGTCTGAACCCCATCAAGTATGGTGTGGTAATTATGGGAAATGGGTAGCAAGTGTCTTATGATGTGTCCAGAAAACTGCTTGGAGCATGGCAGCGGTTGGGTAGTTGAGGTTGACTGCCAGGGCTGGGTCCACCCCCCTACACACCACTCTGGGACTTCCCGAGTGAAAACAACCTGGCGCGGAGTCCCAGGTTGTTTACTTAAACAATACTTAAACAAATATGTAAAAAAATTAATGTTGCAGGGCCGCAGTAGACACACTGAGTTCTGTATAAATAGAGAAGCAGCTTTCTAGCCATGATTATAAAGTGGCTAAGAGAATAGGGTACATTTCCTTTTCAAAGCACTACTATTATTTGGATTATGGATCATTAAATTGAGCATAAGAGAAGGAAATGAAGGTTTCAAATTGTATCTCATTAAACTATTAATATAAGCATCGATTCATTAATTTTAACTTATGTACTTCCATTTGGGGTGGGGCGATAGCACAGCGGGTAGGGTATTTGCCTTGCACACTGCCAACCCGCATTGATTCTTCTGTCCCTCTTGGAGAGCCCAACAAGCTACTGAGAGTATCCACCCGCACAGTTGACCCTGGCAAGACACCCGTGACTTATTTGATATGCCAAAAACAGTAACAAGTCTCACAATGGAGACGTTACTGGTGTCTGCTCGAGCAAACTGATGAACAACAGGACAGTGCTACAAAGCTATACTTCCATTTAAAAAACTAGCATCCTTAGTTACATGTTTTAATTTTTTTCCCGTTCACCTAATGAAAAATGATTATCAGGATGAGAGACTGAAAGTATCTAAAGCTAGAACATAACACAGAGATGAACTTTTTTTTCTTATGTTAGACACTTCAGTTAAAGGGGTTCCAATCATCCAACACTAATCTTTCAGAATATGATTAATAAAGTTACATTAAAGTAAAATTTATATTTCTTATTTTCCATTATTAATCACTTAAAGATAATAAAAACATCTGCTGAATATTCTTGTAAATGACTCATACTTATCAGCCTATGGGCTATTTCTATTTTAATGCATGCAAATGAAAGTAAGCTCTATTGTTTCATAGTAGGATTAATGGAACTTATAATTACATAGTGCTTTAGTTTATATTCTGCAGGTTATATGTTGTATTGAAATAAATTTGTATTCAAACATAATAACTTTTAAGAAATGCCTATTGTGTCTCAATCTAAAATGTTTTTCCCACTGTCATTTGTGAAGGATTCAGATAAACGAATTAATAAGATAGTAGACATTATTAAAATAAACAAAATCAGTGGTGAGTAGATAGGAAAAAATCATTATAACCAAAAGTAATAATACAGCATAGTCAAGAATCAAGTAAGATCATAATTTTTTCATGAAATGTTCATTTTTAGGAAACTCAAATATTAAGAAAGTAAAACTTTATGTAGGAAATCAAAGATCTGCATGAGAATAGAAACACTATTGTAATTGTTTTCACATTTTTAAAACAAAATAATGTGGCTATAACAGTTAATGCTAATATGATGTTTAATCATCTTTATTTTTCAAAGTGAACTTGTTTTTTTATTCATTATTTCTTGCTTCTTGAAAAAATTACAGCTTTTCTTTTATTGAAGATTTGGTTAAAGTCCCAAAATATTATTTTTCTGTTTTAGTTAGATATATTTTTTGAAATTATATTTTTTAGGTCACCTATTTAACCAGTGCTTCAGTGTAAGGTGCAGTACCAGTTCCTATATTTTTCTTTAATTCTGGGAAACAATGGTTTAGGTGAAAATACATATAAATATATGCTTCATAGGATTGAGAATCTAATGAACATGATTAAAAGTGATATCTCATAAACACAAACATAAATATACAGAGGAAAGTTCTGTGCCCACTGTTCTATCCCAACCCAGGGCTCTGGTTTCCTAGAATAAGATTTAACTCCAGATGGGTCAGGTGTCTATGAAAATGTTGAACTTTAGGAAACTGGAAGAAAGAAACCAAGAAGAATCTGACTTTATCCTGCAGAGAAGAAAGGAAAGTATTGTAGGGTAGAAGAAGTCTGGTGCAAAGGGGCACTGGGTCTCTTAGGACAGTGCCAATCTAAGATGCGAGTTGAGAAATGACAAGATGGGGAGAATCCTCATCAGAATCAGGAGCTAGACAGCATATTTTGGAGCAATGGACCCGCATGACACAGGGAGAGCTTGAACGAGCATTAAGCAAGTGGGGACACGATCATATTTACATTTCACAAATATCTTCCTGGTTACCATGAGATAAATGGTTTGACAAGGAGTCAGGATAGCAAGAAGAAAACCAATGCAAGAATCTGGCAGTGACAATTTATGATAGTCACCAGCTAACTCCAGCTCACTCACCTCTCAGAATCAACTTGTCTATAGAAAGCAGAAACTTCCTGCCCACATAGGTCAGGGACACATGCAAATGCACACACACACACACACACCTACACACACACACACACACACACACACACTAAAAGACCCCTCAAGACTGCTACGTTGGTCACTATCTTTGGAGCACTCTATTGTGTCACTCTTCCAGTGCACTCTCTTTCACTAAAATCAAGCCTGAGAAATAGCACAGTGGGAAGGTAACTTGCCTTGCACACAGTCAACTGAGGTATGATTCCCAGCACCACATATGGAACTCAAACCCTTAACCAGGGGTAAACTCTGGGTGCAGAGCCATGAGCAATCCCTGAGTACTACCAGGTGTGGCCCAAAAAAACAAAAACAAAATAAAATAAATAACTGACTTTGCACCGCATAAATCATTTCTCTCTCCCGATAAATTATTTGATAACCCCAGATCACAGACTCAACATGTCCTGGGTTTGAGCACATCTTCCCCTCCCTTCAATATTGACTGAGAGGGACAAAAGGATGAGATTTAAGGATGCTTAGGAGAAAACATCTATAGGGTTTGTTAATTGTATGTTGTGCAACAGAACAGGAAGTGTAAAGGAAAAACTCAGTCCATTCTTTGGGATTGCAAATTTGCTATTTCACAGATAAAGAGAATTTGGAGGGGGATGGAGGAAAACATAAATTTGCTTTGGGACAAATTTAGTTTGAGGAATCCAAGAAGAAATGTCACAGAAACAGCTATAAATAAAGGATGTAATTAAAGCCATAAAAGTGTCCTAAGACAATTTGGTTACAAATTTCAAGAAGTTTTTGGATGTATGCTTGTTTGAGAAAGGAACACTGAAGCTTCAGTCTAATCCCTACTGACCAAAACCTAGATGTTCTACATCAATAATAAGAATAATCTTAGACCAAATTCTACATCTACAATGGTTATTAACCCCTGTTCTGTAAAATTAAAGAGGTTTCTGTTCTTTCTGTCCCTGCCAACAAACACAGTGAAAAAGGACTGATTCCGAGGAAAACATAAAAATATATCAAGGGAGTGCTTAAGGAATCAGAGAGAGACTAGATAAGTAAAAACAAGTTTAAGAGAGTCTCAAGACATAAGGCACCACACTTCCATAAAGGTTGTTACTCTGCTCACAGTATTTTTAAACTTTAACTATGCAAGGAAAGAAACAACATAACACTTTATTTTTCTCCTTCTACATCTCTTGAAAAATATTTCTAAGCCCCCTTATGGATTCTGTCACAAATACTGATACTTGAAACAGTAATTTCCCAATTAAAGTCCACTTTTTTATTAATCTTCATGCTTCAGTTTGGAAGAGGAAGCATATCCAACACTGTCCTGAAATATTTATGATTATATAAAATAGACCTAATAAATAGCGTATTCCTGGGAGGAAAATATAAAATAAACAGACAAACTATCATTAATGGCATATGGTATGTTATAGAAAAGATATGTTTATAAGTCATTACAGTATAAATATAAATGTATATACATACTGCCCAAAAATATGCTCACAATTTCCATGTATATACAAATTATTCTCCAATGAAATTTTTGACTTTTATATTAGGAGTGATTTACTTAGGCTTTCTGAGTCTTATTATAATATCAGTGATCCCAATTATTATAGTTTTACTCCTTACTAAGAGAATACTAGAATAAGTTTAACAAATTTATTTTTAAATATTCTCTATCCTTTTGAAACATTTTATTTCCAAAAACCAAAAGATGGGCTCTCCAGCTATAGATTCACGGGCTGTGCATATGCTTTGTATGCAGGTGTCCTGGGTTCAGTCCTTATTTGGGTAGGATAGTCTGCCACAGAAACAAAAATCAAACAAAGAAACAAAAGAGAACAATATCTAATTTGCTTGCCTTTTTATTTTCACTTATTCCTAAACATTAATTTACTTTCTTACCCCCAAATAGATTATCTCAATAGAACAGCATCAGAATTACACCATGAGCAGTTCAAATTTACTTCTTAATTTCTATTATTTGCAAAGAAAATATATTAGAATTTTATGTTAAGAAAATAAAGAAAACAAACTTCAACTGTGAAAAGCATTACCACATAGCAATATAGATACAGTAGTCTTTCAAATGAGACAATAAAGAGAGAGCAAACCAAGGAAGAAAGAAGGAACAAATTTTAAATTAGTTTATGCACATCACCAAGGAGATTATGTGGTTCTGAAGTCCATGCAGACATAAATGAATACTTTTAAGCAAAAGGAATGAATCACTGGATCAAACTAAGTAGGTTTGTGCACATAAATAAAATTCTTTGGATACCCTAAGTAGTCACTACTGCCTCAAATAGAAACTACATTAACATTAGTCATTAGTTTCTTGTACTACAAACTGGGGGGTGGGGAGGCAAGTTTAAGTACTTCCTTATGCAAATCATTTAAGTGAAATTACAACTCTGAGAAGAAGAAATAATGGACTTAGACACTGCTAAATTCAATCTCAAAATATCTTTGAAGTTGTGAGCCTTTGTACCTCTGTAATTTACATGTTTTGCCTGAGTTTCATTTTATTTCCCTAATACAGTTCTTAAAACTTAATTGAAAAAAGTTATAACACTACTATCATTACATCATTACAGACTGCTCATTTCAGAGTGGAAATATATAAATATTTATATATGTCCTAATTCTTATTGAAAATGTTTAATTGTATGAAATTAATTTATTAAATTAAAAGCATAATTTTGCTCTTAAAAATGTATTAAAATAAGTATGCAGTAATATCCTTGCACATGAGAATATAAAAGAACAACTGATTTCATTTATACATTTCTCCATACAAATATCTTATAAGTAACTTTCAATCCCCAATATTGAGTTTTTAGTTAAAAGTTTATGGAAGTCAAATAAAGATCAAAATAATGCTTTGGTTTTATTTTACTTAAAATGATCTAAATTTAATTAACCTTTTAAAAGGAACAATGGGCTAACATGTTAGTTTACATAGAAAGCAGCAACAATTGTTCTCATAGAAAAATTATTTTATATATATGAAATTATCTGCTTGAGTCCAATTTGGTTCTATTTTGTTTTGGGGTCACACCCAGCAGAGCTCCAGGGTCATGCCTGGCTCAGCATGTAAGGAATGAAGCTGTGTTGGGGATTAAAGTCAGGCCTCCTGCATACAAATTATGTACATTGAATTATTTCTTCAGTTCTTAAATCAAATTTTTCCAATGAAACATTAAATATGCTATACTCATCAAAAGTAAAAAAAAATTATCATGAGCACTTTTACCTTCATAATATTTAATCTATTAAAATTAATCGCAAACTTTCTTTTAAAATTATATTTAATTGGACTTCTATCTTTTTCACGGTGTATATTTTTCACTCCATGGCAGAGCCTGGCAAGCTACCCATGATGTATTCGATATGCCAAACACAGTAACAACAAAGTCTCCAAAGGAGACATTACTGGGCCTGCTCAAGCAAATCGATGAATAACGGGAGGACAGACAGATATTTTTCACTTAGAGTTCTACAAATATCTAAATAGATCCATAAGTAATAACGCTCTTGAGACATATCAGATGGGTTTGAATGAGCGTTCAATTGACCTTTCTGTTGACAGGGCATCTAATTACTCATAAACTGATGGCAAATATTTCAGTATTTTTGTAGAATTATGTCTTTTGTAAGTAACTCTGTTTCACTGGAAATAACAACTGTTTTCTGATCAATGATACTGTTCAAAGAGCAGTTTTAGGAGGTCAGTGACACATTCTAAACTGAAGATTTTCACTGGAAAACATGATTTGCATTAACATTGACCTCAAGTACATTTTGTCCCTACAGCTTCATTTTTTTAATTGTAAGAGTGTTGCCATATCAGATTATTAATGCTCAGAGATGAATATAGGACACTGAAGTGAAGATATTACCACCAGTATGTCTTTTATTCGTGATTTTATATTGCTGAAAAAAAACAGAATTTTTAGAATACAACTTATATGTAGTAAAGACACAATTTTCTATATTCGTTATAAGACTCATTTAGCTAAAACCTAATTTACCAGACATCCTAATTAGCATTTATCCTCATTCTTAGTGATTGTTCCTGTCATTATGCTTGATAACACTTCTGGGAAGTTCTGGGTGAACAGAAAACTAGAGTATACTGGTTGAAAACAACAGATATGGTATAATTCCTTTAACAGTGGAGGAAAAATTGAGAAGAGAAGGAGTCAAAATTGGATCAAGGAAGTTTCTTTATACAAAATTTTGTTATTTTCCTGATATTGTTGTCTCTTTACACAAAATTTGTGTACTTGTGTATGTGGTGCATTTTATGGTGCCAGAGACCCCTCCCTGCTCCCCACCCCCCCCCCACACACACACACACATAAGACGAGTACTGTATATACAGTTCTAAAAAAAGTGTTTTCTTTTTGGTTTGGTTTGACCTTTACCAATTCCTCTCAACTTTGTGCAAATTACATAATGCAAGCCTTCTCAACGAAAAGTATGAAAACGGTTTTCTTTTTAAAGAGAAAAGAAAGGAAGAAAACCAGTTATCTCAAAACACTTTGTTTATTTGGGCACTTACTTCCAAATCCTTGATTGAAACAAAAGGAACTCAAATTTAAAATGCAGTGAACTAAATGACAAAGTTGTTATTTAGCTGATCATTAACTAGGGTGAATGTCCCACAGAAGAGAACCCAAACTTGGCTAAGCAGTCTTATGTAAGTGACAGAACTGCAGGCACTTAGGTAATGCAGAGATAAAAGGCTCCCTTAAGCATCAATCTTTTTTTATACTACCTATCTGAAATGCAAACATACAAAATAATCTGAATCCATAATTTAATATTGCAAAGTATGGCTAGTATAGGAGAACAATCATTCATAAAATGCCATTATTGTTTATCTTTGGGGATATATGAAGGTAAAATCCCTTTTTAAAAATTAGATTATTATAGACATCTGAGACCACCCAGACAGCTAGAGAAGTCATCCCAGAGATGGAAAAAAAAGCCAGGATAACCTTTTCTCTAACTTTTATCAAATGTTTGAAAAGAAAAATACTTTGTGGAAAGGTAGGTGAAATGTGTGTTTCCCTTTTACTCCTCAACTTGTTCAAATTGATTTTTTAGGAAGAAATTCAACCTTGCAAAGCACCATCATTCATAACACAATAAATTTTCTTTAAGATATCTGTTTTCAAACGCCAATAAGGTCTCACAAGTTTGGAAAACAGGACAGATCATGGTCAGAAGAACTTGGACTCATTCCTGATATTCTGGTTACTGAAAATACTTGTTTAACTCCTTCAAATGCTTATTTGTCTTTAAGTGGGAGATAGAGGTGTACACCCTATAGTGGCATGGAGCTACTATGAGGGTAGAAAACATCAAGTTAATAGACTGGAAACCAGCAGTACTTTTACATTTTTAAAAGTTTTTTGAGAGTTAAGAAACTTACTCCTACACTTAGTATACACAGTGTATATGTCTCTAGATCATTCTGCCCACAGAATGAGATCTCCAAGTTCTGAACAGAAGGCAGGAGGAGGACATTCATTTCATTGAGGAACTTAGGCTTACTTCTCATAATGAAAGACAGAGTTCAGAAAAAACATGTACCTCCATTCACTTCAGCCTCCTTAATGTTTAACATGCAGTTTAAACACCGACTCTACTGATTTCTTATTTCAGTCACTTTTTATAATGACTTAGATTTATATAATTTTTTTAGCTTTTTTTGGGTCACACCTGGGGATGCACAGGGGTTACTCCTGGCTCTGCAATCAGGAATCACCTCTGGCGGTGATCAGGGGACCATATGAGATGCTGGAAATCGAACCTGAATCGGCCGCATGCAAGGCAAACATCCTACCCACTTTGCTATCACTCCAGCCCCAGATTCATATTATTTTTAAAAATAAATGCGTTGAGACTTTTCTTTAAATTTAAGTATTTTCCTATTGTCATTAAAAATGCACAAATTAAATCTCGGAAAAGCCATCGCTTTATTAATGTCAAAGAGGCATTAAGTGATACAAGCAAGATATCTTCAAACTCAGTGTGCTTAAAGACCCTTTGTACACATACTTCCCTGTAAGAAACAAAACTAAAGCAGAAGATTTTTATTTTGCTAAGCTAGAAATCTGCCCCCTCAAAATCATAGTTATAAAAAATATCACTTTTTATTTATGGACTTTGTAATGTACAAAATGCCCTCACGTATATTATCTTGATCTTTGTGACTATTTAGCACTGGGTCTATTTTAATTTATAATTATAAAATAGAAAAGATTTATAGAAAGGCAAACAAACAAACCAGAAAATCCTGGGGAGAAAACTTAAAGCATTTGGCGGATACTTGGCTTGAAGGAAAGAAGACAGAGTGCTTAAATTGTCAATATAAAAGATAATTATAAAGCAGGGGATTGAAAGTGGTTTTTCACCTTCACAGTCAGCTCACTAGAGGGAACAAGCTCATATGAAATTCAAATGAGATATTTAGAACATCTAAAATCAGTTTGCTAGCAAACCAAGAACCTAAAAATAAATACCAAAAGCACATGTAATGCTATAACAAAGATTCATAACAAATATAGCCCAATGGGTTAACAAACAAGAACCATAAACATAACATTAAGTAATCAAATAAACTTAGATTATTGAGAATAATCAAAAATATTCTGAATATATTAGTGGAAGCTAATATAACCCTGGGTTAGTAAATAGCATGTGTTTAAGCAATGAATGGAGTAATAGGAGGCAATGCTAATCTGACTCTCTATCCATTAAATCAAAACTGTTTAAAATACATTTAATAAGAAACAGAGGCAGAAAGAGAGTAAATTATAATAAAATGAAACAATGTAGAGAATTTTTATTGAGATATTGTTTTTCAAAACTATAAAAAATAAAAGAAATTTTGAGGAGAAAAATTATAGGTTGTGTTGTTTTTAAAAGATGCCTGAATTCTATATGTATTATTATAATAAAAAGTACTATAAAATCTCTAACATTGACTAAAGTTTAAAATAGACAACCATCTGGGTTGGATGGTATGGAATGTGCTATGTTGGGAAAAGTGGAAAATTAAAAAAAATTAGATCCATTTTAGTAATATGATTCCTCATTAAAGTCTTCAGCTACAAATATATTTTTACCAAGTTCTTAAATTTTAACTAGGCTTTACTTTATATATTTAACTGCTACCTCTTCTATACACATGCAAATAAAATTTAGTGTCCTAATGAGTTGTGCCATTCAATCTCATAAAGTGACTCTGTTAGTATTTGGTTCAGCTTTATTTTTATTCTGAAATTAAACATTACTTATTTCCTAGGGACTATTGTCTAATTCTCCATCTAACTTTAAAAAATTTCCCAATTTTTATCATCAGCAATGTACCTGCCTCCTGAGTTCTTGGCCACTCTAGCCAAATAGTAACTCAATATCACATTAAGATTTCTACAAAGTGTCTTAATTTAAGAACTTTTTCTTTTTCTTGATCTTTATGTTCCTTTTCAAATTTTCCTGACTCCGTACATGGCACTATTTTTCAGTGAGATCCCCCAAATGCATACGTCAAATGCAACTCCTGAATTTTTCTCTTTCACATCTTATATCCATTCAATTTGCCAACTAGCTCTTTCAATCCCTTTAATTCTATTTTCTTGCAATTCCTCCGCCCCTTTCGGAGAGCCCGGCAAGCTACCGAGAGTATTCGATATGCCAGACACAGTAACAACAAAGTCTCCAATGGAGACGTTACTGGGCCCGCTCGAGCAAATCGACGATAAACGGGAGGGCCTTTACCTATATTAACACTTCAAATAAGAACTGCCATTGTATATGTTTTCGGGTGCGTGTATGTGTGTGTGTGTGTGTGTGTGTGTGTGTGTGTGTGTGTGTGTGTGTGTGTTCAGCTTTAGAAAAGTGAGTCACATTCCCAATCTTGTTTCCAAGTCATCCATACCTCATCACTCTGGATAGACAACATTTTCCCTTTAATCTTATTAGACTCCAATTCCTAGAAATAACTCGCATTCCACCTTGGACATGCAACTTCATTACACTATGACTCTCTCTCTCCCGCTCTTTCTCTTAACCATATTCACTCCATAACATGTGCTTTATCTTCTCTGACTGACCACATTTTTTAAAATTGAGTCACAGTGAGAAACATTTTAAAATTAATAAATAATAGAAAGTTTGGTAACTGGAATAGTTCGTGGAAAATGCATAATGTAAAGCTGGACTGTATAATTCCAATTTATACTTTTACCATCATCCTAAGAGCAAATACACCGTGAAGTGTACAGGGAAAGGTAACTTAGTAGTCACTCTTGGGTGACACACTGTGATTAACATGGAAACTGAAGAAGGTCATAATTATAGGACTGACAGATGAGGAAGAACAACACGGTTAAGATCTGTTTGGTACATGGAATATGATGAACACATGAGGTAGAATGTAAACCATTGTAAAACACTCTATAATTAGCAAGATTTCTTATGCATGTTTCATGGAAGGAACCCACATGCATGTTTCTTGTAAGAGAACTCATATGTACCTTATCCTGACTTCACAAAGATGGCACTCACTCATAGGCGAGTCCAGTACTCATGTGATCCAAGTCCCAAAATACACCATTCACAGCAGTGATGGACCTGACTCTAAACAGTTGTAGTCAGCCAGACCTGGGCAATGGGACCTGAACACTATAATGACTTTTCCTTCTTAGGTTATTCAAGAGAAACTCCAAGTATGGGCAGTGCTAAAGTGATGAAGCATAGAATTTAGTTCTTTATCTCAGTATCAAATCTGTAACTGGGTCAAACTTGCATGTAGAGAATGCACATTTAGAATAGAATAGAGAACTTAATATAAGTGATATACAGTTGCTTCATAAACACACACTAAAGAAAATGCAAAGTAATCCAGCTACTGAAAATATATACTAAAAACACATGCATTTAACATATTAAAATAACATGGAGCTGGAATGAAAATATGAAGGGTAGGTGTGTTACTCTTACACACAGCTGACCCACGCTCAGCTGACCCACGCTCAATCCCCAGCTTTCCACACAGTTCCGTAAGCCCTGCCAAGAGTGTTCTATGGGCACAGAACCAAAAGACAGCCCTTAGCACCACAGGGTATAACCCAAAGAATGCAAAAATTAATTAGTTAAAAACTACTAAATAAATTACACATCATTTTAAAGTTTAAATGTTAACTTCTAAAGAGAAAATGGTAATTTCATTACTTTTTGGAAAACATTTTTTTTAGCATTTCAAGATAATCTCATAAAAAATGTTGAACTCTGTTAAGAATTTAATGTGAACTTCATTTCTTTATAAAACAAACTTAAGTGTTATCTTTGACACAAATCCATTGAAAATAATTTCACTCTTGTGTAATACTAAAACTAAATCTGAGCATTTATTCAAGACTTAAAATAAAAACAGTTATTTCCCTCAAAAAACAAAAACACTGAAATTTAGTAGATTTGCTTACTTAGGTAGATACTATGTATACAAACAAAGGCATCTCAATTACTAATGGTTTTAATTTTTGCTTCTTTAAAATTTTAACTATATATTTAACAATGCAAGTTTTGCAAGCTTTGGCAAGATTTATAAAAAAAATTTGAAAGAAAGAAATAAATGTTGAAACTTAACTATTCCCCCACCTGGTAAATATCAATATGTGCAACAAAATGTTTTCAGAGGGAAAAAGAAAACAAGTCACATGGCAGAAAGAAATAATCTTAAATATCTAGGCACAACCCATGAATCCCATTGCTGTGCATAGTTACTGGAAAAATTTAATTAGCAATGTCATTCTGTGCTGAGAGCATCTAACACTTTGATTTCATGCTTGTAATTCAGACATTAGCATTCAAATCACCCTGTAACTTGCACTTTGGTATTTATTGAATGAATACCAATTAAATTGTTCCAAATAATCATTTTCATTTCCTGTTAAGTAAATGCCTGAAACCCAATGTTCTCATGAAATTTAACATAATTTGAGGTGTTAGGATTTAAATTTTTGGTGGAGAAATTCTGGTTTGAAGCAGTGAAGTTATTTCTTTATATTTATTAAGATAATATTGGTTTATAAGAGTAGAAATATTTAAACGTGTTAGCTGTACAATTTTATCAAACCATAATCACACCAAAATGTAAATATCCCTCTCCACCATTGTCCATAAGATCGTTTCAGCCCACAAACCCCCAAACCCCATTCCCAGCCTTATTAACCTCAATCAATTCTGTGGCCAGAGCTTAAGAATATCCTTTTATCTTTTTAAAAGAAGTGTCTATTCTCCTGAGTATTATTCTTTTAGTGAATCATGCCATCAATCATTGGCATGAGATCTACATCACTGTCACTGTCACTGTCCTCTCATTGTTCGTTGATTTGCTCGAGTGGGCCAGTAATACTGTGAGACTTATTACTGTGTTTGGCATATCGAATACGTCACGGGTAGCTTGCCAGTCTTTGCCGTGTGGCGAGATACTCTTGGTAGCTTGCCAGGCTTTCTGAGACAGGTGAAGGAATCCAACTCGGGCCGGCCATATTGGCTGCATGCAAGGCAAACGCCCTACCCGCTGTACTATCGCTCCAGCCTGAGATCTACATAGTGTGTAATTTAGTACCACAAAAATGTGACAAACTCTAGTCTAGTATCCTGATGCACACATGTGCATTTTCTTTATTTCAAAAGAATAGCCAATGAGCAGAATTCTCAAGTTTAGTTGAAAGAGGCAAAAGTTAAAAAGCAGGAACTGATGACAACAACAACATAAAACAATACATAGTAAAAACAGTAACATAACATATGATGATACAAAGAGAAAATCTTGATAAAACATGCATTACAATTCTCTCTAGTATTTACTGAAACTGTTTCTGTGCTCAAAATTGGAAGTGATCATTTCAGTAATTTTATAAAATTGCTCTGCTCTCATAAACTCTAAGACTAAATATTCTCAAAGCATAAATTTAGTAAATGGAGATGACATTAATAATCAAAATGTCTGGAAGTTCTTATATAG
Source organism: Sorex fumeus (assembly GCF_029834395.1). Classification (NCBI taxonomy): domain Eukaryota; kingdom Metazoa; phylum Chordata; class Mammalia; order Eulipotyphla; family Soricidae; genus Sorex; species Sorex fumeus. Next base: position 7,321,657 of record NW_026606067.1, on the reverse strand, counting down.
GAGGAATATGTATATGATTCATAAAATTATTTCAAGAAGTATGTCTTTTAATTTGAATGCTGTAAAATTTTAGTGCCAAGTTATATCAGTTTGGCAGCAGCAAAACCTTAAAATATTCTCTTAAAATTACACTTTGGCATAGAAGGTTATGATAATAAAGATTCATACTGTGATGTCACACCAAAGTTAACTGTGAAAGGAATATATTTAAAAAACATTATTGAACTGTAAGTTCTGAACATGATTAGCTTACAATATATTTAGTTATCCCAATTGATAAGAATACTGGGCTGGATGATGTGTTACGCTGAAGAATTCCACATCGGAACCCATGGCCTAGAATGGAACGAACAGGGTGAGAGACTATCTGAGTTCATCATGTCAACCAAGACCACTAATGGTAACTCACAGGTCCAGAAGGCCGAATCTAAACGTTGGACATGGGAGTCTCCCAGTGGATGGTTCCACAACAAAATTGACCACATCATATTCAATCGACAGTTTTGCATGACGGATGTCGCTGTTGTCCCAAAATTCCAAACTGGATGGGACCACCGTCTCTTTCATGTGAAATTCTACTTCACAGAGCGGGGAGAAAGGGCTGCAAAGTTTAAGAAGAGAACTCCCAGAAAGACCACAAATTGGGGGCTCTTTGGTGCTATTGTGGCAACTTGGGAAGATGCCGTCATTGACAACAATGACAAGGGATATGACCGACTGGTTCAGCACCTCCATAATTGTGTGAGGAACGCCAAGAGACAACTAGCCACAAAAAGATGCCCAGCTTCAAAAACTCTTGAGCCCATTTGCCAATGTGGCTTGGTGCAAGCCTCAGGCAACCGCAAGCGAACGTCCAAGTTCCCAAAGCAGTGCAGAGAAGTGATAAAGAAAGACCTCAAAAAAAAAAGAGAGATGAGCAGCAGTGCTCACAGATGTGGCAGAAGCCGGGAAAAGCATTCACAATGCCTGCCTGTCCTTTGCCAACTACAAGACCAAGATGACTGCCCACCGATGTCCTGATGGATCTATGACATCTTCCAGAAGGGCAGGGAAGATTATCCATGACTTCTACTTAGATCTCTTCGATAGCAACGTCTACCTGCCCACATACTAAATTCCGCAGGATGGATATGTCCTTCCCAACGTTTTCCCTTCCGATATTTGACACGCCATATCGTCCGCAAAGAAGTGAACAGCATCTGCCCCAGACAAGGTCAAACCCGAACACCTGAAGAACCTCCTGTCAGTACTCATCAATATACTGGCTTGGCTCTTCATACACTGCCTATTCGAAAGCAAGTTTCTGTTCCAATGGAAAACCAGCAGGACTGTACTGCTGTACAAGAAGGGAGACATCCACGACATTGGCACTTATCGCCCGATATGCCTGTTGTCTGTCGTCTACAAGCTGTTCACTCGAGGCATCCTGAATAAGATTGGCAGAACATTAGATGAAGAACAACCATGTGAGCAAGCGGAAAAGGATTCAGCATAATTGATCATAACCACACGATATCTAAGCTCATTGAGGTTTCTCAGGAGTTCAAGATGTCTCTCTAATGTTCATTAATTTAAAGAAGGCCTTTGATTCTGTTGAGACAGAAGTGGTCATAGAAGCTCTAGCCAAACGAGGCATTCAAACTCAATACATCAGGATCCTCCGTGAGCTGTATTATGGATGCACTACCAGGATCTCAGCATTCTACAAGGAAGCGATCGTCCATATCAAGAGAGGGGTTCAGCAGGGTGATACCATTTCACCAAAACTCTTCAGTGCCACCCTCGAGAATGTCATGCAATGACTGGAATGGGAAGGAATGGGATTGATGATAGACGGTCAGCAACTTCACCACCTCCGCTTCGCTGATGACAATCGTTCTAATAACACCAAACATCAGCCAAGTGGCACAAATGCTGGCCAAATTCGACCATGAGTGTGGAAAGGTCAGACTACAGTTGAATCTCATGAAGACAATGTTTGTGAGAACCGGTCTTGTTCCTGATGCTCCATTCAATCTCAATGGAACAAACATCTCCGAATGCAACAGTTATGTGTACCTAGGTCGAGAAGTCAGCATGACGGATGACCTGGCATTTGAGTTGCACAGGAGGAAGAGAGAGGCTTGGAACATCTTCAAGAACATTAAAGAAATAGCTAAGAGGATGAAGAACCTCCGGCTCCTGGCATATCTCTTTGATTCCACTGTTCTTCCTGCATTAACATATGCCTCAGAGACCTGTGCCCTATGAAAACAGGATGAGAACCCAATTTGGGTCTCCCAAAGAAGAATCCAAAGAGCTATGCCTCAAGTATCGTGCTTCACTCAAGTGAGGAAAGAATCCAGAGTTCTGACTTCTGTCACCGATCAAGAATAAGGGACGCTGCCTCGTTTGCCAATGCGTCGAAAATCAGATAGGCTGGACACGTAATGCAATTTGGAGACAACCGCTGGACTAGAGCCATTACTGACTGATTCCACGGGACATCAAAAGATCATGTGGCTGCCCACCTACGAGATGGTCAGACTTCTTCGTCAAGACCTTGAACAATCAGCTTGAGGTTCTTTGTTGTCCTGGAGCAAGCAGACGCTGCTGGGCTACACTAGCACACGACAGGCACAAATGGAGACGTTACTGGTGCCTGCTTGAGCAAATTCATGAATAATGGGATGTCAAGTGATCAAGTGATCAAGTGATCAGTGGATAGGGCCTTTGCCTTGCACGAGGCCGACCCGGGTTCAATTCCTCTGTCCCTCTCGATGAGCCTGGCAAGCTACTGAGGGTATCCCGCCCATACGGCAGAGCCGGGTAAGCTCCCCATGGCCTATTGGATATGCTAAAAACAGTAACAACAAGTCTCACAATGGAGATATTACTGGTGTCAGCTTGAGCAAATTGATGAACAATAGGAGGACAGTGCTACAGTGCTACAAATAAGAATATTATTCTGCGATTATAACCTAGAATGTTACTATATCTATCAACTACAAACATTTATTTAGATAGTAACCACAAAAGTTACTGAGCATAAAAATGTAATTAAAAGGAAAACCTGAATCTTTGCTTTATATACCATGAAAGTCTAACAGAAAACAATAAAAAGAAATTGAACAAATTAATTCAGTTTACAGTCTCTTAGACCCTAAAAATTCTAAAGCATAGACATCCCAAAAAGTTGGATATCTGTCAACACAACTTTATATAAAAGCTATCATCTAGAAGCTGATATTTAAAGAAACTAAGCAGAAAAAAGAAAGAAATGAAATTTTGAATTTTAAAAGACTCTGGTATGCCAGACCTTGCCATCTCTTCAGGTCCTTATGCAGATTCCAGACTCACCTTTGCTCATTGTCTTCCAGGGGGAATAGATCTCCTGCCTAATACCTGCAGGACCTTTTTGGAACCCAAAGTAGATTCATTACCCTTGCTCCTGCATCCTTGCAGTCTCCATACCCAATTTTTGTTATGCCTATAAATATCCATCCACACCCCAGCCCCAAGATGCTCACTGCTGCATATATCCTGAACCACCAGGATACTTCTATGGCCACACAATAGTTCCTACTGCATTACATCTTCAAGAATACATTTATACTACTTATCCCTGGTGAGCACCAGTCAGAAAGGAAAAGAGAATTACTCCACCTATTCCCTCAGTGACTCCTAGAGGGACTGAACTACAAAGATTTACCCTCAGAGAACAGCAGACACCACAGAGATACACACCTGAGAAACTCACTGGTCTCAATAAGGAAGATAATAGCAGGGCAGACTCCAACCAGCCCCAAACAGCATTCTACCCTAGATAATAATGAACATGGAGAAGGAGGATGCTTAAATTAATTCAGAGAAAGGGTGGTACAGGTAGTCAGTAAAGCACAAGAGAACATCAGAGTCAAAATGAGAAAAAGGCTATCATTAGCGAGAAAACTGAGAACAGGTGAAGTACAGATGGTCTTCAAAACAGAATAACAGTGGCTTAAGAAAAAAAACAGTGAAATATAAGAAAAAATGTTTGGAATCTCTAGAAAGGGAAATAAGATGAAAAAATTCTGAAAAGAAATGATAGCACAATGAGAACTATGAGATGAACTCAAGAGGCACAATGTGATTCACCAGAGTTTCTGAAAAATAGGTGAACTTGACAAAGCACCACTAGTCAAAGAACTCACAGATAATTCCACAGAGATGAGGAGTGAATACACCTAAATCTATGAGACCTAAAATATGAGCCCAAATAGGAAAAGTTTAAGATACATTGAAATCAGCATGTCAAAAGACAAAGGCAGAATATTGAATGCAGCAAGATAAAAGCAGATTACTTACATATGGTACTGCCATAAGAATGAAGGAAGATGAGTTTCAGCAGATCAGAAGAGAATAATGAAATGTATTTTAAATAACAACAACAACAATAACAAACCCCCAATGAAATGAAAACTCACCAATAATATTCTATCCAGATTGGATATCATTCAGATTTTGAAGGAATGATACAAAGCCGGATGCCTAAGCAACAGCTTATGTAGTTCAGATCCTTGAAGCCAGTTTCTAAATCCTATCAGAAAATGGGGCAATGAAATGAACAGAAACTTTCTCAAAGAAGAAATCTGAATGGCCAAAAGGCACATGAAAAAATGCTTTCATCACTAATCATCAGAGAGATGCAGATCAAAACAATATGAGACATCACCTCACACCAGAGACTGGCACACATCCAAAAAACCAAAAGCAACTGGTGTTGGCAAAGATGTGGGGAGAAAAGGACTCTTCTTAACTGCTCATGGCAATGCTGTCTGGTCCAGCCTTTTTGGAAAACAATATGGATGTTTCTCAAAAAACTAGAAATTGAGTTCCCATTTTATCAGCAATACCACTTCTGGGAATATATCCCGGAGATGCAAAAAAGCACAGTAGAAATGACATCTGCACTTGTATGTTTATTGCAACACTATTTAGAATCACCAGAATCTGAAAAAAAAAAAACAGTGCCCAAGAACAGATGACTGGTTAAAGAAACTTTAGTATATCTACATAATGGAATACTATGCAACTGTTAGAAAAGATGAAACCACGAAATTTGCATATAAATATATCAACATGGAGAGTATCATGCTAAGCGAAATGAGTTAGAAAGAGTGAGACAGACAGAGAATGACTGCACCCATTTGCAGAACATAAAGTAACATAACAGGAGAATAACACCTAAGAATACTAGAGATAAGGGCCAGGAGAATTGCCCCACAGCTTGGAAGCCCATCTTATGTGCTGGGGCAAAGGGCAGGTGGGACGGAGGGATCACTCGGGATGGTAGACGTGTGCTGGCAGTAGACTATGGACCAAACATGATGGTTTCTTCGTGCCTATATTGCAAATTATAACACCCATAAGGAGAGATAAAACAAGAATGGAATGTGTCTGCCACAGAGACAGGGGGTGGGAGTGGATGGGGGTGGCAGGAGAGACACTGGGAACATTGATGGTGGAGAAGGGACACTGGTGGAGGGATGGGAACTCGAACATTGTTTGATTAATTGTTTGATTAAAACTTAATCATGAAAATTTGTAAGTCTGTAAGTATATCTCACGGTGATTCATTAAAATATTTTAAAAAATAAAAAAAGAAACCAGTTTTGCAAGAAATAAAGGAGCATCTTTAAGAGAGAAGACAAACTTCTCAACAGTTTGCTATTGAAGATGGCATTTCCTCGTGGGCTTATGGCTAACTTCTACTACGTTAAAGCAGGTCTGTTTATCACAAGCTTACTAAAGGGTTATACTTTCTTAAGTAAAATAGTTCTATATAAAATATATATATATATATATATATATATATATATATATATATATCAGGGTGAGGAGAGAAGTGAGAATGAGAAGAGAGAGAGGCACCAAGAGAAGTCAGGAGGAGAGAAGGGAGGAAGCAGTGGCAGGGTAGAAAGAGGAGGATAGGGAGCAAAGTTCACGTCACGGTCTTCCCGTTGTTCATCGATTTGCTAGAGCGGGCCCAGTAATGTCTCCATCGTGAGACTTTGTTGTTACTGTGTTTGGCATATGGAATACGTCACGGGTAGCTTGCCAGGCTCTGCCGTGTGGGAGAGATACTCTCGGTAGCTTGCCGGGCTCTCTGAGAGGGGCGGAGGAATCGAACTCGGGTCGGCCATGTTGGCTGCATGCAAGGCAAACTCCCTACCCGCTATGCTATCGCTCCAGCCCCAATTTATATATAAATAAACATATAAATATATATCTTTAAAGATGTATTTATATATTTAATTATCTGAAGCCAGGGCAGAAAATGAGCTCGATAGCTGAGCCAAAGGTGGTTTGTGGGAATGGTTTCCACATACCTAAAGTTTGGCCACTTAGTTTTTCAGTAAAGTTAGTCCCAAATTGTTGGAGTCTGGCCAGAGGAACAGCAGATATTTTGGGGGTATCAGGAAGCCTGAAGGCGCCATCAGGCTGCTGATACACTCACCCAGCAAGTGCAAGTTGATCTGCTGGGAACACTGCAATACACACACACACACACACACACACACACACACACACACACACACATGATGGGCTGGAGAGATAGCACAGTGGGTAGGGCGTTTGCCTTGTATGCGGCCCACCTGGGTTTGAATTCACTGTCCCTCTCGGAGACCCTGGCAAGCCAACAAGAGTATCCCACCCGCACGGGATAGCAGAGCCTGGCAAGCTACCAGTGGTGTATTTGATATGCCCAAAACAGTAGCAAAAACTCTCACAATGTAGACGTTACTGGTACCTGCTTGAGTAAATCCATGAACAACAGGATGACAGTGCTACTGTGCTAGACATATATGATATATTTATATATATATATATAATATATGTTGTATATATATATATAACTTTAAAATTATCCTATTCTCAAAAGGGAATGCCCTGCCACAGAGGCAGGGTGGGATGGGGGGGATGGAGGGGAAGGATACTGGGATCCGTGGTGGTGGGAAATGGGCACTGGTGGAGGGATGGGTGTTTGATCATTGTATAATTGAAACCCAAGCACAAAAATTTGTAAGTCTACAACTGTACCTCATGATGTCTCACTAATAAAAAAAAATTAAAAAATTATCTTGTTCTCACTCTTATTAAATTTTGTGCTTGTAGGATTTATCTATGTAAACTTCAAATTTTATTAGCATAGAATTATACTATTAATTTTTCAGCATACATTTGTACAAACAAATCATTTTTGAAAAAAATAATCACCATATCTTTGATTTAAAAATTTGTGGAATCTCAGAAATTTAGGTTTATTCACTGAATTTATGTAGCTGTCACCACACCCACAAATCAGTAAAAGAGCTCTCCCATATCCGGGTTATAAAAATGGAACAAAAAATGAACAGTGATGAAACAACAAATGAACAAAAGCATCAGAACTGGAGATTTTGTTTCACTATTGAGCTTCCCTGGGCACAAACAATGAATAGATGGCATTCTCAGACCATTGGTGGACAGAAGGGGGTGCTCTTATGGTGATGTGATATTGGCACAAATTGATACAATGCATACTTAAAATATAATTTATTTATATTATTTACATAAAAGTATTGTTATATGAGTATATCATAGAGCATTTGCCTTGCACATGGCTGATCCGGGAGACCCAGGTTTGATTCCTCTGGCCCTCTCGGAGAGCCCCCAGCACACTACCTAGAGTATCTCGCCCACACAGCAAAGCCTGGCAAGCTTCCTGTGACGTATTTGATATGCCAAAGACAGAAACAACAAGTCTCACAATGGAGATGTTACTGGGCCCGCTCAAGAAAATCAATGAACTATGGGAGGACAGTAACAGTGACAGATCATGGTACCTCAATAAAAATGGTAAAGTAAAAGACATGTGGTAATCATCTGACAAAAGAAAGAGATTAATTTCAAAAAGATAGAGGGGTCAGAGCAATAGTACAGGAGGTAGGGAATGTCTTGCATGCAGCTAGCCCAGGTTTGATCTCTGGCACCCTACATGGTTCTCCAAGCCCACTAGGAGTGATCCTTAATTGCACAGCCAGGAGTAAGCCCTGAGCACCTCAGTGTGTGGCTCAAAAAACAAAAGAAAGACAGCCCACAGAATGTGACAAATGATTTATCTAAAACCCAACTGCTAAGGAATTAATGTCAAACATAAACTGGTTGCAATTTCCAAGAAAAAAAATCCAACCCTATTAAAAAATGTGGAGAAGAAATAAACACAAACTTCCTCAAATAAGAAATCCAAATGGCACATAAAAATGGTCTGCATAACTTATGGGAGATGCAAATCAAAGCAATGAGATACTGTTTTACACCACAGAGACTGACACACATCCCAAAGAACAAGAACAATCAGTATTGGTGAGGATACAGGGAGAGAGAAACTCTCATTCATTGATGGTGGGGATGCCAAGTATTTTAGCCTATTTGGAAAACAATATGGACATTCCTCAAAAAACTAGAAATTGAAATCCCATTTGACCTCTAGTAATATCACATCTGGGAATATACCCTGGGGGGACTAAAATCATACAGCAGAAAGACCATTTGCACTTTTATGTTGACTGCAGCAGTATTCATAATAACCAGAATCTAGAAACAACTTGAGTGCCTGAGAACAGATAACTAGATAAAGAATCTATGGTACATGTACACAATGGAACACTAGGCAGCTGTTAGGGGAAATAAAGTCATAAAATTTGCTCATAAATGAATGGACATGGAGAGTATCATTATGAGTAAGATAAGTCAGATAAGTCATAAAGAAGGACAGATATAGAATGATTGCACTCATTTAAAAGGTATAAAAACATAGAATGAGACTAATATCCAAGTCCAAAAAAAACAGGGGACAGGAGTACTGGTCAATGGTCAGAAGCTTGCCACAAGTCTATGGGGGTCAAAAGGCAGTTAGGATAGAGAAGGGACCATTTTGACAATAATAGTTCAATAATAATTAGAAATGACCTCTCTGGACAAGGACTGAGTGTTGAAAGTAGGTAAAGAGATATACATGAAAACCTCTAGGTATATGTATTGCAAATCATAATGTCCAAAATGTGAGCAAAGGAGTGAGAGAGACAGAGACAGAAACAGACAGAGAGACAGAGAGAGAAGTTTCCACCATAGGGCAGGCTGCGGTGGGGGTGAGTGGGAAGGAAACTGAGGATATAGGTGGTGGGAAATGTGCACTTGTGAATGAAGGGTGTTCCTAGATTATGTGACTGAAAGCAATCATGGACAACTTTGTAACTTTGTCTCTGACTGTGATTCAATTAGGGGGGAAAAAAGCAGATCAAATGTACTAAGTTTTGTATCTTCTGTTAATTTATTCCATCCCCTTTTAGTTTCTGAACTTTTGTTATTTTCTTTTGTTTTAAAAAATAATCACTTATCACTTATCACTTAATCACTTAATCCCTGTTATTCATCGATTTACTCGAGCGGGTGCCAGTAACCTCTCCATTCATCCCGGTTGCATGCTAGCATAGCCCAATGGTATCTGTTCGTTCTACGAACATGCAGAGCCTCAAACCGATCATTCAGGGTCTAGACGAAGAAGTCTGACCATCTTGTAGGTGGGCGTCCACGTGATCTTTTGATGTCCCGTGGAATCCAGTCAGTAATGGCTCTAGTCAAGTGGTCATCTGTAAACATCATTATGTGTCCAGCCCATCTGATTTTTGATGCCTTGGCAAATGAGACAGCATCCCTGATTCTTGAGTGTTGACGAAGATCAGAACTCCGGATTCTATCTCTCATTTGAGTGAATCATGATATTCCAAGCATAGCTCTTTCGATTCCTCTTTGAGAGACCCAAATAGCGGGTTATTATTAAATATATTATTAAAATTAAATTAAATTATTAAAATAATTATTAAAAATAATACATCTAGTAATAGTTAGAGACCATTGCTCAGGATAAAAACTGAGTGTTTGAAAGTATAACTTTCAGCATCTGGGAAGGAAGAAGGAAGGAAGGAAGGAAGGAAGGGAGGGAGGGAGGGAGGGGAGGGAGGGAGGGAGGGAGGGAGAGATAGGTGTTGGAGCATTGTATGAAACTCAATCATTAACAGCTTTTTAATGTTCTATCTCATGATGATTCGGTTAAAAAAAAGAAAAAGGTGAAATTAAAAAACTTTTTTAGAAAAAGCAATACATGTTTCTGAAAACAGGGGAATCATGTAAAAAAGTTAAAGCATATACCTGGCACACACAAAGTCCTGAGTTTACTCTCCTGCAGCACAGCCCAGTGTGTCTAGCCAGTTGGGGCACCGACTTCCCCAGCCCACACAGCCCAGCTGACACCCCCCAAAACCACATTCATTATAAAACTTGAAATGCTACAGAAAGTTGAGAAAATCTAACATAATACTATATCCACACATTGACACTTAAAATATTCTCATCATCTTTATAAAAAATACATAAAAATATAGAAAGATGAATAAACAAATAAATGGAAATAATTTGAGAGCTTAGACTGATGTGTATGTAGTGATTTTCTCCACTTTTGTTCTACTACTTTTGCAATAGCATTATAGCACTGTCCTCCTGTTGTTCACCCATTTTCTCGAGTGGACCCAGTAACGTCTCCATTGTGAGACTGTTGTTACTATATTTGGCATATCGAATATGTCTGAATAGCTTGCCAGGCATGCCAGGCATGCCGTGCGAGCAAGATACTCCCAGTAGCTTGTGGGGCTCTCCACGAGGGGTGGAGAAATCGAACCCAGGTTGGCCGGGCCGGCCATATGCAAGGCAAATGCCCTTCCACTGGGCTATTGCTCCAGCCCACTTTTGCAATGCTTTTTAAAAATAAAAATCATAAATTAGATCTATTTGAAATGAGTATTCATTATACGTAAAATATTCTATAGTTATAAAAATGTCATTAACTTTTAAAAAAATGTTATGTTTTTACCTTTTATTAACCTGTAAGTCTACTTGAAAATCTCTCAAAAACTTCACAACTGCTAAGTGAAAATTACAATTTTATTTGACTTTTCAAATTTGTATTTTTATAAATCTAGGTTAATGAGTTCTTCAGCATCATACAAATTTCATTTTGATGCTTAAGTAAGTCTGTGGGCTCTACATTCAATTTTCCTAAATCCAAATGTGAGCATGCTTCTAACTAATTATAGATTTGTAGTTAAATTATAGTTTATAACCTTTCCATGTGAGCTTGTGTCTAAAAATGAAAATGGTATTTGCCAATAAATTGAAAGATGTTTGCAAAATTTAACAATCAGTAAAATGTATGCAACAGAAAATGCTTGGCAACAAAGGAATATATGAAATAGGTGTTGGATATGAGTCCTATTATAATATTATAATTTCTTATTAAGCAGAGCATAAATACTACAATTGACTAAATTATATCTTACCTCACCCTGATCATGTCTTTTTCCCCTAAGTTTTGTTTCTTAATTGTCTAATCACCATAGAGTAAATTTTTCAAATATACCTCATATTCTGCAGTCGCGATCTCTTGGTGCATTCACTTTTGAGATTATCAGTTGATTGCTATAATATTCGTCTCACTATCTTTACTTTTCTAATGTCACAGACGCTTTTCTAGAATTTTCAAAGAATATTAGAAGAAAAGGGCATCCTCTGTTCTGCTTTCTCACTCCTTTATTCTGACCTAAACTGAAAACCTTTGTGCCTAGGTTCCTTTGCAGGGGTCAAACCTCATGAACATTTCTGACAAAGTACTAGAAATCCCTGCAGATTTCTCTGGAACCGATTCAGTGTTTCTATCGCATATACAATAGCTTCTCATAATGGATGTTTGTTTATCTTTTATACTTTTCTATAATGGGCTGGAGCAATAGCACAGCGGTAGGGCGTTTGACTTATAAGCGGCCAACATGGCCAAACCAAGTTCGATTCCTCCGCCCCTCTCGGAGAGCCTGGCAAGCTACCGAGAGTATCTCGCCTGCACAGCAGACTTGGCAAGCTACCCGTGAGGTATTTGATATGCCAAACACAGTAACAAGTCTCATGACGGGACGTTACTGGGCCCGCTCGAGCAAGTCGATGAACAACGGGAGGACCATCACCTGATTTTTCTATAATATATTCTTTATAATATGTATGTGGCATACTTTCCAAACTTTTTTAGATCTTTATGAGGATTATATATAGTAATATTAAGATCTAAAAAAGCTTTAATTTAATGCTGGCTTAAATTTGACAAATTTTAAGTTTCAAATAATTTCTTTGAATATACATGAGCAGCAACCTGGAAATGATGTTTACATGAAAACGTGGACATCCTTTGTAGATAGCATCTTTATTTCTTCTGGAAGATATAGTTAGTTGTTGCCTGTTGTTTTTGAACCACATTCAGAAGTACTATGGGATCACTCCCAGTTCGGGTGCTCAGAGGACCCTATAAGCTTCTGTGAAACAATCCAGGGTTATGCACATGTAAGGCTCACTTGCTCCACTTGCCTACTAAACCATTTCTCTGACTCCCTATTTGTAAAGTATTGAACTATTGATATCTGAACTACTTATCAACAAAATGAAGGTAGTAGTAGAATTTACCCTATAGGTTGTTGAATACTAAATTTTGTAATGCATATTGTCTTCAGAGAATTTCTCACCACATCATGAAATATTAGTCGTTATGTTTAATGTTTGCATGATTATAAGTTTTGTCGTATTTAAACAATAGCTATTTGTTTAGTATATTTTAGTTCAAAAAAACATTTTTCCAATTTTTGTAGGGTTTGGGGCACACCTAGAGGTGCTCAGGGCTCCCTCCTGTCTCTGTGTTCAAAAATCATGCATGGCATGGCCAAATTGGGTATCAGAGACTGAATCTGTGCCAGCCACATAAAAGGCAAGTGTCTTACTCACTGTGCTATCTTTCTGGCTCCTCTATTTTTCATCTATTATATACAGGAAAATTGCGGCCAAACAAAACAAGCAATCAAATATCCGGAAATATAAATGTGCAAATATATAAATTAAATAAAGTAAAAAAAATGTTCAAAGCAAAGTATGTATGAACTAAATCTACTAGTGTAAAATTAGAAGCACCAAATGCATTATAAATAAAACTACTTACTATTGTTTAGAATATGCTAATAATTAACCTAAACTCATGCACTTATTTCCGGATGTTCCCAGTTACTCTGCTTTGTTACAGAGACATAGGCTGAATCACAATTCCCAGCTGTCGGGGAAGTCTGCTTTATTGATCAGGAAGGGTACCAGCCAATGTGTGGAAAGATTGGTCCAATTCCATTACAATGACAGAAAAAACAATTCTGAGTACATTCTCTACAGAGCATGGGTCAGCAGCTTAATATTTATTTCAGTTTGGCAATGAGCATGTGTCTCTTGTAGACAGATGCTTAATGATAGCTCTTTGTAATGTTAATAACCAAGAAGAGAAGATACATTTTAAAACGATATAGCAGTTTTCCAAAACAGATTATTTTTAAGATTGAAAATTCATGAAAAAACATAGGCGATCCATCAAATATTAGTTCCTGAATCATTGAGGGCTTAAATTATAATGTGTATATTAAAAGTTCTGATTTGGAAAAGAAGAGGGATTTTTGTTATAAGATGTAACAGCAATTACTTGAGACTAATCTCTCCACAATTTAAAACACACATTTATATTTGAAGGTGTATAAAGACCATGCATGTAGACAGATGTGCATATATATGCATATATATACACACATATATGTAGGTAAACACTATTAGTAACTTAGTAAGCATAGACATTTTGTAATTTAGCTTTATTATCACATCAACATAATTTTAAGTGGAAATTACAATTTTTGAAGGTCTCACACCTGCCCCATATTCTATTCCGAGACATTTTATAAATTATCTAATTTGACCCTCATTAAAAAAAATTAAAAGGTGGGTAATAGTAACTTTATGTAATAACATAGAAACAAAGCATAATAAATTAATTTTCCTATGGATTCCAAAACTAGCATTCCCCTGCGTTTTAAGCAAAGATGTACATTTGGGCTTTAATGTCTTCTCAGTCCCAGACTTGCCCTATCATCACACAGCATCCAGAATTCTCCTTACCATGATTCACACAGCCATACTGTTGCCCAGCTAGCCTACATTTTTACTGATCATCTACTCAAATATGTGTGGCTTGATGATCAAGTTCTCATTTCTGCATTTTGCCTCATTTCCCTTCCTGCTGACAGTAGTCACAATGCATGTGATGGTAAGTCTATAGCAACCATGTTGAATCATTACATTGAAACTATGTTTTGAGAATAGCAGGAAACAAGATACATGCCTATCATTCTCCAACTGTATTGTTCTGATATAATGGGTCTAGACCTCTGTATTTGCTTCTGTCACTCTACCTTTGTGTATATTTGCATTTTACAGGGAAGAATTTAACTCTGTTGCAATACCGTTTCTATGTTATAACTAATAGAGTGTAAGTTCACTGTGGGGTATAACCCAGACTTTCTCAGTAGGTCTGGGACCCCACCTACTCTCAGAGACCTAGTGAGTGGTTCAATGCAATGATGCTGTGATGTTTGGGTTCTTTGATGCCTTGGACTACCCAGACCACTCCAGCATTGTTCAGGACCCTTCAGAACCATGGACAGAAATGCTTGGGGGTTCCTAGGGCTACATCTAGCAATGCTTGTGGGCCATGTGATATCAAACCCAGGTTGGACTCTTGCTAGACATGTGCCCTAACCACTGTACAAAGTACATTTCGAGTAGTGAATTATAGCAAACCATTCTACCTTAGCAACATGATCATGATTTATGATGTTATATTGCTTTTAATATTAAAGAAAATGCACACACACAAAGCCTCATTTTCTTCGTTCTCAATAAAAACACTAATATAAATCCACTAGTATAAAGATTATAAAAAGTATAGCATCTTCTACAGTTAAATATACTCAATTAAATATACAGTTAAATATACAGTTAAACTGTGTGTTAAGAGATAAACTCATAGTAACATATCGGTAACAGTTGCAATGTTCTATAATATCTGTCAAAACTACTATTCAATTGTCTAAAACTGAAACATATGACAAAAGCAGCAAAACATTAAGAAAGCAAATAATTAACACTCAAGTGAGAACAATATTGCATAATGGAAAATCCATTGAGAGCATAACAACTCTTTCCCTAACATTACTGCATCTTTTGGCATAAGAGGATGCCTAAATTCATCTAGTTGTCCCCGGCAAAAATATAAACTAGCCAAGAAACAACCATGTACACAGACAGTAGTAACAAAACAAGAGCCCCTTGCAGAAGATTCGTTCTAATGATGACGCTTACTGAATGAATGCCTTCTATATTATTTTATAAACTACGAAATGTTATCTTTAAAAGTACTTATGTTTTCTTACTACTAAATTAAATCTCATCTTCTATAAAATATAAATCTCATTTTCTATAAAACAAAGTTGTAAGGGGGCAATAGTCAGAAGATGGTTGAAAAACACTGTTATAGACAAAGGAACTGCTTCATAGAAAGTTTTTCACTTTTCACCAAGGTACAATAACACACTGGGCTGGAGAAATAGCACAGCGGGTAGGGCATTTGCCTTGCACACAGCCAACCCGGCTGACCTGAGTTTGATTCCTCCGTCCTGCTCAGAGAGCCCAGCAAGCTACTGAGAGTATCTCGCCCGCACAGCAAAGCCTGGCAAGCTACCCGTGACATATTTGATATGCCAAACACAGTAACAACAAGTCTCACAATGGAGACGTTACTGGGCCCGCTCCAGCAAATCGATGAACAACGGGAGTACAGTACAGTGCTACAGTGCATCTTCTGTAAAATATACCATATTATAGTATAGCCTCTTCACTAAAATTAATTCAAAAGTAAAATTAATTCAAAGTCCCCTGAAATAGTCAAAATTTATTCATTTTATTTAATTTTCAGCAACTGAAATAGAACTACATGAAATGTATACACAAATTTTAAACTCTCCATAGTATGATGGCACTTTCCAATTATTCAAAGTCATTAACTTAAAATGAAGGCTTTTTAATGACTTTAAACAGCTGTAACGTATTTTATTTTTGCAACCAGGCACTAATAGATGGAAACTAAAAAATATATTAAAAAGAGAAAAAATTTAAATGATAAAATATCATGCATTCAATTTTAGAAAGATGTAATTAAAGATGTTAAATCTAAAAATTTGCATACTTTTTAAAATATAAAAGTATGCAGTAAGACTATTTGAATGCATTTATTAGAAATACAAGTCATATTACTCATGCTATGTCAACCCTCTGTGTCTAAATCTATATTTATATATACTTTGACTACAGCTGTATTTACCCCCAACTCTGGTTGCACTAATATATGGGTGCAACTTTCTTATTTTATTGCTTCCTAATTAACTTTCCTCTTTCACAATAAATCAAATCCAGGCCAAAGCACAAACACACATACTAAGACTCAAACCAAAAATAGTGTGTCATCTACTCTACTATCTCAATTTATTATCTTTGTTTTTTCTTAAGTTAAGGATCTGCATAAATCTACACAGTGCACCATTTCATACTGCATTGCTTTGGAATTGTCAAAGCAGGACCTTATAAAAAAAGAACTGTTTTCTATGATAAAGCAAAGTGCCAGGTCATGCCTTTCTCTGTCAGACGATCTGCCCTTGCTTTCTGCCTGACTGCACACTAACTCATATCAGGAGAAAGCACAGGTAGAGGCAGTGAAGGCAGTGACAGCTCTCTCCAAGGTGTCTCTGCTACGAAGATTGTAATAGATAAGTTCACCTCTGTCAGGGGCTTGAAGGAAACATTCTTGTTTGACAACTACGGCATGAAGTACAAATTTTGTGATTTGATTGTTTACAGCACTTGGAAAGATGCCAGAGATGCGATAAATATCCAAACCAAGTGATTTATGTGCTTTCTGGCTGTAGATTCAGTTTTTATTTTTTGTTAAGGCTGAAGAAAATATATTACTTTTATGTCTGTGAGTGATCAATTACATTCTACAGTGAATGTCAATTCATTTATTTTAGCGAGCTATTAATTTAAGTGGTTCATCATAATGCTTCTTTTATTAACTGTGATTTAATTAAAAATAGTAAAAGTGCTGATAGGTAAAAATCTTACCAGGTGAAGATAAGGCATAGTAACGTAGATATTAAAATCAAAACTTGGTTAAACATTGCAGACTGTGTACGCTGAATGGCTCTATGTAGATCATTCTATAATGATACAAAAAAGTATACTTAAAAATTTGAAGAGGACTGAATACATGTAACATATTCATTCCATATCTTACAATGCATTAGATAACAACTATTACATGTACACCCACTATATCTACATATACTTTAGATGGGTATAATGTTATGTTTTAATTTTTGATAGTCAATGAACAAATGTTTTAAAATGTGATCTCATTATTTATGCAAAAAAGTTGATCCAATCTATCATTTTACCTTTCCAATTGAAAGATATTAAATTTTATAATAATCAGCATTAAGCGCTCCCCCCAAAAGAGCAATCATTCAAAACACACAGCTGATCTAATTTGTTGTAAATCTCTGGTAAGCAATTTTGTAATACTGTATAAAATTCATAAGAATCTCTCATTTTTTCACACCTTCATACCAAATGAATATTTCTAAGCATTTATATGAAGTAACCACTGGAGTTTCATGCAACCAAATGATGGGAATGCAACCTGTGTATTTGCACAGATATTGGGTTTTACCAACTATCGTGAAATTACCAATTCACTAAACCTAAATTCAGTACATTGCTAAGCTCTTTGTTAATTTGTGTTATAGTTGTCAGAAGAAAATCCTAACCATGGAAATAATCATACAGCAACCATTTAAAGTTAGTGTTTTGCAATATTAATATATACTGTCCATTTTCCATTGCTTTCTAAATTTATTTATCCTCTTTCACCAGTAACTAATCAATTATTTTTTTTGCTCCAGAAACATCCGTCAAAAAAAGAAAGAATGAAATGACACATATGCTATCACATAAATATCGGTAACTGTATTTTTAATAATTTAGGCAAAATTAGTCATTTTTATTGCATGCCTTAAGCAATGAAGCTTCATTGTTTCATTTAATAAATATCACAACATTTTAACCTTCGATTCTCATCTGATGATTTTTTATTTGGTTAATTTCTTTAAATTAGACGGAGTTGAATAATCAACTCATGGCCCAATATCCCTTTTGGTTAAGTATTTGTCATGATTTTCACTTATATTTTATCTAAGAGTAAAATGAGTTTAGCAATTAGAAAAATCTTATCAGTGTATTAAAATTAATAATATTGACCCACACACATATGTATCTATACTTTTGGGAGGCCACTCTCTATAATCCACAGGGCTTACTCTTGGCTCTGCTCTGATCCCTCTGATCTCAGAGATCACTCCTGGTGGGTGTCAAAGTGCCAGGGATCAAATCCAGGTGTGCTGTGTAAAAGGCAAGCCCTTTCTCTCCAGCCCCTGTAAATAGTCCATTAATGCAGTGTTTGCATTCCCTTTTAAAGAGGGAAAAAAATTAACAGGGAAGTTTTATTATATGCCTTTCAGATAAAAGTGCCTACAATATAGTAGATTGCACAATAATGGGCAATTTATGTGTGCAATAATTAACTAAAGAACAAATATCTGATTGCTTGTTCATAAGTATCAAGGCCTATTATACATATTTTAGGTTTTAAATTAATTCTTACAATAAGGATCAGCCCTGAGCAAGACACAACTCTGGTGATCTTTTTTATGTTTTGTTTGTTGATTGTTTTAGGGCCACACCTGGCAGTGCTCAGGGCTCACTCCTGGCTCTGAGCTCAGGAATAAACCACGCAGGCTTGGGGAACCATATGTGGTGCCAGGGATCAGGGGATCAAATCCAGGTGAGCGGCACGCAAAGCAAGTGCCTTAGCAGCTGTAGTACTTCTAGACCCAAATTATGGTGATTTTCTGAACCATATATTCTACCTCCCAGTTCCTTTTCCCCCAATATTCTGCTCTCAACAAAATCCATTTAAATCTAAAAAAGACTATGTTAAGTTAGGAACGTCTCCTTACAAAATATCTGATATTTTTATGAAAGACATGACTGCCTAAAGTTAAGAACCATTGTCCAGATTGCTTTCTGAACCCTTATAGACACCCTATTACACATTAGTATATTGCCCTTGAAGACTATTTGTAATGAGAAAATGGACTTCGAAGTTTGACCACTCCAAATAGCAATTATCTTTGTTTTGGAGTAATTTAGAAAATCAAAGGCATTTTTGTTCATCATTTTTTCAGTCTTCAAAAAAGAGTATTGATTCAGCAATAAGGGCATTTCAATAAGATTCCATTCTGACCTGTATAAAACTGAACTAGTCCCTTTATATCTATTAATGTAGGCATTTAAAAAGCACTTTAATTATTTTAGAATATTTTCACTTTTATAAGGATTGCAATAAAATTGCTTACTACGGTACTATGTAAAATTTTTAACTTTAAAAGAAAGCACTTACAAATTTAAATATGTCTAAAAATATTCCGAGAGAATGAGTTTATATTTGTCGCAGAAATCAAAATGAAAAGAATTATGATTAAGACCTCAAACCATATTCTCTCTCTGTTTAATCTATTAATTAAAATAAGAAATAATGAAGAGTCAAAAGGTATTTTTGAATTTGCATGTCACTGTTATACTTACAATCATATTTTCCAAGGCATGTTTGGCAAGCCAACAATTTAAGAAGACTGGGACAAATAGATTCCTTAAGGAAGGCCAGAATATCTGAAAAACAAATAAAAACTAAACTTTGATTTTGAAGCAGGAAATAATGTCAACAGATTGAAAACAAATAAGTACTATTAAAAACTGAATAAAGATAAAATGCTAATTTAAAATGCAGCAAGTTGTTTATATTCTTTTCACTAAAGAAAATGCAGAAGCAGAAATAATATTTAACTTCTTTTCTAAGTAAAGTAAAGTAAAGTAAAGGCCCTCCCGTTGATCATCGATTTGCTCGAGCGGGCCCAGTAACGTCTCCATTGGAGACTTTTTGATATGGAAGCAGGAAAAAGTTGCCCTTATATCCAATATAAAACTGCTAATACAATGATTGTTGTTTTAGTATGACAATTTATAATTGCCATGATCTGTCTGCAACTTGGGGTAAAAAGTAGATAAAGACTATATCACTCACTCTTCAGAGATTCAAATCTTTTAGTTAAAACTGGAAAATCCTGTTCACTTAGAATTATGTTTAGTTAGCTTATCATTATATTCAATTCCATTTGATTCTCTACATAAATCATGCAAATTAAACTAATTATAATAAGTCACAACAGCTTCAGGTTCTACTTATTTTCAAAATTAAAAAAGAAAAAACTGAAAGTGCTAGAAACATGATCCCAAAAGACACTTAAAATACTCTCAATTAAAATTAAAATACAATTTTGCAATGCAAAAACGTTATCTGCTTATGTATGGAATGGAAAATAAATATGGTCAAATTTAAAGTACATGGCAATATATTTAATAAAACAATTTTCTGTTTGACTATTGGAAACTTTCTTAAGAAAGAGAGAATTTAATAAATTGCATGGTTAAATAAGAAGAATTCTCATTTTCAGAAACTGAAATACTTTCTTTCAGTTACTTAATATTTTGCATATTAAATAGATTTTGCATATTGAATAGAATGATGTACTTCTAACCATTTTGGATCACATTGATATGCTTAAATAATATCTTTAGGCCATATATTTGTAAAAAGAATTTCATTGTGTTATCGTACTCAAATCTTTTTAGTTTTTATATAATTTCACAATCCAGTTATCCATCTAATTTTACTACTTACATGTAATACCATAATTCTAACAGGTCTAAATTCATTTGAGTAACTACATTAGTTAGTATTTTCATGCAAAGGCCTTATTTAGGACTATTGAAAATAAAAAGATTTTCATAGGACTTACTGAGATAATGAAAGGAACTGCATTAATTATTTCCAAAATGAAGGGTATCCGTAAAATCTGTTCCCAGATGTTTCCCTTCAAAGAAAGAATTTGTACAATGAAAGTCAGTTTTACTGGATTGTATTACGCAGGGAAATACAACATTCAGAATTTCTTTAGGAATAAGTACACATTAACAAGTTACTAAAATAATTTTACATAACAAAATACAGAATCACAAGTTTTCATCGGTGACTTTTAGGTAATATTTTTCTTATGGTGTTTTCTCTCAATTTTGTATTAAGTTTTTTAAGCAAACAAATTTTAGGAGCTGGGGTAAGAGTACAGGGCTGAAGGGGTTCACAGCCCTGTTTCAGCACTGAGTACCATTTATTACCCCAGTATTGTTAGTTATAGCTTTGGAGGACTCTGTGCACTACTGGGCATGGCACTCGAGACCCCCCAAGAACAGTCGGGGTGGCACAGGTGGTCCTGGTTATAAAAAGAAAACACAGGGCCTCTCATTCCAAGAAAGGAATAATTTCAAGAAGGTGAATTTAGAGCCTTAAAACATGTTCCAGACTCCGGTAACTTTACACAGCTGACAGATCCCACACCCAGAAAACCAGCAATATTGCTGATAGATCATCAAAATTTTCCTCAGTGACATCCAGTGAAAAAAATCAATGAACTTCCTAAAGAACCTTATACTTTTATGAAGAGATCCATAGTAGAAAGTCACTAGTATCTAATACCCGCTATTTCCCAATTATTTTCTACTACTGGATATAAATGGCTGGAACGACAGCACAGCAGGTAGGGCATTTGCTTTGCACCTGGGTTCGATTCCTCCATCCCTCGGAGAGTATCTCACCCACACAGTAGAGCCTGGCAAGCTACCGTGGTGTATTTGATATGCCAAAAACAGTAACAAGTCTCCTAATGGAGACGTTACTGGTTCCCACTCAAGCAAATCAATGAACAAGGGGACAATACTACAGTGCAGTGCTACTGGATATAAAATGAGAAACCTTTATTTTTCCATAGGGTCCAAAGGGCTAAAAACATTAGTAACAGAGTATTCCCACAATGCAAAACAAAATTTAGATCAGCTGCTGTCTGTGTGCTAAAGTTCTTGTGATTAGTTCTGAGCCCATCTCCAGATATATATATATATATATATATATATATATATATATATATATATATATATATATATATCCTGGTTGAGGGAGGAGTAAGATGAAAGAAATGGAAGCAATAAAAACTCTTTTGTTCGTTTAGAGGTGCTCTCACCTCCCAAGCTGAGGGAGAAGGTGCACTTAAAGAATCTGGCTAGGATATAGAAATGCTTTTGGCCTATGCCTAACACATCTGAAAATGAGAGGACAGTTGAACAGAGATGGAAGCAACGATTCTGCCAATTTGAAGACAAAGGTAGCTATATTCTAGGATGCGCATCCTAAGAGTGAACTCCATGGTCACTTCAAAGTGTATATAATCAAGAGCACTGCCTGACCAGGACTATAGAACTCAACAGAAGGTGGATGTCAGGAGACAAGCATGTGTGTCAGAGTCCCAGAGGCCAGCCTATGGCAACGAAGCAGTTAGGGAGTCTGGCTGTCCCTGGACTTTCAAGGTTCTACTTGTATTTCTGTTCTAGAGCACCTCAAGGTAAGACCCTAATTTTATGAAATAGGCACAAGATTTAAAAAATTGTAACAACGCACAGAAAAAATAATTGGAATGGAAGCCATTAGCAGTCTTATTATGTTTTGCTAAATGCAAACTCAACAATGGCTACATATACCATTTCAGGGAACTGAATGGCAAACAATTACCAGCATGTAGAAATCCTAGTCCAAATTCTTTGTTCTTTCCAGAAATAGACCCTTTGTGATGTTAAAACTTCAAAATTGTTTCTTTTTTTAAGTGGTTCTAGGAAAAAGAACTGTAATTTTTAAAAGTCTACAAGGTTAGTTGCAGAGTCTTGGGGATTAGGATCGGGTTTGTTTTTGTTTCCTTTCAATTTAATGACTGTATGTATATAAATAGAGTTCCATTCTAAATGCTGTTGATAGAGACATAGAGATATTTATGGGCAATCACTGCCTTTGGCTTCCCAAGCAACTGTAAATATGAATGGAATGGTGACTTAATTACAGACCTGAACTGCTGTAGGACAGAATACAAAACAAGCTGATGTCAGAAACTTTTAGTAACTGACTAACCACAACGTATATTTTAAAGAGTTTTTGCTTGTGCTGCTTTTACTCATGTCTTTGTTTTTCAAAAAAATTCAATCTTCTTCACATTTTAAACTGCTTTACTTGTTAAGGATTAATTCTAGCACTTAATTTAGAATTTCTAAAGAATTAATTTAATGGTCAATTGCAAGAATTAAAAAATATTTCTAGATGCTACATGAATTTTAGATAGTGACTATACACATAATGTATATGTACACATATAAATAAATTTTAAATTATATTGATATTTCAAGACTAATAGTATCAAAGATCAAGAAATACTTAAAATAAATAAGCCTATAATTATTTTTTTAATAAATGTTTTTAAATATAAGGAAAAGAGCTCATTTGAGATTCTGCTATCCAAATTTTTGTCTATATAGTCACACTAATGGCTGAAGCGGGTAGGGCGTTTGCCCTGCACGTGGCCAACACGGTCGACCCGAATTCGATTCCTCCGCCTCTCTAGGAGACCCTGGTAAGCAACCGAGAGTATCTTGCCTGCACAGCAAAGCCTGGCAAGCTCTCTGTGACGGATTATATATGCCAAACACAGTAACAAGTCTCACAATGTTACTGGGCTGGCTTGAGCAAATCGATGAACAACGGAAGAACAGTGACAGTGACAGTGAGTCATACTAATCACCTCTTCATTTATTCATTTTAAAAATCTATTTCTTCTGAAGTTGTCAGAAGTATTCACTAATTTTGTAAGAGGGAAAAAAAGGCAGTAATTAATGGCGGAATAATTTTTCAATGTCACATGAATCCTCTTTTCTGTTCTCTTCTACACATATTACTTACCTACCATACATCATCCACCTCTCCTCTATCTAAACGAAGCACTAATATTTTATGATGGTCATAATAATATGATAGACAGCTAAATATATTGTTTTGCATTATGTTGTATTTATGTGTAATATTATATAGCTTTTTATACTGGGTAGTGTCACTCTCATTTATAAATGGCAGGACAATAGATACATATGTGTCAGAATGACTGCAATGGAATATCTATCCCACTGTTGTATATAAATGACTTAAATTTAAGGCTTCTATTAGCAAAGTGCCAAAGTTAACTTAGCAATACTTTTAAGCAAGAATTTTAAGCAAGTACAATAAAAATGCAGATTAATATTTTTATTCTTGTACTATGGGAATAAAAACATGCCTACTTTTTGAGCACACTGCTTTCTATCACATTTAACACTCATTTACATACTTGAATACCAGAGAAGTTAAAGGAGAATTTATGGGATACAGGTTGACCTTATTTTAATTTTGCTCCCCCATACTGTTCTTCACTCAGCTAATTAACTTTCTAGGTAGTTTAGGAGCAGAAAGTACCTCTCTTTAAACTACTTTAGCTTCTCTACTTTGAAAATACTCTTTCAGGTACCATTTTGGTTATGTGCTATCAGAAGAGAGTTGAATATTCCCACAGTTAATCACTAAACCTCAAGTTCTAGTCTATTTCAGTTCATATTTACATTTTATAAACCTTATTTCAGTCATAATTTTCTCTTCTCCTTCTCCCTTTTGCTTATAATGCAGATGTTTTCCAACAAGTAGACCATTTTCCTTGCCTTATTCTACTATTTCTAGTGTACACTTGCTCCACTCAACCAATCAACATTCTTAAATTAACACCGTTGGCCCCCAATTGTATTCCTTTGGAACTGGAATCTTATAGGCAAATAGCAAATAACCTCATAAATTGTAATCTCAATGGTCTTTCCTCAAGTTTATTGCTAAACTTGATAGTCTATTTTCATGTAAATTCCATTTCCTTATATATTTGCAACATATTTCTTCTCATAAATACAAAATCTAGACACATATTCAAAAGCTCCCATACTTTTCTTTCTATAGTTTCCATTGCATTTATTCATTTTACTAACTTTATAAAATATGTCTTATTTTTATCAGATAACAGATTATTTTTTGCAATGAAGTCAGCATTTGTACTGGGTTCTTTTCCTTCAAAATGCAAGGATTAAAAGTAGTCTAGGGGCTGGAGCAATAGCACTGCGGGTAAGGTTTGCCTTATATGTGGCTAAGCCAGGTTTGATTTCCAGTATCCCATATTGTCCCCTGAGAACTGTCAGGAATAATTCCTGAGTGCAAATCCAGAAGTAAGTAACCCCTTCGCATCATCAGGTGTGACCCAAAAAGAAAAAAAAAGTAATCTAATGAGTGCTATATTAGAAATGTCTTGGTTTATGCATGATAAAAGAGAAAGGGGAGAATGGTAGTGTATAATGGTAACAATATTGTGTGAAACCTAAAACAACCCGTTTGAGCCACTGGATTCATCTCAAGACCTTGGCCAGAAAAACCACCGAAATACAGAATTCCATAACAAGAACACAACTGGATTGTCAGGGAGGAGGGGATCCACTGCTAGAGCAAAGGCCACCACACTGAGTCTATAAAAAGGTCACTAGCAGCTCCAAGCTCTCTCTGTTGGGTAAGCACTCCAGCAAGGGACGCGGGGGTAGTTTGGGAAGGTAACTTAGCAAAAGAAGAGGAACAAGGTTGCCACATCTCCTCTTGAGATATGCACTGAGTTTACACTAGCCACATCTCTGCTAAGATGTGTTCTTTCTTACTTTTGGGCATATTATCCCATTCTGGGGAAAAAGTCTGCACATCCTGTTTAGAATGCACTTTGATTTCTACTCTGCAGAAGCCCATGCATCTCTCTCGTTATTTCTGAATAAACGTACTCCACTCTGTCTCTTCCTAAAATTATTTTCTATAATGGAAGGAAATGAACCCAAAGAGCTTGGATAAGATTTGGAGCTGATTTTTCCTTTCCTACAAACTGCAATTCCTTAAATCAGCCTGAGTTCCACAGCTGCTGAGAAATATGGTGCAGGGGATCATTGCCAGGAAGAACAAAGTGGCATCCAGGTGAGTTTTGACAACTGCCTCGGGGGCTCGTGAGACATGGTCTGTAGGCAGCTGGGACTTATCACAGACTCTCATTAGTACTAGATTTCCCCAGGTACTGCTGCGGGTGACCAAGAAAAGTAAGTAGTAGATGTTCTCAAATCTGCTACCTCCAAAATCTCCACTTTACATAAACTACAAGGAAACCTTGTCTGGAAGGATAGCACAGTGGGTAGGGTGTTTGCCTTGCACACAGCTGACCTGGGGTCGATTACTCTGTCCCTCTCAGAAAGCCCAGCAAGCTACCGAGAGTATCCTGCCCACAGAGTACCTGCCAAACACAGTATCAACAAATATCACAATGGAGATGTTATTGGGGCTGCTCAAGCAAATAGATGAACAACGGGAGAACAGTGCTACAGAGCTACAAGGAAACCTATTCCCTCCCTTCGGGAAGTCACAGATCCCAACTCAACATATCTTTATAAACATGGGTCTTAATTTCACCCTGGATGGTTATCCCTTCTCATTGGATTTGCAAGCTTTGTTCACTATCTCTGTGAAAATGATGCCAACACTTTATGAGTCTCTCCTTAAGTTTCCGGCTCCTCGCATGCCATGTAAACTTGTTTGTTCATAAACATTTTCAAAATCATTTCCATTAATTAATATTGACACTTGCCCACATACAAAATTCCGCAGGATGGATATGTCATTCCCAGTGTTCTCCCTTCCAAAATTCAACATGCCATCTCGTCGGTAAAGAAACAAAGAGCACCTGGCCCAGACAAGGTCAGATCTGAACACCTGAAAAACGTACCATCAGTACTCATCAATACTCGGCTCTTCACACGCTACCTGTCTGAATAAAAGGTTCCATCCCAATGGAAAACGAGCAAGACTGTACTACTATACAAGAAGGGAGACATCCACGACACTGGCAACTATCGCCCAATCTGCCTTTTGTCTGTCATCTACAAGCTGTTCACTTGAGTCATCCTGAATAGGATTGGCAGAACACTAGATGAAGGACAACGATTCAGCACCATCGACCATATCCATACGATTACTAAGCTCATTGAGGTTTCTCAGGAGTTAAAGATGCCACTCTGTCTAACTTTCATTGATGTAAAGAAGGCCTTTGATTCTGTTGAGACAGAAGTGGTCATTGAAGCCCTAGCCAATCAGGGCATACAAACTCAATACATCAGAATCCTCCATGAGCTCTATTACGGATTCACTACCAGGATCTCACCATTCTACAAAGAAGTCATCATCCATGTCAAGAGAGGGGTTCGGCAGGGTGATACCATTTCACCAAAACTCTTCAGTGCCACCCTCGATAACATCATGCGATGACTGGAATGGGAAAGAATGGGAGTGAAGATAGATGGTCGGCAATTACACCACCTCCGCTTTGCTGATGACATCATTCTAATAATACCAAACATCAGCCAAGAAGCAGAAATGCTAACCGACTTCGACCTTGAGTGTGGAAAGGTCAGATTACAACTGAATCTCACAAAGACAATGTTCATGAGAAACAGTCTTGTTCCTGATGTTCCATTCACTCTCAACAGAACCACCATCTCCGAATGCAACAGTTATATACACCTAGGTCAAGAAATAAACATGATGAATGACCTGGCACCTGAGTTACGCAGGAGGAAGAGAGTGGCTTGGAATGCCTTCAAGAGCGTTGAAAAAATAACTAAGAGGACAAAGAACCTCCAGCTACAAGCACATCTCTTCAATTCCACTGTTCTTCCTGCATTAACATAAGCCTCAGAGACCTGGGCCCTACAAAACAGGATGAGAATGCTATTTGGGTCTCTCAAAGAGGAATCGAAAGAGCTATGCTTGGAGTATCATGATTCACTCAAATGAGAGATAAAATCCGGAGTTCCGATCTCTGTCAACGCTCAAGAATCAGGGACTCTGTCTCACTTGCCAAGGCATAAAAACTCAGATGGTCTGGACACATAATGATGTTTACAGATGACCGCTTGACTAGAGCCATTACTGACTGGATTCCACGGGACATCAAAAGATCGCGTGGACGCCCACCTACAAGGTGGTCAGACTTCTTCGTCAAGACCCTGGATGATCGGTTTGAGGCTCTGCATATTCCTAGAACAAGCAGATGCCTTTGGGCTACGCTAGCACGCAACAGAGATGAATAGAGACGTTACTGTAAATCGATGAGTAACGGAGTATCAAGTGATCAAGTAAATATTGACTCTAATTTTATTTCTTTTCTTGATTTCTTTTCTCCTGCCTATCCACCTCACTTTCTTTTCATGGTTTCATTGCCATGTCCCATTATTCAAATTTAGAAAAATCTAAAATGTTATTTGAGATACTCTCTCCCTCATCTATCTCAGTCTATCTGTTGACTTCTTTAGTTTTTACTTTCATAATATCTTTAATGAAACTTTTAATCCAGTCAAGGTCTCAGTTTTCCTCTTTTATTGCAATTTTGTGTTCTTGGAATACAAGGCCAGCAATATATATATACATTTTGGACCCAAACTTCTAAAGCCTAATTCTAATTACATAACTCCCAAGTTTAATCTCCTCCTCCCTCTACTTTCCATCTTGTGTTGCTAACAAAGAGCAGCAGAATATTGTCTCAAAATGTTTCCAACAATATTGACCAAACAATATTTGATCAAATAAATATTGACCATTTTTATAGTTTATATTTACATTTCTTCTAGTATAAGTAAAAGTAAAGGCCCTCCCGTTGATCATCGATTTGCTTGAGTGGGCCCAGTAACGTCTTCATTGGAGACTTTTTTGTTACTGTGTTTGGCATATCGAATACGTCATGGGGAGCTTGCCAGGCTCTGCCGTGTGGGCAAGATACTCTCAGTAGCTTGCCCGGCTCTCCAAGAGGGGCGGAGGAATCGAACTCGGGTCGGCCATGTTGGCTGCGTGCAAGGCAAACGCCCTACCGCTGTGCTTTTGCTCCAGCAATATATATATATATATATATATATATGTATATATGTATATATATTATATATATGTACATCTTCTAGTATGTATTTGTTAATTTTAGAAAACCTATTTTCATGTCTTTTCATCTTCCTAGACAGATATCACTGCCTCCAATTTTTGTTTAAATTGGGCAAGAATTTCTTTTCATTCTATATTATGACTTCTTACTATGAGTTTTTATAGCAGACTTTAGTGAAACTACCTATTATTCTGCCTTCTATTATTGTTATTTGTATAATTTATCCTGCCTCACTGGATTGTAAACTTCTTGAGAAAATATATATATACCTCACTGAATTGTAAACTTCTTTTTTTTTAAATTTTTATTAGTGAAACACCATGAGGTACAGTTGTAGACTTACAAATTTTTGTGCTTGGGTTTCAGTTACACAATGATCGAGTACCCATCCCTCCACCAGGACAATGAATTGTAAACTTCTTGCGAAAAAAAAAAGCGCAATGTAAAAAGTAGAACCCTTCATTATATAGGAGTTCAATAACAATTTGATAAATTGTGCTAACCATAGTAAACCACCCAAAACTAAGGGAATTAATTAAAATACTTCCTAAGAGACATGTTTTTGCTTCCTTAATTTTTCTTTTTGGTACAGATCAGGAAAACATATTGAAAATAACAACGAGTAAGACAACTCCATTTGATTGCCATATGTGGCCATGCGTATAATGGGATATTCTCCCATAGGAACATATAAATTATTTTTAAGCCACAAAGAAAAACATTACTATATTACTAAAGCTTTTTTATCAGATACTAGAGAGATCCAAAATACTAAACTAGTTTAAGAGGAGCTTTCGATATCCTCAGAGTATAAATTATAAATAGACTAATACTGAGCAAATGCTAATAATATGTTCTATCAGCAAAAAAATCTAATTACAATAACATACCTTGTAACTGAGATAACCAAGCAGTATTGTTTCAAATAAACTTATCAGTGCCACTGAAACCTGAAATAAAAATCATACTTTAATGAGAAAATACAGAAGAGTAAACTATACATTCATGATAATACTACTGGCTATATATATTTATGTGCATATATGTCTCTATGTAGATATATACAATAAACTAATATGGCATAGAAAGTGTTATGACCCCTTTAATCTTTATTTGTAAAGGCTGGTGAGACAGTACAGCAGTTAAGATGATTGCTTTGCATGTGGCTGGTCAGGGTTTAATTCCTGGCACCCCATATGGTCTCCAAAGTTCCATCAGAAGCGACTCTTCGGTAGAGAGCCAGAATTACGTGTTGAGCACCGCTACCGCCCTCCCCCCCAAAAAAACACCTGTCTACAGTTGATAGGTTGCAGATTGTTCTAAGCCCTAGAATTTAATTTTTACATTTTCTATATTCCTTAATTTTTTTATTTATGACCTCAAATAAATATGTGGGATTAGATTAACCAGACTGACTAGGTAAATAAGATTCTTGCCTATTCCTAATATGCATAATCATACACAGCAGCCTTTGCTCAGATAACTGTTTTTCCCACTACTCTCTTGAGTAGAAACTCCAAAATCTCTTGTCTCCAGAAAATAAAGAAATATAAATTTCAAACTGAATAGTTCTATCCTTTCTCTTACCTTGAACAAAATGAAAGAGTAACATCAGTGAACAAAAATGAGTCAGGCCAATACTTCTGGATATTCTCAATGAATTGTTTATAAATATATTTCAAAAACAATTCTCCTTTACAATTGGAATTGATAGCTCTGCATCCCTGAGACAAATTTGCATATTTGTTTTTATTCTCTATTCTATATTCAATACACACTGTTGAAGCTGAAAAAGCAACTAGAAAAAATATCTGAAACATTCCACTTTCAATATTCTAAAAACTTTAGGTAAATAGAATCAAAATAAACAAGCACGTGGGGCCAAGGGAATATCTGGACTATCTGGAATAGCTGAGCACATGCTTTGTGGGCAAGAGGCCTATTATGAATTCATGACACCACCAGGTCCTTCATGTCTAGAGAACACCCAAGCAGCAATGTAGAAGTAGCCCTTGAGCATTTCCTGGTGAGGCCATTAATATATATATATTAGGTAGAAATAAGATGATAATCTCAGATAGCCAGTACAAATTAGTTATAGACTTTGAGGTTAAAAAATATATATTTCTGGGGGCTGGAGCAATAGTACAGCGGGTAGGGCGTTTGCCTTGCATGCAGCCAACTCGGGTTCGATTCTCAGTATCCCATATGGTCCCCTGAGCACCGGCAGGAGTAACTCCTGAGTGCAGAACCAGGATTTACCCCTGTGTATTGCCGGGTGTGACCCAAAAAGCAATATTCCTAAGAAAGCCAGATAGCCTAGAGTTTGAAGGTTTTAATTTGTCTTAGAAAAACTGGAAAGTTAACTTTGATATAAGTGACAACATAAAGCCTGCAATTGTGTAAAACTGTAAGTCCATAAGTATGAACACCGGCAGTCAGGTTTTACTATGATGGGAAAATAAATATCTTTTCAACTGTTCTCCAGGACCACTAAATTATAATATCCCATACATTTTTCTATAAGTAAAACTGATCTATGGATCATTTTTTGTGGAACACAGGGAATCTCATGTGAAAGCATTAACATTATTATTTTAAATTATCACTATGAGAAAAAAGAAATTTTAAGAAACTAAAATATATTTTCTGCTCTACATCACTAATCATCAGGGAGATGCAGATCAAAACAACAATGAGATATCATCTCACACCACAGAGACTGGCGCACATCCAAAAGAACAAAAGCAAGTGGTTTTGGCATGGATGTGGCAAGAAAGGGACTCTCCTTCACTGCTGGTGGGAATGCTGACTGGTTCAGCCCTTTTGGAAAACAGGACGATTCTCAAAAAATTAGAAATTGAGCTCCCATTTGACCCAGCAATATCACTACTGAAAATATATCCTGGTAAGGCAAAAAAGTACAGTTGAAATGACATCCGCACTTCTATGTTTATTGCTGCACTATTCACAGTACCCAAAATCTGGAAAAAAAAAACAAGTGCCCAAGAACAGATGACTGGTTATAGAAACTCTGGTACATATACACAATGGAGCACTATGCAGCTGTTAGAAAAGATGAAGCCATGAAATTTACCTACAAGTGGTACTACATGGAAAGTATCATGCTAAGTGAAATGAGTCAGAAAGAGAGGGACAGACAGATGATGATTGCATTCATCTGGGGAATATAAAGTAACAAATTGGGAGACTAACACCCAAGCATAGCCGAAATAAGTACCAGGAGGTTCACTCCATGGCTTGGAGGTCAGCCACACATGCTGAGGGAGAAGGGAGCTCAGATAAAGAGGGGAGCACCAAGTAAAGGGTTTGGGAGGACCCTGCCAGGATGAGAGATGCATGCTGAAAATAGATTATAGATCGAACATGATAGCCAATCAATGCCTCTTTTTCAAACCACAGCACCCAAAAAGAGAGAGAGAACAAAAGGGAATGCCCTGCCACAAGGGTGGGGTGGGATGGGGGTGGGGAGGTGGGAGGGATGCTGGGAGCATTGGAGGTGTGGAATGGACACCGGTGGAGGGATGGGTACTCAATCATTGTATAAATGAAACCAAAGCACAAAATTTCATAAGTCTACAACTGTACCTCATGGTGTTTCACTAATAAAAAAAGAAAATAAATAAAATATATTTTCAAGTCATATAAAACTATTTAGAAATACATACTCACCTTTATGTGTACCTAACATTTAAGGATAATATAAGAATAGAGTTCAAAGTTTAAAAGACTATACATGTGGGCCATAGCAATCTCTCAATGAACTGACTGCGTGCTTTGCATATGGGATACATGGGTTCTATTTCATTGCATGATCCCCCTAATCTGCCAGGAGTAGACCCTGAGCATAGCTGGGCATGACCCGCACACATCCCCCAAAAATTCAAACTAAAATACTGCATTTTTAATAAGTGCTTAAATCTTTGAATCAAGACATAAAGTACAATTGACTCATAAAATACAAAATGTCCAGAATAAAAATGTGTTCCACATTTTATAACAATTCATGCATAATTGAATTTATTCATTATTGCATGTACAACTTACAGAGTTTTCTATTATCATAATTTTAAAAATAAAGAAAGCCTTTTATCTTAGGGTATTTTAAAATTTGCATTATACAGAGAAGCTTTGAGTCTTTCCATGCCTTCTGGGCTCAACTGTAATGTTAAGAGACACTATTCTTCAACTGCATTTCCACTTTTGAAGTAGAAAATACAAAGTATTGTTAGCAGAAGACAAAAGTAGAGGAGACAAGAAGTTGTAGAAGACTTGTGAGGTATAAAATTTAACATAAAGTGAAACAAGAGATGCAGAAGACTCCAGGAAATATCTCAAGAATATCATTCAGACACACTCTTTCCCTTTTATCTTCTCGCTCTTTCCTCGGGATTCCATTGATGGGGAGCATATATTTGCAAACCTACCTGCTTAGGGACCAAAATTTTATTGTTGTTAATATGAGCCACTGATTCATCTGAAAATTACTTCACAAGACTCAATCATGTTCCGGACATTGAGAATATAATTTCAACAGAAGCATACATGGCTATGAGTTTTTGATTGATTTTCCAAATATATACAACAGAAATGCCCAAGTTATTCTGGGAAACTTGCAACATCTTAAAACACTGGTTTACTTTGTATTTCTGTGGACTTGTAAGCTTTCTGAACACCAACCTTGATTAGGAGAAAATTCTTGAAAGGTAAAATGCAGGGGCTGGAGATAAAGAACAGTGGCTAGGGAGCTTGCTTGCCCAAGACTGACTCGAGTTAGATCCCCCACATCCCATCTGATACCCGCTGCACACCACTAAGAGGAATTGCTGAGTGCAGAGTCAGGAGTAACCCCTGAGCATCACCAGGTAGGTGTAGCCCAAAAACAACAACAAGAATGCCGGGCTCAGATGAGTGTGTAAAAAGAGGAGGACAACTGGTGGGAGGGAGGGGGAAGAAAGGGAACTAGAGGCTGTGGCAGAACACTGACAGTCTGGTAGTGGGTGTGGTATAGTAACACGGTATGCCTGAAACAGTACTATTAGCTGCACAGAAAATCATGATCTCTAAATTAAGAAAATTAAAATATAAATGAAGGTGTACATACGAAAAATGCAGGCTCAAACAAGTACAAGTAATAAAAATATTAATCTTAGATGTGTATCAAAATTATTTGAGTACTGAAACAAACTCATTTTTAATGCCAATTGTTTTCTCTCCAACTGTATTGTGCGACATATACGTAAGTCAATATATACAGGGATAAAATAAAGTGTACTTAACCTGTAAGCCCCATAAGGGTAGACTTCTTTTCACCCAAAAGATGTGAGACCTATGAAAAGAGTAAGATGTTAATTTGTGTAATGTGACAAATGCATCAATTTCAATTTTTCAATTGAAGTTTAAAATATTAAATAATGCCAGCACAAAGATAACAAAATTAAAATTCATAAGTTTTATTACTTCATATTTGTTTATAATATTTTTCTATTACAGATAAAATCTCTTTCAATCTTGTTTTTAGTCTCATGTTAATAATGAATGAAAAGCTAATGGGATCTAATTTAAAGTGATAATGGCAGAATAGAAAAAACACGAATCTTTTCAATTCTCCATTGAAAAGTCACCTAAGGACTTTATTTATTATTGTTATTATTAAAGCTGTTAATTTGTGGTAATGCAACTTCAACAGTACAAATAATCTGGATGACATTAAAAAACAGATTATTAAATCACATTGATGATGCAGATTTTGATATTTGTGAAATATTTAACCATCAAAAAACCTGTAACATGTTACAAAAATTTATGCAACAAGGTGTTGTCCTCAAATACTTCTTAAATATCTCATCCTTTCTGATGATAAAAATTTTCCCTGTTCCACTCATACCCTATTCTTATCTAGACTATTTGCTGTACATTTTATTTAAATTGGAGTCATTCATAGCAAAATATACTTGAGAAAAGATAGAAATAGTGGGAGGGAGGGCCCAGAAATGCAAATTAAAAAAAAAAACCTAGGAAACAAACAGAACAGAACAAAACCTACTCACTCTTGAAAGTGATGAAATATGAGAGGCGTCCCATAAAATATTAACTGTATTTTTAAATCTTCAAGGCATGTTTCTTTTTTGGTAACATTTTAAACAATAACAGAGAGGAACAAACTCTTAAAAATTGTTTTAAAAAAGTATTGTAACTTTAAAGAGTACTCAAAGAGACTGTCTTGTGAGAGGTCTAAGATACTCAGTATTCTGTGTTTCCAGAATGTCACATCAATGTGAAATATTAAACATCTTTAATTCTTCCAAAAACAACTCTGCAACATTATTTTGTAAAAGCTGGTTCTTGAAATCTTTCTAGGTTTCAGTGAATGGCTCCAAATTGTATTGTTCTGTTACCTATCTTAAATACTTTCCTATCCTTTAAAAAAATTCATTCATAAACAAACATTTTCAATTCTTCCCCAAAAATAGCTATAAAATTTATACACATCTCTCCACCTATATTACCACAGTCACCCTAAAATGGACTATTTCTCTACGTTAGGATTTTGCAAATAATATCAACAGACAACTGGCACCTCCTTTGTTGTTACATATTTTCTCCATATTGTAGCATACCCAATTCTTTCTAGGTACATCTGGATTCCTATCTCCCCACCATGTATTGGGCACTGCTCTGATGTTATGGTAAAGACCACATTTCATAATGTGGCATCAGTTGAGTACCAAACTCCCGGAAGAGAAAGAACTGCCCTTAATTGAGGCTGGCTCTTCCTGTCATAGCCATTCACATATTCTTCTCTTATCCTAGAGCTCAACTTTGTCCTCTCTAAGGAAAACTCTGGGATTTCCTGTCAATCAATATATTCAGATAATTTCTTACATCAAAGTTTTTTACCACACCCCTCCTGTTGGCACTTTTTATTTATTTGTAAGTGTGCTTCTTTGATAGTCATCTCCTTACTACACTAAGTTCCATGAGATGAAGTAGTATGTCTATTTTGTTAGCCATGGTCATACAATGTACTTCAGAGTACACACATTTGAGTTAGGCATTTACGGAAAACAAATGTACACTTCCAGTAAAAGCAGAGGTGTCTGATAAGTTCAGAACACTATTATTTCCAAAACATATCTTTCATATTTTCAGTGACACTGAGAAACCAGACCAAAGCAAGGAGTAAAGAGTATAGAAAAAGAGAGTTTTGAAATTTTGCAAGTAATCATTGACCAAATGAATATGAATACATATTGTATTTATATTGCATTTAGAAAACTGAAAAAAAAAGTTTTCAAAGTATAAAAAATAGAACAATAAAATAAATGGACAACTTTGTGACTCTATATTTCATAGTGTCTCAATTTAAAAAAATAAAAAAAGCTTATATAATTCAGTTATTTTGTAATTTGACTGGATCTTAGATAAAATTCAAATTTAGGTCAGGAAAGTGTCTCTGTAGTCGGAGCAAATGCTTCAAATGTGTGAGGCTCTGGATTTGATTTTCAAAACAAAAAGTAAAAAGAATCATGCTTAAAGATTTATTTCAAACAATGGAAAAAAAGGACAGAAGAGAAATATAGAAAGTTGCTAAAATGCAGCCTTCACCACTTTATACAATTCTCTTAGGGAATCTCCTGATGGTATGAATATAGCTCTAACATCTATCTTGGGAATTGAGATGGGATCAAGGATGAATATGTTGAGCGTAAATACATGCAGTGTGTGAGGATACAATTCATATGATAGGACCTTGGGTTACAAAGTCCAACTAAAATCAAAGATTGTTAGGAGGCACATATTCTAAGCCATGAAGGTAAGTTACAAATGTCTCCTAACTTAAAAACCTGAGTACCCAAGAACAGATGACTGGTTAAGGAAAATCTTGTACATCTACACAATGGAATACTATGTAGCTGTTAGAAAAGACGAAGTCATAAAATTTTAATATAAGTGGATCAACATGAAAAGTATCATGTTAAGTGAAATGAGTCAGAAAGAGAGGGACAGACAAAGAAAGATTGCACTCATCTGGAATATAAAGTAACAAAACAGGAGACTAACACCCAAGAACAGTAGAGATAAGGATCAGGTTTGCTCTATGGCTTGAAGGCCAGCCTCACATGCTAGAGTAAAAGGCAGCTCAGACAGAGAAGGGAACACCAAGTAAAGGTGCTGGGAGGAAATGCTCAGGTTGGGAGCTGCCGAAAATAGACTATAGACTGAACAGGATGGTCACTGGATACTTCTATTGAAAACCACAATACCCAAAAGGAGAGAGAGAACAAAAGGACATCCCCTGCCACTGAGGCGCGAGGGGAGTGGGGGGTGTTGAATCCCCTGCCACAGAGGCGGGGACGGGGGTGTGATACTGAGATCATTGGTGATGGAGAATGGGTACTAGTGGAGGTGGTGGAGAGATGGGTAACTGATCATTATATGACTGAAACGCAAACACAAACATTTGTAAGTATGTAATAGTACCTCACGGTGATTCACTAATAAAAAATAAATAAATAAATAAATAAATAAATAAATATCTCCTGACTTGGTGTCGGAGCACAAGTGTAGTGGGTACGGCTCTTGCCTTGCCTGTGGCCGGTCCAGGTTTGGATCTCTGGGACTGTGTATGGTCCCATGAGTCCTGCCAGGAATGATCCCTGAGTGCAGAACCAGGATGGGCAGCACCAGCTGTGGTCCAAAATCCAAAACAAACAAATAAAACATGTCTGCTAACCATAACAAGTCGTGAAAATTGAGCCCACATTTCAAGAATATACAAATTTTTGTCCCAATATTACATATAGCATGTTGAGAAAAGGAAGAGTCTTAACAATGTTAGGAAGCTTTCCAATAAAAGAGCCCTGTGAAAACACTGGAAGTCAATACCTACAAGATTGAACCACCTACCATCTACAGAGAGGCTAAACATCAACTCTTTGAAAGAATGCAATTTTAAGAGTTATGCCATCTGACATGTATTGGCTGAGGCATCAATAAATTTCTGCTAACATTCTCCTTTCTATGGCAAAGACATGAGTACAAGATACTCCTGCCAGCCAAAGTCTGCATTTCTCAGCCTCCATGTCAAAATATGATAAAGTGACTGAATCTCACATGAGATGTGAGTGCGAAATACAAGCAAAGGTGATGCTTATCATGTTAGGCAAGAATTCTAAAAAGTATGTGTGCCAGGTTCTCTTTACCTTCCTAAAATCTGGTTGTAAAGGACCTCTAGTTCTGAAATAGCGAAAGGGCACAAAATGAAAATGGCATGTGTATATTTAATATTATACTTACCATGTTTTATTATATGTGTGTAACTTGCAGTTTGAGTATGTGCCTGTGACACATAGAGGAAAATTCACACTGATTAAGAATACCAGAAAATTTTTTCAATTTTTTATATTATATGTTTGAGCATTGTTGCTTTATACTCTAACCATTATGCATCAGAAAAGTTCTATTTTAATATTGTCATTCTTATTGGTCACTGTCACTGTCCTCCCATTGTTCATCGATTTGCTCAAACAGGCCCAGTAACATCTCCATTGTGAGTCTTTGCTGTTACTGTGCTTGGCATATTGAATATATCACGGGTAGCTTGCCAGTCTTTGCAGTGAGGGCGAGATACTCACAGTAGCTTGCCGGGCTCTCCGAGAAGGGGGAGGAATCGCACTCGGGTTGGCCAGGTGGGCTGCATGCAAGGCATACGTCCTACCCGCTGTGCTATCGCTCCAGCACAAAAACTAATAACATTTTAATAATTCTTAAAGTAGAACAGGAACATGTATTTGGTCTCAAAGTGAAACACTGCAAGCTCAGAGAGGCAAAGAGTCAATACTGATGGTTCATCGCAATATCAAATTCATAAACTCCATACCAGAGGTGGGATTCCAATGCTAATGCATCATTTACTACAAACTAAATGTACACCAGAATTTGTCATGTGCATGATTTCATATATTAACAATAAAAGTCTTTCTGCTATCTTTCCATTTATCTGTACTTGCCACATATTCATATCGATGCTGACTCAAAAATAAATAAATAAATAAATAAATAAAGGAAAATAGCACAGATTATCTGTAGCTTTAGTATGTCAAAGCGCTTATTAAATAAATCTCTTTGCTGAACTAGCTTCATTATTCTAAAATAGAGCTAGTGCCCATTAAGGCTCTTCTGTTTTACATTAACCAGTGCTGCATAGATAATCAGAACTAAACAGAGAACACTGTATCCAAACTGGAGCCACAAGTGATTTCTCATGTTGTTTAACTGCAGTAATCTGATTTTTCAAATGTATACCTCTATAATTGTGGGTGAATATTCTTAAGTAATATGGCATAGAAGTTAATTGTAGCAATCTTTGTCATCTTAATGTTTTCAAATAATTTAATTTATTCTACCACCCACTCATCTCCTTTTACCCTCAGCAGTTTTCTCTCATGAATTATTTTGTGGTTTTAAGGTCTTCCTGATGAAGAATTTTATTCATAAGTCACCAATATTTAAACATAACTCCAATATGTTTTTCTACCACTATTAATTTGTAGAGTATAACAGCTTATGAGACTATAAATATTTATTTTAGAGTTATAAACTGGTATGCTTTTCAAAAAAGTTTTTTATATAGACCCTTTTTAATATAACATGGGATGGAGACATAATACAGGGGTCAAATCACTTGCTTTGCATGCAGCCAACCCAGGTTTAATTCTTAGCAATGCATAGAGTCCCCCAAGTACCACCAGGAGTGATCCCTGAGCACAGAGCCCAAAGCACCATTGGGTGTGGCCCAAAAATTTTAAAATAATACATGGACGAAAATGTTATATTCACTGACATCACTAGATTATAGTTTTTAGTCACCTGAATTTGCCTATTAATAAAATTGTTGCACCTAACTCCATTAATTCAGTAGCATTTTCTCATTTTCCCGTGTCATGCTCAGTATGGAAAGTTTCTGCTACAAACATCCAACACATGTCTTGTCAAAGACAAATTGTATAGAAAGAAAAGAAATCTAAAGTAAAATCAAAGGCAATGTGTGAAGCATTTGACACAGAAACATGACCATTTTGTTCGGTGAATTTATGGAAGTCATTCTATATCTACTGAGTGCTTGATGCACTTTGTGTTCTAAGCAGTCAAAGAACTATTCTCTCATGGAGCATCCCTTGCAATAGGTGTAAGACCGAGAACTATATAACAATATATATTATATATTACAGAGAAAACCAAAGAAACAAATAAAACACATACACTATGTAAAAGACATCAATGGGGAAGTAATGGAAGAAAAGAGAATCTAAGTATCCGGTGGTCTTGTGAGGAGATGATCATTCTAGACAGAATGTTTTGGAAAGGCATCCCTGAAAATATGGTTCTGGGTCAAGATCTGAGGAAGTACACCTTGTTACCTGGAGGAAGTAACAGAGGTAACAGCAGGTCTGAAGGCCTGGAGCCAAGAGGGTGTCTGATGAGACCCAGGCATAGAAAAGCAACAAAAGAAACTACTGAACAAACCAGGTAAGGGATAAAGGGAGAAGATGAAGTTGCAGGAAACAAAGGAGCTTGAGTAGGTCATTGTAATGCTCCAGCATTCAGGGCACTGCTGTGTCAAAGGCAGATTTTTCAACATTAATAAACAAAAAAAGAGCAGAGACATAATTCACTCAACTAATAGGCAGTAAATCACTTGAGATAGAATCATGGAATCATGGAATCATGGAATGTGGCATGAAGTGATTGTGGGTATTCTGTATCTGAAAGGGAGAAATAGGAGAATTTTCTAAAGAGTTCATATGTGTTGCAGAGAAAGAGTCAAAAAAAAAACGACCCGCAGAAATGTTGAGGATAGAGCTGCCATCAGCTAAAATGTGGAAGAGGAGGAAAAGAACAGAGTTTTGGGGAAGGATGGAGTGTTATATCCCTTGAGAGGCATATTATAATGGGACAAGTCTGACAAATCTATTAGAGAGCCGGGTACAGAGGTGAAGGTTTTAATATGTTGCCTTCAAAGAGGTAAACAAGGATAAAAGGCATCAAATTATTATTCCTGGAGGTCTCAAGGAAAAATGAGTACATTGTGCTTCTTCCATGAAAGGTAGAAATGAAAGAATGAAGGGCATGTTAAGAGAAACATACTGAAAATAAATAACCCAAAATCAAGAAACAGCAAAAATGTCAAAATACACATTTTGTAAGCAGAAGATCCCCAGACAGTAGGGAATTTTCCTTTTGATAGATTTCTCTTTACTTATAGTAATATGACTAGTATATATCAGATCCTCAAATGAAAATAATGTGAAATACCCATAATTTGAATTCACTAAAGAATTATAGCCAATTATAAAACATTAAAATCCCATTTTATCTCTAAACCTTTTTATAAATATGAATTTATTTTCACTAAACATGTTGGAGAAAGCAGTTTGTTTAATGCATACTACAATTTCACTTTCCATTCTATTTTGATGGTTATTTCAGAATTTTCTCAGAATAGATTTCAAAATGAAAAGTAATTGTAGAAAAACTTATATATCCAATTTTTTCTGCCTTCACTGTATCACTGTCATCACTGTCATCCCATTGATCTTCGATTTACTCGAGCAGGCGCCAGTAATATTTCTATACTCCCAGCCTTGAGATTTTAGCAGCCTCTTCTTACTTGTCTTTTCCCAATGATTGGAGGCTCTTTCAGGGTCAGGGGAATGAGAACTATTGTCGTTACTGTATTTGGCATATTGAATATGCCACGGGGAGCTTGCCAACCTCTGCCCGTGCGGGCGGAATACTCTCACTAGCTTGCCGGCCTCTCCGAGAGGCATAAGGCATTATTTTCTGCCTTGAAAATAATTTTAAATTTAATCATTTAACCAAAAATAAAAAAGTATCGATGGCACTATACATCCTGCATCATGACCTATTTCTTCTAGAAAAAGAACAAAAACCTACAAGGCTACGAATAAACACAAATGCAACTTTACAAAAGCAATATAATAATGAATAAAAAGTAATCCCAAATCAACATATCATCTAATTCAAATAAGATAAAGTTAAATCTGAGATTTGAAATAGTCATGCACACCAATAAAGGCCAGCATTTTTCCAGTCAAGAGTAATAACTAGAGTATCTGAAAGTAGTAATAAAGAAATTATACGGTAGAGCAAACCTTTTTTGTAGTATATTATTTATACTCCAAAAGACAATTATTTGGGTTGTTAAAGAGTCTGACCAATACAATTACTTAGAATGAAACTTTAATAATTGGTGTCCAGTATTAGCTTTAGAGAATAGGCAATAAAAGAAGACTGTATAAAAAGAACGCCTGTTGCCTTGCATGTGGTCTATGTGGGTTAGATCCCTTGTACAGCAAGGAATAATCCCTGAGCACAGAGTCAGAAGTATCCCTGGCACCACACATGACCCCTAAGTACTTTGAGGAGTAATTCCTGAGTGCAGAGTCAGGAGTAAGTCAGGTGTAGCCACAAAACCAAAAAAGGATATTGCTGAAGGTCAGACAAAGATGACTTACCATTCATTTCCTTGTGAAGGGTTTTCTAGTAGTACTCGAATTATATACAATAAGCAGCTTAATAATTTGAGAGAAAAATTGAACAGACGTATTCTTAGACCTTTAAAAAAACAACAAAATTTTTAGTTTTCATTGAACTTAGTTCACAAAAGAATTGTCCAAAAAAATCAATGTAAAAGGCAACACTTAAATTGTAATTAGAAATAACAATAGCAAAAGGTTTTCGATAGTTGAATTTTAATCACCTGAATATTCCAAAACTGAGATTGACAGAACACATGAACTGTCAATGAGTCAATATTAAACTTAAGAGTAATTCAGGGCTTGAGTATTAGAAGTCACAAAAATCATGTCCATTCAACACTATCACAAATAATCTCAGGAATTTAGGCATTTTATAATTTCCTTACATGTAAAATAAATTTTAGCTAGTTTGAAAATCTAATTGCTTACAAATTAACTGGATAAGTTATAAAACTTGAATCCTCCAAATGGCTTGTAAATTTGATTATAGAAAACGTAGAGTCATATATGGAACTGAGAATTACACATCTAATTAGTAAGCATATTATATCCTCAAAAAGCAATCATTATAGTACATGCTGTGAACACACACACACACACACACACAAAGACACACTATTTTCATTTGACCGGATAACCTCAGTTAAACACCAAAGAAATCTTTAAACTTTTGTGGAAATTAACACTACTATGTAAACATTTTTATTTTTTAATCTTTTTTTTCAGGTGCTGTGATATACAACAGTCAACCATAGTTTCAAGCATACTCTATGACTTGTATCTCTCTTTATAGCTATGTAGGTGACAGCTTATGAAGGTTGTCCTACATAATAATAGTCTTTAAAAAAGAGCAATTAAGACTAAACAAAACATGCTGACTTAATGGAAGCTTTCTTTTTCCCACCATTACAAGGTGGACTCTGAATTATGAGAAAGATCTTCCTATAATCATTAGTTAGTAAAATCTAGAAATGAAATGCCTTCTTTTTTTTCACTTAATATGTGAGTGCACTTGAGAAGGTAATATTTTTTAGCAGTAAAAAAATTAATGCTTACTAATTGTGCAATCTCTCCAGGCTTTTCCATTAAAAGGCAAGCTACATTTTATGGGTTAATTTCTCTCTAATGTCTTTTAAACTACTAAT
This sequence comes from Sorex fumeus, assembly GCF_029834395.1. NCBI lineage: Eukaryota > Metazoa > Chordata > Mammalia > Eulipotyphla > Soricidae > Sorex > Sorex fumeus. Next base: position 7,277,791 of record NW_026606067.1, on the reverse strand, counting down.
GCAATCTCCATTGTTTTATGGAACCGGGCCATTCAAATGACCTCCTAGTAAAAGGTGACTACTGGAGTAATATTAAAATACCAAATCCATCTTCTCTTGTCTGGAGAGAGAGATGGATGCGATTGTTAAAATCAAGAAAAGTCTCTAATAATCTCTGACAGGTATCTTTTTAAATTCTAATCAAAAAGGTGAGGGAAGTGTCAATTTTTATCAGCCTTACACAGTTAGCTAATTTATCCATTACATCTCTAACCAGGAGCAACGATTGGAGAGCACAGTGGAAGAGTACAGCTTCATCTCTGGAACTTTGGGTCAGACAGCACCAAACACCCCCCCAAACTATCTTTCCCTCTGAAGATAGCTTCAAAGATCAAAATATATGCTATAGTTAGTATTTGAATAATGATTCAGACTTCTGCCTCTGAACCTTGTAACAACACAACTTAATTCAAATAACCCCAAGAGGGCTCAAGAGTCAAAATGCAACACAACTTAATTCAAATAACCCCAAGAGGACTCAAGAGTCAAAATGAAGAGAGAACAAAGTCTGCAACAACGAATAGAGAGCTCTCTGTTGTGTGTTATTTTAAGAAACACTAATATGAAAAATGCAAAATAATTCAGTATATATATGGCCTTGAAGACATTTGCAACATGAGACAATTAGCGCCATTCTCACATAAGACCAGTGACTAAATCAAATTTTTATGTTTATTTTGGTTCTGGGGCCAGATACAGCTGTGCTAAGTATCTCCTTTTAGCTGTGCTAAGATCCCTCCTGCCCAGAAATCACTCCGAGGGAATCCGGGGACCATGTAGAGTGCCAAGAAAGAACCTGGGTCAACCATACACAAACAAGCACTCTACTTCTTACTCTCTCTGCAGTCCCTGTTTGCAGGGATTGGTGCAGTCTGACCCAGATGCACCAATGACCTAAAGATGAAGCTGTGCTCTTTCATTGTGCTCTCCAACCACTACTCCTGGTTAAAGATCTAATGGGTGAATTAGCTGCATGTGTAAGGTTAATAACAGTTGACACTTCTCTCAGAATTATTAATTTCACATCTCCTTGAAGTTCCAATGCTTTCTAAGATCATCAGAAAACAAAAATCCTTTAAATGTTAAACACTGAATGGAGCTCTACACTTCTTGGTTCAAAATTTCCAGTCAAAAATGCACAATCCATGCACATCAAAAAAATACCAATATGCTTTTTGCTATAAGGTATTAATGGGAAATAATGTATTCTTATCCACTAAATCAGGTAATTATTTTCCAGTATGTTCAGGATCATCAAAATAGGTTTTACATGTCCCTCAAAGGTAAAATAAGGGAGCACTTATTTATATTATTTTCCTCAATGGTTGCACTCTTCCAGAAGGTCCCATGAGAAATCCACTATTGATGTAGTATTTGGACAAAGCTATTCAAGAAAACTTATCACCACCAGATATGACATGTATGTTCTTTAAACTTAGCAAGATAGACAAAACCATTGATTTTATTCCTCTATACAAAAAGCATTTCTCAAAAGGTTTGTTGAGTTCTACATATTTTTTACTTAAATGTCACTTACAACCTTAAAGATAGATAACTTACTTGACCTCTGGTTTTTGATAAAAAATAACTTTAGTCTCTCTTTAAATGTGTTTTCATTCATATAAAATTCAACTTGTACCCTGAAAACACAAAATAAAACATAATTAGTCCAGAGACTAACAACTAGAAAATATTACTGAATAATTTAATTGAATGTGTTACATTGAATTCTCACTACAGGAAACAAGAATTGAATAAAGTAGAGCACTTGCAGAAAAGAAATACTACTTTCATTCAGAATTATTTAAGCTAAAGCTAGTGTATCCATGACATGAAAGAATAGAAAAAGGGAGAGGAGAAGAAAAAGGAGGAAGAGGAGGAGGAAAAGTAAGAAAAAGGAGAAAGAGGAGAAACAATTTCATAATTTAAAAAATATTATGAATTCAAATACCATATGCATTTAATATTTTTACTAGTGAATTTGAAAAGTTGTATGAATAATTCAAAATAGCAAGTATGCATAAGTTTTAATATGTGTCCATGATATAATTTTGAATGAATAGTTTTCCAAATTCTGTTTATCATAAGAACCAAAAGGATACTTGCAAAATCCACTACAGAAATTCATTCCAAATATACTGTCACTGTCACTGTCCTCCCGTTGTTCATCAATTTGCTTGCGCAGGCCCAGTAACGTCTCCATCGTGAGAATTCTTGTTACTGTGTTTTGTGTTTCACGGGTAGCTTGCCAGGCTTTTCCGTGCGGGTGAGATACTCTCGGTAGCTTGTCGGGCTCTCCGAGAGGGACAGAGGAATGAAACCCGGGTCGACCCGGCTGGCTGTGCACAAGGCAAATGCCCTACCGCTGTGCTATCACTCCAACCCCCAACTATACTATCACTGTCACTGTGCTCCCATTGTTCATCGAATTGCTTGTGCGGGCCCAATAACATCTCCATCATGAAACTTTGTTGTTACTGTGTTTGGCATATCGAATACGTCACGGGGAGCTTGCCAGGCTTTGCCATGCGGGTGAGATACTCTCGGTAGCTTGCTGGGCTCTCCAAGAGGGGCGGAGGAATGGAACTCGGATCGGCCATGTTGGCTGCTTGCAAGGCAACGCCCTACCCGCTGTGCTATGGCTCCAGTCCCAACTATACTATATCACAAATTAAAAGAATATCCTTAACATATAATATTCACAACAGCCCTCATTCCATCTTGAGTCTGATTTAGATAAAGTATTATTTATTTATTTATGGCCATGCTAAACTATGCATGCTTAGTAAAGGAATTCTAATAGCAAGTGAATGTTAAAGTCGCCATAGGTAGGTTAGGAACAAAACAAATTAATTGAACATTATAAACTTTATCAGTACAAAATATTATCAACAATCTAAAAAAACAGTAGCATTCCAATCACTGCTTGTGCTTCCTAGCAAATTCTAAAAAAATTATATCTCACGTGATTAATATTTTCAAAAGAGTAAGTGAGCAGCAGAATTGTGTACATAAAGACTGGTTAATGATCATCATTTGAAATTTTAAAATAGTTTCAAATATATTTATTGTAAGATGAAAAAATCACTTCACATAAACAACAAAATCTTCACTTTGTTCTTCACTTTTGTTTTTTATTACAAGAATATACATGGGAAATAAAACTGGAAGAAAAAAATGACATAAGAAGTTCATGAATTAGAGAAATGTCACCTCCTATGTATCACTGTATCACTATCATCCCATTGTTCATCGACTCGCTCAAGAGGGCACCAGTAACATCTCCACACCCTGAGTAACGTCCCAGCCCTAATATTTTAGCAGCGTCTCCTTACTCATTCTTCCCAACGGTGCCATACTGGAGGCTCTTTCGGGTCAGGGGAATGAGACCATTATTGTTATTGTTTTTGGCATATTGCATACACCACAGGGAGCGTCCCAAGCTCTGTTGTGCAGACGGGATACTCTCAGTAGCTTGCCAGGCTCTCCAAGAGGGACAGAGAATGTATATAAGAGAATACAAGCAAGTATGCTAAAACCAAACACATGTGTGCTGCTTTAGGTATATCCATGGGCTAGACTATAAGAGAACGCACGACTGCAAATGTGTATTCTAAATATATATATATATTTTTTAAATCATTAATATTTGAGAGTAGTTTAAGGAATTAGCTTACATGCTGCTGAGGCTCTGAACCTGGTTAGAACCTTTGGCGAGGGTCCACTGAGCACCTCCAGGTGTGGTACCTAAGCACAGAGCTAGGAGTATCTCCAGAAACTTGCCCTTGGGAACCACAAGGTATGGGACCCACACAAGACAAAAAAAGAGAATATTCCAGGGATGGAGATATAGTTCAAGGGGTAAAGTGAAAGCTTTGCTTGCAGGAGAGCTGGGTTTCATCCCAGGAAAGCATGGTCCTCTGAGCACCAAGCCAAGAGCAGTCCATCAGCCCTGTCCAGTGTAGCTCCACAAAAAAATATAAAAGGAGCGATAGCACAGCGGTAGGGTGTTTGCCTTGCACGCAGCCAACATGGCTGACCCGAGTTCGATTCCTCCGCCCCTCTTGGAGAGCCCGGCAAGCTACTGAGAGTATCTCGCCCGCACGGCAGGGCCTGGCAAGCTCCCTGTGACGTATTCGATATGCCAAACACACTAACAACAAAGTCTCCACAAAAAAATAAAGAAAAAAATTTTTTATTCACATTTATAAATATTTTGATCTCTTTTCATTATTTTTTAAAGTTTACTTTCCTCTTTACTTTGTTCTTCTGAATTATTTTCATCTCACAGAAAAAAAGGGGGGGAAAGACAGAAAACAAGATTTTATTTACCTGCAAATTTCTCTAAAAATAAGCCATGAAAATAGCAGATTATTGTCTAACAACTCAAGTATACATGTTGAGTATACATGCACATCCATTCAAAAATCAACATGCTCAGGGACCAAAGATATAGTAGTGGGGTTAAAAGTTATTTTATTTCAATGTGTCCAACATGTTTCTTGTGATATTTATTTCTGAATATCGTGTTGTTTTGGTTATCAACTTAGAAAATTTCTGCCCTGACATTTACCCTTTTTTTAAAATTTTCATTAGTGAAACACCATGAGGTAGAGTTGTAGACTTACAAATTTTTGTGCTTGGGTTTCAGTTATACAATGATCCAGTAACCATCCCTCTACCAGTGCCCATTCTCCAACATTTACATTTTTCTTTAAATTTTTGTTAGTGAAACAGCATGAGGTACTATTGTAGACTCACAAATTTTTGTGCTTGGGTTTCAATTGTACAATGATCAAACACCCATCCCTCCACCAGTGCCCATTTTCCACCACAACGGGGTCCCAGTATCCCTCCCACCCCCCATTCCTCCATCCCACCCTGCCTCTGTGGTAGGGTATTCCCTTTTGTTCTCTCTCTCCTTTGGGGTGTTGTGGTTTGCAAAAGAGACATTGAGTGGCAATCATGTTTGGTCTATAGTCTACTTTCAGTATGATTCTCCCATCCTGAGAGGATCCTCCCAACACCCTTTATTTGGTGCTCCTTTCTCTATCTGAGTTCCCTTTTCCCCTAGAAAGTGTGGCTGATGACCGTATTGAATTTTTTCATACGTAGTGACTTTCACAATTATTTAGTGGATTTTCTGGATAAACATGCACTTGTAAATCTGCAATATTTCTATTTGGATACATTATTCTTACCTCATTAAATTTACTGGTACTCTTTGAGGGGTAAAAAAATCTACTGTAGTGAACATTCTTTTGGTTTTGTTTTATAGGCCATAGCTAATAGCGCTCAGAGATTACTCCTGGGATCTGTGCTTCGGTATACTACTGGTGGTGCTGAGAGTACCATATCAGGCAAGGGGTATCAGGAGAATGAGGCATATGGGGTATCAGGGATTGAGCCTGAGTCAGTCAGCTACATGCAAGGGAAGCACCTTGCACTCTGTACTATCTCTCCATTCCATGTGATAAACATTTCTGGGTGGTGGGGATGGAGCCAGTAGTCACACCCAGAGGTGCTCAGAGGCTTTTTCTCAGAAACAACCTCTAGCCATATTCAGGATGAAGAGATGATGCTGGATATTGAACCAGAGCCAAAGCTGTTTGGAAAACAATCACCTTCTCCCTGTATTATGTCTTGACTCCCTGTGGCACAATTTCTTAGAAAAGCAGAACTCTTGCACTTTAGTACTAATTATATTGTTGGTACCAGGAATGAAATAAATATTTACATCTTGCTAAAAATCACAGCAGGCATTGAAGGTTGCTAAGAGTTATCAAAAATCTATTTTGCATCTATCAAGCTGATAGCTATTATTTTTAACTTATTTATCTAGAGAATTATTGTATTTTTTCTGTTAAACATTTATTTTTCTTAATTCTTGGATGAATTATCTTTGTAAATGCAAACCACTTGGTTACTTACTCCGAATTAACTTTTCTCTATTTTCAGAGAAGTTTCTTCTGTAGTTCTAACTATAGCTTGGTGTCTATCTTCCTTAAATTGTTCTTATATCTTCAATTACAAATTTTAAAAATCCAAAGTTTTTTGGCTCTGTAACAATGTTAGTGAGATTGCTTTTTAAACCAATTTGTCCTAACAATAAGAATGGCCTTATTAGTAATTTTTCATTATTATTTTTGTCCTCTAAATCTGTAACTCAGATAAATTAGCTTAATAAAAAATAATGAAAAACCTTGTCAAAATTGAGTTTTCTTTATTCTTAAAATCCTTATTCAGTAACTTTAAAGTAGGTTTCACTTATTTAACAACAATATCAATAGTTCTGCCCTGAACTTTCAATACATGGTTCTTTCAACAACAATATGAGTTTTCTGAAATATCTTTAGGATGCTCAACTTTTATAGAGATTTTCTTTAGAAGTTCAAAGCAGATACAGATCATCGTCAAATTAAAAAATTCCCCTATTTGTACTTGTTGCCATTCTCTTTCTGCTTTGCATGAGGCTGTGATTTAGTCATGGTGCCCATGTATAAATGCTGAGTTACTAGGCTCTCAAAAGATAAAGTTTCTGCTGCGCATCCTACATCAGAGGGTATATCTAGTGGAAACATTAAAGTTTTATTTTGTATTTATTCATTTTTGGTTACCCTTTAGAAAATCTACTTGCTGGCAAATTTATATGTTCAGATCCCACTTCAATTCCCACCTCTAAGAACTTCCTTGCTCACCTATGCGATTAAGGGATAGCATCCTTCTAGGACCTAGAAGGCCTCTGGCTCCAATGAGTAAGGAAAGTACATACGCCTTCCATCAACAGTTTCCAAAGTTCTCTTACACTATTGTCACCACTACCAACTAAATTGGGTTTGGGTTTAAAAGAATTTGCAAGGTAATGTACTATGCTACACCAATGTACCTACATTTGCTCTAGCCATTGTTAGTAACAGAATGACATCTATTGGAAGAAAGATTTTAAAGCATTAAGCCCTGGTATGGGCTGGAGTGACGGCATAGCGGAAGGGCATTGCCTTGCATGCGGCCAACCCGGGTTCAATTCCTCCATCCCTCTCAGAGAGCCCGGCAAGCCACCCAGAGTATCCTGCCCACACGGCACAGCCTGGCAAGCTCCCCGTGCCGTATTCAATATACCAAAAACAGTAACAATAAGTCTCACAATGAGACATTACTGGTGCCTACTCGAGTAAATCGATGAACAACAGGAGGACAGTGGTACAGTGCTAAGCCCTGGTATCTCACTATGTGAATTTATTTGATAATAGATGATAGGAGAAATCCTTACTAAGTTAAGATGAAGTCATACTGGAATAAGATGCCCCGTAATCCAGGATGATCGGTGTCTTAGTAAGAGTGAAGTTAGAACACAGACACAGAGGCAAAACAGTCTTGTGAAGACAGAGATATAAACTGGAGTGAAGCAGCCATACCTCAAGAGCAATGTGAGTACCAGACAATGAAAAGGCTAGACATGAAATCTCCAGAGATTTAGGGAATAAGAAAGCCCTACCATACAATTTGGTTTCAAACTTCTCTATAGCGCTGAGTGACAGGAAGACTGAAGGGAGCAAGCCAATGGAAAGGGAAATTGGTATAGTAGTAGAATAATATTTGCATTTTTGTGGTAGTCAAAGCATCAATACTACAAACAATGCCAATCGTGTTACCTCAGTAACAAAGATTAAAATAAAAAAATAAAAAGTCAGTTAGATGTTCAAGTTGAGAAAATATAAACAAAAACCAAAAGTCTATTCTCCAGAGTCAACAAATGTCTTTTCCAGGTTCCTGGAATATGCTACTTTGTTAAGGCAAACCTAAGAAAGAAAGACATTTTTCTATGTCTTTCTATGTCTTTCTAAGCACTTCTCGGTCATATTTGCATACATTCAAATGCAAGTTCCACAAAAACAGAGTCCAGACTGAACTTTGCTAACAACTATATCTTAATCATCTCTTCTCTTACTTGGGACCCATTAACCATTACTAGATGGATGCTAAATGAAGTGTTGGAGAAATTTTGAATTCTTTCCTTATGGAGTCTGAATCAACAGTGTGCTAAGAGATAGAAATATTTTCAGATTCTTAGATTATAAATATTTAAGGATGTAAAACGAGTGTATAGTGAGATGAATCCTTGGAGACTCTTCGCTTATGCCAACTTGATACCTGTACTTTGTGACAAACAATCCCCACAGGATTAAATTGTTTCCAGTGTTTTTCAATTTATTTATTTAGATATATTCCTGCTCTAATTAATACTTAGAAAAAACATGCACTACTGTCATCATTACTATCACTTGGGTAAAGACAGGCATTCGTTTCTTTTATTGACTAAGATTTTAGTTATTTCAAATTGAAACTTGGAAGTTGTTAACATTGGCATATCACACACATAATTCTACTACCACCCCCTTCACCAGTGTATCTATCTCCCTCCTCCAAGGACATGCATATCTCTCCCTTTCAACATTTCTGTCTCTTGCCTTCTATAATGCAGTTGACTTTTGGGTTATTAGGCAAGTTCTAGGTCATTCGTGAAATATTACAAAAGAGCTCTGCAAACATCAGGCCTACACAGAGTAATGTTTGTTTAGCTTTGCCCTTTGGTTATTGAGCTAAACTAGTTACTTTTCCATTTCCAAAAAGTCATCCTACTTTCTGGAACTAAATTACTTAACAGAGCAACCATCTGAATAGAGCCTTGTAAAAAATAAATGAAATAACCCTACTATTAATCTCAAAATATAATTTAACTCAGTCTAAATATTCTGTTTTTCTTTTTTTAAATTAAATCACTGTGAGATAAACAGTTACAAGGGTATCCATAATTGGGTTTCAGTCATACAATGTCCCAACATCCATCCCTTCATCACAGTGCATTTCCCACCACCAATGTCCTCAGTTTCCTTCCAGCCTCCCCACCCCCACCCAATCTATCTCTGCAGCAGACACTTCCACTCCCTCTCTCTCTCCTTCTCTCTCTCTCTCTCTCTCTCTCTCTCTCTCTCTCTCTCTCTCTCTCTCTCTCTCTCTCTCTCTCCTCTTTTGGTCATTATGGTTTGCAATGTAGATACTGAGAGGTTATCATGTTTGTTCCTTTACCAACTTTTACCATGCAGTTCTTATTGACAGTGCAGAGTGACCATTTCCAACTACTTTTTCATAGTGGTTCATTCTCTATCCCAAACTGCCTTCTCCCCTAGCACTTGACACAGGCTTCCAACCGTGTACCAATCCTCTTGGCTCTTGTTTCTACTGTCCTTGGATATTAGTCCTTTTTTTTTCTACATCTCAGAAATGAATGCAATCATTCTGTCTGTCCCTCTCCTTCTGACTCATTTCACAGAGCACAATATGCTCCATGCCCATTCATTTATAAGCAAATTTCATGACTTCATTTTTTTCTAACAGCTGCATAATATTCCATTTTGTAGATTTATCATAGTTTCTTAAATCAGTCATCTGTTCTTGGGAACTCAGACTGTTTCCAGATTATAGCTATTATGAATATTGCTGTAATAAACAAAGAAGTGCACATGGCATTTCTGCTGTAGGTTTTTGGGCCCCAGGATTATATTCCCAGAAGTGGTATTGCTGGGTCATATGAAAGCTCAATTTCTACCTAGAGTAATCTTAAGGCATTTTCCTGACTTCTTTTTGCCCATTAAATTATGTTCATAATTACTTAAGTTTAACTTTCATATCTATTAATTTTAGAACAAATCTAAAAGGATAATTTTAATTGGAACATCTCATAAGGAAATAGATTAATTTTGATGACTTGCATTTGCATTCTTTGCATTTCTAAAATAGCATTTTTGATAATGTCAGTTTTGGAAAGGAAACCCACTTACTATAAGCACATATGATAATCACATGTCCTTATATAAACATACAATGCTTACATATATGAAATACAAATATATCTATTTTATATACTATATATGTAACAATTTAGCTATATCTATTGCAATATCAAGGTAATGAGTGAAGATATGGGGTGCTAATTACTCAAGTATCTTATTTAATTACAGACAATGTTGATAATTTGATTGTTCTTCAATAATTTATTTAGGGTCTTGATATTCATTGGTAATCATGGGTTATAAGTAACTCAAAATACACACTCTGGTTTTTATGAAAAAGCACACTGCAAGAGCACGTGTTCAGTTTTCCAAAGTTAAAAGACTCAAGTCAAGAACAAGTCAAGAACAAGAACATGTTCAAGTTTACTCAGTTAAAAGACTCAAGTCCTGATATGCATGTTCAGTTGAAGGGTCTACTCCCTGCATTTCCTTATTTTATTTAAAATATTAATAAAGTTAAGTATGCAGGTATGCTTTTTCACCTTGAAATTGCAAAGCAATGTTGTCTCCTCATGCTCCGCCCTAAATGAGGGAAGGCAGATCTGACTCAAAACATCAGAATAATGAAAAAAAAAACTTGCAACTAATAGTCTACCTATTTTATTTTTATTCTGTTTAAGTATATAATAATGAGTAGAAAAGATCCACATCATTTAGCCTCATAATAAATTGTGTTTAGTATTGTGCAGATCAGCACAACTAGTAAGACATAGCTTTACCACGATCCTTTTTTAATTGTAACTGGTAAGGAAAGAAAAAGTGCATGCTTCAAGACTACTTTCATCTTTCTTCTTTACCTTAACACTACTCCACAGATAAGCATGCAAACCTCAAAGATGAAATGCATGCATGCACAGATGCATCAGTAATCTGTATACACACATACAGGTATACACAAAGCTTATAATTATAGAGCTATTACCAAGAAAAGATGCTTAGTCATATACTATAATTGGAGGCAGCACAGTCCTAATAAACTACCAGTCAAAATTCATAATGAATTAACAGACATATATTTATATCAATATGCAACAAAAGCAGGGTGACAGATCAGTAGGAAAAGACAAACTATTCAATAAATTAACTGTACTGATAACTTTCAAAAGGAAAACTAAAAAGTGGACCCCTCTATTATCATATTGATTAAATCATCATGAGACACATTAAAAAAACTTTTAAACATTTATTGATAATAAGTGGTGGGTACTTTGGGGGGGAACTTAGAATAGTCAAAGAGTATTTAAGGTAAAAGAAAGAATCGCCATAAAATCAGAATAAAATGTTTGCCTAGTAAATCTCATTTTGAAAAATTAAGCCATAGTTTCAGCATCTTATTACAGCTCAATTTGTAAACTTATGTTCTAAAAAGGAATAAAAACAACTTCACACTGGCCAGAAATATTTTTATACAGAACAATAATCCCAGCACCTTATCATGGCTCAATTTATAAACTTATGTTCTGAAAAGAATAAAAAGAACTTACAACTGGCCAAAAATATTTTCATATAAAACAAGTTAAGAATATATATAAAAATGAATTATTGAGAAAAAATCAAAAAACAAAAACAAAAATACAGTGAAATGATTTCTCATAAACATTTGTTTGAAAAGCAACTATTAAAACAATACTAAAGGTTGGAAAGGATGTTAATCAGAGGGTTTTTTCATGTATTGATGTAATTTTTCAAAAGCTGGTATAATGGCTTTTATAAATAACTCTAATATCCAAAAATCTCTTTCGAAGTGAACATTCCACAACAGAGAAACTTACACAGATAAACTAGAATATGGGTACAAGAATATTCAAAAAAAAATCTGCACAGAGAAAATCCTAATATGGAAAATGGGTAAATGTGATGTATAGCCAGTTTATTAATTTTTCTGCAATAGTTCATTGCAGAAATATGCTGCAATTTACATACTTTCCATGGAACACTGACATCCAGTCAAATCAAATTCAAAAAGATCCAAAATTAAATAATCACTTATTTGGGATACAATACAATGTTTAACTATATTCTTAGAAAAAAATTTAAACATGAACCAAAAACCAGGATTACTGATTATATTTATGAGGAATGTGGGAAATATATAATCATATTTAACTGCAATTGATAATAAATAGCTCTTTGTTGATGTCAAAATATTAATAACAACCTATTGCTAAATTAAGGAATAAATGGATGAAATTAGAGTCTATCCACAGAATAATAAGGAGTGTGCCACAAACTATAAACTACAACTAATTCTGCGGCCCATGGAGACAAAATTAAATTCTCAAATATTTCATATTTATAAGAGAATGGAATAACAGTGACTTCGGTGTGAAATTTGAGAAGAAATTTCCATCTTTAATAAAACAGGCAAGAAAATCAAAACATTAAGACGAGGAGGAATTTAGTAGGGGATCTTATAGAATAGGAATGGCAATACTGACAAAAAAAAAGATATACACAAGGAATTACTTCTTTGATGTTAGAAATGCAGATGAGTAGGGAAAGTAAGTGTGGGAAAGTACAGTACATTCAGGGAAGCATAACAGATAAGTGCAGCAAATGGAAAATTAAGGAAGATGAAATAAGGCAGAAAATTGAAAGAATTTGAATAAAAGCTAAGAAATAGAATCAGTGACAATAACAGTATCAAGAGGTCTCACTTATGGAAAATGCCCAGCATTAGACTCAGAACAAAAAGGTATTACCTCATTTAATTTTCAAAGCAAACCTCTTAAGCTATTATTAATAGATCTAGCAACATTTTGCAGATCAGAGGACAGAAATATTAGCCCACAGTCACACAAATCATCAGTGGAGCACAGAGTACCCACAGCCAAATGAGACTAATAACAAAGACCACAGGCACATAATATGTAACGGGGGTAACCCTATTGATTTGTAAGGTTTATAAATCAAATCAACTAATTCTTACTGAATTTTTTCTTATTATAAAATAGACTGAAACGTTATAAAATGTACTGCCTTGGATGAATATTTATTTTAGTAACTTACTGAATAATATTGATTTATAAAAGGTAAAAATGTCTAGCAAGTTCAGCTACGATGAATTCAATCATTTCCTAAGATCTAGCTTGGAGCACATCTAAATTCAATGGGAGATGTTCAACAGTAGCTGGAGAGTCTCATTTGTCTGCTTTGGGTTCTGCTCAGCAACCACTTTGCCTGAGGTTCCACTTATCTCAGAACATACCATAATACAAACTCCTGCTTCTAGAAAATCCAACCAGACACTGACAATGCATACGAATCTAATCAAGCAACGTGTTGGTAACGCAAGCAATTCATTGGGATTAAACTAACCAATGTACAGATAATGGAAAATTACCTTACCACCAAAAAAATAAAAGTTTTCAAAGCATATCAGGATTTGGGGTCTGAAAATACAGTAGAACAGGCGTCTTAAGAGCCCTCATCAAATGAAAAATCTAAATATTTTTTCAATATTAAAATACTGAATTTGCATATACACAAACATATAATCGTATATATCTTTTTAACTTGTATATATATAAGCTTGTAGAAATAAGGAAAATCGTTATAAGTCAGGAAAGATCAGAAAATAAGAAGCCAGGAAAAGTGATTTCCCATTGAAACCGCTACTCTGGTGCTATCTGCCAATATCTGCGGACTGGTATTTGGACACTTGCCGTAGAAGTGTCCTGAAAAGAGAGCCAAAAAATGCCCCACAAAGAAGCAGTGTTCTTGAAAAGTAACATCTGTGCAGTAGCTAAGGAAATTCATGACAGCAGAAGAGGTTGAACACACTGGGCCATATTGGCCATGCGGCTGCTGAAATCTAAGGAAAGACATAGACACCAAGACAGACTGTATTGGTCTTCTAGAGCTGCGATAACAAAACACAATTTAGAGAATGGGCAGCTTATGCCAGCATTTCTCCGCTAAGAGCTAGAAAACCTCTCTGTGGGTCCCCAAGAGTTCAAAGCAGTCATAGGTTAAAATCACATAAATGGGGATCCACAGCACAAGATTAAGAAGCCAACTAGAAATGGAAACAAGGTCAGAAACGAGCCACAGTCAAAAAAAGGTTGAAAAATACTCTTTTTTTTTATTAGTGAAACACCATGAGATACAGTTGTAGATTTACAATTTTTTGTGCTTGGATTTCGATTATACAATGATCAGATACCCATCCCTCCACCAGTGCCCATTTTCCACCACCATGGATAATATCCCCCCACCCCCATCCCCCCATCCCCCCCTGCCTCTGTGGCAGGGCAATCCCCTGTGTTGTCTCTCTCCTTTTGGGTGTTGTGGTCTGCAAAAGAGGCATTGAGTGGCAAACATGTTCAGTCCAGAGTCTACTTTCGACATGCATCTCCCCTCCTGGGAGGATCCTCCAAAAACCTTCTATTTGGTGCTCCCTTCGCTATCTGAGCTGCCCAGTCCTCTAGAATGCCCGGCTGGCCACTAAGCTATGGAGTAATCCTCCTAGTGCTGATCTCAGCTATTCTTGGGTATTAATCTCATATTTTGTTACTTTATATCCCCCAAATGAATGCAATCTTTCCATGTCTATCCCTCTCTTTCTGACTCATTTTGCTTAGCATGATACTTTCCATGTTGTACCACTTGTATATAAATTTCATGACTTCATCTTTTCTAACAGCTACATAGTACTCCATTGTGTAGATATACCAAAGTTTCTTTACCCAGTCATCTGTTCTTGGGCATTCAGGTTTCTTCCAGTTTCTGGCTATTGTAAAAAGTGCTGCAATGAACAAACAAGTGCAGAGGTCACTTCGACTATACATTTTTGCCTCTCTGGGATATATTCCCAGGAGTGGTATTGCTGGGTCAAATGGGAGCTCAATTTCTAATTTTTTGAGAATCGTCCATACTGTTTTCCAGAAGGGCTGAACCAGTCGACATTCCCACAAACAGTGAAGGAGTGTCCCTTTCTCGCCACATCCGCGCCAACATCTGTTGCTTTTGTTCTTTTGAATGTGGGCCAGTCTCTGAGGTGTGAGATGGTAACTCATTGTGGTTTTGATCTGCATCTCCCTGATGATTAATGATGTAGAGCATTTTCTCATGTGCTTTTTTGCCATTCGAATTCCTTCTTTGAGAAAGTTTCTGTTCATTTAATTGTCACATTTTTGGATGGGGTTGGATGTTTTCTTCTTGCGGAGTTTAACCAGTATTTTGTATATCCTGGATATCAACCCCTTGTCAGATGTATATTCGGCGAATATGCTATCCCATTCTGTAGACTGTCTTTGTATTTTGGTCACTGTTTCTTTGGAGGTGCAGAAGCTTCTTAGTTTAAAGCCGGTTTTCTCCCTTGATCTGCGCGGAACTGGCACAGAGGCCCAGCTCTGGGCAACAAATCTGAACAGCTCCTATTCCAACAAGGTACAGCCCGCCCCCAAGGGCCTGGGACCCTCTCTGGGCATGCACAGCTAGCTCCATCTACTAGAAAGCCGGTTTTCTCCCCTGATCTGCGCGGGACGGGCACGGAGGCCCAGCTCTGGGCAACAAAGCTGAACGGCTCCTATTCCAACCAGGTACAGCCAGCCCCCAAGGGCCTGGGACCCTCTCTAGGCATGCACAGCTAAATCCATCTCCGAGAAAGCCAGTTTTCTCCCCTGATCTGCGTGGGACGGGCACAGAGGCCCAGCTCTGGGCAACCAAGCTGAACGGCTCCTATTCCAACCAGGTACAGCCCGCCCCCAAGGGCCTGGGACCCTCTCTGGGCATGTGCAGCTAGCTCCATCTCCTAGAAAGCCGGTTTTCTCCCCTGATCTGCATGGGATGGGCCGGAGGCCCAGCTCTGGGCAACAAAGCTGAACGGCTCCTATTCCAACAAGGTACAGCCCGCCCCCAAGGGCCTGGGACCCTCTCTGGGCATGCACAGCTAGCTCCATCTTCTAGAAAGCCGGTTTTCTCCCCTGATCTGCACGGGACGGGCACGGACGCCCCGCTCTGGGCAACAAAGCTGAATGGCTCCTATTACAACCAGGTACAGCCTGCCCCCAAGGGCCTGGGACCCTCTCTGGGCATGCGCAGCTAGCTCCATCTCCTAGAAAGCTGGTTTTCTCCCCTGATCTGCGCGCAATGGGCATGGAGGCACAGCTCTGGGCAACAAAGTTGAACGGCTCCTCATACCAACGAGGAGACATTCCCAACTCCTCACCCAGTGCCAGGGACTGTTTCTGGAGCCGTGGCCGCTAATGCGGCCGCGAAATATTTTCCCACTACATATGCCATAGGAACCATAAGCTACCTTCTTAGATGGAAACTTCTCTAGTTTAGCTCAGCCACTAGAAACACAGTAGCCAATAACTCATAAGCCTATCTTAACTCACACTGCATATCAAGCAGAATAGTAACAGTGAACATGAAGGACTAAACCACACTTGTCACAATGGTAAAGCAATGCAAAAGCCCACCAAACTTTCTTATTGAAGAGTCTAGCCCAGATGACACCAACAGTACTGTAGTGTTAGACAACCTCTCTGACAAGAAATTCAGAAAGGACTTACTTAGGATGCTTAGGGAACTAAAAGAAACAATGGAAAGCAATGCCAATAAAAGACAAGAGCATTTGAAGGCAGAAATGAGGAAAAGGAAATCGAAAATGTCAGACCTGAAAAATCTCGCAGGCAAATTGAAAAACTCAGTGGAAGGCCTCAGCAGCAGAGTAAGAGCTGCTGAGAACAGAATCAGTGAGCTCGAAGATGAAGTTCAGAGACTCTCCAGAAAAGAGCAGAAAATGGAAAAGAGACTCACAATTCGGAAACAGATGGCAAGAGAAGATCGTGATGAAGCCAAGAGGGATCACATAAGAATTATTGGAGTCCCAGAGGTACAGGAAGAAAACCTTGATGAAGAAGAAACTGTCAAAGACATCATTGCTACAAAGTTTCCAGAGCTGAAGAAAACTTGTGACCACATTCAGGAGGCCCAAAGGGTACCAGCTAGAAGAAATCCGAATAAAAATACCCCAAGACACATTCTGATCAAAATGACCAAAACCTTAGACAGAGACAAAATTCTGAAAGCAACAAGATCGAAGAAAGAAATCTCTTACAAAGGAGCATCCTTAAAATTCACAGCTGATTTTTCTGATGAAACCCTCAGGGCCCGAAAACAGTGGTGGGACATAGTGAAAAAACTCAATGAAATAAATGCCTCCCCAAAATTACTTTACCCAGCGAGACTCTCATTCATAACAGAAGGAACAACACACAGTTTCACAGACAAACAACAGCTCACGAACTTCATAGACTCAAAACCATGGTTACAAGAACAACTAAATGGGTTACTTTAAGGCAAGAAAGGCCCCTCAAATACACCAAATTTCAACAGAGCAATGGGACAAAATCCCATAACAATAATCTCTCTCAATGTCAATGGGCTAAACGCACCAATTAAAAGACATAGAGTGGCAGGATGGATTAGAAAATTGACCCAACATTCTGATGCCTGCAAGAAACACATCTCAATAGTCAAAGCAAACACAGACTCAGAGTCAAAGGATGGAAAACAATCCTACAGGCAAACAGCTCCCAGAAAAAAGCTGGGGTAGCCATCCTAATATCAGACCACATCGATTTCAGAGTGAAGAAGGTCATAAGAGACAGTGAAGGCCATTTCTTATTGATCAAAGGATCTGAACAACAGGAAGAACTTACAATAATAAACGTATATGCACCTAATGAGAGACCAGCAAAGTATTTAAAACAACTACTCATAGATTTGGAAAAAGACATCAATAGCAACACAATACTAGTGGGAGACTTCAACACCGCTTTGTCACCTCTTGATAGATCAACCAGATTCAAGCTTAGCAAGGACATACTTCATCTGAGGGAAACAATGGAAGAAAGGGACTTATTAGATATATACAGGACACTTCATCCACAAAAAGCTGAAAAATACTCTTAAAGAACAAATTTCCCCTCCCTCCATGGTTCTGGAGACTGCAAGTTCAAGATAAAGGAGTAACTAAGGATTGCTCTCTGCATTGAGTGATGGACTTGCCAGCTGATGTTCACAGGCATTTCACTGGTGTCCTATACTCCCAGGTCTGTGTACAAGCTTCCTCTTTTTAGTATGACAGCAAATAGATGAGGTTTGGGCACACCCTAATGATTCATTCAATGGAATTATCTTTTTAAAGGCTCTGTCTACTAACAAGTGAAATACTGGGCAGCAGAACTTTCAGGAATGAATCTGGGAAGATCAATTCAGTCCATAATACTCAAAATAAGCCTTAAATCCACTGACTCCAACATATCACCTCTTGTTCTTGCTTAAATCTACTCACCTTCTTCGTTAACCCTGTGGGGTTGCCACCTTTATGTGGTGCTAAACAGAAATTACATATCAGTTCTCTTCTAACTTATCTAATCAGCTAATTAAGGGGAATTGAACACTTCCTCTAAGAATCACTTTCTTTACTTGATTGCCTGGTCAACACATCCTTCTGGTTTTCTTCCAGTTTATTCATCTGAGTATCCTCGGTTCTTTGGTGCTGAAAACAAGCCATCTTTTATATTTATATTCAGTGCATAATCCTTTGTAGGCCCAAGATTGCCAATTTTTTAAATCTAAGTTTACAATAGTACTGAAGTCATTATTTTAAAAATTGACAATTTTATGTCCTGGCCTATCCAAAACTCATATATTCAACTGCTTCCCCAACTTTTCTACTTAAATCTCTAATGAACATCTAAATTTTGGCTAAATCTATATTCCTAATTTTCTTCCTTCTCTTTGTCTGAACTGATATCAAAAAAAATTTCTCTGGTGCTTCAGATAAAAGCCATGCAGTTATTCCTGAATCCTCTTTTAACATAAAGACCCATTAATATCACTCTCTAGGACCCTATAATAGTAGGACTTTGTTAGCAGAATACAAAGAAAAATGCTCATAATGAACATATTCTGTCAATACTAACATGGATTAACTATATTTAATCATGTTAAACATAGTTAATCTAGATTTAATATAAATATTTTATATTATTATTATATTATCTATATTTAATATTAAATTATATTATCTACATTTAATATTAAATATAGTTAAGCTATAATTAATATAACTATATTTAATCTTGTCTTCAAGATAAACTTTATTTTCAAGACCAGGCACGGAAAAAGCAAAGTGAAACAAAATTTTAAGAGATAAATAGAAATACTGAGCCTAAAGCAAGTGCCATCAATCGTCAAAAATAGCTGCAAAATATTTCACACCAATGAGAGCACTGCAATGTGCAAAAATCTTCTATTCTAAGACATGACCTTTAATTAGATATAACTGCAAAAACTGACAGATTGGATCCCTAGTGTGAGTGATGTATAGTGGCAGAGGGAAGTATTGGATAGGAAATAACCACCCACTTTCTGCTTCCTATCATCCTATTGTGTCTGAGAAATGAGATACTCAATCTAACTGCTGATTTTCCCTAAAGCTAGTCTCTTCAATGATGGCATCTGGGATTCTATAAAATATCAGAATAGTTCAAGGGAGAATAAAGTTTATCATTGAACAGTTTTTTTAAATTAATTAATTAATTAATTTTTAAATAGTGAGGCACCATGAGGTACAGTTGTAGACTTACACATTTTTGTGCTTGGGTTTCGATTATACAATGGTCAAACACCCATCCCTCTACCAGTGCGCATTTCCCACCATCACGGATCCCAGCATCCCCTCCCCCCCATCCCCCATCCCACCCTGCCTCTGTGGCAGGGCACTTCCCTCTCTCTCCTTTTGAGTGCCATGGTCATTGCACAGTTTTTTGATCTTTAGAATTAAATATCTAATAAGGAAACATAATTTTTCTTTGTAATTGCCCCCACCAAGTTATAGGGGATGCTCACTAATCTGTAAGAAATTAAAAATTACTCAGCAATAGTTACTTCTCACAACCGTTAGCATCCAAAGTTGACAACTATCAACACGCAGAGGCTGGCAATCTGTGGTTACTGCCATCTGGCATCAATGCTGGGAAACAGAAACTCCCAAATAACCTTGCTCCAAAAGGAAGAACACATTTGTTAATTTGAAACTGCATGCTTCTGGTTTGTTATGGATGATATGAATCCTCTAACGTACCATAATTCCTCATTATTCCCTCAATCTTGATTCTTTAAAAAGCCACTGGGCTTTCAAATCTGTGCATCACTACCCTTCACTAACAATATTCAGTATAACCTTTAAAAAATTATGAAGATGGGACCAGGACAGACAGTTCAGGAGTTAAGGTGCAAATCTTGCATACATCTGACCTGTTTTGATCCCTAGCACTGCAAGGCTCTGTAGTGTACTGTATACATTTAGCACTGTGTACTCAGGCCCCCACCAGCCCCACTTACCAGGCCATGACTGGCTGAGAATTGCTAGGATGCTAAAAGTTGCCAGGCCCATGCCCAGGAAAATAGAGGAATCCATAATGAACTAAAGTTTATTTCAACTTTCTTTCTGGTTTTCCTCTACTTCCTTCAGGTCTTATATTTTAATACCACCTGAATCCCCTTCACCAAAGCATTAGTTAAGTGTCATGTCTGTAGTTAACACACTCTATTCCTTGTATTAAACTACTTATCACAATATAACAGGATTGCTTCTTTTGGGGGTGGCAGGAAAAGGAGGTGAAACAAACCCACTCTGAGCTTAGGGATCACTCCCGAAGGTGCTCAGGAGCCTCGATGATATGCCAAGATGGAACAGAGGTCAGATGCATGTAAGGAAAGCTTCCTAGCCCTTTTATTGTCTCTCCAATTCCAGAATTACTTCGTTCGTGTCTAGAGCCTTGAAATGGACCTTGGATATCAAATAACTAATTCTATGATGTATAAGACAGAGAATACAGAAATATAAACATACAACATTAAAAAATATCTATCAGAAATTTGGTCTTTTTACATTTGGAAAGAGTATTCTCACTGAACAAAGAAGAAACAGCTTAGCTTACTGCTTGCTATAATAGTCAGCAAAATTAGACCGAAACAGACAGGAAGCTGGACGATGCATACCAGATGGAATGCATCGTTAATTACATCGAACTATAAGCCTTGTCAAGAGTTGATATGAGGGCATGTCTCTGGCTGTGTGTCCCTCCAAAGCTGCCAGTAATGGTTTTCTTAGTTCTAAAGTTCTGAGAGCAGGCTTGCTCTTCAAGCCTTTGTTCTCTTTGAACACATCTCTCTCTTGCTTGTCTCAATGTTTCTTTATTTGCCTATTTCCACTCTAGAGAGTCTGTGTTCTCTCTCAAATGTGTTTTTTCCCTCTCTCCCCTCACATCTTTCTAAATAAAGTCTTAATAAAACCTACTGGCTTCACCAAAAAAAATAACAAAATTAAGTTATGAGTGCAAGAATTCTGTCAAATCTGTCCATTCTAATGGTATATTCAGAAGCTAACACATTATCAGGTTAGATGTGCATTATATATACTGAGTGTCAAATCCACTGAACTAAAAAAGAGTGCTATGTTTTCAATTTTTTTAACTCTCAAAATCAGTTTATGCTGAATTTCCTCAGAATATTTTTCTAAGTTACCATCATTCCAGTTTTATATGTTGTTATTCGGATATATTTGGAATTCTCACTATAGCACTCTATTTCAAGCCCATCTCCATACTCAAGCAAAGTACTCACTAGTAATACCATTATTAATTACTATTATTGTTTTATCTATGTTGGAAATTATTATCAAATAATTTTTCCTTAGCCTGTCTCATGAGTGGGGAAGAAGGCAGCTGTAATAGAGAAGGGATCACTAAGAAAATGATGGTTGGAAGGATCAGTTGGGATGGGAGATGTGTGCTGAAAGTAGATAAAGGACAGAACATGATAACCTCTCAGCATCTGCATTGCAAACCATAATGCCCAAAGGTAGAGAGAGAATATGGGGGAAATTTTCTGCCATCGATACAAGGGGAGGAAGGAAAAGAAGGGTTATACTGGGGAGATTAATGGTGGGGAATATGCACTGGTGGAGGGATGGGTATTTGATCATTGTATGATTGTAAGTAAAAAATAAAAGCTTGCAACTGCATCTCATGATGATTCAATAAAAATATTGTTTCCTTAAAAATTCTTACAAAATCCCTATGGCATTATGTTTTATTATTAATAATAGAATATTATATTGATAAAATATAGCTAAAATATATACTATGTGAAACAAATATTTACTTAGGCATCAAATAAGGGCATGTATAACACTTAAATGTTTATCTAAGTGCTTTATTTTCTGGACAATTGATTTTCTATACTTGTATGAAATAGAAGAATAAATCTCTAGTTTTGTTAAAAATGCTTTACATGTTAAAAATCATAAAAACAATTTGCCCTTGAAATGAGCCACCGAAGATTGTCCTCAAGACAAATAAGTCTAAATTTTCAATAATTTTTAAAGGATACAAAATTCAACCACGTTTTAATCAAAAATAAAAGAAAAATCACAACTGATGACAGTCCTTTCTAGAATCTAGAGATTCAGCCTCTTATTAACATGGGTTAGTTATCCTGTCTCTAGTTAAGGAAAGCTAAAAATAAAATGTTTTAAAATTCCAGAAGAACATCGGGAGACATTCTGGGTCTGATTCACCATAATTGCCCCATTCATGGAAAGGGACTATGAAGATCTTGCTTTAAAGCTTTTATAGCATTTTTGAAATGAAGATAATTACTCTAGCATCTACAGCAATAGCAATAACAACAGCATGACCTTTCAAGCTCTGAAAGCTTCTCAGCATAACTCAGAAGTTTGCCACCTCACTTTACTTTTTTTTTTTCTTTGGGGGCCACATCAGCAGTGTTCGGGGCATACTCCTGGCACTATGCTTAGAGATCATACCGAGTGGTACTCAGGGAAACACATGCAGCGCTGATGATCAAGTCAGGGTTGACCACATGCAAGAGAAGCACTTAAATCCCTTTACAATTTCTCGGGGCCCTGCCCCCCTTGCCTTTGTACCTCTACAAAGGAACTCCCAACTCTAGGTATAAGGGTGTTAGATTCATGCCAACATGCCTTCATTCCACACTTTTAAAAAAGACAAATACAAAGAAATTAAAAAGTAAGCACACTTATTTACAACTATTATTTATGAAAAAAGTACTGTCTTCCCATTGTTCAACAATTTGCTCAAGTGTGAAGCAGTAGAGTCGCCATTGTGAGACTTGTTGTTACTGTTTTTGGCATATCAAATACATCATGGGTAGCTTGCCAGGCTCTGCTGTGTGGACGGGATACTCTTGGTAGCTTGCCGGGCTCTCCAAGAGGGGTGGAGGAATTGAACCTGGGTCGGTTGCATGGAAGGCAAAAGCTCTACCCTCCAGAATATTTAATTTGTATATTAGTAAAACTTTAACAAAGATTGACTCACAAGTAACAATGAAGGTTCCAGGGCTGGAGGGGTAGTACAGTTGGTAGGATGTTTGCAGTGCACAAAGGTAACCTGGTCTCAATCTCAGTTTAGTATCCCATATGGTCCCCTGAGCACCACATGGAGTAATTCCTGAATGCAGACCCAGGAGTAACCCTTGAGCATCTACAAGTGTGGTCCTCTAACCCCCCCCCAAAAAATGGTTCCCTAGAATTAAGAGAAAACTGGAGGTGAAATTAAGGTTTGCCTACTGACAAACTACCAAAGCAACTAAGAATAAATTGTAATAGAACTTTTTTCTAATAACAGAATAATATTGTCCTTCATCTTAACACTATTTCAAATAAGACTTTATTTCTTTCTCTCATATTTAATTTCTCTCATTATCTCATTCCTACTCTGGACAAACTTGCAAACTTGCAGGCTATCGAATATAGCCTGCCCACAGGGCAGAGTCTGGCAAACTCCCGGTGGCGCACCAAATATGCCAAATACCAGTAACAATGATGGGTCTCATTCTCCTAAAGAGCCTTGAATATAATCTCAGGGCTAGGATGAAAGAGACGTTACTGGGGCCTGCTCGAGCCAATCGACGAATAACAGGATGATGAATGAATGATATTTAAAAATTGCACCATTTTTACTCATTCTTTTCATAAATTTAATTCAATTCATGTTAACAATTTAAAAATTAATTCAAATGAAAAATAATATATTGTCTATTGACAAGTTTTAAGCCTACTACAAAATAGCTAAATACTAAAAGATCACAAAAAGCATTATAATTGGAGGTGCCAAAAAGTATTGAGATACACATACCAAAATACAGCTCTAATACTTAAGTCTAGTACACATAGTAAGAAAGTTACTACACCTTACTACACCTTATATTTATCCTTGACTCCTAAAATAACTTTAAAGCCCTGAATTTAGTGTATTAATTGATATGTGCTATGTGAAATACGAACCTTTAGTTTCTTGTTGAGAAAAAGAACCCACTAAATAATCTTAAATTTAAAAAAGGAATGATATCTGATACATAGAAAGTAACATATAGGGGTGACTCTAAGGCTTTAAGAAAGAGTTTATTATCAATATCTTATTTTTCTCTATCTCCCAACTTTACTTTTTCTTCTTTTATCAGGTTTTCTTTTAGATAGAAAGATGCCTGCAATTTTTCCAGAAATTCATATTAAGACAAAAAAAGAGAAGCAGGCTAAGCAAAATTCCTACCAGATTTTCAATAAAACTTTCATAGAGTCTCAGTAGACCTGACGGTGTCATATACCTGTCACTAAACACTGAGGTCAGTAAATGTTCTCTAATTGGGTTGACCTGGGTCATCTTTAACCTCAAATTGGGGATTTGGTAGGGTGGTTGATGGCAGAACCACCGATGCATTGAGAACAAGAACAAGCTGGTTTTCAAATCAAGCATACTTGATTTGAAAGAAATCAAGTATCCTTATTTAAAAAAAGCAAATGAATGCTGGCAGTATAAACTGATGTCCACAAAAAAGGCTGACAAAAAACTATCTTGTCACTAACATTCTGTTGTATATTTATGTCTCAGCTTCATGAGATGCTATATGTAGGTAAATGATAATGCAACCATTTAAAGTCCGTGTTTTACGTATCCATTAAAGACATGATATGGTGCTATATTATGTAGCACTGTAGCACTGTAGCACTGTAGCACTGTCCTCCTGTTGTTCATCGATTTGCTCGAGTAGGCACCAGTAGTGATAACACAGCGGGTAAGGCATTTGTCTTGCATGCGGCCAACCGGATTCGATTTTTCCCTCCCTCTCGGAGAGCCTGGCAAGCTATGGAGAGAATCACGCCTGCACGGTTATATTATGTAACTAATTAAATTACTGATTCTTTACACGTGACATACTTTCAGTGCTAAGGAAGATCTTCATGGTCCTATAGGGAAAATACTGAAAACTGAAATTAGAAATACATTTTTACATTTTTACATCCTCCACCCAGATCCTCCAAATTCCAGTAGGCGGGGGTCACACCCACCACCTGGCCCCCTGGCGCCATGTAATCCCATCAACGGCCAAGACTCAGAGACTATAAAATCCAGTTCCCGGAAGAGAACAGTGCAGTCTTCTGCCCCCGCGCCTAATTGTTCCTCGCTGGGGCCCCTTGGAGGGGAGCGGGTTGAGCTTTCCTCCCCGCCCCAACCAGGGCTCCGGCAGCCGAAGACTTCCAGGACCAGCCACCACCATGCTGAGACCACTCTCCGCACACATGAAGGTACTGGCAGAGGGACAAATCCACGCGGGTTCTGGGGCCGAGATCTCCAAGCCTACTCGGATTGGAGTCGAGCATCCTCCACCCAGATCCTCCAAATTCCAGTAGGCGGGGGTCACACCCACCACCTGGCCCCCTGGCGCCTTGTAATCCCATCAACGGCCAAGACTCAGAGACTATAAAATCCAGCTCCCGGAACCGCGCGGCCACATTCGCAGCCGCGCGACATCATATCAGGACATCTTTTTATGACATCTTATTATCTCATTCCTACTTTGGACAAACTTGCGGGCTATCGAATGTAGCCTGCCCACAGGGCAGAGTCTGGCAAAATCCCCGTGGCGTACCAAATATGCCAAATACCAGTAACAATGATGGGTCTCATTCTCCTAAAGAGCCTTGAATATAATCTCAGGGCTAGGATGAAAGAGATGTTACTGGGGCCTGCTCGAGGCAATCAACGAATAACAGGATGATGAAAAATGAAAATGAAAATTTTTACATTTCTACATTGACAACATTACATTTGAGGTTGTGGCCTATTGATGATAGTACTTAAGCTATCAAAATTTCATTATACGTAAATAATTAGAAGAATCCAAATTAGATGTAATTTTATGTGTAATTGTTTCCTACTTTAAAATTTAATTTAAATCAAACATAATGTTTCAATTTTATTTTATAAGTAAAATGGCTGAATTTGAAGAGATTTACTTAGAGAAATATGAGGGGAAAGAGAGAGAGAGAGAGATGCTCAAGAGAGAACATGGACTTCTCTCGAAAGGAAAAAGCCAGGCTTCAGTCCTCAATTTTATATATACAACTTTCAGTCATATTTTAATTATTATGGCTGGATTTCAGAAAGTGGATGAGGGTAACAGTGAAAAGCTAGCACACTCTGTAAGGCACTTAAGGAGTTTAAACTTGTAACAAAAGGTAATGAGGAGTATTTAAGCAGAATTATGTGATTGACTTGTGCGGCCTTTGTTTTGTCTTGTTTTGTGTCCACATCTGGCAGTACTCAAGAGCTATTTCTGGCACAGTGCTCACATGTAATTCTTGGCAGTGCTGGGAATCCAAACCAGAGCTCCAACTTACAAAGCATGTTCTCTAGCCCTTTGATTCATCTCCCAAGCCCCTTATCTGTGGTTTCTGAAAGTTCACGTTGATACGGAGATTATATATCAGGAAATAAAAGTAAATGTGAGGAAACCCACAAGAGTCCAGAAAAAAAATGATGTTAGTAAATGAAAAGACAAACATTTGGGAATGGGAAGGAGACAATTTGAAGACATGATATACATCAGAGACCCATGTGAAAAACAAGAAGTCGGCTTCTAGTTAGCACATTTAATGAACTTTAGGTAACACATAATGAGAAAGTCGCACTGTTCTCCCATATTCATTGATTTGATCCAGTGGGCCCAGTAACGTCTCCATTGTGAAACTTGTTGCTACTGTGTTTGGCATATCGAGTGCGTCATGGGGAGCTTGCCAGGCTTTGCAGTGCTGACAAGATACTCTCGGAAGCTTGCCAGGCTCTCCGAGAGGGGCGGGGGAATAAAACCTAGGTCGGTGAAAGTAATGACTAGAAATGAATGGATAACTCATTGATGTGATGACTGAAGAATGATTAATAATACAGAGATTTTCAAAAATGACCAAGTCGATGTCCAATAAGATTTCACAGTTCTGTGTGGATGTACAAGGCAGCAGGGGATAATCTGTAGGGCAATTCCCATCTGAGGCTGGGCCAGATGACCGCCGTTCTGCCTCAGCACTCAAACTTGAAACAAGTGTCCTCTCTGTGGACTACTTAATGTAATGAGGTTTTTCTCTGCAAATTTTTGGTGGTGGCTTGACTGTTTAAAATAGCCCTCAAGTACAATGTGGAGATGCTCTCTAATGCTTCTAAGTTAAAGACTGTGTGGTGTTTTAAGGAAAAAAATATAATAGAAAAGAGTTAGTGTGCTGTGGCTGTAAACTCAATGTTCACTCAGACAAAGGAGAAAGAAATCCACTAATCTCTATGTGAGTTTACTCTGAAAACTGTCAAATCCATATCAAAAAAGCATGGAGAGGCTTTGGGAAAGAAGGGAAACTACACACATTTGTGAATTCATGAGATGACGGCCAACAGAAAAAAATTGTTTTTCTTTTTCTTTTGGTTTGGAGTCACACCCAGCGGTGCTCAGTGTTTATTGTGGCTCTGCATTCAGAGATCACTTCTGGAGGGCTTCGGGAAACCATATGGATGCTAGGGATCAAACCCAAGTGGGATGCTTGCAAGATAAAAGCCCTACAATCTGTACACTCTGTACGATAGCTCCAGACCCCAGCAAAAACTTTTAGAGCAGAGATGTGGATTATTGGTACAGCACGGCCTTGCATGGGTAAGGCCCTGTATTTAATCCCTGTCACATTAAAAAAGAAAAGAAAGAAGAAAAATCTTAAAAGGTACAGTGGACAGCACTGTTGTAAGGCTGAAATTCAAGGATGTCTATGGTTACATTATTTAGGATTAAGAAAATATAAAATCTTATTGATTTATGTTTAACTATAAAGACCTCATCTCTATAGATTTTTGTAAATATACTAATACATCACACCAGTATGTACCATCAGTGGCTGCATTTCTATGTAGTTTAACAGAAATTGCAACTTTGGTACCAATGTATTAAATAATATATGTCTTAATAGAAAAACACACAAGAAAAGTCAATTTAGTGAGATCAGTTGATGGTATGTAACCAGAGATATGAGAACCTAATTCTGCCTTACCTAGAAGAGTCTGGTGCTGCTGATTTAGAATGCAGAGCTACTTTATAAATATGTCTTGTGAGAATAATAAGAATATGCGTAAATGAATGCATGTGCATGTCATATATAACTTTGGATAATTCAAAGATTTATGCATATTTATTAACTTTGTATAGTATCTAAGTAAATATAAAATATGAGGCATCACTTGTTCTGTTCCTTGGTCAAAACTTTGTATATTTTACGTAGATGATACAATCAAACGTATTCTCTTTTGTTCAAATGTTACCAAAACAAAATCACTGAAGATAGTGACCATTTCTACATTGCACCACACTGCCATTACATCCACCTCAGTGTAATGATTCCATAGAACATTCTTCAAAATTCTTGTTGGGTCAGAGAGATACTACAAATGGCAAGGCGCTTGTCTTACACACACACACTTTCTGGGTACAATCATTGGCAGTGCAAATGGTTTCTAAGCACAGAGTCAGAAATAAGCCCTGAGCATAGCTGGGAGCAGCCCCCAAACCTAAGACCAAAAAAAAAAAAAGAAAGAAAGAAAGAAAAAAGAAGAAGTTCTCAGTGAAGAAACCAAAGTGCTTTGAGAGCTTGTTTGGAAAAGAAAAAAAAAAAAGAAACCAAAGTGCTTTGAAATGGCAAATTATTTCATTCATTTTTTATGGGAAAGGTGGACTCAGAGCATTTAGGAGAGTTGTTTATTAGCTTAAATAATTTGACTTGTTATTAACGTGTGTGGTTAAGACACAGAAATGCATCACACATCATCAAGTTGGGTAAATTACCTGCAATAAATCCAAAATTATTCACATGTAAATAATTATACATTACTAGCAATACAGGGAACATAAAATCAATGATATAAATAATCTAACAAATTTCACAAAAATGAGGTCATTACTTTTACAGTTTCAAGTACTTTAAAAGCTGCTTGAATTTCTTTCATGGGGAAAAATATTAATAGGAAACCATTATTGAGCTTGTGAAACAGCATGTGTTCTTTGAAAATAGCATATATTTCTAGCATATGAGGAATATATGCTTAATTACTCAGAAACTTTTATTTAAATAAAATATGAAGTTCATCTCTAAGTTTCAATTCATTGAAGTGATCTAAGATGAAACAAAGTCAGTGGTGCACATAAAGACACAACATTCTGATGCAGAAATATATTCTACAAAGCATAGAGCTGAATTCATTTCTCACGGTAATTTGCAGATGTTAAAACTATTTTCTAATTGGTTTAGTTCAGCAGTTGCAACTAAAAGTTTCAATTTTAAGATAGAGAAAATGTTCAAGAATCATGGTTTCCATTTGTATATCTTTAACAATTAAATACTCCAATTCTTTTATCCTAATTGTGTGCAAAGCATTTAGTAGAAAGTTGAAGAAAATAGATACAAAGTAAATAAAGAGAAAAATTATCTCAAATTACCTATATAAACAAGAAAGGGGGGCTGGAACAATAGTATAACAGGTCGGACACTTGCCTTGCACACTGCCAACCTGGGTTTGACCTCAAGCACCCATATGGTCTCCTGAGCCCCACCATGAATTCCCTGAACACAGAGCTGTCACCCCTGAGCACTGCTGGATTTGCCCCCACAATCCCACCTCTCCCAAATTTATTGCAATAAAAGTGAAAAATATCACTTTCCAAATGTACCTACATTATGTTAATCCACTCAGTATTTTAAGTATCCAGGTAGATGTAACCATTCTAATATTTGCCTGGTATATATTAGGCAAGTTATTTTTCAAATGCAATATTGTAAAAATTCTGATTATTATCTTTATTATACACATGGAACTGACAAGGATCAGGACTCTTGCCAAGACATGACTAAATCCAGGATCTAACAAAAGCATAACATAAACAATAAAATGTCATTTTTAAGAATTTCCCCCTTTCTTTATCTTGTACGAACATCAGATATAAACACAAATGTGTAAAGACTCCTACACAAGAAATTCTTTAGGGCTAAATTTTATTTATAGATAAAAAACTAACACCCACAGTAATAAAGCATTTTAAAGTGAGGTGGAGGTGGATCCCTTTCTGACATAGTAACAAAGCAAGACGTGAACCTAAGAATGAAGTTTAGCTCATTGTTCTTACTAATGAACCAAATTTGCCCTGGTATTGCACCCCTTACTTTTAGCTTACACATTTTCTTAGCCCAAGTGATGTTAGATTGACTATCTTTACTAAGTATTATAGGAAAAGAACGGGATAATGATCAACAATGGATGACAGCTATTATGTCACTAATCTGACAATTTCCATAATCCTATAGGGCAATCATCATGTCTCTGATACCTATTTCCAAATAAAAAGTTAAAAGGTTAAGCTTTTGATGTCAAAAGTCTATCCCATTTTTAATTTCTTAATTTATTTAATACATAAATGCTGCAATAATTATAAATCTACAAAAAAACAAATACTTTACATTTTTTATGAGATAATCTCTGAAAGCTAGATGATGTGTAATCAATTTCTCTAAAGATTTTACTCCATATGTTTACAAAGGCTGAAACATAATAGTTAGATACCACCAGCCTTATTAATCTTTGTTTTCTTCTGAGCTCAATAGCAAATTCTGAACTGCCATTTCAGTAGCAAAGAACAAATTATATGTAATCCTTTCCTCACTTCTCTAATAGCAAATATTCTTTTCCTGTAAATGGCACACACTGACTTCCACGTAGTTCTAACGGTGCTCAAGCCAAAGAAGGTGTAATGAATTAATGAGTCAATAAACGATGAAAAAATTTTCATTCATTAAGAGTTTTATCCAAAAACTTTACAAAAGTCCATTTAAGAGAGAAGCATTTTAACTTTTAAATGATGATCATAAAAATATAAAAATTAATGGTGCAGAGATTTATATTTCATGGGAGTATCCTTCTTCTGGTTCATGACTGCTTGTCAGTAATAAAACTGGTTGCTCATTATGTAGAATCACTCCCTTGACTGGTGACATCAGTGTTTTTGTAACAACCATCTGGTAACCTGGCCTAAAACATACTAACAAAAGGAAAGGGAGAAAACTATACATTTTGAGCAGAAGCTATTGTAATCAGTAGAACCCAGGCAGTCAGGAGGACTGTGCATTAGACTGGCCATACATTTCATTCTTACAAGCACACTATTCATAAATATTTTACCTTTAATATGTGTCTTAAACTAATGTGTCTGAATAATTTCTTAGAACAAATGTTAGACACATGTATTGAAAACATCTTACATATAAAAAAGTAATGTAAGAAAAAGCACATTGTCTGAATAGAGAACTGAAAATCATTTCAAGTAGGAATACACTTTATAGACTCAAATATCCTAAGGTATATAAAAATATTGCTAAAATAGATATAATTGTTTAAAATGTATAACTATTAATCATTAAAATATATATTTGAAACATGGAAGATACAAATGCAATAAAATGAAGAATTATTAAAATATTCTATTTTGTATAAAGAAGAGCAAATGTTGGCAGCTTAAGCCTTGTGAACAAAAACATTTGAACACTATTTCCATAAATTCAACCCCTTGAAAGTATATCTTACCCTTCAGTACCTTTCTCGTGAATCAGCTATTGATGACTGAAGTCTTGGAAAAGGAACAAATGTTGATCCACAAGGAACTAGTCGTGGAGACATTGTGATCTTCTGCTCAGATATTCAGGAGAAAGAACATTTTTTTTTTCAGTCCAAACTCCTTTCATTCAGTTGTGTGACCACAGGAATGGAGTCTTTGTTTTTACCATTACTTTGGAAGGATTTTATAGAATGTAAACATTTCAGCTTTAGCAGCTGATTCTAATCTCTTGAATGCTATCTTTGATTCAGCATTGCTTGACAGACTATTAAGGAAATGTTGATGATGCAGGAAGACCAGTGTACTCGTTAACATGATTATTTTGCAGAGCATTGTGCATTCATTAATATAAAATAAGTTATCAAAACATTCCTCTCTGCTTCTAAAAATCTTTTATGAACCTTTATTTCATGCCAGGATGCTTGTTACTAAAAATAAACAACATATTACTTATTTTAGAAAATACAAAATGACTATAACCTTATCTCTTGATACTGAGACCATATCTATCAAACATTCAATATTGACAATTCAGACAAGTATGAATTATCATATTTCAAAGAGATTTCTACAATTAAATAGTATTCACAATAAATGTTAAATCTCAAAACATGAATGCTTAACATATGTCTTTTGAAATGACTGACAAACAGGACACAATTGATGTTGAGATACTTCTTAAAGGATATAACAAGGACTGAAGAATATACCAAAATAAATAATATCTATTAATTCAATAATATGCAAAAATTACATTTATTAAATGTGTCTTACTGAAAGGTCATGAAGATGGTAGAAAACTATTAGCAATTTATTGGGCGGGCAGTGATGTGGTAGCAAATAAGAATTGTTGTAGCTTTACTCATGATCTTAGGTTGGGAAGAGTCAAGCAATAATTTTATGGAGGAAGCATCAATAGTATTTTATCACCAGAAAAAGGATGGCAAACTATTCATAATATAGTGTTTTAAGTAAAACACCAACAAAGAAAGAAAGGGAAATTAGTAAATTCCATTGTTGTTTGAGGTAAAGGCCCTCCCGTTGATCGTCTATTTGCTCGAGCGGGCCCAGTAACGTCTCCATTGGAGACTTTGTTGTTACTGTGTCTGGCATATCGAATACTCTCGGTAGCTTGCCGGGCTCTCCGAGAGGGGCAGAGAAATCAAACTCGGGTCTAGATAAAATTTATAAACTTAAAATAAGGCTGGAGTCTGACTCAGAAATAGAGCACATGCTCTCTCTAAAAATTTTTATCCCATGTCTAAGGTCATACCACACAGAACACACCTGATCTCAAAGAATTATATCAGGGGTAGGAGAGAGCGTACAGCAGGTAAGGAACTTCCTTGCAAATAGCTAACCCAGGTTTGATTTCAGCACCATATATGGTTCTCAGGACCTCCAGGAGTGACCCATGAGCACATAGCCAGCTTTGAGTACTTCTAGGTATGCCCTCTACAAAAAGTATATATTTACATATATATAGTATGTATATATACTTATGTATCAAATTTGATTAAAATAACATGACTTTTTAATTTTACAGAAAAGTGTTAGCATTGCTGAGATTCTTTTTTAAATTTCTGATAGTGATTATTCATTATTTTCCACCTTTTCCAAGATGATCAGGTACAAGTTACCTAATAAAAATAAAGACTATGTCTGTCCCTCTTTTTATGACTCTTTTCACTTAGCACTTCACATACTCTCCATATCTATCCATTTATGAGCAAAGCTCATTGACTCCATCTCTCCTGACAGCTGCATAGTATTCCATTGTGTAGTTGCACCAATGTTTCTTTAACTAGTCATCTATTCTAGGGTACTTGGGTTGTTTCCAGATTTTAGCTATTGCGAACAGTGCTACAATGAACACATAGGTACAGATGTCATTTCTACTGAGCTTTTTTGCATCCTGAAGATAAATTCCGAGAAGTGGTATTGCGGGGTCATATGGAAGCTCAATTTCTAGATTTTGAAAGACTGTCCATAATGTTTTCCAGAAAGGCTGGACTAGTGGGCATTCCCACCAACAGTGAAAGAGTGTCCCTTTTCCCCCACAACCACGCCAGCACTGGTTGCTTTTGTTCTTTTGAATGTGTGCCAGTCTCTATAGTGTGAGATGATATCTCATTGTTGTTTTGATTTGCATCTCCCTAATGGCCAGCACTCATTTGTGGAGTATAAAACAACATAACATGAGGCTGACACCTAAGGATAGTACATATATGGGACAGGAAGATTGCTCCATTGCTGGAAGCCTGTCTCATAGCAAAGGGGAGAAGAGAAGGCAGATGGAATAGAGAAGGGATCACTAAGAAAATGATGGCTGGAGGAATTGGTCGAGATGAAAGATGTGTGCAGAAAGTAGATAAAGGACAAAACATGATAGCCTCTCAGTAGCTATATAGCAAAACAATGCCCAAAAGTAGAGAGAGAGTATGGGGAAAATTGCCATGGAGGCAGTGGGAGGGTGGGAAAGGGTGGTATACTGGGGATATTGGTGGTGAGGAATGTGCACTGGTGGAAGGATGGGTGTTTGATCATTGTGTGATTGTAACCCAAACATGAAAGCTTGTAACTATCTCATGGTGATTCAATAAAATTAATAATAATAATAATAATACAGTCTTTGGAAAGATAAATTTGGGTTTGGTTTGGTTTGGGTTTAGCCATAACCAGCTAAGCTCAAGGCTTACTCCTGGCTCTTCACTTAGGGATCACTTCTGACAGGGTCAGGGGAACTATAGGATGCCAGGGATCAAAAAACTAAACTAAAATAAAATCAATAAAAGACTAACAACATAAGATACACTGTTTGTGCTAAATGATACAATTACACAAAGTTTAACATCACAGTTTGAATGTTTCAAGTGCTTATCGTTTCAAAAATTTCTTTCTGTGGACCAGAACAAAACTATTGTGGGTGGGATGCTTACTTTGCTACTGGCTGACCTGGGTTTGACTCTTAGAACCCCAAATGGTCCCCCCAGCCTGTCAGGAGTGATCTCTGAGCACAGAGCAATAGTAAACTCTGACCACCAACAGGTGTGGCTAAAAAATAAAGAAAAATCACTTTGTAAATGTCATAAAATCAATATAACTACTCTTTGGTGATAGTAGGCCACTTCAGAACATGTCATGCTGAAAATACTCTAAGCTATAAAGTAATAGCTGTCTTCATTTCTACTAACTAGTTAAGATCAGTCAATTGGGGGTTGGCTCCCTGTCAATTTCCCTAGGTAATTTATTAGGCTCAGAGAACTTTAAAAGAATACACAAAAGATGAAATAATTATTGTAAATATCCATTTTGAAGGACATAAATTCTTGTCCTCATCATCATTCAATGATAACAAACCATATTATCAAATGTAACTTTTATTATTTGAAAGAATAGAGTATCCATTCCATTTTTTCAAATATATTGTGTGGACTTTGTCGCGTAGAGCCTACAAGGTATTTTCTTTGTTATTGAGCTAGACCCATACCTTTCTCCCCATTCTATCAGAGAAAGACATCCTTCCTCCTCAGAGCAGAATTCCCTAACAAACATACTACAGGAAGGTGGATATCTGAAGACTATAACGTTGAGGGGAGTGGAAAAATATCATAGCCACATACATTTAAACCTGGTTCTGAGTCAGCCTTCCTCTAGAACTATGTAACTGTTGAGTCTCACATTTCCCGGTATGTAAAATGTGGGTAGCAGTTCCTACTTTCTAACACTAAGGAAAATACAGATAAACACCCCTATAGGAACCCATGGCAGATACTTCTCAATCCATGGTTTTGTATTTTTTTCCTCATACATTTATTAACCTGGTACTCTGAAAAACCATTATGATCAACAAGTTCCAATAAAACTTACCACAAAGCAGACACATATTTCAGTGAGAATTCACAGTATTATTTCTGAGAAAAGTAGCTTTGGGGTAAGTTTACTGAAATAACAAAAATAACCCAAGAGCCCAGTGATTATTTTAGCAGGATCTCTAGCCACCCTGTCCCAGAATCTCTCTCCATGAAGTAATCAGAGATGCCTTTATTTCAACAATTTAATGTAATTAGACTAAAATGGCTGCTGGGAGCTGGGTAGAACTGTCTGCTGAAGCAGAATTTACTGGTATTACGAAGTGCCATAAAGTGGTGATGGAGGGACCTGGGCAAGCTTACCTGTGAGTTAACTGTCTCCCTCTAATTAAGCATTGCATTGCCATCAAGATATCCAAATGTGTGAGTAGGCTGCCTTTACTCACAGTACAGTAAATCAAATTTTTCAAAAAACAAAATAATATAGATGCAATTTTTTCCCTTCTTAGAAAAAAAGACGCCTTGTCACATGTTTGTGTTTATTTCACAGTGATTGTGAATGAGACTCAGAAGCAATGATTTTCTGATTTATAACTTTAGCCCGTGAAACATCTTTTCAAAACATCAAAATTTGGAATAGCTGTGCATGCTGCCAGGAACAACTCATTCTGACTTAATATTCTGAAGTCTCATAAACATCAGCAGTGGCCAAGCAAGAAACAGAGAAAAGAAGGGATTTTTGTGTAATATCCAAGCAGTGTATTTGAAAGTCATTTAAATTTCCGAAACTCACAGCAGAAGAACTCAAAGGTTCATTTTTAAACATAACACCTGAATGTTGTATGGATCTTCTTAAGCAGAGAAAAGGGAACTGCGGAGATAAACAAGTCAGAAGATATATAACCCGCAGACCATATGTTTTTCATTCACCTTTGGATTTTCATCATGCCTGTCATGATTCCATGTGTCTAAAATTGATTAAATAAAATACAAAAAAGTGGGGAAATATTAATATACTGAGATCTCCAATAATCATCCACATCAACCACTTTTTTAAACAAATTTAGTGATTCTCTGACTGAATTAGTTAAAATCTATTTCAACGTTTGCATAAGTAAGGGGATATCTATAGAGTAATATTGCATTCTATTCAAATCTTTTGATAAATAATATATTGAGATTATCTTACAGATCAAGGTTTAAAATAACTGAATTCACTAAGGTGGGTGGAAAAGGGAGATACAAGGGTCATGAAATAGTGGTGGAATAATGGTGGTGTGGTGTTGGAAAATTATATACATGAAACTCTATCATTAACAATATTGTAAGTCATATAAAAATAAAATTGGAAATAACAAATAGAAAGTTGATTAAAATTGAAAAATAAAAAGATAATGAAATAATAGGTGTCTAAAAATGTGTATCTGTCATTAGATCCCAGAATTATTTTGGGTTAGTAGAAAAAAACTTGGAAAGAGACGGATTTAGTGGGGGCCGGAATGGATACTTAAGAAATAAAATGTGCCATCTCAGAAAACTGCAGTGCCAAGATTGCTTCTATTGCAGCTGATCAGTGTCCATATTTTAATACTGAATGGCTCTAAGAGATAACCATTTCAATGTTTTTATTCTTTCAGAGAAAATATTAACAGAATGTGGGTCCATGGAGTAAGCTAATTTCCTACCTTGTCTATCATCTCTACATTTAAAGTACACAACTGGTGAGGTACATTACTTTAAAGTTTCTCATTTTGAAATTTTTCTCCAGGCAGTAAATATGTGAAAGTCACAGAATTATTATTAACATACGATTTGCTAGACTTCAGAGACTGATTATTTGAGTTCATGAGGAAATACCTATGCCCTGAGATTATTCCCAGATGAAGAATATGAAAGCAAGTAGAAAATAAGAAGGCTGTTGCAAATTAAAGTAT
Source organism: Sorex fumeus (assembly GCF_029834395.1). Classification (NCBI taxonomy): domain Eukaryota; kingdom Metazoa; phylum Chordata; class Mammalia; order Eulipotyphla; family Soricidae; genus Sorex; species Sorex fumeus. The sequence continues at coordinate 7,240,120 of NW_026606067.1, read as the reverse complement.
AAAGAAAAAATATAAAAAGAACAGTTTTCTCTTAGATTTTGTTTTTCAAAGAGAAAATAAAGAATAACAGTTTGTTTCTAAAACACTTGATAAAAGGGTCAAAGCTGGAGATAAAAGAAAAATGGAAATCCATTAAAAATATATGGCCCGTACATTTTTTCAGCAAAGTATGATAGGTATCTTTAAGTCTTCTACAAGAAAAATCAGACAATTCAGAGAACTGACATAATTTTACTGATTTCTCTCTAATAAATGATCTCAAAGTGGAGGGTAAATAGATAAACCACTCACCTCTCCAATACTAGCATACATTTTAAAAATTCTCCTACTGAAGATTAGCTGCAACATGGACAACGAGCAAGCCATTCAAAATCACCCACCTCAATGGTGTCTATTTTTTATTCCATATTATACAAGAATAATTTCAATTATAATATCCCTTTCCTGCATATAATTTAAGGTGGGAAAAGTCACTAAAGGCAGGATTCAGCAAGGTAAAGCTACAATGATGCTTTCAGGAAAAGGCCAACTTGATTCGGCTTTATTTTGAACTTTCAAAGATAGTTGAAAGAAATACTCAAAATAATTCCAATTATTCAGTTTGTGATCTATATATAAAAGCTTTCTTTTACTATTGTTTTTGTTGGGGGGTTTTGGCCATGCCTGGTGGTGCTCAGGGCCACTCCTAGTGGGCTCAGGAGACCTTAGGTAGTCTTTTTTTTGGGGGGGGGGGTTCACATCCCACGATGCTCAGGGATTACTTCTGCTCTAATCTCAGGAATCACTCCTGGCAGTGCTTGGGGGACCACATGGGATGCCGGGTCTTCTGCAAGACAAACGCCCTCCCCACTGTACTATCACTCTGGCCCTGACCTTATGTAGTTTTAACCCTTGCACTAATTCTCCGATACCGAGGGACCATAGTTAAAAACAATAAATTATTGGTAAGGTAAAGGTAAAGGTAAAGGCCCTCCCGTTGATCGTCGATTTGCTCGAGCGGGCCCAGTAACGTCTCCATTGGAGACTTTGTAAATAAACTATTTTCCAATTTTTCAATCCAACTTCCATTAGAAAAAAGTTAAAGCCAAATACTCAGGTGAGAACTATGTAATGAAAATGAACTCAATTTCCTTCCTTATGTCTTTGAAAAAATAGCAGCAGTGAACATCAACCAATAAACAGTAATGAATCTTTGAATACCTAGACATGAACATAATATTGTTTTAAACAGGAGGCATAATTATGTAGCTGGATAAATGTGTGGTTATATACATATGAAACTTAAAACTATGATAAAAACTAAGTCCACCAATTTTAAAGTATATAATCTTGGGGGCCGGAGTGAAAGTACAGTGGTAGGATACACAGCTGACCTGGGTCCAATCCTCTGCACCCAATACAGTTCGTGAACCTACCAGTAGTGATTCTTGAACATAAAAAAGCCAGGATTAAGCACTGAGCACTACCAGTTGTGGCCCAAAAATAAAACCAACAACAAGAACAAAAAGTGTATGCAACTTTGGATATGTTCTATCTCTTTCTACCTCACTCTTTTATCTATAAAGTAAAAATAATTTTCAGAGAGTTGGTTACTGGATTGAGATAAATGTTTAGTCTAAGTAATATGTTCAATTGAGCACATAAAAAATAAAAATTCAAATATTCAATAATCAGCATTCTTAATGTTTTAAAAATCAATTAGAAATCAAATGTATTATAGAATCCAATGTGCCTCTTTAATATAGAAGGGGTTAGCAAACAATAGCTAATAAGCTGAATTTTGCCTAGATTGTTGAATTTTTTCAAATAAGCCAATACATTTATATATGTATATACATATATAATATATATATATATTATATATATTATATGCATCACTGTATCACTCACTGTATCACTGTCATCCTGTTGTTCATCGATTTACTCAAGCAGGAGCCAGTAACGTCTCCATTCACCCCAGCCCTGAGATTTTTGCAGCCTCTCCTTACTCATATTTCCCAACAATTGGAGGCTCCTTCAGGGTTAGGGGAATGAAACCTGTTATTGTTACTGTTTTTGTTGTTACTGTTATTGTTACTATTATAAATAATAAGTGCCACATGTGGCAGTGCATGAGTAGTCAAATTTGGTGCTTCCAGATACAAGGGATTTCTTCTACCCCTATGAGTAATATCCTTGGTCTAAATTTTTTTTGTTTATTTATTTTTTGTTTTTTGGGTCACACCCGGCATTGTACAGGGGTTATTCCTGGCTCTGCACTCAGGAATTAGTCTTGGAGGTGTTCAGGGGACCATATGGGATGCTAGGAATCGAACCCAGTTCATCTGCGTGCAAAGGCAAACGCTCTACCCACTGTGTTATCGCTCTAGCTCCCAATTTTTTTGTCAATTTTTTAAGGGGATTCCACCCAGCGATGCTCAGAGTTCATTTCTGACTCTGTGCCAGGGATAACTCCTGGTAGTGCTCAGGGTAAACATATATGGAATGGGGATTAAACCTGGATTGGGCACATGCAAGACAAGTACCTTACCCACACTACTATCTCGCTAACCTTCCAAATTATTTTTAAGTGATGGGCAAACAAGTTCAAGGAACAATAACATTTCTTGACATGTAAAAATTATGCAAAAGCTAAATTTCAAAGTACATAAAGTTTATTCAAAACCAAACATGTCATTCATCTACATAATAGTATGTAGAGTGTGGAGAGACAGTAACATGAGTATGCTGTTTGCCTGGCACATGGTTGATTCAGTTTGATCATTGGCACTCAACATATCACCCAAGTACTACCAGGAAGATTGCTGCATGCTGAACAGAGCCAGGACTAAGCCTAGAGCACCCCGAAGTGCACCTCCCCAAGACTAAAAATACGCAAAATATTATGCATATACACTGTAATTATAGTATACGTTATACACTATAGATATAGTTACAACATAGAGTTGAGCAGGTGTAAAAATATACTTCATGGCCTTTACAGCTAAAAATAATTGCTTCCAGTCTGACCATAGGTAAAATTTGCTAATCCACATCTTGCTGAGACTATCTAGATTTCTGCAGTTACCTGTTTTGTTACATTTGGCAGTAAATTTAAGAGACTTGTTTTTAACTATGATTGAGTTGTTTTAATTACTAATAATACACTCTACACACTAATCCATTTCCTAGCAGATGAGATGAATTTATGATACTAAGAAAAATGCCTATGGATTAGGTGTGCAGATAAAAGTGGATCAATACGAGGAGAAATATTTCATTATATTCTAGTATTATCATTTTAATAGAAATACTCAAAGGTTAAAAAAATATTTTTTTCTCAATAGACGAAGTGATGAAATACTTTGAGCACAATAATTTCTAAGTTTTTTTCTTGGTCAGTGCTCTCACAGGTTTCTTCTGATTCTGGACTCAGAGGTCACTCCTAGTGGTGCTTAGACCAAACTCAGGTCTCATGCATAGGAAGCATGCACTCAGGACAATAGACTATCTTTCTGGCCACTGTGAAAATTTAATTTACAAAAGAAATATAAAAAATATTATTTAAAGGATTTTAAGGATTTAAGAAATTAATTCATAGTGAGCTAATATCCATTTGACAGTCTATTAAAAGATTATTGTTTCTGTGCAGGGGTAAGACATGACTGATTCATCCCCTGGCATCATATATGTCCCTCTGACCACAACCACATGTAATGCCTGGGCAGAGAGCTAGAAGTAAGCCCTGAGCACTACTGAGTATAACACCGATCTCTCCAAAACCTTATAATTTCATGTCATTGTCACTGTCCTCCCGTTGTTCATCGATTTACTCAAGTGGGCCCAGTAACATTGTGAAACTTGTTATTGTGTTTGGCACATTGAATACATCACAGGTAGCTTTCCAGGCTTTGCTGTGCAGGCGAGATACTCTTGGTAGCTTGCCGGGCTCTCCAAGAGGGGCGGAGGAATCGAACTCAGGTCGGCAGTGTCGGCCTCGTGCAAGGCAAATGGTCTACCCTCTGTGCTATTGCTCCAGCCCATAATTTCTATAAAGTGATTTTTTAATTAAAATTTAACTGAGACTGATGCACTACCTACTGTACTAGCGGGTAGGGCATTTGCTTTTCACGCAGCTGACCTGGGTGCGATTCTTCTGTCCCTCTCGGAGAGCCCAGCAAGCTACCGAGAGTACCCTGCCCTCACAGCAGAGACTGGCAAACTCCCTGCAGCATACTTGATATGAACAAGGGGAGGATAGTGCTACAGTGCTAAAATTTAACTACTTTCAAGTATGAATTACTCCTTCACAGATCTAGCCACAAAATGACCTCAAATCTTTTCAAGATAACAAAAGGCAACAAGTGATAGGAATTAATTTATGGATATGAAACTTAGAGAGACTTTATTTGAAGTAAACACTTAGATTTCTTAAGAAATATAACTGATTTCCCAAAAGACAGAACTAGAAACCTAGATGACCAGTGTGTTAAAGAGAAGCTGTGCCCAGGAAAAATGTATGATACTGTTTCTAAACCTAATTTCCCTCTGAGCTCATTGACCTACTCACCCAAAGGAGTAGGAAGCACATATACTATAGCACTATAGCACTGTCCTCCCAGTGGGCACCAGTAATATTTCCATTGTGAGACTTGTTTTTTTGGCAGATTGAATATGCCACAGGTAGCTTGCCATGCTCTGCTGTGCAGGCAGGATACTCTCGGTAGCTTGCTGAGCATTACGAGAGAAACAGAGGAATCAAACCTGAGTTGGCCACGTGTAAGGCTGTGCAAGAAAAAATGTTCTGTAAAACTCAAAGGTTGAAAGGAATTTTAAGTCCTTATTTCATCCCATCCATCCAGTCAAGAAAAATAACACAGAAACTGCCTACCACATGTAAAGTGCCAAGATTGTCACCTCATAAAATAGCAAGACCAGGACTAGAGGTGTAGTATAGTGGGGAGGGTGTTGGTCATGCACATGATCAAGCAGGATTCATCTATTCTCGGCACCACATATGGTCCCTTGAGTCCCACAGAAAGTGATGCTTGAGTGTTGAGCCCAGAGTAAGCCCTGAACACCTACAGATGTGGCACAAAAAACAATACATGCCTACATATGTCTAAATATTTCCTTTGGTGGCCTTGAAAGATATTCAATTTTTAAAAGGAATTCAACTAGAGTTGAGCTTCATGCATTAAAAAGTCATTCATGACTTAATTTGTAGCTCCCAAATAATTATATCTGATATGTAGATAATTATGCCATCTGTCTCTCGACAATATCCTAGAGAAATTAACATTTTAACACACTGCAATTGAGAGGAATCTAAAAATCAGAAGACTAAAACTTAATTTCAGTGAAATGTCTGTGAACTTATGAGGTGCTATTGATCAAAAGTCCCTTTAGGAATAATCACAGAGCAATAAGTTTTTGTCAAATTGGAAAATAATAAAAATAAATCATGCTTACAACCATCTTAATATCTCAATGATAAATCTGTGGCAGTAACAATATATTGGTAAAAACACAGCAATTGAACGGTATCTAGACTAAACCTAAACATAATTTTGAATTATTAAAAAGTATCTTGATTACATTTCTAATTTTACAATCTTTAAAAAATTATCGCAAGCTATCACGAAGTAACCACTGAGCTAAATCACTTATTCCCTTTTTTAAACCGAATCACTATGAGAAATACAGCTACAAACTTGTTCATGAGTGGGTTTCAGTCATATAATGTTCCAACACCAACCCTTCAGCAGTGCACATACCCCATTACCAATGATCTAGTTTCCCTCATGCCATTACCCTGGTCCCCCCAGCCTGCTTCTATAGTAGCCACATTTCTTCTCTCTCTCTTGCTTTCTTCCTCGCTCTTTCCTTTTGGGCATTATAGTTTGTAATACAGACACTGAAAGGTTATCGTGTTTGTCTCTCCTCCCACCAGTTCTGTCTAGAATAATCATTTCCAACTATCATTATCATAGTGGTCTTTCTCTATCCTAACTGCCCTCTCCCTCACCACCTGTGGCAAGCTTCCATAGTGGACCAGAGTTTCTGACCCTTGTTTCTACTCTCCTTGGGCATGTCTCATACTATGTTTGTCTATTTTTAATAGTCCACAAATAAAGCAATCATTCTATATCTGTCCCTCTTCCTCTGACTCATTTCACTCAGCATAAAACTCTCTATAGGACAATCACTTTTTTTAAGTGAAAATGAACAATGATCTAAGGATCTGAAAAACTGAATCACTATAGGTTTCCAATGGTACTGTAAATGATAAATCTACTGTGGAAATGTTTGGTTGTTTCTTTAAAAACTAAGTACCCCAGGAGCAAGAATGATAGTACAGTGGATAGAGCACTTGCCTTACACCAGACAAACTGGTGTTCGGGTGTGGCCACAAAACAAATAAATAAGAAAAACCTAAGCATCCCAGTATCTGTGATATACAGAATAACACATCTAAGGGATGGAAGGTATCAATGGTAGACAAAACATTGGCTCTAGATCAGAGAAACAGAAATGTGAAAAAAATGGTGGTGTGAAATGTAGACTGGGGAAAAGATGGGTGTTGGAACATTATATGACTGAAACTCAATCATGAACAACCTTGTCACTGTGTATCTCACTGTGATTATATAAAAAAGGAAAAAGTTCATAAATTAAATAAATAAACAAGACACAAGAAAGGAAGGAAGGAAGAAAAGAAGGAAGGAAGGAAGGAAGGAAGGAAGGAAGGAAGGAAGGAAGGAAGAGAGGGAGGGAGGGAGGGAGGGAGGGAGGGAGGGAGGGAGGGAGGGAGGGAGGGGTAGAGAGAGGGAGGGAGGGAGGGAGGGAAGGAGGAAGGAGGGAGGGAGGGAAGGAGGAAGGAAGGGAGGATAGAGGGAGGGATAGAGGGAGGGATAGAGGGAGGGAGGGAGGGAGGGAGGGAGGTTAAAGGAGAGAAATGGAGGAGGAGGCAAAAAAAAGGTCTAAAAGTAATTCAAGGGCAAGTGTCTGGAGCCTAGACTCAGCTTTGCTGTAGAGGCAGATATCTGCAGATAGATAAACCTCTAGACCCAACACTACTGAAAGTCTGGGACCTGAACTACAATAAGTATACTGGTTTGTCAGGGAACCTGGGATCTTTGGTGAAAGGATGGAATCATGCAGTATTGAAATTGGAGGTTAGGAACATTACATACCTGAACACTATGATAAATAATTTTGTAAATCATAGTGCTAATTATTTTTAAATGGTTTTGGTTTTATCTGGGAGCCACACTCATCAATGCTCAGGGTTTGTTCCTGGCTCTGTACTTAGGATTCACTCCTGGAGGTGCTTGGGGGATCATATGCGAGGTAAGAGATGAAGTCTAAGTTGGTCGCATGCAAGGCAAATGGCTTACTTGCTGTATTAGGTCTCCAGTCATCTAAATTAAAAAAATGTTTAACAATAACTTTTTAAAAACTCTCAACATACAACTATTGTGCAACCTAGTAATTTCTCTTTCAAAAATTTATATCAGAGAAATGAAAATGCATGTTAATACAAAAGCTGCACGCAAATGCTACTCACAGCAACTCATTTGCAAAAGCTCAGAATGGGACCAGCCCAGATGTCATTCAATGTAACTGGTTTAACTACAGTGCGTCTATTCCATGTAATACTTTACAGCAATAAAAACAAGCTATGCAACAGCTTGGATGAGTTTCGAGGAAGTGCAAATAGCCAGCAAAATGTATTTTATTAATGAGCTTGACATTGGGTCCAAAGTGATATCACAGCAGGTAGGGTGCTTGCCCTGCATGCGACTGACCCTAGTTTGAGCCCCAGGCCCTCACATATCTCTCCAAGCCTACCAGGAGTGCCTCCTGAGCACAGAACCAGAAGTAAGTCCTAAGCACTGAAGGGAACAATCAAACAAAGGAATAAGCAAGTTATGTCAAGCACATGCAGGAGGTCAACTGCAAATGTAAAACAAAAAGAAAGAAAATTATGATGATGTGACTGTATCCCCTAGACTTCTTATAAAATAAATAAAGGAAATGTATAAAATAGACTATAATAGTCACTATCATTTGTATAAAGAGACTACACTTATATGTGTGTAGGTGTTGATAAGATATTTCTTAAAGCATTTACCACAAGCAAGAGCTAGCTAAATATTTTCTTTGGAAACACAAACTGAGTGAAAGAAAAAATATGCGTATTTTGACTTTTTTCCAACTTTTTTAATTGATATGCAGATGCAATATTAAAATGAGTATTAGTTGTATTTTGTTGGTTTTTTTTTTAGTTTCTTGGTCATACCAGCAGTGCTCAGGGTTTACCTTACTCTGCACTCAGGTATCATCATTCCTGGTGGTGCTCAGGGGACCATATGGGATGGCAAGGATGGAACCTGGATCAGTCACGTGCAAGGCAAATGCACTACCCAGTGTATTATCTCTCCAGCCCAAATATTAATTTTAATTATGCATAATTTTACATATTGTATAAATGTACATAGCCATGTACTATCCTTTGTTTCTATATTTCTCCTTCTATATACATACATTTAATCTTTTCATGACTTGGGAAAGTAACATCATTAATTTGAAAATTATATTGCATGTGGAAAAGTAAAAAGTGCAATTAAAGAATTTTTTTTATTTAGAAAATGGATATAATTTTGCCTAATAAGCCTTTAGAATGAAACACTCCAGCAGCCTGAGGACTTGTTGATATGTTTTTGACATTCTCAGTGAGTTTTGCATCCTAATTTGTTTGCAGGAATAGAGTTCACTGGGAAAAGAATGTCCTGAGTAGTGTTAAGGTACATTGACAGGCCTAGCAATTTGTCACACTACACATGATCACATTTGTTTTATAGCTCAAGTAGTGTTACCCAAGAGACATAACTGTTATTTTTTCTCAGAAAGTGAGCAGTTGTACTAAAACTTTGCAATAATAACTGATGTCACAAACATGAGAAGTTTTGGTTTTAAAACAAGTCTTAGGGCAAAATACAGGAAGAAATGAAAGCAAAAATTGGAAAGTTTCGCACAGAAATGGCACGCATCACAGATTCCCTAGATGAAGTCAAAAACTCACTCTCTGCCCTCAAAAATAGAATGACCACAGCTGAGGAAAGAATCAGTGAGCTGGAAGATCAGCTGCACCAAGCCAACACGCAACAACAAATAGTGGCAAATGAGCTCTACAGAGAATCAGAGTCCTAGGAGACGATTCCAAAAGAAACATTAGAAACATTGGACTATCAGAAGCTTAGAGAAATCATTCCAATGAAAAAACCATGGATAAACAAATCATCACCAAGAAATTCCCAGAGCTCCACAATGCAGCCATTCAGATTCAAGAAGCCCGAAGCCTGCTAGCTAAAAGAGATCCTAACAGAAACACTCCAAGACCTAATATAGTTAGAATGATCGATGCTGCCGATAGAGACACAATACTGCAAGCAGCAAGGGCAAGAGGGGAAATCAAATACAAAGGAGCACCCCTGAGATTCGCAGCAGACCTATCAGAGGAAACCCTCCAAGCCCGAAGACAGTGGCGAGATATAGTCAAAAAACTGATATGAAATGAACGCTTCACCAAGAATACTCTATCCGGCTAAACTGTCACTCAAAATTGAAGGAACTGTACACTATTTTCTAAACAAACAGCAGCTCAGGAACTTCATAGACTAAAAAACAAACCTAAAACAAGGCCTAAAGGGGCTACTATAAGACAAGACAAACCCTACAACCACAACACACCCTGACAGAAAGATGACACAAAACCCCATAACCATACTCTCTCTCAGTGTCAACGGTCTAAATTCGCCATTTAAGAGACACAGAGTGGAAAAATGGATACAGAGACAGAACCCAACATTCTTCTGCCTACAAGAAACTAATCTCAACACTCAGAGCAAACACAGACTCAAAGTTAAAGGATGGAAAACAATTCTGCAAGCAAGCAGCTGCCTCAAAAAAGCTGGGGTAGCCATACTAGTATCCGACAACATTAATTTCACCTTGAAAAAGACTAGAAGGGACAGTGAAGGCTATTTTCTCTTCATCAAGGGATACGTACAACAGGAAGAAATCACACTCTTAAATGTATACGCACCTAATGAGGGAACAGCTAAATATTTAAAACAACTGCTAACAGATTTTAAGGAGGACATTGCAAAAACACAATAGTACTTGGAGAATTCAACATCGCCCGCCCTATCACCTCTGGACAGATCAAGAAGAACAAAACCCAGCAAGGAATCATTAGCTTTGAAAGAAGAAATAGAAGAGAGAGGGCTTATAGACCAATCCAGGGCTTTACACCCCAAAAAGAAAGAAACACATTCTTCTCCAGTGCACACGGTACTTTTTCCAAAATAGACCGTGTGCTAGGACACAAAACATACCTCAACAGAATAAGGAAGATAGAAATAGTATCAACCATCTTTTCAGACCATGATGCACTGAGGATAGAAGTGAATCACCTGGAAACACCTGAAAATTAAAGAAGTCAATGCTGAACAACGAGTGGGTCAGGAACGAAGTCAAGGACAAAATCAAAAGATACCTGGAAACAAATGAGAATGAAGACACGAGGTACCAGAACCTATGGGATGGAGCGAAAGTCATATTAAGGGGAAAATTTATACTCTGCAAGCATATCTTAGGTCTGTAGAAAGGATGCACATAAACAATTTGACCTCACAGCTCAAGATCTTAGAAAAGGATCCACAGAAAGAGCCTAAATCAGGCAGAAGGAAAGAGATCATAAAACTTAGAATCAATGACATGGAAACCAAAGAAACAATCCGAAAGATCAATGAAACCAAGAGCTGGTTCTTTGAGAAAATAAACAAGATAGATAAACCACTAGCAACACTCACAAAGAAACAGAGAGAGAACCCTAATAAACTGAATCAGAAATGAGAAGGGGGATATCACAACAGAAACCGAAGAAATCCAAAAGATCATCAGAGACTACTTCAAAAGTCTGCATGCCACAAAACAAGAGAACCTAGAAGAAATGGACAAATTCCTGGACTCCTATAATCTCCCAAAGCTGAATCAAGAAGATCTGGAGTATATGAATAGACCTATTAACATCAACGAATAGAAACATTAATCAAAAGTCTTCCCAAAATCAAAAGTACAGGTACAGATGGATTCACTAGCGAATTTTTCCAAACATTTAAAGAGGACCTACTGCCAGTCCTTTTCAAACTTTACCAAGAAATTGAAAAAAACATAAACTCTCCCAAACAGTTTCTATGAAGCCCATATCTCTCTAATACCAAAAGGAAACAAAGACACCACGAGAAAAGAAAACTACAGGCCAATATCCCTGATGAATACAGAGGCAAAGATTCTCAACAAAATACTAGCAAATAAAAAACAACTATTCATCAAAAAGATCATACACCATGACCAAGTAGGATTCATCCCAGGGATGCAAGGCTGGTTTAACACTTAGAAATCAATCAACATAATCCACCATATCAACAAAAGAAAAGATAAAAATCATGTGATCATATCAATAGATCCAGAGAAAGCATTTGACAAGATCCAGCACCATTTATGATGAAAACCTTAGCCAAAATGGGGATAGAAGGGACTTTCCTCAATATAAATAAAGCCATCTATCACAAGCCTACAGCAAGCATCATCCTCAATGGCGAAAAACTGAGAGCCTTCCCTCTAAGATCAGGGTCGAGACAAGGATGTCCACTCTCTCCACCGCTGTTCAATATAATACTGCAAGTACTCGCAATAGCGATTAGGCAAAAAAAAGCTATTAGGGGCAACCAGTGAGGAAAGGAAGAAATCAAGCTCTCACTATTCACAGATGATATAATACTATACTTAGAGAATCCTAAAACCTCTACCAAGAAACTTCTAGAAACAATAGGCTTGTATAGTAAATTTGCAGGCTATAAAATCAATACCCAAAAGTCCATGGCTTTCCTATATGCAAATAGTGAAAGAGAAGAAAGTGACATGAAGAAAACAGTCCTGTTTACAATTGTGCCCCAAAAAATCAAGTACTTAGGAATCAGCTTAACTAAGGAAGTAAATGGCCTGTACAAAGAAAACTACAAAACGCTACTTCAGGAAATAAAAGAGGATACGAGGAAATGGAAAAATATCCCCTGTTCATGGATCAGGAGAATTAACATTGTCAAAATGGCAATACTTCCCAAAGCACTGTATAAATTCAACACAGTCCCTATTAGGATACCCATGACATTCTTCAAAGAAGTGGAGCAAACACTCCTGAAATTTATATGGAACAATAAGCCCCCACGAATAGCTAAAGCAATTCTTGGGAAAAAGAAAATGGGAGGAATCAACCTCCTTAACTTCAAACTCTACTACAAGGCAGTAATAATTAAAACAGCATGGTACTAGAACAAAGGCAGAGCTGTAGACCAATGGAACAGGGTTGAATATACTGACATCTCCTTCCAAGCATATGAGCATCTAATCTTCGATAAGGGGGCAAGAAAAGTGAAGTGGAGCAGGGAAAGCCTCTTTAACAAATTGTGCTGGCAAAACTGGACAGGAACATGCAAAAGAATGGGCTCAGATCTCTGCCTAACTCCATGTACAAAAGTAAGATCTAAGTGGATTAAAGACCTCAACATCAGACCGGAATCCATAAGGTACATTGAGGAAAAAGTTGGCAAAACCCTCCATGACATAGAAGCTAATGGTGTCTTCAAAGATGTCACACCGCTGGCCAAGCAAGTGAAAACAGAGATAGACAAATGGGACTATCTTAAACTAAGAAGCTTCTGCACCTCAAAAGAAACAGTGACCAAAATACAAAGACAGTCTACAGAATGGGAAAGGATATTTACCAACTACACATCTGATAAGGGGTTAATTTCAAGGATATACAAAGAACTGGTTGAACTCCACAAAAAGAAAACATTCAACCCCATCAAAAATGGGGAGATGAAATGAATAGAAACTTTCACAAAGAAGAAATCCAAATGGCTAAAAGGCACATGAGAAAATGCTCCACATCATTAATCATCAGAAAGATGCAGATCAAAACCACAATGAGATATCACTTCATAGCAAAGAGACTGGCCCATATCCACAAGAACAAAAGCAACTAGTGCTGGCGCAGATGTGGTGAGAAAGGAACACTCCTTCACTGTTGGTGGGAATGCCAACTGGTTCAGCCCTTTTGGAAAACAGTATGGACGATTCTCAAAAAATTAGAAATTGAGCTCCCATTTGATCCAGCAATACCACTCCTCAGAATATATCCCAAAGAGGCAAAAAACGTATAGTCGGAGTGACATCTGCAATAGTCTGTTTATTACAGTACTCTTTACAATAGCCAGAATCTGGAAAAAACCTGAGTACCGGAGAACAGATAACTGGTTAAAGAAACTTTGGTACATTTACACAATGGAGTACTATGTAGCTGTTAGAAAAGATGATGTCACGAAATTTACATACAAGTGGTACTACATGGAAAGTATCATGTTAAGCGAAATGACTCAGAAAGAAAGGGATAGACATGGAAATATTGCATTCATCTGGGGAACATAAAGTAACAAAATAGAAAACTAACACCCAAGAATGGCCGAGATTAGTACCAGGAATTTTACTCCATGGCTGGAGGCCAACCACACATACTAGGGGGAAAGGGAGCTCAGATAAAGAAGGGAACACCAAATAAAGGTGTTGGAAGGATCCTCCCAGGATGAGAGAAACCTGCAGAAAGTAGACTGTAGACTAAACATGATTGTCATCTATTGCCTCTTATGCAAACCACAACACCCAATAAGAGAGAGAGAACAAAAGGGAATGCCCTGCCACAGAGGCAGCGTGGGATAGGGGGGATGGGAGGTGGGAGGGATACTGGGATCTGTGGTGGTGGGAAATGGGCACTGGTGGAGGGATGGGTATTTGATTATTGTATAATTGAAACCCAAGCACAAAAATGTGTAAGTCTGCAACTGTACCTCATGATGTCTCACTGTTAAAAAAAAAATTTTAGTAAAAAAAAAAGAAAGAAAAAAAAACAAGTCTTAGGGAATGTTTTTCTGGACAGAGTGGGGGGAAAAAACAATACTTTCTCTTAACAAAAGATATTTTTTTAAGAATGCAAAGCCCAGGGGATTTCTAAAAATTCTGGTAAGTTTGGAAAACATGTAATTTGATTCAAATAACATTTCTATTTTCCCACTGGATGCCAATGCTACTAAGGGAAGTTATAATTTCTATGAATTATGAGATGTTTCCCACATCCCGAATCTCAATAACCATTAAAAACTTGTCTGGGCATAGAATTTTACTTCATAAAGAGGGTTTTGAAAATCAAAATAGAGGCCTTTGAAAGGGAAGAAGAATATAGTTATGTGCTGTCTATAAAAGAAGAACACAAGGGAATACAGTTATGAGGTGCCAACAAAAATGAAACAGTGTAAAACCTTCTCCATCCATTTGGCTCTGGTCTTCAACACCATCAAGAAATGAATCCACAGGGTGGAGGGGAAGAGTATGGAACATCATCAACAACTTAGAAATGATACAAGAAAGAGCAAGCTAAAGTCATGACTTTGGAAAAACAGGATGTGGCTGGAAATTACTAAACATGATGAGTGACCAAAGAGACCCTGGGGACAGAACTGCAGTTCATTTGGTCTTTCCTTTTAAGAACTTTATTGTAATAATTCAACTACTTGATACAATGACATCTAATGTACTTGTTTTAACAAAGTGATGTTTTTAACCTATTAACAGAGTTGTGCAAACATCATCAAGCTTGACTTCAGTGCATTACCATACTACCCAGTACCCAAGTCCAGACAACCAAGAAAATACATGTGTTTTACTAGATTTTTAATATTCTCCATATTTCATATTAATGGAAGCACAACACATCATCTTTTGTAGCTAGTTCGTTTACATAGGCTGTTTTAAAGATTTATCTATGTGGTCTCTTATATCAATACTTGAAACTTCTTTATTGCTGAATAATATTTCTTCAAACAGATATATGTCACTTGAGCTATCATTTTGACAACTGATATACATAATTTGGTTTCTATTTTTTTATCTACTTAAATACTGCTACTACAGCAGTAGTAGTACTGCTACTACAGCAGCAGCTATCGATAGCACAGCGGGTAGGGCGTTTGCCTTGCATGCGGCCAACATGGCCAACTCGAGTTCAATTTCTCCACCCCTCTCGGAGAGCCCGGCAAGCTACCGAGAGTATTCGATATGCCAGACACAGTAACAACAAAGTCTCCAATGGAGACGTTACTGGGCCAGCTCGAGCAAATCGATGATCAACGGGAGGGCCTTTACCTTTTTACCTTTACTGCTACTACAAACATCCACATACAACTTTCTGCATCAACATATGTCTTCTAGCAGATTTGTTGGGTCATATGGTAAATCTATGTTTGATTTTTTGAAAAACTAACAGATTATTTTCCAGAGCAGCTCACTATTTTACATTCCCTTCAGCAATAAATAAAGATTCGAATTCCACAAGATCTTCATCAACATTTTGTCTTTATTGATCTTTTCTAGCATAGATACTTTGCTCATTTTTAAGCAGGGCTTATAATCTTTCACTTATTACATTGTAAAAGATGCTTATAGATTGCACATACAAATATTTGCAAATATTGGGGCTGAATGGATAATAATGTGGGTAAGACACTTGCACACTGATGACAGGGTTCAATCACTGGTAGCTCATATAGTCACCTCAAACCCTGCCAATAGTGACATCTGAGCATAGAGCCAGGAATCACCACCTTATGTGAACCAAATACTTAAATATTTATATTTGGAAATATCTGCTTCCTTTCTATGAATAATCTTTTCAGTCTTTAGATGATGTCCTTTGAAACACATATTTTTAAATTTTTAATGCCTTCACTTTTATTCCTTTGCCACTTGCACTCTTGGAAACAAACCAATTATTTTTTTCTGATCATTTGAGTTTATTGTTATAATCAAAATAATTGACAATACTTTAGAAACAAACTCCATTCATTATTTTGGTCTGACATACATGCTCAATGAAGAAAGTAAAACTGACATCTCATAGTTACTAAATCATTAATTCACGGATGAGCTCTTAAATTTTCAGATATTGACCATAAATATTTTTATTTGTTTTTTGATCATTGTATAATTGAAACCCAAGCACAAAAATTTGTAAGTCTACAACTGTACCTCATGGTGTCTCACTAATAAAAATAAAACATATATATTTTTATCTTGAAAAAAGCTGGAGATTTATTCAAGAAAATATTTAGGGGGGTAAAGAGCAGAGTGCTTGTCTTGCACATGGCCGACACTGATTCCATTCCCAGTACTACATATGGTACCTCAAGCACTGCCAGGAGTAAGTCCTGGGCACCCCCTTATGTGACCCGAAAACAAAATAGAAAGTAAGAAAGAAAGAAAGAAAGAAAGAAAGAAAGAAAGAAAGAAAGAAAGAAAGAAAGAATTATCTAGTAGCACAGCACTATCTACAATTAAACAACAAAGAATAGCAAATTATTTATATAACTATGTAATTTGGAATTTTGATGGAAAACAACACTTTCACAAATATGCAATAAAGAAAACAATACTTGATTTTTTATGAAGACAATAAAAAATAATCAAGGAAAACTTTGCATTTATGAATTTAATCAAAATTAAAACTCAGGGGGCAGAAAGATAGGATAGTGATAGGGCCTTTGCACAAAGCCAATTTAAGTATGATTCTCCAGCACCGAAAATTGTCCTCCAGACCTTCCAGGAGTAATCCCTGAGCACAGAGCCAGAAGTAAGCCCTGAGCACCACAAGGTGAGGTACGCACACACACACACACACACACACACACACACATACACACACATACACAAAGTCTCAGTATGGGTGATACTATGATAAGGACAAACGATAACTAAATAAACCAGTTTAGGGAGCTGGTAAAGCCAGAACTAGATGCAATTAAAATCCTTTCCATTCTTAAAAAAAATTGGAAGTTGGGTCTGTGGGTAGGGCATTTGCCTCGTACGCAGCTGACCCAGGTTCGATTCCCAGCATCCCAAATGGTCTCCCAAGAACAACCAGGAGTAATTCCTGAGTGCATGATCCAGGAATAACCCCTGTGCATTTCCGGGCGTGATGCCAAAAAAAGGAAGTTTAAGGAAAGTAATATTTATTTTGTCGTTCTTAACTGGACCAAAAATAGATGTCCAAGCTTAAAAGATATCCAACTCAGTATAGTGTTGTATCTTTGGAAGACTCAAATTCAAATATTTCTCCTTGTAAAGAAATATTTAAAGTTCAGGAGTACCTTCAATTTCACTTAAATTCATTTGTTTTTATTAAATATGAAAAATTCAGAATGAGAAGTCATTTAATTATCTTTCATTTAGACATTTTTTACATAGCATTATTCTACTATCATCAATGTTCTCATTCTTTCTCTAGCCGTACATCTTTCTGTCTATATCTATACATGTTTTGGTTTTTTGGTTCAAACCCGGTGATGCTCAGGCGTTACTCCTGGAGATGCTGGGGACAAGATATAGGAATCCAGAGATCAAACTCAGGTTGGCTGAATGTAAGGCAAACACTCTACCTACTGCACTATTGCTCTGGGCCCTATATTTACATTGGTCTGTGTAGATAAATGCATGAATTCACCATGCTATAACTTGTACAAAAACAGTATTTAAAATACTTTTTAAAACATTGCTATAAAATATCATTTCACATTAGGCTAACAAGATGGAACTAAAAATCCCATTTTGTTGAAGTACAAAAAACAGTACTGTTTCTTAAACTTTAAAACACACCTAAGGAAGATCTCTTTTTAGTTCTTTGAAATATTTCTTTGCCTGTTAGAAAAGATAAGTCATGAAATTTACATACAAGTGGTACTACATGGAAAGTATCATGCTAAGCGAAATGAGTCAGAAAGAGAGGGACAGACATAGAAAGATTGCATTCATCTGGGGAACATAAAGTAACAAAATAGGAGACTAACATCCAAGAATAGCTGAGATAATTGCCAGGAGGATCACTCCATGGCTTGAAGGCCAGCCGCACATGCTAGGGGGAAAAGCAGCTCAGATAGAGAAGGGAGCACCAAATAAAGGGTGTTGGGAGGAGCCTCCCAGGATGAGAGATGCATGCTAAAAGTAGACTATAGACCAAACATGATAGCCACTCAATGCCTCCTTTGCAAACCACAGCACCCAAAAGGAGAGAGAGAGAACAAAAGGGAATGCCCTGCCACAGAGGCAGGGTGGGATGGGGGGGATGGGGGGGTGGGAGTGATACTGGGATCAGTGGTGGTGGAGAATGGGCACTGGTGGAGTGATGGGTACTCGATCATTGTATAACTGAAACCCAAGCACAAAAATCTGTAAGTCTACAACTGTTCCTCATGATGTTTCACTAATAAAAATTTTAAAAATATATATTTTCTTGCCTATGTTCTGATGAAATAAAATTTTCTATTCTGTTACTCAATAAAATTTATGATGTCAGTGGTGTTTTTATTTTTTGTACTTGCCTCTAGTGACCCCAGTACTTTTTTTTTATTAGTGAAACACCATGAGGTACAGTTGTAGATTTACAATTTTTTGTGCTTGGGTTTTGATTATACAGTGATCAAATACCCATCCCTCCACCAGTGCCCATATTCCACCACCATGGATAATATCCCTCCCACCCCCATCCCCCCCGCCTCTGTGGCAGGGCAATCCCTTGTGTTCTCTCCTTTTGGGTGTTGTGTGACCCCAGTATTTAACATATAAATTCTATTCCAATTTGAGCAATGTGTGATAGATATGTCAAAGAAAAAGAAAACAATCAAATTATTCTGCAGGTGGCAGATCTCCACATTACAGATTGAGAATAATCTAAGTAGTAATTTAATTTAAATTATAGCTATAGATTGAAACATGGTTTTCATCTATACACATTATTCCCAATTATATTGTCAAAAATTTAGCAAACCAAAAGATAACAAAAGAGTAAAGATATAATAGGTATAAAAATAGTCTTTCTGCAATTGAGAGAATTCAGTATTCTTTTTTGGTTCATAATATCTTTCTTTGAAAAATTATATAATTTAAGGACTATGCAAAGTAATCACAATCCCAGTATTTAATATATCCCAATATCACTTTTCTTCCTATAAATTCTCTATCAAGATAACTTTATATTACTTGATTTTCTATGAGTTTTTGTTTGGTTTGCTTTGGGGGCCACACCCAACAGTGCTCAGAGCTTTCCCTTGACTCTGTACTCAGGAGTCATTCCTGGAGGGGTTTGGGAGATCACACGTGGGTGGTAAGGGATCAAACCACGTTGGCCAAGTGCAAAGCAAGCATCCTATCCACTGTACTATTACCCTGGCCCCAATTTTTTTATTTCTTCATTGAACTTCTGATACTTTTCACACTACCAGTAAGTGGTTAAAAAAATTGTTACCTTACATTTTTGAGTATTAAACAGAAATCAGCAGCTTGTCTCAAATTCAATCCTACTCCCATATGCTTATTACCAGCTTAAAAAGGAGGGAAGCAAGGCTCAAAGAGAATACACTTCAAAACCTATACACTTTCCCAGAAGGGGTGAGAGGAAAAAATTAAACTCAAAGAGACTGGCAAAATCATTTGAAAAATCAAACATTTGGATTGCCTAGATTCGTGTTAAGTGTTTTATTTCAAGTACTATGTGTAAAAAATACACAGAATGAAGGTTATTTTAAACATGATACATATTGGGATCTCTCAGGAAAATGTAAATTTCTATATAAATTTCTATAAATAATTTCTGCTATATGGTCTATAATAAATGATCAAAATTAAGAAAGTAACTTTAGCCCTACCGTTTCTATCCAACATATAGTTTGAGTTAATAATACACCACTTAGTAATTTTTTTTTCTAGTTTTTGGGTCAAACCCAGAAATGCTCAGGTCACACTCTTGGGTCTACACTTACGAATTACTAGTGACAGTGGTCGGGGAACCAAACCTAGGTCAGGCACATGCAAGGCAAGCACTTCACCTGCTGTACTATATTTACAGCCCCTCATTTAGTAATTTAAACAGCCATATTTATATTTTATCCATGTACACAAGCTTAAAAATA